>NC_142613.1:77125785-78448285 GCF_059453375.1 Lepisosteus platostomus | reverse complement strand
AATTTTATCATTACTTAACAGGAGATTATGGGCCATTTCCCTGCTTAATATGTTAAAATGCTCGGTCATTAAGGTGTGTTTTTTAACTTTGTACCAGTCTATGGTGTTGTACTGTCTGTACGAGTAGTGATGTGAGCCAGGAGACTAGAATATATTGCATTCTGAGTTTGTACAAAGTGGCTTCTCTAAATCCCCCCTTAATTCAAATAATGAAACGATATTCTTTACCTTGTCTGCTGTGAAGTGGGGCCACTGTTTGATAATAGCTGCTGCAAGTTGCCTTTTAGGGGGATTCTGATTTAGAGATTTTCAGTCATAAGCCCACAGATGGGCAATGTAATAACAAAATTAGGAAGAGAGAGGAATGATAAGAAATTATAATGCAATGGGAGGCATGAATGGGGTTTTTAAAATGTTTTGTATTGGTGGATGAAGTGGATATCGTCCTACATGTAAAGTGCCATGTGGTGCTTTGGGATAAAGAGTGATTTAACAATTACAGGTACAGTATCTGTATAGAATGAGTGATTATTGTATGTAATTTACTGAATGTAATTGTGAATGTTTCTGTTAAGGCCTACAGTGTATAATGTGATAGGCAATGGACATCTACAGTATGCATAATTGTTCGGTTAGGATTAAAGACCTTTTCAATAGCTTTAGTCTTCAATGCAACTGCAGATACAGTATACGTTTGTGCAACTTATTAAAAGGTGTCTTGGATTGTTGCATGATTATTAAGGCAGTATGCTCACCACGCACCAGCTCTAAGTGTAGAGAAGAACAGAGCTGTGAAGCCAGTTCAGAGACAGAGATTATTAGGATGACACGACCGGTAGAGGCCAGGGAGAAATTTAGCAAGATCACAAGGGTAATGCTCTTACTCTTTTTGAGAAATGCCCTGGGACTTTTCAAAACCACAGAGAGTCAAGATTTTGGATTAACACCTCATTCAAGAGATGGGCACCTTGGTGTCCCCATCACTATACTGGGGCGTTATAATCATACGGACCTCGGGTTAAGTGCTTCCTACTGGTCCTACTAGCACCTCTTCCAGCAGCAGCCTTAGCTTTCCCAGGAGGTCTCCCATTCAGGTACTGGCCAGGCTCACACTGAGCTTCAGTGGGCTGCCTGTTGTGGTTTGAGGGTGATGAAGATGCTGGCCATTACTTGCAGTATAACTCATGCATCCATAGAACCAGTGGTGTTCGTATGAAGAAAACATACTTTCTAATACATCGAGATAAACTGTATTTAAGTTTTATTATGTTTAACCTAATTAAACAGCTACAAGATAAACATCAAATTTGACCATCCGTTTCTTCTGTCATTATAAATTTATTTTAATTTTCTAAATAATTTTTTGCTTGATTGAGCCATGTAATAACAAAGGACAAAATTATAGAGTAATGAATGATAAGGAAATTATAATGCATTAGCAGATATGAAAGAGGTTTTGGAAATTATTTTGCTTTTCAAGAGAAAAGTTTAGTTTAGTTCTAACCAATAGTCTATCCAAAAGAAAGCCAGGTGGCGTAATTGATCTTCCACCATTATGGTGTATGGTGTGCAGAGGGTGAAAGTAACATGCACATTTTCAGACTGAATTTTTTTTCAGTCAAATACAGGTATTTCTGACTGTGAAGCCGATGAGGTGCAGTTGAGAAAATAAGAGATGGAATTTGTCACTGCGTCAGGCTCCACATGAAAAGTATTCAAAATGCATTTCAAAATGGCAGTGATATATGAACACAAATGTTGTCCTGCACACTTTCTTCCAGGCACCTACAACCTGGGTAAAATGCAACAGTGGCTATCCATCTTGATGTCAGGTTATTATAGATCATGCTTGGTTTGTTTAGGGTTGTTGCCATTTGTATAGTGTGAAAGTAGAATTAAAATGCATTCAGTGTATTTTTTCATTTTTTGTAAAAGCTTGATCACAATTTACTATATCGATAGCATTCAAGATCAGCTATACCTCATTTAAGGTACTTTCAAGAGATCAAGATCATTTATAGTGGCATCTTCTTTTCTTTTATCACATTAATAGCAAAGAATAAAACATTTTTTTCATAATGGTGACAGAATAAGAATGTATTATGAAACAACTTCTGAAAGACGTGCACAGCTAATACCACCCCATTTTATGTTTGTTTTTGGTTAAGCGTTGGTTGGTATATACAAATTAATATATATAAATATTTATTTGTATCGACCAGTTAACACAAACAATGGAGAGTGACTGTTGACTGTTGAGTAGTTTTGATTTAAAGTACTGTCAGTTTAAATCTGTGAAGAGTTCTGTCATCAAGGGTGTGGGTCTATGTCGTGTCACTACCCAACAAGCAGTCCCTACAGCTTCAGCCTTTTGCAGGCTTGCAGTGTTGTTGGTGAGGGACAAACTTATAGTCCTCTAACAGCTCTAAATGGGGCTGAACCTCTGGTGCTGAACACAGGGCAATGGAGCCTGTGACATGTTAAATGAATGTCTTGATGGTGGAAGCATCTGTGAAATGTCATGAACAATGGATGTTTTATCTCAATAACTGATTTAACTCGAAAAATAACAGTAAACTCTAGTTCAAAGCAGCTTAAATGTAGAAATTATTCTGTAATTATGGGATTTAGACTATAAATTACATTTGAAATAATCAGCAGTACTTTGGCCTTGCCAGATTTCAGATGTGAGCCAGTGCTCTATAACCAGAATTATGCCGATTAACTCTCCCATCGACTCAGCCAGTTGCATCAGTAGAAGCCTGACTATTGATAGTCTTGGGATTAGTAATCAGGTTAGGAAAGACGGTGTCATGTATGATTGTAATGTTGCAGAGGTATCTTTCTTTGTAATACTGTGAATATCTATACCCATCTCTACCAATCGGATGTAGAGCATCATGCTTTTGACTTCTTGCAGACTTGCTTATTGCAAAGCAGTGCTTGAGGATGTATCCAAATGTTCATAAGAAGAACTCTGATCTTAACTAAAATTAAAATGTGTGAACATACAGCGCCTGTTTTAGATTTCTGTAACACTGGTTGTTATGATCTTTGTATGTAAAGAACCAGGATATGTTTAAGAGGTTTGTGGGAGGTAACAAGGGAGGAGATCTCAAATAAAAACTTCAAAATCTAATAGGACTGTAAGTGCTTTCCTAAGGGTGTAGTCAGGTGTTTGGGGAGGCCATCTCACACTAAAACTAAGTATTTGAAGCTGATCTCATGAATCTGGTGTCTGTGTCATGTTCAAACATAATTGATGCATTGTGTCAAGAACCTTGATCAAAACTGAGGGCAGCAAACATGCCATTAGCCTTGATGAAAGTACAGTAGCATGCCTTTTGGGTTTTTTGTGCTTGTGTAGAGTTTATGGTGATAATCTTTTAACTTAGATCTGTGCACAGCTCTGACATTCATACATATGGCTTGTTACTGAGCAGTTTTGCTCTGTGTACATCTGACAGGGAAGTTGTGGAAATTTGTAATATTGCAAACTCAAAAATGATTTTCCCTTAAATGTTAATGTTTCCCTTTTTGTTAGTGTGAGTCAATGTTCTTGTTCATTTAAATGTCGTGGTTGGTACAGAGGTCAACTTAAAACAAGCGCACATCTGATTTATCCTTTGCACTTGAAAACACAGGACAGGGAAGACTAAGTGTACAAATAGTGAAGACATTTTCTTCCAGAAACCAAGACCTGTACTGTAATAACTGTTGTGACAGGGACTCTGAGTTAGCAGGCTGCTGTTGCAGAGTAAAGGTTTCTTAAGCCCACCACGGGTGAATCGAGGCAGCGGGCTGTGTGTGATCGGGATGTTGGCATAGACACAATGGGGCAGAGTGGGAGGTTTATTAGGGCTGACGACAAGCAGCTGGCTTTACAGATGCCTCGGGGGGCATATAAATGCTCTGTCCATCACCTGGCACTCGGTCCTGAATTTGTACGTGTGAGTGGATCCTGTTTGCTGGCATGTTCACATAAATATAACTGCTGCAGCTTATTGTTGAGCTGTTATTACAAGCTCTGTACTTCACCGCCAACTTGCTAGAAAACATTTTTCCTCTTATA
This sequence comes from Lepisosteus platostomus, assembly GCF_059453375.1. Lineage (NCBI taxonomy): Eukaryota > Metazoa > Chordata > Actinopteri > Semionotiformes > Lepisosteidae > Lepisosteus > Lepisosteus platostomus. Next base: position 78,444,213 of record NC_142613.1, on the reverse strand, counting down.
TCACTTCATAATGTGTTAACACAGTTCAATAACAGTAATAAATACTCACACATTTGTAATGTGATTGTTTCCCTCCCCAGTTAAATGTACTGATGTATTCCGTCCATAATAGTGTTGTAACAGACACATAAAATGAATATATTTTTAACTTGCATTTGTATTTTGTCAGCCACAGTTCACACAAAGCAATGTGTGCTTAAATCTGTTCACTTAAAAAATTACTTAAAATCTTTTAAATATGTGAAGTGAATAAGAGTAACTAAAAAATTAAAGCCATATATTAAAGCTGTTAAATACAAAATGTTTCTGTTGTAGATCTATATCTTTATCAAAAGTTATTTTGTGAATGAAAAACTTGGTAACAGTGATTGTGAACAATAAGGATTTTCCCTCCTGATTATTTTAACACTTTTTCGTGCCATTATCATTGTTTCACTTCTGTGCTCTTTAGTCTGCCTGCTTTTGTTCCTCTGTATGTGGCTATAACTCTGCTACAGCTAAACTTTAAAGTGTTAATTTTGAGTATCTTAACACAATTACATGGAGTTAACTCAGAACGTCTAAGACTCATAAATATGACATTTTATACAATGCTTGTGCTCAAAAGGCTTCTCACATGCAAAGTGAAAACCGTTCTCTAAAAGTCTAAAAAAAAGCCTGGACGTGACAGAATGTATTGGGTAGATGCAGATACAGAGGAGGTACTGTATACAAATACCGTAGGTGCAAGAACTAGTGTAGTGCTTGAGTTGTATACTAGTTGTGGCATGACACGGGGGTGTGTCCAGTGTGGAGGCGGAGCCCTGGATGAAGGGTGACGCCTCACCTTTGTAGTCCAGCTGTTCTGGCTGCTAGAGGATGAGCCCCAGCTGTGTGGACTCTATAAAGGCACACTGGACACCCCCCAAGGGGACGAGCAGGGCCATCCCCGTAAGGGGAGGATCATTTCACTGGTAGTCCTTGCACCATCTTCACCGGGGCAGGCACACCTTTTTCACACACTAAGTTTTTGTTTTGCTTTTGCCTTACGCGCCCTGTTCTTCCAGACTTGACCCCGTAAAACGGGGTAAACCCAGCCTGGAGGTTGCGATGCACAGCGGTACACTTTCTTTTGGCCCCTCGCCCGGGGCGTTGACTTTTTACCAGTGCTCGTGGCGGCGCCTCCCACTCCGCATTGTCACATATTCTAGACTTTCATCCTCGACATTTAATGCTTTCATCCATTTTTGAGATCTGTTTTTTTCGATGCAGTTTGAGATTTCATTTTCTTTAGCGCGACAAAACATATTGTAATTATCTTAACTTTATTCAATTTCATATATCATATTGCATGCTTTATGAAGAAGGATCTTGGTCTTTCACTCTATGTTCTGTACCCCGAGGGAAAATACTTTTTAATGTGTCTTGTAACAAGAGTGATAAAAAGTTACTTCCCTGTACTTTCACACACTTCTCCCCTTAGTGTGCCATCTTTCAAGTTTGACCATTTTACAATGCAGTGCTGAATCCATCTCAGGGTTGCCTGCTGCTGCTCCTTTGATGATAAATGCGTTTGCCTTCGTCTTGAAACATGGATGTCTAGAGCATTGCCTTTGTACTGGTCACTGGCAAAAGCTGCACGGTGATGCAACACTGCTCTCTCATTTCTGATTGTACTGTGAGCTGTTGGTGAAGGAGCTGGATTTCTGTCAATGCTCAGTTTTGTTAAAAAAATATTTAAATCAAAAAGAGACCTGCTGTGATGAATACATCACCATAATGTTGAGCCTATCAAACACATAATATTAATTTACTGTTGGAGCTTTCAGTTGACTTATGCTGGTTTAAAATCTGTGAACCCACAGAAAGCATACGGTAAATACCTAAATCACTAGAATTATTGAAAGTGAAGCTCTTTCAATACCACTATGAGGCTTTTCTAAACTGTGGGATCCAGGTTCTGGCCTTTTAAGGCCCAAGCTTGAATAAATCAAAATATAAATTTGATATTGTAATGAGACATTTCATACTGACCTTTACACACAATGGGCTTGGACAGCCAGAGGGAATGAAATCTGCCTTTTCAAACACCTGAGTACTGACTTGGAATATAAAGAAATTGAAATGGAAACTTGTCTGCAAGTGGTACGTGCTTGATTGAGGCAGTGCTATAAAGTATTGCATTTTCAGGGTTGAACATGAATGTACTTTTTCCAGTTTCTTTACGAAGTGATGAAGAGTTCAGAGCTGGGGCTGTCTGATATGAGCTCCCTTATAGCGCTTTTCTTGCCTCTTGAATTGAAATTCTAAGGATAATGTTTGTTGGCACCCTGGGGCGTGACAAATTATATGCTTAACTCCTGTCGGCAAAATGTCACTTGAGGATATCCTGCACAGGATTCTAGTTGAATCTTTTCCATCCACCTGACAAGTGTTTGAGTATTGGCATTGTGTCTGAACTGTGAATTACTTCTGATGAAATAATCATATACTTTATTCATCCTGAATCTCTAAAAAACATGACTGGATCTTAAAAGCCTTTTTGTCCTTTTGCAGCACTTATCTGATGTCACACTACCATGCTTTTATTTATTTGTACTTATCTTGTTGAAAGCCACCAAAATGAACTCGAAGTCAGGCTATTTTAAAATATTTTTTTAAATATGTGCCTTATCAATTCTTTTATAGCATGACAAAACTAAATTCAAAAGGAAAATAACATTTTTAAAAACTATAATATTTCCATTTCAGAGTGGATAGTATTTAAAATTTAATGTAGGTTTTAGGTCAATAACAACAATGTGGTGTGTTCTTAGTACACAAGAAAATTATAGGTGATCTGTCTGAGAAATTATAGACTCTTCAACATACGTTTTATGTTTATAAGAAGAAACACTTACTGTAATTCAAAGGAAAAGTCATTTCAAAGCTGAGAAATTATGAGGGTATATTTTTCAAGTGTAGGAAATTATTAAAGATTGGAGAAGAGTACATTTAGCAGTTTGACTTAATCCTAAATCTCTGTTTATGGAATGTGTCAAAAAGTACGCCATTTATCTTTCACTTTCAAGCGGGTATTTTTTCCTTTTATTCTTTAAGCCTGCAAAGAAAGCGGCAGACCATTTCTCTCATACAGTACTTTCATCACAGTATAAATTGTGCTCATCAAATGCCAGTACAGTTTTAAATTTAAATTCAATTTGATGTTAACACAACACAAATGTTTATGTATGTTTGTGCTTACTGTATTCCTTATTCTGAAAGGAAGCTCTGTCTCATCCAGGAAATGATTAACCCTTTCTTCTCCGAGGCTGCTAAGCTATGAAAGAAATATTGAGTCTGCCAACCACAGTGGAACTGCTCTGTTCTTTTATAATTTGGTATTGCCATTTATTCTATAATTTTGCCCGTCCGATTTGGAACAGGTGGTGTGAAAAATGACAGTCAGTGTGTAGTTGCAGTTCTGTAGAAACTGGAAGGTTACGGGGTCATATCCCAGCTGGAGCTCTGCCATTGTACTCTTGAGCAAGGTATGTCACTAAGATTGCTGCTATTAAATGCCCTGCTGCAAAACTGGGTACCATCCAGGACATCAATGTACTGTAAATAAGAACATGTCCTCAGTTGCTGAATCTGGTTAAATAAAGGTAATTCAACTCTTATGCCTCATGACATGAGTGCACTCCTCTGACACTCCCAGCCTTCAGGGCTAATCATGTTTTGTCATGCTGCAGGATCTACAGTGTTTTAAAGGAAACTTAGCACTCACTCTCATACGCAGCACTGCAAGTGCCTGGCAAGACACAAGTATCGTTGTAGTGTGACGAGACAATGGTGCAGATGCTGTGTCAAACCCATCCAGGCCTGGTGACCCATCGTCAGTTACTGTATATGCTACAGTACATGTATGACTTTGGGAGCTTACACAGTCAGATTGTCATAGCTTAGTCTCTAACTAGTACAGTGGCTATCTATGCCCTTTGACTTCATGTTTTATTGTGTTACATTATGGAATCATAATATATTTAATTGGGATTTTTTCCCTTGATCAACACAGAAAACTTACAATGTGAAAGTGAAAGCAAAATTCTAAAGATACCCATAAATTAACTGAAATTTAAAACAGAAAATAACTGATTACATTGTACTGTTTTTACCCCCTTGCTGTGATGCTCCTGAGCAGGCTCTAATGCAATTTAGAAAGTTCATCTGTGTGCAACATGAGTTCAAGTGAAAAAGACCTACAGTACCTCTGGATGGCCCCAGAGTTGATTAGTACAGCTCCCAACAAAAACTACTTCTTGAAGACAAAGAAACATTCAAAGCAGATCTGGAACAGGGTTATTGAAAAGCACCAGTTGGAGGAAGGGTGAGAGAATTTCCAAGGCACTGAATATCTCCAAATGCAGGCTTGGGTCCCATTATAAAGAATGGAGAACGTATGGTATAACTATGAATATGTGTAGAACAATGGGGGTATCCTCATAAACTGAGGATCTGGTGGAGATTGGGATGGGGACACCAAGACGCCAGTGACAACTCTAAAGGAATTAGTCTCCCATGGCTGAGATGGGGGAGTAACTGTGCATATAATCATTGCCAGTGTACTTCAGAAACCTGGGATTCGTAGGCAAGTGGCAAAATGTAAACCATTGGTGAAATCATGGCATCATGGGCTGGAAGGCTGGTGAAGGTAGAAGGCAACACAGATTCAGCAAAATACAGCGAAATCCTGGAGGAAAGCCTGCTGCAGTCTACAAGAGACCTGGGGCTGGAGAGGAGATTCCAGCAGGATAATGACCCAAAACCACATGCTGCCAAAACCACACTCGAGTGGCTAACAAACAAAGAACAAGTAATGGGTTTATTCCATGCTGAAAAGAGAAGAAAGAAAACACAATGTTTTGGCTGTGGAGCCTTCTTCAGGTGTGACCTGAAGTGTTTTCACTTTCACTTTCACTTTCACACCTGAAGAAGGCTCCACGGCCGAAACATTGTGTTTTCCTTCCTCTCTTTTCAGCATGGAATAAACCCATTACTTGTTCCTTTGCAGCCTACGCATGCTGACGCAGCTCCCCACCTGAACTACAAACAAGGAAGTCAATGTTCTAGAGTGGCCCAGTCAAAGCACAGACCTCAATCCAATCGAGAGTCTGTAACAGGAGTAGAAAATTGCTGTTCATCAACGATCCCCATCCAATTTAAGGAACATAAGCAATTTTTCAAACAATAATAGGCAAAAAGTACAGTGTCCAGAAGTTCAAAACTGGTGGAGACTTATCAAAGAGGACCCATGACTGTAATTTCTGCCCGTGGTGCCTCTACCAAAGATTGACTCAAGGTGGTGAATACTGTATTTGTACAATCAGTTATTTTCTATTTAATATTTATAATTAACTTAGGAGGATCTGTAGAAATTCATTTTGACATTATAGAGTTTGTTGTGTAGATCAATGTAAACAAAATCCCAATTGAACACATTACAATTCCATATTATAACAATAAAATATGAAAAAGTTCAAGGGGGGTGAGGCGGATGGACTATCTGTTAGTAAGGCAGAAATGATCGATGCACTGGTATACGGTATACTATATCTGTGCAGCTGTGTAAAAGTCTGATTAAGCCATTTAAGATGCTTATCTCAGGCATTACAACCAATGTTATTATGTGCAATAATTTACTCAAAATCTCCATGAGTGCGCTCCTATTAGAAGAGCTATGATTAGTATTAGTACAACGTAGTTTGGGAGGGAAGGCGTCATGCTTTCCATTAGCACTTAAATTCACATTGATCAGAAAGTTTAAAAAAAAAACTTGATCATAAGACCAATTATACTGTTTGTATGAACAGCCAAAATTAAGTGGGCTAATTCTTCATATTTACCAATTAACCTTTATTGTCAGGTGTTCCTTGTCATCGACAAAAAATGTTCTTTTCTATATAACCATCGGGGTAAAGGGCTAATAAATCTGTTTTCTAACACAAACATAAGACTGTACTGGTAGCTAAAAATTAAAATACTAATAAAGGAATAAACACTGAGTAGAGAAACAAGTAGAATGATTTAGATTCAAAATGTTTAAAACTTTTGCACAGCATTGTATATACTAATACATGCTATTCCTTTGCTCTTTGTTTCATGCTCTCCGTTTAAAACAAATGTTAACTGAGTTCTACTAACCCAACATATCAGGTGTGTTCTACATTTTCAAATACTTCTCAATTGGTTCTGAACGCTGTCTTCAGATATCTAAATGAAGAGAATATGCTCAATGTATTACTATTTAATAGTTTAGTTTAGAGAGCTAATGCCATTCAATTTCATCTCGTTATATTTTCTTTCCATAGGAATGTAAAGGCTTTATTAGTAATATTTCCAAATAGCTTCTTAATTTTGATTGCAGGTGTACTGTACAGTATATAGATTCATAAGCAGTACAGTGCATTTTTATTTACTTGGTTGAAACTTGGTATTTCATTTCAAATTGGGGAAAATGCAGACAAGAAAAACTCAATATTGAAAATTGGTATTTGCCCCCTTCAAAGTACAATTTGAAATCTATATTTAAAGGGATCTTAAGTTCAACGCTATCACTTTGCATTAATTTCTGCACAATAAATTATTCCAAAATGAATTTGACTAGCAATGGCTTTAACTTTCAATCTGCAGAGCACCACCTCCAATGTGTTAATTTCCTGCCCGAATGCATTATTTACTTTCAGTTAAATAGGCTACCCTGGGAATATAGGAGTTCCTTTTAGAGTTCTGGTGACATTACTGAAGGACAGCTCAGGGTCTTACAGTGCCCCAGGGTGACTGAACTGTGAAAGCAATTTTGAAGTGTGATATATCATTAAGGAAAAGCTCAAGCCTTCTGATTCCATGTTTTTGTGAGATTTGTTAGAAATGAAATGAATTGTATCTTTTGTTCTGTTAGGTTAACTATATCTCAAGACATCAGTCATGTACAATGGTTACACAATTATGTTCTAGCAAGGCTTAGACTTCATATGTACTGTACATCTCATCTTTTAACTGCACGTATTGTGCTATTTGTATTTGTATTTCCTGGTTGTTTTATATGATGTGAGTTTCAAAGCAGTTGTTAACACCACCATGTTGTAAGATGGACATTATATAATAAGACAGAAAGGTAACACGTGTATGATTAACTATGTACTGTACAGTAATCTCATTTCACATACTTTTACTTCATTTCAGGATTCAGTGGTCTACAAACACAAAAAAGTTAGCAACTTAACAGCTCTGACAATTGTGCTGTGCAGCCAGGCATTCCCCTTTGCAAGTATCGGTGATGCAAGTACTTGAGGACTGTCAAGATAAAGAATCAAGATACTGTACAAATGCATAATACGCACACACTTTTGTTAGAAATATTGAACAACACAGTATGATATAGAACAAATCCTATGTTCCCATAAACAATTGTTTTACAGAAAATGTTATTGGGGGAGAAAAGTTAGACTTCCATATTTTCTTTCATATTAATTATTTCTTTCCAAAATTTGTTTAGCCAACATTTTGGCTCATAAAAGGATTGTACAGTATGTTCACCCAGAAGTATTGTAATAGGCTATTTTTATAGTTTACATTTGGGTGATGGTAGCATTTACAATGTTGTTTTGCTGACTCATTTAAAAAAAAAATCAACAAGCTCTGTTCATAGGAGAAGCAGTACCAGGAGAGACATATTCCAATAGCCTGGAAATATTCTGCATTTGTGTATTAGTGGCACACAAAGTAATGAAACACTGGTCTTTTATTCTACAGGGTTGTATTACTGTACTTTGGTCATTTTAAGCTTTTTAAGTTTAAAATTGCAATTTCCAATTTTTAAAAGTTTTAAAACTATAGACACAGATATAAAGTAATAAGTTTTTTTTTTCAGAAAATCCTTACATTTGTAAACTTCCTGTCCTTGATTAGATTTGATCTTGTCTTGTCTTGCAGTGGTGTGACGTTGTTATAAATAGTATTGAGAAAGCTAGCAGGAATGATGGATTTCCTCTGGTCTTTGGCTCTGTGTGCCGTCTTGCGAAGAATAAGCACACACTAAAAGATGAAGCACCGAGGTTCCAAGTTTATACTAGTGGAAACTAGTATAAACAGTTTTAATAAGATCCCTTTATTAGCATTATACTGTACAATTTCTTGCATTAGGATTTTGTCTTTTCGCATACCGCAGCTTGCTCTCCATGAGACACACAGACAGGGAGAGAAGCTTGGGGTCAGAGCGCAGGGTCAGCCATTGTATGGGGTTCCTGGAGCAGTTGGGGTGAAGGGCCTTGCTCAGGGGCCCAACGGAGAAGGATTCCTCTACTGGCTGCGGGATATGAACCAGCAATCTTCTGGCCACAGGAGCCAATCCTTAGCCACAGAGCCACGCCACCGCCCAACTAATATTTACAGTAACACTGTTAATGGATAGTAGAATAGTTAATAATAATTGAATAAATGGATCCAGTTGGATGAATGAACAGAAAATATGATTTGTCATGATACAGTACATGGTTTGAAATTGGCAAAACAGACACGTACTGTATATACAAATGTATGCAGTAAATTAAGCTAAATTGAAAACAAGAGTATGAAAAAGAGTTTAAAGACAAGATTATTCCACAGCCTTGTGGCAACAGAGTAGAATGTTTGGAGTCCCGTTCTGAGAACGGAGAGGCTGTAGACTAAAGAGCTCCAATGATGGTAGGTACTGTACTGTATATAAGGAACAAATAGTGCATTGCTGTAGTTGGGAGCCAATGTGGAGTTGATGCAAGAGCTGAGTCTCAAAGGCATTAACAAAGCCAAAAGACATCCTCAGAATCAACAGTAAAACACGAAGCAGGGGATATACAGTAAGTGGAAACTAAGGAAGGCACTTCTTTACACAAAGGATTGTGAAATATGGAACAAACTACTCAGCCATGTTGATGAGGCTGATGCACTGGCTTTTTCAAGAAAACATTGGGTGAGATACTCCGACCATTTCGCTACTACACACTAAACTGTCCAAATAGTCTGAATTCTCCTTTTATGGAAACTTTTTTTTATGAAACAGTAGGCACTTCTAGTTGCCTGGTTAGGACTTTTTTGGAAGTCCTTCCAAAGAGGGTTTCTTCACTTTCTTTTTAAATTCTACACTGTTATGCCAAAGTGGGAGATTTATGTTGTTTTAGACGACTGTGTCCTGAAAGAGTGTTTTCTACCAATTAATGAAAATGGGTGATTAAATAAATGAAAGTCCCCTTCAAATAGCAGTACATGATGATTCACTTATTAATAAACATAAAATGATTTTCATTTTTCATGGATGTTTGTCACTGATATAAAAGCATCATATTACATTATATCCAAGTATCATTGCTATAACAAAGTAGATATAAAAATAGTATGAAATTGGTCACTCATTTTTATGAACATCATGTTCCAATGAAACTAAATCATTTCCTTCACTTTGAGCTGTTCTCAACCACCTAAAAATCTGTCTACTTCTGCGTCGTTATCTGCAGATTGTTTATATTACCTTTATTGCTTATGTTTTGCATTTTAAGAGAATGTGATCTACTGTATATAAAATGTGGAAATATTAGAAACTATACCACCTTCTGTGCAATTAGAAATGGAAATGGCAATGTGATAAAAATCTGATTTAATCTGTCTTGGCATATTGTAAGCTTCAACTAAATTAATGCCTGCTGCCAGGAAATATGAGTGTCATTCAGTTGTTGAATTCTCTAGTGCTGAGTTCCATATTCTTCCACAGTGTAACTCATAATTTCAGAATATGAAAAGACATAATTAAAAGGGCTCATAAAAAGTAAGATGTATGACAGAATGTTACAATGTTTAGATGAATAAAGAAGCAGAGACATGGTGGCTGCATCTATAAAAGAGATGCATTAAAATCGTAAAAAGGTCAGGTACTGTAAGTCAGGCAGCATTATTATTTTTTGTGTTGGCTTAATGCTGCTCTCAGTGTTAGAGAATAGAGATTTCAGTGTGGTAAAAGCGTTGGCATTTGGGTGAGTATGTGATTGTTTTCATGCTAAGCCTAGTGAAAGTTGCCTTCTGCTTTATTGGCATAATTATGAAGTACAAGCTGTGCTACAATAAACACTGCTGATCATTATTATGTATTAACCAACCAGGTAATTTACTCAAAGTACAATATAGATTTTTATAATGCTTGACAGTTGTTGGCTTTTCTTAAGCTTCAGTACACTATACAAGTATGAACTGATATTTTCCTTGATGAAAAGTGCACTATTATTCACACTTCTGTGTGTTTATGCCACAGCTTCTGCATAGGAGATTTCCCTTGAAAGCAAGCCTAGTGTGAATGCACAAGTATAAGTTTATACTGTAAGACCTGCAAACCTCTGCAATAAAGCTTTCTTCACTGTGCAGTGTTGTTCTTATAGGGTTTATGTGCTAAGGTTGGGGTGGTCACAAAGCATCACATTTTGTGGTTGGAGTGGACTTTAAAGGCCACAGGTTGAGTAGCCCTGTCCTACTGTAGAACTGTAGATGATCAGTTTTACCAATACAAAAGTTCAAATGCAAACGTCTTCCAAGAAGACAAAATCCACAGACTTTCAGTAAAACCAAGTTCTAAACATTCTCGCAATAGAATTCCAAAATCCACTATAAGCCAATTTTTAAAAAGCCAAACAATTAACAGAGAATAATAAAAAATAATGCAATTAATAGTGAATAATTTTATTAGTTATTATTTTATTAATATGCACTTCAGTGCTGAAGATCAGGCAATTATAAGAAAGCTTATAATACAGCCTTTTCAGGGCTTAATTAGTAAACAACCTATTTGGGAAATTATATCATTACTAATGTGCATTATTTACCACATTATATCCTTTGTATTCTAGAACAAAGTAATAGATCGGGAAGGTGGATAAGATGTACTGTTAATTAAGAAACTTCCTGGTTGATGAACAAAGGCCTTTGTTTTTTGGGCACCATTGATATCACTGTTATGCTTCTTTCTTTTGTGTGCCTCACAAAGCTATAAATATATACAGTATTTTTTAAATTCCTTAACTACAGATGAAATAATAATCGTACACATACTGTAGTTTGAAACATATGTACAGATGCTCAGTAAGGTTTGTTGTTAATATAAAATACCTGACAATAGTATTGAGCACTATTGGACTGAAACACTTATTCTTAATATAACAGTAAATTAATTAATGGAGAAAATAATATATACAATAACCTATCGTTTCAAAAGCAAGGACCCTTTGGATGTTTTACTTTGCTTTTAGTTTTCTCTAGTTCATGTTTATTGTCATTATACTCATACACAGGTATATGGTATAACGAAATGATATTTAGCTAGCTCTCAGACAGTAAGCAGTGCAAAAAAACAATGCAATTGTATAAGAAAAGAAAGACAGACAACAGGCAATGTGCAAAATAACAACAGGAAACGGGTAATGTGCAACATCAACAGAATGAAATAAAGGATAGAAAATTATGGGGAGTGAGCTTTTTGACATGTGAGGTAGAGGTAGATCTCAATGTGTGTTTGAGTTTTGATAAAGAGTGAAGGCACTGTAAGGGTTCAGATCGTGGGTGAGAGAGGCTTGAGAGCTTAATAGTTTATAGTGCGGAGGTAAAAACTGGTAGTCTGATAGTCTGGGTACTGTTTTCCAGATGGTAGAGGGTCATACAGTCTGTAGCTGGGGTGTGTGGGGTCTTTGATGATGCTAAGAGCTTTCCTCAAGCACCGTCTGTCATAAATGTCCTGGATGGATGGGAGGACAACCCCAGTGATGGACTGGACAGTTTTCACCATCTGCTGTATGGCTTTGCAGTCAGCAATACTGCTGTTTCCATACCACACTGTGATGCAACCTGTCAGTGTGCTTTCTGTAGTGCATCTGTAAAAGTTAGTGAGGATCCGGGGACATATCTTAGCCTTCTTCAACTGCCTTAGGAAGTACAGGTGCTGTTGCGCTTTCTTAATCAGACAAGTGGTGTTGAGAGACCATGTGAGGTCCTTAGTAATATTGACGCCAAGGAATTGAATTGGAATTGAAACGAATTTCCACTTCAGTCCCATTGATGTGGATAGGGGCATGGCCGTTTTGCAGTTTTCTGAAATCAACAATCAGCAGCTTGGTTTTGCTGATGTTGAGGGTGAGGTTGTTGTTTTCACACCACGTTGTAAGGAGATTGACCTCCCTGTAGCCCCTCTCATCATTCTCGGGTGGGGAATCATTTAGGTGGGGAATTTGGGTGGTTGATGCACTTGATGGAGCAATAAACTTGGAAATATTTTATTTAAGCACAAAGGCAAATTATATTTACATTGTAAAACCTTCCATGCATGCCTATCTCCACAATATGCGATATGTTATGGTTTTCAATGTCCTTGCTTACTTTATACTGTAGTTTTTTGTGTTTAGCTACTCATTAGGTGATCTATAACATGTTAACATGTTATAACAGAGAAACAAAACCTCAGTAATCTGTGCGTTTTCACAGTTGATTCGTTAGTCAATGCAATTGAAAAAATTAAAAGAGAACTTAATAAAAGAGAATATAATAAACTTATAAAAATCAGATCATATCACAATATAATTGTGATATGTGATAATTGTACACTACCAAGACTTTTGCCATTGCATTGCATACAGTATAAGATGTGCTTTGATGTTTTAACTTTATATATTATATAAATATAACTGGCAAAAAAGGTTAAAGAGCATTGTTTTACATATATTTAAATGCATTGTCTCTGTCAGTTAAATAACAGTGAAGAACTAGACAGTTTTGTCTTTTGCTGCAAAATATGCTGTAGTTTGTAGATGATCAACAGATCAAAAACTACATATGAAAACAAGATAGGTTGTTAGATCTGCGTGTGTTAAAAACAGACATGTAACTTGAAAACAAAATATTTAATCTTAAAGGCTTTAATAACTATTATATTGCATTCAATCGAACTCTTTATGTTAATAAAACTGTTCTCGTAAGTGAGAGATAAATATTTATTGTAAGAATTCTGCTTTTGCTAAATATAAGGTGTTACGCATTCCACTCGTGCCGCTCTCCCTTCTCGCATTCCCACGCACACACCCGGTAAGACAAGCTCACGCCGCAAGTAACGCCAATCACCTTCTCTTCCGTCTCTATTTTAGTTCTCCTTTTTCCTCACTTCCCCGCTCACTATTGCGGATTCTCCTAGAGCTCCCTAGTGCGCGGTTACTTCTGGTTTGTCTCAGGTTTTCGAATTCCTAGTCTGTCTTTCGTTTACTCTTTCGTCTTGTGATTTGGATTGCTGCTTCCCCGTTTACGCCTCCGTGTTTCGATCGTCTCGCCTGCTTCCCGGATTGGATTTTTGCCTAGTGATTTGGATTGTTGCCTCCTGTTTGCCACCCTGTGTACCGACTTACTCACCTGCCTCCTGGTTTTCGTTTTTTTTGCCTTGCGATTCTGCTCAGTGTTTTCTCCACTCTAGAGTCCTGCATAGGATCCTATTGCTCTAGCAGCCCACTCTAACAGAATAGTGAGCCAACATGGATCCAGCGGACCAGAACTCCACTGCCACCTTTTTGCAACAGCAGTCCCACGCCCTTCTGCAACTGACTTCTGCTGTTCAACGCCTAGTGGACCACACCACCCGGCCGCCACCCCCTCCAGTGGCACCCGTGCCTGTCCCACCCCTGGCTGCTGCTGCTGCTTGCCCCTTGCCCCCTCCCACCCCGGAGAAATTTGAGGGTGACCCAGCAAAACTCCAGAACTTTTTAACCCAGTGCTGGATGGCCTTCCACCTTCGTCCAGACTGTTTTCCCACCGACAGAGAGAAGATTGCCTTCTTGGTCTCCCACCTCTCCGGTCGCGCCCTGGACTGGGCTACCTCCCTCCTTGCTCAGAATCTCCCCGTGACTGCCGATGTCAACCAGTTCGCTGCTGCCATGCAGTCCATTTTTGGTCAGCTCCACTCCCACCACATTGCCATCTCCCGTCTCACCTCTCTCACTCAGGGTTCCCGTTCTTTCCAAGAATATGCCACGGAATTCCGCCTCCTGGCCTCCCAAGTTCCCTGGAATGAAGAGGCTCTTATTCACCAGTTCTGCCAGGGCTTGTCTTCTGCTTTACAGGACCACCTCACATATCTTCCATTGGACTTTCCCTCCTTACAGCACCTCATCTCCCGTCTGGCTGAAATTGACATCAGGCTCCAAGAACAACGTTCCCGGCTCCCTCCCCCTCCTGCCACCCCCCGCCCGACCACCTTCTCCAGGCTGTCTTCTGAGGAGCGACGCCGCCGTTTCTCCCAGGGTTGTTGCCTTTATTGCGGGGCTGCTGGCCATCTCCGAGCTTCATGCCCTCTCTGCCCCCCCCGCACTTCCCTGCCCTCTGTCAAGGTCGGTATTCTTTCCCCTGCTGCCCCTTCTGGCCTCTTTTTGCCTGCTCTGGTTTCTGGGGATGGTTTCAAAGAATCTCTTCTGGCTTTTGTTGATTCAGGCGCAGAAGAAAACTTCCTAGACTCCGGACTCGCCACCACTTGGAATATTCCTCGCGTCCCTGTTTCTCCCCCTATTCGCCTTCTCACCCTGGACGGATCCCCTCTCACTCTTGTGGAATGGCAAACTATTCCCCTCACTCTCCGCATTGGTGCCCTCCACTCTGAGAGCATCCAGTTCCTACTCCTCCACTCTCCCTCCCACCCCCTGGTTCTCGGATACCCTTGGCTGAAGATGCACAACCCCCATTTTCACTGGTCCAACAATGAACTACTCGCCTGGGGACCCAATTGTCATCATCACTGTCTGCAGTTGCCTCTCAGATGCTCCTCTGTGCACCTCGCCCAGGAGGACACCAGCGGAATCCCTTCTGTATATTCGGACCTGCACCTCGCCTTCAGCAAGCAAAGAGCACTCTCCTTGCCGCCACACCGTTCCTCCGATTGCGCCATTGACCTACTGCCTGGAACCCTCCCTCCGAGAGGACGTATCTACCCTTTGTCGATTAATGAATCTGATGCCCTGGAGTCCTACATCAGTGATTCCTTGGAATCCGGTTTCATTCGCCCCTCTACTTCTCCGGCCTGTGCAGGTTTCTTTTTTGTCGAGAAGAAGGACGGATCCCTGCGGCCCTGCATCGATTATAGAGGTCTTAATGAGATCACCATCAAGAACCGGTATCCCCTTCCACTCATTAACTCTGCACTGGAATCTCTTCAGGGAGCCTCCGTCTTCACCAAACTTGACCTACGGGGTGCCTACAACCTCATTCGCATCCGTGAAGGTGACGAGTGGAAGACTGCCTTCATTACTACTCTGGGTCATTATGAATATCAGGTCATGCCCTTCGGCCTGGCTAATGCTCCTGCTGTATTCCAGGGTTTTATGAACGACATTTTTAGGGACATCATTCAGAAATATGTTTTGGTTTACCTCGATGATATTTTAATTTTTTCTCCCAACATGGATGATCATGTCCTTCATGTCCGCGAAGTACTCACCCGACTCATCAACAACCGTCTTTATGCCAAGTTGGAGAAGTGTACTTTCCATGCGTCCAGGATCCACTTTCTAGGATACATAATTTCCTCTCTGGGCGTCGAGATGGACCCTGCTAAGGTCTCTGCTGTCTTGGACTGGCCCACACCCAAGAACCTGAAACAAGTGCAGCGTTTCCTAGGCTTTGCCAACTTTTATCGCCGTTTCATCCGAAACTTTAGTTCTGTTGTAGCACCCATCACCTCCCTTACTCGTAAAGGCCCTGGACAGGGAAGGTGGACTCCAGAGGCTGATCGGGCCTTTCGTCGTCTCAAGCAGAACTTTTCCTCAGCCCCAGTTCTCCGTCACCCCGATCCCTCTCTTCCGTTTGTGCTCGAGGTCGATGCCTCCGCTCTTGGGGTCGGCGCCATTTTATCTCAACGCCATGGTCCTAAGGGCACGCTCCATCCGTGCGCTTTTTTTTCAAGACGCCTATCCTCTGCCGAGATGAATTACGATGTTGGGAACAGGGAACTTTTGGCCATCAAGCTTGCCTTGGAGGAGTGGAGACACTGGCTGGAAGGGGCCATCCATCCTTTTACTATCCTCACTGACCACAAGAACTTGGCCTACTTGCAATCTGCTAAACGCCTCAACCCCCGCCAGGCTAGGTGGTCCCTGTTCTTCTCCAGATTTCGTTTTTTCATTACCTATACTCCTGGCTCCAAGAATATCAAAGCTGATGCCCTGTCCCGCATTCACGACCCCTTGGACTCCGAAGACCCGCCAGCGCCTATTGTGCCGCCTGACAGGTTTCTCGCAGCTGTACGATGGGACATTGAAGACAAAGTGAGACGGGCTCTCCAGAACCTCACTGACCCTCCCCAGTGCCCCCCAGACCGTCTCTTTGTTCCTGATGCAGTGCGCTCCGCAGTTCTTCAATGGGGCCATGACTCCCGCTTCGCTGCTCACTCTGGCACTCGTCGTACCATCGAATTCATTTCCAGGGACTTCTGGTGGCCTTCTCTAAGGTCTGACGTAACAGAATACGTACGAGCCTGCCCCACCTGTGCTAGGAGCAAGACCCCTCGACAGAAGAAGGCGGGTCTATTACAACCTCTTCCTATTCCTTCTAGGCCTTGGTCTCATCTCGCAGTCGACTTCCTGACGGATCTCCCAAACAGCCACGGTAAAACGACTATCATGGTGGTCATCGACCGTTTCTCTAAAGCTGCGCATTTTGTTCCTCTTCCAGCCCTCCCATCAGCGCGTGAAATGGCAGACCTTTTTGTCCAACATGTTTTCCGCCTCCATGGCATTCCCAAGGATATTGTTTCTGACAGGGGCCCGCAGTTTATTTCTAAATTTTGGAAGGCTTTCTGTCAGACCTTAGGGGCATCCTCCTCCCTCACTTCTGGTTACCACCCCGAAGCCAATGGTCAGGCAGAGAGGATTAACCAGGACCTGCTGACTTACCTCAGGTCCTATGTCTCTGCCGCCCACGATAACTGGGCTTCCCTCCTCCCCTGGGCTGAATATGCCCATAATTCTCTCTATACCTCCTCCACGAATATGTCTCCGTTCCTCTGTTCACTGGGCTATCAACCATCGCTCCTCCCCGACTGATGGATGGAGTTCCCACCTATACGGTGAATAAGATTTTGGACACCCGATGGCGTAGAGGGATCCGCCAGTTTTTGATTGACTGGGAGGGTTATGGCCCAGAGGAACGTTCCTGGGTTTCTGAAGTGGATATCCTGGACCGAAACCTTATTCGAGATTTCCTTCACACCCATCCCGCGCCGGGTATCCGGTCGTCAGGAGCCGACCCTGTGGGGGGGGGTACTGTTACGCATTCCACTCGTGCCGCTCTCCCTTCTCGCATTCCCACGCACACACCCGGTAAGACAAGCTCACGCCGCAAGTAACGCCAATCACCTTCTCTTCCGTCTCTATTTTAGTTCTCCTTTTTCCTCACTTCCCCGCTCACTATTGCGGATTCTCCTAGAGCTCCCTAGTGCGCGGTTACTTCTGGTTTGTCTCAGGTTTTCGAATTCCTAGTCTGTCTTTCGTTTACTCTTTCGTCTTGTGATTTGGATTGCTGCTTCCCCGTTTACGCCTCCGTGTTTCGATCGTCTCGCCTGCTTCCCGGATTGGATTTTTGCCTAGTGATTTGGATTGTTGCCTCCTGTTTGCCACCCTGTGTACCGACTTACTCACCTGCCTCCTGGTTTTCGTTTTTTTTGCCTTGCGATTCTGCTCAGTGTTTTCTCCACTCTAGAGTCCTGCATAGGATCCTATTGCTCTAGCAGCCCACTCTAACATAAGGTTAATAGTTCTAATAAATTTAGACAGTTTATCACCTTTTCCTGATACATTATCATAAAAGAAAATGCACTGGCATGAAATATATATTTTATTAATATTCAAATTGCCAGTCAACAATTTTTATTATTGTCCTACTTGATCCAGTGTGTAGTCGTTAGTTAAGACTGCAAAAAGAGAATTGGCAAAATAGTCCCTCTACCTGCCTCTGATATCAGAGTTTGCAACCAATAGGGGTGACTTGTCTCTCACTGACATCACTGACATCTGCAAACCTGCAGTGACCCAGTAGGTCACATGAGTAGCTGTTTGCTGGAAAATTGACAGAGGCCTGGTCACTTACTGTAGATCTTAGAACCTTACTCTGATTTAAGTAAATGAATTAAGTGGAGCTGGTTTTATTTCAACATGTAAACTGTGAAATAGCACTATATTTTCTTTAATTATTTTTACCAATCCTTTTAACAGCAATCATGCAAATCACAGCTACTGTATAGAGCCAAATAATAAATTTCTGTTCAACCTTTCTCCCACCTTTACCCTGTCCTGTCCTCAAAACCTCTCTTCCACAGTTTAACCCCTTTGTTCAAAAATGACACCATAGCAAGAGCCTCCTTTCCAGTCCTACATTTAAAAGCAGTGCATGGTTAACATCACAAAGCAATCTAACACAAATAAGCATTCAGTGTTGTCAAGATAATAAAATATTATTATTATAATAAATAATAATTTCTTACTGCACTTACAATGCATAGGTATTTGAACAGTGACAGAATTTTTGTTGTTTTGTCTCTGTATTCCAGCACATTGGATTTGAAATGAAACAATGACTATGAAGTTAAAGTGCAGAATGTCAGCTTTTTTGAGGGTATTCATATCTATATTACTGTAGGTGAGCCATATAGGAATCGCAGCCCTTTTTATTCATAGTCCTCCCATTGTAAGGGACCAAAAGTAATTGGACAATTGGCTGCTCAGTTGTTTCTTGGCCAGCTGTGTGTTGTTGCATTGTTAGTTTATGCACAAGAGAGCTAACAAAAGGTCTAGTGTTAATTCTAAATGTGGCATTTGCATCTGGAGTCTGTTGCTTTTGTCTCTTAACATGAGGACTAAAGATGTGGCAATGCCAGTAAAGCAGTCCATCATGAGGCTGAAAAATCAGAATAAATCATTCGGAGACATAGCCCAAACGTTAGGTGTGTCAAACTCAACTGGTACATTAAGAAGCAAGAACACACTGGACAGCTTAGCAATAGCAAATGACCTGGTAGACCACAGAAGACCACAGTAGTGATGACCAAAGAATACTTTCAGTCGTGAAGAAAAACCCCTTTTCGACTGTTGAACAGATCAGGAACACTCTCCAGGATATAGGCATAGATGTGTCCAAGACTATCATAAAGAGAAGAATACACCAGCATAATCTCAGAGGGTTCACAAGATGCAAACCACTGGTAAGCGTCGAAAACAGAAAGGCCAGGTTATAGTTTGCCAAAAAAAATACATAAAAAGCCTGTAGAGTTCTGGGACAAAGTCTTATGGATGAGACAAGATTAACCTGTACCAGAGTGATGGAAAGAGAAACATGTGGAGAAAAAAATGGAACTGCTCATGACCCAAAACATACCACCTCATCTGTGAAACATGGTGAAGGCAGTGTCATGGTTTGGGCATGTATGGCTGCCAGTGGACCTGGCTCACTTGTCTTTACTGGTGATGTGACTGCCGACTGCAGCAGCAGGACGAATTCTGACGTGTACAGAAGCATTTTATCTGCTCAGATCCAACCAAATGCCTTAAACCTCATTGACAAGCACTTCACCTTGCAGCAGGACAATGACCCCAAACATACTGTTAAAGCAACTATGGAGTCCAAGTACTTACGGACTGCACTGTACAGTATATAGCACTTTTCTGGACAGTCCACTCAAAGCACTTTACAGGTAATGGGCACTCCCCTCCATCACCACCAGTGTGCAGCCCGACCTGGATGATGTGACGGCAGCCAGAGTGGACCAGTATCCTCACCACACACCAGCAGGGTGATGAAGCCAGTTCAGAGATGGGGATTACTAGGAGGCCATGATTGGTAAAGGCCAATGGGAAGTTTGGGCAGGACACCAGGATGACAGCTCTACTGCTTTTGAGAAACACCCTGTGGTTTTTAATGACCACAGAGAGTCAGGACCACAGTTTTACATCTCATCCAAAGGACAGCACCTTTTTACAATATAGTGTCGCCATTACTATACTGGGGCATTAGGACCCATACAGATTGCAGGGTGAGCTCCCTTTAACTGGCCCCTTTAACACCTCTTCCAGGAGCAGCCTTAGTTTATCCCAGGAGTCCTCCATCCAGGTACTGACCAGGTTCACACCTGCTGAGCTGCAGTGGGCTGCTAGCGGTGAGCTGCAGGGTGATATACTGTATTTGCTGGCTAAGACAAAAAGGGGGAAACTACAGCTCTACCAAGAACTACTGTGTTTGGTAGCAGTAAGACCAGCCCCCAAAAAATCCTTTGAGAAGCATTTTAATTTTCTCAAGAACAAATGAGTGCTCCAAACTTACTTCTCTGTTGACTCAACAGTTTGGTAGCAACTACGAAAACAAAACATGGAACAAGGCAATTGTGCTGTTTATGCTTGCTGCAGATAGGCAGGAGGGGGGGGGGGGAATCTCCTCTCAATCTCTGATTTCAATCTCCATTAACAAGCACTAATAATTTCAATTGTCTTCAACAGAGACTGGCAAGTTGTTCTTGCATGGGCATGTTTTTTTCCCTCGGTAGGATAGAGGATTCTAATGACAGAAGGATTTAGAGAAGTCAGTGTGTGTCCAACTGATGTTTTCGGCACCTGAAGAAAACAAAAAATGCACAAATATGAATCTATTGGTATTTTTAAAGTCCAGAATGTCTTGGAATGGGGCCAAATCCTGGTCTTAGTTTAGCAATTTATTAATAAATGATATTTGAGTTTACATTTAATTTGTAAACTGTACTATTCCAAATTGTACATTATGTATTAAGTCTTAAACCACTGAACATTTAAATTTGAGTTTTAAACCTTCTGTTTGTCCCAGCTCTCAGTTTAGGATGTTAAAAAAATATTCATCTTTTCTCATTACTACAGAATGTCCTTTAAAAGCATTCATTACATTCTAACTACATGATGGACATATTTGTAGAATTATTTATGCAACAATATTTAACATTTCTGATTCGTGTCAGCACAATACATAAATGCATAGAAAGACGACGGTTAGCAAAGTTTACCACGTTCTTTTAAAATGTTGTTTTCCAGACCACCATAGGAACGGCCTACAAATACACTGTTCTAGAACTCAGAATTTGGAATCAAGCATGATATAAACAGACTCTTGGTAACACTTCACTTTCATTCAAAGTAGAATGAGTGGAATACACATACAGTACTATATATGTACTTAAAAATAGTTTAGGAAGCTTAATTTCTTACGATTGATCACTCCGTCCTGAAGAAAGCTTGCACAATCGAAAACCTAGTCAATATCAAAGTCTAGCAAGGGAGGCGCAAATGAGAAAGCCAATCGAGAAGCATGGAAGGGAACTTGTAAATGAAGGAAGCTGCAGCAGAGTGGTTCTGTGAAAAAGAACTCGTATATCTCACTATCTCTGAGACAATGGTCAGCATACTATAGATTTAAGGGCATTAGCGGTGACTGCCTCCAGGAGCTACTGTACAGTAAGTGTTTCATCTCGCTGGCTGGAATAGGTATCGAGAGGTCGAAGATTGTGTTGCACAGAGGAAAGACAGAAGTAAAAATAAACTTATTAAAGCTGGGAGCAGGGATGTTGTGAAGGGGAGAGAAATCAATGGGTCATGTTTAAACAACATAGGCTTGGGTGGCTTTTCTTAGTGGGCTAATCTTGAAGAGGGTAAACAACAACATTAAAAGGGGAGAGGGGGGCAGGGAAAGTAGCATTTGTGACCAGAGAGGCCTCTGTGGGACAGAAGAGCTGGTAGACACTAGCAATATGAGTGAGCTAATTTTCTTTCCAAAGAGTGGAGCGACAGACTTGGAGATTTGGCTGCTGGGAAATTTGCGAACAAACTGATGTGGTTGGAATAAGGAGACCAGTTAGCGTGAGGAATCCAAATTCTGGGAGGTTCAGCAGACTCTCTGAACCTTGGTTCTCGAAGTCGATGTCATCGCTGCATAATCATCGTAGCCGAAGGAACTGTGAAAGAAGGGAGAGAGTTTTAAGTGTGATTGGGGTAAAATGAGCTATACAGGAGATAGCTGTGTGAATTCGTGGGTTTGTAATAAACCAAAGTGGAGAGTCGGGGGTAGTTGATGGTGAAGTTGATGTCTAGAAACGGAAAAGTAGTGGAAGATATGTTAACAGTATATTTGAGGGACGGTGGAAGTTGGTGAAATGGTGCAGGAAGCACTCAAGCTGATCGTTGGAGCATGTGGCTGCACCGACACAGTCATCAATATATCGCTTGTTGAGGTCAGGGACAAAGCCAGTGTAGGAAGCGAAGAAGCGTTCTTCTACCCAGCCGCCAAAAATATTGGCATAGCTGGGTCCCATTCTGGTGCCCATGGCAACTCCACTGACCTTGGTAAAAAAGATTATTGAAAGAGAATTCATTCAGTGTGAGGACCAATTCTGCAAGGCATACCAGGGTGTGGGTGGGTGGGTCAAGCACTGTGCGTTTGTCCAGCGTGTGCTTGAGGGCTTTAAGGCCGTCATTATGGGGAATGACAGTGTAAAGAGATGTGATGTTTGGATGATTAACCTGTTGTACTAAAGCTTATGGAAAATGAAGGTGGAAAATAAACAGAAAGAGAACAGCTCTGAGTGGCAGACTGCACCTCAACTTAAGGAAGGAATATATAAAAACACCAAATAGGAAGTACTGACGGCATGGTAAGAAACAAGTAAAGAAACAGAGAGAAAAGACATAGCTGAAGAACTGGAGCGTGAGCTGCCAGTGATTTTATTTTTATTTTTATTTTTTGGACAACCTAAGATTGTTTATATATTTTCTTTTAACATATTGGGGACAGATACTGTAGCTACTCCCAGAAACGTAGCTAGAATATTGAGTTAATTGCTGAACTCTCAAACTAGGTTTATTTTATCTTTCATTTTTGAAAAACCAATAAAAGCTGCGTTAATAGTATAACCTGCCTGGGTGTGTGTTGTCTAGAGACCTGTCTATATTTAGTTCCATCTGATGATCGCTCCCCTTTTGGTCAAAGGTAATTCTAATTGAATGTAGAGTAATGTTTTTAAGTTTATGCTATATTTTGTGTCAAATTATTCAAATTATGTCATTTAAAGCTGACTTTCATTCATTTATCATTATTTCATTCTGTATGGGGGGGGGGGGTTTCTTTTCTCTACTTCAGGAATTTTTGTTTTTTTTCTCTTATCTACCCCTTGTCCGTGATTACACACCTGTTAGACATTAAAGGACAATAAACCCTGGTGATCATGTTCTCCTGTCTCTCCTACATCACTCACTGACGCAATCGGGTAAATAAGGGAGTATCACTGTAAAAACTATGAATGGTAGTTATCTGTGTTCACACAACGGCTAAGCAAGTGTTGCTTCCAACTTACTGTACATAAAATTCAAGTTACATAAAGACGTGCAGAATTAAACCCCTATGTGTCCAGGGGAACTGGTGTACTTACAGTGGATGAGAGTAAATGCCATGTTTAAACAGTTTCTGCATATTCTCCATAGCAGTTTTGGAGACTGTTTTGGAAACTGCAGAAATTTGCTGGTGACAACTTGCAACTAAAATAATAAGACCTGCTTTTTTATCTTTATTTTTACACATCTGTAAGACCGCAAAATAGAGGAATCTGCATCCTTGACTTTTCATTATTTATTATTTGTTTGTCTGACATTTGATTTAAAAGAATCACTAGCAATAACCCACTGTTGTAAAAATAGTCTGAAAAAAGAGCCACAATCTCCTACCTTCACTTTCCAGTCAGTTTCTGAGAAACTGTATGATACTTGTCTTCTTGTGTGTTTCCCTGAGCTTGTTTATGAAAGGTCACTTGATTTGCAGGAATTATTGCAAAAAAAAAGAGATGATTACAGCTCAATCAGGATAAGGACTGAGTGGAAAGCAGCTGTTGGCAATGAAGGGAGCAGAAGTGTGACTTCAGAGCTCGATGCTGAGGAACATAAGAAAGGTTATGAATCCGAGACGGCCACGTAGCATGGGTATCCCACTTGGTAGTTAGTAGTTCATTAATCTGGCTTCAACATCAAGGCTGTGCTTTTCAGAAAGAAGTGCTTTCCCTGTTTTTTGGTTTTCATTCCGTTTCCATGTGGTTTTTCTTTTTTGTCTTGTGATTCATACGGTACTGTATGTGTTTTATAATTTATAGTATTATCCCCAAAAAGCAAAGAGCTGTGAGGCAGTGCAGTGAAAACTTTGAAAGCATGCAAAGCAGAAAGGAAACAAGGGGAGGTCCTTGAATCAAAGTAAGTCCTTGAAAGAAATCCTTGATTTCCATGCTTCATGTTTCACTATATGGGTTATTTTTATTATAAGGTGGAATAATATATACAGTATACAGTATATGTACAGTATATACACTCTATACTGTGTATTAAATATAAGTACAGTTTTAAGGTTTAGAAACCACATTGTTTTTCCCAAACTCAAATGCTTAGTAGGGTACAGTGTAAATACATATGCATTATGGGTATGAATAGGAATTTTAGTTACAGTACTTGAAGAAACTGTCACGTACCTGTGTTATAACTTCTCATTCCACCTTTTTATGCATGTAAAGGCAAAGCTAGCGGTTAGCATATACAATTACAATTACTTTTCATTTGCAAACAAATTGAATGACGGTTTCCATTTTTTGGGTTCTGATTGGATGTTGAGATAATTAGTTTTATACATAACTATATTTCATCACAGTTACTGATATTAACTTCAGACCTAACCTAGATATACAGTGATATATAGTATACTGATGGGGGAAAAAGAAACACAACATTTTCTGAAATGAGAATACTATAGTTATAGCTTATGCACTTTCACAAAAAGTTGTCAATTTGTTTTAAGCCCTCTGACCAGCAATACAGCTTGTGCAGTGAGGCATCAACTTGCCAATCACACAAAAGCTCGTTAGGTGCACTTTTACCCAACGAGGTCCAGGTGGAACAATGACTGATCAGATCATCTTTAAAAAAGGCTTAATTCAAAGCTTAGGTCACTGCAAGAAAAAGGCCACATTTAGTCAGTTTTCTGTGCATTCTAAAATGCCTTGAATGTCACCAGAAGCAAGGGAGAGGGCCATTGGCATGCTGCAGGCAGGCCTGTCATGTGCCAGCGTTGCCAGACACTATGGAGTAAGCCGCTCCACTGTGTCCCGACTGCAGAGAAGGTTTCAGCAGACCAGCAGGACAGATGACCGTCCAAGATCTGGTCGCCCTCAAGTGACCACACCAGAGCAGGACCGACACGTTAGACTGGTCTATCTGAGAGATCGTTTTAGTTCTGTCACCCGTACTGCTGGTGAAATTGCCAGCAGACACAATGCCTCACAGGATAGTGAGGCTCCATGCTGCTGGCCTTAGAGCAAGGCGACCTGTCAGAGGCCCTCTGCTCACAGCTCCTAGATGTCACACCGACTGGCTTGGGCCAGACACAGGCTGCGATGGACTTGTCAGCAGTGGACCTGATGGTCCTCTTCACAGATGAGTCGCTCTTCAGCCTGTTCCATGCAGTATCTATGAATTCAGGTGGGTAGCTGCGTCAGCATGCGTAGGCTGCAAAGGAACAAGTAATAGGTTTATTCCATGCTGAAAAAAAGAAGAAAGAGAACACAACGTTTCGGCCGTGGAGCCTTCTTCAGGTGTGAGAGACACAGGGCAGTAGGCAAAGGTAAAGTAGCGGGAGAACAAAGGTTGAGAGGGAGGAGGAGTGAGAGGCGGGAGCAGGGGACAGAAAGAGAGGCCAATCAAGAGGTGTGAAGTCAGAATGGGTGCAGAGAGGTGTGAAATGAAACTTCCAATGAATGGAGAAAATTTAAAAGAACAGTAATCTGTCGTTAAGGGAAGGGAGAATGTGTGATCCTAGCTGCAGAATAATTTTAGTTTCGGTGGTCTTTCTGATGTATGAGTTCGGAAAACCGTCTTTGAGAACACAGACGGAGAGATTAGAGTGGTCGTGGCCGTCAGAGGTGAAATGAGAAACAATGGGCTTGGAGAGATCTTTAATCTTCACAGCCCTGACGTGTTCTCTGAAGCGGTCTCCGAGTCTCCTTCCTGTTTCCCCAATGTAGATGGCTGGGCATTTACTGCAAGAGATACAGTAAATAAGGTTGCTGGACGTACAAGATGCTGTCTGGGTGATCCGGAATTGTCCTGAGGGGCCTTGAATGAGTGTGGTGGTGGCTGTGTACTTGCAGGTGATACAGCGAGCTCTTTTGCAAGGGAAAGTGCCTGGTGTGGATGGTTGCTGAGGGCGGTCAAGGGAGCTGTGGACAAGGAGGTTACGCAGATTAGGTGGTCGGCGATATGAGATGATAGGGCGATCAGAAAAGAGGGCCCCAATGGAGGGATCATCCTGTAGGATGGAAAAGTTCTGGTTAATGGTCCTGGGGATAGGAAGTGTGTTAGGGTGGTAAGGAAGCACCAAAGGAATGCGGTTGTTACGGCGGGAGTTCCCGATCGGGTTGATGGTCCGGGGGGTGTTTTTGGCTCGGGCAAGGGCCCTGTCAATCACACTGCTGGGGTATCCTCTGTTGATAAAAAATGAGTACATTTCGAGGGCTTGGTTTTCGAAGTCGATGTCGTCGCTGCATTATCGTCGTAACCTAAGGAACTGTGAAAAAGGAAGAGAGTTTTTAGTGTGGTTGGGGTGAAATGAGCTGTACAGGAGGTAGCTGTGTGAATCCGTGGGTTTGTAATAAACTGAAGTGGACAGTCGGGGGTAGTTGATAGACAAGTGGATGTCTAGAAACGGAAGAGTGGTGGAAGAAATGTTAACCGTATATTTGAGGGACGGGTGGAAGTTGGTGAAATGGTGCAGGAAGAATTCAAGCTGATCGTTGGAGCATGTGGCGGCACCGACGCAGTCATCAATATATCGTTTGTAGAGGTCAGGGACATAGCCAGTGTAGGAAGCGAAGAAGCGTTCTTCTACCCAGCCGACAAAAATGTTGGCATAGCTGGGTCCCATTCTGGTGCCCATGGCAACTCCACTGACCTGTTGGTAAAAAAGATTATTGAAAGAGAATGCGTTCAGTGTGAGGACCAATTCTGCAAGGCGTACCAGGGTGTGGGTGGGTGGATCAAGCACTGTGCGTTTGTCCAGCGTGTGCTTGAGGGCTGTAAGGCCGTCATTATGGGGAATGACGGTGTACAGAGATGTGATGTCCATGGTAAAAATGTGGCATTCGGTACCCTGAAATTGGAAATCATTGAAAAGTTGGAGCGCGTGGTTGGTGTCTTTGATGTATGAGGGAAGATCTTCAACCAGCGGTCTCATGAGGCTGTCGAGAAAGGCTGAGATGTAAGTAGTTGGACAGTTACATGCTGATACGATGGGGCGTCCAGGGGTGTCCGGTTTGTGGATTTTGGGGAGGAGGTAAAATTGAGATACCTGTGGGTGTTCCATGATGAGCCGGTTCGCCTCCTGGGGGAGCTCGTTGCTGCTGATAAGAAGGGAAATGGTGGATACCACTTCCTTTTGGTAGTCAGTGGTAGGGTCCTGTTGGAGAGGGAGGTAGGCAGAAGTGTCAGTTAGTTGTCTAGAGGCTTCAAAGATATATTCAAAGATTTTCTGATCGCCCTATCATCTCATATCGCCGACCACCTAATCTGCGTAACCTCCTTGTCCACAGCTCCCTTGACCGCCCTCAGCAACCATCCACACCAGGCACTTTCCCTTGCAAAAGAGCTCGCTGTATCACCTGCAAGTACACAGCCACCACCACACTCATTCAAGGCCCCTCAGGACAATTCCGGATCACCCAGACAGCATCTTGTACGTCCAGCAACCTTATTTACTGTATCTCTTGCAGTAAATGCCCAGCCATCTACATTGGGGAAACAGGAAGGAGACTCGGAGACCGCTTCAGAGAACACGTCAGGGCTGTGAAGATTAAAGATCTCTCCAAGCCCATTGTTTCTCATTTCACCTCTGACGGCCACGACCACTCTAATCTCTCCGTCTGTGTTCTCAAAGACGGTTTTCCGAACTCATACATCAGAAAGACCACCGAAACTAAAATTATTCTGCAGCTAGGATCACACATTCTCCCTTCCCTTAACGACAGATTACTGTTCTTTTAAATTTTCTCCATTCATTGGAAGTTTCATTTCACACCTCTCTGCACCCATTCTGACTTCACACCTCTTGATTGGCCTCTCTTTCTGTCCCCTGCTCCCGCCTCTCACTCCTCCTCCCTCTCAACCTTTGTTCTCCCGCTACTTTACCTTTGCCTACTGCCCTGTCTCTCTCACACCTGAAGAAGGCTCCACGGCCGAAACGTTGTGTTCTCTTTCTTCTTTTTTTCAGCATCGAATAAACCTATTACTTGTTCCTTTGCAGTATCTATGAATTATTACTTCATAGGTAAATATGTGCTGTACATATAAGAAAAGAATACGAACTACAATATATTAGACAAAAATATATGTTAAATAGAAAATATTTTCTCAGGTTACAAGAATCTTTGAATACCTGAAAAATGCCTTTAAAATTATTTTAAAATATTATTGAATTATTGTATCTCTTTTTTAATAGTGATATCAGCACAAAATAGATTTTTACATATAAAACATAAATGGCCAGGTTGTGCTAACTAGTTACTAAAGGTAGGATGCTTGCTTGGATAATTTCATTTTTTAATAAATAATCAGCATAATTAAGAATTGATCTTTTTTCCTACTTTATTACAGGAACATATCCCCAGGAAAAGTCACTAAAAACTTACATGGTTTTAATGAAGGAATTGTCTGGGTGGTAGTGAAATATTAAAACAATACAGGAATCATCACTTTTGAAGGTACCATCCCCTGTGACACGTTACTTAACTGTACGTAACAGTTTCCTTAGCAAGGTTTTCATGCCCTGGAGGTGCTTTGAGCACAGTGCAGTAATTCATTTTGTCTCTGCAATACCCCCAGTGCCCTTGGGAACAAGAGTTACATATCATTTCAGCATATATGGTGCAGCTGCTGTACTTTATCTGAATTATGGACATGCATCAACCAGCACGATTTCCTATAGGATTTCAAGTGGAATTTCCTGTAGGAAGATGGCAAGCAGAAGTTTGATGTACAGTGTGGCAAGATGCAGTTTTTTTTCCTCAGTGGATAACTTTTCAGAAGGAAACTACAGAGGGAATAGATTAATGTTGAAATCCTAGATTTCTTAATGGTGTTACACTTCTGTGGGATGTTCATCATGCAGCTGTGCTGCATCATTGCATGCTGTTTTAATTACTGTGCAGCACTTTTAATGGGACAACATTTGTTTTCCATCCCATTGTTGTGGATAAACATTTTTGTGCCTTGTGTCATTTAATAGAATTTCATATTGAACAGCAAACTGAAAGCAATATTTCTCTGGAGTCATATATTGTAATTTATGAGTTACAATGGGATCTTTAATGGGTGGGTCTCAGTAAACAGACACACAAACACAGTGGTGAAGTATACATTCACTTACAGTGCAGGGAATATAAAACAAACCAAAAACCTCCTGTTTGAACTGATACCTTGATGTCTTCACAGTCTCTTACTGTCATTCTTCTGGCAGATAATTTGCTAACCTGCATCTAAAATAGCAAAAATCCAGTCTCTCTGCAATTCCTCTCCTACACACTTTGAAAATGTCCTTGAAAAGTTTATTTGTCCCTCGGTCGGATGCTTCCTTCTCCCTTATCTCTCTCAAGGTGATCCACAGATGACCTGTCTTCTGTCACCTTTTTAAACTGGTCCTTCATCCCTCACATCCCACATGTAATGATGTCATCACCATCATCAACAGCCTTAATTTCTTCAGTACTGGATGATTACCCCCTAAGGTTCTGACTTTGGGTATTCTCATCTGGTCTGCACCTGCATATGTACCGATTTCATAATGTTTCTCACCTATAGTAAGTACAGGAACTTGTCGATCATGTTTTAGTTTATTCTTTCGCTAGTCCAACGGTGATCCATGTGGTGGCCTTGCCCCATTGCCATTATAGCCTTTTTCTTCATACAGTGATGGGATATACTCATATTTGAGATGCAGCCCAATCTTGTGTTTTTGTTATCTCAAATATACAGTACACCTTTCCTTGCTACTTTAAGTCATTAGTTTCCACATCAATATCTTAGCACTTCCAGCACATTGTTGGTTGAAGGCTTTCCTTTGAAGGCAGCAGCAATTGCCGAATTTAAAATCATGCATTTAGCACCAGAACACCTTCTTTTATCTTGAAACTCTGGAGAGCATCAATTTTTCTTGTAGCCTTTTTATGAGCACCTCAAATATCACTAAATAGCTTCTATATTACATGCAAATTTGTAATACAGTATACATATATAAATAAAAGATATGTCAATCTCCAATTGCATTACAATTTTCTGTGTACTTGTTGATGTTTCTCTTCCTCTGGGGGAAAAAAACTGTGGTTCTTTTTCATAATCAGGGCTCAATCTGAAACTTCTTTGTATCATTAGTACTGGTGTTGGTGTTTTGACCATTGTATGATTCCATATAATAATTATTTTTGGTTCTCTTGCAAGTTAGCTCTCAGTTTCTACCCCTCTTCCAATCTGGGGGTCCAATCTACCTGTTCGATGAAAATGTCTTTGATTTTCTCCCTACTCTGTGTCCCTAATAACACTTTTTACTTGAAATATGAAGAAGCAAATTACTGCTTTTTTAAGATATACTTGAGGCACTTGCGTTAACATTTCAAAATCAAATTAATAAAATACAAACTAAAATCCAGACTAGGTATCCATTAACTCAATAAATCTTGATGTTCACATTTCTTTAGTTATGCACTTGATTAAATGTATACAGTCTTGTATGTTGATTTTTACAGAATGGACTCTAAATCTGATTTTAGAAAACTTGGTGTCTTACACCATTGATTGATTGCCACTCTCTGTATGCTAATTCAGTTCGCCTTTGGTTTAAGTTAATTTGTAGATTTTTAATTTGGAAAAAGCCATTATAATTTATTTCAATTCACTGTGCAAGATGTAGTATCATTAATGAAATTGAACATTCAAGGAACAACTGCCATTTTTGAGTGCAAGTCATTTTGTTTTGCTCCTACTAATTAATAGAATTTGTAGACTAAGCTACAGTATAGACTTCGTATTTTGGTTGTATGGTAAATAACTTCTTCTTGATACTCATGCTTTCTATGTTGTCTAGATTTCATGTATTGTTCTTTTTTTATTTTACTGATTTCTATGCTACAGTTGTGTACTGGAAGTCCCTTAGCCTTAGCTTGTCAGGTTAGATATAGGATTTAACAACAGAAAAAGGCATCACATACTGTCTGTGGAGCTCCAATCTTCCGTCTCCAAAATAAGGTGATCCGGGTTAGTCAGTGGTCTGAGAGAAACATAGGTAAACCATTGATTCTGTTTTTTTATTTGTGTTTTCAGGATATCTGGGGGAAAAATTAAATGTATTGAATTGGCACAAGAACAACAGCACTTTCGGAATGATTTAATTTTTGTAAAATAAATTCTGACAAGCCTTTCAGATGTTCAACATTTACATTTCATGTAAACTGTTACAAAATGCACTCTTTAAGATTTTTTAAGAAAACTTTGGAAGCTAAAAGACTCTTCAAACCAAGTCAGGCATAGAAAATATCCTATGTTTTATAATCACTGAAAAAAAATAGAAGTCAAAACGTTTCCCGATAATAACCCCATCCCCATGCTGGTAAGAGGCACATGTTGAAAATCAAGCAGGGCCCCAAGTGATAACAGTGAGGCGATAAAGACTTTGCATGGAGTGGTGACTGCATGGTTCTAATGCATGAGGGAGAAATAGATGCTGTGCTTGCAATGGTGCATTCAATTAAATATGCACATTACATGCAAATTGATCCCCTAGATAAGTGAAAAGGTCTTTGTGATAGTTATCTTAAATTGCATAATATGCAAGAACTACCTGTGAGACAAACGCATACAGTACATCTCACGGTATCCATGATGTATGTATGTCTCTAGCCATGATACCATTTCAATTTTTATCAGTTTGAGGTAAGCCTTTTGTAAACTACCAATAGAACTATAATTTGAGCAAAATATAAGTGAAGAAAATGAGCTTACCAATGTTTTAATATTTCTCCTACAGTTTATCTTTAATCAAGGGTAAATGAACTTAATCAAATGTACATTTTAACAACAGTCCTGGATATTCCACAGAAAGGAAAAGATTAAAAAATAAAGCTGATAAAGATTACTTTATCAACTGTGGGGAACAAAAATGTTGACATTTAGTCTTCCGCATTTTTTATTTCTTTCAAACTCCCATGCAAAATGCTTTACACTCATAACTTGATAGTGCACACTGCCCACAGAGCATGGCAAAGTGTGTAAATTTAGGAACATTATTTTTTATTCATGTTGATTGCTTTTTTGGTTAGCAACATAAATGATTGCTAACATCAGAATTTAGATGCTGAGCCAGAATTATCGTGTTAGCATAATACAGACTTGACATATTTTTAATGCTGAATCAGTGTTGAAAAACAGCTTACCACATTTCAGTATTTAAATTAATCTTTACATATTAACATAATCACAACCCAGTTCATTCCGAAACTATAAATTTGGAAGACATAAAGTGGAAATAATAATATGAACAATACATTTTTATCACCACTGAATGCTGAGAAACTAATGGTTGTTATGGGAGTGGGTTATACTCTTTCTTACTATATATACACATCATTATGTATATTTTTTATAGAAATAAATCATTCTCTTTTTAAGTTAAAAATGCATTTATATACAGCAGCTGTGACTGACATATTCTTCCAAGAGGCGCTTACCAGATATGGAAATTATAGCTGCACATATGTGTACAGATGTTTTAGTAGTTACTTGATTTTATTTTGTTCCATTTCAATTTTATATATCTTTTTTCATCCCCTCACTAAGCTCTTCACATATACAGTAGGAAGAGTCTCTCATCCACTACTGAAATGCGGCACCCATCAGGGTGACACACAGCTGCCCCACTACACAGTGGATCCAGAGGGAACACAGGAAATGACTTTTCACATTAATTAAGGGGGATGGAATTATGGAGTCAGACTATGTAACTCCAAAGTGGAATTTAGCCATGACTGGTTTAACACCCCTACTCTTCCTAACAATCTGATGGGATACAAAGGATATTTAACTACACAATAAGTACAATAAAACAAGTCTTATACTAAAGTATACTGTATGCATGAGAATCATTTTGTGTTCATTACCAAATCCAACACTGAATGTGGAAATCCACAGGAATATACTGATAATATCTTATTTAACTTGCTACAGTAGGTTGGTTGAAAACTTGTCACCTACAGCTTACCCAAGATGCTTACAAAATTGTTGCACAGAAAACAGCAGTGAAAGAATAAAATGAACAGTCAATAAAACACTAATAACATAGTAGGTCATACTGTAACAGGACATAACATGGTGTGGGAGCGTTAACAAGCGCAAGTGTCTGGCAGAAAAGATTGAATCATGCACAAATACCCTCACATATCCAGGTGGAGAGTTTCATCTCAGTCTGCAGGACATTCCAGTTTCTGGTAGTGAGGAATGGTTCTGCCCATAGTCGGTAGTAGTATTTGAAAGTAGGTTCATTGAGAAGTGTGTTTTATAGGAGGTTATTCACAGTCTTCTCCCTGCTCGTGCTGGTACTGAATAGAATGGAATTCCTGATTGGGTCAGAGTTTTTGTAAGGGGCAAAATATGATTCAATTTCTTTGTAAAATACAAAATATTCCAACGTAATGATTTTATTTCTACTTCTTGGTGCATCAGATGACAAGGGAATGAAAAAGTGTGGAAGTCTTTCCTCCAGGTGCTAGGTGACAGATTTGCAGTGTCTTGCCTGTTACAGCCATCATCTACCATTCTTTATAGCACCATTCAAAAATGAAATATTTTAGAAATATTTTGTGTAGGATTAATATTACATTTTAACAGGACTAAGAGAATTTAAAAAGGGCTCGTTGATTATATTGATACTTTGTATCTGTAGTAGATGTTTATTTTTAGTAAATATTTTAGATTAATTAATTTGGCAGTCACTTTTATCCAAAGCAATTTACAGGTACAATTGTGATGCAAAGGGTGCGAAGAACAGAAGCATAAAACAGTAAAACTATAAAAACAGTGAGCACAGCAAATGTGGAGGAAGAGATGGATTTCTGACAATAGACATTGAAATATTTGGAAAAAGCCATTAGTAGGGACTTATTCACTTTCATTTGCATTATTGTTGAACAGGTACTTCTGTATCTAAAAGTATATCTAAAATAAAAAGCAACATTTGCACATGGATTCAAAACATATAATATGCAATTTTATTAATACAACTGATAAGGGTTATAGTAAACCAAGAAGAATATAAAGTGCATTTGAATCAGTCTGCCTGGATACAAATGACTGATCATTCACTCAGGGATTACAAAGATATTAAAAACATGAGTTGAAATAATAATAATAATTTCATTTTATATTAAGTCTTGAAAAGTTTCTTCTCCAAATGCTTTATGACAAAAACGCATGCAATGACAGGAGACAGAATTATGTGGGGATGGTCTTGTTACGGTGGATGCTTTTGACCAACACTTCTGTTGACCAAGGATGATGGACCAATGGAGTTGTGAGGTTTATTTATAAATAATCCAGTTGAAAGATGTTCACTGACTTAATAAGGTATCTGTATCACTCTCCCTATTGGATTTCAGGAAATTACAAAATGATGCATTTACAACTTCATTTTGTTTTTCAAAACCGAAAGCTCCAACTGAAGACTTCTAAGGTTAACGTTAGTTAAGGTACTGTAAATGGTAGTAAAACATAACAATTTTGATTTCATCAACATTCATACTCGAGAACATAATATTTGGTGAGAGCACCTTTGGCAGCAGTTGCATCTGCATTTTTGGGTTAGTTGTTGCCATTCTTGCACACTGATTTAGTATACTTTTTGACCATTTTTCTTGGCAGATTTATTCAGGCTCCCTCAGAATACTTGGGGATCACTTAATGAAAGATCTCAAGTCTATTTCAGAAATCGGGGTTACACAGGGACATTTACTTTCTTATTCTAAAGCCATTCCATGTGCTTTGGATCACTGCCATGCTGAAAGGTGAATTTAATCCCAGATTTAGGTTTTCCTATGCTATTTACCAGTACTTTGCTCCAAACCAACCAAACCAAACAGACCAAACAAAGTTTCAATTATGTCTTGTCCTACCCCAAAATACTTTTCCACATGTACAGTATGTAGTAAGTTGTTGTTGAAACTCGAATTTCAAATGTTTTTTTTTGTTCCACACAAGTGCCCTTTGTGGAGTGACTGACATTTTTTTCATCTCTGTCCTTGAACTCTGTAGCTCCTGCAAAGTTGTTGTTGGCCTCCCACACCAGTTTTCTCCTTGCCCAGCTTCTGAGTTTGGAAAGACAGGCTGTCTTAGCAGTATCTGTATGCCATTTTCTTCTTAATTATCAATTTCCCTGTGCTAAAAGAGATATTAAGGGTGTGTGAAATGTTTCATATTTCTTCTCTTCTTCTCACCTGTGCCCTAATACAATTTCATCCCTGTTTTTTAAACAGGAGGAACAGGTGATCTTTATGGTGGAATCTTTGCTTGAAATTCACAACCTGACTGAGTGTCCTTACAAAGACAAAGGAGTTTTATTCTGAAATCATGCAAACCACTATTATTCCACAGTGGTTACTCAACTAATTGTGTGGCTTGTTAAAGTAATTTTAATGTTAATTAATTTTAATGAATCATGAATGAATCATTTTTTTCATATTATTTAGCTATTTACTCCTTTATTTTGTTTTTGCTTTGTTTTTTTTTTTTTGGTTTTGAGTGTACGAGGAAGGTTATGTACATAACAAACAATATTTGCTTCTTCAAAGTTTCCAAACTTCAAAGTGACAAAATGTGAAAATTGTGTAAGAGTTTGAATAATTCAGAAAGGCACTGTGTGCTTTGCATACTTATGACATTTCCTCAATACTCTTAGGGTAGTGTGGTAGTTTTGTATGTAATCCACACAAGTCTAAAACTGCTTAGCCTCTTGCTGTGTTGGCCACGTCTGGTAATTGTTTTTCTGATGGTCAGCTTAAGAATGTCAGCTGATGATGACTGATACTTTCCCTATATGGTGTAGTTTTTCTTCTTTTGTGTCTCATATGTGCAGCCCTCAGAGCAGACACTAATAGTGTAAAATGTGCCCTTTTGCTTTGGACAATTGATCAACTCTGATTTTTTAGTTACACTACTTTGAAGCAGGTGTAACGTCTGAAGTCTTCACTTCTACTTTGAACTGGATACATTCACTGAAATCACTAGTGCAAACCTTAATGCTCCCTGTGCTTCTCCACAAAAAGAATTCATCCATCCATTTTCTAATCGCTTTATCCAATACAGGGTCGCGGGGGAACCAGAGCCTAGCCTGGCAAGCACAAAAAAAATCAAATGTCTTAAATGTTTAAGTTGCTCTTATTGGACTTCAGACTAAAGGTCTGGAGTCATACCTGTCTAAAGCCATTAATCAGCCATTGCAAATCCATTCAATACAGAGTTGAAGCCACAAAGCTGAAAATGCTATAATATCAGGAAGTAAAAGTAAATAACTAAAGTAAGTAAAACAGTATTGTTCCTTATTCTGTATTTTTCCATCCATCCATTTTCTATCCACTCATCTGGTACAGGGTCAGGGGTCTATATTTTTTGAGTAGCATAATGTTTATACTGTATGTGCAATGTAAAATATCATACAGTTCCAAATAGTCTAATTGCTTACTGATTAATTTTCTGACATTTTAGCTAAAAGTGCCTTATATTGTCTCCATTTATAAAGATGGGTATTTTAAAGGAACAATTTGCTTATAGTGCATTGCTCAAGAATACAACAGCAGTGTCTAGCTTGTGATTTGAGCCCACAGCCTTCAGTTTACAAGTCCAGAACCCTGATCAGTGCTCTACACTATTGCTTCTAGTTACCTGTCAAGTTTGGTAAGGTGTAACAGAGCATGTAAGAGGTCATAAGATGTTCATTTATTTGTCATATATATTTTGAATTTGGATCTTTATAGTGGTGTGCTCCTTTTCCTGTTTTGTGTGCTAAAACAACAGTTTTTCCCATTGTTCTCCTAATTTCTTCTCATTAATTTCACGAAATAATTAAAAAATGGCAAGTCATTTTTCCTTGTCATGATATAATTACAGTTACAATTACATGCGCCAAAGTTCAAATACCATTCCCCTACATTGTAATTACCAATTAATTAGAAATTCAACAATTAAAATTGTTATTTTACCTTAGGTCTGAGTTATGCCATGCTGTATTTTCAATGATATTTTCTGATTTAACCAACAGATTAAGAATGGATTGTTAAGAGGAAGTCCTCTAATAGAATGGAATGGAATGGAATAAGACATCTTCCATGAAGCAAAGAATCCTTGCTTTTTTCTGTATCATTAAGACAATGCATGGCAAGTGATATCATGGTACTTGGACAGTTTGCAGGCTCTCCACCTTATTGCTAAAGAGACATCTGGGATTTGAGCATTTCATCTCTTTATGAGTGTTTTGAAATACCTTTTCTACCTGAATGGAAATGGTTATTTTACAGCCATTTTAAAGCTTTCAATGTCCAGTATTATTTTCACCACTATTTAAATTTTCAGCTGCCGATTTAATAATCAGAGCATGCCTGAGCTAAGCACAATAAAATTCAAGTTTATAGGAATTAGCTGGTTTCCCACTCTTCAGTGACTTTTAATTATGTCATAAAGCATTGATATATTCATTATTTAAAGTATAGCATGGTACAAAATAGGCACTTTTTATAGGTCATGACCAAAGTCATACTGTCAGTATATTGTGGATGTGAGCATGAATCATTATTGGACTTTGAATGTGAATTATTAAAATGCACAGTGACTCAACTGCTATGTGTAATGCATAATAATGTTGAAACGTGCATAAGAAAAATACTATTACTAAGGATAGTAGCTTTTTGTTTTAATTTCCTACAGTAAAAATGCACTTTTTCAAATCTATGAGGAAAGTAAAAATAAAAGATCCTGCTGTGTATATGCACAATGTTTATCATTCACTTTTAGGGAAACTTTAAATTCCTGTATACTCTTATGAATTCATACTTTTTATTACATATGACTCAAAATAATTTTTGTTTGACTCATATTTTTGTGTGGTGCAGTGTTAGCATTGCTGCCTTGCAGCTCTAGGCCCTGGGTTCAATTTCTGGGCTGTTATCTGTGTGGAGTTTGTATGTTCCCTCCGTGTTCATGTGAATTCCCTCTGCGAGCTCCAGTTTCCTCCCTGAGTCCAGGGGCATGCTGGCAGGTTAACTGGCTTCTGGGAAGGCTGTCTCTGGGGTGGTATGGGTGACTATGTGTACCCTGCGATGGACTGGCGTACCATCCAGGGTGTACCTTGCCTTGTGCCCATTGCTGGCTGGGATAGGCTCCAGCTTTGCAAGACCCTGTGTTGAATAAAAAAGGTTAAAATATTGATGGATATTTTTGTAATGTTGCTAGTTTTGTTTTATTTATCCAGTTAATGTGTATCTGATTTCTTGAGCAAACTCACTTGGTTATGTCCAAAGTTACAGAATATTTACTCTGTAAAAATACTTATCTCTCAGTACAACAAAAGCCTTCGTAAAAATAGTTAAAGTTTCTGTTTGATTAATAGCGTAAAACATTCCGGAAATGGCATTTTATCCAAGGCTACACAATTCACATAGAAATAAACATCCTTCCTTGCGCATTAAATGGTTTTGGAGTGATGGCAAAATAAGAGATTTTATAATTCCTTAGTGCAGGCCAGTTGAAAGAAAATGTTGTTCAATGTTGACAAATTCAAGTAAATTGACTTCAGAGCAGAAATGAGAAACAGAGAAGAAATAAGAAATGTAGTAATGAAAGCTAAGAATATTATACTTTTTATATTATGCTCAGATAAGATCTCAAAAACTGTTTCAATAGCAATCATATTTCCAATTACTATACAGTATACACATAGAGCTTTTATCACCATTCTAAAGGGATTAGACATTTTAAATTTAACACAAGCATTCTAACGTTAACTTTAATAACATTCTAACTTTAAAACAGAACTGTAAAAGATAAGGTCTCTCTGGTTTTAAATATCATTTAAATGTCAGATGAAAGTAGCCCAACAGTTATTTTTTTTAAGGATCATCCTTATGCTGTTAATTAAAACTAGTGCCTGTACTGTCTGTGACTGAAATTGACACTTTCACCTGTCCGTGCACCACACATACTGTATTTAATAAATAATATGGTAAAGATGAGGCGAAAGTATCAGTTTCAGTCACAGCCTTAACCAGAACTGCTTTAAATAGCATGTCTCTCCTTATTAAATGTTACCATCAATTTTACATACCCAAAATATTTTGACAAATAAGGTGTTTAATTAATGAGGACATGAAACATAACATAACATTACTTTATTAGCCCTATACAATTTCTTGCATTAGGAATTCGTCTTACCCCAGCTTGCTCTCCATCAGAGACACAGACAGGGAGACAGGGAGAGAAGCTTGGGGTCAGAGCGCAGGGTCAGCAATTGTACAGGGCCCCTGGAGCAGTTGGGGTTAAGGGCCTTGCTCAGAGGCCCAACGGAGTAGGATTCCTCTGCTGGCTTCGGGATGAAAAAGACCTTCAGAACTTGGCATCTCGAAGACATGGTGCTTAGTATCTAGATGTGTGCCGATATGCGGTTTTGTTTATTTGGTTCCATTACAATAAGCCATAATTTTACTCGCATGCTAATTTCTCACACCTTTGATGATTTGAGTCATCCCTTATATTGTGCATGATAAAAGAAAAAAAACACATTTAGAGAAGACGTTCGCCTAAGAACTGCAAGAAGACTTGGATGTCAGTGAGGAAAGACAGGAATGTCACTGTCACTATCCTCCATGGCCTCCTGGATCCAGTGTTCTCCAGAGAGCTGACTAATTCAGAAGCCAGAGCCGAGGGGAGGAGATGCACTGTGTCCCGGCCGTGCCTGGCTGACTGGGGGAGGGATTGCTCCAGATACTCATTCGGTGCTCCAGCGTGGATGGCACTTGACTGCTGGAAGTAAGACAAACTGTCCTCAGCTGTCAGGGCCTCAGCTGGTGATTGATCTGTTATCTCTTCCTGCAATTTATTTCTTGCTGAGTTTATTACATAGTGGAGGGGGACAGTTTTTTAGAGTTGCTCTGCAGAGACAGTGTGTGGAGAGTAAAGTGGCTTTTAATGTATTTGAGGTTACAGGTGATTATTCCCCCCTTTCTTACTCGAGAGTGAGGTTACAAGTGTGTGCAGTACTATAGATGTGTGCATACAGTACACGGAAAACAACAACAGCAATGACAAAACTGTAGTAGTAAAAATGCATCCAAATATTCACTACTGCAAATATTCTAAGTTAGAATTGACTTGTATGATTACTTGCCCACACTGGTTGATTCATACATCAATAAAATTCTTGACAATGCTGGGAATGTGAACTTCAGTGAGATGGATGCACTATGGATATGACATTTTATTCTTTAATTGTTACATAAAATTGCAATACAGTGAGAAGCAAGCAGCTTTTACAAATTCAAGCACATTACAGTTCATTAAAAACACATTTTGTTTTTGTTTTAAAAAAAAAAACGTTGTGTAAGTTTTGCCGCATTAACATCTTGACAGATATTGTCACCACATTCTGTGTTATTTGGCTATAATTCATATGGTGTTGATATTATACTTTGAAAAAATCCTGAAAGTTTTATCATTATAACAATAGACAAGCTGCAAAATATAGTATATGTGTCCATTTGCCTCATTCTTATATAATACTTTAATAAAAATGAAGTGGTAAAATTGTTGGCTGGCACAGTGGTCAGTATTTGCAGCCTCACAGCCCTGGGCTCAGGGTTTGGTTCCAGACCTGGGGTGCTGTCTGTGTGAAGCTGGTACTGTAGGTTTGCTTCATGTTCGAGAGGGTTTCCCCCAGATGTTCTGGTTTCCTCTCACAGCCCAAAGACATCCTGGTAGGGTAATTGCCTTTTGGGAAAGCCAGCCCCATGTGTGAATGTGTGCATGTCTGTGTCTGTTTGTGCCCCACAATAGGCTGGTGTCCCATCCAGGGTGTATCCTGCCTTGTGTCATTTGTGTGCTGGGATAGGCTCCAACTCCCCCATCAACATCTATTTCTGTATGATCCTTGATTTTAAGTATTGAATCTGGAATTTTATTTCTTATTATATTTTATCCTTGTGTCCTGTTGCAATATTCTCACTGTATTCTATTAAAAACACAGTTTCATAGATACTAAAATAGTGTTTGGATTAGTATACTAACAAGTCACTGATATTAAAACTAAGAAGTTCTTAAGCGATATTTCATCAGT
Organism: Lepisosteus platostomus; assembly: GCF_059453375.1. Taxonomy (NCBI): domain Eukaryota; kingdom Metazoa; phylum Chordata; class Actinopteri; order Semionotiformes; family Lepisosteidae; genus Lepisosteus; species Lepisosteus platostomus. The sequence goes on along the minus strand of NC_142613.1, from coordinate 78,402,717 downwards.
ACAGAAAGTAAGCAATAGATTTTCCTTGTGATCAGATTAGCATAACCTGGCATGGGCATTATTTTCTTGTGTTTGCTCAATTGTTCAAATCCCATATGTTAACACAATTCCTGTAATGCTCCACTGTGATTACATCATTCCATCACACTGCTTTGTTGATACCAGGCCAGCCAGCCATTAAAATAATGAAACCTTCTAATTGAATTCTGACTTCAACCTTATGTATTTTTCTGGATCTTGGAAGCATTTTGTTTAATGCGACTTTAGACAGATATTGCCAAAGTTTTCCATTTTGTGTGAGAGCAATGGCTTAAGTACAGTGCAGCTTAAAGTACCAGATCTTTAGAAGACAGATGAAAGTGGCCCATAAATTGCATTAGTGAAAAAGCACTGAAGGTATTGTGCCAGATGTAATCTGATAATAGCTTAAAGGGTCACCAAGTCTTGTCTGCCTTTATTTATGTATATGGGGCTGTAGAAAATTAATCTGCTACATGGATAACAGTAAATAAAAAAGAGTGGTCAGAGCTAACCATTTAAAAAACAGTATACTCTTTTGCTTTGTTAGATGGAAAACTATCCAGTGTGTAGAAGCGATGGATTAATACAATTTATTGTCCTCTCCCATACGAAAGCTTTCAAGTTGTGAAGCTTGTATTTTGTGTTATAGAATGCAATATATTTTATGACACTAAATTTGAGTTTTATAAAAGTTTTATAAAATAAAATAAAACAGGAGTCCCCTACACCCCCGAGTAATTATATTGGTAAAAAACATCCCTGGAAGCCAAAACTGCATTTTATCTAAACTGTTCATAAGAATGCATGATTCCATGGTTTAGCATACTGTATATTTCTTAGTTGAAGACAGGGTTGCTTCAAGTGTACTCCTAGGACAGAACTGTTTTATACGTCCTTAGAGAATGGTTCAGTAGGTGAAAGGGTTAAGGAGGCTAGGACAATATACAGGGTGTGAGGTTTATTTACTGTATCTTTCTTTGTATTAATGCAAATCCATGGAGATTAAAATTTCTTTCTCAACAGTAGTGCCTTAGAAATAATCGGTTCAGTTGGTGAAGCTTTCATTTACTTTAAAGCACCATAAATGAAGACAGGAGTAATTTACATCGGAGTGCACATCTTCCTATTTTACAAGACAATAAGTTGTTAGTTTTCTTAATTTACACTGCTTACATTTATCAACAATGCATCACTGTAAATACTGTACCAATTTTAAAGAGTTGTAATCATATTTAAACAACAATAATATATATTGTATAAATATATTTAGTAATAAATGATGCACATTGCCATCCATTGGAAAAAGGCACCATCCTTCGGATGAGAAGTAAAACCAAGGTCCTGACTCTCTGTGGTCATTAAAAATCCCAGAGCTTTACTCAAAAAGAGTAGGGGTGTTACCCCACTGTATTGGCTGAATTTATCTTTGGCCTTTACTAGTCATGGCCTCAAAATAATCCTCATGAACTGGCTTCCTCACTCTTTTCTCCTCCACACTGATAGCTGGTGAGAGTACTGGCACACTTTGGCTGCCATCGCATCATCCAGGTGGTGGAGGAGAGTCCCATACCGTTTTCCAGATGGTAGAGGGTCAAACAGTCCCCATCTCATTATAAAAATAAAATTAATATTATTTTATTAACCATATTCACGTTAACCCTTTCTAATACATATGCCAGACACTGTAGACAGGCTTTTAATAATGTATATGCATAACGAGTACGAGTACTGCGTAAATAATCAAAACCATGAATAATACAACAATACAAATTATGTCAACACAGTTATTTGCAAATGTGCAAAATACTATGTCAGGTAAAGAGATAAATTGGCACTTTAAGTTATAAGAATAGTTGTAAGAAATGTCATTTGTAGTTTTTTTTCCCCCAAAGATTTCTTTTGCATAGTTTTATATGGATCCAGGACACTTTTGTTCGAAAAAGGACTATTCTGAGCAACAAAGAAAATGTGAGTGCAACTATATTAATATTTTTCAGATGCCAAAGACTTGTTTAATATGGAACCACCATCAATGTTTCTTTGTATAATTATCCAGTTTGGAATCTCCAGCTGTTTATTGACTCAGATAACATGCACCCTTCTGATGTGCTCACTTGTCAGCGCCATTAATCATTTAACAGACTGCCTCCACAGCCCCACAGTGCCTCACAGGACAGTGAACATCAATAGGAGGAGCAGCATGTCTTTATCAGCACTGAAGATTGCTTTGGATCACTAGCTATGGAGACCCTGGCCAAGTATACACTCTAAAACACCTGTAATACTTGGACAGTTACATATGACTATCTGCAAAATTCCTGACCACAGGTAGCTAATAACATACGGTAGTGATATTTCCAATGTTGAGTTTCCAGTTTCCTAGAAATAACTACATTTTGATTATCAGAATAAACTAACTTTTTTTAGTACAGAAACTTACAAGCTATTTCAATATACACAAATCAAATGAAAAATCCCTAATAGAGTACGGTGGCTCATTGGACCAGAACTCACCCTTATTCTGATTAAACTTGGACTGTAAAGCTAAAGTGACAGTGTACAAATGGGGCTGAGCTGCCAGAGGGTTATATTGAAGCACTCCTAAAACAGGAAAAATGAACATTCCCACGAGGAATTCAAGGAATTGTCTGCACCTGTGGACTCTCTTTCCCAATAAAAAGACACTAAGGGTGGACAGGGGCTGTCTACTCAAACCCTCACTAGTCTCATAGACTATAAATCTCAGGGTGAAGTCATAGGGGGAAAGATTACGGTTTAGGAAAAAAAACATATACAGTATGTCACCTATACTTATTTAGTAGCAGACTCTATCATTGCTGTGCTAGCCAGCCTGCCAATAAAAAGAAGAAGGGTTTTGAGTGGACTGGCCTTAACAGGACAGACCAGGTAGGGTTTTCCCACTGCTACATGTTTAGAGTAAAGAGGGAGTTAGTTGAGCATTTATTTCAGAGGAATATAGAGAGGGAAGGTAAAGCAACATCAGGGTTGTTACTGCCTCTGCCTAAACTTCCCTACTTACAGAAAGATTTATGTGCAGGTTCCCCGGCTATGCTACCATCATATGGAAAATCTGTTTCATGGACACAGAGCATGTTACTCCCTCTGGATGGGAGAACAGATGCCAGACCACCAGTGGATGAGTTGGAGCAACTAGAGTAACGGAGCTGAAAGGTGCAACCGCAGTATCTACAGCGAGGACGTTACCTGTCAGTTATGACTCCAGAGGATCCAAGAGTACACACTTCTGTATACCATCCTGCAAGGGAAACTCTGGGGGAAAATTTTCTCCAAAACAACCATCAGCTTCCTTTAATGCTAACTGGCAAGACATCAATATGAAGCTTGAAGTGTGTATTTTTGAAAGAAAACTATACATATCAAAATTAAAAACTTTATCAAAACCTACAGTAGAATGAATTATCAGGTTTGTGCTTTCATTCAAGGACAGGGAGATACGATAGAAGGTATTGTAGAACTTAAACACTATTTTAAAATAGTGTTTACTTTCCAATTAACATCATAGCATATGTTTCGGTTATCACTGGCCATGTTAATACTTCATAGCTAAACATAATGAGACAGCTTTGTTATTTACCGACCTTCAATTATAGAACACCTTAGAGCTGGGATGTCAAATTAGTTTTCTAAGAGTTTCATGATATGTACTTACTGTAAAGTATGTATCTCTAATCCCTAACCTAATCAGCCTCTTTACATTTCCATGCGCATCCCCTTACAGCTGTCAAATGATTTGGCGGGAGCAAGGTCTGCAGTGCCTCTGTCATTACAGATTAAAATTGAGGCCACAGAAGCAGAGTTCAGACACTTCCGCAGAGGATTCAGTGACCACCATATGTATTAAAGTGTCAAGTGTACAGTGACAAGAGCATGTTTGCAAACTCCTTGAATTGGTCAGTATTCTTGTCTTAGACATTACTGTAAAACATAATTAGATCTGCAAGAAATTCTTGATAAAAGGTTAAGATAACCTAATGAAATGTATAGCACAGAGTCATAATATAGATCTTAAATATTTAACAATTGGATCCAACCGTAAACATCCTTGTGTGCGTAAGTATGTTAACCCCTTATTTTCATTAACTAGAGGCACTTCCTTGGATAACAATGACTTCAACTAGATGCTTCAGTCTCTTTCATTGACTTTAAATTGGTCCATTCTTTCTAACAGAATTACTTCAAGTTGGTGACATTCAAGGGTTTCCTTGCATGAACCATCTGCTATAGGCCCTCCCATTACATTTCAATGGAGTTCATGTTCAGAGTTGATTGGCAAATCCAAAATGTGACATTCCTTCTTTTTCAACCTTCCTGTGGTAGGTCTGCTTGTGAGTTTAGGATCATTTTCCTGCTGAAAGACCCTTTTTCCACTCAGCTTCAGCTGAACAGTGGATGGTCTCCCCCTCCAGGAGGTGCTGATACAACCTGATTCATGGTTCCCTCAGTGATAGGAAGACACCTAAGTCTGGCAGGAAACACAGTAGTCCCGAACCATGATAGTCCCACCACTGTTCTTGATGGATAGAATTAGGTTTTTCTGTTGGAAGGCAGTGTTTGGATTTTTCCACACAATATACTGTATAGTATTTCTCATTGTGACCAAAAAGTTCAACCTCTGACTCATCTGTCCAGAGAACGTTCTTCTTGGGGAGACCTTGGCAGGATGACCCATCCTAGGTAGAGTCACCATGGTCTTGAATATTTGTTTCTGATTGTGTCCGATAATGGATGATAACTGTCTGATTGCAGATGGATGGAGCCACAGAACTTTTGTGAAATGTTTTTTTAAACTCTCCAGACTAATGAGTAAGTACAGGAACAAATAAAGGTTTATTCCATGCTGAAAAGAGAAGAAAAGAAATGTTTATGCTGTGGAGCCTTCTTCGGGTGTGTGATGAGTAATAAGTATAATGAGTATGTAATGAGTGTAATACGTACATGTAATACTTATTTTTCTGACTTGCTTTAATTTCCTTTAATCATAGCATGATGCATTTTCCCCAACCTGTGCAGTGGTAACCAAACCCCAAAAATGTTTCTGACCATACAGTAAATATGACATACAGTATATAGGACCATACTGTACATATGGTTATCCAAACTCACAAACTCAGTCGTTGTTTACTTGTTACCAAATGATTTAACCCCTAGATTTCAATTAACCCCCTTAATTATACTAAGTAAACATATACACTTATATACATAAGTTTCACATATTATTTCACGTACTGTACCTTGATTCTTAATCATTTATTGTATTTCTGTTATAATTCCCATAATTATGTTGTGGGTCCACAACCTTTTTCTCAGAACTGTAAATTACTGATAGTTTCAATTTTTAAACTTTTAAAAGAAGCAGTATAGAGCACTTTATTCTTCTGTCATCCTTAGGATTTCAAAGGTGGGATAAGATGAGAAGGTACAATTTTCTTTTCTCCATAGAAGCATTTTATTGATGGAGTGAACAGAAGTAATGTTTTAGCCTATTGAGTGCCCATCTGTAGGCATTTTGTCAGTGCCATCACCTGCAGTATATGCAGTGACTTCTTCAGGTTGGGGAGAGATATTTGATATAATTAAAGCTAAATTAAAAAGCAGCAAACGTGTACTGATGTGCTACAGTTATAATTCTATTAGTTCTTAGTCCTTTCTGACCTTGAATAATTGGCCAAACACCACTATGGTGAATAAGGCATCCATACTTGGGCATCCTCCTCCCTCCTCCAAAACACCCTGTGCTTTGTTCCCTTCTCACTAAGAATAACATTATTAATCATCATTCCAGAGTTTAGGAACTGATTTCTTATCATGAAAACTGTCCAAATCTGAACCCCCATTTAAATTATTTTTGCCAACATGTTGTGCAGTTTGATTAAATCATTTTCGATACAGAGCAAGTTGCCATCATTGCAGTGTTACTGCAAGCTTAACCAAACCATATATACAGTTAACAGTTATAGTGGGTACGTCATTTCATGTGGCCTAATGCTTAGGGCCAGCATTCACATGAAAGATGACATAGAAAGCATTTTAATGATGTCTGTTTTGTACTAAGGGACTGGCAGAGATAAACTTGTTTTTTATTATTAGGTGGCATTTCTTGGGGATATTGATTACAGCCAATTGTCTATTAAACTAATGGACAAGGATGTACAGTGCATCTTGTTTTTTGTATGATCTTGGAACAGCACATACTGTACTGTAAGGGTACAAGAAGTATTCCTGGTACATAATAACATTCAAAGAGTAGACTGGCCTGTCCTTAACCCAGATTTACATAGTACATTTAGTCCAGTGTAGCGAGTCGCAAAAACTTTACCAGACAGGAAATCATAAACAAGGCAAAATTTTAAAAAAAAAAACTCAGTAGTGGTTTTTACTCAGTGAAATGTTCCACCCTGATTCTCATACCTGTTTCGACACAATCCTCAGGATATTACAGACTGAAACGGAATTCAACACCTCCAGAATTGGCTCATTCTCATTCAACATTAACAGACAAAAGGGTTAGACTTCCATAAGGAATGACAGCAGCCGATTGCAACAGTATAAATACGTGATTACTGCACTCTAGTTATGACATTTTTAGAAGTCGGACACAAGTACTAATACAATATGTGCTATTTTCTTTAATTCTGAAACATACACATGTTCTTGTTTCCTGTGATTTTAATAGGAACTCCTTTCTTTACGTTGGTCTACCACATATCAGTGTCATGGTTATGAACTGAGGGCACACCTGTTATTAATCCATAGTTTTATTTTGGGGTGACGACAGAAGTTCACAGCATGAGCTGTTAAGCCCCCCCACAGCTTACTGGACGAACGGGCGGCTGAGTTGGGGAGCCTGCAAAGAGCAGCACACAGAGAATAACCCAGAGCTGCATGTTACTGAGATGGGAGGGAGCGGGAATTGTGCACTTTGGGATCGGGGATCAAGCTGCTGGCAGATTGGCACACAGACAGATATGGTGCTGACGTCAGCTGGGAAACTGGGGAACTCTGCAGCAAGGGCAAATCCAGGAGTCGGAGTCAAGTCTCGGATCGAGTTCAAAGCTAGGTCGTCTGTTACGTCCCCGTGTGTGTCTGTATGTTTTGTTTTTTTCACTTCCTGTATTCAGCTACCCATTGGTCCATCATTACATCTACTTTGCCATATATGTCATTCGTAATCTGCTTCTCGACCAATCAGAACTCAACTTCTTCGGTATTTAACTTGGAGGTTTTCAGAACGAAGGGGCCTTTCGCTTGACTTTGGTTCTGCTCGGCTCAGCTTCAATTTTGCTTTCATTTTGCTTCGGCTTCGTCGTCTCACCGTTTTCATTCGTTTCACTTCATGTGTGTTTTCGTATATATTCAGCTATGTTAGTTTGTGTTCGCCTTCTTGTACTTTCCTTTGTTTGTATTATCCTTTATTTTGCCATGGCCTTGCCCAAAGTATTATATTAACTTCTGTGTTCTTTTGTGCCATGTTCCTTGTGTCTACTCTCATTTTCCCTTATCCGTATTCGTAGCTCACTTGTATATTGTAACACACACCTTTCTGTGTTTTTTTTTTCTGTACTGTACATCTAAGCTTTTACAAGTGTTCCTGCATCACTCTTCTGCACTATGTCTAGCTTTTTTCTGTTTGCTTATTTCAAAGTAGCACTCCATTTCTAAATCTTTTTGCTCTTGTATTTTTGTATTTTTTCATTTATTTATGTAGTGTAGAATTTACGTATGTAGTGTAGAATTTATTTATTAGCATAGCATTAGGCTGGGCAAACGATTTATTTAAAAAAGAAATAAACTCAAAACCCTCTGCATCGCGTCAGGCCTAACAACACCTTTTAACTGTGACTATATCCACTATATAGCACTCCCTCTCGTGACTTATTGTTTAAATAATTCAATTCTGAAAAGTATGAGTTTATTTTACTGTGATAAAGTATTCATTGAAAATGATAATCACTTAACTTTGAATGTTTTGTGATATTTAGAAAGACCAACAAATTCAATATAGTGTCGATAATATTTATTGCCAGTAATAGTGTCAGTAGCAGTTTGAAATGATTAATTGTTATTAATAAATGACCTAGCTTCCAACATGTTGTGATATTTAGAAATATTAAAACATTTTAATATACAGTAGTGTCCATAATATTTGCTAATTTAGTTTTTCAAAGAAATGTTTATTTGTTAAAAGAAAACTCGATACCTGGGTTCGAACGCCAGACCTCAGGCTTATAAGTCAGTCACTTATGACATCACGCCACAGATGCAGTCACGTGGAAAGAGGTGAAACAGACGTACACATACAGTATCCATTGAAAGTCTTATACTACTGTTTGAGCTACAGTATATGAATATAATTATATCGTTTATAATTATTTTAGAATATTTTATATTTTATTATTTTCTTTAGATACACGATTCCATATAATATTCTCTAATTTATATTCTAAAAGTATACTTTTGTTAACTGCGATAACGAGTGTATTTGCATAAAAGCTTAAAACATTTTCACTTTTCACAAAGTATATAAACTTAATATGGTAAGAAGGAGCACATAAAAACGTTTCCGAAATAACCACATGTAAGACTTTGATGCTTAAAATGTTTAGGGAGAAAGTGGAATACTGGTGTGTATTTTTTCTTTAAACTACCAATACCAGCCATATACAGTTTACATGATATGTTTATGTTCCTAAATGAATAATGTTAATGATCATCAGATGCTTTATGCTCCTCTTCTTTTTATGCTCAGCTACTAAAATTTCCCTTTTGTTGTAAAATTCCATATAAATATTCAATACTAAGTGAATTAAAACGTGCACAGTAAAGAGATTAAATGATTAATCTACCGACCAATGCACCACGAGTGCCCCTGTTGGTCATTTTGGCCAGCCAATCACGTACAGTGGTACACCGCAGTGGCTTGTGGGTAGTTGCGTGCGGTACGGGTTTGTACCGTGCATTTTGAATAGCTGCACCTGTATTGAGTTTCAAAATATTGAAGAAGCATGTTTCTCTCATAGACCTCATTATTAAGATGGTATAGTTTATACTGTAACCCATTCATTGGCTAGCTTCAGTCTTAAAATCCCTGTTATATGATACCTGTGCACTGGATTCAATATAAATTTCTCCACAAGGTAGAGTGCAACTTATCAAGTGACAAATTTTCATTTAAATCAGAGCTTTGCAACAACCAGGTGACCCAACAGTATATCAACTCATCAAGTCAAATGGCTGTCACACAGAGAATAAAAATAAAATCTTAATCGAACAGACTGTTATGAGACAAAATTGTTATTTATTTACATGAAATTTTAACAACCTTTAGCTTTGCCGAAGACAGTCTTGCAACAAAAATCTATATTAGTCAGCCCAGGGGAGTTAAATTAAATACAGCAAAATGAATTACTGGCAGACAGGCACAAAACTGTATTTGGTGAATAACCTTCACTGCCAGTCATGCTGCGACTTGCAGCTCCAAACTCAGCCCAGGATTCTCATATGTATGCGACCATCTCTGTGCATGGTACTATAAATATTATAAAACAATTCCGATGGCATATTTAAAAAAGTTAAAAATCAGCTGTTAGTAGCATTGACGGGCTTTTCTTCTAGTCTCGGAGTTTGATTTGAATCACACTGCAGCCCTGCCTCTGATCTCAGGGTTGGAAACGTATTAATCCTGCAGCTGTAAATGATTGGACCCAAGGGTCAGTGATCTCGATAGCTTTCCAAGTGCACCACAACAAAACTGCTCATTAGAAGCACAAGTGACTGCTGTGGAAGGCAAAGCAAAAGACATGCAAGCAGTGAAGATGAACATATGCACTGTACAACATTACTTTACTGAGCAGCATCAATCCATTTAATAACAGGTGATTCCAGCACAGTGACATTTTGGGGTTAGAATAATAAGATGTAACCAATGTATCCTTGTAGATTATGTCTGCGGTACTGATAAGATTTAACGAATTTGTTCTGATACATTATACGATATATGAATTGTTCTTGCATAAATCATTTCAGAATTTCTTATGTTCATATATTTCAAAGCCAATTACCCAATTGTAATTAATTGTAAATTAATTCTAAATATATTTTTTAAAGTTAATTTTTACAAACTAAAATTTAATTAAATTAAAAAGTTGAATTTTTAATCAAAACTTAAAATGCTCAACCAGGATATTTTATAGGTGAAAAGCTGAATTTCATCTAAAACTGCAAAGAATATTCAAAACTATAGTAAAACCTTGAAAGAGTAGGTAGAGTAGGTTTGGTTTATGCATTCATCTCCTGATAAAAAAAATTACTATACTTTAAAAAATGTATAACTTAAAAATCATCTTTTGTGATGGTGTTGCTCGCCCCAGCTGCTAGACTACAGGGCTAGCTGGAGTGTGGCGTCTGGTGATGTCATCTTCAACCTGTCTGCCTTTACCTAGCACCTGGAGTTGGTTGACAACCACACCTCTTCCAGATGTTCTTCAGAATAAATACCCAGGCCCAACAGAGCTTTGTCTCCATCTTCCTGTGCTTCTTTTTGATGCTACTCAGACCCCTGCTTGCTAGTTACTACCTTATCTCCCGGATCACTCCTTGTCTCTCCCAGTTTTGACCCTGGCTTGTTCTATCTATTCTCCGCAGCTTGTTACCTTCCAGTGTCTATGTTACGATCACTTCTTTTTACACTTGTAACAAAGAACATTTCACTCATTGGGCGATGCATTGTTATCTCAATCACCTGCTAATTCGTTTTACTCCACGGGAAGACAGGAGAATGTGATTTTACTGAATTTGTACGGAATGTGTGTTGCGTTTACAAAATTAAAGTGTTTAAAATGTATAATTAAAAAGTAAAAAAAAAACGTACAGCTTACACAAAGATTCTAAGATGATCACGAGGAAGTGTACTGGATGTCTAATGGTCTAATCCCATTACCCCCATTTTGATTAAAATTGCAAACGCATGTTTAATTAAATGCCTTTATTGATTCACAATCTGACAATGCAATGTAAATCGTTATCTTTGTCTTCTAAATCCCTTAATTAACTTTAAGCATAGCTTTCTCACCATTTAGATTTATTTTTCATACCATCGTTAAACCAAGCAGGAGCGTATTGTACTTCCTCATACCAACCGGCGTAAAGTTAGCTTGAAGTTCATAAAGCCTGAATTACGTACTATGCTTACATCTGCGAAACACCTGATCATCTACTGTGAAGCTCTCAGTGCCTTGTGTATATTCTAATCGCAGTGGGGACAGGGTGTGTGGGGACAGGTTTAGGCTGAAATTGAACTGGGGATCTGTATTCTTCACACCTGAAACACTGTTTTCTCTGAAAGCGTTTTCTTCACTGTTTAGTTGATCTTTTGCTGCCTATACAGTACATGCTTACACAACTCCCTAGGTAAATTATCATACTTGACTGAGAAAGTTTTAGAGAACTTAACATTTTTAATATTAACAAGTTGTAAATATGACGTTTACATTGGCGTTATTCATTTTTCATTTAAGTGTATGGAGGCGTGTCAGCTGTCAATGAGAGCAGACCCCTCCTCTTAGGCTGGGCAAAGGATTTTTTGCATGCATGCGGTAAAATGCGGTATGACGTGATATGACACGATATATTGTGACATGCCCACCGCGTTGTACCACAGCGCACCTCGCTCATTTTGAATGGCTGCATCTGTAAGTCTTAACCAATACCAGAATTGTGCAGAATGAATTCAGATTCCAGTGATTTTTTTTTTATTGTTAACAAGCATAAACATTTGCTACATATTCTTTGGTACTAGAGTGTATATAAAAAATAAAATTTTGGTATTACAGTAGTATTGTATTTGTTTCAGTAAAGGGGATTAACAGCTGTAAAGCACACAAAATAAACATTCCCCACCTAGACAATAGACAATAACTGTACATATTGACTTACCCATATTTATGTAATGTATACATTTTTGATAGCACATACTTTATATATACATTTTAATACACACATACTGTATAAATGGTAAAAAACAGTCGCACGTTAAGTTGAATTATTTTCCAGATGCTGAAAACCTCCCATTTTTTTCCTTACCTCCCACATCCCAGGACTGCTGCGGACACCGCTCTTATCAGCTTACTTTGAAATTGGGCTTTATTACCCTCTCCCTTTAGTACACACAGTTAGATATACAACCATATACAGCATACAGTACATGCCCTTACCTTTTCTCTAGACTGGTAGCTTTTCTCTCATTAAATAAATTCCTTCCCCTTAATAAGCTGAAGGTTATTGCTGTGCACCAGATTTAACCCTTTACGATTTATTCTTTCCTGTATTAAATAAGGCAGATTTTTGAGATGGTATTCCTGTTTTACAGCATATCTCTGTGTTGCAGTTGTCATGCAGGATTTCATTGCTCTTACTCTTTCATCAGTCTTCCTTTCTGTCTGACATTTCTGATACACAGCAGATCTCACTTTTAAAAACCTTTTATTGAAAAATCACTTGCGTAGTTCTGCTTTTAAGATTGGGATCCTTGTCTTCTTCTTCAAGGTGCTCATTTAAAGTTGAAAAGAGCCTTAAGTGACAACAAATATACTGTATGTCAGTGAATTCTGACAGAATTTGAATTGACGGATCAGACTTTTCATTCAGTCTTGCATAGTTTAAAAAAATGTACTGCAGCTGATGCAAAGAATGCGACTTACATGTACAGGAATTTATTTTTTGCTTACTTATTTTTATCATAAAGGATGACTTCAGTCACTAACTGGATTTTGTACCGACACTTTCTGTCTACTATCAAGATATATATTCTGATTTGAGAGGAAATTTAGCATTTAATTTCAGCAACTTTAATAAAACCAAGCCATCTCTTCACACCTTAGACAGCTCTTAAACATGTCCTCTTAATTATTTGACACATTTGCATGCAAAATATGGCTGTTGTAAACAGCAGAGAGATCAGGAAAATGCCAGTCCTTTAGATGATTAGATTGTGTTTGTGACATTTAAATGCCAGGTTTTAAAAATGTTTTTTTGAATTTTAATCAGTGCATCGAAATGAGAAGCAGTGTACAAGCCGATGTTTGTTGGACAGAAATGCAGATATTTTTAATTTTACAATTAATACACAGTTTTATAGAAATTTATGCAGTTCATTTTCCCTGTTACATACCATGCCTTCCTCGGTGAAATGTTCAATGGACAATCAATGTAAGCAAAACTCTCACATACAGTATAATGATCTGCATTTGCACGAGTTTTATGTACAGTAGATGCAGTTTACCAACACTTTAGATTTGTAAGACATATGCTGTTTACTGCTTCTGTTCATTTAACAATATTATTATTTTTGTTGTTGTTGTTTTATATATAATATAAAAATTCTTACACTTATATAATGATTTTCTGGACACTCCGCTCAAAACACTTTACAGATAATGGGGACTCCCCTCCACCACAGCATCCACCTGGATGATTCGACAGCAGCCTTACTGTGCCAGAACGCTCACCACACGTCAGGTATCAGTGGGGAGGAGAGCAGAGCAATGAAGCCAATTCATAGATGGGCATTATATGGAGGCCATGATTGGTAAAGGAAATCTTGCCAGGACTCTTCTCTTTTTGACCACAAAGGGTCTTGGTTTTACATCTCATCCAAAGGGCAGTGCATTCTTACAGTATAGTGTCCCCGTCACTATACTGGGGCATTAGGACCCACATAGACCATGGTGACTGCCCCCTACAGGCCCCTCTAACACCTCTTCCAGCAGCAACCTTAATTGATACCGATATCTGTACAATGTCACGTTATCTGACATAACTGGTGAGCACATATTTGCTCGTGCATTTCAGCAAATGTTTCAGCAAAACAGAAAGTTTACCATTAAAGTTCAGTATGAGTTTGGTCACTGTACTTCCCCGATGTTTTAATTTTATATATTCAATTAATCAGAAGAGTAATTTTCATTTTGTCCACCAATGAAGTGTGGCACCCACCTGGGTTCCAAGCAGCTGCCATTATAAACCAGCAGCCCTATATTCAGTAGGTCGGGTGGAGAAGTGATAAATTACTTCACCAGTTGAATTACTGTAATGGGGAACTTCATATTGTTTAAGCTCAAAGTGGAATTTAGCCAGGTATTATTACTATAATGCACACTTTCTCCTTTGAACATAACCAAGGAATTGTCAGTGACTCAGTAGTCAGGATCTCTGTTTGATGTCTCAGATAAACTGTAGAGCTTTCTACAGTACTGATGCCCAAATCTGGTCCTGAGAGACCCCTCTGCTAACTATTTTTCTTCTACTAACTAAGCCCGTAGTACCTGGTGTTAATTGATTCCTTTAACTGACTCACTTTCTTCAGACTCTTCTTTGCCTGTTTATGGCCCTTGTTGTACAAAATACCCAGCTTTAAGTATATTCTTACACAGCTATGTCAGGATACAAAGGTTTATGCAGTCTGTATTGAACCTGAATGTTAAGAGTTTGTTTCCTTATTTCTGTCTAAACCCTTCTTAATAGGCGACCAGTCTCTGATGAATAGTCACAGCTGGGAATTAAACTGTCAGAATGCTCCTGCCACAGTTTCTGTACTGTTTAGGACTGCAGCCCACTTGAAACTTCTGGGAACTGGCACAATGTTGATACCAATTGCACACCAAATTACAGTACATTCCATTTAACTGCATAACAGCTAGAAGCAGCTATAAATCATCCCTCAGCCTGAAAAGTGAAATTAAGAACAATTGGTTTAAAAAGTTCTGGTCGAGAGAGATTAATATATAGTGATCCAAAACACCATTTACAGAAGTAACCTGGTTTTACCTTAGAGCTTTGTCAGACATGAACAATGTGCCAAATAATTTTTCCATTTTTTTTCCAGTTTTTCCAGGTAGAAGCCAGTACATTGCTACCAAATGGAACACATTTATTAAATCCCAAGTCTTAACACTTGCCTGATTTTCTTACCAAAGCTCATGATTTGTAATGAATCGTTTCTGTTTTTAACTAGTGTTACTGTAAGTGCAGCAGCAGTATTCTCACTTAAAGAGTCAGCAGAACGCAAATTGCAGGGCTCAGCCTGTAGCAGTTTTAAAGGTTATTCAGTGAAAAAAAAATGAATGGAATGTGGCCAATTTAAAGTTTCCTACAAAATTTGCTGTGGGATTAGAAACCGGACAGTTTTGAACTGAACGAAAAATGCCACTATTTTGGAATTTTCTAAAAAAAACAAACATATAGTACTGTGTTAAATAGAAATATTCGGAAAACAATACAATTCAAATTTTTATGACAGCTATCTTTTATTTTTTCCTCTATACTGCAGAAAGATTATTTCAGGTTTATGACTGTTTCTTATGCACTTGATATATTTTCACTAGCATAAACTCCTCAAATCACAAAAAAGGAAATCTTTTAAATTGTTTTAAAAAAAACACAAATGTTGCTACAGTACCTTGCAACAGTATTCACTTCAAATAAAACACTATTTGAATAGAGTAGAATTTAATTTAAAAAATGATGCATACACTCACACCAGGGCCAATTAATCCAGCAATACAGTATGTCTTTGGATTGTGGGAGGAAACTGGAGGGAACCCACCCAAACTTGGTGAGAACATACAAACTGTAGGACCCCAGGAATTGAATCCAGGGCCCCAGCACAGCACGGTAGTAATGGAAACCATACGGCACTGTGCCATCTGATAACAATAAATTATTTCAGATATTTTAATTCAAAGTACAATAAATAAATTCACATGACTATTTCTTATTTTGTTCTTTATGAAGACAATTGACAAGCCTTTCTACTGTACCTTCATCAACCTAAGTATGAGAATAATGTGTCTTACTAAAGTGTTGTTTTTATTTTAGTAGTTTTTGCTGGCATTTAAATGTTTTTCCCATAATGATGATCAGCTTGTGCAGTTCAGTTTGAAATGTTAAACAAACATCATTAGAAGTTGAAAATTAAGATATGGTGGTTTAAATTATGCAAACAATTTCTGAAGAAAATAATTTCTCTGCAATGATTAATGTAACCAGAGTTTTTTCTGTTGTTTGTGCAAGATAATGAAAAAAACAATTGTTATTATTAATTATTGCTTTTGTTTTTAGCTTTTTTTTCTTGTTGATTTTAGTAGAGTAGCACCCTTATGCAACATTTTGCTGTTTTTTTTTTCATAAAATCTGATGTACAGTAGAACTGCGCTACTCTGTAAAACTGCCAGGTGTCACAGTAAATCCTTAATGTATCACAGTTGTGTATGGTTGTCAGACAAATCATTTATAATTATAGAAATTTAATGTTTATTAACCGATAAGTGTTAAAGGTACCAACACACATGGTACTTTTAATTACTGGATGTGATGAAAACAACAGGTACAATTTGTTTTGGTGCAATCTTCTTCTTGCAAATCGTAATGATAATTTATATTCACTCCTGTAACATTATTTCACGCTACTTTCAATTAACGAATGCGGTGGGTTTGAGTGATTATGCTGTTTGCTTGGGGGGGTGATATCCAGACAAGCAAACCTGTCCTGGGTCATTGCACACTGCAAAAGACACGATTTCAGCTGGGAGAAATATGACTTATACTTAACAAAGGCACTCATATCGGTGTCTTCAGACGTCAGGGTCTGCCCTCATACTGTATTTTACACCATAGATTGACCAGGAATACACAAATCAAAGGACTGTGACCTAATTGTGTATGTTTGCATGTACTGTAAGAGCACTGTAAATACGAAGATATGAATTATGACTGATTTTTAAGATCTTAGAAATATGTTCGGTTTTTTTATCTGAAAATAAAAATATTTTCCAATATTTCAGCTGTCTGCATGTGTGCAACGGTAGAGTTTCCAATGTTGTTTTGCAGTTGGTTATGAACTACCTCGGTCAACTTAGTGCATAATGCCCCTTTAAAAATTCCTGGTTCTTTTTCACATTTATGATTTTTTTTTAATTTGCATAAAAATATATATAAAAATGGTCTTGTGATATAGAAAGTTGCTAATCCTAACCTTTTTAAATACTGGCTCAAAAGATGGGTTGAATCTTTAAATGGCCCTTGATTTTCATATAAATTTAAAAAGGACACAAGTAACTGATTACTTCTTCAGATTTTACAAAAAGGCCACAGCTATGAAGTATTAAGATGTGCTAATTAAAGCCTCTTTGTAAGGACATGCAGTTGTTTGCTAATGTTTGCTTTCTAAGGCTTCACCCACAACTCTTCTGATTAGGTTATGATAGTGACAAATTTAATTTTCCTGTTCATGCAAGCACACAAAAGATACTGGTATTTAATGCCAAATCAACCGCCACCCCCAGCCTGGGCAAACAAAGAGAAACAAAATTGCAGACACTGTTATCCCCGCACTAGTAATAGAGTGCTTGAACTCAACAGACAGGGTTACTGATGGTCAAAGTCACCGTCTTGTGATCACCCAAAAAAGAAGGCTCTAAATCTCGGAAATGAAAGCAGCACAAACACTACTTTCAATGGCACAAACCGGCACAAATGCAGCACTAACAAATGAGACTGGTTCAGTTTTCCTACAACGTTGTAGGGGGGTTGGGTAAGGTCACCCCCCAAAATAGAAGGTGCTACAGTATGTCTGAGGAATGAAAGCAACTGGGAAGTTACTTTCAACGGCACAAACCAGCACAAATACAACACTAATGAATGACGTGGGTTTGTGGGGAAGCCAAATTCACGGAGCTAGCTATTCACTATACATTCACATTCACAAATTAATATAATTAATGACATTCATAAGCTTTATTATACTTTGGTTATTTTATCTTCAGCTACCAAAATGTCCCTTTAGTTACATGATTCCATATTAGTATTCCATATTAAGTGGATAAAAAGAAGTACAGTAGTACAACAGATTAAATGAAGCAACATCTAATGCATCACAAGTGCCACCTATCTTCTCTTGGCAGTGAAAAGCTAAATTCAGTATGCCAAATCATGCTACAGTAAAACACACCTTGCTCGCCAGGGACAATAATTTTTAAGTGCATTCTGAATGGCTGTATCTTTAGGTCTTATCTAGTCTCTGTGGGGGAGAAGTCTCCCATAAAATTACTAGTAATTGGCTAGTAATATACTAGTAGTACAGTAGTATGGCTAGTACTAGTATGGTCTTAATTTCTTTAGAGTGTTGAATAATAATCAACATCTGCATTTGATGGTGAATAGCATTCTCTTAGATTTATACCTTTTTATGTTTTTTTAAGAGTCTGACATATATTCAGAAATGCGCAATTCCACTAGCTTTAGTATGTACTGTATTTGCACCTGAATATTATTTTTGATACAGTATAGTGCTACCCCTCACAGTGTCTTTCGTGTCTTTATGGGACAGTGTGCATCCAGTAATGCAACATTCAACTCCATCATTTCTGTCAGGTTTCTGTGATTCATAAAAACATCATAAAAGCAATTAATTTGTTTCTAAAACTCCTAGAATTTAGGTATAAGCACTTTGTATAAGCACAGCGGGAAAGGTATAAGAACTTTCCCGCTGGTTCTCCCCTATAGTGTTCATAGGAATAGAGTTTCCAACATTGCTGCTCTTTCATGAGGTTGTGGTGACTTGATACCGATGGAAGTCAATATATTTTGTATGGTTTCTGAACTTAAGTATCTGTAAAGGTGGTGTCCAGAGACTTCCTGTTTTCAGCTTCCAACACTATTTCCAGGTCCTGGAGAGGATGTGGTACAGTACAATATGTGCCATTATGAGGATACACTGCTTTATCCTTCTTCCCTTCATAACCTGGGACTACAGCTCTCTAGCAGTTTCTCTTTGTTAGTGCTCTGATGGTTTGGGGGTGCACACCTCTAGGATTATCACATTTTTCACTTTTCCTATAGCACCACATTCTCTCGTGTACTTATTCACTATTGCAAGGAAAAGCTACATTTTATGCTAGTTTTCACAAACAAAGTCTAGTTGCTGAGTGGTTTATTAGATGCCTCATGTTGCACAAATTGTACACCCCAGGCTTGAAGACCATATTTAATATTTAAATCTTTTAGATGTTTTATAATTAATATACCATTTTTTCATTTTTTAAATACCTTTGATCTCTTTAGGCTTCCCTTTGATAGACTCTCACAGCTAGCGTCCATGTACAGTACTTTGGGTTTGCTGTCCTTTACTTCCACAGATAGACATCCCTGTCCTTTGCCATTTACTTTCTGAAACTGTCTTAAATTTATGGCGAATTAGGATTCCACCCCCAGCCAATTAGCCCTTTCAAAACTAGCAAACATCTAATTGCTTGGTATGTGTTGTGAATTTCTAAATTCGCACACCTGTTTTAAATCTGAATCTCTCATCCACTTCCCAACTACTAGTATAAAATAAACACAACTCAGAGGCAAACCAGATTTCTCAGTTAATATGTCAACATCACTATCTACTACACTAAAGCAAATAGCACCAGGGAATGATGAGATAAGAAAACTTCTTAAAGTCTGGGTAACATGTGTAAGACACAACTATGGTGGATTTCAAAGTGTGGAGCCAAGATGCTTAGAGATTAGTTATTATATAGATTATACAGTATATAGAAACACAGACAGTACATGAAAATAATTTTAAAAGGATTCAATAAGGCAAAGCACTACATACTGTAATACTCTTAGGATAACAATATATATTACCAGTGCCCATGTTGGTATTACTCAGTTTTGTACTATATTTACTGTATACTGAATTACATTTCGAGAACAAAAATGAAAGAGACTCTTTCTACACCTTCTTTCAATAATATGATAACATAACTCTCAGAATTTGCTAATTTAAATAATTATTTTATACATTAATTAATCAATGTGCACAACCACATTTTATTCTCTATTTTCATATAGTTTTTCTTCAAAATGTCAAAAGGACTAAATACCTATCTTTTCAAGCCTTGATGGTTTAGCTGATTAGTGTCCAAGGCAGGTAATTGATTGATTGATTGGACAATCAGCAGCCCTCAAACTCGAGGATGAATCAATCAATCAGCCGTGCTCTCATTGGACAGATATCATTAAGGTACAGGAAGTTTCAATAATTGTGCAGACTGGATCTTCCAGCTTGTCACAAGAGACAAATATTGAACCAGAGTGAGAATACTTAACACAAGATAGAAAGACTTTATTTTATTAAAGCTGTGGGGCATTACACTAGTCTTCAGTGTAACAAAAATGCCAAATGCTTCTTAGAAAATGTGGTGCCATGTTTCCAGGTCTGTAAGTGGAATATGACAAAAGTTATTTTTGCACAAACAATAAATTATTTACAACAGAAATCTATTGTATATTTTACCATTTAAGTCTATTCTCTACAAAAAGAACAGCATATCCACTAACCCCCATTGACCTGAGGTTAAATATGCTTTGCTCCTCCATGAAAAAGAAAAATATTTCATTTAGAGGTCAGAAATGGCAGAACCATTGTAAAGTATTTCTATTATCCTTTAATTCAGCTTTAACTCATTTTAAACTCAAGACCAGGCACAACACGGTCATTTTTAGAAACAAGTTAATTAAACTCAATTATAGTGCTTATCACATCCTCTTGATATCTTCATTTGCTTTGTGATTCTTTGCTGTTGCATTTTAAAAAAACGTAGGAGGAAGAGCTCGGGAAGTAGGCATTAAACACTGTGCCATATCAACAATAAGGTTTATGTGCGCAGATCCCTCCTAAGTTAAAAATATTTCATTATAAGATGATTCCAGTTTCTAATAAACTTTAAAAAAACTTTCAGCAAAGCAAACCACTTGGTTCTGATCCTAAATTCCTTCATTGAAGTTAAATAAGGCAAGATTTTTGGAACCATACTTTAAATAATGTAATGTTCTTGGTCTTTACACCCAATAACAGTCATGGATCGCTAGCATACCTGGGCTGAACATCCACCATGGTTATTAACCCCTTCAGTGCGATTGTCTTTGTTCATGCATAGTCTGTTATTACAGTACTGCGAAGACTTTCTACAAAAGAAAGACAGTTTTGTAAAGTAATATGCACAAAATAATGTTTCATAGTAACTTAACACTACTGAAAAATAAATGTATAGCCATAAATATATTTTACTTGAGACTGAAATGAAATAATTGAAATAATGCTTAGTGTTCTAAAATATCTAAAAAAAGTCCTGTCAATATCAGCAACCTTATTGTTTTTTAGGTATAACACAATGCTCTTTCTTTTGGTTTACTTCAGACAGACATGACCACAGCATTGTTTTACTTTTTTTGTGTCAGAAAAATATTTACTCACTATTATGTAAGACTGTTGTTTGGCTTCACAGAAGACAAGTGAAATGTTAGACTGATTCACTACACTTATTAAGGCAACATTAGTCATCAATACCAAATCACATAAAGAAAAAACAACAAATGTATTTTGATTTTAAGGCTTGCATGCCTACGCAATGCTGTACGGTAAATGTCATGTGACTTCAAAACAGTTCCTTTTATTTACAAATCTTATTTCAGAGTTCTCGTCTTTTTCACAACTTATCCTTTAGCTTGCTTGTGTCACAGCAGGATGTAGGCCCGAGTTTACATTAAAAGGAAATTCTCGCTTCACTGTAAAAAGACTGTGGAATTTATTTTACAAGTGGCTCCAACAGTATAGCATTTTCATGGCTTTGTGTCTCCCTGTGAGATGGCGATTTCATATTGCATTACATAAACTCTAATTACCAAATGTATATTCAATCCAAACTTGTTTATTCTATGTATTACTTATATATATAATTGGAAAAGTATTGTATATTATAGTACTTCAGGTGGGTAGCTGCGTCAGCATACGTAGTCTGCAAAGGAACAAGTAATAGGTTTATTCCATGCTGAAAAGAGAAGAGAGAAAACACAACGTTTTGACTGTGAAGCCTTCTTCAGGTGTGAGAAAGACAGGGCAGACAGCAAAGAAGAACAAAGCTTGGAAAGGGGAGGAAGCAGGAGGGGCAGAGAGGCCACTCAGGAAGTGCAAAGTGGAGAGGGGTGAAGAGATTCGTGAAGTCAAAACCTGCATGAGAATAGAGAAGATAACATGAAAATAAGTCGGTCGTTGAGAGAAGGGGGAAGGTGTGAACCTAGTTTCAGGATGAGTTTCGTTTCTGTTGTTTTTCTGCTGTGGGAGATGAGAAACCCTTCTTTGAGAACAGAGACGTAGAGATCAGTGCGATCGTGACCATCTGAGGTGAAATGAGAAGCTAGGAGCGAGTTCTGTTGCAGGGGAAGGTGCCTGGGTGGGATGATTGCCGAGTGCAGTCAAGGGAGCTGTGAACCAGAAGTTTATGTAGATTGGGTGGTCGGTGGTATGAGATGATTGGGTGGTTAGAAAAAAGGGTACCGATGGAGGGATCGTCCTATAAAAGTTGTTAATAATGGTCCTGGGGATAGAAAGTGAGGGCCCTATCGATAACATGGGTGGAGAATCCTCTGTTGATGAAAAAAGAATACATTGCTTGGTTTCCTATTGTATATTATAGTCTATTGAGTACTGGGTTAAGGATTACATAGTTACTACAAAAGAGATGACACTCACATTAAAAATAGAAATTAAAATCTTTATTTGAAAATCTTGTTCCGTGAAGGGGATATAAGAATAATGGCTAAAAAACTAAGTACGTTTAATTAAATTACATTAATTTCCTCATGAAAACTATTTTGTTATAAGCTGCTCACCCTGGTAATTGGAGCCTGTGGCTCCAAGACGTAAAATAGTCTTTTATAACTAAATCCTGTGGTAAAAAAAAGGTCTGGCTTTGGATTTAATTCATGAACAGAACATTGCTGAAGAAACATGAAGAAATATTTACTAAATATGTGTTCCACTTCACATTTGCAGTGCTTAGAGAGTATTTAAAACACAACAAATACTATTGTTCCAGTATTCATTTTATGCATTATATAGACACTCCACCCTACCAAAATCTCACAGAATATATTTAAGAATCCTTCAGCATAACTCCTCATATACAGTTACATACAGTTTGTTCTTGAAAATATAGATCTCAGCCAATACAGTTGGCACATTTTTGCATAAGATGTTGGTGCCTGAGAATTGTACTGTATCTGATGCCAGGATGGCACTGTGTCTGGTCATGATTTTTTTAATTGCCAGGTACTGCTTGGAAGTGCTTGTCTGAACTGCCACCCAACCCAGTAGTGTATATTTGTTGCAAAGGAACAATTAAAGGTTTATTCCATACTGAAAAGAGAGGAAACAATGTTTAGGCTGTGGGTGTGACCAAAAAAGGCTCCACAGCCGAAACATTGAGTTTCTTTTCGTCTCTTTTCTGACACAGGTACCTACTTGAACTACTGCGTATCTGTTGTTACCTTCAGGGATGCGCCAGAGGCACGTGCTTGAGCAGCCGTACCTATTAGTAAAAGCCAGTCTTCTCCCCCCGGAAAAGACCTGGGCTGCAATTACTGTACAGTCCTCAGGAATGAGGCCACTCCCAATTCTTTGTTCAGAATAAGTTCCTCCTGTGACACGTACAGTACACTACCATTATCCGATAGGTGGGTAGGGCAGTGTATGCACTTTCAGTGCTAAATGCAATCAGTTTTCTTTGAATGCAAAATTCATAAAAGTGAAAAGAAAAAAATAAAATAAATTAAATAAAAATAAAAGCACTTCAGGGTTTGATTCAAAAGCAAAATTAAGGGCCTTTAGTCAACTGTGAAGCTTCATTGCAGTTTTGTCCAGAATATTCCATTTGTTTTGTTTCTTTTAGGACTGTTATTGGAACATGACTCAACAAGTTAAACATCCTAAAACTTGAATAATGTTTAATAGGATTTACAGTAGTTTTTTTAGTTAAAGGATCTATTGAATGAAAATGGATATTCCATATAAAAAACTTTTCTTTTTAAAGTAAAACAGCCAAGCCTAGAACATGCTGCAGCTGGCTAAAAAAAAGTTTGGTATTAAAGAATGGTTATTAAAATAGTTCCTTAACTGTAGTGCTGGGGCCCAGTTTGTAAATTCAGTTTGTCTCAGGGAAGATAACCATCTATAAAGTATATGTAGAAAGGCTTTGGCTGTTGAATGTGAACTGATGTTCAGTACAGTGCCTCAGTGCCTCCAGTAAGGAGTGGATTATTTGCCTTATAACAGTTCATATGAACATATATCAACATATATCAACATTTCTCCTCTTTTTTAAGGATCTGAAAATCTATGACTAAACATAGTCTAAGTAAGTCTAAACATAGTACAAGTGCTTGGTGTTGCATCCTTTGTTAACTGTAATTAAAGGTTAAAAAAACAAAATAGATATTTACTGAAATAATACTACCAGGTATTTATCTCACAGCTTAAAGGCAATAATAAGTCCAGTTACAGTAGATCAGGGCATACTTTATCAAACCCACTATATTTCAGATAATAATAAACTAAAAAGCACTGAAGCTCTGCTAACCACTTTATTCAGCAGCCTATGGCCTGTAATGTTTCACATGATCTTCCCAACAAGGATTTAACTTGTATGAAGATCGCTTTAGATATATTTAAATCCAGGACATAAGGAAAATAATATTTAATTAATCATCTTGATGACACATTTCAGACCGAAGGGTCCCATAGTATTTTACATATTTTATGAGATCCACCCTTCTGCCTGACAGCATGCATCAGCAGCACCACCATACAGCAGACTGGGCAGAGAAGTGAAAAACAGATTCAACATTTGAGAGGAACTTAAGACTAGTTGGTGCAAGCTGTTAGTGGAATTGTGCCAGGACACCAGGGAAACATCTCAAGCAAAGGACTCTATCTCCTACAACACAGCATTCTTGATCACCATAATGGGGCAGAACAGTTCCACCTCTTCTACTGGTCTATTAACTGCATTTGCCACAGAAACCAAGGTTTCCTTGGATACAAATTGCAGCAGCAATTGGTGGTCTCCCATCCCATTACTGTCCAGGCCCAGCTTTGCTTACTGACATCTGAGATCTGACAAGTTCAGGCTAGAAGGTGGTAATGCAGCTGATAGCCTGCTGCTCTCGTAACTTTACAATCACTGTTGGCATTATTATGTTGATACATCATAATGATGGAATCCTACATTTTCCACCACATCAACCCATTATTAACCATGTTCTATTAACCATTATGCATTAAAAAAAATGTCGGGCACCTGGCACAGTTGAAATTGAGGCTGTCACTTATGACAAATGTCTTTAACTACAGAATATATTTCTTTTTAAGTAACATTTTAAGTAACATAATTTACTAGTTTTAAAAAAAAATGACATCTTGTGTCATTTGTTGATAATGCAATCAAATTGTGCAACACATTTTCATTTAATCTATTATGTTACATGAATTTATTTTATTGAAAATGCCACCCCCCTTTCAAACATATTTAGAGTTTAAAAATATATCATTTGCAAAAAACATACTTTTTACAAATGAATTGTATTACTGCAAAAAAATAAAATAATCGAATTTTAACTTACAAATGTCTACAATAGCTGTATAATTTGTAACATAATTTTAACTATTTTTAATTATTATACTCTTCAGGCTTGCCCTATAATGCTACAAAGTTTAAACATACTAGTTCCCAGTACTGAAGTATTGTTTGACTCAACAGATCAGTAAGATCAGCAGTCTAATTTCTTTGAGGTAAACAGAAAGTCTCTTGGCAAAATATAAGTTTTACACTTAAATTGGAAACTTGAAAACACAACAAATAGATATGTAAAATACATTCCCACAGACTTACAGTATGTGTCTTATAAAGCTTTTTTATCATCAGTTTCTTACTAGTGCTAAGATAACTGTTATTATTATTACTGCTATTTCTGTTGTGGCTGTGAGTAAATTATCCATCAATTAAAGTGCTAAGAAATTAACCTACACAACATTTTGATGTATGCAGTACGGTGAATTGGTAAAGCATAAATACTTTAATAAATCTTTGTGACTTTAATTTAACCACATTCCATTTTCTTTTTGTAGTCCTCAGTTAGGTTATTAATGACCTCTATCAGCTTTTAAGAATTACATAGTAGGAAATAGAACAGACTTAGTCATTACACTGGTCTAGCCAGGAGAGCCTTAGGGGAACATCAAGGCATTTTATTAACAAAGTCCCCTTCTCCAATTAAAATTAAAGAGCAGGTCTTGTCCTCACACAAATGCATTCACAGAAAACCTGTAATTGCTGTCAACGTGAAGTTTTCAAGCTAAAAAATTGCAAGGTGAGAGTCCGTCAAAAGGTTCAGAACCAAGTCACCTTGGCACAGAATCATTAGTTAAATACGGGCATGCACATTTTACTCTGCAACTAACACTATGTTTGAAACATCTTTTTCTGAAAAAGGAACAAGACAGATATTTAAAACAGTGCTTATCTTAATACAGACAAAAACAAGGCACTTGGGTATTGTCACAATAAATAAGTTTTACTTATTATAAACATTGCTCTTAGTAAATTATACCATTTAGATTAAAATGTATTTTTGCAAATTAATTCTATTCTATTTGACTAACCTGTATGTGAAGAAGAAGGTTTTCAAGGCTGTTTTGGCCAATGGGACTTCTACTTCAACTACTAGATTAATTATCTATTAAAGATAAGTTTTAAATAGTGTTAATTTGGAATACGGTACATGCACAATCTGACGTTCATTATTTTATCACAATTTCAACCATCACACAAATCTAGTATTTGCATCATTTTGAGTCAATGACTTTTTTTAAATATTAAACATACAGTACTGTAACAATCAGTAACTAAAGATCTGAGCTTCCAAATGCTCTAACTGCTCTGTGCTCTGTGAAAACCAGTAAAAGGAGATGCAGTTAAACAGTAGATGTGGTTGGTAAATCAAAACAGAACTGAGTGTCTGACCACAATCATACATTACAATTTATTTGATAAATTAACGACCAGTACTATACTTATTAATTAACTGTACCTTATTTATTCATTGTTGTTCAAACGCTATATTTATATATACTGTATATACTTTCTCCATAGGTACTGTAGCTGTGCAGTATAGAACAATTAAGGGCAGAAAATCAAAGATTCATACAGTCAGTGCATGTATTTCAGTTTTGGATAGATTATGTATGTAAGTTACCCTGTATGGAACTAGCTACCCAGCCATGTGGTTGAAGCTTCATTTATGATGTGGCAGGTTGCACACATCATAATTAGTTGATTCCTTGGATCAACTAATTACCTGACGGGCCAGGAGGGCAAAAAAAATCAATCCTCTTGATTATAACCTTTATTACATTCTTATGTTCCTCCAGCTGTTGCATGAAACACAGCACAGTATCAACCTCACCCACAAGGGAAAACCCTGATTCACCCATGTATAGACCCCAGTACAGCATGCACATGCTGGCAGTTATGACCGTTTTGAAGTGTGGGTATACAGTGTACAGTAGGTTGTGCAAGAGGCGTATGATAATAAGCTGGATACAAAAAAACTATCCCATTGGTCTCATGAATAGTTACACTTTGTTTATAAATTATCAACCCTTTGCCAAACCTGCCTGCCAGAAGATAATGTAAAAAAAGGGACACCTGTACCTGCATGACATTGTTCTTCTCAGTATCTAATTTCATATCAATAATAAAAAAAAATTCTTGAGAGATAAAAGCTAAAGCCTTTTCATGTAAAGGATTAAAGACAAGAATCACATCTTAGAAAGGATCGGCCTTTAGAAGCTTTATGATTAGAATTCTTTTTTATCAATGACATTTGGATGGTACCTCAGCTCATCCTGCAGGCTTAAAACCATCACACTGGACGTGGCCGTCTGGGCTGGATTTCAGGCAGGAAATGGGGTAGTCGTCCGCAGTCTGAATCCCTGCATCAGTACCGGGGCGGATGCACATTCTAGATGGCAACATAGAAAGAAGGAAATCAAAAAAAAAACTGCAGGCCGAGCTAGCATTGGTATGCAACCGGCCTGTGCTCCACCCACCTGTTACTCAGCACTGGTTGCCATGGACACCAACTGGGGTCATTGTCTCCAGGTGACCCAATCACCTGGAAACAATGACCACCTCACCTGTCCGGGTGATTCGGGGGGATATTAAAGGGCTGCAAGGCCTTGGCTCAGCGCTCTGAGTTTGGACTTTATAAGGACTGGGAGTTCCTCATATGTCTCCTGTGCCTTGCTTTGGACTCCAGACCTTGCTTTGTTCTCTCAACCACGATTCCGGGATCTCCCCCTGGCCTTGTTTATGTTTTCCCATGCTTGAGCCCGACACACCTGCCTGACCCCCCCCACACCCCCCCCACACACACACTTGTTTTGCCCCTGGTGCTTTCACGTGTCGCCAACACTGCAGCCTGCCTGCAGCTCCGTGGCCTCCGCATGGCCTCCACATGGCCGCCTGTCTGTGCAGCTTGGAATCCCTGCCTGCTACACCTCCACCCCGCCTGCGGCTCTGAACCCCCACCGCAGGTACCCCCCACCCCCCCCGGGTGCATCCGCCTCCCGCCCAGCAGGCAGGTTCTTCTGCGTGTCCCACCGAGCAGCGGGTTCGTCACACTAGATGTTTAGCTTCTCATAATCCCTGTTACAAGCCGCATGGCTCCGGATTTGCTGATTAATAACTATGTTTACCTACAGCGATTACATTTCATTTCCATTAGGTAGCTTAAAAATTATTTATTTCCAATAAAAAAAGACCATAACAAAGAAACGTGTTGTTATCCTGGGGAACGTCCAAAGGAATGTACTTGCTTATTGATTGAGCAAAGGTTAAATTTATTATATTACAGACAAGTATGGAATACATGTTTTATTCAGCTCACAAATGGTTCAATTTGACTGCATCAATCTGCCAGAGCCCTTGTAGAAGGAATAAAAAAACTGCATGTTACAGCAGTTGTAACCTAAATGACTTAATCGCAAAAGCAGTTTTCATTTAGACATCTGTTATCAATCTTTTTTAAGGATTATGGTATAAGTTTAATGGTGTGTAAAGTTAAAGGAATTCAATACCACTTTTCAGATTAATCAGCATGAGCGTGCTGGTTTTCATGGGAATCATTAAAGATGAAAAAGGTTGTGGGAGATAAAAATGCAATCCATCCCTATCGTGTCATTTAAACAATATCTGTTCATTTTTAATTCTGCATGTGCTTGTGTTCTTGTTTTTAAATTATTGTACACTCTAACACTGCTGAGGTAATAAGATACTTATTATGTTGTAACACTTCTGACACACCTGGGAGTTGGGGTGCTATAGTAATCAATCTTGTAATAGGAAGGTCTCAGGAAAGCAGACACAAATGCAGCTGCAAGGTTCAAAATCAGTGATTTGTATTTACAGTCCAGGGAAAATAAAGAAAGACCACCACAAACAAAACAAAAGTCGAAGCTCTTTGAGCTACTAACTATACATATTCCCAGAGCTCCTCTCTATCAATATTGCTAAGCTGCTTACTGGTTTCACAACACTCTAAAATACAAAAAATACTCAAAAACCCACTCTCTATTTGAGACCCAAAGCTCACAAGCAGATTCCACTGCTCCATGGACAGTCACTTCTTTCTACGGCCATATCCTAGAAGGACTGCACTTTTGTGATGTAGAGCAGGTGTGGACTTGGTGCACTGTGGACAGGTGCACAAGTATTCGAGGAGGTACCATTATAAACAGTGTCTTGGGATAACGCATCAAAAATAATGAAAGTATGAGGAACATACAGAAGGATTGATGCAAAATGGGTAAAGTAAACTAAATATGGTAAACTTGGCATATCTCACTGTTTATACAATTTTGTACTATTAAATACATTGTCTTTAGGACAATTAATATTCATCAGTTGAAATGGAGTGGTTAACAAAAATAATAGCTTTATGTCAACACTTTGTACCTATGATACAAATAAATCTAAAGTTGCCTAGCAGTGCTTGTTTTTACATAAAATATGATGAGTTTTAAAACTATAAAAACGAAAATTCAATTAACACTTGAATGGTTTATTCTCCATGGCTAATTCATCCTGCTTTTATAGGTTAGAACATGAAACATCACCATTCTGCAAGGAATTTAGGGTAATTTCCTTCAGCGAAGTGTACAATTAGTGAGCTTCAAGGGCTCATTGGGGGGCTCAAGATCATGCCTGTAAAATGGGACTCCCAGCCTAAACCCTTGCAGAACCTCATGGGAAGACACACATGAAGGCCACAAGACTGCAAGTGTGGGTATTGGGACACGACCACCCACTGGTGAAATTGAAATTGAACAGCGCTCTGCTTCCTGGTTTTTAAATTGTTACCTGACCAGTTGTCTTCTCCCAACTGGATGGGTGACTGAGACTGACAGGACACTCCCCACTTCCACTCCCCACATTTCTCAGCTCTCTGGGAAATGTAATTCAGAAGAGATGACAAATCCACAGATTCGTTTGCAGAGAGCAGAGGAAACTGTCCGGGATAAACAGACAAATTAATTCCACTCTGGGTCATGTACTCATCGTCTATCTGGGTCTTGTAACACTGGCAGTTTTTCTTCTGGGGTGCTGGGGATACTGACATCTCTCGCTCACTGGCTGTCCTGGACACCCCCTTCTGGACAATTAGTGTGTCCAGAAGTGTGTAGCAGCAACTACTTTTTCTCCACAGCTTTTCTCTCTCTCTGTGGCTGGTCGCACAGCCTCTTGCTTCCTCAGTTGCGCAGACTTCTGGCAACTCTGCCTCTTCTATTTTTAGCGATTTAAAAAAGTAAAGCATGTCCACCTTTTCTGCCTTAATTTGCTGTGTAACTCCAGTCTCTGGTGCATCGCCATCTGCCTCTGGTGTGAAGAGATTCTCTTTCTTTACCTCCGAGTTCCCTTGTGACACTTTCCACACCTCAGTGAATCTCT
Organism: Lepisosteus platostomus; assembly: GCF_059453375.1. Lineage (NCBI taxonomy): Eukaryota > Metazoa > Chordata > Actinopteri > Semionotiformes > Lepisosteidae > Lepisosteus > Lepisosteus platostomus. The sequence continues at coordinate 78,371,767 of NC_142613.1, read as the reverse complement.
GGGCATCAAGCAGTGTCCCCTTTGTCCTTTGTCCTTAATCTCTTTGAATCAGTATCTCTTTCAATATTTGTCCTTTTTCAAAGTATTATTCATTTTCTGAAGCTGATCCTGTAGCACTTTGACCATTTCCTTCTCCTGGATTAGTTGCTGCTGGCTGCTTCGTGTCTCTATGGTTTGATTCTGCGTATGTTTCTGCAGTGTCCTGCATCTGCACCTTCATCTTGTTCAGGTGCTGTCGTACTTATACTGACACCACACTCTTTTCCCCTTCTAGCTTGGCCATTTCCATCTGGCTCTGAATCTCTGTTGAAAAGCCTTTAATTTCATTACACTTTCAGACTCTGCTATTTTGTGTCTCTACACCAGCACCATATTTCCGTGAGACACCTCTTTTAGCTTTACCATCAGGTTGGAATTCCTGCAACCAATTATTTTGCTCTGCATGCATGAGCATTAGAGGAAAAAGTATCTGAAGAGCCTCCCTTGTCTCCATCTGCCACCATCTCAGCTCAACACCTTTTACAGTCTGAACTGCAATCTTTGCTATTTGCACATTTCTTGATCAGATTCCAGTTCTTTGAGTGCTTCACAATTTTTCCACACTAAACTCATGTGTTTTGATCTTTTGTTTTTCAGTTTTGTCCTTCATTTGGAGAATCTCATTCTCCAAAATTTAAACTTGATTCTCCTGTTCTTCTTCTTCCCCCTGGCTGGCCTCCAGCATTGCCTCTACAGAGAGATCCCTCTCCTCCAGCTGTTTCTTTTCAGTAACATCCGGGCTCCTCTGGGACTGAAGGCTCTCCAGCTGTGTCCTAATGCCATGCACTTCTGACTCAGCGCTGGGCACTCTGGACTGGAGCTCGGCGAGGGATGTCATCTCTTGTCTGGCCTTGTCAAGCTCTGCCTGGAAGCTGTCGCAGCTGCTTTGGGATACCCCCAGCTCTTCACCAATGTCATTCCGACACTTCTGCAGTGCATGTTCATCCTCAGCCTGGCTGGATTACAAACGGCTGATCTGTTTCTCAAAGCTGAACACTTTGAGCAGCCATTCCTCTGCTGCTTAGTTCTCTTTGTTTAATGCAAAATCTGTGTGGGTGTGAATAGAATGCAGACACCACACATACAAGCACAAACGGGTGAAATTAAAGCTCAGATCTTGATGCTTGATGTATGTCAACATACCACTAAGTATACCATGCAGAATGATAAGTTAAAGTCATAATGTTGACATTGAATGTTAAGCTGAAACAAGTTTTAAGTTTTAAAATTAGAAACAAACTGCAAAAAGGAGTAATATGAGAGAACTATTAAAAATATAGGTATGTACAAAGCACCAGTCATTTGGGACTAATTATCCTGCCTAAAATTCCCAATTGATTTTATTAAATCAAATTTGGCCACCAAGCCTTATGTGAATTTTACATGCAACAATGTGACCTTTAGAACAAGCACAATACTGAAGCAACATATACTGCTTGAAGCAATGATCATCATTGGCCTAGTTGAAGTAGTTGTAGCCCTTTTTATTATGAGTTTTGCATTTGAATATTAAGAGAGGTGAAAGGTCATGAATAAGGTTCATTGGTATCTTATTTATGATCCATAATAACCAAAAGGTCAAAGTTCACAGGCAAGAACGTTTTGTGATTGAGCACAGAACACTTATTATACTGTATTTACTGTATATTTATTATAACCATGATCTTATCTGCACTTATTATGCAGTTCTTAGCTAATTTTTCTCAGATCTCTCCAAGGCACATGGGCTGTCTTACCTTTCACAGATACCGAAGATTTAACACTAGCATTGTAGTACTGTATTTTCTCTTAATTTTTCCTAATTGCACAGATAGAAGATTTCATGGATGCCATACTCCCAGGAGAGTGAAGCATTCAACCTTTGTAAATCTCTAGTTTTCTCAAGTAAAGTCATTTTTTTCCTGTTGTGTTTTACATTCAACACCATCACTTGTTGATACTTTATGTTTAGCCAATGTAATGGAAGGATGACACACAACAAATGGTAAAAAATCACAATCACATGTTACAGTTACAAAAACACAGGGAGAATGGTGTGAAGCACAAGAGAAGTGTACAGTAAGTGTGGACAGGGATGCTGGGAGCATCACAGAGCTGCCCAGGAACAGAGTCGAGAGAACAGAATGAAGAATACCACTATGTTTTGTGCTCGGAGCCAGAGGTGCAACAGAAACTGATTCAGGGACCCACTGTGTTGTAGTGAAAGTCTACACTCAGAGTTTGCATTCAGGGAATATTTTTGGTCTAATTTATTTTTTACAAACCTTGTTTGAGGAAGCAGCTTGGGGAGTGAGGGAGTTACTGTGCTTGCCAAAAGCACCTCAGATGTTATAAACCAGTATTAGTTTAAAAAAGGTTTATAAAAGGTTCCCTTTCTTGTTGCCTATATTTAACAACCTGTGTGTTTACTTGTTATATCTTAACATAATTCCTTCACAAGCTAAATAACTCAATAGTAAAGCGTTGACATTGAAATAACATCTCCTAAAAGCTGTTGACATACAGTAACTGTCAGAACAGGCAACTCACTCATCTTTCTACCACACAAACATGACAAGCCAACCAGCTAGACCTTACACCTGGCAGAGCATAAACATTTTGATGGCTATAAATAATGATTTTCACTGCAAGTTAAAACATTAAGAACATAACATAATACCTCACTTCCAGATTAGAAATAACTCATTTGTAGTTAACAGTAGTTTGTACTTTAGTTTACCAGCGAGAGAATCTGTTTTAACAACATGGCTATCTACAGCAGCTTATCTCCCTGTGCCTGCAACCCCTTCAGTAACGATTTAGCACCCGAAGGAGGCTCCACAGCTGAAACGTTGTTTCTTTTGTTTTCAGCGTGGAATAAACTTGTTCCTTAGCACGTGTTAGATGTACTGTAGACCCGTTTTCAGCCTTCAGTACTGTGTTGCTTAGATTCCACTTGTGTTCGAAAATCCTTGTTTCACTACTGCACCTGAAGTCATTATCTTGGATGACTTGATCAATACCCTTCAAGGATTTCAAACACTTGTCTCAAGTCTCCTCGTGTCTCCTCTGTTCAAGATTAAATAATTAACTTTGATCACCTTACTTGAAATATCTGTATGTCATTCCTTTAAGGTCAGATATCAACCCTGTTGCCCTTCTTTGATCTGAATCCACAACAGTAATATCCTCTTTGGGAGGTGCTGTACTATTCTAAATTAGGACTTACCTATATTTAATAGATATACAGTATTAAGTATAATAATTCGTATCTATAGGTTTCTTTGATTTAGGGTCTAGACATTTCACTACATACTGTATACAGTACTAACATCTTGTAAACAATAAATGAGATAACCTAAATTATCTGAATGACGGCAGTGACAAGTCAAAATAAATGCCTTAATCCCTTGCATGAGTCATTTTCTCAAGATCAAAGCTATCTGTCTTGTATTTATAATGGTCATGGTTCCTACCTGCATGTAATACAAGTACGTTTCCTTTATCTTTGTCTTTTTACATTACATTTAAAATGCCAGGTGAGTACCCTGTCCTTGTTAGTGTAAAGTTCTTTTGAAATTTCTTTCCCTTTTCAAAGTTCTTTGCATTTTATAAAGTGTATTTTTGTGTTATTGCAAATTTTATAATTTTGTTGCTATACAAGAACAGTAACATAACACCAAAAGATCCGTGAGGTTCACAAAACGATCCATGTTGTACTCTACCAATTACTTTATCCCAATTTGAATTAACTTACCTTATAGAATACATTTTTAAATTTAAACTTTTAATAAGAAACTTGTTCAAAATTTCTGGAAAACTGAACATATATATTATTGGCTTTAGTGATATAAACTGCTTCAGGTACTGTATGTTAAGACATAACCTTTCTAAATCTCTGCAGTCTCCAGAATAATGTTTCTCGACATATAGTGGTTGTTAAAAGTATCCACAGTATTCAAGTGTTACAAAGAAGCTGGACGAAAATTGCAGTGTCCAAATGTGCCAAGCTGGTAGAGACTTTTCCAAGAAAGCTCCTGGCTGTAATTTATCCCAAATGAACTTTACTACTGTACTGTAAATATTGACTCCAGGTAGTGAGTGCATACAGTCTGCAGTTATTTTCTGTGTTTTTTATTTATAATAATTTTAGTAGGATCAGTAGAATATTGTTTTCACTTTGACATATACTGTGTATGGTACAGTATAAACAGTGTTTTGTGTATCAGTAGCAAAAAATCCTAATTAAACACATTGTGATTCTATATTAGAACACATTAAATTGTGAAAAAGTACAAGGGGGTTTTGATAACCACTGTAGGCGACTTTATGAATAGGCTTTTAGTATTTTTTATATTTCCAAAAAAAACGTCTTAGACTATTATGTATTTAGTGTACAGAATGTTACCTGTTAATGAATCCAGTTGATACCCTATTATGAATGTAATTTATTGTTAAATTATTTCACACATAGATAATGTTGATCATGGCAGAAGATTGAACTAACTTCAATAAAACTAACTTTCTTTTTACTTTGCAGAAATACGTATTTGTGTGTTTGAAGTACTTAATTAATCTATAATTCTTGTGTTTTAATATTTATTACATATTCAGTTGATGATAAGCTCATGAATGCCTTTCAAATTGTTTATGCTCAAAGTAGAATTGCACATAAATCTACATATTCATGTGTAGTATAAATTTTGCATGAATGCATTCCTTTTACCCTCTGGAGACATTTTAAAGAAGAAGACATGATAAAACATGCACTGCAATTACAAGTACTGTCTTTCGAGTCTTATTTGAAATATGACTGCATTTTCTTGTTTTGTGCTGACCACTTTTGGTAACCTTTTCAAAAACTTTTTTTTGTTTCTGTTTCTGATCTGTTTGAAAAGTTTTTATTATTATTATTATTATTATTATTATTATTATTATTGCACTAAGGAACTACAGCTCATAGATGGATATGTTTTTGCCACAAAAAAGCATATTTGAAATCATGTTTAACACATAGTGTGGAATACAGTATATTCAGTGGGTGTTTATACAATAGGAGCAGCTGTACCGAATGGAACCATTTCTGATACCCCAACATGTGCAAAACCTTCTTCCTTGTATGGTTTCAGAATGTGCATACTGTAACGCAACGGGGGCTCAGGCGGGCGCCCTTGCCGCATCTGGTCGGCCCAAAGTATAGGTGGCTCGAACCCGGGACTTCCGCGTCTCTCTGCAGCGACCTAGCCCCGTGAGCTAGAGAGAGATCTCTTTACAGCCCAGTAGCTGTGGTCCTGCTATCACAGGGAAGGGCGGTGACGTCACCCGCTCTGGTACGCCGGCTCTTACACACAGTGCTTGTCGGCCGTAAGCGTTAGAATACCATGTGGTGCATGTACAGTATGTGGTAACAGCTTGCTGAAGAAACTCCTTTAGCATTTTTTGGAAGATGTTTGTCCTATGAATGTCCTATTACTGTCCTGAATTATCCTAGCAAATGAAACTGTATTTTGTGTTAAATAATTATTTTAAACTCATACAATTTTGCTTGTATGAAAATGCCTTGAAGTAAGAATATACAGTATAAAGTGTGTATGACAGATTTTTACAGAAGGCAGGTTATGAAACAGTAATTAACAGAGTAGGCTTTGATAAAACCTTTTAAATTGTGTGGAGCTTTGCTAATTTTACTCTATATACAACTGACTGGTGTATCTAGACATATCTTAATTAGAAAATAAAAATACTGTATGTTTATTTATTTAATGAGCATTTCCCAAGTGATTAAACATAATGTTTTCAAAAAACTTTGATTTCATTTTTCCTCCAGCTGCTTAGGTTAGCTGGATATTTTAGAAATTCAACATGGCTTTTGAAATTTTCTGTATTTGAGATGTATTTGGCACAATTACTAGAATCGCAATCTTTTTGGTGCATCTTTGCAATATCGTTTTGAAGTAGGGCTTTAACAAATCATCTTTGAAGATCTGAAATACAATTTAGGCCTATTTTTTTGTATTTTATAATGAAAGTTGGTCCATTGGATAGGTTTTTTAGCATTAGGAAAGCTTTTTTAAAACTCTATGATACAGTAAGCTGTATCTCCTTAAGGCTGATCATAGGGGGTTATTTATATGCTGCAGAACATGCGCTCTCTATCGACTGTGGTCTGGCTGATTGATTGGCTTTTGTCTCTTTGATTAAAACCTGTTCTGGACTGCACAAAAGAATATTCCAGAAGAAACTGTACCCTATTGTTGTGCTTCACTGAATTAACCTTGGACTTAATTACGTACATTATAAACTGCTATTTCAATCAGCTTTTAGAACTGAAGCATGTAATTCTTCATGATAATCAGCTAGAATTCCATATTTTGCACTTTAGTAATGGGTGCTTCATTCATTTATATTAATATGAGCATGGTTTTAGAGTGACTCATACACAGTCTTATAAAAAATGCTGTTTGGTTGACATATGGTCTGTGGTTCATTATAGTAGGGAAAGTAGAAACATAGAATATTTCAGTATATTTATAGACTCACACTGACATGCAGTGTTTGTTGAGAAGGCAAATGCATGCACATTCATGTACAAAGCCCTTTTCTAATGATAATAAAGAATTTCATTGATTGTGCCAGATAATAATTCTGATTCTTGCAGTACACCAATGAAGAAACTGTAGTAAAATTAGAAACAATCAGAAGAATGTATGCATATTAAATGAACAAATGCTCTGATTAAATTAAAACTTCAGATCATCTATAAATCATAATTTGCAGGCTTAATGGTGATGTTTTGTTAGAAAGAAGAAGCTTCTGTTTAAAGAAGCCACAACCCAATACTAATTAAGCAGTGTACCTATTGCTTTCGTGATGTGTTTAATTTCTGATGTTGTGATTTATTCAAAGCCAGACTCAAACTAATGTTTTTTTAATGTAGAATTTCTAATATGTTTTGTTATATCTACCTGATTTGGAATAGCCAGTTGTGCCTTTGTAAGTCTCAACTCTCCGCTACTATCCTTGTGACAGCTCACAGTTGAGAATGAAGCAGGTACAGTAGGAAGACTCCTTCACACCAGCCTTCTACTTATTTACATTTTTACACCACATCAGACACCACAACCTGATGCAGGAGGTTCAGCACTGACTGAAGGAGAGGTTTGTCTATAAGCAACAAGGAGGATGCAAGTGCTTATAATTAATTTGTGTTGTTCATTGAATCAGCACAGGCTGATTGAAGCTCAGGAATAACACTGGTTACAGTATATTTATTATTTTATCTGTTTCACATATAGTTTTGTAATAATATATTTGTCACAGGACAGCTACCAGTATCATTTTTAGTGGGAAAATATAGAAGCAAATATCTATTGCCTGCAAAATGTTCGGTTTTAAATAGCGTGGGAATCAAACATATCTGTGATAAACAGGTTCTTGGTTTTTTCTTGGACTTTGTGTGCTTTATGATCTGTTCAGGATGGCATGAGGAACTGTGGAAATAAAGGCATTTTCTTGAGGTGGATGTTTGGCTCAGGCTCCCTTTGGAAAGCACTCTGCATCACAACTGGTAGCCAACTGAAGCTAAACAAGTGTGAGCCTGGTCAGTACCTGGATGGGAGACCTCCTGGGAAAAACTAAGGTTGCTGCTGGAAAGCGCTCACCCTGTGGTCTGTTTGGGTCCTAATGCCCCAGTATACTGATGGGGACACCATACTGAAAAAAGGCACCGCCATTCAGATGAGACATAAAACCGAGGTCCTGACGCTCTGTGGTCATTAAAAATCCCAGGGCGTTTCTTGAAAAGAGTAGGGGTGAACTGCATTTAGAGTCCTCTGAAACAAACCTTCTCATTTTTTTTTCGAGATTATTTATTTATCATTTTTCATATTTTCTTTTTTGAAATCAGCTAATTATCTCTGAATCTCTGTGTGAGAGTCTTGACTATAAATAAAAAGAAGATTTTAAAACCACAAGGTCCTGCCTCTTTAATTGCTTTCAATATTTTGTTTGCTTTGCCTTTCTGAATCTCAAAGCTACACTGCAAGTTTTGCTACCATATGGCTCCCTTTAAGAATGTCCTAAGTGCTTTATTAGCAAATGTCAGAGGTATAAATTTAAAAGGGGTCAAAATATCTAGGAAAAAGCTGAGCTACAGTATGTTAATTAAATATTTTTTTGTTATCTTTGTGAAACAGGGCAACAAAAACATTAAATACATCTTTGAGTCAAGGTTTGATTTTTGTCACATTATCCAGGAAACTCTTATCTCAATAAAGCTTGGCACATTTACTATATGTGCTGGTTATACTGACAGGTGACTCCTAGTTTTCTGGGCACTGTTTCTTTATAATGGAGAGATGTTATTAAGGAAACAGATGGTGAAACATCAGTTATCTTTTACACCTTCTGCTGCTTGTAAAGACCATAAAAGCACAGGACACATCCAAAATAAATGAGAAAAGAGTAGCATGACTCAGGTGTGTCAAGAGAAATTAGGTTTGCATTGGAAAGATTTGTGCTTACTCTCATAAATATGTCAGCTGGCTTTATTTATTTTTCTTTTAGAATTTTTTTATGCATTCAACTAATGTTCAAGTTAAATGAGTTTCCTTGTTGCCTCAATGAAAAAAGCTTTTTAACAGTACAGTATGAAAACAATTATTAAAACATCTATCAGTAAAAATTGTTAATAATACAATTAGAACATAAGAACTCAAATTAGGCTGCAAATGAGAGGAAGATATTAGTTTCCTCTAGCTTGTTTGGTTGCTCAGCATTTTCTTGCAATAAGCAACAGTCTTAATTTAAAAAGCATGGGACTGTAGCTTGTTCCTGTGTGCTAACACCTTTGTGTAAACAGACTTAACTTGAGGTTCTACTTGTGTCTTCTTATTGTGTAAATGCCTATGAAGACTGTGGATACTTGAATCATATCCCCTTTTAACTTTCACTATGCAGGACTAAAATGTTTAGTTCTTTTAGCCTGTCAGGGGAGGAGTTTTATTTCAGTCTGGAAATGCATCTGTCAAGCAGTCTAGCTTGTTTGATTGTTATGAGATATGTGGCCTGTGCATGTTATTCAGCCATTTCTTCAAACAATCCAAGGTGTAAACTTCAACTATATCGCTGGAAAATTTGTTCCTTACTTCCACAACAGGTTTTGTAAAGAAATGCCTCTTGTTCTTAATGTTTAATTAATTTCCCTGTTGGTTCTACTTATGTCCCATGTTTTATAGTTCATGGTTCATATTTCCATCTTATTGACTTTGTCATTTGATTTCGAATACCTGAGTCAATCATCTTTTGTGATTAATATTACAAAGATTCCATTCTTTCAGACTGACAGTGATTTTTTTGGGTATTGTGGTTACCAAAACTATTTTAAATAAGCTCTCAGTAGTACATTGTCCAGTTTAATATAACAGTTGTTCTACACTTTTGTAATCAACTGTTTCTTTCAGTAACAAAACAATGCAATATGTCAACAAGAATATAAGGATGAAGAGCATAATTTATAACTTGGCCAATGCTTGCAATAATAAAGCATATTAAAAGACAAAACAGTTTTAAATACATGTATTTGTGTATATGTATACAGGCCTATAAATCTTAAGCAATCTGTTTGATCAAAAGAAGGGGAAAAGAAGAAAGAAGGGAGGAAGTCTTTATATTTTTCACATTACTGTACATAAATCTTTAGTAGAGGTGCTTCATATATTGTTATTTAACAGAACTTAAGGAGGAGGAGGTCAAATTCTAATCTTGCTCTTCAGCTGCCTTTTACTGTACTCTCTTACTGCCCACGACATCTTTGCTAGCACTCAGCATTTTGGTTCTGTCAAAGATAAATGCATCTCTCACTGTTGCTTAGACCTTACATTGGGATTGGAGTCATTGTCTAGCCTCTTCTCAATCCTCAATCAGCTCCTAAACTTCAGTTTCTCCACAGAAAAGTACGTGCTCTGTAGGCGGTGAGGTGGCAGTGTGGCTAAGGATCTGTGCCTGTGGCTGTAAGGTTGCTGGTTCAAGTCCCGCAGCTGGCAGAGGAATCCTACTCTGTGGGGTCCCTGAGCAAGGCCCTTCACCCCACCAGGGGAGCTGTATAAATGGCTGACCCTGCATTCTGACCCCAAGCTTCTCTCTCCTTGTCTGTGTGTCTCATGGAAAGCAAGCTGGGGTATGCGAAAAGAAAAATTCCACATGCAAGAAATTGTATATGACTAATAAAGTGATCTTTTTTATATGACGAATATATATTATATGACGATCTTTATTTCAAAACGAAAGTATATGACTTATCTTATCTCTCTCTTAGCTGTCATCAGAACTGTCCGTTTTTTTAAGTTCATACCACGTTGTGAACCCTCCCTGCAACTCTGATCATCCATAGCCGCTTCATGTACCCTTCCCTCCCTTCCTTTTTCTCCCAATCCCACTCACTTCCTTCTCTCGTCCCAACCTCCTTATCCTCTCCATTTCAGGTCGAGCAACCAACCATTTACCTACGATCCCAGCTGCTGTTTCATCTCTCCCCTTCCCAAATCCTCTTTCCCCCCATCGAAGTTTGCCTGACACTGACACTCACACCAGCAGTCTGCATTAAGTCCAGGCCTCTTCATTCACAATCCTCACCATCCCTGGTATCCACACACTAGTCGCAGCCCTGACTGCTATGGTGAAGTTGAACCCCCAGAATCTTTAGTCCCCACTTTACTCCTCCCTTCTGTGGGTGTCCAGCTGGTGCACTGCTGCCCCTTGACTCTTTCCACTCCTCAGTCTTTCACTTAGCTGATATTTCTTTTTCTTTGAAGAGTCCTGCTTGGAATCTGTTCTCAGCCATTCAGTTCTAGCAAGCAGGCTCTCTACCCATTCCTTCTTACTTCCACATCAGGATCTCCAAAACATTTTATTTGAGTTACAGTTGAAAGGGAAGGATTCCTGTAGGTTTTAAATGTATTTGTCAGTTAGAAAACTGATTGAGACCTTTAATAATAGATGGTTGACTTATTTCTTATTTAATAAGATTCAAATCAGGGGGGTGGAATGAGAGCAGAGGACCCAAAGGTCATTTGGACTGGACTTCCCCATCTCTGTTCTAAAGATGAACATTATGTGTCAACATAAATACCCTTGCCAGCAGCTATATATATATATATTTCAGCTTTCAACTGGTTACCCACTGAAGCTAAGCAGGGTTGAACCTGGTCAGTATCTGGATGGGAGACTCCTGGGAAGCTATGGTTGCTGCTGGAAGTGGTGCTAGTGGAACCAGTGGGGGGTGCCCACCCTGTGGTCTGTGTGGGTCCATAGTGGCAGGGACACTATACTGCGGTATGTGTTTTGGATGAGACATTAAAACAATGTCTTGACTCTCAGTGGTCATTAAAGATCCCCGGGCATTTCTCGATAAGAGTAGGGAGTTATCCCGGTGGCCAAATTTCCCCTTTCAGCCTTCACTGTGGCCTCCAAACTGTCCCCATGTATGATTGGCTTGCACTGGCCCTGCGATGGACTGGCGTCCTGTCCAAGGTGTACCCTGCCTTGCGCTCGTTGCTTGCCGGGTAGGCTCCGGCTTCCCACAAACACTGTATGGTTTAAAGAGGTTTGGCAAATTACATGACCTAAACACCCTCGTGAACACTGACCCTCAGTTGCCAGACTCCTGAAAAGCTTTTGAGGCAGCTTTTAGTTAACAACTGGAGAAAACACTGCTGATGAGACAAAAAGCTGATTTGGTTTTGACACTAGCAGACACTATACACAAAACATTTAACACAACATGACCCCAATAACAAATAAGTGATATACATATATGATGAGAAAGAAATATATATTGAATGTAAAGAAATATATTCAATCAATCCACATTAAGTAGGTTTATAGCAGTGGGCATAAAATATAACTTAGCTCTGTTATATTTGAATTTATGTTGCATAAATCTACGCCAGGCAGGAAAGAGCTCAAATTCACTGTGCAGAGGGTTAGTGTGTTTTTATTGCATGTATTAAGGTTACCATCCTAGGCTACTGCATTGAATTGAAGGACAGATTTAATTAAAGTTCTATAGAATAAAGTCACAGGTACAGTACACACATTGAAAGAGCAGAGTTTTCTTAGGAAGAAAAATCTCTGTTGGTCTCTTTAAATTTCTTTTCCAGTATCAGCAGTGTTTGCTAATCGTTCTAGTCCAGATTATTGCTTGGAAAGGACAGTGGTCCTGATACAGATCCCTGAGGTACCTCCCTAACTACAATATATCCCTGCATAGGAATTCACCTCTTATCTGTACCCTCTGTTTCCAATGCATGAGTCAGTATTTAATCAAATATATGGTAAGTGTTTTATCTTAAATGCCTATCACCTGCAATTTTAGAAGTAATATTTGATGAGGAACTATCAAAATCCTCATAAAAACCTACAGTATGTATACAACATCAAGAATGCTAGAATTTGTAACTCTAATAAGTTAAGCAAGACCTACATTTTCTAAATCCATGTTGTCTATCCCCTAGAACTCTATTCACATACAGAAGATCCTCTATCTTATTTGTAGTTATAATTTCTAGAAATAATATTTGTGATGAAAGTAAGACTTATTGGTCTGTAATTACTTATACTACATACTGGATTGTATATGACTACATTATTCTTATATTATCACCCAGGTTGTGAGTGACTGTTGGAAGAGTTTTGTTAAATGTCTGTAAAATACATTGCTTGTTTACTTAAGTATAAATAGCAGAATGGCTTCAGGCCTTAGGGATTTATCTTAATTCTGTCACATACAGTACCTGTAATACTTTTGCCACTTGTTTGATAGTATTTTTTTATTTTCTTAGTCTGATGTATATCTGATGTAAATTTCTTCAAGTTGGAGAACATCTGAGTGAAGTATTCATTTAGTATATAATTAGACTTGTCTGTTCTGTCATTTTCTGTGAAGCTTTCCTATTAATATATCTGAGACACTGCTGCTTTTGGAATATTAAAGAAAGGTTTTATTTATCTCCCATTGCAATATTAATTTTGATCTTTATGTACTGTATGTCTTTCTAATATCCTTTTTATCTATACGTGGAGTTTATTATATTCATTTTCTTTCACTGGATCTTGTTACTTTTTAAGTGATGGAGAACAGTTGTGTTCCATTATGACAAGGAATGTACATCCCAATTTTTAGAAAAAAATAGATATTGGTTTGTATTAAATCAATGATAGCAATTAAATAAAACTGTAAACATCTGAGAGTTGATCACATAAAAGGATTTATTTATATATATATAACTGCACTTGAAACATTCCATTAGTGTCACTCTTAGTAGCACCACTCGGGTTTCTCTGTTAAAATGCCTTAGAAGGGAATCATGATAATAAATTGATATGTCCATCAGTGTAAAGCTTCTTTGCTTATTGACTGCTCTACTTTTTAGCTCATACTTTGTGTAAATGTCATATCTGCTATTACAAAACCTAATATTATAGCTAAGAATTCCAATGTCACAAAGACCTGGGCATTTTCACTGCATCCTTTCTTGTCATCTGATTACCTTTAATCTCCTTTTCCAGCCTTAAGAGAACAATATAGTACTTGCGGTACTTGAGTGATTTCCAAACATTAAATAAAAATCTCATTACTTTGTTTTTATTGTTTGATCATCCCTTTACTATATACCTCTTGTTATTAGATGAATAGACATGAAATTTATTGATTTTTAACATTACTCTGCCTGCACTTAGCAAATGAAATGTCACAATGGTATTTTCACACAATCACTATTAGATCAAATATAGCCAAAGAGCTACCCTGATTTATTTTTATTACAGTTGATCTACCTACTATTTACACATTAGTATTCTTGATGTTGCACATTCAATAAGAAATACATGAGTACAGGGGGAAACAGCCATTAAAGTGTTGCAATATTATGTACAAAAACCCATTTCAAGTAAACAACAAAATTACTCCAACGTCTTTTGAACTGAAAAGGGGTGGCACATTTAATCTCATCCAAAATTGTAAAAACAAGAAATAAATTAACATGAATTCTCACTGGTCCTTTACTGTCCTAATTTTAATTTTCATAGTAAAACTAAATATACATCAAAAGAAAGAAACAGGATTAAATATGTTTAGGCAACTCTAGAAGTAATATATTTGCTGCCCAGTGCCCTTGGTGGTAGAAAGATGTTAAAGGTTGTGATATGCCTTTAGAAATGTGTACAGTGTGCTTCTTCTTTCTGCTTTCCTTTTTAACAATTGAATATGAATTTGCAAAAATGGGAAAATCCATATAGTACATGGAAAGAAATGTCCATTTGTTTGTCTCCAGGTGTAAAAGCCATGCGTGTATACAGTTGTTAAAAAGCTCAGATGTGTTTTTTTTTAATAGCATTGGAGCAATGTTATGACTCTGTGAAACAGAGGAGTGAAGCAAATGTAGCACTGGTGAACATTGCAATCTGATGTTGCTAGGACAGTCATTGCCAAATGCCAGCTATGCTGTCAGCAACAACAGAATCTATCTGTGTTTGACCTAAGAAGCTTTTGTAATGACCCAAGACATACTTTTTAGAATCAGACAGATTCTAAAAATCTAAGAAATCACTTCCATTTAAAACATAAACAAAAATCATTAAACATGTGTGCATCATTGAAAACACATATGCAAAATACCAGTTAATAAGATGATTTAAAACTGCCAATATTCTGACTCGCTGTCTCAGAAATGTATGACTACAGTGTGCTCTCTAACAACCCTTTGGATACTGGCAACAAACAGGTGGTGTTTTCTAATTCTAATAATCTTTAGCTGGTGTGGAGATAGCTGAGCCATTGAATACAGGAGAAACCACAAAAGTGTTTGCTGAGATCTGAAAGAGGAACAACATTTTTGTGCATGATGTAAAGCAATGTTGCTAGAGATCCTTATGCAGACTTAAGGAATCAGCATGTTGATGTCATTGTTCTCATATTTTGAGACTGGTGATTCATCTTTTGTTACAGCAAGCCTGATGCCAAATTAATCCTTGAATCTTTCAACTCAATAATACCTGCCACTGCACATCAAAGGCCACTCAAACCTTTATTCTTCATTCTCACATCAATGTCATATACTTGATCACTTCATCATCAGATCTTAATCCAACTGAGATCTATGGAGTTATGAATTGACAATTATGTTAATGTCAACCAACTTCAAATACCTGTCACGATCGTAATCCCTCCTCTTAAGGGCGCTCCGGCCCTTTCGGATTTTAGTCCATCTTTATTTAGGGAGGGGGCTCCCGCTATGCCTGGCTCAGCATTGGGAGCTGGACGCCCGGAAGCCTGCCTACCAGTGAGTTCTGGAGACACCCGACAACACAGGCTTCATCACGGCGTCCTGACCATCTGAGTCCGGGGCTCGGAGCGCCTGACCTCGTTACCCTGGTTTTATTTCCTGTCCCTGTTCCGGATCCAGTTCCGGATTTTAATTGTGTTTGTTTCATCTTGGATGGATCCCCCGGTTTAGGACTTTGGACTACACCCTGGATTCCCCCTTTTGGACTTCCCTGATCTTGTTTGGCATTGCCATGCCCCCCGAGCACCGCATCACCATAGTCACATACCCCTGTCTGTCAACCTGTCCTGATTCTCTTCGTCTCCTCCCCCTGTTGTCCTTCTCCACTTACTTCCGGATTATACCGTCTGCATAGGGTCCTGAACTACACTTTGCGGGAGCGCTGGACTGGCTGCTGTTGTGATATCTGCCATTTGGGATACAATTTCGGTGTAATAACTTTATGTAAACAGTCTACACCTGGGATAGTCATCCCTATTCTTCATTGACAGCTACTTCAAAGTAATGAAAAACATCCTGAGCTACTTGTAGTTTATAGGAATTTTTATATGGATATGTACACTATTTAGCTGTTGCATCATGTTTATCAGTTTTTTATACAAAGTATATCATATTCTATTTTATAATTATTATAATTATATTTTATAATTATTTTAAAATGTAACATTCTCAGAAAACAAGGAATTTCATGTAGGGAAAAAAACAACTGAAATTGTTAACATTGCAATTTGCCACACAGTGAATCCTTAAAGTGAAGTAGCTGTGTGTGTGGTTATGAGACAAATCAGTGCAGTATTTAATGTTTATTAATTCAATTGTGCTTACCTGTGCTAATTATACTGTATATTTTAAATAGTAGTGAGAATTTCAATACATACATTGATCGCATTGAGAAAGAATGCTTTACTACGTTGCTGCCACGACTCCGATTGTGCTATGTTACAATACTTTTAAGTTTTTCAATATACTGTGCATACATATGCAGCCATCGAGAATGTGATTCAAAATTCACTAGAATTGCTTTTTATTCAGATATTTTTTTAGATTTTATTTATTTATAAATAAATTTGTCTGGGATAGCTGGGAACTATCAGGGACATTGCTAAGTCCTGTATTTGTGGGGGAAGAACAGGGCTTTGGTACGTGGTATGTGAGTGTATGCTTGTGGCTGTCTTATGTTTACCTGTCCGGGTCTGTGACCTCAGGTTCCCAACCTGACCTGCTTGGCTTTCTTCCTGCAGGCACTTCCATTCCCACTCTTCTGTGTGCTTATTCCCTGCACCACAATATACTATACTTAGTGCCTTTAAAAACATATTGTATTTAAAAGCAAATAAACACAAAATTTGCAATTTGCCATTGAGGTACAGTATGCACTGCTAAGAATATTTTTATATAATTTTAATGATCACTTGCATGATGGATATCTGTCGATTTTACTTCACAGAATTCTTGAATGTGTGGGGCATATTGGGAAATATAGTTTTTTTGTCCATGCATTTGGAGGGAAACAGAATTTTCAAACCGCCTTTTAAAAGATATCTACTGTATTTGTGAAATTTTCACAATTTGTATTTAAATAAAATTGTTGCACTCTCGGGGTCATGTGGGTATGCGTCCTCACCGCTGCCGCCTCAGGTCAGCCCCCCCTCCGCTGGGGACTCGAACCTGGGCCTCCGGCGTCACTCAACAGGGACCCAGCCACTTAAGCTAAAGGGAAATAGCCCATCAGCCCGACGCTATTCACAGGGAAGGGCGGTGAAGTCACCGTGCTGGAAAGCCGGCTCGCACAACCTGTAATGTTGGCCATATGCGTTACAATATTATTTATTATCTAATTGCATTTTGTTTATTCTCAGTTACACACAGGCTAAAATACAGTGGAACTGCTGTGTACAGGAGTTCATAGGCAAGAATTACTGTTGAACAGTTATTGATGCAAAATATCTGCATATGCCCATATAAAGCAGAATACCACAAACACAAAATATGTTACAATTATGCGTCTTACAGTGAGTTTTGGATTCAACTTTTTTCGATTAAAGATCCTTTATTTTCTGTTTTCATTCAGATAAGTGTGTGTGGTATTGCAACTACTGCATATATGCTTTATTGAAAAAGCTATTTACTGTGTAATAGCCACAAAAAGATTTCAGCCTGTGCTCATATTGAATAAATTTACTGTACAAATTTAATTGTGTTTTTATGCTTGACTGTAAATCAACAGTAGATTTAAGGATACAAAGTAAGGATAATCTTGCAAGTAAATGCAAGGGTATTAAGGGGAACTGTAATCACAGAAATGAAAACAGAAAAACAGAAATGTTTCAATGTGATTTACATGCAGAGTTAACAAGTAAACTGTATTTGTCAGCAAAACCGTCTCGAAGTCTTGAGCAATATTTCTACTGGATTTAATTCACAAGCCTACTTGTTCACAATGTAATAGGGCCGCTTCACCTCATCAGAGGTTTGGTTGTCTTGTTCTGAATCAAAGAATATGGTGCTGGAAATTTGGTATACAGTATATTGTGATGTTAATTGAAGGTTTTAATGTTACTCTGTATATTTTACTTTCATTGTGGTTTGAAATGCCCTCATTAATGCCATTTCTTTCTAAACCCGAAATATAAAACTAGTGTAACTGTTCCCAATTAATCAGGGTACAGCTTGTGCTGAGTATCAGTAGCCTTTATCACATGGTTTTTTTCTTAAATAAGAATCCCAAAGATTATTTAAATGAGTATTAAGCATAGAGAATGCCAAACCTTGTAATGCAAGACCGGTTCCTTTTATCCAAGACATGCTGAATGCAGGAAGTATGGCTGATACTCAGCCCAATCAGAGACTTTGGAAATACAGTGAAGATAGGGAATGAAGAGCTGCATTGCGACTGGACCGCAAAACGTATCCCCGACACAGGTCACAGAAATGCCACATTTTTTACATTTGTATAAGACGATTGTAGACCTTCAGGCAGACAGTATGAAAAAAAATCAGGGTCAGTCTCAGAGGTCACTGTATTCTTGCAAGTTCCATTACTGAATAAAATTAAAATAGGATGCATTAACATTGAAAAGTATATATAGCGAAGAAAAATGCCATGAAAGTTTTAAAGCTTGTGAAATGTGAGAATCTTAGGTAATTAGTGGAGTTTTAAATAACACCTTCACCACCTGAGTTTCCATGCTGCCCTCCTCCATACTGCTGCCCTCCTTGTTTCTCCTCCCATCTTGTGATGAAGCCACAAGCACATGGAGCCCCAACTGCTCCTCTGAAGTCATGATCCGCTCTTCCCTCTATTCCCATTTTTCCTCTCTCTGCCATTTTACTGTTCCTGTTGGGAATAAGAATAAATAAAAAACATTTTCATTTGCAGTTTGCTCTCAGTAGAAAAAGTCCTTACCCTGTAACAATATTCGGCTTCTTCTTTCTTTCACCTGCTAGAACAAAAACAAACTCCAGCTTTCTTGTCAACAGCCAAACCCTGAATACCAGCCTGATTTGGAATCTGAATTTCTCCCCTGGCCTTCTAGTAAGCTCTTAATTTGGTTGGTTTCTTGATGTTCATCTCTGTCTCCCTAACCAGCTGCACCAGCAGCTCTCCCATTAGCTGAATTTGCATCTTGTTTTCTAAGCCAACGATGCCAGTCTGATCTAGACACGACTTGAAAACCACTTCCTTGCCAGAGTTACCATGTTGATGAAGCTCCAAATGGGACACAGCTCAGCTGATGTCAGATCTGGGTTCATCTTTCACAGCAGGAACATATGGAAACATACTGGCATCCAAGATGGAGTAGTGTCCGTCTGTGACTCTCCCCACCAGTGATAAGTGTCATAGATACTTGTCTGCAGAAGAAATAGTTTGCTGCCCCTTTTTTTCACTCATCATGCTCAGATTTCTCCACTCTTTCTGGCTGTCTCAGAAATATTTCTAAGGCTCTCATTACCTCACTGCAGCAGCTCCACTGCTTGGCTCCAATTCTGCACCCCAGCTTTCACCTTTCATCACCACCCACCTGCATCAAAGTAGACATTACATTACACACTTGGCTCCTGCTTGGCTCTGTTTCCCTTATCTTCAGTTTGAGCCTTTACCCATCTGCATCAATGAAGTCATCATGTGTCTCTCATTTAAAAGGCATCACACTTTTTCAAAGAAATGTGATGAAACACTTAGCTCATATCAACCATCATTTCTCATTACCTTAAATTTTTGTCTATTGATCCTAAGCCTCGGGAACCTTGTAGAGTGTGCCAGCAATGCATTCTTTCAGTCTGTGAAATACAATAGAAAGGTTGAAAAGGCTCAGTTTTTGTCAACCTTAACTCCGATTTTTATGGAGTGTCTGAGTTCCATTCAGCATGGAGAAAACCTCCCATCCTTTAATTGTTCTCAATGCTAACCTTTTCACACATTATTGTTACAAGCCAAGTTTCACTATATTACAATAATTGTCACCGCTTCCTCTCTCTGAAACCTGTACGCAATCCCTGTACAGCACGGACAAATCAACGTTGTCAAACAAGGACTTGTTACTGTCCTACACCACTTCCATTAAACACCAACAATGCTTTCCAGACTTGATTTGGCACAACATCACTCACTGCTCATCATATCATAATCAACATGTTTAAATCCCCTGAATGTGGTCTTTCAAAGTTATGGAGCATTAAAGCAAATCCCCTTTAAGCGTTGTCACCATATTCCACGTTCATATTCTGTCTTTACATTTTATAGAATGAAATGATATATAATTTGTTTGAGATCTATTTCATATCATCTGGTCCAACAGCCCCATCAGGAGGAGTTGCTTCTTCATTTTAATTACGGTTTGGCCTGACTACTGAAATCATATTCATCAGAAAAGCCTTTTTGAATAAACTGAGTGCCTTGAAATATTGTTCCAGTTAGCCACGTTCATTACTTTATTTGTGAATCAGGTAGGATATTAGAAGACAATAGATTAAGTTAGTGACTTCATCTATTAAGCAAAAGCAATCACAGTTACAGTTTTTTTTACTTTCTTTACACTTTAAAAATGCTGTCGGTTGTTGTGATCTCTACATTGGGGCTATAAAAAATGATTTTTTGGAGAAAAGAAAAAAAATATTATTTTCCCCAAACACAATGGAATAATAAACATTCCCCTCATGAGTCCTTACCCATAACCCCAGTGGTCCCCCGCTCTCATCCAAGTGCAACCTAAGGTCTCCCAATATACTAACAGCACTACAATGCTTTCTCTACTTCGGCATCAACAAACAATTATACTATTAATTTGTCAAATTATGCATCAAAATGCTAATTACTTTAAACTGAGAAATAACTCCATTACCTGTAAGTGTATGCAAATGGCTTGTTCACAGAATGAAAATATTCTGAGAGAATTTAATTGCTTATTCTTCATTCACAGATCACAGTATTTTTCATGCAGATGGAGTAAAAACATAACTGGAAAACAATAGATAGTGTCACTAATCACAACTAAGTGCCCTGCAAGATGTGTTGTTAAACCTAAATAATCAATACATACAAAAATGTCAGTCCCAGTTAGACACCTGATCCAAAGGTGTTAGTAATGTACTGCAAATCCCAATTGAAATCCCAATAAAGTCAAAGATGATTGCTGATGTGGTACAGTAATGTTGTAAGATCTGTCATGGAAATTTAACTATCAAGGAAGCCACAAGAGAGAGTTCTCACCTGAGTAAGGTCTTTATTTCAATATTGCAATATTGGGAGCCCTGCTGCCACTTCACAAAGTGCAACCAGAGACTCAATTTGTTACAAGCAGTACAGGGTTTTTATAAGACATTGCGCTGTAAAAAAGTTCAGCACTTGGTCCCTTCTAAAACTTCCCCTTTCTCTAAGAGAAAACAGATTACATCATAGAGCGAGAGAAGAAAAACTAGATTTGTTATTCAAAGCTTATCAGTTACTTTCAGCTAATTCTAATGACCCAGACAGCATATATTGTTTTGGTACATTGTCTTCTAAACTAACCTAAACAGTGTACTTTGTTGATGAACTGTTTTCTAAAATTCTGCACGTACTGTAGCATAGCAGTTATATCCTTGAAATATTATCTAAAAGCACCAATATATTTTTTTGTAAAGCTCTCTACATTTTTAAGAATCAATTAACTCATTAGATTTCCACTACAGATCTCTTAAAAACAAATCCTACTTTAGTTAATGAGGAGTAAAGAACACACAAGACATGCTCTTTTTTATCTTGTGTTGTTAGTGGTCATTTTCTCTGTTTCCTCTAAATTTTATTAAAGATGTTTTCTACCAATTCCATGTTGAAAAAAAATGGGTGCTATTCTTTGAGGTAATATATGTGCTTCCTTTAGATTTAATTTAACCACATTGTGTGTGAATTTTAGAAGGGCTTTGACAAACAAAGTAAACAAATGAAATGTACTTTTAATTTTCCTAGTATGAGTATCTAGATTTTGATTACTATATACAGTAGTTTATGTTGTATGCTATATGTTACCTTTCGCAGGTGTATTTTTGTCATTGAATGTAATCAATTTCTTCAGTTAGTGACTCTTCTTATTTGAAACTAGTATTAAAATTAAGTGGAGGCAGGTCTTTATAATGCTGAATTGTGTCCATTAGTAAAATGAAAATCAGTGCTACAGTAGTTATTGTTTCAGAATCTAACCTACCTACTGTTTTGACGTATTTGCTAATTAGTTCCACAGAATATTGTGCAAGAATGTGCAATTCAGCTCAACCAACAGTAGTCTTTCAGTGTAGGTAAGAAGTGGGAAATTAGAGCTTTAAAAATACAATTCACCTTTACCAAGACACATGAAATGGTTTTAGAAAACTTACAAAAAAATAACCTACATTTCTCCTCCATAGTAATTTCTAAAAAACATTTATTGGTTTATAACTCTTGCGTCATGCTCAATGCCTGTATACAGTTACCAAGCCAGTTTTTTTGCCACATTTGAGGTTTTGCTACAGTTGTTTTAAATGATAAAGTATCCCTATCCTTCTGATTATGAAGAAATGTCATTATTTCTAAAATGTTTCCCATGTACAGTACAGTACAGTATGTACAGTATACTGTAGTACTTTAAAGATGTCATTTTCCATGATTTATTTCAGACACAATTGGGATAATTTTGTTCCCTCTGCATTAATAATTTTGAGCTCTCAGGTTTTGAATGAATAACAGATCAAGCTAGCCTGAATTTGTCTGGTTAAGTCTAATAACAGAGTTAAGAAACTCTATTTAAATATTAAATTAAATAGTATAAAATCTATTATTTGCTGTTTCTTTTTCAGATCTGCATATTGGAACGACAAATATTTGATTTCCTTGGTTACCAGTGGGCTCCAATCCTTACGAACTTTGTCCATATTATTACAGTGATTCTTGGCCTCTTTGGAACAGTTCAGTTCAGACCACGATACGTGACAGGGGTAAGTAGAGTATGACTTATGGTCAGATTTCATACTGTTAATTGAAGAAATTATAAGAAATATCTGCGTCTCTCAGCAGTCTACAAGCCAGAGAGTTATTAATGACTGTGTTTTTTGAGTCCAAACATTGTAAACAAGACACATCTACAGTTTGTGTACTGTATTTCTCTTAAATAAAACCACTGTACTTGTATCATAATGTAATAATCTGCCCCTCCCCTGGACAGAATCTGGGAGGAAGAGTCTCTGCTCCCTACAACTCACTCTGTTCCCCTCCCTGAACCTCCTGTCAGATGTGACTGATCAGCCCACAGCCCCCTGGTCCTTAAAGAGCAGTGAGGAGATTCTCTTTCCTCAAATTAGCTTTATTGCAGTAGTATCACTCCAGATCTAGGAATACTTGCTGTTGGAGAAAAATAGTTTTATTCACTCCTCACTTCAACATTTTACAGTGCACAAACTCAAATACTGTGCCTACAGCATAATCGGTGCTACTATTTTGGCATTTTAGATTGGACTGTTGATTAAAAAATAATGTGGCTTAATTGACTGTCAACGGTCTTAATATTAAAATGATGTGACTAAATATTATTAATGTTTTTTTCATTATGTACTTCATTTGTGAACTTTGTCTATATGTATCTATCTTTATATTTGCACTGAATGTCTATGTATCATGAAACAATGTGCACGTAATAAATCTGACGTCTGATACTGCTGTATAATTCCATAAATTCATAATAATTATAAACATTGCGTTTCTTGAAAAGAGTAGGGGTGTTACCCTGGGGCCCTGGCCAAATTTCCCCCTGGCCTTTACCAATCATGACCTTCTATTAATCCCCATCTCTGAACTGACTTCATCACTCTGTTCTCCTCCCCACTGAGACATGGATCTTGAAGTTGACACAAAACCTGACAGGAAGAATAGAAGTAATGTTAAGTGCTTTCATAATCTTATGAATGTAATCACAAATTCATAATCTTCCTTTTTCTCTTTTCTCAATAAATGGATCTTGCAGACATTTTGTAATTTGAAAAGAAAGACAGTAACAGTTGGTAAACTGAATATTAAGAAAATAAATCTGCTGTTTTGGTATATATGATTTTCCACTGACACCTCACTTCAGTCATTTGTGCCATAAACAGATTTCAGAGGAACTCAAATTTATTACGTTAGTTATGTATGGCTTGAAAAATGAAAGCTACTCTTCAGAACAGAAGCAAAATAACAAATCATAACTTGAATGGTTATCGTCTTTTACAAAACATTGCAACATAGTCAGAAATAAAATGAGTCCTGCTTGTAATGAAATTGAAAGGTTTTCCAAAACAACATGAAATTATTATTTTACAAAAAAATACTGAATCTTCCTCAAGCTGCTGAAGTTTCCTCAGAATAAAAACATATCTGTAAGTGTGATAAGATGAAGTTCTTTATTGATGTGTATTGACAGAAAATAGTATAATATTGAGATATTTAATTACACTAAAATGTTTTTAATTAAAATATATTATTTTTAATTTTAAATATTATCATCTATAATGTTTGTGCCTCACAGGAAAATGTTCCATAACAAACACCTGGAACAGAAAAGATGCAATAGAACCTTAATTATTTATTTATTGGCTATAATAAAAGTTATATATATAAATAAAATAAAATGATTACAGAAAAAAGTGATTTTTTAATGCCATTACTCATCACTGAATAACATTTAACACTTGATTAGCATGCTGGTAGAAGATGCGTGTTACAACCCAATGATCTGCACGTGCAGCAATCAAAGGTGTGAGTATTTTAGAATCTATGCACATAACACACTGCTCACATTTAAAGAGAATGAAAACACCACTCCTCATCTCTATTCTCATGTTGACTTCAGAAGCTGGCAAAACCCTGTTTCAGGTAGCTGGAGATCATCATTTTACTTTTTACTGACTTTTAATTGTGACTTTTTACTGCCAACATACAAACACTGTCATCCCAAAAATGTAACATTGCCATGTCAGAATTGCACCATTGTCCATTCTTATTTACTTGATCATTTTCACTAATTTCTACTGCACTGGAGACCTGTGTCTATTAGTGCTGTACAGAGCAAGCCAACCCACATCTGAATCCTAGATTTAGGTACTGTAGCAACAGGTCAAGTAAGGTCTGTAACCAGAGACCAGCTGTGTGATGCAGGTTCGAACAGCTTCTGAAACATGTGATATACTGTAGTATGTCTTTATGAGGAACATCTTTCTTTGAATGGGTCTGTGCAGTTTAGATATCATCAATGGCTGTTTTATCTTGGAGAGGTGAGAAAAGTCTAGAGCACAAATCAGAAATGCAGCATAACAATGCATTATTTACCTGAGTACTTAACATTAGATTAGCTGACCTTCACAGAGGAAGTTAGTAGGTCTTACACTGTACATCATTCCAGAAATTCAAAAAGGAGAGATGTGCTCACTAGTCTACTTAACACTGTAGTAACCATGGGGAGCTCTGGCCAGACGAGATGCTGTGGCTCTTGAATGGAGATGACCATTTTTATCATTTCTATCTATACTGATGTGCATTGAGGGAAATGGGTCTTCTGTGTGGCAGCACAAAAAGTAGATTAGTTAAATTAGAGCAAAACATTTATTTTAATAATGAAGCAAACAAACGCCACAGAGGAAACTAGTTATCACATATCGTTCTGAAGCTCATTCTCTAGGATCAAATGAAATCTTTGAATTAATAAGCTGCCTGAGATGCTTGGTTCAGTAACCAAATTGGTAAGACAGGTCAAATGTTCTTATGTTTCTTTTGAGGTTGTTAGACTGGCATAACCTGCTAATACAACTGTAATTAAAATTGTTGAATGTGAATACAGCACTGGGGATCATAAATGTGTTCATCCATGGGTATGCTCTAGTGATGTTGTGTGGAGCATCTGTAGTGGAGGATGCAGATGTCAGATTAATCTTTTGTGAAACTGGGGATTTTCCACAGGAAAAAAAGCCAAATTGTCATTACCCCAAAAAGCCCTACTCCCCACCTCAGCACTGTATGCACCATCCATATCCAATCATTTCCTGTATTTAAAAAGTTTGTTTACTTGATTGGGATGGTACAGACCCCTGTACAGCACTAAATCTGTAGAGAAAAAGCACTTTTGAAGTGTTTTGGAATCAAATAAGATTTTCAGACCACATTTTTGGGGGAGTGTTTGCTTTACCATTTCTGTCAGCGATTTTCTCCTACACAACTGGTAAAAGTATGATTGATTGCACAGATATTATTCTTTTTGAAAACCTTTGGTATCAAAACTTTATTGACTGAAACAGCTTAGAAATGTGTGAATCCAAGAGGGGAAAGAAATAATCCGGATTTATATGAAACACGTTGACAGCCTGTCTTTTCAATAGCAAAGTACGGAGATCTATATAAATCCACACTTTTCTTACCAGTTTGGTTTTGCTGTAAATATATTGGTGGTCTAAATCATGATTTTGTAAACCTCATGTCATTTCTGACAGACAGAATATATTAACTTTATATATTATTTTACAGAGTGATTATATCGCATCGATGCAGACACATACAAGATCTTTCTAGAAAGTTAAATGGCTTTCTGTCTAACATTACCCTTGCTGATGTCAGTTTTAGAGATGCTGTCAGTGCAAATGAATTTTTATTCTAATTTAATGTGGCGCTTTCTGGTAGGTGGAGAATTGCCAAATGAAGTTCCGCTACACACTCCCATCCTCTGTGTCTAATGCCCTGACAACATGTCAAATTCAGTGACAGTAAAAACCCCTCTGTACAGTGCCCTTTCTGAATGGTCTGTTGAATTCAGTAGAACAGTATTCTTGATTCTTTTCAAGTATGGGAATTCATATGTACAGTATATCATTGCATATTCATGGAAAAAAATAACAAATTTAAAAGAATTTAAAGATCTCGAATATGAAACATTTTCACCGGGGCATATATGTGAGGGAAGTCACGGACGCTGCCCTCTCTTCACTCCAGGGTGTTTGGTACATCCCTTATAATGCATTGGTAGCTCTAAACTATTCAGAATGTCAGCACTGCTCTAGCTGAAAAAGAAATCATTAAAATACTAACCTTAACTCATCCCTACAGGGTGTTATGGATTTCTTGAATCCAATTTGCAACATTTGGTCCAGAAAAATGTTTTTTTTTTTTTTTTACATGAATCTGAATCTAAGAGCTGGTCTTCCGAATCAGGTGACAGGTCTTGACACTGGCCATCCTGGGCAAACTGTAGCCAGCCATGAAACAACCAAACTTTCCAGATATACAGATATATGGAGAGTGGTGCTCTGTCTCTGTGGACTCGTACACGGTCTCCTGCTGTTTTAGTTAACTGTCAAAATCTGAAATGGAAATTGTCTACTTAATGTTTGGTGCAACATGTAATGATAATGTTTTTTTTTCTGTGTCCCTCTTTTATCTTCTCGTTCTCGAATCATTAAGTGAATAAAGAATCTGTGCTGCATTTTTATTGCCTCAGCCCTCCTGTGGGACACATGATATCCTTTAACAAGAGAATAAGAGAGAAATTTTATTTTAAGAAATTATCCTGTGAGTTTGCATATTAAGAATTGCAGGTACGCCATTAGCTGTCCCGTGTCTATACAGTATATTATGTATGTACTGTAATATCTAAAGCAAACACTCCACCCTTTAATTTAGCCTGGTGAGGTACAGTATATACATACAGTAGTAAAAACTAAAGAGCAGAGCAATGATCCCAAATGCAAGAAAGAAGACTAAACACAGAACAAACTACCAGAAAGATAGCGGAATGAGTCATTTTGCTTTGAGTGGGTTATTATTGACAAACACAAAGAAGCTAGAAAAGAACTACCACAATGAATTTCCAGCTGTGAAATATCAAGCACAATGGCTGCAGAACGTGTTAGAAGAATCGTTCAAGCAACAGGTTAAAAACCCAAATTTACTACACAAGACCTGACACAAAAATACAAAGAAAATAATCAACAATGTACAAGCAAACAATTCAACTGTACTGTACCTCAAAGAATGTTCATGAGTGGAAACCAAAGTGCACATCATTCTGAAAAACAAAGAGTGTAATTGGAATTTTTCACTAAAACAGTAATAAGTATTTTTTATCCTACTCCGTTGGGCCCCTGAGCAAGGCCCTTAACCCCAGGTGCTCCAGGGCGCTGTACAATGGCTGACCCTGCGCTCTGACCCCAGTCTCTCTCCTTGTCTTTGTAACTGTGTGTCTCATGGAGAGCAAGCTGGGGTCTGCGGAAAGACAAATTCCTAATGCAAGAAATTGTATAGGGTTAATAAAGTGATGTTATTATTTTATTAAATCGATGGTCTTATGAGACAGTTATTAAGGTATAGACAGTGAAAAAGAAAAAAATATCTCTTCTTAACAATTCCAGATACAAATTGATATGTTTGTGAAGACATACTTTATTAGTCATTCATCATTTTTGTCCCCATTTTGTCACTTTGGCAGTTCTCTATCTACTTTAATCAGGAGTCCTCACAACGTTTTTGTGAAAAATACCAACTTTTCCTGAAGTCAGTGCATTTTCTATATATTAATAAAAAACTTATTTATTAACCACTATTTTATGCTGTAGATGCCACCCACACCTTCTCAGCACACACAGAGACACGTGATCCTAGAAGTAGCAAAAGGGACTTCTGGGCAAGTTGCACATATAATTGTAATTAAAAGAAACTTATACTTTATTTTAAAAAATACCTGCCTATCCCACTAACATGTTTTATCATTTCTACCAGTCTGATAGACTGGATTACTTTACAAAAACTAGTACTGTTAAATGTAAGCGTATGGAAATGATAATTAGAATTAAACCGGAGATAATTTCTGCATGCAATAGCATTCTGGGGGCAGTAAACATTGAATTAGGAAAAAATTAACTCTTGTTTATCTAACTTGTTGGAGTTCTTAGAGGAAGCAAGAGCAGCACTGGTATTAGTATATTGAGATATTCAGAAGACTTGTAGTAAAGTCCTTCATATAATCTTTTAATAAAAAAAAAATAACTTAAATAAATGAAGGTAGGAATTCAAGGGAAATTAGTAATTCACAGAGAGGAAAAAGTGCAGATAAGGGGTGTATGCTCACTTTGGAGTGATGTAAATTGTAGTGTATCACAGGAATCTGTATTAGAATCACAGTACATCCTAATTCATACCATCTACAGTAGATCAAGAGTTTTCAGCCCTGGTCCTGGAGAGCTCCAGTCCATTTATACTGTACGTAACCTGTATTTTGGGACCCAAGTCAGGTTTAGGATGGGTGGTTTTGTAGTCCTATCTGAAATTTTGTTTCTCAGAAACTCTCTGGGGCCTGGATGGCCCAGGGCACCACGTGGTAGTTGTGTCCGGAAACTAAGTCAGTGAGATCAAAAGTTGTCACCAAGCATGATTGAATCTCATTTGATTGCAAGAGCTTTAATCAGTGGTCTTGATTGATTCACACTCATACCTTTTAGTTTGGGGAACATGTCCAAATCCGATGCCCAGAGAGGCTAAAAAATATTGTAGATCACCCGCTTGATCAGAGCCCTATAGAACAAGGATTGATTATTCCAAGTATAGAGTTAAGAATAAGAATAAGAATAATACAATTTATTTTATATAATGCTTTTAATAGTAACTTTCCAAAGTGCTTTACCAACAAGTTAAAAAAACAATTAAAACATCAATAAAAATAGGGGATACAATTAGCACAAAAAAGGCTTTATATTGTAACAGAATATGCAAAAGGGCATGCAGACATTAATAAAATCCTTTCTAAAGAAAAGTTCTGAGACAGGATTTGAAAGCAATCTGGGAAGGTAACTCTCAGAGACTGGTATCCTCTATCCTGGATAGAGTTCCAGATCTCTGGGGTAAGAGTGTTGACGGAAGGACGGGAGACCAGTTAGATGAACAAAGACTACCAGGTATTGAGTGGGAAGATAGTAATTAAGACAGTTATTTAGGTGCCAAGCTCTATAGAGCCTTATAGGTGAGCATGGGGATTTTTAAGTCACCAAGACACCTGATAGGAAGTCAGTACAAGGACTCCAGGACAGGAGTACTGTGATCACCTTCATGTGACCTGGGCAGGATTCTGGCAGCTGGAGTGGAGAGTAGATTTAGATGCCCTAGCAAGAAGGCATTTGCAGTTCTAGTTCAGTATCAAGTCTAGTGAAGACAGTGTTGACCAGCTTTTCAGTCAGACAGTCAGAGACAACGTAGAAAAGGCAATATTAATTACATGGAAGAATGATGTTTTTACAATGTTTTGCACATACTTTATGGGTCAAATATTTAGCCGGTATCACATATCACCCCCAAGATCTTCCATTTAGATTGATTTTGAAGTGCAGTGCCATCAACAGGTAGGGTTACTGAATTAGCTTTACATAGCTGATGGGAGGTGCCGAGATCTCAGTCTAGTATAGTTAATAAACTCATCAAGTTCATAGCAGTTCATGTAAGTAGCTGCGTCAGCATGCGTAGGCTGCAAAGGAACAGGTAACGGGTTTGTTCCATGCTGAAAAGAAAAGAGAGAAAACACAACATTTCAGCTGTGGAGTCTTCTTCAGGTGTGAAAAAGACAAGTAGACAGCAAAGATTAAATAGCACAGAAGAACAAAAGCTGGAAAAGTGGAGGAGGAGGGAGAGGGGAGAGGCAGAGAGGCCACCCAGGAAGTGCTAAGTGGAGAGGGGTGGAGAAAGGTGTGAAACTCCTCTTTCTCAACACACACAGCAGAAAGACAATAGAAATGAAACTCATCCTGAAACTAGGTTCACACCATCCCCCTTCTCTCAATGACAGATTTATTTTCGTGTTATCTTCTCTATTCTCATAGATTTGGACTTCACACCTTTCTCACACATTTATTCACTCCTCTCCACTTTGCAGTATAAAATAGTTATACACAAGCCAATGTGGGAAAGAAAAAATTCCTCATTAAGGAAACCGAATTCAAGGAATGTCATGGTAAAATTGTGCAACACATAATTATAACCACATTTGAATGCAGTGAATGCCCTTGGTCACCATGTTAATAAAAAGAAATGTCTGCTCTTGGATCAGTCCAGAGAAGAGCAACCAGGCTAGGCTCTGAGCTTGTGTGTTCCAGTCCCGGAGGGGACACTGTTGTTATATCCTTGAGCAATGTACTTCTCTCTGATTGATTAGCGAACAGTTGTGTAAATAGAGGCAAAGATAAGTCACACTGGATAAGAATATCAAGATAAATATGGGCTCACAGCAGTGGGGGCCTGGGTTGCTGTGTGCCTGGAGTTTGTATGTTCTTATTTTCCTGAGAGTTTCCTCCCAAAGTCTAAAGTGATTAATTAGCGTCTTAGAAATGTGGGCCTAGTGTGAGTGTGTGTTTCTGTCTATGCGTGCTGCTTGCTGGTTAAGGCTCCGGCTCTCTCCACATTGTACTGGATAAAGCACTTTAGAAGATGGAAGGACCACATATATTCCTAGACCTACAAGAATCCAGATACTGAGATGCTGAAAGAACTAAACCTTCTCAGTCTTATTCAGAAAACAATGAGATGCCATTCAAGCAGTGACAAACTCAAATCTGGACTGACAAAGTCAACCCAACTGACTTCTTCTGAAACACAAATTGTGCAGACAGAAGTCAAAACTGCTGGGCAGTGAAATTAAAACTGAGAACAAGAGGCACTTCTTTAGACAGAGGTTATGAGAATTTGGAAGACGATCTTCTGTCAAGAAATGGCCGGAAGAGATTCTCAGATCAATGATATTCTAGTAGGCAAACAAGTTACATTATATGATTATATGGGCCAAATGGCCTCCTCTCATTATCCCACTAAAACCAAATTAAAGCAAAGTAATAGTGCTGAACTATCTATCATATTACAAATGCAGTATGTATGAAGTATGAAGAAGAGAATGAAGAAGGCTCCACAGCCAAATGTTCTCTTTTCTTTTGAGTATAGAATAAACCCTTTACTATTTCCTTTGCAGCCTATGCATGCTGACACAGCTACTGTACCTACTTGAACTTATTATATCTAAAATATACTTTTTACTGACATGAGCATAGTTTGCCAGTAAAATAAATCTTTCCTATTTTCTTTCAATAATATTCCCAATAATACTTATACTTTGCTCTGATCAATAATGATATGCAAAGTTTTAATTTATTTTTATTAAGTCAGTTTTGCCTTTATACCATATTTCTTGTGGATCTTCAATTTTTGGCTGTGATACAGGAATATATCATATATTGTATATTGTAAAAAAACAAACTGATTTCTTGGCAGCTTGCTCTCAGTTTTTCAGCAGTTTGGATTTACTTACTCTTCTTTTCAAAGTCTCATCACTTGAAAACCTTCAAATTCTTACTGACATCACTGATGACTATGGTTTTCTTATGTCTCTATTTTATTTATCTCAGCCAACATGTGGCCCTTTTTTCCCATTGGGGGTGTCATGGGATACTTTGACCACTAAAAGACTGGTCTATTAACGAAATGACTTCAGTTTGCTGAAGTGACATTTCTTTCCATATATACAGTGCAAGTGGAACAGAGAATCAGATGATGCTGGAAGCCCTGTCTGGCTGTTTCATTAAAAACCTGGCACATCCGCTAATCCGACTTCAGTTCACACATAGAATGTACACAAAGCACGTCTGCAGCTCCAGACCCCATCTTCCTGGGTTAAATTTGGGTTGTATCTGTCACGGATGTCGGAAGGGAAAGCTGTGGAATGACAAGGAGAGCAGTAGAGACCCTATGCGTAGCTGCAAAAGGGGCAACACAGGGGTTAGCTCAGGCTCAGGGGGTCGGACAATGTCAGTATAGAAACCTATGCCCTCAAGCCACAGACGTGGGGTGACCTAGTGCTAGGCAGGTCTCACGACATCTGTACCCTCAATGCAGAGCAGAGACAGGAAGTAAATAGGCTTCACAACAAGACACACCGGAAAGACGTGAATAATCACAGGGAACTAGGAACAGGACAGAAGTAGAGCACCCTCTAGGTGTACAGGGCGTGACAGTATCCAGTACTTAGTACACTTAGGACATAGTAAGCTCTTCATTGAATTCTGTGTTTGGAAATTTGCTATTAATGTGCAGGCAAGGTCCTGCAGGTGGATTTAACTGCAGCTAAAAAGGATAGATGGAGAATAAAATACCCTATGATCACATTTGGTTGTATTTGTTTACAGATGTTTTTGTTGTGTGTCTTCTCCCCCGCCAACTCTTTAAATGTGTTTCTTTATGTGTTTGTATTTTGAAAAGTAACCAGGAAAATATATGTTGTACAGTATGTGGCATTGGTGGTCAGGAGAAATGTTTTGAGTTACCTTGCAATAAGTTTAAAAAAAGAGTTTTAAAATACTGGAAGCATTTGATGTGAATTCTGTGATACGCTGGAATAATTTCAGTGTTTTTATTTTCCATTAACTTTTTGTCCTGTATTTTCTGCTCCCACAGTACGCAGCCTGGCTGGTTCTCTGGGTCACGTGGAACGTGTTTGTTATCTGCTTCTACTTGGAGGTTGGAGACCTTTCAAAGGTAATTTGCCACCTAATGCTTCAAAGCTGTTAACTCACTTTAATAACAGTCTGTTTGGCAAGGATTTTTTTTTAAAGAACTTGCTCTCTTGTTATTTACACTGTTACTTGTATCCTGTAATATAAGTACAATATCTACACAAGAGGAATCCCATATCTTATCTTGGTAAATACATACTGACACGAAAAAAGAAGAACAGAGTTCATAATCTATTTTTCACCTCAAAATACTTGCTTTGTTTTGAGCATGAACTTTTTCAGTGGTTTAATGAGGAGGCCAATTATTTTTGTTTCAGTGTTGAGCTGAAGAGAATGTCTGTGTGCAGTGACAGAAGTGTCTGCTGCATACAATTGTGTGTGCTGTAACTGTTTTTTAAGGTTGTTGTATATCTAATAGGAAAGGCCTCTGATCTTAGGAAACGTAAAGCTATCAAACATATTGAGAGTGAATTTAGAACTAAAGATTCAAAATTCCTGCTTTAAGAATTTGGAAGAGATCTAGTTTACGCAATAATCTTTATGCGAACATTAACATGCCATACACACAAATACTTTCTGTATACATACAAATACTTATTTTAAGGAAAATTGCCTTCTAAATATTTTCAGCCCCTACCTATCACTTATATTATATGAGCAAATTGTCATTAAGAATGGAGTAACTGCAGTGCAAGTTCAGACAGTGAATGATAAAGAACAGCACTTACAGTAAATGCTCTAGGTCAGTTTGACCATGGTCCTGAAATGACACATTTTTACAGGATTTATAGTCAGTTTATGGTCAATGACAATTAAATGTTGTGTCCCAAAGACATGTATTTTTTATGGTCAATGAGCAGGTTTCTGGAAAGCATATAAAGACATTCTAATTAAACAACTGATATATCAAGTAAAGTCATTTAGAGCTCAGATAGAATGTAACAGAAAATACTATGCTTCTCCAGGTCCATGGTTACAGATGTTTGTTTGGGGGAACTCAAATAGTGACCAGTCTCTAATTACCCGAATTTGGTCTGACTGGTAGGAGCAAATTTATCATTTACAGTATATTCATGTTTACACTAAAATGAGCTGTATGCCAGCCAAAGCAAGGCCACCTGTGGATTTTGTGGATTATACACAGTAATAATAAAATACTTCAGAATCAGAAAGATAATGTACTGTAAAGCTTTAATTAAGAATTTCCATTTGGTTGAATTATATTTTAGAAAAGGGCTGAGAAAAGGTTAGACCTAAGGAAGTTACCCTGTTGAGTGCTCATATGACTTGCTGTATATACTGTAGCATGATACTCAATGTCGATAGACTTTGAGCCTGTGACTAAAATCTAAGAATGCTATTAGTCTGTTCAGGTTTCCCAACTTTCTTCAATTGCACGATAGATTTTTCTGAGCATATATACTGTACAGTGGATATAAAAAAGTCTACACACCCTTATTGAAATTGCAGGTTTTTGTGATGTAAAGCCAGAAATCAAGATAAATCATGTCAGACATTTTTCCATCTTAAATGTGACCTTGTAACCAACAAAATTCAAGAGAAAAACAAATAGATAATTATTCAGAAAAATAATTGAAATTAAAAAACCTACAACACTCTGGTTGCCGAAGTAGAGAGTTGTGGATTGTCCTTTAAATTCGTCATTTCATCTGGACACAATGGAGAACATAGCTGTGTATAAGCTTTTTGAAACCCACCGCCTTGAGGAACATGTTGAGGTCTAGGATTTCACTGTCGTCTTTGAGCATTAGGCAGAATTTTGAAAAAAAAAACCCTTCCACAGATTTGAGAGGTTGAATAACATACATGAAAACACCGAACAAAGATCCTTGTTGCACTAAACAGAAGACTTAGATGTTTTGCAATCATGTGTACTTTTAAAGAATTAAAAGCTAGGTAGGTTGAACTGTTTCAGTACACGTATCAAAAAGAGAAACAGCTTGGTGAAAATTCGCTGTGAAGGTAGATGTTATTGAACACTCAGGTAAAGGGGACCCGCCATCTCTAGGTGAGATGAAACCAGAAGGAAAGGGATGATGTGGCTGTATTATGGATTATTGTTGCAGGTTTGAGTATTGAATCTCAGTGCCTTGGGTTTCGTAGGACTGTCCCCAGTGGCAGGAGAGGGAGGTGCAGCACCACAGTCATGGGAGGGGGGCAGGGCCGCTGCTGTCAGGACCATCTGAATTTGGTCTGACAGTTGGATCTAAAACAGAAATTTTCTAAGCGTCCGGGAACATCCTGCAAGCTTTGCTTTTTTGTTTCTTCATCATATTTATCAGCATCAAGGAAAGCATCATCTTCCTTGCCATTTCCTTCTCATCTTCAGTTTTACGTGGATGCTAAATGCTGAATCGTCTTGGAACGTTAGGAAGTGTGAACTTCCACTTGCTAAGTTTCCCCAGTCAACAGCATTAATAATTTATCTCTTTTATTAAAAATTTAAAAATAAAGAATCTTTCTGTCGCTGTTCCAATGTAATGCTGTTTGAAAATCATTATATAAATCATGTACAGCAAAAACATGTTCATACTAACAGAATGCAAGTGACTGTCATTTCCACTCAGAGTAATGACTATCTTGTCAATTTACCTCCTCTTACATATTGATCCAGTACCCAGTAAGAGTTCTCAGTGCTGACTTTGCAGTGACAGCAGCTCGCCCACGTCTCTGCTGGAAGTCAGGAGTTTTTCTTCCCATTTCTTTCCATCCTCAAGATAAAACCTTATTTATTTTACAACGCTATTAGACTGTTATTAAATTAGTCTACACTAACAGATTTTCAACATGGATAAATAAATTTGTTCAGTTCATTTTATTTTATAGCTCAACAATGGAGGATTCTGCTGGAATGCTACAAGTTTCAAAGGTTCAGCATTCAGTAATGCAATAGAACTAAGCCTCTGTGTCGGTAATACAGACTATTTGTCAGTATTTCTGTTGTTGATGAACACTTTTTACTGACCCTCACTATTCCACTCCCCTGGGTTTCTATATCTAACGTTTCTAAGGTTTGTCTGGCTGAGAATATGACAGATAGCAATTGTTGCCAGACTGTGTCCATGCTGTGGATTTATACTTGTTACTGGTGGGTATTTGCAATTGTTCAATTTTTCAGGTTAACAATTTAAAGATATTTACTTTCATTAAGCTCAAATTTATCTTGTGTCAGCTTAAACTGAAATCAAAAAGTACTTTGATACTAGTGTTGTATCAAAGGGAATTTGAGAATATGAAATATTTATAATATATATAAATTTATACTATATAATATTTATACTCTTTCACTATTGCGTGATATTTACTATTACTATTACTCTTTTAGGTCCAGTAAATACTGAACAATTTGCAATAATGATAAAGTAAATGTGGGTGCAAAAGCATGATGCATGGTTCTGTGCATGTTCCTGGACACATGTTGGGGAAATGTGAAAACTACTGCACATGAAGCATTTAAAAGCAATTATTTGACAACAGCACGTTCAGGTGTTTGGCGAAATTCTAATAGTAATGCAATGAGATGATGAGCGTGAATGGGTAGCATACTTTATACTTGGCATTAATTTGCCTAGCTGGGGAAAGGTCAGGGCTATCACAACCCCCCTCACTTCTCAGGAATGAGCCAGGGAGAAAACAGTGAAGTTGGGGTGGAGGGAGGGGAACTAGAATAAAGGCACACAGTTTGGGGCAGCCAGCATATTGTATATTGTATGTTCAGAATCTGAATGACAGACTGTAAATTATGACGTTTGACTGATTCTTAAAATACCTCAAGTACTCTTGCAATTTGCTGTTACAATTTCTGCTGTTAGAGTAAATTCAGACACTCACTCAGGAGAACATACTGTACAAATTCCAAACTGACAACACCCCAGGTCCAGAACTGAACCCAGGGCACCAGCACTGCGAGACAGTAATGCCACCCCGTGCACCACCATGCCACCCATAGGCTCACCAGTTAGAACCAGTAGTATACCAGTGGCATGAAGCCACGAGTGCTCTGAAACAAATATAATGTACATACAGTAGGTACCAGTCACGTAGATAATTGTTTTAGTCAAAAAATACATAGAGGTGATCCAGTCATCTACTACATGAGAAGGCATGAGAAGGTGGAGAGATCTTGTTGAGAACTGCTCTTGACTAAATTATTTTATTTCCATAAACAAATTACCATAATTACTAAATTAATTTTGAAGATGGAGAAGTCAGGTAGAGATACTGAAAATAAATTAAAGAATAACATCATTGATCAATAGATCAATAAATGTAAGTTTTAGATAATTGAATATCATTGGGGTCAGTCCTACTATGATTTCTAAATACTTCATCAGTTTTAATTACCATCACTACCATCACCATCACTAGTTTAAATGAAAGACCAAATAATACAGTTGACACTGGACATCCCTGTCAACAGCCATTCCTATGTGTAAATTGAGAGAATATTAAACATCAGTATGAACACATGGTGGGGATATTGGGGGATATTGTATAGAGTATTAATCATTTAAATAAATGAAACCAAACCAAAATGTTCAAGGACAATCCATAGGTATTCATCCATTCTAAATGATCAAAAGCCTTTTTTTATCTAAGGACAGTACTGCACAAGGAGCTTTGGTAAAAAGCATGGTTTATAATGTGGAAAAGTAATTCTACATTATCAGAAGCAGACCTCTCAGAGACCCCCGTCTGTTTATAATGTATGAGGTGCCATATATTTTTATTCAGTTTGAAAGAATCATTGAAAAAGTTTAATATCAGAATTTATCAATGAAAGTGGTCTAAAGAATTCTAATCAAGCTTTAGACCTTAAAACCTTTTCTTCTGAAATTACTTTTTTCTGTATGGAGGCAAATTAGGTATTGTGCTGTGAAAACAGAAAAATCAGCAAAAAACAAAGTGTGTTCATTATATTGAGGTGGAAAGACCAGATAATTATTTTCACAATTTGTATGTAGAAAGATTTGAATATTGAAAATGAATATTCTGGTTTATTTTTCAGAAGACTGGAACAGTAATAATTCAGGTCTTTTAATCTCAAAAGGACAAACAGATCAAAGAAGACTACCATTTCCTCAAAGAATCCTGGATAATGTTGATGGTATCATTCTTCCCCACCCTTACATGCACCCTAATGATCCAAAGACTGAATCTCTGATACATGTCCTCTGGTTATTCCAAATGGACTTTAAACCATTTTAGATATTTTCCACATTTCTAATTCGCCTCCGTCCAGATTCTGCCTCTCTGCTACTTGAATAATATCAATCATTTTGCTCTCTGTTGAAACTGAAGAGATAATTGATGTGATCTTATCCTCTAGTGGTTGGATATGAGACCAAATGATAATTAAGGAAGCAGAAGCATGTTTAACCTCAGTAATGGGATCTTCTGTTAATCACTGTTGTAATACAGCAGCCAACAACATTTTTCAATGAGAAAAGAGCCTCAAAAAGAAAAAACAAGATGCCCATTATTTCTGCAATAGAGGAGGTATCATTATCATCCAAAGACTCCGGAATATCCACACATTTAATAGAGTAAGAAGCTTTAGTTTAAAATAATAATAATAATTATCATTGCTTACACATATATAGCGCTTTTCTGGACACTCCACTCAAAGCGCTTTACAGGTAATGGGGACTCCCCTCCACCACCACCAATGTGCAGCATCCACCTGGATGATGTGACGGCAGCCATAGTGCGCCAGAACGCTAACCACACATCAGCTATCAGTGGGGAGGAGAGCAGAGAGTAATGAAGCCAATTCATAGATGGAGATTGTTAGAAGGCTATGATAGGTAAGGGCCAATGGGAAATTTGGCCAGGACGCCAGTGTAACACCCCTACACTGAATGCTGACCACAGAGAGTCAGGACCATGGTTTTACATCTCATCCGAAGGACGGCACCTGTTTACAGTATATTGTCCCCATCACTATACTGGGGCATTAGGACCCACACGGACCGCAGGATGAGCACCCCCTGCTGACCCTACTACCACCTCCACGGTTCCAGCTGCAACCTTAGCTTTCCCAGCTCTTCAAACTGTTTACATTCAAACTGTCTACATGTTTACTTGTATTTTGTCTACTGTTTGTTTGTATATTGTCTTGATGCATGGTTTGCACTTTGTTTTGTTTTTTACACTTGTTTTACAATCGAGAGACTTTCTGTAAGTAAGAATTCCATTGTACCAGAACCGGTTACATATGGCAATAAAGTTCAAGTTCTCCCATCCAGGTACTGACCAGGCTCACACCTTTAGCTTGCTTGCTTATTGTGGTTGGATGTCGTGCTGCTGCAATTGTGGGGAAAGAGAGATGATCCGTAATTCAATGGGAGGCATGGGAATGATCACAGTGCTTCTCAAGGGCTGACGTAGCAGAGATGGAACTTAAACAGAAACAGTAATACAGCTGTTTCATTGTGAAAAACATAAAACAGGCTGCTCCTTCTCTCCTTCTCTCCCCATTATCCCCTTCATTTGAAACAATTCTATGCAAAACGGGAGCATCGTGCAGAAGAAGGGAACGTTTCAGTTTATTGCAGCAACTGTTACGGGAATGTGGTCAGATGAGTGTCTCTCCGCCACACCACACGACAGATCTCGTTTGACTTGATGAATGTGTACAATAAAAGATTTTCAAGTGTTGAGCCCTGCAGGACTTGGTGAGGGGAAAGACAATTGTGATACTATATATCTTTTTACAATAATGGTAGAGGTATTTCATCTGAAGTAACAATACTTGATAGCCTCTGAAAAAAATCCATATGAAAAACTAATAGCATAATAAACTTTATGAGGTTACATATTTCTTAAATACTTTTGTTTATTTTAAACCTTAAAATACAACACCTTGATAGCTAGGCTCCAGTAAATTCTTCCATCCTTTGGTTAGCACTCAGTTATAATTGAATGACAGTGACAGTGTAGATTCCATAACTGATGGAACCAATATATACTGTATGATGTCTTGCCAGAGGTGGGTTTGAATTTATTAGAAAATAATAGCTGGTCTCCAAAGTTAGACATATGCTTTTCATTAAATTTAAGAAATTGTATTAGTCATAGATAGGATTATTCAGGAAAGTGTTTTTTTATACAAGTGCTGTTCTGGTGTTACATACTGTATGAGTGAAAAGGGATTGAAAATGGGTCACTATAACCTTTTGAGCTGCAGACTTTAATTTATTCAAATTAATAGGTTTGTTGTTAACATTTTTTGGCTTCAATATAGATTTGTAGACTTACATTTAAGGAAATAAAAAATAATAAATTAATTAAATCAAGGAGACTTGGCTGTCTAACTTCTGATTTTTCCCCAGGCCCTACTTTGGTACCTATTGGAGAAGTGAATTGATATGATTCAATGAATGTAGCTTTGAAATCTCATAAGTAATAGAGACATACTGTACCACACTTAATTTTTGCAGTAACATCAAAGTTAAAACATCTTAATGAAAACATCCTTAAACATAAAGATAAGGAGCATACTGTAGGTATGCCAGATCTTCAGAGGGATCATCTTATCAAGTAAAATAAAGAATATCCTGTAGGATAACTTGGTTTCTATTAGTTAATTGATCTGGGACGCTCATCCAGACGTTTCTTGAAAAAAGCCAAAAGCCTTTTTCAGGTGAACCATTGGACTTTTAGCTTTACTTTGAACTGTGATATCAACCTCTACTTATTCCTTTGCATCTACATATTTGCACATTACACTCCAGAAGTGGAAACTACACGGAAGTGCCTTTATAACTGAGGATAGGAGACTATTACTACTATTAGTTATA
This sequence comes from Lepisosteus platostomus, assembly GCF_059453375.1. Classification (NCBI taxonomy): domain Eukaryota; kingdom Metazoa; phylum Chordata; class Actinopteri; order Semionotiformes; family Lepisosteidae; genus Lepisosteus; species Lepisosteus platostomus. Next base: position 78,330,579 of record NC_142613.1, on the reverse strand, counting down.
TACTGTATACTATTAGTATTTTAAGTAAAAAAGCTTTTAAAAATGTATGAAATTAAACAATAAAGAATGATAAAGAATCATTCATACTTTATTAAACACATTTGCGTAACATTACTCTAAATTGTTTATGTCGTTAATTAAAAACCTGGTGTTTTTTGAGAATGTAATGTAAACTATATTTTACTAGAGCAGCAAAATGTAGTTGAATTTTAATTTAGATTTAAATAATATTTATGTTATGAATGAATATTCTTAAGTAATGGCTCTTCAGTTATAAAATGGCAATAAGTGTATTGATCACAAATCAACACTCAAACTATTTCCATTAACCTAATTCCAGTGCACTGCTGTTTATTTTTAATTGAATAGATATTTAAAACAGTATTTAACAGTGCAGATCTTACATTTACAGTAGATTAGTTGCTTCCATACAACATCTAACTCTTTGCTGGGAAGAGTAAACTGAGATAATTGTACATTTCAACTTTAACTTAGACCAATGTTATCTAACAGAATTAATAATCAACTACATACATTATTGGAAAGATAGATTAGAAATAACTATGTTACTCACATCAGTGGCTTTCCGTGATTATTTTCATCTATAATGCATGGGTTTTAGCACAGTTGACAGTTTACCAGGTTTGCCCTGGGGTTGAAACTATTAAAAATTAAAACTGCTTCTAATTCTCCGTAATGCATTGTGATATACATTACAAAAGACTGAAGTTACACATATAGAAAAATACCTAATAAGAAAGTTTTTCAGGTGGTCTCTTTTTATCTGTAGTCTTATTTTAATGGACACAGACATGGAAATGTACCCATAGCCAGGACTGAGGACTAAGGAATTGCTAGCTGTGTAGAGCTAAATGGTGAAGTACCACAGCACATCTAGCGCCAGTGTTCCCCTTATGCCCCCAAATGAAAAAGAACTGATTATCCCTGGGATCATTCACAGGGATTATTAATTAATAAGCAATTGCTTTGTTTTGCAAGTGCTTTTGCATATCTGAGGATGTGGAATACGGCAATGAACTTTGCTGCATTTCAAAATGCTACACGTTTTTGCTGTGTAAAGGCACCATCTGTCTTTTAAGCCATTCAGCTAAGTGCTACTGCCAAAAAACCCTCTCAGAAAATGACGAACAAAGACTTCAGCAAACATGCCTGCCTTTAATGTTCATGCATACATAATACTTAATTTATGCATTGTCCATGAATTCCAAGAATTCTTTTGAAATTAAAGACCTCAAATAGGCAAAATTGTTGATATGAAGTTTCCCCTTTCCTTTTTTTGTATCTGATACGTGCTTAATTTATATGGGCATTATAAAAAATAGATATATTTTAGATGTATTATGTTGATGTTTTTTTTCCAAAGAAGGGCTTTTTATGTACTGTATACCTGGTCTGCAAAATGTTTAATGTTTTTTTTTTTCAGAAAATCCAAAGAAAGCCATTCAATTGGTACTAAGACTAAAAGATGTTTCCTGAACAAATAAATTCTTCTTTTGTATGAATATAATCTGACTTGTAGTTACATTTCAATGTCTAAGCTGGAAATCTGGCTTGTTTGGCAAAGTGTTTTGTAGTTGCAGGAACCATAATTTTTTTGTCTTTCTTAAAGAGGATCAACCGATTTCCTCTATAAAGAGTTGTTTGCATTAGTGCTAACTCAAAAAAACTGAGGAAGCTGAGCTACATCCTTTTAGAGAATGTTAAAGGTTCTGGGATGTTTCTGGATGAAAAGAGTTACATTCATGCTAGGGATAGTTATTAAGTCCTCTCAAACATTTCCTTCAAATTCAGAAATACACCAGAATGGGAAAGGGAGTTTGAACAATTTTGAACTGGCAAAAATTGCAGTGTCTCGAAATGCAAAGTTGGTAGAGACTTATCCAAGGAAGTAATTCCTGCCAAAGGTGCCTGTAATAAATATCGACTCAAGGGGGTGAACACTTAAGCAAACAGATATTTTCTGTTTTCTATTTATAATTAATTTAGGTGAATTTGTAGAGCAGCTTGTTGGCATAATGGCTTCAGTGTGTGACTTGCATTCTGGAAGCTGGGGTTTGAATCCTGCTCATGGCATGAGTTCTCCCTTAACAATTAAGCATTTCTTGGGGCGGTGCTGTGGCTCTGTGGCTCAGGATCTGTGCCTGTGGCTGGAAGGTTGCTAGTTTGTATCCCGCAGCTGGCAGAGGAATCCTACTCTGTTGGGCCCCTGAGCAAGGCCCTTAACCCCAACTGCTTCAGGGGTGCTGTATAAAAGGTTGACCCTGCACTCTGAGCCCAAACTATGGTACTGCTGTGTACATACAGTACGAACATGTTGTGATATTTAGAAATATAAATACATAAAATATAAAGAAATATAAAAAAGTCAATATACTGTAGTGTCCATAATATTTGCTATTTTAGTTTTTCAAAGAAATGTTTATTTGTTAAAAGAAAACTCATAGCGATTGCTGGATTTGAACACCTGACGCTTATAAGTCAGTCACTTAAGCTATCACGTTACCAATCCAGTCATGTGACAAGCACTGAAACAGCAATACACATATCAATGGAAAGTTTTATACTACTGTTTGTGCTACAGTACCTCAATATAATTATATTGTTATTAATTTCTTTAGATACGCGATTCCATATAATATTCCCTATTAATCAAATTCTAACAGTATGCTTTTGTTTACTCCAATAACTAGCATATTTGCAGAAAAGGTTAAAACGATCAATTCTCACAAAGTATATAAACGTACAGGAATATGGACAGAAGGAGCATGTAAAAACGTTTCAAAATAACCACATGTAAGACTTTGATGCTAAAAAATGTTTAGGGAGAAATGGAATACTGGTGTGTATTTTTTCTTTAAACTACCAAGATCAGCCATATACAGTACAGTTACATACAGTAATATGTTTATGTTCCTAAATTAATATATTTTATGAGCATTTGAAAGGCATACTTTATATGATTGGAAAGGAATGCATGATCGGACCAACGAAATGCTGTGGTGTTACTGTCACGTCCTCTGCAGCCAGAGGGCGCTCCTTCTCTGTCCTGTCTCTTATTTCCGGTTCTTTGCTGTCCTTCCGGTGTTTCTCTCTCTCTGGGGCTATATATTTCCGGGTCTTGGGTCCTAATGCCCCAGTATAGTGACGGGGACGCTATACTGTAAAACAGGCGCCGTCCTTCGGATGAGACGTAAAACCAAGGTCCTGACTCTCTGTGGTCATTAAAAATTCCAGGGCGTTTCTCGAAAAGAGTAGGGCGTCCTGGCCAAATTTACCAATGGCCCTTACTTTGTGGCCCCCTAATAATCCCCCTCTATGAATTGGCTACATTACTCTGCTCTCCTCACCACTGATAGCTGATGTGTGGTGAGCGTTCTGGCGCACTATGGCTGCCGTTGCATCATCCAGGTGGATGCTGCACATTGGTGGTGGTGGAGGGGAGTCCCCATTACCTGTAAAGCGCTTTGAGTGGAGTGTCCAGAAAAGCGCTATATAAGTGTAAGCAATTATTATTATTATTATTATTATTATTATTATTATTATTATTATTATTATTATTATTATTATTCTGCCGGCACTCAGCATTGATGTTCGGATGTCCTGAAACCCGCCTAGCACCAGGTCGCCCCACGTCCGCTACCTGAGGGCATAGGTTTCTATACGGCATTCCCTGAACAGCTGAGCCCGGGCTAACCCCCGTCTCGCCGCTACGCATAGGGTCTTTTTGCTCTCCTGCCTTTCCACAGTTCATCCTTTCCGACATCCGTGACAGTTACTTTTTGTCATTGAAAAAATAAAGTATTTTTGTTTACAAAGACGGTTACAAAGAATGTGGACCAGGGTAATACTTTGAGTTTACAGCTTGTCCGAGGTAATTCATTATTAATACTGTTAGTAATATCTTTGGTCAAGACTTTGATGCATAAAATATTTCTGCATAATTAAAATATTCAATAATACAGTATATATCATAATGTGGTAGGTTATCATAAGGTGGTATGTTGTGTACTTTTGTCCAAATTTTTAATGTATAATGATTAACATGCTGTAATACACAGTTTAAATTTAAAAGTCTAAAGAGTATACAACTTAATTTCTTAATTGAATAAAGATTGTCCCTCAGCAGTGATCGGGATTCAAAGCCGGGTGTTTTCTGGTGACAGCTCAGATGCTGTACAGGAGAGGTTAAGCTTTATTAGCTCCACCTGCCAGTTTTACAATGTGATTCCGGATACTATTAACATAATCTAATTTGCATACAGTATATTGCGGTATTTTGCGATACACCCACCGTGTTGTACCGCAGCGTACCCCGCTCATTTTAAATGGCTGCATCTGTACGTATAAATTAGATTTTATTATTAGTGAACACGTTTATATATTTAATATTTTAATTATATATATTAGATATTTCAAACTGAAAAGAAGAATTTTTTATTAAATTTCATCTAGATACCTGAACTAGCAGTCATTTTATTTACAGTTAGTTTCACTTGCCATTACACTTCAAAGTGGGATCACAAAGAAAATATATATGGTTGCAAACTACTCCAAAGCTGTATGAGCTTGTGCTTCTTCAGACAGGAAAGTGAAACTAAAAAGTGCCGAAACAACTTTGATGAAGCCAATTGATTACAAATACCGTAATATTAACTACTAATCAACTACTAAAAATAAAAAAGAAAAGCAAAATATATGTATAAAAAAATAGATTTTAAATGTTATAATTTAAAAATACAAGTAGTGATTTTAAAATTAGTATTTAAAAATAAAACATTGTATACATATAAAAAAAAACTCAATTGTGATTTCTGTTTAAGGGCATCTTTAAATTCCCTTCCTCTCTTTAGGAGAATCCTGGAGATCGTTGGTCTGGAGGTTCAATCATGTTATTACTTTATCATTAATATTATTTTAATATTTGACATACTGTGGAATATAAAATTAAAAGAAATGCAAATATAGTTTACGTATTATTTTATGATTAGAAAAGGTATTTATTATGCCTAAGGGACAGTCTGTTAAAAAGTACAACCCAGACCATTTCACATGAAAAGCAAGAATTTTACAACTGTGCCATATAATATTGGTATGATAGTGCAGACCGATTTCCTTCTACTGTTCAAAGAAAAGCTTCTCAAACGGAGAAACGGGCAAAAGGAAACAAGGTTGATTCAAGAGAGATGCAAACAAATGTCTGAATTGGTTTAATAATATCATCAATCTTAAATGTTGGTTATTTATTGTCTTTCAATCCCACTTTGGAGATTGTTTGACTGATCTGGCTGGTAGAACTGGATTTTACTCCCACCATTGTCAATATTCACATGTTTGCTCATTCATGTTATTCATTAACTACTAATATTATTTTTGTATTTACATATAAATATTGTAATATATATAATTAATAAAGAAATCAAAATAATACTGTATATACATATACAAGAGTCATTGTTTCTTAAAAGTACAACTGGCTTATTAACCAGGAAGTGAACCCAGGAACTTTTTGCTCACAGGCACCTACTGTATGTTACCACTGAACCAAATCAGCACCCGGTTTGAATGTTTGGACAAGGTTTTCATTTTCATTTTTTTTTTCAAATTTATTTTTATATAGCACCTTTCACAACAAGGTTGCCCCAAGGCACTTCTCCATTGCAGCAATCACGACAGAAAATGTTAGTTAAAATAAGTATGTTATAATGTTTCCAAAATAACCACAAGTGACCCAAATAAAAATTAGATGCAGATGTTTATAGAGAAAGTGGAATACCCTACCACAACCAGCTAAATAAAAGTATTTATATTCATAAATTAATATTATTATTGACGCTCCAAAACTATTTTTTTTTCAGCTACTAAATACTTCCTTTAGTTACATGATCCCATATTAATATTCCATATTAGATGGATTTAGTGTCCTATATTTTTGTTGTAGGGGGTAATATTTTCACTTACATCTAACCCACTACAAGTGCCACCTATTGACTGTCTTTGACCAGTGAATCACACAGCCAAACTTCACCGTGGTAGTGTAAAACAAAGCGCAGCCACTGTAACACATTAATGGGTACAACTGCTCATCCATCTGTCTGTACATGTTGTGTGTAAGTAACAAGTATGCAATACCTTATCTTTTAAATGCTGTGTTAGGTGTACAGAAAAATATATCTTCCGGCCTTGCCCTGTCAATCTCCTATAATTCCACAAGAATAAAATAGCCTCCAATTTTGTTTAAATTAATTGTAATACAAATCGAATTATTAATGTTATTATTGCTATTTTAGCTTGCAGACTGTACAACAACATTTTATAGTTACAGTATCTACATTCAAATGTATGTGTTCAAAGTCAAAAATAAATAAAATCATTCCAATAGCTTCTGTGGAATAAATATATCAATGAATATAGTACTTTACTGTATTTCATTTATTTTTAAGCTGTATTTTCTTGTTTAAGTTTCCTAGTTAAATGCAATGGAGAAAGAGACTGGATTAAAAAGCCTCTGTATTGCATGAAAATATTTTGTTTTATGTATTTAAAAAAACTCAGAATAAAGATTACTATAAGTTTTTTTTTTCTTTGAAAAACTCCAGAAAAATACATTTAGGTTTAAGGAAATAAACAGTAAAATACAAATTTAACAAAAAGACACAAGCCCTTAAGATGACTTTAAAATTAAAAATCTTTTAAATTTTTCTAATTTTTCTATCTATAATTTAACCAAATGTTTTGTTGTACCATATATCTCTTTTCTTATCAAATCGTGTGTTTGTTTTAATTTTCCTATTTTGAAAAGATACAGTTTATTTCATATTATACTGAAGTAAAAATCCATATTTTTCAATAGTCACAGTGAAGTTTAAGAAACAGCTATATGTTTTAAACAGGATCAGACTAATCTACCCCTCCATGACTTTGTGTAAGATGTTATTTGTGGATGTGAGCAAAATCTGTGGTCTGTATGTGCAAGAAAAGTGTATTTCAAATTTTTATGGAAAAGGTAAAGAAACTAGTCTGAAAGAGGAAAAACAAAATTAAATAACACAATCCTGTTGTTCTAACACAAACACCACAATCCTGTCCAACAATAACTGAGCAATAAACTATACTAAGAGTATTTACTGTATATACTGTACATAAAACATAAAACGATTCTGCTCAACGTGAATTAAAAAAGCCCAAGACTGTTGTACAACACAACTATGTATATCTGAGGCCTGCAGCAGTGTGGAGTATCGATTAGAGCTCTGGGCTACTCATGTGTAACTCCTGGTTGGGATGCAGTTTGTACCTTTGAGCAAAGTACTGTACTAAAATTGCCATGTGTAAAAATGCATCTCCAGATTACCTTTGAAAATGGGAATTTGTGAATTGATTCTCAACTGACTTGGCCTGTAAAATAAAGGAATAAGAACAATGAACACTACATTGTCTTTCTTCTGAGAGACTGTTTCTTTTGTAGAAACCACCTGTACATCTGTTATATAGTTCATATACAGTGTCATTATAAGACATTTAAATAGTATTACTACAGTATGTTACATTAATAGGTTTGTTAAGCTGACATCTTTATCCTTTAACTTAGATTAAATACACTTTATTTATGTTCTAGGTGGCTCAATAAATGAGTTAACCAGTAAAGTGCAGGTTGAGTTGCTTTCCCCTTTTAGTGCAGCAGAAACTCCTGGGACCTACTGGCCCCCTGAAAGTCTGCAGAGCCATTAGGTGGAGACATACGAGCCCTCCAGAGGTTGATATGAACTTTGCTGTGAGACAAAGTGGACTAGAAGCATGTCTCGCAGGTGGGCATGTCACAGCAACATGTCCATAGGTCATCATTGTCAACATGTAAAGTAGTACAGAGGTAGTAACAGTAAAACTGAGTTGATAAACAATTGGTGATGTCAGAAAACTTGACTGATAATTTAATTAATGAGGGTTTAATTTAAATAAAATCAATTCAGTTATAGTCTCTTGGGTTGATTAATTAAATTTATAGTATTTTCTTTTTAAGGAGCAAAAGTACTGAGACAATTGGCTGACAGTTGTCTCTTTGTTGGTCAGGTGTATGTTGTTGAGCAATCAGGCTCATAAAAGATGTGGGACATGTGAATATCCTATCAACCCTGACTTCAGTGTTTAGGGTCTATAGCTGAAGATCTAAAGGAAATCAAAATGAAATCCCGTAAAAGAAAGGAAGACACTGATGAGGCTGAAAGAAAAGAAAAACTCAACTGGAATCGTACAAAATCAGTCTTGTTCAATACAAAAAACGTCTGCAGTTGATGACTGAAAAATGATCAGAGCTGTCGAGGAAAACCCTTAAATAACCATCAGTGAAATCACCAAGAGCCTCTAGAGTACAAGGGTGACAGCTCTCGGTTCCAGTTTGCAGAAAAATGAGACCGCAGAATTAGAAAGGCTATACCACAAGATATTAACCTTTCATTAGCACTAATTGCAAAAAGGCTAGATTACAATTTGTAAAAGTACTAAGTTGAGACAGGGGTTTTGAAATAAAGTTGTATGGAACAGATGATGCCGACATAACTCAAGCCCCAGTTAAGTTCAAGAGAGCATGCATTTTACATGCTGAAGAAAAATGAAGTAGGAAAACCCCAAGAGTAGGCAAGAATTGAAAGTGGCAACAGCCAAACCTTTCTCTCTCAAATGATTGATCAAGACTCAAGTGTTCGATGAGCTGGTACAGTAAGTCTCAGACCTACAGTGTGCAGTTATTAACTCAAAACCCCAAACTGACTTTTATACTCTAAATATTACTTAAAGAGAAGGTGTCCCAATAGTTTGGGTCACATGAAATCAGTTGTTTTTAGTGTGAGGTTACTGAAAAAAAAACATTTTAATGATTTTAATGCCTTTAACTATTTGCATGGGCCTAAGCCCAAATGGATCAAACGATACTCCAGTTCCGCCTCCGGCTGCCTTTATCTCCCATTAGCAAGAGAGATTGACTTCCAGTTCCAGGGTCTGCATTTCCTGCCCCAGGGTGTCCTGCCACATGTCAGCCAGGGAAGAGACAGTCTCTGCACTTGCTGTGTTTTTGTTCTAACAGGATTGAAGTATGAAGAAATTGTATTACAAATGAAATATACTATATATTATATTTACATATAGTATGATTCATACTGTATTAATATCATGATCACAAATACAAATTTCTTGACCTTAAAACAAAAATAACAGTTTTGGCTTTGCTGTCCCAAAATCTCTGGAGGGTACCATCTGCTTATTTATAGATGATGGTGTGTGCGGACAATTATTTGGGCAGTGTAACAGGGCTCACTGGCTCTGAACATGTTACAGAAGTGAGATATTCCCCTCTTGAAACTTTAACAATGTAGAATTCCTGTGCAGCAGAAGACCCGATCTTTTGCCACAGCAGAGTCTGTCAATGTCTAGACAGTGATGCTATATGGCTGCGAACTCTCCGAACAAAGCTCATCACATCCCAGCAGAAATTTGAAATTGCAATTGCTCTCAATATTATGAATAATTTGAAGTTTTACCTTAAATTTGCCGTCAAAAGGTCTTTTCCACTTGTGGTAAGTTTTCTAACTCAAGAAAAAAAACTGTTTTGCAGACTGTAATCTAAACCATTTGAAACTGAAGGAAATTCATTAATATTAAGTCTGACCCATTTAGACAAGTTCCTGCAATATTCATATCAGGTTTGATATTTTATTGCTCAGAAGGTATAGATTGAATTTTGCCAAAATAGATGAACAATTAATTGAATAGCAACAGTTTTTTTACAACTGCTTTATATGCCCCTTTGTTTTTTGAGATTATTTTTGCTTGGTAAATAGAACAGACCAGAGGCAGGAGTTGACAGAACATCGAGGAATTTTTGGATTGATGTGAAAGAGGAGGGTCAGCACTGAACTAAATTTTACTGACTAGCCTAATAAACATTAGATGATCAGCTTATCAGTGCCTTTTGCAGAAAGATTAAAAATAGCTCCACGTTTCTGGCGCTATCACAGAATCTTCATTTTAAATTCTAGAAACTTAATTTTTAGAAACTGTCAGGTATAAAAATTATGAGTTGATTTATACTCAGTTTTACTGGAATGTAGGAAAATAGTAGGGTCTGACAGCATTAGACCTTCAGAAAAAATGTGTTACAGTTCATGAGGCAGCTCAATAAAGCCATCATTCTCCATCAATTCTTGTCACTGACAGCTGTAGACTTAGAGAATGGAGACAATGACAAAAAGACAGGATTGGTTTTCAGGAAAGTCAATAATATGGCAGTATCAACCAGATTTCAATAGCAGCAAGTACATAATTTTTATAAAATCCTACATAGTGAAATGCAACTTCTTGACTTCTTGACACAATCTCTCTTACTTAGTCCGGTTCTACTGCATACTGTATATTAATACTTGTTTGACAATGATATTATTTCAAACTTCATTGAGCACTCATTCATCTACAAGAACAGTTAAAATCTTTAGTAAATTAATTAATTTAAGATACAGTGTATCCATAAAGTTGCTGTATGAGGTATTCAGAATCTGTCTTCATGTGCATAGCTAGTTCACTAGAAATCTGAATCTGCATGACTTGTTTGAGTACACTGAATAGATAGATGCGGTCTCAGTCATACTGTTTGTATGATGCTGAGTAAATTAATCTGAGTAAAACAATTGTATTACTTTCCCGGACAACGTCTTTATGTTTCTTATTTTTCTGCTTTGTTATTGTTTTACGTAAAAAAGTATATACAGACAAACTTCCTATTCTAAGTTTCCTCCATGTTCGTCATTTTGTATATACGTTATCGATTTATTAAGTTAACTAAACTAATTATACGTCACACAAATTATACATGTCAATTATACATCACACTTAATACTTAAGGCACTAAAATCCAACACCTTAGGTCAGGTGCGTTTTGTGGTGGCTGGGCTGCAGGCTCTGTACCGTGTCGAGAAATCAAAGTCCTTTGCAACGTCGTCCTTACTGTCTGTAGGTTTTGAAGTTAACACATCACGAGTGATTCCCACTTTACTGGTGAGACAAAAAAAGATTGCACCTTATTTTTTAAATCAAAATGTATTATGCCTGTCAATATCTCCAGGGAAAAAGCTGTATGTGGCCTTTCTGGACTTGGAGAAGGCATATGACCGTGTGCCCAGAGAGGTGGTGTATTGGTGCTTGAGGAAGAAAGGAGTACCAGAAAGCATGGTGAAGTTAGTTCAAGCAACCTATAGAGATACAACTACAAAGATGATAACACAACAGGGAGAGACAAAAGAGTTTGAAATCACAGTTGGAGTACACCAAGGATCAGCACTAAGTCCTTTCCTTTTCATAAACATTATTGACACACTGACAGAGGAGGTAAGAACAGAAGTGCCTTGGGAACTCAGCTTTGCTGATGATGTGGCACTGATGGCAGATTCAGAAGTAGAACTACAGGAGAAAGTGTTCAAATGGCAGAGGAGTCTGGAAAAGGGTGGACTGAAAATGAATGCAGAAAAATCTGAAATAATGGTAATGGAGAGAAGAGGAGATACTATGACCAATGTTGAGGAGACAAATGGAGGAAAACTGAAACAAGTTGATGACTTTAAATACCTTGGATCAAAACTGGTAAAGGGAGGAGAAACACTGGAGGCAGTAAAACAAAGAGTGAAAGCTGGATGGAACAAGTGGAGAGAAATAACTGGAATAATCTGTGACAGGAAAATTCCCAGAAAGTTAAAGTGCAAAATGTACAAGACTGTGATTAGACCTGTATTACTATATGGAGCTGAATGCTTGGCAGTTGGAAAGAGGGAAGAGAACTTGATGAGAAGAACTGAAATGAGGATGTTGAGATGGATTCTGCAGATTTCAATGAAGGATAAGATCAGAAATGAAGAAATCCGTAGACGATGTAGGGTGGTGGATGTGGTTGAGAAGATGCGAGAAGCGAGGTTACGGTGGTATGGACATATCATGAGGAGGGACGTTGAGGAAGTAACAAAGAGGGTAATGGAATTTGAGGTGGAAGGTAACAGAGGAAGAGGCAGGCCTAGAAAGAGATGGATAGATTGTGTGAGAAAAGATATGGAGGTATGTGAAGTGAGTGAGGAAGATGTGCTCGACAGAGACAAATGGAGAAGAGCAACCAAAGCAGCTGACCCCAGGACAGTCTGGGACTAAGGCTGTGAAAAAGAAGAAGAAGAAGAAGAAGAAGAAGAAGAAGAATATCTCCTGGCATACTCGCGAATATCCAGGTCACTCCAGCTCCCCAGGGGTACAGTAAATTAAGATATATAAATGTCAAGATTTAAGGTAGGTGAATGTACTGGGTTAAAACAAGCTCTGGATTCTCCCAGTTTTCATATGATTGCTATGTGACTTTTTCTCTTATTTCTGTAATACCAATATTCTCTATGTCCTGAATGGGAACAGATTTACTGCATGACATTAGCATGACATTAATCTTTTTTTTTTCAGTGAGTAAAGCACACATTGATGGTATCCCTGTTGCAATAGCAGTTATATTTTATTTTACTGCGATTTATTAATTTTTAGATATCGTTCATAATTATTCTTCAATTTTAAACTCATTTAACCTATTTAAAAATGTGTACTACTCCATGAAGATTATCTAAACATCTACACATACCTGTACACACATACAGTATACAGATTGTTAAAAGAAAATTAAATCACAAACGTGTTTATATGTGCTTTATTCATTTTCTGGACAAATGAAGAAACATTAATGACAAACAGGTGCAGAGCTTTTTTGGTCTAAATGGGGCTCATCAGTACAACAGAGTTACCATAAGTCTTGACTATACTCTTAATGCTAATTTGTTCTTCTTGGGCTATGAGCTGCAGGCATTAGTAAAGGAATCCAAAAGTAAATTAAAGAAAATGAAAATTGGTCCAGTTGAATTATTATGTTATTAACACATTGCATATCTCATTAGATAAACGGGGCTTATGTTGGCATATATTACTTAATATAAAGCATGTACATTTTAAAATATCTTGACAAAACTCTCTTGAATAAGTAAATTACATTCCAATTTGCCATTTATTTTTCATAAAACATTTACCATTTGAAAAACAAGGTAATCTGAAATATATTAAGCCAAGCAGATGTTTTTAAGGCCAACACTATGGTAGTCCATTGGAAAACAAAACCAATGAAACCTTGATAATGCCATTAGTTAGAATTGCTAGTAATATCTACTACTCATAATATCCACATTGGCCTGTACAAACTCATCAAATGATAAGGTTTCCTGACTTATTAAAAGAGAAAATATTTTACATGTTTTTAAAAAATGTAAAGAAGGCACATACAGGTAGGTGTGTATTTATTTTGCGTTTTAACTAGTCAAAATGTTGATAACGTGGAAGCTATCAAGGAGCTCCTGAAAGGATATCCCTGGAAAATGAAAATAGAATTACACAATTCTTTTAAATTAAATAACGTTTGGGATAGCTGAATGGCCTTCTCTCATTAGCAACCATGATTATGTTCCTATAAATATTTTCTTTAAAAACTAGAAAGCTAATTTGTTTAATTACACAGTCAGCCTCGTAGATGACATACTGTACTGAATATAGTCTTCCTTAAATAAATACAACACTTTCCTTTCACATTTGTGTATTAAAGAGCTTGATAAAGTGAGCACAGATAATGAATAGACAGATCATTCTGAGCTGAATTCCACACCTACCTTCCATCTGTCACTGTGGCCAAAATAAGTTTTTTTTTTCTGCAGACCCTAGCAGCATGATGGCATTTTACTTAAAGAAGTGTGTTACCTTTTTGTAATTTTTATTTGCATTTTTTTATGTCTTTTGATGTCTTGATGTTTTGTTTTGTTAAATATGTTTGTAAACTGATGTTGTTGTTTCCTCGTCACTTAGATTATTTCTTTCCACAACCGTAGAGTTCTGCAGGTCAAATGAAAATACACCTGAGTGCTGAGATTGGCCAGGTTCACATCTTAAATAATATAAAATCAGCTTTGTGATATCATTTTAACTTTGTGCCTTAAATTAATGCCATTATCTGATTCTTTATTTTATAAGACATTAGTTTTTGACAACATGGAATACTAAAAAGTGTTTTCTGCTACTTTTTTGGAGCCAAATCATTAATTATATGAATGCATGTACATTTAAACATTTAATGATGCATCATTCTGAAATAACATTCTGGCTACTATATAATTGTAATATTTGGTGGTAAAAATATTAACTGTAATGGTCAGCCTGGGGAAAAGAAGGACTCAGTGCCAATGTAGTGTATTTCTTTATCAAGTTTGACTATATGTTAATATTTAATTTGTATTGCAAACTCATCATTAAATGTAGTTAGGTTTACTGTCGAACTGGAATCTGTTATATTAAACAATTAGACGAATAAAGCTAAATGACCTGTTGATTATTTTACTACATGGATAAATACTTTGATTTGAGGCTATTTATGGCAAGATGCATTACTTTAGTTTCTCAGAAAGAAAGAAATAAACCATCTCATTGCACATGTTCACACACAGCAGCAATATGCTTATTTCTTTTGATTACATGTATAAATTGTAATAATAAGAATTTCACCTATGTAATGTTTTTCCATAAAATAATATTTTCAGTGAATTATGGGACAAACGCAAATTTACACTACTACCCTACAGTATATTCAAAATAATTAAAAATGGTGGTTTACTGTATTTGCTTGTTATACTGATGGAAAAAAAATACAACCCTTAAGTCTAATGGATTTAGTCATTTAAAAAAAATAGATGTGAAACACAATCAAATAAATGTCATTCAACAACTGGTTATGTTGGCAATGATGAAAGTGTTCGCGTCACTGTTCTTGAACTTTTTCTGATTAACCACTCATAGCTTCATTTTGTTCGCAAAGTACTTGCATTGCTCTTTTACCCTTATTGCTATTTTATTAATTTTACATAAATAAATAGTTAATTTTCTATATTGCTGCACTTGTACACAGGTGGCACGGTGGGAAAGTGAATAGCATTGCTCCTTTTTAGCACTGGGGCCCTGGGTTCAATTCCAAAGCTGGGATGCTTTTTCTGTGGAGTTTGCATGTTTTTCCCATGTTCATTGGCTTCTTGGCCCCAGTGTGTGTGTCTGTGTGCTGTGCAATTGACTGGCATCCCAGCCAGGAGATATCCTGCCTTGCTCTCGTTGCTTGGCAGGAGAGACTCCAGTTCCCCTGCCACCCCGAACTGGATACAGCGGTTAGAAAATGAATGGATTGATGTACTTGTACAATTAGCATCCACTAAGCTAATACTACTGTGAGGTTCAAGGTGGGGACAGTGTTAGTGAGCTTTGGCCACAAAGGGGCAAATACAGGTTAAATCCATGATAAAAAAGTGGAAAACAGTTTTGAGGTCAATCACAACTGAGGAAGACTCAGCTGCCGAAATGTTGCGTTTTTTCCTTCTACCTTTCAGAGTGGAATTAATCTTCATGTGTCCCTTAATAATAGTGACAAATATGTCACAGAACCATGATACATTAAAAAAAATTAATAAAAACATTACAAAGTTGGTGTCAAGTGTGACCCTCGTGCACATTAACACAATCCCAGCAGCATTGACACAGATACCTCATTGGTTTCTAAATTGACCAGTGTTCCAGATGCTCTATTGGAAACAGGTCAGGAGAAAAGGTTGGCTAAGGGTAGACATTGTTTGTTGAAGTTGTCGTGTTAATCCTAGCACTGTGATGTCTTGCATTGTCCTGTGGGAAAATCAACACTTCTGGTTTGGCTTGCAGGAAAAGAAAAACTGCTGGTTCAAGGACAAATTGAGGGTAAATCAGTACTGCTCAGTGATATATAGGCACAGACATTCTTGTGTTCAAAGGGATTCCTTCCCCCATAATCACTCTTTTCATGGTCTCATCAACAGGCCCGAACAATGCAGCAGAGAGCACACTGCTCACCATGACATCTCCACACAAGCTGACTTTTTTTATTAGGTCTGTCAAAATCAAAACATCATTAATCGGTGCATTAGCATGCTGTGATCACTGGAATCTGAAAATTAATTCACAGATCAGATGGATATGATGGCCCTGTGACAAACTACTGTAGTAACCCTCTGCTTTCCTGTACATGGTCTCCATTAAAGAACCAGTTTCATGGTTTCTGTAGACTAGGTACCTGATAATACTGTATCTGTCCTCCTAGGTAGTCAAATTCAACCATGACTACAACAAGTAGGAGACTCTACTCAAGTAGAGCATGGTCTTTTCTTTTGGATTCTTGCATTTTGTACAATAGTTTGTATTGAATAGCTACTTACAACAATTACAGCTATTCTTGTAAATGTTTTTCCATTTTTAATTTTGGGTTGTTTAACCAGTTATCCCAAGGAAAAATACTAATGAGACAAACAAGATTATTACTACTTAAAATCTTAATAACGCTGAATATGATCCTTTTGACTAGTGATGTAAAATGCAAAACTTTTACATTTTCATTGAGCCTTCAGTTTATTTTAAAATTTCCTGTCTCAAAGGATAGGAATGATACAATAATTAGAGAAATAGCATACTTTAATTGTATGTATTTATTATTTCAAATGACAGTCTATCTTCACTCAGGATTTGTTTTACGTTCAGTACATCACAATACTGTATGTTAGAAGGTGGCAGGAGGAAAAATACAACAGAACAAAATATTGTCTGAATGCAAGTCTAATTTGTTCAGAGTTGTTTGGTTGCTATGGCCTGACCAGAGGAGCATACAGTATAAGTACAAAATATAATTTTAGATATTTTATAACATGTGATTGACATTAGTGAAGCAAATGCATAACATGAAACTTGGCTGGATTCTTTCTGGATAGGCAAAGAACCAGGCAGTCTGTCATTCTGAATCCTGCTTTGACCTTTCTAGTTTTTGATATACAGTATATTAAGAAGTACTAGTCTTTCATTGCCAAAGAGCCGGTGTCTCAATAACAAGGAGATCTGTTGTGTGCTGAATAATCGGCTATTTTTGCTGTGTACAGGTCTGGAGAAAGGTCCAAGCACGTCTGTGAAAATTTAAAGCTCTTCTTAAAGACAATATTTTAGAATTCTGTATTATAACCTGACACACCTTCTGTAAAAGCTGCTTCAGCACAATGGTAACTGCAGTAAAATCAATCACTGAGTGAAAACTGACGTGATATCATATTAAAACAGTATGGATCACAAATCTATTCAAGTGATATTTTTTACACATTTGTACATCCTTCACATCTCCTACTTTTTCTCATGTTAAATGGTGTATTTGATTTTTAGTATATTACCAGGTAGCACAGTGGTGCAGTGGCTAGCATTGCTGCCTCACAGAGCGGGTCTGGAACTCAAACCTGGATCTGGGGAGTTTGTCCTCCCCTTATGTCTCCCCATGTTTGTGTGGATATCCTCCAGGTGCTCTGGTTTCTGGGTTCATACTGGCAGGTTAATTGGCTTCTGGGATAATGTAACTGGTGTGTTTGCTGTCTTCCAATCCCTGTATAAGCAAACATTTCCAGAAGCAGAACACAAACCTAATGTAAGTGTGTTGTCAACATTGTTTTTTATAAACAGTAGGTGGACTCACTGTTCTTTGGGGAGTTTCTGTATTTAACACATTCAATAAAATGTATATCAAATATATAAAAGGGGAAAATACTGTATATTGAAATCATCAATAACAATTTCACAAAACAAAAGAAAAAAGAGAAGAGAAGTGCTTTGTGTCCCAAAGACAAGGGGTCTTCAACGGGTCCATGTAAATCTAAACATGTATTATCCAAACCAGAGAAAAACAAAGCTCTGTTAAAAGCCAAAGCCTTTTACAAAATACCTCCCAGTGTCCTCATGCTGGCCAGGTTCCCCTTTCCAACAGGCACCAACAAAGATTTCTTCTCTCACTTCCTTCACTTTCTTTTTTGGTTTCATCCATCCCTGATTTTATACTTGTACTTGTGCATGTAGTGTATAACTGCACATGTGACTATTTAGAGCTTTATTTACAGTTTTTAACAATAATAATAATAATAATAATAAACGAACACTTATATAGTGCTTTTCTGGACACTCCACTCAAAGCGCTTTACAGGTAATGGGGACTCCCCTCCAGCACCACCAGTGTGCAGCCCCACCTGGATGATGCGACAGCAGCCATAGTGCGCCAGAACGCTCACCACACACCAGCTCTCAGTGGGGAGGAAAGCAGAGTAATGTAGCCAATTCATAGATGGGGATTATTAGGAGGCTATGACAGATAAAGGCCATTGGGAAATTTGACCATGACACTGGGGTAACACCCCTGCTCTTCTCAAGAAACACCCTGGGATTTTTTATGAACGCAGAGTCAGGACCTCGGTTTCACATCTCATCCAAAGGAGAGAAAGGGAAATGTTGGTATGTGAGCATAAAAATAACCCCAGTTCTTATTTAAAGCACATAAGGTGTATGTATATTTTACACTGTTGGGGTTCATTAAGTCTAGTACCACTGTACAGGTAGCTGATTTAATTCAATAGCACTTGCTATCAAATGCCTTCTTTAATTTGCAGTTTTTCACTGTGTATAATAATAGTTCCTTACACTCATATAGCACTTTTATGGACACTCCACTCAAAGCACTTTACAGGACGCAAGGGTTACACCCCTTCTCTTTTCAAGAAACACCCTTGGATTTTTAAAGACCAATGAAAGTCAGGACCTCATATTTATGTCTCATCCGAAGGATGGTGCCTTTTTAGTTAGTGTAGTTCCCCGTCACTATAGTGAGGCATTAGGACCCACACAGACTGAAAGGTGAGCACCCCCTGCTGGCCCTCTTTCGGGAGCAACCTTAGTTTTTCCCAGGAGGTCTCCCAACCAGATACTGATCAGGCTCACACCTACAGAGCTTCTGTAGGCTGCCAGTTGTGAGTAACAGGCTGATATGACTGCTGTCTTGTAAGGTGAAGATTGTTACGGCTATGAATGCAATAACAAGATTGTAATGTGTACAATAAAGTCACTTTGATATTGTGACATAAATAAAATATAAATAAATAAAAACATGTTTTCTATCCATCCAATACTTGTGCAAAGAGAGGTGGACCTAACCCTGCAAGCAATGGGGTGTACTCTGGATGCAGCACGCAGGGCACACACAGACGTAAACACACACACTCACACCAGAAGCCAATTCATCTATCAGTATCATTGGACTATGGGAAGACACCTGAGCACCCAGAGGAAACCCACACCAACACAGAGACCACATACAAACTTCACACGGTTGGCAGTCCAGGAACTGAACCCAGAACCCCAGCACCGAATGTTTTCCTTGTGTTTCCATGGATTTTTCGCTGGATGTGTGATTATAATCTGTTTTCTTTTTCATTCAAAAATATCAAGAACACAGTTCAGAATCAGGTGCATTAGAAATAATCTGTTACTAACACGGATGAGACTCCTATTCAGCAAATTGCACAATTGAGGAAATGGTAAAGTTATACATTCATTACCTATCTGTGCAAAGATAGATCGTATCTTTTATATTTCAAAGTACTGTATTATTTTTACATCTTTCTGAAATGTTAATGTAATAATTATCATACTGTATTTTATTATATAACTCCCATTTTGAAGTCACCTAAAGATTCTCTCAGCTCCCAGAGGTGGCCTCTGGCCTGTACCTGCACAAGGAGCATGAGGCTGTGTAGCCTCTGGCCTAGCCATTCAACCAGCCATCTTTTGGCTACAAGCTGTGCAGTGACCCACAGGAGGTTCAGCGCTTTGGAGGAGAGTTGTTTTCCTCACAGGGTCACCATGAATCTACAGGTGCCTAAGAATTTGCAAGAGTCAATAATTTGACACAATAACAGAAAACTAAGGAAGAAATAAAAATGTCAGGCATCTTGGTTTGGACTTTTTGGAACTAAGAGAGACTTGTTCAACTATTTTTGCCCCAATCCCTGGATGTGCTTAGTCGTGCATTGACACTTACTGTAGGTAAGATGATGTACCTCACAAAGTGTCCATTTTAGGAAGAAAGTTAATATGATGAATATAAAGTAAGACACTCCTCTTGTCCAAACTGTTTGCTTTTGTAGCCCAGCTCTAGGCAGCCACAGACCTGGTGAATTTGCCAATGTATCAGAAGCACACAATTACAGTGAGAAACATCCATATGTTTTTTTTTCCGATTACCACAGTTTAGAGAGCAAGTATTGCTGTTCCAAAATGCCCTTGCTTGCATGTTGTTGTTTGTTCTTATTGAGCACCTGTGACTAGTTTTTTTCTAACATTTTCATTTTCACTGTGCCATTTAATTGAATTGCTCCCATTTAATACAGTCAATAAGATATAGAATAGTGATTAGCTGGCTTGACTTAGATTGAGACATTCTGCACACTGCAGGTAGGAGAGATTTGTTTTGTCAGTATACATGAGTAAAAAGTTTGCCTTCTAACCAGTGTTTCCACTCCTCAAGAGCCATCTTAATGGCTAGAAGCTCACAGTTTCCAAAATTGTAGCTCATCTCAAAAGGAGACAGTCAGCAGGAGAAGGAGCAGAGGTGGAGAATACCCTTTTCACTTTGACATCAGGAAAGCACCAACACCAGGCCTTGAAGCATCAACTTCCACCATGAAAGGCAGACTGGGATAAGGGTGATACATTAAAGGAGCAGAGGTAAAAGGATGTTTAAGGTATTAAAAAACTTTCTCCGCTTGGGATGTCTACTGGCTCTGTACAGGACCCTTATAGGTCAAAGTTGTGATTGGTGCAATTACAGTACCAAAATTCTGTGTGAAACGAATTGTAGAAAATTTAACAGAGCTTGAATAAAAGCTGGAGCATTGCACAGAACTTTTGCATAGTGACATCTTTGTTCCCTATACAGCCCAACAAAAATCCCTGGAAAGCAGGTTAAAGGTACGCTGCACTCCAGGGTGACCAGCGAATTGAAACTCCTGCCCTCACTGGTGTACCAGGGCTCAGTCAAAGGACAGAGTTGTGGACACACAAGTGGTCAGGAGGACTCTGTGGGGGTACTGTCTGTCCCAGACATGTCCCAGGCATGACAAGGTATTCATAGTGGTCATGTGTTTTATGAAAATGGTTTTGATGGTGTGGTTCCAGTTAGGAGGTCGATAGCACAGTCATAAGACCGATGGGGAGGTAAAGTCAAGGCTTTGTGTTCATTGAAGGCTTTTCAATTATTTTGGAATCTCTGGGGGAGCCATCTGTTGAAGAGAAGTTTGGGTGAGTTTAAATGGAAGATGATACCAAGGAGAAAGGCATTGGGTACTCCAAGTAAGCAATTCTTCTCGAGCCCATGTTGACACAACCATGGGAATTCTTGTAGGAGTGGTTGAGAAGGAGTGTCCAACAGAAGTAATTAATGTTCTCTGTATGTGTGGTGCCAACCTGAAGTGTACAGTAAGTATATTAGTCCACCACTTAATGAAGCTAGAGGCTATAAGAAATCCATCTAGAGGTTGAAAATGGAGTAAGATCCACAGATTCCAAAGAGATGTCCCAGTGTGTGTTAGTGTGGAGTCTATGAAGTTGCAGGTAGCACCTGTCAATGAAGGCAACAGGAGTGAGTGTTTAATTATTCCAAGATACTGTGGATGGAAAAAACAGACCAACAGTAGAATTAGTGGGTAAAATGTATGTAGTGTTTTCCCAGCTTGACTGGGCATTTTGACACCACAATAGAGGCAGAGACCCTCTCTTCTATATTTCTCTTTTTCTTTAGCAGCCAGCCATGTGTGTCCAAGTTACATGGGCTGTTCATGGGCATGGGTGAAGAGGATGACTCAGTGGCTCTAGCTAGTAGTAATATGTCAGGAAGAGAGCTTTTAAGCAATCTGTATATAACAGACTCTGTTCTGGTTGCTCTTATTTTAACTATTTATAGAGCAGCAATATACTTTTCATATTGCCATGACCAGAATTGTTCATTGTATTCTAAATTAGATCCTGATCTATTACAGTATATACTGTAACCTTGACATTTCGTATTTTGATTTTAATTCTATACTTCAATTATCCATTACACCCGGCTGTGTAGCCTAGCATTTTGTTGACTTTAGTAGTCATTTTTCCTCATCAACTGGAAGAGGTCTTTGATGAGCAAATATAAATATAAGTTCCTTTCATGTGAAATACTGTATAAGTCCTTCCTTGTATGCCTTCATAAATATGCTGACAATTGTCTAGAGATTAGTTTCTGTCAAGTAATATATCATAGCATTATCAGAATTGGAGTTCAACCCCGGAAAAAGGTGGCTGTATTTTTGGAAAAGCATCATGCAATCAGTAGGTTAGCTGACCTCCTGCAGGGTGTATGTTAAGTCTATGTTAAGATGAAGGATGATTCTGAGAAATATAAAAAATATTGTTGGAACAATGACACACTGGTATTTAATAAATCATAGATATTATATACAGTATGTCTACAAGATGTTGAATATCCTTTCCTTTGTTTGTCTACAAAATGCTTTTTATATCACAAAATCTCCTTTTAACATCTACCTTTGCTTTTTGGTGTATCAGCTTCTTCTGCCAGGAATGTGGGATATTTTTCATTCAAAGAAAGCCTTATTCTTGTGATAAATATGTTCATGGATCACCTAGTCATTTTAATCTAATAAATCCTGATGTTTCCGGGCATAGACTCCAACTGTCTCTTTGCAGGCATTGCTGCTATTTTTCTTGAGGTCTCCCTATGCGTTGAGAACACTTTTCTTCTGTTCTTTCTGAAAAGTTTCTTTTTCTGTTGGATACTTCAGAACTTTGATGCCGGTATTTCAGGGACATTATTTAATACTGTATGGGATGTTTTGGAGTCATTTAATTGAATAAATAAGATGGTGATTGGGTTCCTGTAATTGTTCTGGTGAAATGGACATATTTGTAAGTATGGAAAATAATAACTTTTATCAATGGTTCCATATTGGGGACTGACATCTAATCCAATTCTGGCATTGACATTTCTGAGTAGAATAAGTCTGTCATCTTATAAAATTATACAAAGAATTCAGCATAGATATCTTCTATACTTCATCTTCTGAATGTAGAATAGGGCCATATGCAGAAATAACATCTATTTGTCATATTAGTTCCTTAAAAAATAGTACATTGATTCCAGCAGAAAGCTTATGCATATGGTTGGTAATTTTATTCTAGCAGACAAATCCAATACAAATCCTCCTTGAATTTGACTCATTCATTTAATTTTTTACTGAATAAATTGTAGATACCTACATTTTCTTTGAGTTGTCTTTTTCCAGCTCATTAGGTTTCAGTCAGGTGATGATGTCATTGTCATATCTCCATATTTCTTGGGCCACAAGAACAGTACTTTGCAGTTCTTGAATCACAGTTATTTGGACGCTTTATGAGGATCATAATGATACAATTCCCAGTTTTAAATATTCTCTTTTGTGTTGTTCAGTTACAGAAAGGTCCTTCCAAACATACTGTATTAGAGTTATAAAATCAGGAGTGATAAGGCAGGCTAGATTTAGGGAGCATTTTCTAAACCCAATTCCCAGAAGATATCAGCAAAGGAGATCATAATAAAGACTGCTCAACTGCAAGTGCAGCAGATATAATACTTTTAAGTGTCATACCAAAAGCTTAATGTTGCTGTTGTAACAGCTACATTGATAGAGATATTTTCAATTCTGTAGAAACAGGTACACACCAATACAAAATGGCTTTTTTTAGACCAAAGAGCTTGCTGTCTCAAATCTTGTTGTCAGTCCATTCCATTGTCTTCATCTAGCTTCATTGACAGTGTTTTT
This sequence comes from Lepisosteus platostomus, assembly GCF_059453375.1. NCBI lineage: Eukaryota > Metazoa > Chordata > Actinopteri > Semionotiformes > Lepisosteidae > Lepisosteus > Lepisosteus platostomus. The sequence goes on along the minus strand of NC_142613.1, from coordinate 78,306,745 downwards.
TTTATTAAACTGGTTAATCCAGCGGTACTGTATGATATTTCACCATGGGCTTTTGCATAGATATTCCGGCTCTGAAGCAGACAAGGGGCTTAGGTCACAGGGAGGTGTTCCAGGATGTGCATGTAGTCTGCACAAGTCATCTGTTAGTCCTCATCGTCTGACCCCGATTACTGGTCTGTATTGGTAACATGGTACAGAATATTAAATGGTTTTGTTATAATCCATAATGAGAGGACTGGTGCAGACAGTACATGTATGAAACTATGTAAATACACAATCGAAAAAAAAATGTGTAACTTAAAGAAAAGCACTTCCAGGGGAAAAACAAACATCTTATTTTATAATAAAAAACATGCAAATGAGTAAATGTGGTGCTGTATAGGTAAGAGCAGCCTCTGGTGTAAAATACAAATCTCTGTTGGAACAATTGCTCTAATTAGTTTTGCTTTCTAGTGTTTATTCTTCAGTTTTACTTAATAGGGCTAAAGATGAGTATGTGTGTTGTGTTCTCTCACCACAATTTAATATGTAGTAATTTGTTTGCAGCCTATTCTGTTGAAACTCCAGGGTACTTTTTAAAGGTCAATCTTTACTGCTTAGGAGTTTGGGTGAAAGTTGGTTATTATCATATAAAATAAAATTGCACTTTACATCGGCATTAATCCTCACTGTCAGTATTGTTGTGCACATTATAAGTAGTTTTACATTTTTTTAGTTGTATTTCATACAGTATATATGTTTATGCTAAGGCATTTAATGAATATAGATAGAATAAAAGATAAACATAATGAAAGATTGCTAATGAGAGGTGGTTATTGGGACACTTGTCTGGTAGTTGAGTAGTTAAGTAAATCTAAGACACAGTCAAGAGCATTCTTGAAGAGCCCAGAGTGATTAGTCACAGACCCTCCTCAACTCTTTGTGTAGAATTGCTCCCACATGTCCTCTACTGCTACTGAGCTTCAAGTGACCTCTGGATTTACCCTTTCTATACCCCTCAGGATTTTACACACTTGGATCCAAATTCATCTCAATCAGTTTTCATAAGCTTTAACTCCTTTAACCTGTCCATGACAAAAAATAACAATCTTGTGAAACCAGAAATCATTCTTGTTACCCTTGAATTCATTCTAAGGCTCTGATATCTTACTAGTATGCTGTACATTTTGAGTATATATTTGTTTTAAGATATGGGCATGATATTTTCTTCTTGTCTCTAAAATTCTGTGTGAAAAATCCCTTTAACATTAAGTATCTCAATTGTATATCATGAAAATGTACTGTATAGAAATAAATTAAAAAACGGATAGTCTTTTGTTCCATCGTTTTTGTTTTCTAACTTATAGCTCATGATACAATATCTAAATTTTGTGTTTGCAGATTAGATTAACAATTGTATCTCACCATTAAAATCAAAATGTATAAAAAAATCTTTGTTTTGTTGTGCTCATTTGCTATGTATTTTGTAGATGGAAGATAGTAAAATTATTTTCAGAAAATTCCTGTCATTAGAATTCAGTATTGTTTTATACTTTTTAAATAATTGTCATTTCTATTTAACTCAAACTGCAGAAAGGACAGCACATAAAATCCCAATCTTACAATCTTACATCCATTCCTGTACTTTTTGCAGTATGACCCTTATAAAACCCACATTACTCATTAGTATTTTATTTGTGAATTCCAGGTGAACTGTTAGACTTTTAGTTTTTCAAAATGATTCAACTATTTTTTTCCAAAACCACTATACTGTTTCCAGCTACCTTTGTCTAGATCCTGTGGCTTTCTGGACAAACTTATTGTTTGCTACATTTATAAAACATTGCAAAAAACAAAATTACATTTTAATTGACATGCAATAGTCATGGGAAATTCCTTAACTTGTTTATACCTTATACGGGAAAAAATTGTAACCAAGTGGCTTCACTCGCTTAAAAAGCATTTAAAACACAAAACAGACACCCTGAAGTGTCACTTTGCAACCTTGGATTTAAAAAAAAAACATGTTAAAAAATAATTTCACAAATGTTTATGGGATACTATTCAGCCCCATGAAGCAGATCCATAAAGAAAGACTTAATAGGCACATAATTAGCCACTGAAGGCCTACATTTGAAGAACTTATAAGGTTTATTTTTAAACTAAATCAAAAACCTTAAAGACAGCTAATTTAGCCAGTAGACAGAGCAGTGCAGTTATTTTTGATGACTTTAGGATGAGGACAAAAATAATTGACTGCAAACTTTTAAATAGAAGTGGAATAAATTGCTGCTGTAATTGCAGAATCTGTAAACATTTGCAGTTACAACATAATTGCAATTGAAGCTGCTGCTGAACCTTGTCAAACTTGTGTCATTGTAATTGAAGTTCCATGTTAAGTAATTGTCCAATTTCAGGTCAATTATACTTTACTCCTTCGAGAAGATACATCTAAAACAAAATACAGTAAAACTCCCAGTTGGGAGCTCGTATGAAGAGTCACTTCTTCAAGAAGGAGGATGTGTAGCTCCCTGCTGTATTTCATATCCAGCAGATGGGTGTTTGTCTCAACCAAGGAAAAGAAAGACTGTTCAGGTCCATGGCTTCTGCAGAGTCTGAAGCTGAAGGCTACTCTAGCCATCAGAGTGTGCAGGAAGATGCAGGACCAGTGACCTTCTAGAAACCATGCCAAGAGACCCTGCCCATCACTGGCAGGCAAGCACTGCCTCCTGTGTCAGTTCCTTTTGGACATGTCTTCACAGTTTCTGGGGATGTCTTCACATCTTAGTGAAGTTTTCTCTCTCAGATATTGGATTTGAGGGGCTCGTGCTTCCCAGGTGTGGTAGACATTAGTAAATTCATGATAAGCAAAAAAAGTCATATACTGCAGCACATTGCTGTACTTCCATCCCAAATTACTTGGTTATTAAGTATACCAGAAAATATATGTATTTTGTGTTTCACTAGCACTAAAATTGCACTTATTATTCTTCCCAAGAAGCGGTAGATACCCTAGGCCAGATAAACTATTTTCATTTGTCATTTTTCTCATGTTCTAATTGCAATTTCTGCTGCAATGTAGTAATTAAACAAATTAGCATTTGAATTGTATTGGACTTGGCCCCAATTCTGCTGAACAGTCTTTCAGATCTGAATTTCTGCTTTCGGCACAAGAGTATTAACACCTGGGCTTTGTGACTGTCATCTGGTTACTTCTGTTCTTTCTTCCTGGTGCAGCCGTCTAGATCTGAGGGACCACAAAACATGCATTGAGTTCTTCTTCATTTTTGAATTAAGTATTTTGGCAACACACCAGAAACAGCCTTTTGAAGAATACAAATGCTAATGTTTGGAGTACTGAATAGACCGGAGTAACATTTTTCTTGGGCAAGAACTGTGTAGTTGTAATAAGGCAGATACTGTACAGTAGTTGCACTGTGGTGTAGGGTATGGCTAAGGTTCATTGAAATTAAAACATGACAGAGCGATTGTTTTGAAGCACAATCATTCTTTTGTCAATAACTTTTCCTATAAAGAAGTTATGTCCTTTCATATGAAAAATTTCAATTGCAATTAGAAAAATAATTTATAAGTTAAGAAAGTGAAGTGTAAATTAATTATTATTATTAATTATAAATACAGTACATTTGATTTGGTGTACTTTGTGTTAAGACTGCATGGAGTTTGTATGCTCTCTCTGTGTTCGCGTGGGTTTCCTCTGACTGCTCGGGTTTCCTCCTACAGTCCAAAGACATGCTGGTAAGTTCATTGGCTTCTGGGAAAAATGACCCTGGTGTGATCGTGTGTGTGTTTGCGTCTGTGTGTGCCCCCCCAATGGACTGATGTCCCAGCCAAGGTATACACTGCCTCGTGCCCATTGCCTTCCAGAATATGCTCCAGCAATGCTGTGGCCTTGTATTGAGTAACGTGGTTAGAAGATGGATGGATGAATGAATGAATAAAGAAGGAGTAAGGCGCAGATCTGAGAGGACCATTAGGAAACTGTGGTAATAATGATGTGCTTTGAAATATACTTTGAAATTTTAGAAAGGCACATATGGGTATAGTTTTTATAATTTCCAGAAAGCAGCTGTTGATGGAACGAAACAAGTAAAGAGACAGGTTAAGGGAAGTAAAAGGAGATGGGTAAAATTTGTAATTGGTAGTGAATGGATGGAAATAGTTAGTAGAGATTCTACGTGATGTACAGAATAGATTTATTGAGTAAATCAGGAACTAAAACATGATTAATTGTATTATCAAATCAATAAGGAAAGAATCTAAAGGATATTAACGACTTTATAAAAGGACTATATAAAACCTTATATTAAGGCCATTAAAGAGATAGAAATGATTATTGAAATGAGGGCTAACATTAAAAATATGTATATTTCAGTATTACACCTTTAAAAGGAACTGTAAAGGATTAAGTAAATCCGGGACAATAATGGGAAACTTGTAAACAACGAAAAGGAAATGGTTGATGTACTAACTTAAGTTTTCACTCAGATGATCACTAAGGAAGAAGTCAACAACCAGCCTCAGGTAGCAGAAGGACAGATGTCTGTATTAAATAGTATCAGCACAGAAGAGACAGCAGTGTTTCAGGTAGCAGAAGCACTCAAGATTAATACATTTCCAGGTCCTGATGGTATCTTATCAGTTGTACTTGATGAGATGTTGTTCACATGCCATTGAAGATACTCTTCCTCCCTAGTCACTCTGCCCAGAGGTATTGTTAATGTAGTCTCCGTCCATAAAGAGAGTGATAAAACTGATGCCAATCAATACAGTAGGTCTGATATCTGTTACATACTGTATAAGGTTATGGAAATATTTATAACTAAACTAGCAGTTTACTTACAGTATATGGAAAAAACATCTTAGGGGGATACTCAGGATGGATTCAGAAAATGGTGTTGGTCTTGCGTAAATAAATTGTTCTTTGAACATGCAACAAGAGTGATGAGCACACACAAAGCATATACTATGTTTCTTTATTTAGATTTTCAGAAGGTTTCTGAAAATGTTTTTCATAAAAGATTAATTCTGATCACATGTGGCAAGCATGTGGGGAAATTAATGTTTGGATCTATTGTTCCAGCTGAGCTTGCCGGGATAGGCTCAGGCACCCCTGTGAGCCTGTATTGGACAAAGCAGTTAGAAAATGGATGGATGGATGGATGGATGGATGTTTTGGTTGAGAGTTGTGATAGAAAACAGAGATTACTGATAAGGAGTAATGCTGAAATGTAGCTGATGAAGTATGTGAAATACCACAGAGATATGAACTAAGACGGCTGCAATTCCTAATTATTATAAATGATCTAGATCCTGGCATGATAAACTAGTCAAGTTTGCAGACAGTACAAAAAAAGGAAGATTAACAAACACTATAGAAGAAGGAAGATTGTAAGAATTGTGTAAAGCTTTAGATCAGATTCAAGAATGTACAAACACCTGGCAAGTTATATTTGAGTGATGGATACAGATAACAAAAACATGTCTGTTACCCGTTAACCATCAGCTAATAACTATCACAGGGACTAGATGTAACATTTCTTATGTTATCATTCTTAGTACATTTAATCTGTTTTATGAAGACAAACGGCAGTTTAGCTTAGTTTAGCTTATTTGGCCAGGGAACTGTTCATTAAGAGCCTTGGACTTAAGCTTGTGTTTGAGTTAAATTCTCCACACTGCACGATCAAAGGAACCTTTTAGCACTGTCCTGGATATCTCTGTGCATTTGATCATGCTCTGCGTGCGTGCATGTTCCCGTGCATGTCAAGGGCTAGTCAAGACAATGATTTGCCCTGAGGTTATTTGTTCAAAATACTGGCACACTTCTCTTTTCTTTAATGGGAATTTAATGTCCGTACATTTAGTTTCCTTTTCTCTCAGGAAACAAGTCAGAATAACATGTTTTCACCTTTAGGCTTTATATAAATATTTGTATTCAGTGGAAAATATATGTAATTACAGAATGCATTTTTAATAACATTAATATTATTTCTTCAGGGCATTCAAGTAAATTTCATTTTTAATTGTCCAAACTAAAATCCTAGTTTCCAGCAGCCATATAACCCTGCAACTCACAACTGGCAACCCACTGAAGCTAAGCAGGTGTGAGCCTGGTCAGTACCTGGATGGGAGACCTCCTTGGAAAAACTAAGGTTGCTGCTGGAAGAGGTGTTAGTGGGGCCAGCAGGGGGCGCTCACCCTGCGGCTCATGTGGGTCCTAATGCCCCACTGTAGTGACAGGGACACTATACTGTTAACAGGCGCCGTCCTTGGGATGAGACGTAAAATCGAGGTCTTGACTCTCTGTGGTCGTTAAAAATCCCAGGGTGTTTCTCGAAAAGAGTAGGGGTGTAACCCCAGCATCCTGGCCGAATTTCCCATCGACCTTTATCAATCATGGCCTCCTAACAATCCTCCTCTATGAATTGGCTTCATAAGTGTAAGCAATTATTGTTATTAATTATTAGTTTGGAATGTAGATATTTTTTAAGAAACCATCACATTTAATTGTTACTTTTATATGTATGAGCCATAGGTTCATACAATTTTAAATTAATTAATAAAGTCAATAATATGCATTGCTTGCACATTATAAGGGGATCTTGTAAGTGGACCAAGACTAATTTCAACTAAAATAATCTAAGCCCTCGATTAATACATATAGAAAATTATAATACCAGTTTTTCTTTGCTAAAAGTAAATTAATGTTTCTTTTTCGTATAAAGCACATACTGCGTATCGTAAAGGTTTCACCTGGCTAATTTACATGGATTGTTATGGCTGAACCGGGAAGCTGTTCTGCATCCTTACATACCTTTGCCTCCTCCTCTGGAGCTTGAAAATTTGCTTTTTGTCATTTCCTGGACAGAACCTACATCCTGTGCCTGGTTTCCCACAGCGTTCTACTTCCCCTTTCACTGAACTGCAGTACTGCTCCATCTCTTTCCCCCTCTTTGCCATTGAGTCATTGAGTAATTATCTCTCTTCTCTGTACTTCTCTCAGTTTGACTCACTTTACCAGCCTTCTTGCAGTTTCCCCTCCCTGCCCTGTATCCTGCCATTAAGTGAGCCTCCCGTCTATCAGCATCAGTCATCAGCCTCTCTCTGTTCTGGCTGTCACAGACACCAGGATCTCCAGCTTTCTGTTCCTGGATGGGACATGTGTTATTTGTACCTCAGTTCATATCCCCAGCCCTTAGCATTACACCTTTGTTTTAATTACGTCACTGTATCAAACTTTCCTATTACTTATTTACAGCATGTACTATTTTGCATTAATTTGTGTGTACTCAAGAACTGTAACAACTGTATAATTTGTATGGTTTAATGCCGTTATATTACAGTACAATATATGCTATTTTAGTTTTCAGTTCAAAGTAATTATGAAAATTTCAAAATGTGTCTTAATTGTTTTATAATATACCTTTTATTAAACATGCTTTTTTGGAAGATTTATTTTTTTAATATTTAATTAAAATCAAACCCATGTTTCATCTTGGTATCAAGGTCATGATCTAAACCAGATCCTTCTATCTTTTTAACCTTCTTTATAAGCATTTAAATTTCAAAGGATGTGGTCTTAATGGTAGTTTTACTATTGAAGTAAGCACCAGGGAACTAACTATTTCAAAGTCCAGAGGACCAGAGGGAAGAGGGCTGTTTAATGGTCTACCCACACCACATGGAGGTGGAACCTGTTTTTCTTCCAGGTCTCCCAGTACTGAGCAGGCTGAACCTCACGGCAGCTCAGAGACCTGATCACAGCAGACTTCCAGGTGGTAATCCGGCTGTCATTTCACAGAATTCTTTAACTGTACAGGAAGGATAGGAAGCCGATGCCTCTGTGGGGGCACAGTTCTAATATGGTTTAGGTACCCAGTTTCTGTCAGTAAAAAGAGCAGTCATGGTACTGTATTGCTTTCTGATCTTTGATTACACTTTTCATATCTGGTTCAGGTGGGTAGCTGCATCAGCATGCATAGGCTGCAAAGGAACAAGTAACACCCGAAGAAGGCTCCACAGCTGAAACGTTGTGTTTTCTTTCTTCTCTTTTCAGCATGGAGTAAACCTATTACTTGTTCCCTTTTATATATACAGTATAAAGTAGTGACATAAACCCTTGGTCCTGAAGGGTCCCAGTCCTACAGGATTCATAGTTACATTTTAATCCTCAGTCAGCATGGGCACAGTAGTGGAGACCGATTACGTGAACAACTGATTCAAATAAAGTCATTTAGAGTCCAGGGTGGATTGAAAACCAGAAGACAACGTTGGATTTCAGGACCTGGAATAGTACAGAGCCTCAATCCAGTTACTCTGCACAGGTCTTGGCAGTTACTGTGTCTATTTGATTACGTTACAGTTTTATTATTTCAAGTACCTATGAGTAAATTGATGGCAACCAGAAACAGCACTGATGTTGCAGAGTGTTTACAGCAGTGTTGCTTGCCACAGGTGGAGGCAAATTGTTTTTCCCAACACCAGCTGAAAGTGCCTGAAGCAGATATGACACACAGCGTTTGAGCTAACCTATTTAATGACATTGACTCTGGACTGGGTTCCTGCACTTTTCAATTCTTGAGGAAAAGTGAAACCATGGCTGCCTAATGTCCTATAAGATCTGCCTCAGATCTTAGGTTATTAAGAATAACCAATTACTGTATGTATAAAATTAAAAAATAGTTATTAGTTCCAAATTAGGATGGGACAATTACTGTACTTAAGGGATCAGAATCAGCAGAATACAGTACACACACATACAGTACTGTATATACAGTACAGTAAATAGAAATATATATATATACCTAAGAAAGATATCTCTAGAAATACTAATAGCGGGTGAGGGTTGTATTAAGTAATAATCAATAGGTTTCCTTTTTTGAAGGAAAGCCCAGGCTTAAAGCATCACACCATCTATTTTTATACACAGTCATTTATATTTTGTTATGGGCAGACATAAGACAAATCCACTAAGGAGTAATGCAGACTTTCATAGGATCCTTTTCAACCAAAGCAAGCAGAAAGAGCTGGCAAAGATACAGTTTGAAATTATTTAATCTAGAGAACGTTTTCCGTGCTGTGGCAGAACAAATCAATTCTATTAACAAAGATCTACCTAAAATAATCTCTTTCGTGTACTGCAATGAAATTAATATAAATAAGATTGCTTATGTTGAGACCATTTTAAATCTTGTTTTATAAAGTCTGACATATGCTGGAAGTATTTAGAGATCAAAGTTGGGATTATTTTTGTGCTATAATGATTTTTCTTTCAAAGGCCGTCTATGTTTTTCACATTTTATATTGTCCTTTATTTTATTTCTGGCATTTTCCCAATTGGATTTAGTAGCAGCATGAGGGCTTAATGACATTAAGCAGTCCCCACTGGAAACATGAGTCTTAAAATAACCAATCTTCATCTCATAGCATATGTTTATAATTAGGTAATGGATAAGCATGTTAAATTAAAGAATACTACTTTTTTTCCATGCCAGTTGTCAAGGATGGTTATCTTAATGAAGGCTAAGACTACAAAGCTGTTTTGAAAATAAAAATTTAGTTTTTAATATGTTAAAAAGGAAACATGCATTTTGTAATATTGCAGGAATTGTCCACTCGAATTACACAAGAAATGCAATACAGCATCCACTAATTTCTGGAATAACTGAATGATTGAGTGCTGTTAATACAAAGTTATAGGCCATTTGAGGGTTATTTAATCTTTGGAAAACCCAACAGATTCCTTTAAAACTGATTTCTTAGTTTTTGCATTCTATCAGATCTCCTAGTCATCTAATATACAGGAGCACACAAGGTCACTGGGATGACAGAAGCAAACTGCCTAATTTCCACGGTACTTGGATCTGTCTTGACATCCACTGTGACCTGAATGTCTTTTTCCTATCTTTTTCAGATCTTTTTTAAGTCACTTAGATCCTGTTGCATACCCATGTTCTTAGATGAATGACATAAATCACTGCAGTGTCTGCTCACATTCATCTGCAGAATCTTGTGGAACAGCAGATGATCAAACAACCCATTATTATTCACAGTCGAGCTCAACTGGAGTAGATTTGGCTGTGTTTTTTAGGATGTCTTTATATGAAATTTAACATCTCTTAGTACTTACAATTTTGGCTATTTTACTTGAAGATTGCACAGGTCTGACTCAACTCTTACGTGAAGTTAAGTTAGAAAAATAATTCAAGTTCAAGTTTATTGTCATTATACTCATATACAGGTATATGGTATAATGGAATGCTATTTAGCTAGCATTCCATTATATGGAAGATAAGTAGTACAAAAAACAACAATACAATTGTATAATAAAAGAAAGACAGAGACAACAGGCAATGTGCAAAACAACAAAAGGTAACAGGTAATGTGCAAAACAACATCAGATGTGCAAAAACATGCATCAACAGAATTAAATAAAAGGATAGAAATTATGGGGAGTGAGCTTTTTACATGTGGGGTAGAGGTAGATTTCAATGTGTGTTTGAGTTTTTGGTAAGAAAAAAGGTACTGTGAGGTTCAGATCATAGGTGAGAGGTGAGGTGAGAGAGGCTTGAGAGCTTAATAGTTTGATAGTGCGGGGGTAAAAACTGTCTCCGAGTCTGGTAGTCTGGGCCCGGAGGATCCGGTACCGTTTTCCAGATGGTAGAGGGTCAAACAGTCTGTAGCTGGGGTGTGTGGGGTCTTTGATGATGTTTAGAACTTTCCTCAAGCACTGTCTGTCATAAATTTCCTGGATGGATTGGAGGGCAACCCCAGTGATGGACTGGGCAGTTTTCAGCACCTGCTGTAGGGCTTTGCGGTCAGCAGTTCTGCAGTTGCCATACCACACTGTGATGCAACCTGTCAGTGTGCTTTCTGTAGTGCTGTAAAATCTGTAAAAGTTAGTGAGGATCTGGGGACATATCTTAGCCTTCTTCAACCTTCTTCAATTTCCTACCATGGTAACACCCAATAACATTTCATACCAATAATAGGGAAAATAAATATTGCAATGCATTTTCCCTATATTGCAAATACTATTTTACAAGTGTACTAAACCCAGATTAGTCCTACAAATACTGTAAGAAAAAAGACCCAACTAATATAAGGATGTTAACCATAGTGTCCCATTTAAATTCCACCTTGAGATCTAGTCTCCCTTAAATTCTAACTTAATTCAAATAGTGTGAAGCAGTCTCACTTCTCTACTTCAGCTGCAACGATGTTGACGCAGCTGTCTTTGTCAGTGCCCTTTAGGTCTTCAGTACAGGAATCAAGCAGCATCACAGTAATCCCGGATGAGGACTAAAAATATCAGCTCTTTTAGTTGTAGTTGGATTGTGACAAAGGGCGGAGGAATCCCACATTCTTCAATGGAAGCATCCACCTTGTTTCAAGAAGAACATCGTTGTGCAACATCCATCCATATCCTAATGGCTTTATCCAAATCAGGGCCACAAGGGAGCCAGAGCCTAACCTGGCACATAATGAGTGCAAGGCAGGGCACAGCCTGGACAAAAACACCAGTCCATCACAGGGCACACACATACAGACACATCAGGCCCAGCTCTTCCCAGAAGCCAATTAATGGAGCAGTATGGACCAGTACAAGTACACGCAAACATGGGGAAAACATACAAACTCTGTGCAGATTTGATAAAGAGGAAACTTTAAGTTCTCTGAAAATCTGAATATACTGTGGTGCCACGAGGGTTGTGGACACCATCGTGGACATGGTCGGGTATCCCATTCACCCCAACACGCCCCTTTTAGGCTCCTTTTCTTAATTACACATACTGTCCTCAGAGAGTGGTGTTGACACTGGCCCCCTCTCATCGAGGTAACAGGAAACAGGACTCATTCCATTACTTCTGGGTCCTTCTGCCTGCAGAGTCCCAGGCTCACCACATTTCACCCTGTTGTCCTCACTACTAGGAGCCTCCTGCTCCTGCTCCATTAGGCCGCTGTCTCACACATACAACCAGTGCCTCAGACTCCCAGGTTTGCCTCCAGCCCCAAAGTCCTCTCCTAACACCACCAGGTTGAGTTACACAAATACACACTACCTGTACCTACATTACTGAGTCTCTTCTGCACTACACACTGTCCCTCTCTACACACACAACCTCTCTGGCACCTCACTCTCACGCCCCTAGGTTGTGAACTCACAGCTGCCGGCACCCTTCACTGTGCCAAGCCACCACTGCACTATCTCCCACAGGGTTGTAGCTAGATAGACCCCAGTCGCTTCCCCAATACCATGTATTGAGAGGGACAATCCCTCTACCACACGCTGGACCCCACACGCACACACAGCAGACACAGACAGCCCTGCTCTCACACCCTAGCAGGATGCTGTCTCTTTAACTCTTCAATTGACCTCACTAAACTCCGTTTCTTCCTTCTGTCAGTCTCTTCACAGAGTGACGCCTTTACTCTTTTCCGGAGAGGATTGTGAGAGGAATAGCCTGCATTGTCGTTCTTCTCCACCCCCTCTCGGGGTTACTACAGTGGCTAGTCAAGTCTTTGCTCACTCATACTGTACAGGGCTGCACGCCCTTCTAACATCGCCCCGACTAGTAGCGTCTCACACCCGCTACTGTCCTGCTTCAGCCCGGCTCTCTCACAGCAGAGCCTCCACATTCATCCTCTCACCACTGCAACAACAAGACTGAAGTCCTGCTGGATCTTTCCCTCTTACAGGAAGTATTCAGGCTGGTTTTAAACCACTCCCACACATGTCGTTCATTCACTTATCTGCATCAGGTGTGGTTTCCACGGCAACACGTCTCCCTTAATCTGGGGCTCTGCCCCCCACACCAGACCCTCCCTGCATTACACCACAATACCATACTTTATGCTCTGTCGCCTGAAAAAGGCTCCACGGCCGAAACGTTGTGATCTCTTTCTTCTTTTTTTCAGCATGGAATAAACCTATTACTTGTTCCTTTGCATACTCTTATACAGTACACTGTACTTCTCTTAAACTTTCTGATTCCTACATAATATGTATTTTTTTTTTATTATAAACCCTTGATCCGGACTTTATTTGTACAATTTCAAAACATACTTCATAACATAGCATATTAGGATCATGATTATGATCTTTTGAAAAGACCAGGTCATTACAGGCACTTCTGGTGGTAGGTGCTTTGAAAAATTAATTAATAAAGGAGTCATTGGTCAAGTCTACCATTTCAGTTTCAAGTGATGTGCCAGATGGGTTTTCCCCAAACTTAGCGAGAGGAATTACTCCACTTCCATTGCGCAGACTTTTCAGATTTCATTATACCAACCCACATTACAATTGATATCTACAACTGGTGGTCTGTGGACTTCTCCTAAAACTACAGTATGCCTTTTAGATCTAACTCATAGAGCTTCTGAAAGCTTTAAATCATCCTGATTAAGGTCCTGTCTTACATCTTTCCTGGAACTTCGGGAAACAATGTATCCACTAAAGCTGGATTCTTCGCCCTCACTCTCTGTTAGCGATGCTTCTGTGATCTGAATTTCATTAGAATCATGTGCTCATACAGCAGCTTTAATTTCCTGTGATTTGTTTTCCCCTAGATTGTCTTTTTGTTCTCTGTAGATTGTAATCCCTACATGTCTCCCGTGGATATTTTCTTTGTCTCCTCCCCTCCACCAATGTAGTTCCTTTTTGTCAAACGAGTATTTTGCTTCCTCCCAATCAGTCAATTATTGATTAATATATCTACCTGGCACGTGAACTATTTCATTACAAATACAGATAAAAAAAATCCATTTGGGAAATAATCTTCCTTGAGCACTCAAGTTAATAATTCTTAACATTACAGTGGTCTTATAATTTTAATTCAAATATTTATTTTTCTCCTTAAACAATTGTGCCACATTCCATTAATTAATTATTTACGTGTACATGTCTAGCCAATAGTTTGTTTCATTTAAGTGGTGGACTAAAATATTGAAATAAATTGTATCGTGCAGATTGGACAACGAAATACAATATGCTGAATACCAGTTTGACTTGTTTGTGAACAGTTGTGCGGTATGCTTAAGTTCTCTATCCAATACTCTTTTTTATATGGCTTTTTGGTAACCTGTATTAAGCCACATGCTTACATCTACTGTATGCATGAACAATTGTTCAGTGTTTTTAGATTTCTTCACTCAATTCTCTTCTGAATTTTAGAATAAAATATACCATGTTTTTTATTTCTTGACTATAAAGCTTGGGTAAGTGCAAGCTTGAACAATTTAATTGCATTGACACATCCACTCCTTCTAATCATTTCTAAGTCAGGCTTTTGTAATTCTTTAAGCTCTAATGGTGGGTTTTTGGAATTCCGGGAAAGGCTTATTAATTTCCATCTCCAACTGTTTTGTTTTCAGTCATAGTGTGCTACAGCAAGAGTTTGAGCAGAGCTACTTGAAATCATGCAACACAACTGGTAACCACTGCTTTCTCATTGACAAACATGAATTTTAAAAGACTATATGAAGACAACCCTTAAAAAACACAGCAAAGTAAGGCAGCAAATTCTTTTGTCACGCAAAGGCATTATACCTACTGCAGGTTTGATGCTCCTGAGAAATTGTACCAATTTGTCTCAGAATTTTTTTTATTTTATTTTGTTCAAATGTTTTGCAAAACCCTTGCTCAGAAATATAGCAAAACATTTGTAATAGTAAAGTTGTGTTGTGTTATGATGTAACCAGTTATAATTAACAGATTTTTTGTTTCTAACTTACATTCTCTGGAGCCTCTGGAGCAGTTCCACTAACTGAGGGTATTAACAAAGCACTGAGTAGAGTTTAGATGACAGTGGTGCTGTAGTTTGTTGCTACTTTAATGCTGGAATTGATTCTACACAAGGGATGCACATGGTGCTATGGGTGTCGGAAGGGCAAGCCATAGAATGGCTGGAGAGCAAAAAAAAGACCCTATGTGTAGCAGTGAAACAGGGATAAACCCAGGCTTGGGAGTTTAGACGATGTTGAGTAGAAACCTTTGCCCCCAGGCCACGGAGGAGATGACCTGGTGCTAGGCGGGTCTCAAGACATCTGAACCTTCAATACTGAGCCAGGAGCAGAGCAGACACAGGAAGTAAATACGCTACATAACAAGACACACCGGAAAGACATGACTTTAAAACGGACAGTTCCAGCCCTGATATCTGATTGGCTGACACACTTTCGAAGCCATGCTATATTCTCTGATATACGGTATCTCTGTATCTCTGACTTTGAACAGAGATGTCAATTCAAAGTCAATTTCGATCTTCTTGGTGGGTTAACAATTGATGAATGGTTTCAGATAGAATTTGGAGATGAAAATACCTGCAACAGACATTCACTGGTGAATCAAGGTGTTATACAATAGAGAAAATGGAGAAAAACAGAAATGAAGAGAACACTGTAAAACAAATTAAGTGCGCTATAAATTGCTTCAATGATTGGTGCAAAGAAAAAAACATTGGCATTAACTTTAACAAAATATCAAAGCCAGAGTTTAATGACATTTTAAAAAACTTCTACGGGAGTGTCCGCAACTCTAAATCTAAGCAATACGGGATGAACAGCTACATTAGTCTAAGGGCCGGTCTTAACCGTTATATTAATGACCCGCCGCTCAGCTTGTGTTGGAGCCTGATGAGGGACAGTGAATTACCTTGTCAAACAATGTTTTCACTGGGGTTTTGAAAACCTTGAGAAGAGAGGGTTGTGACAGAACAGAACATCATCTACCAATATCAGATTCAGATATGGAAAAACTGAAAATGTCAAAAGCACTGAACCCCAACACACCCGAAGGACTGGTGAACAAAGTCATTCACTTCACTTTGGGTGCAGGGGAAAGGAGGGTAACTGTGCCTTTAAACCCGATTCTTTTGTAATGCTCCATGGTGAAAATGATTTGAAGTATGTGACACTACCATACAACGAGAGCACATAAAATCACAAGGATCCTCAAGAGTGCAACAAAGACAGCAGAAGAGGATACATGTATCAAATACCTGAGAATCCAAGCTGTCCCGTTGCGTCTCTAGAAAAATACTTATCTCTACTACCTAACAACCCCCCTGCATTCTTCTTACACCTGACAAGGATAAATGTGAATGACGACGGACCATGGTACAGTAATTACAGTTAGATTAATGATTGTTAAATTGAATAGATCAATAAACCCCCTAATAGCCTGTTCTATTTTTGTAGGTACACAAAGGAACCAATGGACGTCAATTATCTTGCAACAATGTTACCAAAAATATGTAGAGCAGCTGGAACAAAAGGTTACACCAACCACTGCCCTCTTAGCACAATGGTTCAGAAATTATCAAACACTCGGTTAGAAGCCATGGGGATTATGTCTGTTAGTGGACATTAAAACGAGAGTTCACTAAGAAGTTATTGGAAACCCAATTTTAATGACAGAAAGCGCTGGAGTGATATCTTGGTAGGCACTGAGACCAGCAGCAGTGGGAGCGCTCCCCCAGCGAAAAAGAAAATGCCAGATGAACTCAGGACTGGACAGTTTTTCAATGCTTGTACAATCAATGGAAATGTTCAAATAAATCTGCACAAGAAATAAAAAGCAAGTCATTTATTCCTTTATCGGACTGGCTAGGTAATGTCCCCTCTTTGTTAATGTTACTTATGGCTGTGTTAATCACTCGGCAACTCTGCAACTCACAACTGGCAACCCACTGAAGCTAAGCGGGTGTGAGCTTACCTGGATGGGAGACCTCCTGGGAAAAACTGAGGCTGCTCCTGGAAGAGGTGTTAGTGGGTCCATGTGGGTCCTAATGCCCCAGTATAGTGATGGGGACACTATACTGTAAACAGGCACCGTCCTTTAGATAAAACATAAAACTGAGGTCCTGACTCTCTGTGGTCCTTAAAAATCCCAGGGCGCTTCTCGAAAAGAGTAGGGGTGTAACCCCGGCGTGTTGGCCAAATTTCCCATTGGCCCTTACCAATCATGGCCTCCTAATAATCCCCATCTATGAACTGGCTTCATTACTCTGCTCTCCTCCCCACTGATACAGTAACTGATGTGTGGTGAGTGTTCTGGCGCACTATGGTTGCCGTCGCATCATCCAGGTGGGGCTGCACATTGGTGGTGGTGGGGGGTAGTCTCCATTACCTGTAAAGCGCTTTAAGTAGAGTGTCCAGAAAAGCGCTATAAAAGTGTAAGCAATTATTATTATTATTATTATTTATGCCTCACGTAGCAATGAGGGACTATATTATCTGGTGGAGGAATGTAAACAGTTTTTACATTCCGTGTTAAATATTTTTTTAAAATTAAAATTCATTCTATACAGCAATCTCATATTTGGAAACCATTTTATAAAAGCAATAAGGCACTTGAGGCCTGTGCTGTATCGTGCATTAGCAATGCCTTTTAACTGTGACAACTGTATATTCACGATATAGCACGACATCTCGTCTGCTTAACTAATCAAAAGGAAGTAGGAACAGGACAGATGGGTCTTTAGATACACAGAATTCCAATGGAATTCCTCCGGTGACACACTGGAAATTTAGTCTCTCTTTGTGTGTGTAACCCTGCACTGAACTATTGTCTCATTCAGTGTGTAGCGCTACCTTCTGCCCAGTTCTTCCAGGATAGACACCAAGTTGCTATTACACTTGTCACCAGTTAGGCTTTCGGATTATAGATGGACAGATACATAGAGATTTGGTTCACCCTTTTATTAAAGGAATGCATGTCCACCTTGAATTCTTATTACATGTTTCAGACATTAGGAAAAGATTAATTGTTTTGCTCTAAACACAGAATCTTTGAAATGCAACATGTTCCAGGTGAAACTTAAAACAAATTGTTCTTGATGAAAACTATATATACTGTATACAGATATATATATAGTCACATGCTCAGGTGAAACTGAAATGACTACTCCTGTAAAGAGAATGCTTTCCCAGTCAGTGTTTTTTTATGTATTTGTTTAAAATACCACAACTGCGCTTCCCCATAATGCCCTTATCACTGCGTGGCTGACAATTTAATAATTTTAAAGGAGCAGTTCATTTGACAGCTCAGTTCAGGATGCATATACTCTTACTCTGAAGAACAATTAACTTCCAACAGAGCACAAGGCAGTAATGGAAAACTTCGCTCTTCATTTCCTCTCCCTCAAGCTCTTTGAAAGAGGAAAGATATCCATTTTATATCAGCATGCATTGCTGAGAGATCTTACAAGCAGACACCCTAGGAAGAAGCTACTCTTACCTCCTGTAATGTTTCTTTTCTCAACATTATTATAAAAATGCCGTCTCTGAAGGGATGTACTAACATTCTAAATTTATCTATATTTCAAATTTATGGAAGGTTTAAATGTGCAATGAGCCAAGAACTTTATGAAAAGATGTAGTGGGAGTAACGTCTATACAACAGACTGCAAACATTTTGTAGATGATTCAAAATGCATGAATCCACTACAGTATATTACCACAGACTGTGTTCTAAAGGTTTATAAATATGATCTGCCACCCTTTATACAGTAACATGCTCCTGCCAGTACACTATGCCTCTTAGATCTGGGGTGACGGATTTCGCCTGGTTGCCATATACCATATAATGAGGGCAAACAAAACATGATTAAATCTTAATGAGAGTGGATAACAATACATTTAACTTTTGAAAATAACAAAACAGAAATTAAAATAATATATATTCTGCTGACTTATATCTGTAATAACAGAATATACAGTACATTATTATTTCAGTCAAAAGGCTCCAAAAAGGTTTCAGAACCCAAATGAATTGTAAAATGTAACAATTCAAGGCATATGTACTATCAGGTTGGACAATCAGGTTTTGAAGAAGATAAAATCTAATGAACACATTTCCAGAATTACCTTCTACAAGGAGAGTATGTTTTGAGGTAAATTATAAGAAATGTCAATATTTTGCATTATGCAGTTGTGACCACAATCAATACTAAAAGTCCTCCAAAAGGGACTGAACATATTTTTGCTACAATCTCAGCATATTGAAAGAAACAGAAAGGAGCCATCTTTGAGAAGCTGTTGTTATGAATGGGTGGTGAGGTATCGTTCAAAAACCTTAAGATGAGGAGATCAAAACCCCTTTTACAGGATACAAATCATAGAGATATGATGAAAGAAACTAAAGAGAAGAAGGTTAATGACAGAATAAACCATGACCGAAGTTTTACAGTTCCAAGAACAAACTTTAATTGAGAGTATATTTACGTTATTACACACTGAATATTATATAGTTCTTCTAGAAAAAAAACACGAAAGTGTACCAAGGTTTAGTACTGTATTGTGCTGGTGTTAAGGCAATTGCATTGAAATACTAAAAAACAGCAAAACTAATTTAAAAGAATACAAAAATATTTTAAAAAGCAAAACTGAGTTCTATGAAATTAGGTTCGTGTAAGCAGATCAGAGCTGTCCCCAGAGGTACAGTATACCTATAGGGTTTCTAGGGTTTCTTCTAAGCAGCAGCACCTGAAAAGCTGTGAGAACTGGATAAATTGGACAAATGAATCCATCAATGACCTGATAAAGACCTTTAATACTGTAATTGCAGACACAATAACCCTGCAGTACTAGGACTGGGCAGTACTGAATTTAGATGGTTATAGCTGGTACAGCTACAGCTCCAAAGCTGTGTAACAATATGTATACTGCCTATATACTTTATATAGTATGTACTGTATAAAGCCTCAATCAAAAAGAGTGATATTGGAAATTTTGAGTAGAATGTGAGTAAAACATTTCTATTGTTAGATCTTTAAGAGGCATAATAAATTGTCAGTTAGATCAGTAGTTTATGCTGATTTGTATCCACATAATTTTGACTTCCACTGTGCGTAGTTGAATAAAACTACAAAAAGCAAAACATAGCTGAATTCTTTTTTTTTACTTCTTTACACAAAATACATATATTCCACTGGATTCCTGTGCTGCTATGCAATATTCCATTGAAGTGTTTTGAGTAAAATACTGATCTCTTGGGACCTGTTTACAGAATGAATTTTTAGTTTTGTGGACTATCACAATAATAGCATTGTTCTGAACTTACAGTCTTGAACCAAAAAAAACTGACAAAATAACTTTGAATAAAGAGTTCCTATATACAGTACCATCAAGCTCTGTTGAATAGGATGCAAAGAACATAAACAAAACAAACATGAACAAATGAAAAAGCATGTGAGAAGGCTCACAGCAGGTGAGAAAAAGTGTGCAAGTTAATGGAAATTTAGGGGACTAGTTCCAGGAAAAGTGTTAAAAGCTGAAAATTGTAAATGAATAGATAGCTTTTAAAATAAATTAGTCTGTCATTGAAGGCTTATGGAAGTTGTGATCCCAGTTCAGAAATACTTTTACTGGCCTTCTGTAACACGTCCTGGAAACTGTGCAAAAAAAACAGAAAGATGAAATCAGGGCCTGGATTGGTAAAAGGTGTTTCTATCAGCCTGGAGAGGTCTTTGATCCTCACTGCTTTGACATGCTTCCTGGAATGGTTGGCCAGACTTCCTCCTTTTTTGCCAATGTAAACAGCGGGGCATGTTTTGTAAGATATACGGTAAATTAGATTTATTTCTCTTTTGCTAGGCAGAAATGATACTCTCTGGGTAACAGCTGGACAAGCATGATATTCTCTAAATGATCTTGAAGGGATCAGAAGGACTATGTGTACACGTGCTGCTGGATATATATTTTAGGTGATGCAGAAACATCTGTGAAAGCAAAAGGTGCCTGGCATGAGTGATGTCTATGTGCAGCTAGGAGAATATATGTATTTGATATTTTATGTTCATAAATGTATATATACAGTATATATGTTTGTAATGATAAAATAGGTGACTTTTGGGTAAAACACTGATCTCTTGGGAGCTGTTTCACGGAATGGATTTGTAGCTTTGTGGACTATGCGAATGTAAAAGAGACACGTCTGTCTTAACTGGATAATCAGGATCCACTGGGGGTGAGAAAGGGAGTGAATATGATTGGTTCGGTGTGTAAGTGGCCACTCCCCTGGATTAGTGAGTTGATGTTTATGAGAAGCCATGGGGAACAGTGCAGCTAGTCTGTATGTAGGCTCCTGCAGGAGAGGAAGGGATTGAGTGTTCAGAATGGAATGTGGGGAGTCTGGAGAGTGGAGTACTCCTGTGCTTTAACATCAGCAGACAGGCCTGTGGTTTCTGTGATAGATTAGGATTAGGAAAGGATTAGAAAAAGTAGACTTGTAAGGGAAAGAAATAGAGTGATTAGCAGCTCAGAATCACTTGTGTAGAATATTTCAGTATTTAGTGTATATGGCTCCAGAGTCATGTATTGGAATGTGATTGGTACTGATTAAAGTGAAATTTGAAAACTGAGAGTTAAGGGTTAAACTAATATAAACTTACCAGAGTGTGTCTCGTGAAAGATTGGTGTACATTAACCACATTCTGTTGATTTATATTTTAATGGAGAGACATGGGGCAGTTAGAGGATTTCTCTTGTTCTGGCCTTCCTGAGATGAACTGAAGATGAAAGAGTTGATTTGAAGAGTGGAAGAGGAATTGTAGTGACTGGGTTTCTGAAAATCTGTGGAAGGATCATCTGAACAATGGACTGTGCAGACTCCTCTGAAAGGGGACCATCTGTACATCCTGGGAGCCCAGAGGTGTTCCATCCTCCAGAGACAATGACAGGCCACTCAAACGCGCAAGTGTTAACGTGACACACTAACTTAGAGCTGTGTTTCATGATTCAGGCCCTTCATTCACCACAATGTGCTTTAAATATTGCTAGATTTACATTTAGGTAAATAAAAATGGGGAAGGTGATTGCCTTACTTTAAGGACAGTTATTTACATTGTTTAATATTTCGTTCCTCACATCCAGTTCTTAATCATTTCAGTTTTTATGTATATACTGCTATATCATCAGCATAGAGCAATATACACTGTTAAGCATTATAAAGGAAATTACAATAGAATTAGTAGGTTGACAGACAACTCAAAATACTGGTTTCAAAGACAAGGAAAACAACAGTGGTGAGTGTCCATCAGAGGTGCCTCTAGAAACAGTAAACTGGGGAGAACAATTGCCTGCTGTTAACACCTGAGAGGTTCTTAGAAACCTGATCATAAACCAATATAATCTATAATCATAAGCAAACCATAGATACTACCACAGACCTGGTCAGAAACATCCATTATAAAACCAGCATTGGAAAGGCAATGCCTGTAGTCACATTCATAATGTAGTGGAGGTACACATCACCAAAGGCAAAATAAAGCCTGTCCAATTGTAGTTTAGCAATTTGGTTTTAAAGGCCTCTAACTGGCAATAAACACTTAGCATACAATTTTGTTATTAGAGTTAATAAGTGAAATGGGACAATAACAATTAAAAACTGTAGCGTCTGTGTATTTTTTCAAAAATTGTGATGTACCAGCAATATTTACATCCAGAATGTACCTTCTCCAGTCTCACAATATATTATTTCAAGCCAGCACTGGAGGGTGACTTATTCTTTGTGATGTCCTGAACTGCCTTCTCTAGCTCAAAGATATTAGTTAAGCATCGAAAGAAACGAATACTTACAGTATAACAACAAATTCCTTAAAATTGTCATGAAAACATTTTTTTGTAGAAGGTGCACAGACATTTTATTGAACAGGTATAAATTATGCTGATTAACATTTAGAGCATTAACATGCTCCTGGTGTGGCATTGTTTCAGGTTTTCTTTCCTTCCTCAAGCCAACTACAGTAAGTGGATAAGAGGTCATCTGTTTTTTTCTGGGGGGTCTTAGTCAGGTTCTAATGGAACAGTGCATCTAAAATCGGCAGGAACATGGAACGCAAAGATTGGTGTTACATACGATATACGAATCTACCAACAGGGATATCTGCAATGTGTTCACTGGTATGTAGTCTCAGGCAAAAAATATTGGGTGGGATGACTGCCGCTAAAGTAAGGAAATTAAAGCAGCGTATTGAATTATTCTCTAACAAGCTTGGTTTCCAAAGAGGTTTCTAAAATACAACCTTGTTGTATGTGCACTACAAAAGTCAACAGTAACTTAATTAAAATTATTTCCATGTAGTTGAATTGAAACTTTGAGGATTAGAACTAGAGATCAGCCTCCCTCAGTAACGTCCCCTCAGGAAACTCATGTCTCCTCTCCAGGCATTCACTGGACTATGATTTGGCTCAAAGCAAGTATCCCTCAGCAGGAGCACACAGGACTGAATCTTCAGTCTTCTTTGAAAAGCAAATGGAAGTCAGTGTGCAGAACAGAAATTTGAAAACAAACACTTTGTCACAGCTGTTACGGATTCGGCCAGTGAAACCAAAACCAAGTAATGAACCCACTTGCAGGAGCTGATTAAGCCAAGTCGTGATCCTAATACCGTAGATGAAGGAGTGAGCCGAGAGTCCAGGGGAAGCCAGTGATCCAAACAGGGAGAGAGTAACCGAAGCCAGACCGTAATATAAAACCGTAGACGAAGGAGCTAGCCGAGAGTCCAGGGGAAGCCAGTAATCCAGAACAGGGACAGAGCAACCGAAGCCAAACCGTAATCCAAAAAAACGTAGTCAAAGGGAAAAAAACTAAAACCAGGAGGTGTTGTGGTAAATACGTACTCTGATAGGTAGACTCATTGAACTAAGACTACGCCTTCTTCTGCCTCTTCCATTGCCGGGAGGCAGGGATCGTAACAACAGCCTTGTGAGTAGTGGTCTCTGTAGATTCTGACTCTCCCTTTCCTTTGATAGATCCACCAATATTGTTGACATTGAAGTGTTCCAACTTGGTGATCTTTGTTCTAGAATTTACAGTCAAAAGGCATGAGAATTTGTACCTTTTCCTGTTCCCAAATTTAAAAAAGACTTACCAACAAAATATAATAAGAACGATAGAGGGACAAAAACAAAAATAATATGGTGGGTGGAGTTAGGAGCTCAAACCCTGAAAGAGTAGCCTGGTTTACTAATAATGTGATTTTGTATCACTGGATATTTCTTCATGGAGGCTTCAGTTTGGAATTCTCTGAAGCTATTGGTGCTTTTCATTTTTTTAACTGTTGAGACATTTTTTAAATACCAACATTTACTGTATATTTTCAAATGAATACTAATTGAAATTTGTTTCTGAATACTCTAACAATTAAAGTATCCAAAAGTGTATTTTAAATAAAAAAGAACTGGTCATGTAACCAGAATGTGAAGTGACACATTCTGGTTACATGATCTAGAATATCAAGGTTGTGGTTTAAGGAAAGCTTGATACCACAAGAAAGAGATTATTGATTTTTTTATTTTCAATTAATTTTATTTAAAATCTATTATTATTTCACTAAATATTACTATCCCTAAATACATTTACACCCCCATAACACCATGCAAATGAAGTATGGACAACTGATCTTACAATAAAAAAAGATTTTGGAGATAACAGCAATAAATAATAATGGTGAATGTGAGTTTCCAGCCAGAGTTACTGAATATGTGAAACTCTTTTTCTGTTGGAATGGAGTGTAGATGTTCTAATTGTCAATGAGTTTTAAGTCACCAATCAGCTACTGTACATAGAACACTTACACTCAACATCCACACCAAAGAAGCTAATATTTAACCTAGCAAATGCTGCTATTAACAAACACATTGCATCAGATATCTGTCAGTGTAAATGTTAAGCCTTCTGTAGGCTTTGTCTATAGATCGGCATGAACTCTTGATGCTTGTACTGTATAATGAAATCTCATATATAGTGTTCCGCTAAACCAGGTTCAGTATCGTTCATATACCTCAAGAGGATTCAGGAGGATTTGGCTTTCCAATTAAATGTAAATAAGCCTGTGTTTCTTCTGCTGTAATTAGCTGCAGGTTTAAGATTCACCTTATGATTTGCTTTACATTTTTCTTTGAAATTAGCCTTTTCTATTGTGGTCTGAATGGCTCTCATCTAGATCTCAGTTCCATTATGCGTTACTAAATCTAAAGGTCTACCTTATATTACAATTGAAACTCCTTTTAGCAATTCAAAATACAGGCCAAAGTACACTAGGGAAATTAAAAATGAACAGTAAAGCGAGACATCCTGGAAGTGGTGATTCACTTTTTCTGGCTGAACAAACCTTTAGCAAAATGTGTAAAGACAGACACAGAGATTTTGGATTGACTTGGAAAATCGTTTTTTGCCAGATGTTTTTTTTCTGTTCAAAATTCATGAAGCCTTTAATTCATGTAAATCATATGCCTGTTTAAAAATCTCTAAATAAACCTTCAGTTAATTTTCCTGTCTATTTGATTGCTGAACTACTACTACTTGTGTACTACTGCATGTGTATTTACTTCATATAATTTTGTAACTTTCAATTTCTTATCTGCTTAACAGTTAAACATCAGATGATAAGTAAATGTGACAAATTAAGTTCATAGTTATGCTATATTAACCATTTATCATCAATAATTTTCAATTTGTTTGATTTTATTTGTACAAATTTTGAAATTTTGCTTCCTTTTCTTGCAAGTAAACTTGCAGATACAGTACCTTGCAGACTCTGTACACAGAGCTACAGCAGTTCTGTTAGGTCCTCATAACTCATAACTATGCAAACATTTTATGGATAAAAATTATTAGCATTACTAATGGAAGATTTGATGGAGTTTTCCATTTTGTAACACAATAATGGCTTTGTACAATGTCGTATTAATTGTTTTAATAGGGTTATTGCAAATGAAATTGACAAGCAGCATTTTTTATACTGATACTTAAATGAAAGGTATTTTAGTATTGCTCTTTGTGACATTTCCATTACTGGTAAAAAGCTTTGAAATGTATCCAAGATAAAAGAAAGGTGGTGTGACCACATCCTGAAATGAAGGGGAATTAAAATGTCTACTGGTCTTTTGTTCAGTCTTTAATTGGACACATTAAAATGTCTATTTTCCCACACATAAAATTGTCTTCAAATTCTGAGATTTACCCTAAAAAAATCTTTGATTTTTCCCATACTGTTCTTTTCAAATAGAATTGATGTGTTATTATTAGTAGTAGCATTAGGAGTAGCTTAGTAGTATCATCCCTGTTCTTTTTTTATGTGAAATAATCTAATATTGTTTAGAATATACATTGATAGTATTTCATTCTGAAATTCTCCAACCTCAAGGATCTGCGATTACAAATACATTTTTCCAGCCATATGATGTTTTATTATTAATAATATATTCCAGATTTTTTATTTATTTTTATTAGAAATATGGTAATTGCATATACAGTATATTTACTACAATACATAACTAAAACTAAAAGGAGCTCTTTTTAAAGAAAACATATATTTAAAATTCAGTTCTATAAATCATCACACCTGGGTGGTGGGTAAATATACTGTACGTACAGTATTCAATTATATTCAATTACACACAATGCACACACAGAGAGAACGATGGAAGAGGAAATGTAGTCATTACTTTAATCTTCCTTTCATTCTTACAAAAGTTCACACATTAGACATAAGTGAAGTCAGATGATGATAAAATAACATTCTCTGTTGATTTGCTAAAACTAGGCTCACTTTCTTCCTACAAGCTGCTCTGAAGTGTGACACTGGTGGCAGACAGATTGCCGTTCAGTGATTTCCACCTCAATAGATCTGTTACACGTGGAAGCCCAACAGTTTGTCTTGGGTGACAAAGGTCCATCACAGCTCTGTGCCTCCTAATGCACCAGCCTTGACTTGACAACACCACTGCTGCCCAGCTGCACGGCAACAGGCCTGCAAAGATCCTCTTTTCCACACTGCACTGCTTCTCCGGTGATTCATTTCTCTTTTTCATTTGATCTTGTTCATTCATGCCTTTGGGGGGAGGGTGGTCTCTTGGATGAGTGTTTCTGCACCTGCTCCTCACAAAGCAATTGGAAAGTAGCTAGACAATACTTGCTCCAGGCAACCGTGACCACTGAGCCTAAACCCCTGCCTCTACAAACTCATTTTCCAATTATTTTTAGGTCACCAATGTTATTATTGTGATTATGGACCCGTTTCACCATTATTTTCTGAAGATCTCCCACCCCCACACTTTTAAAGTTTTTAAGGGGGATTGGGCAGTGCTAGAACAAATAACAGATCTGGACTATTTAATATTGATAGTGTTAACTAAATGTTATTTATATACTATATATTTATATTTGTTCAAGCTTTTTTTCTAAGTTTCATAACTATGGATGCTCTGCCCCATAACAGTAGATCTACCAAATCTGCATGCTTTATGTAAGTGGAGTGTCTAGCACAGTCACTGTTGCAACTGTATTAATATGGTAAGATTTTCAAATTATTCCTTTGGTTTTTTTTTTTAAAGATGTTAAGTGTTGCATTTACCTTAAATAAATCTGACCACTATAAAATGTATATGCTGTCACTGTATAGACTTAATTTATGATTTTATAGATTTACCAAAGAACGTTTTCAGACTTACTGGCTTTACAAATGAACCAGGTCTAGTACAGACCTACTTTTAACTGTCACAATCAGAGCATCTTACAATATGTTTTATTTTGTCAAGGCAAAAGACAATGGGCTGGCTGTTTGTGCTTTACAAGTGCCACTCCTGCCAGATGGAAAAATACAAACATATCATAGTTGCCAGAAATCCATAATTTCTCACAAATTCTTGGAAAAGATCCAAGCCACAGAAGTAAAAAGCTTTTACCTTGATTGAATAAAGCATATTATGTCACCAGACTTTATGTGTTTTTTTTGTTCTTCTGTCATTGTCAAGTCTATTTCAGATTGTATACAGTACTTACATTACTTAAAATTAAAGCATTTCCAGAAGAGTATTTAAAAGCAAGATCAGCGATGGGTAATTTTGGGGAAAGTGACCCAAAGTGGGTTTTCAATAGATCAAAGTGGCTGGGATCTTTTGGAAACCCTTTGAAGAAAAAAAGTCATAAAAGAAAATAGTCATATTCACAAGCTGTGATACTGCATATCTGAAATCTCTAGCACGCGACATATCATTTTTGAAATCTCAAAGAAAAGATACAGTCAGAATAATATCCAAAAATAGTACACTGTTTTTTTAAAAAATTTCCATCATGTAGCTGTGTATACATTGAGAAACTAAATGCAGTTTAATGTTTTGTATAAAAAGAATGCTAATTCACCTAACAGCTCTTCTAGCAGCTTTATTTTACAATTCATTTACTGTCATAAACTATTTCTCTGCTACCTCAAAAGTGGCTGTTATTTTGTTATTTCCTTGTGTTATTTAAAGCAGTATTACAGTAAGCTATGGAAAACTTGGATATATTCTGTTTCCAATTTAAACAAAACCCACTAACACATGTAAGCTGCCATTCTAAAAACAGCAGATTGTATGGAAATCATTTTGTGCCAAGGAGGCAAGATTAAAATCTTTTTTATTTTCATTTTGTTTTTGCTGTTGAAATATTTAGTCACAACAGGGGTTCTCTGAATTGTCTTGAAGCTCATATTTTTATCTGATGAGCAGTTGTCATCATCCTAGGTCTCAAATTGGATTTCTGTTAACACTTAGGAGGAGGGCATATTCAGAGTTACTATTATTAAAATGAAAATAATGTTTGTCTGAGTCAGCTATGGAGGTGGTAGTAGGCAGACAGAAGATAAAAAGCTGACACAGTGTGGGATTAACAGATTCCCCTTCTACATATTGTTTATCTGCAGAACTGATAAACAGACACGCTGGGTTATTACATCTGTTTTGTATTTATTTCTTTGTTTCACTTTGTTACTCTCATTAATGCCATTTTACAATTTTGCCTCAGCAAGCATTTTAAGTTTGAAAACATTTCCTGTTTTCCATATCTTGCCAATTCTACATTTTTGTAATTTAATATGAGGCATCAGGACTGTGGTGAATATCACATTGATGTGATGTATGGAATGGTTTTATTTAATACGAGGGCTATATTATGACTAAAGCTAGTGGTTCTACTTTTAAGATATCCGAATAAATACCATTATCAGTTATTAATGCATAAAATGATATCTTTAGAATTGCTGAATGTTTCCTGCTTTTTACTTTGAAGATTATATTTGCAAGCATGTGTAGCATGGATTTCTCTTTTAAAATGTCAACATAACATGATTAGGGAAATAATTTGTGTCATCTAACATTCCTGACATGAATGGATATACAATAATTTTTGTATATAAATGCAGTATATATTGTGATGCCGCAGGTGGTGTGGTCATTGAACAGGATCATAAGTAAGCAGGGTTTGAGACAAAGCACCTCAATGCATAAATAGGTGTCAATGGGAGGTTTATTTATACACATGATATATAGTGAAAAACAAACAAAACAAAAATGAATGGAGGCAGCAATTCTGTCCTCTAATATGACAAAAGAAAAGAAGTAAGGAAAACTAAAGCTCACTCTTTAACTGAAAAAGAAAGATCTCCCTTTTTTATAGCAAATAAACTGATAAAATAATGAAAAGAGACATTAATAACTCATCACAAAGTCTGCAACATTCTCTATAATTGTTTATGAACCGGAGAAGCGATGTTGTTTTGAAATGTTTCACACTAGCGACATTGAGCTCTGAATGCTGTTTGTGGAATGCAGTTATAGTTTTTGTATAGTTTTTGTACAATACAATATTTCCCTTGTCCATTCCATTTCTGGGTGGTTTTGGGCATGTCATAGAAAAATCCTTGAAGTGATAAATAAACCAGCGATACAGTATTGAGAAGGAATCAATATTCTCCTTTTTGTAATCTAATTCTGTGTGATGGCTTTACCCTATTTCTATGGAAACTGAAGACTTTCTTTTTAAAGAACAGCAGCAGTTGAGGGAAGTTATTATCATTTATCCTCTTGGTCAATTTTCTTTTGATTTCTCTGGAGTGTTAAAGGGAAGATTTTTAAAAAATGTTATTGTGGTAGATATAAGAGAGACTGGTTAACATACTGTTGTATATGGAATTGTTTCCCCATAGGAGATAACTATCACATGAATCGATATTACATTTACAGTTTTGAGTAACTCTTATTATAATATCTGAGTTCAGAAGTGTGACCTGCAAGGAACTGGTAGAGGTTAATTCCACAGTGAAAAGTTACCAGTGCAGCACATTTGCTAAATATGTTTGAAAGCAGGGATGCACCCTGTATTAGTGAAGATTAAACATTTAAGATACTGAAATCAAAAGCTGTAAAACAGCTGGACAGCATGGTTAATATCCTTCAACAGACATTCCCCCAAGAGACTGGACACCTTGGCGATTCAGATTGATCACATTAATACTGATAAGTCTCATATTGAGGTTTTTTTTCTCCTTACTAAGGAGTTTATGGTTCCTCTCCACTGTTGTCTTTTCTGTTCTGTTTTCACAACATGTAGGGGACACTTGCTCTGTTAAGTGCCTTGGGGCAACCTTCTTGTGAAAGGCACTATATAAAAATCAATTGAATTGAATTGAATATTGCCCTAATTGAAGAAATTGAATGATTCACAGACTCGTATTTGTAAAAAGACAAAATGGAGTCCATTACATCTGCACTGCCCCAGGAAAATAATGTGACTAACAAAAACAAAACACCCCAAAAAAGAACAGGCGATGACTCAGTTGAAAGTGCACCAGAGTTTGATGCTTTTTTTTTTTTACAATTTGTTAGCCTTGTAGATGAAAAAAAAAATAGAAAAATACAAATAACTTGATAAACCTGAACTTCTGCAAGAGATGGGAAAAAAGATGAAGGAACTTTTATACTGGGGTTTATCACCTCTTTGAAAAGACTAGGAAGTAAGCAGAGGAACGGAACTGAACAACAGTTCTTACAAAGAATAAGGGTCGACAAGAGAAGATGCTGAGTCAGTGATCAGTGCTGAAATATACAAAGAGGTAAAAGAAGACAAATCTGAGGACAGGGAAGGCTTTGATGGACTTCATAAGGAATGAGTTGAGGCTGGATGAAAACAGCATCAAAGACATAACTCTCCCACTGTGTTAGTTGAATTGAAGGTAAACTGGATATTAAAATACAATGGTCCCCATTGACTCCATTCCATGTTCACAAGGAATAATAACACCCAAGAATCAGAAGCATTGGAAAAGTTTGAACACTTAAATATAGTACGTTTTGGCTTCTCCTGCTTGGTTAAGAGTTAGGCTTCTGGCTGTGGGACAAGGTGGCTTGATCCCCCATTCAGAGAGAGGACTTCACCAAGGGGCAGCAGCAAAGGTAAAGAGATGGGGTGGAGGTGGGATGAGTGTGAAACAAATGCTGGACGATTCGAGTGCAAGAGCTATTTATATAGTGAAAGTCTGTAATGATTGTGATTTAAAATAGCTGCTCGAGATTGCCTTGTCTGTCTTTAAGCCTACCGAAAACTTCCATTTATTGCTACATTTGAATAATATACTGTAGCAGGCATCTGGAACCTATACCCTCTACTTAAAACCTACAGAGAAACTGGAGGCTAAAACATATTGTGGAAGCTATGTTATACAGGGATCTAAAAATTACACTATAGTTCACCTTATACCTCATTATCCACCATAATATAAGACTGTAGATATTTAGAACCAATCTCACTACTGAATTTTACAATAGTAAGATGTTATTATTCTAATAGTGATCACTTGGTTCTTTGCCCAGTGATAAAATCGTATTACATCTAGCTATCTGTAATTATTTTCATATATACTATACAAGTAGGTATGGATATAAAAGCAGTAAATGTGCATACTGTTAAGACTTGCCAATTTTCATATGTATTTGTAGATTTTCTTTATATGTGGAATACCATCGATATAGGCAGGTCTTCTAAATGCATCTACAATTAATCATTCATTTTCTACAAACTCCTGTGTGAGTAAAGATCTATTAAATTCATTTATTGGAAAACCAAAAAAAGAAATTCAGAAAGTTACTGTAGACTGACTTATTACAGATCCAGAAAAGAAAGCAGACTGACTTATTACCAGAAACACATGTCCTAGAGGCAGAGCAACAGGAACTGAAAAGAGGCTGGGTGGGGCAAGTGTTGCATGCTTCATTTAATTCTAAATAAGGTTGCATGCTTCATTAAATTCTAAACAAAGGGTAACGTATAATTCTCGATCTAATCATTGCGTATCAGGCACAAATGGATGGTTTGTAATAATGAATGGTTTTGTGATGAAAATTGGACCTAATTAAGATCTTCCTGAAGTTTGTTTCTTATTTAATATTTAAAGAATTAACACAGTTTCCAAATACAGCACTATCTGTAGTTAAAACAAGGTGGAAATTTCAACACCATCCTTAATAACCTTTAAACCTGCCAAAAACTCATATAATGCACAGATGTAATAATATGGTCTAGAAAATATATGGTATGGATACAGTATGCAATCCCACCAATAGCTAATGTTCTTATTTCACCTTATTTATAAATCTTATTACTATATAAATTTTTATGGGCAAAGTATTGAACATGCTCCTGGATTTTTAGTTTTGAACTACTATACAATAAATATCAATTTCAAGTGTGGCCTTTTAATGTTTTCTTCTTGAAATATTTGCACTCACAAAGAATGGTTGACATTGCTCAAATGTAAGAATACCTCTGCTCATCTGCTTTATTACGGTGTTACAAACTGGTCTTCGGGCCCCAGTATCCTGCCTTTTGGATCTTGTCACCTTCTTAAAGTGGACCAGACTGTTGTGGAATAGAAGCAGATCAAAGAGAAAAGAGGAAAAACCATCTTTTCATTTATAGTTACTAGTATTACATTTTAAGCAGTGTTCTCTCTCTCTCTCCATGCTGGAGCCTCCAGAACTAACTCATATCCTACTCTGGACCTTCTGTGTTAAACTTACAGAACCATCTGTGCCCAAGTGTGGACACCAATTCCCAAGTGTGTCATCCCATCCTCTGATTCACTCGTGGACATTCCTAGACAAGGTTTGGGTTAGGAAGCCTTTATAGTGCCCCCTTTTGGCTTTGGGTGGAATTACCTTGCAGTGTGTGGTTAGTGGGTCAACACAGTCAAAGTGGCTGTAAGGGGTAAAATAATTTCATGCTCAATTTAATCATCATATAAACAATGACAGGAGGAGGCACAAAAATACCAAAGTGTCCAACAAAAACTGTCACATGCAGTTGATAGTAAAATTGCTGAAATAATATAATTGCAGCCAATAAAAGATTTATGATAACAAAACTAGGACTCATTAGATAGATAGATAACACTTTATTAATCCCGTAGGGAAATTGATGTGTTACAGCAGTCTAGCCCAAGACAAGCAAAAACAGACATCAGAATAGTTATAAAACAAAAGACAACAAAATAAATAAAAATAAATAAATACATAGGTTTGTGCAAAATGTGATGATCATAGTCACCGTAAAAACAATAAAATATGTGCAAAATGTGCATAGGTTTATACAGACTGATTGTCCAAAAAGTACAATGAAGCAAACATGCTGTCCATAGAGGAGCAAATGAAGGGCTAACAGTCCTAGCCTAGGGCAGCGTTATACACCCTGACAGGCGCCGGGAGGAAAGACCTGCGGAAACGTTCCCTTGAACACCGTAGCTGGAGCAGTCTATTGCTAAATGTGCTCCGCTGCCCAGTAACAGTCCCATGAAGCGGATGAGAGGTGTTGTTCATGATGGCTGTGAGCTAGGTCAGCATTCTCCTCTCAGCCACCACCTCCATGGGGTCAAGGCTCATCCCCAACACAGTGCCAGCCTTCTTGATAAGTTTATTGAGCCTACAGTATTTGCATCTTTTGTCATGATGCTGCTGCCCCAGCACACAACAGCGTAGAAGATGGCCACCGCCACCACTGATTCATAAAAAATGTGTAGCAGTGTTCCACACACGCCAAAGGACCTGAGTCTCCTAAGAAAATAGAGTTGGCTCTGACCTTTCTTGTACAGGGCGTCAGTGTTACCAGACCACTCCAGCTTATCATCCAGGTGTACCCCTAAGTACTTGTAGGAATGTAAGCCCTCTATGTCCTCACCCTGGATGGAAACAGGATTCAGCGGAGTTATCCATTATCCTTTCAGTCATGGTACTGTTCTATTAAAATAGCCAAAGACCAATCAGGAAACTTCATATCTGAGCTTGATAATGAACTACAAGAGGCTTTGGATGCAAAATGCCTATTCTCACAAGTACTGTATAGACGACTTCATAGCAGATTTTTTTCAAACATTCATTGGAACATACAGTACAAATCCGCTTCTCTTTACAAATTGGTTTTTCTTCTACAAATTTCCACAGTAAAACAATTCTGCTCTAATTTCTTCAATATTAAATATGAACTAGTTATTGTCACCTGTACCCTTTAAATATGGATTTTAAAAGAATCTAGAAAGCTCTAGGTTTAATATTCTAAACTGCAGTGACACACATGAAACATCCAGACAAATCTGGTTTTATAAAAGGCAGACACTCTACAGATAATACCATTCGGCTATCTGATTATTTTGCAAAGAACATTGATGCCCAATGTTGCAGTCTCACTGAATGCAGAAATGGAGTTTGGTAGGATCAGATGGCCAGTTCTCTTTTAATTACTCCCTTAGCTTAGATTTGGTGAAACACGAATAAGATTAGGTTTTTTTATCATTATCTAATAGCCTAGACCTTTATAATTGATATCACCATTAAAACACCACCTGTGCATCAGGCAGGGTTATAATATAATGTGGGTTTGAGCAAGAGTAATGTTTCTCAAAGTCACCAGTTATGCATGCTATGCCATACTCTGTTTGGAGAGTACAAATGTCCCTATCCCATTGGGATAACAATGGCTTTGGCAAAATCTCAGGTATCAAAATTAACCGGGCTAAATCTGATTTCCTGTCTGTTATTACATTAGACTGGGATGATAAAGCCCAGGTTCCCTCTGGATCCCCCAGGTACTAAGGTATTTGTTTTCAACATACCCAAATAAACTCTATAACTTCAATTAAGCACCCTTTTGAAAATCAATAACCACCAATGTTGAAAGATGGGCAAATCTTTCGCTAACCTTAATAATACAGGTTTCGGCCAGTAAAATCATTGCTACGGAGACTAAATTATCTATTCTTCATGGTCCCTTTCAGCCTTTCAATGTCCATTGGTTTACTACACCTGACAAAGTACTAAATAAATTCCATTGGAAGATAAAAAAGCTTGAATTAAACTGGCAACACTCCAAAAAGCAAACTATCATGGAGGTTTATCAGCACCAGACTTCCATTATTATTCTTCAGGATTTGAGCTCTAATACCTACTGAAATTAATTTAATCTGGTAGCCCATCCCATTTTGTTTAAATATGGAGAAAACTGATTGTGATTTAATTATTGTTTCCTTAATTATAGAAAAACACACACCTACTATTACTCTTACATACCTGAAACATTAAAAAGCGATGGAAAGCAAATGCAATAATGAAATACAGTTTAACTAGACTAACAGTAAACTAGAAATAGAGTGCTTTATATATAACATCATTATATTAGTAACAATTTGGTGCTGTTAATAACTGTCTTTAAACAATGTATTAAGATATTGTTAATGATGTTGTAAACTGCTAGGATTTGGAGAATTGTTCAGGCTGCTGTCATATTTAAAGTTTCATTACTAACATTCAATTAATCTACAGTACATGTTGATTATTATCACATTCATGTCACTCTACTAATGCTCAATATGTGTATTTATAATATATATAAAACATTATTTATATATATTTAATTATCTATTAAATTATATAATGATAACTACATATTATTGTAATTATACTTTGTAATATGAATATAACATTATATTCATATAATATATATAGTATTAATTATATATGTGTTTTATATAAATTGCATTTATAAAAAGTATTTAATTTAATGTATTTACTGTATGTCACTCTACTAATGCTCTATAAAAGCATTAACTTTATAAAGCATTTACAGACACCATTTGCACCCCAATCTACAGTGTTACTCCTATTAATGTTACTCCTAACTATTACTTTAGTTAGATGCTTTTTTAGAATGCATTGACAACAGGAAGATTTTTAACCTTCTTATTTCTAGAGCCCGTGAACTTTCTGCTGTAGGGTATGAATTAGAATCATTTACTAAACACTGATTTAAATTGAGAAACAAAAACTTAGTTGAATTGCTTATTTCCATGAGGCCCAGACAACTACAGATACTGTGGGTTGGATATCTGTTACAGTATGTTGAAAAGAGGGTCTTAATGATAGTTTTGATAATATTGATAAAAGATGGGAAAAGTGCAGGTATCCAATGTAATTTTAGATGTCAAGCTTGGGCAAAAGACCAAGTCATCTGAATACCTGAAAGATTAAGAGACATTTTCAACTAACTCAAATCCTTGAAATCTTTATCTGATATACCGTATCTCACTCATTGCCAGTAAATGAATAGCAACTATATAAAAACAAATTGTGTATTGTTTTTTTTCTTGGTGAAACTTAATTTGAACTGAAGGGCTTCAAAGCCATGGCTGTAAATAGATTTATTGGAGTTCTCGCAGTTTGTCTGTATCTGGTGGTGCTTTGTAAGACAAAACTGAGCACAAAATATTGTTTTTGATCAAAATGGTAGAAGCTTAAATTACTTGGCATAGTTATTTGGTTTTGCTATAATTATAAGACAAACTTTTGTAAGCAAAAGTTCCTCATACACATTCACAGCTGCACATATTCTTGGGATTTTGTCACATATGTTTAGTAGACTGTCATGTTGTCCAGTAGCCTATTTCATTTGACTGTGTTTTTTCAAACAATAAACCTTGTTTCTTTTTCTATTCACATTTTAAACTTGAAAGTTTAACCATGAACTATATTAAAAGCCATTGTCATGCAGAAAAAGTAACTCTTCATTCTCAAGTCACCATTATATACTGTAGGTATTGTCACCTTTTACTGTATTACAGAAAAAACCTCTATATCTTCACAGTACCAGTTTCATGTGTTACCAGAGGCACTACAAAACATGTCCAGCTTATTCTTCTTCTACATACCAGGAGAAGAGTAAACTGGAGTCACTTTACTCTTCTTTCGTTTCATCTTAATGATGAAGAATTCATAGTGTCATTTGCTTCATATACAGTACCATCATTTTGATATATAGCTCATGGCCCACATGAAATTTTGTTTCTTTTATCATCTTTCATATTGTTACCCTTTCCTTACAATTTCTTGGATATTTGGCTTTACTGTTTCCTATGAAGGGATCTGATGTGAAATTAAGGTCAGGATAATATCATGTACTGCTGGGAGACTTTTAGTCTGGAAGCATATTAAATCTGTGTTTTGTATATTTATTCTGCCATCTACCACTTTTATTTGCATTATGGGCCTTTTTTCTATTTTTATTGTCTGTACACCTTTCTGCATAGACCCGACTAGCTCAGCTGGTACAGAAAGAGACTCATAATCTCAGGGTAGTGGGTTTGTGTCCCACGTGGGGCGCAAGGTTCTCTAATTACCCATGCTGGGAAGCAGCAGTATTGGGCGTGTTGGTGGAAGAGGGTCACATTTCTGTGACAACGGCAACAACACTCGCACTATCTGCGTGGAAGAAAGTCCTGACAATCTATTTCTGTATCCTGCAATGAGAGCTCTATGGATAGTGATGTTGGAACTGTCCATAGGGTCACCATGAGTCGACACAACTCAACCACACTTTTCTGCAGAAAAACTTGACCTCTCTTGGAATTTCTCTCCCTCTTTCTGAAAAGTGTTGTGGATACATGCTCATTGTATTTTGTCCTTGAAACTCTGCCAGCTGTCTATACACTTATCTTTATTCTCTTTCAGACTCAGCATTTAAAAAAAAAACTGAATTGATTGCCTGACATACTGTATCAGCACCTGGCTTTCCCACATTTTCACTAATTTCTCTAGTCACGGTGTTATCAGAAATGAAAGCTGTCTTCAGCTTTCTGACAGACAGCAAACTGTACAATTCATTAAAATAGATAAATAGTTTCATTGGAGTAACTGAGACAGAAGTCAGTGAAATGTAGCCAATTTTTCAAATAAATATCACAAATTTACATGAGCCAGTGATACAGCTATATATTTGTTTCATTTCAACAGGAGCTCTGAAGGTTTTCCCAGTGACCCCTTAGCTTAGATCACCAGAGTTTCTAACACCAATTATCAATTGTCAGCCAATCTTACCACACAGACAGAAGACTAAGGCTGAACCCAGTACCCAGTACCCAGTACACTATTGCACCTGCCCCAGTTCAGAGAGTACAGTACAAAGAGAACATTGAGCTGCTATCACACTTAATGTGGTTTATAGCAGGGATGCCAATTCTGGTCCTTGTGTACTGTATGTGTCTCCCAAAGAGCTGGAAAAGTTGTTAAATTGGCACCATTACATCAAAATTGAGCTGATTTAGATCTTTAAGAGCTGAGATGGAATGAGAGAATACAGACAAGCAGGCCCTCAAGGACCAGTGTTGCCTGGTCCAGGAAGATATTATTTACAAGAAGACGAACACATATTGGTGAATATAGAAATGTCAGTGAAATGGAAAGAGTGATATAATTCTCTCCCCCAGGCTATATGCGTTGTGTTTCTGAACTTTTGAAAGGAGTTTTATGTGGACTCAAAGGTATGGTTTTATCGTGATGTCATTATAACCCAGATGTATATGAGGAATTAGATAACTTCTATTCCAAAGAAATAGTGGGAAGGCCAATATAATCCCTGAGTGTCAGGACCTCTCCTTGACACTAATGCAAATTTCCCATCTGGGACAATAAGGGAAGTCATTAAGTAAGAGGTTAGTTAACTTTTTATTGCATTGACATTTGTCTCTAAAATCATAGATGTCAGTTCAGTTTAGAGATCAGGGGTTCCCTTTCACCCCTTCAAATATGTACACTAAATATCTAAGTGCAATATGGATAAACTCCAGTTATCCTTTTTTTCAGTGTTACACAGTTTTTCTGTAAAAAAGTCCCCATTCAGTGCTCAGTCAAGAGTGTAAATATTACTTTGCTGCAGTTTGAGTAAAGAATAGAAATACAAATGTAAAATTTCACACAATGAACAATAATCCTTTTTGACATCCCTCTTTCTTTGGAGACAAAATAATTTTCTTTTCAGTTGTCATTTTTAACATTTTATCAGAGAATATGTGAAGAAATTCCTCATCTCGTTGAACATTTGTAATGTTGCTTTACAGTTAATGTTTGACTGTTAAAGCCAAGTGGAGGAAAGATAAAAAACATTCTATCGCCTAATATATAACTGTATAAACAGAAACAAAAACAATATGTAAATGTAATCACTAGGAAGAACAGGTTACTTTCAAAATATTTAAACTGCTTTAGATATATTGTGAATCAAGTGAAAGACTGGTTGTGAAGTTTAATCACCTTCTTCAGATTTGAATTTTAGTGAAGGTTGAAATGTCCATGTCGATTCGTGGGAATTCCCTAATTATTTTATATTTTTCCAACATGTTTTTTTAGACATATATCACCATCATCTATCACTGTCGTTTTCAAGCCCCTGTCTGAAGATTGTCACTTGCCCTACTAACTAACAGGAAAAAATAGCCTCTTAAGAAGAATTCATCACGCTTGTGGAAAGGGAAATGAAAAAGTACAGCAGAAATATATTGTGACTCATATTGTATCACTGTAATATAGCACATACTGTACATGCAGCTTCCTCTCATATACAGTACTAGTTTTTCAGTGAAACACTCAGGTTTCACTTTAGGAAGAAATTAAAGTTGTCTTGTCTTTATGGCAACAGTGTCAGAAATGTATGACAAAAAAACCATCATGCCAAAACTGGAATATTCTGGAATATATAGGAGGCAACAAAAAACTGTCCAGCAAGTACTACAGAGTTTTAATACTATTTACCAGTTTTATTAAGTTATAGTAGAATGATTTATCGAAAAGTAAGAAAGGTATTATCTTTTCCTTGCATCATGAACTGCTGTATATACTACGACAATGTCACGGAAGTCGGAAAGGACGAACCGTGGAAAGGCAGGAGAGCGTAAAAGACCCTATGCGTAGCGGCGAGACGGGGGTTAGCCCGGGCTCAGCTGTTAAGGGAATGCCCTATAGAAACCTATGCCCTCAGGTAGCGGACGTGGGGCGACCTGGTGCTAGGCGGGTTTCAGGACATCCGAACGTCAATGCTGAGCCAAGGCAGACTGAAAGACCCGGAAATATATAGTTCCAGAGAGAGAGAAACACCGGAAGGACAGCAAAGCACAGGAAACTAGGGACAGGAC
This sequence comes from Lepisosteus platostomus, assembly GCF_059453375.1. NCBI lineage: Eukaryota > Metazoa > Chordata > Actinopteri > Semionotiformes > Lepisosteidae > Lepisosteus > Lepisosteus platostomus. Next base: position 78,266,477 of record NC_142613.1, on the reverse strand, counting down.
AGAGTAGGAGTGCCCTCTCCCATAAATAAAGGAAATGAGAGACAGGACAGACAAACAATTAGCAGAACAGTCCACGTGCATTTGACTGATTTGTTTTTCAACTAAGCATTATTGCAAAAGAAAACAAAACATCATTGAAATTCTTTAAAAGTTATCTTTATGTCTTTAGTTCATTTCTTTCCCCCAAATGCTGTGTCTTTCAGAATACTCTAAAGTGAAAAATTTCAGTGCGGTCAGTAAAATTTCACTTTTTTAGTCTGTACAGAATATCTTGCTGCCCGTAAGGGAATGCATAAGGCTTTTTACAGTTGCCAGGAGCAGTCTCAGATATATCCCTAGCTAGTACTTTCATTCAGAGGTCAACATCTGGTGTATTTTTGTTGCTGCTGTTGAAGGACTTCCCTCATCTGGTAGCCTAGGACCTGAACACAAAGGAAATTACTGTATATATTTGTTTTAATAGATGATCTAAAACATTAAACCTGGAAGTGCATTTGTGCTATGTGCAGACCCAAGCAATTGTGTTCAATTCAGAGAATGTTAATGTTATAAAAATGGAAATGTCTTTATCTAGGGCCTGTTTCATAACAGCTCTGTGATTACAATGTGCTTGTGAGGACGCAGAGGTCATCGTCACTGCCAGCATTTCATAAAATGCACCGCAAGTGCTGTTGTGTGCAATCATGTTTTTTACAGCCTGAACTAAACATAATCAGAGACCAAGGAAGATTATTGTGTATTTATATTATTTATTTATATGAATCTGCATCCATCTCCTAACTCAGCACTGCATTGCATGTGATAATAGCTGTCCAGAAATAACTGGGTTATTTTTTAAAACTCAATTGGTATTTCCCTGTGCGCAATCAAAGAGGAAACTCGCCCCTCAGTAGTGAATGAGCTAAATGGACACAGAGAAAATTGGTCCCTTTGCAAACTGGGAGGCAGAACAGAATAACGTAGACAATGGGGGAGAAACTGGTTTCTACAGAAAGAAAAAAGAAATGGAAAAAAGTTCAAGGAGGCTTTTCCAGGGTACGTATTGCGATTTCAATATATTTTAATTCTTTTGAACTTTCGTCACTTGTGTATTTCTAGCTACCTCTTTCCTATTGTCGGACACATTTCTATGTCAGTGATCTGGTACACTTTCAGAGGAATACATTTTAGAAGAATGAGAGGGATCATCTTGTTGACCTTGTCATCTGTTTTGACACATTTTCACTGATTTTTGTCATTACCTGACATCTGGGACCCTGTAGAGTATTCCCACAGAGTATTGTGAAGACAGTGATTGGGAAGAATTAGATCAGAGGTTTTAGCATTCTGGCCATTCATCCCCATGAACGCTGTTTTCAAAGAATATGAAGAGCTTTGTCTAGAATTTCTACATTTATTTTAAGTGTGAATTTGTCCCATATTAATAACAATAATAATTGCTTACACTTATATAGCGCTTTTCTGGACACTCCACTCAAAGCGCTTTACAGGTAATGGGGACTCCCCTCCACCACCACCAATGTGCAGCCCCACCTGGATGTACGACGGCAGCCTTAGTGTGCCAGAACGCTCCCCACACACCAGCTCTCAGTGGGGAGGAAAGCAGAGTAATGAAGCCAATTCATAGATGGGGATTATTAGGAGGCCATGATTGGTGAGGGCCAATGGGAAATTTGGCCAGGACGCCGGGGTTACACTCCTACTCTTTTCGAGAAACGCCCTGGGATTATTAATGACCACAGAGAGTCAGGACCTCGGTTTTACGTCTCATGTTTACGTCTGAAATATTTCACTTTTGGTTCATCCTGTTTTTAAGATATTTTATTTCTATGTCGTTGTCAGCAGTGAACATGTGAACAGTTTACCAACACCAGTGTGTGTCAGCTGTGTGCTCCAATGTGTTATCGCCAGTTGTTTTATTTGCTACATACTCTTAAAAGGAAATATTTTTTAGATTGAACCTGTGAAGAATTGAACATTTTGAAGAAGGGCCTGTACTTAATTGGTTCTGTTATTTACCCCTCTGCTCCTACCATATTCAGTTCCCCCATCTACTGTCTCCTCTCATTGTGTATTTTCATTGTTCACATCTTGTGTATTTTTCTGTTGTCGTTCTGTAAAGCAAGTGCTTTAAGAAGCCACCTTTAAAGGTATATAAAATAAAGATGATGATGATGATGATGATGATGATGATGATGATGATGATGATGATGATGATGATGATGATATTATTATTATTATTATTATTATTATTATTATTATTATTATTATTATTACACCACTTAGAAATTGCATTTGATTTAGTCTGTATGAGACAGTGTGACTTTGCCTGCATCCAATTCTTGGCACCCACAATAGTATGGAATACTAATATACCAAATATAACAGTATATACCATATCCCAGTCCTACTGTACATGGCATTCCTAGGGTCAGGTGGCAAGTAAACATAGAGGAGGACACAGATGATCAAAAGGAGCTTTAATAATTTACTCTGGTTAATTACAGTAACTTTTATTGAATAAAACATTAAGACAACCATATATTTCATGATCTGTTAAGCACATCCTGTATGTGCAAAAAAGACAGCAGGTCCTAATGGCATCTCAGCTTTTTTTTCAAACGTTTCTGCTTAGAAATTAAGCAATTTAAAGCAATATGCATCTTGTTGTTAAACACCAAGAGGACTTCAATGCTTAACTGCTGTTTTTTTTCCCCTTCAACTCTGCATTTAATATCGTGCAGCCCAATCTTTTGATTAGCAAACTGAAGAGGATGTCTTATAACTCTAATATCATATGGTATCATTCATTTTTAACAATATACAGTATGGCATACATTATGTCAGAGTGAATAAGGCTATCTCAGAGTAAAAATATATTAGTAGATGTTCTCCTCAGGGCTGTGTGAATTCAAATTCTATCCATACTATATACAAATTGATGCAAAGTAGTAGTCGTCGTTGTCGTCGTCAAGTCAATTGTATTGTTAAATTTTGAGATGATACATCTGTGTTTGTGTCACTGTTGTCCCGAATTCAGAGGATTGGGATCCAATGCATGGCTCTTCAGAAGGGGAGCTTCGGAGCAGAGACGGGATGCTGAGATGTGGTCGAGTGGAAAAGCTAGGTCCAAAATCCAGGAAGGCGTCTAGGGAGCGTCGGTACAGAATCGGGAGGCGAAGGCATAGTCTGAGTCGAATATGCCAGGAATCTAACACTAATAATTGCAAAAGGGACCGTACGAGTACGGAACTCAGGGAGGAGCCCTCAATCATGAGCAAGGAAAGGAAGACTGGTGAGGGTTTAAATAGTGTAGAGAAGATTGGTGCGTGAACTGTTTTACAGCAACAGTGTTGGTGTACAGACGGACAAGAACAACAATATACTTACATATTTGCATAGAAAATAATTTGTTAAGTAACAATATGGCTAAAGGTATGAATGAGAACTTAAATCTGTTGGTTTTGGAGTTGGGGAGTCAGTACCTGTGTTCTGATGGGAGTAACTGGAAATCATTTAACAAGGGTGTGAAGGATCGTCACAGATGGATTTTGCTTTATGCAAAACAGGCGAATGATAGATGGCGGATAGGGTGTAAGACCAGAACCAATGACCTTCTGACATATTTTCACCAGACTGCCCAGTTTGATCTTGGCTCTCAGATTCAGGTTGCCAAACCAGCAGTTCAGGATAAAAGGTAGAACAGATTTGAGGAAGGGCCAGTAAAACAAAATGGACAATGAATCAGCAACCTTAAAATGCTTAAGGTTCCTTAAGAAAAAAAAAGACATTGTTGTCCTTTTTTGAGGGTCTAGTCAGTATTGGCTTCGAAGTTTAGCTTAGAGTCCAGAACAGTCATGTCAACAGTCAAATGTCCTGGACACATTAAGATTGAGGAACTTTTGTTCACACCAGGTGGCAAACTCATCAACAATTGGTCCGTGGCTCCACTCGTTTGCTTGCAGCAGGCTAACAATGACAGAGTCGTCTGAAAATTTGAGTATTTGATTTTGTGTATTATGTGTCAGAAATTCATAGGTTTGTGCATAATCTGACTTGTTGGTGACCGTTCATATGTAGTGATTCACAAATAATTTATTATCCAGGTTAATTAATCTACTATATTTAGGAATATACATAGACATCTGGACTAATCAGGTTGGGAGTGTTTGCTCTTGTGTTCAGCAGCATGTGTATTATTTTACCAAAGACTAAGAGTGTTCAGAGTTGGACAGAAAATAATGCTCCTCTTTAACTATGCTGTAATCTTGAGTGTTACTAGATACGGTTTAACAATGTAGTTTGGTAATTTATCAGTTCAACGAAGATGAAAAATCACCCATCTTGTCCAACCAGCAATGAAGGTTATGGAAGTGAATCAGCACGCCTGCTTGCACAGAATCCATGATTAGGCAGGCAGAAATAATTATATCTATCCTTTTTTATATTCTTGATTCTGAATATCAATCAGACCAGAAATTATCAAGGAAAAAACATCTTCACTGCTGTCTATCATATTCATCTTCCCCTAAAACTGTACCACCTCTTCTTTCTACTCAGACTTTAAACCAGAGTACTCTGAAGAGTTCCAGACTCTGAGTTTTGTTATAAAAGAGAGTTTGCTTGAAATTCTGATTTTCTTTATTGTGGAATCAACAGACTAAACATCCATTCATCTCTAACCACTTTATCCAATATAGAGTTGGATGGGACCACTGTAAATAGGCACAAGGCAGCACACATCCTCAATGGATGCCAGTCCATCACAGGACACAGAGACACAGACACTCATGCACATAGATCGCACCCTAAGAATTGAACCTAGGGCTCCAGCATTTCTAAGGCAGAAATGCTAACCAGCAAAGTCACCCAAGACTTAATGTTTATCCTATTTTAGTGATGTCTTTTTTAAGAATAGGAAAATTGGTTCCCTTTCATCTGTGAGCATCTGTTTGAGAGATGTAGTCCTAGTCCTTGTCTGGATCTATTTCTTGGTACAATGCAGGTTTACTCTCTTTGGCCCGTTAAGGTGTTTGTTGTTTATTTAGATTAGAGGGAAAGAATCTTCAATGTCTTAAGTTGGACTCTGAAACTCACTGAATTGTAAATACCCATGTGTAACAGAGCAAGAGTTTAGCAAAAGTCTCACAGTGAGACTCCAGATTTGCTCTCATGATGAGACATAAGGTTGTGGGAAAGGTCTGACAGTGAGAAACTGAGTCTAGCGGTGAGACTCCAAGAGAATGAAATCCTACCCTGGAAGAAGGCCTATATCTGGAACATCCCCAGAACAGACTGGAGGATTTTAAAAACAGCCAGTCCAACGGGGGAGAGAATGGGGCTATCAGATGTCAAATGTCAGTGAGAAACAGAGTCTCATGGTGAGACTTCTGAAAATTGTCTGCTCAGGTTTGGATAATACATTTGGATAAACTCAGTCTCATGGTGAGACAGTTGATGAGTAGTGGAAGGGGGAAGTATCATCAAGGCCTCAGGGCATCTAGGAATGAGGAAACTCATAAATGTAAACAGTTTTGAGAGCAAGGAAAACCCCTATGGAGCGGCAGCCTTGATCTTTGGCATGTCAATCTGCCGGTAATTAAAAAAAATAATCCAGCCATACGAGAATGACTTTCTGCCCCTACATATTTCCAAGGTACAAAGGTATTTCTCTTACTCGCAAAGGCGAGTAAATGTGGGATCTATTTTGGGTTAAAATAAGGTTAAACAGGTTAAAATATAACAGATTCATTACATATTAAAGTATAGTTGTTCTATTTTTCATTATAAACATACAGTATGTTCGAATCATATAAATTTGGGCATGATTATTATTAAGAGCTGTACTGGAGAATGCATAACTCTGTGTCAGGAAGCGTTAATTGTCAGAATACTCCTTGAGTGCTGCTGATTATGTGGTGGCCAATCAGAATTGGTTAACTGGTCGCTTTCCTTGTATATAAGGTTGATTATCCCTGTATTCGGCGCTCAGCATTGTCAGATTTGAAACTTCTTCGGTGTCAGCTTGTACAGTTGGACTTGCTCCAGTACTTACGCTTTCGGTTTCCTGGTTGTGGATCTTCGGCATAGACTCCCAGTAATGCCAGTTTCCAGACTTCTTCGTGAATCCTTCTCCATGTTCCTGGGTTGCAAAGTTCCTGGTTTTCTGGCTCCTGGTTTACCCCGTGGGAATGGCCTTGTATCCGATTCCTGGTGACAGATGCCTTCGTATGGAGCAGTGCTGGTCTTGAGATTTGGGACTCTATATTTGGGCTACATCGTGATCACCGAAGTCTGGTTTTGGAGGGACTCCAATTTGTCTTATGTCTGTATCTGGACTCGTAAATCCTGATATCCTGTTCTTCTGATATCCTTGACCTTAGACTGTGTTATAGACAATGTTATAGTGTTATTTCCCATGGGTTTGTTATTAAAACTTTGTATTCTAATGTATGTTCAGACTGTAGTTTTGGTACTTGCCCTTTAAGGACTTCTGCTGTGCCACATAGGGTCTACGTTCTTTAGTGGTTTCTAATAATGTGGAATCCGTAACACTCTGTCATGGACAAGAGAGACAAAACAGGTGTGGTGTGGGTAGCATGGAAGGAAATAAGACACAGTGGTACTGAATATGCAGTAAGTGTGGTGCAGAATTATACAGAGCCATAAGTTTAGTGCAGAGCAATTGTAAGGGACAAATGTTCAGAAACAAACAGGCACTTAAACAAAGCATTGAGGGAATCCAAGGTCCGAGGTCCTGAAACACACCAAGTCCATAGCCAGAGGCAGAATGCTAGAACAATCCAAAGCCAAGTTTGGAACTTGAGTCCAGAGATAGACACAGGCAGGAAACAAAGCTTGAGAATTAAGTTGTGGTTCAGAGGAAAGCTGTAAAGAGCAAAACCCAGAGCACTGTCAAAGCACTGAACCACCTGAGGTGGGCTTAGTCATGTATTGCCCACAGGTGGCACAGGTTTCCCTTCATCCGTGCATCTATGGCAACTGACACTGACTGACAGGTGAGCAAAGGCATGGCTGACAGCTATGGCAACGTCAGCCTGCCCTTTAGCACTCCAGCATGACAAACCATCTTTATTCCTTTACTTTGTGGAGCAAAATTATTAATTTTAATCATTTTCTTGCGTAGCAAGCTGACGTCAGAATCATATTTTTTAATTGATTTAATATCCTCCCTGTTGTACAATTTTATAACAATATCAATTAAAATAAATATTCCAGAATATACTGAAATACTAAATAAACAGAAACTGGTATTTGATAGTATGAAATATTAATAATTATTTTACAATACACCCCTTTTCATCATCAAAGGGAACTCTTTCCTTATAAAGAAATGGTGATATAATGGCTGCTTTGGGACTTCCTGCCATTTTTATGCCACTGTTATATAATTGTAAAAAATGTTTTCTTGTTCTCACTGAATGTTTCCTAAAATGATTTGTGCTTCCATTTTTATTATGCAGGATTTGTAATTTCAATGTATTTTATTAAATAAATTAGTATGTGTTTCATTAAATGCATTAGTATGCATTTTAAGATTGAAAAACACAGTTAAGTCAATATATCAGATAAAGCTACATGAGTAACAACATCACGAAGGAAATGCTGCAGAAGTACCCACATTGAGGTAATTTAACCTTCTGTAGAAACGAAACAAAATATTGTCTGTTTTTTGTTTATCTTTATTCTTTGCTTGATCACACTGCCTTCTGTCTGAAGCAATGGTGCTCCCTGTGGATTCTTTTCAATCAGATTATCAGTTTATGTTTAACTTTTCCCAAAATGCTAAAATTACTCCATTCCTGGGGGAGGAGAGGTTGAGCATGAAAAACAAGGAAGGGCATTCTGAAGAAAAAAATGCAACAAGTGCTTCTTCCCCATCACGTTATATGTGATTGGGAACAGGAGAATAATAATGCTGGCAATGAACACCTGTTTTATTTTTTCAGAGAAAGACTTGCAGTGGAGCCACTAATTTTAGTGTACTTAAGTGCCAATTCAATTATTGTAAGTGGTATGCCAGAGATATGAAAGAGGTTTTTAAGTATATCTGATACAATTACAATTATGAGTATTTTTAATACTTGCACGTTTTAGTATAATAAGGATTATTGAACACATCTGACATTGAGACCTGTTCTTGCAAAAAATGCCTTTTGATGTGGATTCTCAAAATAGTCTTTTTGAAAATATATAATTTGTTTCTGTATATTATGGAGTTTGAAAGTGTACATATAAGCCAGCAGCCATATCACCCTGCAACTCACAGCTGGCAGCCCACTGAAGCTCAGCAGGTGTGAGCCTGGTCAGTACCTAGATGGGAGACACCTGGGAAAGCTAAGGTTGTTGCTGGAAGAGGTGTTAATGGGGCCAGGAGGGGGCGCTCACCCTGCGGTCCATGTGGGTCCTAATGCCCCAATATAGTGACTGGGACACTATACTGTAAAAAGGTGCCGTCCTTCTGATGAGATGTAAAACCGAGGTCCTGACTCTCTGTGGTCATTAAAAATCCCAGGGGGTTTCTCAAAAGGAGTAGGAGTGTTACCCCGGTGTCCTGGCCAAGTTTCCCATTTGCCCTTACCAATCATGGCCTTCTCATAATCCCCATCTATGAACTGGCTTAATTACTCTGTCCTACTCTCCACTGAGAGCTGGTGCGTGGGGAGTATACTGGTGCACTATGGCTGCTGCCACATCATCCAGGTGGGCTACACACTGGTGGTGGTGGAGGGAATTCCCCATTACCTGTAAAGCGCTTTGAGTGGAGTGTCCAGAAAAGCACTATATAAGTGTAAGCAATTATTATAATAATTATTATATATAATTAAGGCAGACAGAAATATGGTCTATATGATATGTCTATAATGTCTATCAGAGGTTGTCAATAAGAAAAAAAAGCATAAATGGACCTTTTTGGGTGAGCTAGTCAAGTATTCACAAAGCTTTAAGCTGAATCTTTTCACAGTCATGAAGTATGCACTAATTACTGCATCTTCCCCTAATCCATTTCACTCACAATAATACTGACAATTAATGATTCTACCACATGATTACCTAACTCCTACTTCAATTTTGTACACCCACTGTATCTGAGATGTCATCCAGCATTAAGAACAGGAAGGTATGATTTGAACACTTTGTGAAGGTACAGAATTTTTTTCTAACTGCTTGGCAGACTCATAAATTGACAGCCCACATTGTCCCTTAAAAATCAGAATATGTCATTCCTCTAAGATGTATAATTTTTCATGTAATCTTTTCTTGGTCTCTTAGAAAGGGAAAGGGCGGTGCATATAAAGTTTGGAGACCTGTAAAAGCATAAAACTACCAAGCCAGGTGTTTTTTTGGAGTAAGAATGTTTGTCAGATAGCAATTATTGTGGCCATTTTCTAAACAGAACAATTGAAATTGCCATGTAAGATCTCTAATGCTACAGAGAAAGTGTGTGTAAAGGACTAACAGACAGATAACCATTAGTAGCTAGTTTGCAATCAAAGTGCTGCAGGAAGGATTAAAAAGGTGATAATAGTAGGCAGGAACACCTATTGCATTTAAGAGCTCTGCTGTTTTTCATCACCAAACAAGAAACAGATCTCCTTTTAATGATTAAAACCTGAAAGGACCTAACCTTTTTAGTGTTAAAAAAGAAAATTATGATGGGCCGTGATGCAAACATTCAAAGACCTCAAAGGCATTGAAGAAGTCAACCAAATGAATGTCAGGAGCAACAATGAAACCCGAGTTTGGAGGGGTGCCCAAGAACAGGATGCAGTAGTTTGGTTAGGGGAGTATAGAATTATATACAGATATTTGAGAATAGGAGATAATTACTGTATATCTCCCATATATTTATGGAAGATACTGTATACAGTACAGTAATTGTCTTTTATTATAATTCCATATTATAAATTATATATGATATAGCATATTATAAGATCATAGTTAATACATTGATGTCTATACTTTAGCTTCCTTGAAAAAACAGCTAGATGAGATCCTTGGATCAAATACAGTAGCTACTACTAGACTGACTAGATGGACCAAAAGACCTCCTCAGTACCTATATAGAAATATAGTGTGAATTTTCACAGCCTTCACCTTCTGGCATCACTGTCTTCAATTAACCAATTATGTATGTAATATTTGCTTATTTATGCCTTAGATTGATTTTGTTTGTGTGACCTGATTCTCAATCTATGGATTATGGAATTACTGTATATGTAGACCAATCTAATTATTATAATCAATTTAGGAATTTTGAAATAACACCATCACATACGACTTATAGTTTCTTAAAGATTAAGGGCCATACACATATCTTTTCTTTCATTTCTATATTCCACAAGAAATTCGAACTTTTTGTACAATGTTCTGCATTCTACAAGAAAACATTACCTTACCTTACCTAAGCATTACCTACAGAATATCCTTAATTTTCTGTGCATGGTATAGTGGCACTTGATATTAATTTAATCACACCAAATTGATTCAGTTTGACTGAATAAACTAATTTCATGCTCTTCTGGACAGACAAAATCCTTCAATAGAGAAGAACTGCCTCATACAGCAATTCAAAAAAGAATTCCCTGGATATAGAGATGTTTATAGCTAGAAAGAAAAAAAAAGGTTTATTGTCCATGATGGAGAATGCATCTATACAGAACTACCAAGATTATTCACCATAATAATTAAATAGAGAAAAAAATGTAAATCAATTTATATAAGGTGTGATGCCACATAGGGTTGTCATTACTAAAGAGTCTGATACAAGCATCGCCACACGATGACGGACACATCTGTCACAGCCCATTTGGAAACTTTTTTACACTCTCTTTTCCCTTTTACACATACTCTCCTCCAACCTGCTGCTGACTTCATGAGGGTACCTATAGGAGACAAGGTGTATATCATTTTCTTCTCTGTCAAAGCTAATTCCCATACTGTAGACCTCTGAGCAATTTGCTCACAGTATCCCAGGCTCAGAGTCCTATAGTCCAGACAAAACAACCTCAGCATCACCGCATACAGCCCTGTACACACAACGGCGTGGTCTGCTCATGACCTTGTCCAAGGTCACCTCTAGGTTCTACCAAGCATCGCAGCCACAGAGCCCTTTGCTCAGTGCAACCTGGATTCAGCAAACCATGCAGCTCGCAGTCATCCTCTTCCAAGCCCCTTCCAGGAAGTAGCAGAGGAATTCTTCATCTTGGTCATTGCAGTTTGGCCAGAACCACTCTACCGCCTTCTTTACCTTACCAGAAGCCCAACACGGCAATGGCTAAGGGTGCTACTACACTTTCCCAAGGTCCTCGAGGACTGTCTGTTGGGAGGTCTTCCTGCTCTTACACACCACACAAAAAGTCCATTCCTGATCTTCGAGAGACTCTCTCCTGCAGCCTCCTGCTTCTTTTCTCTCAGAGACATGTGTGTCTATGGAAATTCAAAAAAGCCATAGAGATGTCTATGGCATCTCTATGGAAAAGTCAGAGCCCCTCTTACTCCTTGGTGGATCACAGTCTCTCAATCTTATTTAATGGTTACAGGCTCACTCATTCCAGTCAGATAGCCCTATCCTGGCACCCACTGGCACTTCCACCCTGAGCCACCAGGCTGCATCTCTCAACCCAGTCCTACACCACTCACAAAACCAGACTCGGACACCTCTCACTCATCCCCAGCCAACAGTGCCCGGACCTCACTGACTTCACACATGTGCATTGGTGGTGACTCTCACAATCCTGTCGCCTCCAAATGCCTTCAACACCTGACGCCCTAAGGGAAGTAACACCCTTCTTGCTCCTTCCATAGGGTGTTGATACCCATTACAGTTAACCAGAGGCCAGTGGTTAGACAGGACTGTTTCCCATCCCTCTGTACTGCACATGTCAAGTGAGGGTCCCTCTTCTTCACACCTGCTCTCTGGATCTCACACTCCCAGAGGCAAAAAGCTAGTCAGACCCCTCTATCACTCTCTACCTCCGGTTTAAAGACAGGGTCTTCCTGGCCACAAACCCTGCTCTCTGAATGTCCCTCACTAATGTACATTTGGTACACATACACTTTACTCACAAAGTGGATCTTACTTTCAAACAGCCCAGTCCCTTTGATAACTCTGTTTCTCCCAGACACCGAAGGTACCACTCCGAGTCACGCGATCCCTCATCACACCTTCCGGATGAAGCTGCAGCCTTCTTCGCTTGCTGGCTTCCATACACCCACACCCACACAGCTGAATACTCAGGTATTACACATACTGAGCCTGCTCTCGCTCACAGCATACAGCCAGCTGAGCTCTCATTCCAAACTGACTCACTTGCTACAAGCAACACATACAATGACAGCAGCCACCAGCCCCCTGGTGAGTAAACGGCTGACACACAGACTACACCATGAGACCTTTACACAGACCAACACATCAACAAATTCCCTCACTCACTCAGCTTTGGCCTGGCCACTCTCACTGCTGTGGCTCCACATGAGCTAGATGAACACGTAAATACACATACAGCAGCACCGTATACGCTCTGGTTTGGTCAGATCTTCCGCCCCACCCCATCTGTGCCAGGTCTACTTCTCAGTGCATGTCATGCTAAGGGAGATACTGTATGGTCTTTCTAGCTCAGGACTGGAACCTGGCTTGCTCTGCTCTCACGGAAGTATTAAGTCTGTAGTTTTAGGGCCGCCCACAGCTACAGTTTATTAGATTACATAGGTTCTATAGCTGTGGTCACTCAGAGACATGCATTTCTCAAAGAGAAGCTCCACCCCTTGTATTACCTAAAACACAGGTTATTATAAATCTAGGGGAAAAACTGGTAGAAAATGTAATCTGTGTTGGACTTGTGAACTAAAGACATTAAAACCAAAGCATTCGTACCAAGGTACTGCAAAAGAGGTAAAGAATATCGCTTGGAATGAACTATGATGTAGTAAAAGAACTATCCGCAAAGGTAATATCAGATGGAAAAAAGCAGAAACAAAATGCATTGGTTAATTGCTAAAACAGACAAACCATAAAACTTCCGGTGCTCTGACTTGTTACAAGGTACACGCAAGGTATGCCAAAACACAGAGTGGTGGACAGATGTGTACAAAGAACACGAATGACCCCTGAGATTCAAAATTCAGTGAGCAATTGGGGACTACTAATGTAATAAAAGGATGTCATAGTTAATTTGTCTCCATGCTGGCTATCACAGAACACAGTTAAAGTAGTGCAAAATGCTAGCTAAATATTGTAGATATTGTTTTCATAAACAGCCCGGAATGTCATTTCTTAGTGTTAAAATTTTAATGCATCATCTTCTCAGCATGTCTTCATTCTGTAAAATGATTTTAACTTGTAATCTTAATGCACAAGATCAGCACCGAAGACAAGAGCCACTAAATTGCTATATGTTAGGTTACCAGTGGTGAGAAGTCAGTGAGGCAAAACATGGAAAAATACCGTACCTCCTCTTAGGCACCTTTTAAATGTTATATAAAAAATCTGTTTTTATTTTAATACTGACTGTTGTAACTGTATTAGGGATTTTTTCAACGAAATGTATCAAGAACAGGTTCTGCTTTTGATTTACTGTGGTGACCTCCATATACCGATATACTGTATTACAGAAGACTAACCTCTTGTATGAAAATATGCAGTTACAGATTGCACTGATTTCTGCAGCTCGAGTACAGGAATGGGATTAGGTTTCTTGACATTAAAATGCTCATGGGTGGAATACACAGATGTACAACAATTTCTTTTATATTTTTGGTGTGAAATGGAATTACAGTATATGACAACATGCAGACTCCAAGAGGCCATTCACTACAGTGCTATGTTTGGTTGTAATAGACGTTTCTTAAAGGTAAAGATAAAATCAAACTAGACACCGCTAGATTTTACAACTTGTTGAACACTGGCAGGACAGCAAAAAATATTTTCTTTTCTGAATCATTCTGTATTCTTTAAATGCCCCTTGCATTAATTCTTTGGAGCAAAGCTTTCAGCCAAGATTTGTGAGCTGGAAATAATGATATTGGTATAAATTATGGAGGTTAGCTTCAATTTATGCCCTGAACCCAGGCCTCTACTGTCTGTACTTACAAGACTATTACAAAATGTTTAAGGAGACATCATTCCAGGTGGAAATTGCCTCTGGATTCCTGTGACCCATTAAAGAACTAAAAGGTTAAAATTATAAAATAAGAATTATCAATCAAATCATAGTATGATGCAGTTTGATAATGAAGCAATAACTTCACAGTATGGTAATGAAGTAATAACTAGCAAATGTAGGAGGAAAAACAGATGCATATCTACGATAAGTTCAGATCTTCAGGTCCCAGACTCCTGCCTTATACAGACATATAAAACACAATAAAGGTCAAGAGGGCACCTGTTTCTTATAAAATAAACAAATCCAATTGACAAAATTGGACATTCAGGTGGGTTAGCTGAAATGTAACCAATTACTGGACAGAAGAAAATAATGAATGTTAATTATGGGAGTGGCTAATACATTGCTATTCCCCTCTGAGTCTGTTGAATATAAATTGGCTGTGTATTATGTTTATTTAGTCAAAAATAAAAAAAAGAAAATCTTAATTAAGAGCTTAAGCAAACAGATAACAGATACAGTAACTAGATACTGAAGAGAAATACCATGTAGAGGTTTGAATGTGAGCAGAAGGATTTTCAAAGCAACTCAAGACCTGACAGGTAGCCAGGGTCTGGACTACTAGCCTACAGTATGTGCATAATTGAGTCTGGCTTCCAGCTACTGAATTCAGATATCATCTTGTAATGTGTTTATAAGTTTATTTATACTGTACTTTTAAAATCTTCCTAGCAAAAAAAAAAACCCATCAGTATTCTACACACAAGCTTCAAAAGCCAATCAAAGATTGCATTTGCTTTCAATTTCTAATATTGAATCAAAACCGAAGCATGATCCAGTTAACTGACAAGGTTACAACATTAGTTTCATTGAACTGATGAGAGGAACCCACTGATGTGACATCAGTCTTGTTAAGTCACAAAACAAGAAAACAAAAGTGTCATCCAAGCTTTTACAACAGAAATGCAATCAGAGAGGACTTAAACAGCTACCATGTTAATGTCATTGTTTACAGTACTGAATGCACTGTTGAGATGGAAGAAATTTCGAACAAAGAAACCCAAAGTACTGTGCGATAGAACACTACTACAACATAAGAAAAAGAAAGTGACAAATGGATTGGGACAACGAGCTCCACAGACGTGTTGAAGCTAGTGTATCCAAATTTGTGGCCATAAGGAGATCATTAACTACTTTATCTAGAGCCGTTCCACTTCTTTGGAATTGTAAGCCAGATTTCAAAGGTTTAAATTCTTTATTTAAAAGTTTATTCAAAGGGAAATGGCTGTTTAATTGCACTGCAACAGCACATTTGGGCCAAAAATGATTAACATCACCCAATTCCATATAAAACCTGTCCCAGAGCTCAGGGAGTCATTTACTAAGTTAAGCACCAAGAATTTAAAAGGCAAAGAAACAGGGATGAAATTAAACAAAGCAAATTGGGTCTAAAAAACAAAGAAGTCTCATCTGTCATACCATTTCAGTAAGGCAGCAGCAGGAGTGAGCTGTATGAAGTGAGAAAGGCAATAACCAGCAAGTCAAGAACTCAAAGGACTATTGAGTCTGGTAAACAATTTGAGGTTTCGCATAAATATGATGAAGTAAACAATATAACAGGGCAACTGATTGTGGAAAATGGTGGAAAAGATGGTGGAAAAATGTCAACAGTTAATCCTTCTATTTCTTGTCACCCATTCTACAGTTTGCAATAAAGTGCTTTCACACAGCTCATCTGTCATCGAGTATGGGAAACTGACTGAGTTATAACAGGGGTCAAGGTATGAAGTGCATTTATTAGGGAGCTATTGAATGGCTTATCTTCCAAAGTATCAAAGACAGAAAAGCAAGAAAGTGAACAAAGTGCTGAATCAGCAAACTTAACATAGCCAAATGATCACCAATTACAAAACCTTACAGACTGTAAAAGCATGCAGTAATAGGAAAATCTAGGAACAGCCTGGCGAATCAGAAAGACCTATAGTAAATTAAAATGTATTAGATGGGAAACAGGAGCTATTAGCTATAACTAAATTCAAGATGTGGGCTTTGTTACGAGTTGGACTGTGGGGAAAAAAATGTGTAAAATCCAAAAGTGTTAGAAATAATAGTTATAATAATCACATTAACTTTTGATATTAAAATCTTTACTTTAAAACAAAATCAGGATAGCAAGCAGCAAATTCATCTTGACAGTATTGTTTGTAGGAGGTCTTTAGGTTATTTTAGTAGACTTAACTAAATACTCAGGTACAGCAATTGAACTCTGATTGAGTATGAGGTTGTGCTGCACAATCTGACTACCTCTGTGGTCAGAGGGCAACATTTATTGACAATCCATAGCCAGT
Source organism: Lepisosteus platostomus (assembly GCF_059453375.1). Classification (NCBI taxonomy): domain Eukaryota; kingdom Metazoa; phylum Chordata; class Actinopteri; order Semionotiformes; family Lepisosteidae; genus Lepisosteus; species Lepisosteus platostomus. Next base: position 78,250,003 of record NC_142613.1, on the reverse strand, counting down.
CGGCAGAATCTGATTAAAAAGAGGACCACCATTTCGGTTGTGACAGGCTTCAAGGAAATAAAAAATCCAGTTTCTATCATTTGTAAAGTCATTTAGTAATAAATCCCTGTATTTAAAAGCTAAGCCAGCAGCTATATCACCCTGCAGCTCTCAATTGGCAGCCCACTGAAGCTAAGCAGGGTTGAGTCTGGTCAGTACGTGAATGGGAGATCTCCTGGGAAGCTATGGTTCTGGAACTGGTGTTAGTGGGATCAGCAGGGGGCACTCACCCTGCGGTCTGTGTGGGTCCTAATGCCCCGGTATAGTGGTGGGGACACTGTACTGAAGTGGGCGCCGTCTTTCGGATGAGACGTTAAAATTATGTCCTGACTCTCTGTGGTCATTAAAGATCCCCGAGCATTTCTCGATAAGCGTAGGGAGTTATCCCAGTGTCCGAGCCAAATTTCGCCCCTCGGCCTTTACCGTGGCCTCCAAATTGTTCCCATGTATGATTGGCTTGCACTGGCCCTGCAATGGACTGGCGTCCTGTCCAGGGTATATCCTGCCTTGTGCTCGTTGCTTGCTGGGTAGGCTCCGGCTTCCCACAACACTGTACGGTATAAAACGGTTTGGTAAATGACATGACATTTAAAGGCTACTGTAGACAAACAGACAAACCAGATACATTGGATTTTTTTATTTATTTGGATTGTCAGCAAAAGCGTTCAAGTCTCATAAGACTTTATGAGTTCCAGAGCACGAAATATTAGAAGCCTGCTGCCAAAAAACAAGTATGGTAACAGAACACAATAATATTTTATATAAAATGTTTTCCGGAGCTGACATTGGCATAAAATCGAAAGTCACAACAATTTTCATAAGCTTTTTTTTGCTTGTTGATTTATGAGTCTCTTTTATAATCTCTTCTCCAAAGCTACATCTCTAAGCAGGTCTGTACAAAGACATTTGTTGTGAATTCAACAGCTGTACAAACTGTAAAAGCTAAAGAAAAACCCTTCAGCTTGCCCAAGAAAGTATAAATACACATAACACGGTCACTTTCCCAGCATGTGTTATAGCCTTTCCCCGCCTCGTAACTGCCCGTGCATCTGTTCCATCAGCCACGGGCTCAAGGCCAGGCTTTGTTCCGTCAGCTAAGCGAGTCAATGCCAAATCTGTACCAAAGTGCCTGCTCACCAAATCGCACACTATAATATGGTTTCTCTGAAGCTATTGAAAACCAGTGTACCATGAAAAAGGATATCCCATGATATAGTGCAGTCGTCCTTGCATGTTGTTCAGCTTCCCCGTGGGTTTTCACTGGAGTGTGAAAAGTCACAAAAGATAATCTTGATCTCTTTTTTTTCCATAGAGACCTTTCAATTTTGTGTTAAGAATGAAAACATATCTTTCTCTTTAGCTGCAACATGTGTTGCCCCTGTATTAGATCACATAGCATCGTTTGAAAAGAAAATGTCATGTCGCCATCACTCTGTGAGAGCAATTACATTTTATTCTGGCTAGAGCTCTGCAGGAGCATTATAAATAATGACAACAAGCAAGTAAGGCAAAATAGCGGTTTCTGTTGTCTGTCAAAAACAATTTTGTACATAAGATTTTTGTAATTAAGTTTCATTAAACCTCACTTCCTATTTTATTAATGAACACTTAAACGGGGGTATATAATATGATTTAAAGGTTTGTACGCTCTATGCACTCCGTTCAGTATACTGTGCATGTAATGATGCACTACTGCAATACGACTAGTAGTGTGATCTTGTAACGCAAGAGAACCCAAGCGCTGGGTCAGGGAATGGCCCGGAGTTGCGCGTTAATAAAGCCGGACTGACTGAAGAGCGCACTCAGGAGACGAGATGCGGGCTGTTTGCTGACAGGCGAGCTGAGTGCACCTACTGTAGCACGCAGGCTGACGTGGTTCAGTGGCAAGGTGAGGTGGGGGGCACAGGGAAAATCTAGTACCCACAATTGAAGTCTAAATGTAAATCCAAAAGCCGGGTAGACACAGGGAGATGAGAAGCCGTGGGGAAGAGAGGTCGAGAACACGAGCCAGGGCCAGAGCTGAGAAGAGCACTGCAGACAAGCAAAGCCTAGGGGTGATCTGAGAACCGGGGTACCAAACCAGCCCAGATCAGACGTCCAAGTGACCACAGGCAGCGGGAACAGCTAGGAATACACTCGAGTCAAAGCTCAGGAGCAGGACATGGGGGGGCTCGGAGTCCAAACTCATTGTTAGAGGGCTTTTTTTCCAACTTTTTTATGTTAAAAGGATAGAACAAGAAACGCCTTAGATTATGCCTTCACTTTTTAAAAACACTGACACAACTATGAATGTCTATGACATGCTAGTTAAACCTTTTTTTTAATTCAAGTGTTTCCTAATGTTCCCTTTTTAAGGTTAAAATGTCAATTCCCGGGGTTAGGTCGAGATATCGGAGTTTTGCTTGTACTATTCACAGAAACACATAAACAAAAAATATACTAATAATCAACTGTTATTCGAATGGAAAAGACCCCCTTCCCGCTGGGCAGACTGAAAAGGCAATTTGCATTTGCGGTAAAAACAAAACAATTAACTTTAAGTGTCGATGCTTTGATACAGTAAATGGAGAGAAGATATATAAAAGCGGAACAGTACTGAGCTTTCTCGTATTAAGTAAAATATTAAGTACGTTCACTATTCAGTCTTACTAACGTATAGCTAAACTGTGGGAAGTGCCTCCCCACGTTAAGATCCTCGTTCTCGACGTTAGTTTACGTATACATTTCTTGCAGACAGGGTTACGTGACTAATCAAAAAAAAAAAAGAGGAAGGTGCCATATCTCAGGATTGAAAGCAGATCAGACACTGCTTTCAACGGCACCGACAAGCCCAGACATACAGTACAGTTGCACCAGAGACCCGGTCTGCTTTCCTGTGGGGCTGAGTGACTTCACTCCCTCAAGAACCGGAGGCAGTGAGAGCTGGGAACAAAAGCAGCACAAACACTATTTTCAATAACACAAAGAAATGTGGAGCTTTACATTCTTTGTGCTGTTTGTAGGGTGGCCAGCCTCATGGAGCTGTATTATGAACATGTGGCTAATTAATATTGATGGGTATGAATATTAATTAGCACTTACCATTTGATGAATCTTAGTGAGGCAGAACTCACTAAGGATCAACTTTCTAAGATGCTCACATACATCAGTTCTGCTGAAGCAGGTACTCATAGCAGCTAACTTATAGACCAGGGTGACAAGCCCTGTTCCAGGAAAGTCACGGTACAGTAGAGCCTATATAGATTACCTTTAAATCGTCATATTGCAAAGACATTTGAGTTATTTATCACTTTATGGTAATTGGTACACTTAAGTGAGGAATGTCCCAACTGTGAGCCATTGGTCTCAAGGTGGTCACTAAATAGCTTCATTGTACATCTCACATTGAAAGTCCAGAGAATGAAATTGTTTCTGCATGTGCAATATGAGAAATTGGAGTCTCCCCCCCAGCTGTGTGAAATAGTAACAGGTAATTAATATTCATACTCATAATAGAGATATACATATATCTGAAAACCTTGTCAATTTTATAATTGGTCTGGAGGACTCTCATAGGTTTTCCATCCATTTTCTGTGTGTGTCTTGGTAGAAAATAACGCACCGGTATTTGTCTGTCCTGTGTCTCCACTGCTTCAGATGACATTGTAATGAGGTGAACCTCCACTTCTATAATTTAATGTTTGATGGATTGTGTATTCCAACACAACTGGGTTTCATTACATTTCCGTAATAACAGAGAGCAGAGAAATCTGGCAGCAAGCACAGCCATTTATTATATATTATTTTATTTATTACCTTGTCTTTCAGTGAGAGTTCCATCGCTGCCTGAAGTCCAAAACTTCAGAATGTGTTTCCACACATTGTCTGTAATTAAATACAGCATCTTTAGAATACTTCCAAAGAAATTGAAATAAACTGTCTTAGCTCTTCTATACTTACAGTATGGAAAATTTTCAGTCAAATTTTGGTCATTTGACTGAAAACAATAACAGAAAAGTAAAACACTGCATTTGTTTTCACCCAGTACTGTGATGCAAAACAAAATTCATAAAAAGAAAAGTAAAGAAAAAAGGATTTTAGTCTAAATGTACATTTGTCTTATTTTTTTTATAATCGTGTGTTTTGTATTGATTTGTGTGCTTTCCTTTTTCTGTTTTAAAGAGGCTTGACTTAAAGCTTTAAATATCACTTTCATTTTAGAAGAAGTGAATCACCTTCTCATGAAGAGCAGCAGTGCTGAAAGAGAGATTCAGCTTTGGCATAAAACAGACAGGTTTTGTTTATGGCTCTGGGGAGGGAGAGGTCAAAGTATTTATAGCAAGAAATCAATGAAACACTTTATATCTTAAAGTTGTGTTAAACTTCATTCTAATGGAGATAAGGTACTTTTTTTAGGCATAACCTAATAGGTATTAATTACCCATTTACTTGAAAGTAGCAAATAAAATACAGATGTCTTACGAGCACTGCTTAATAATAATAATAATAATGATGATGATATTGCACCTTTCAAAGTGGCTTCTCAAAGTGCCTTACAGTTTACATTGCATATATAGTACATTACCTGGTGGTTTTTTAAGGGCTTACTTCCAACTAGTTTATTAGTCATAAATACCCTTGCATTAAAGCAACAATCTAAAAGGATTTATAGATAGGGTGTTTTTCTAGCATAAATTCCATGTGGAATTTAGGTGCTCATCCTAGTAACTCCATTCACAATTTAGTTTATAATATAAGGAAGACTGAGCTATTAGAAAGTTGTTAGCCATTAATGCATAATTTTTCAGCTCCAGCTCTGAAATAGGAAATAGTGGTAATTAACCCAACAGTTTGCTAAAAACATGCACTTTGGGTTAAAAGTATTAAATGTGGCATACTTGCAGAGATAATACCTAAACATTATCCGATATGGAACTACCCTCCAGTTTACTCCTGTTGTGAAATAAATTAACTTCTTTTTTTTGTACTGATGCTTGATTATAAAAGCCAGCTACACTGAGAGGCTGTTTCTAATAGTGACTGTAGTGCTCAAACACAGATGACAAATTTAAAATGTATTTTCATAGACAGTAAATGCAAAACAAGGCACGTGCATGTTAAGGTGTAAGTGGAATATTAAGTGTAATGAAGTGTTAAAACAATCCTATGTTCTAGTCATTAATATGTTTCGTTTCAGTCTTCTCTCTACATTTATCTCTTAATATAGTGCAACCTTTTCAATTTAAAATGTGTCACTTTTTTGTGGGCCACCAGGGGGCAGTGCTTACTGGGTTCCATATAAAAAAAAAAGTTCCGTTAGTAAATGTTAAAAGTTTGTATGCTCTCCCTGTGTTTGTGTGGGTTTCCTCCAGTTTCCTCCCAGACATGCTGGAAGGTTAATTGTCTTCTGGTGAGAGTGAGTGTGTCTGTGACTGTGACAGTGTAGCCTCCTGTCCAGGGTGAGTCCCTCCATGTCTCATTGCTTGCCAGGATAGGTCCCAGCTCCCCCTTGACCCTGTGCTGGTTAACGTGTTTTGAAAATGGATGGAAGTTGTACGTTTATCGTGGATCAATGTGTAGTGTGCCATAGACATTATTGTCAATTTACAGTATATGCCCAAGACCACATTGCTCCTATTCAGCAATGAAGACCATATTTGCATATTTAAAGACCTAACTTGCATGTTATGTGTACCCAATAAAAGCTTTTGCAGCACTGATTATAAAGTTAAATGTATCACTTATATCACTTATCTGTGTACTAGCAACTACCTGATGTTGCTATTCATCAGACAAAGATGTCATTATAGACACTGAAGTTGCAAGAGTAGCTTAATTTACTCTATGAACCATAATGAAAACTATATACTGTACATGCATGAGTATGAAGAAGAAAAATAGAATATTTTGAAAAGTCATCTTAACAAAACATAAAGAGGTAACATTTGGATATGTTAATTTCTATAGCAGCACCAGTTAACCCCCCCAAACCTGGGGAGAACATACAAACTCCAAACACACATCACCCCAGGAATACCACCCAGGACAGCAACGCTGACCACCACGACACAGCGCATTGCCAGCTAAACATTTTGCATTACAAAAGGCATGTTGTACTTCACACCTTCCAAAGAGAAACAAGACATATTTATTTTTCCTGATGTTGTAAGAGGAAAATGACCATCTCTCAGTGTGTGTCTTCCTATCAGGTTATATAAAGTTGTTCGCTATAATGGGGTTTTTGCAATTCAGTGCTCCAGGACAAAAACGCCAATACTGTGTGCTATTTAATTAGTTCTGATTTACATGGATCAATATTATAAAAATAAAGTTTTATTTACTCTTCCTGTGGTCAGATCCAGTTATGTATTTTTATACAGTATATACAGTATGTGCAACGCATATCCCCTGACCTTGTTTAAACTACCAGCAGACTGTTTAGTTCATGTAGATCAGCTATGACTGAGGAATAATTCTAATGCTAACTTCACATGAACTTGCCAAAGGAACAGCGATATGTTTAAAAAGTTCTGTTCTTGTACCGCATGTCTTTAAATTGTCGTAATGGAGGCAATTCATTTTTTGAGCAACATTCCATATAGTGTCCCCTGGGTCTGTTACTCTTCCCAATTATTGTGCAGTTTTCTTCTGTGCTTTCATTGCAGGACACAGACCTCATAATGACATTCAACATCTCCATGCATCGGTCTTGGTGGATGGAGAACGGCCCTGGCTGTAGGGTGACGGCAGTGACACCTCCTCCTCCCTGGGCACCTGAGGATCATCGGTATATCAGCATCTCAGGATGTGTGCTGGAATATCAGTATATAGAAGTGGCTCAGAGCTCTCTTCAGATTATTCTCGCAGTAAGTACTTTCTATGTCCCACGTATAAATCTGAAAATCAATATAGTACCCTCCTGTAACAGGGCAGCTGTTGTTTTAAGGGGTTTTAGCATCTGGGAAAGAGCTATAAATCATTAAAGTCAAAGTTTCAAGGGTTATTTCGAGAGATCAGTGTGGGTGTGTTCACACAAGTTATGGACGTCCATTGTCATGTGAGATTTGCCAGGCACTCTGCTCCACCTTTTGCTGATTCACAGTTTTTTAAATAGGCTGAAGGGTGGACACTGAGACAAACACAGAGTCGTCTCGTTAACTTCATTGTCTCGGGATGACACTCTTAGTTGCCTCCCAGTGACGACTGGCTAGATTTTGGTTCAGATCAATCTCTCGGTTCTGGGTTATATTAGATTCAGGTTATATACGTTTTCAATTCCTATCATTTAAAGGTGAAATATTCCCATAATGAAATTAATCTGATGCAGAATGGATTGAAACACCAGCATCTGTAGTGAAATGTGTTGAAGACTCACTGCTGTAATGTGTCCCTTGTTTAAGAACTAAAACAATATTCAAATAGTGTATAATGCTCACAATCAAAAGCAAAAATAATTCCCTTTGAATTTTGAGAAATTGATCTTTTTGCTGAGATATACATGATAATATGTATATTACTATAAAAGAAAATATAACAATTCTGTATTGATAAAAGCAAAACAGGCGGGTTTTATCAGCTGTTAAACTATCCTGTGTAGTGTTTATTTTTAATCTTATTTAAGCTATGTCCTGCTTGAAGGTCTTTTCTCCATACCTTCATTATTAAATCTAAACTGTCAGTTTCATCCTACAGAATACATCAAGGGTCTATCTGTAGGAATTTACTAAAATATTTCCAACAGTCTCTCAAGGCAGGGGTAATACCCACTGACTGGAAAATTACAAAAATAGAATCCTTCCATAAAAAGGGGTATAAAACAGTATCAATTATAGACCAATACGTCTTAATTCTATTAACATGCCATGTTGTGGAAACAAGAACTAGAATATAATCTCTATGGCAATACGATTCTAAGGCATAGTGAACATGAATTTAAAAAAGGTACTGTAGGTCTTGCTTAACTAACTTGTTACCGTTCTTTGAATAAGCCACAGGTGGAAATCATGCAAAACAAGCATTATATATTGTATACAGTGCCCTCCAAAAATGTGTTCAGAGAGCAAAGTCAAAACAGCATAGTCAAAACTTTGTCATTGTTGTTATACAGTCAAGCAATTTGTATATGTGATCATGATAATAATATAAATGATAATACATAGTATTTATATGTTTGGGTAATTCTATGCAGACATTTGATTGTACTACAACAAACAGGAAAACATACATTGTGGATGTCAAGTGACCATACAGTATGTTTCAGGATTTCAGAGTGTAAAAGTCAGGATTTAGCAGCATATTCCTTTGAGACAATAGCAGTATGAAGTCTGTGTTCCACTGAGCTTGCTAAACTCTTTGTGTGTTCATTGGAGATGGTTTGTCAAGCCTTTGCTGTACCCACTTAAAGTTCTTGTCTGTTTTTGGGATATTCTGATTTACCAGAAGACAAGGCTTTTTATACTGTATATTATCATGTGTTAAGACACTTTCAAAGTGTTAAAATAGTTTCTGTCTACCTTAAAGAAGCTGACTTCCCTAAGAAAAAGAGGTCTCAGTAGGATTTGATTTTATTAACGATCTCATAACATTTGTCCCGTCTATGATCAATTCCAAATACTTGCAATCTTTGACAACCTCTACAGTCTGATCATTTTTCACAGTGCATGTGGGGCACTACATTTTTACTAAAATCGATGATTAGCTCTTTTGTTTTGAAAACATTTAGCTCCAAAGATAATGCATTGTACCATTTTATAAAATAATTTAGAATGAGCCCAAGATAATACTCGGGGTTTTATGATAAGCTGAGTAGGGCTGTGTCGGCAGAAAATGTAATATTTTTCATTATGTTTGCTCTTGCAATACTGTAGTGTACAAAATACACAATAATGGGGGGAAGACACAGTCCTGTGGTGATCCAATAGAATTGATCCATCACCATTTCCCCATTTTGAGCTGTTGAATCCTGTTTGTTAAGAAATCTAGAATCAAATGACCCTTTCTTTTGAAATTCTTTGAATGTTTCTCTGCTAGTAAGAGTGGGGGATTGAAATCAGACAAAAAAATAAAAAATAAGAACCTGACATAAGAATGTCTTTCCTTGCTCAAAATGCTGGTAGAACTGTTAAACAATTTGTGCAAAGTGTCGTCTACTCTCCTCCTTTCCCTGTGTGCAAACTGCAGGGGGTCAGTAAGGTTCAGTGTGCTCTTTGTAATGTGCTGTTTCACTAAGTTCTCCAGAAATGTCACTAGGAGAGATGTGAGAGTCACTGGCCTGTGACATACTGTAGCTTTTAAGAGTGAACTGTTAAATTCACTCTGCCAGGCATTTTTGAGGATGGGAAAAGTTAAGGGCATCTGAAAAATCTGACTACAAATGTTCTACAGTTGTTCTGCTCAGATGTAAATAACTCTGCCATACACATTATCTGTGCCTGTACTCTTCCCTTACATTGTTCTTCCTGAGTAGTCTACACACATTTGCTTTGTCAATCTTAATAAACTCCTGTGATTCAGATGATGCAGCACTGTGCTCTGAGGTAGTTATAATTGTAGTTTTAATTTAAAATGGATATAAAACAAATTTAAGTCATTTCATACTTGTGATTATCTGTGTTGTTTCAGACGGTATCAGCATTGCCCTTCTGGGAAATACTGACCATGGATTTAATGCCCTGACATTACAATCATGCACTCTGTTTGTTCCCTATACTGATCTCGTCCTTCGGATGAGACGTAAAACCGAGGTCCTGACTCTCTGTGGTCATTAAAAATCCCAGGGCGCTTCTCGAAAAGAGTAGGGGTGTAACCCCGGCGTCCTGGCCAAATTTCCCATTGGCCTTAACCAATCATGGCCTCCTAATAATCCCCATCTATGAATTGGCTTCATTACTCTCTGCTCTCCTCCCCACTAATAGCTGATGTGTGGTGAGCGTTCTGGCGCACTATGGCTGCCGTCGCATCATCCAGGTGGATGCTGCTCATTGGTGGTGGTGGAGGGGAGACCCCATTACCTGTAAAGCGCTTTGAGTGGAGTGTCCAGAAAAGCGCTATATAAGTGTAAGCAATTATTATTATTATAATCTTCAGAATCGTCCAATAAGCATAGTATTTTTGTTTTTCAATAAGCAGACCAAATGTCTCTAGAATCTTTAGAATTCATTCTTCAGCTGCCATCTTTCATTACATCATCAAAAAGACCAGCGAGCCAATCCAGCCCAGGCTTTTCAGAAGAGATGGTGCTCTTAGGAGCATCAACACTTTTTTTTTCTCCTCTTTAATAATGTGTTTATAGTTTGTCTTCTTACACTTTCTTTGAGTATGAAGAAGCTCCTTAAGGAAAAAAAAGGCTTAGGTGTCTGTGTTGATACATCATTTTCATTTTCCAGGCAATGTGGGAAGAAATAAAAATAGAATATATAGTTAAAAGTGTATAAGTTAAATCAGGGTATGTTATGGTAAAACTGAGAATTGCACCTGTAAAACCTCTTTAAGAATGATGTATACAGCTTTGGTCTCCAAGATACAAGATAAAATACAAGAATGATAGTGCTGCTCTAGAAGCTCAATCACACACATTTCTGAGCTCAAAGGAATGTTGTTCGCTGACTGTGTAAAAGTACTGAGAAGTTTCAGTTCTGAAACTGAGAACCCGAGGCACATTTTACATAAACATACAAAGGTTGTGGGAGCACAAAACAAACTGCTCAGCCATGGTGTTGAAGCTTATATGCCGGCTTCCTTCAGGAAATGGTTGGGTGAGATACGTGGATCGATTAGCTCCTATAAATAAAACGAATGAGTTAGATGGGCTGAATGCATGTAAAAGTTCTTACATTCACTAATGGATCTTTCATTTCCATTACCAGGACCATAACACAGAAACATCTTCCAATAAATTTTTGTTCATTGACCTAGAAACACACGTGAGGGCAATATACTACGAGTTAGTTAATGTATCTGAACGTCTTAGGTGGTAATGGGGACATTTTTCCACATCAAGATTGTTCTATCTAGAAATGTTTGAGTATGAATGAATGGTTATGAACAATCTGTGTATGCAGAGTAAATGACAATGTGCTGAAATATATGTTCCTTAAAGAACTCCAGAGACTATGTGGAGCTCAATTTACAATGCAATTTACAATCAATCATCAGTTATGATTTATGCGTAATGATTTTTTTTAAGTACTCCTTACTCCTTGTAGATGTGGGACCTCTGTTTTATGTGAAAAAGATAAAAATAAATACCAGCCCAAGACCTCACAGCTAACATGCTCGGGTTTAGCAGCTTTCATTGACCAACAAGACAACTATGAAAACCCCACCCACCCTTAATAAGGTGGCTCCAGGAACTCAAGGACTCAAGGACATAAAATCCAGCAACGGCTGTGGGAGTACAGTCATTCAATTAACTAGTCAACACCAGTGAAGCTGTAATTGTTAGGGGCCCATTGGGAGTCTTTAGACAACAGTTTCTCCATTACCTCCCTCTCTGCTCAACCCAATGGAAAGAGCATCATATTCCTGCCAGACAAGGGACAGGCTGGAGGGAGACCATGCAAGAAATCGTTCCCCTGGATCAAATGTCCTTCTCCATGAAGATTCATGTTCGGGTGACTGTTGGGGGTGTAAGTACCCTCTCTTGCTCGCATGGACCAGGCAGCGGGTCGAGGTTCCTTCCCCTTTGGGTGAGGACTGCAGTGCTGTTGTTCAGGCGACATCCTCCTCCATGAGGATGTAGAAATGACCTGGCAATATCCTTTCCCTCTGCTAGGGTTTTTGGGACAGGACCTGTTGATGACTAGGCCCTGCTCTTTCCCTCCTCTGGGTTTGTGAAAAAAGAGCTCTCTCCCACTGCTTCTGAAGAGTTGGCTGGGGTCTTTTTCTCCATTTTCCCTTTTTCACACACTGGCTGGTCTTCACTTCCAGCTCTGTGATGGACATCCTGGAGTTTTTCAGCTCAGTCTGGAGACTCCAACTCATCACTCACTCTTTCAGATGCTTCAGAGTGAACCTTTCCTCTTAACCTGGCTGGACTGCGCCTGACAGATCTAGGTCTCACGGGCAAGCAGTCCAGATTCTTCCTCTGATGATTGTTAGCCTGCGGTGCCTCACATCCTCCTCATCTCAGGTCAGTTTGGTGCACTCCTGATGCACTTTCCCCAGCTCTGCACCATGCTGGCCCTTTTGTGTATTCCTATGGAGGCTATATAATAAAAGTGGCATTTCCCCAGTTCAGAAAGTACCACAGATCATCACAGGTACCGTCAAGCATCATGCACATGTTCAAACTGCTCTCGAAGGCATACAGCTGCCGGATCTCAGTCACATGGCCCCAGAATGTGGAACATGCAGTCATGGGGGCCTGCAGGACCATGCCTCCTACTCAGCTAAGCTGAATGGGTTTCAGCTCTAGTGCTTTCTTATTTGACTGTTTCACTGCTCTAGGAACATGTCTGTTAAGTTGAGCCCATCCTTCATTTTTAACAAATGATCCCTGATCTCCTGCTATGGGTTTGCCTTCTTCCTCCTATCCCTGAGTCATTTAAACTGCTTATCAGAAGCTCATGAGGTACAAAATATTTTTGTGAAGAAATTCACCTAAGTGTCTACTTAACTTCTTAACTAAACTGGTGAAAATAATGGTTAAACTAGGTTGTGTTTTCTTAAGAAAACATAATTTTGTATTAATTAAATGTTCAGTTTCATCCTCATGAACACACAATCTAATTTTTATTGTTCTCTCTTTGTCCTGTTTAGTAAAACAAATTTAAAAATGGAAGAAAGGTCTTTCTTTGAATGGGAGGCATAATGTAGAAAAGAGAAAATTAAAAATCTGACAAAGTGATAGTGCTATTGAATAAAGAACTAACTGATATTTGTTATTAGATTTATAAATCCTGAGATTAATAAAACATTAAATACTAGTCAGAATGTATTGTCAGTTTAATCTGTGGACTATAGCATCATATTTGAAAATCGCAGCAATGCCAGATTATTAATTTTTGATATACTGTATATTGAAAATGATTTCAATGTGTAATACTTGAACTGATAACTTACTTTTAGAACTACTGTATATATAATTTTATATTTCTAAAAAATGGCTTTGAGGAAAAACAATATTGTATAATTTAATAAATATTTGTAATTATATAAAAATTAATGAAATAAAAACAGTTTTCCATCATATAATTCATTATTTATTAAATTTTATTATTTTGCTGTTTTGAAACCTTATTTGTTGGAGATACAAAAAGTATAAAGTGAATAATACACAGAAAAGCCATCATTTTAAAGGTTGATAAGTGAGTAAAACATGTATTAAATGATATAAGACATAATAAACTTTAGTTTAGTTTATGTCAACAGAACTCAAAGACATGTTTAGTTGAACATAAACATTCAAATGTTTTTTAGAAGTCATGGGAATGATTATTTAGCTTTTGCTCTTTCTTATTTGGCAAAACTCTTTCATCATAGAAACTGGAATAGTTATTGTTTTAGGTCAATTCGTTATTAGTGATTTTGTCAAAAGTGAGGAGCTTTTTGTGTCATTTCCAGTTTTATTGGTTCCTGTGGAAATTAAAGCATTGGCAAGAAATAACAGAAGGGATTGTTTTTAGTTTAGGGAGATGTGTGTCCCTCTGGATCAGTGCTGTAGTATTTTCATCTGCCAGAGAACATTGTGTTTTAATGCTTCAGGAGTACAATCATCTCATATCTTATTTTAGAAGAATATGCCATTACAGTCCCTCTGTTTTTAGACAGAGTGTCATTCCAGACTCTGAAGATAACTATTGGCTCTGCAGACCAGTTCTGACACGTTTTCCAATTGTTTATTAAATAATTTAGATATGGAAGGTACTGCCAGATGTTTTTTTCTTGTTGCAGAATTATTCTGTGATTTATAAGCAAGAGAAGGCAGTGAATATAAAAAATATTGTCAAAAAAACATATTAGGTATTTTAACAATCATGGTGTTTAAGGCAGGCAGTCAAGGTGCAGACAGAGGGGAGAGTGAGAAAGAGCTTCACCTTGCTTTGCTTAGAAGCTTGCACAGACCTTGGGAAGCTCTGGTAAAGTTAGGTAAAAGGGGAACTCAGTCTGTCCTGGCTATAACTTTGTTTAGAATATGCTTGGGTATTCTGGATATTGACAAAAAAGTGTCTAGCTGTCTAATTTTGTTGATCAGGTGAAAAAAAAAACAGTGGGTTTGTGAACCTGTTGTAGAAAGGATATATCTTGGACAGGATTCTGTTCTCAGAAAAAGTTTAAGTCCTTACTCGAACTGCTTGCAGTCACATGACTGAAAAAGTCATATAGGCACTTCAGCTGGAGTGATGAGGAGCCAGGAGGTTAACCAGTGAAAGGATTTGAGTTCTTTTTATGGTACAATATCACAAGCTGGGGATTGACTAAGATGCTATCAGGTATAGTTCTGGTATCCTAACTGCTGATCATTGGAAGACCTACAGTACCTTTGGGTGACTGACCATGCATTGTGACTTTAAGATCATGTACAGGTGCTCCTACATTCTGGCTGGAGCCCATCTGCGCTTTATATCACTACACTGCAAAGGAACACATAAAGGTTTATTCCATGCTGAGAGGGCTACACACAAGACATCTCCATGGAAGAGTGCCATCTTGAAGCAGTACTGTGATGCACAGTCTACATTGTGTGGTGTTATCTGTTTGTCCAGTACAGGCTCGTGGGGAAGCCGAAGCCTATTCCAGCAAGCAATCGGCGCAAGGTGGGGTACACCTTGGTTGGGATGCTACTCCTTCGTGAGGCACACAGACACTCACACCAGGGCCAATTTTCCCTGCATCTGACACAGAGCTCCTCCACTTGCGCGCTTCTCACTCTGCAGGACCTGCAGGTCGTCCCAGCCTTGTCGTGCTCTAAGGGGGGAAGAAGGGAGAGGAGTGAGAACTGAGCACATTGTATCATAACATTACATAACATTGTATCATAACATCACTAATCTCAAACGATTGTAGTTTTTTGTTGTCTTAATTTTCCCTCTCACTTTCTTATTTTTAGCCAGCAGCTATATCACCCTGCAGCTCTCCACTGGCTACCCACTGAAGCTAAGCAGGTTGAGCCTGGTCAGTACCTGGATGGGAGACACCCACCCTGCGGTCTGTGTGGGTCCTAATGCGTTAGTATAGTGGTGGGCCCACCGAGGCCCTGACTGTGAGTGGTCATTAAAGATCCCCGGGCATTTCTCGATAAGAGTGGAGAGTTATCCCAAACAAATTTCCCCCTTCGGCCTTCACCGTGACCTGCAGATTGTCCCCATGTATGATTGGCATGCACTGGCCCTGCGATGAACTGCCATCCTGTTCAGGGTGAACCCTGCCTTGCACTCGTTGCTTGGCAGTTGGCTCCGGCTTCCTGCGACACAGTATGGTATAAAGCAGTTTGGCAAATAACATGACATGACTTTCTTATTTTAGATTACAATTATAAAAAATATATTATAAAAAGTGACTCCGATTTTTATTTAATAAACTGTGATTTCTGTTCAAGGGCATTTTTAAATTCCTTTACTTTTTTTTTTAATTCATTCATGCCTATTCATGTTTTTCATTTATTATTAATATTACTTTTATATCTTGCATACTATTATATCTTAAAACAATAACATTTCATTATAGTGTACATATTATTTATTATATTTAACTATTAAAGAAAAAGTCTTTATTTGTTAAAAGTAAAAACCGACCAGCAATCGAACACTGGATTTTCTAGATTGCATGTGAAAATTCTACCACTGAACAAAAGTCACTTGGTTTAGACAAACTAAATTAAAAACCACAAGATTTACTTTTTCCATCTTCTACAAGAGTTTCAATGAAACCACTAGCACTTCGTTTTCCAGTACAGCAATAACGACAGCAAAATGTAGTTACAACGTTACCAAACGAGCATGTCAAAACGTTTCCAAAACAACCACCGCAAGTGACCAAGTCAAAGACTTTGATGCACAATTTTATTATAAAAACATAATTTACCTGAAACAATCATGAACTCATTTCATTGGTTGTTAGATTTTAAATTAAATTTTTTTTTACCTGAAACATTCTTGTCATTTGCCTGCATTATCACACTAAAGAAGTCATAAAGGACTTAATGCGTATGGCATTGTGTGAGGCACACTTGCCCTTCAGCTGTGTATGGTGGTTATATATGAAGGCTGTAATAATAAAGGATGTCCAGGTTTTGGGTTCCATAAGTAAAAGCGTAACATCCAATATTCCTAATCCAGACTGCCTTGGCATCCAGGAGCACAAGGGAAATATGTGGGAGACATTTCTTTAATAACACTGTATGTCTCAGATGGTTTTCAGCAATGTCAATCTGAAATAAGTGCTTTGAACAATTTCTTTATGCACATTTGAGTTGTTATTGTTGTTTTTTTGGCTGTTGTTGTTGTTGTTTTCATAAATGTATAGTTTCAGAAAAAAATAATTAACCAAACAGCTTCCCCTAGTAATGACACTTAAGAGAGCAATTTAGGCCTAAATGCCAAGTATTATTGAGCAACTAGGCAGCGGGTACAGGACTTTACTGTATTAACTAAGAATGTTGTCACCTTGGAGGTTTTTTTTAATAAATACAGCTCTTATTTGACACAGTACCATGCATTGCAGTATATCTTCTTTCATTTGTGTGATGTCAGAGGAAATGTGGGTACTATCAGGACATGTCAAGGAAATTGGGTAAGATAATGTAGCTATTTTAGAATTTGGAAAATAATCTTGCAATAATGCTGTATTTTGTGAAATAGGTTTTCTGTGTTTGTCTGTGAAAGGGGGATCTTCAGAACTAAATAGATGTAAATTTAATTCATTTTATTTGTATGCTTTATCAAAACTGCCAATCTTTTTCAATAACTTTGTGAAAGGTAATGAAAGACTCGTTTCAACCAGCTGAAAGGTTATGAAAACATATTTACTCATTCATTATCATCTGAGAAATGAATAAGTGTGGCTTTATCAGTTAACTGTGGAGACAAATACTTACATTTCACTTATTCTTTCTCAAGAAAGTACCCTGTTGATCCAGAGCCACAGATTTTAATTTTCTACATTTTATTAAAGTTTGTTCATTTGGCTGCATATGAAGTGTCAGGCAACAATTTATAATCTCATATTTATTAATAAAAATAACCTTCGGGTTAATTCAATTCTTGGGAAATTGACAGTGTTGAATACAAGCAATGCGGACCGCAGTAGTGACAGCTGATCTTGACTTGTGTCATTTTCCCACTGTGAGATAATTGCAGGGATTGCAGTTGTAAAATATATTCTTGTCATTGTGAGTCTTTAAGGTTGAGTAGCTTCTATGCCAAGTTGATCATTTAAACGTTGCGTATATTTTATTAATTAATGTGTAGTATTTTCATAAATTATGTTATATGAATATGACATGTTGGTGTCACAATGGCAAAGCAGTTAGCACAGCTTCCTCACGGCTCTTGGGACACGGATCAGTTTTTGACTGGTGTAACATGCGTGTGGACTCATATTCATGAGGGTTTTATCTGGTTTTCTTACACCTTATAAAGACAGGCTGGCCAGATTCATTGGTGTCCCTACAATGTCTTTTTGTGCTTTGCAATGGACTGATGTCCCATTGAGTGTGTAGTCTTGACTCGTGTCCTGTGATTTCTGGATAGATTCCTGGTTGTTGTGGCCCATAACATAAACATGAAGTCCTTTCTGCCAGCGGATGGATGTGGAAAAGTTGTTGTTATGGTTACTTTAAAATATATATACTGTATATATTTTATGGCAGATATACCATTTTTTGATAATCAACATCGTTTGGCAAGTTTCTTAAACTATGTTATTAAATAAATAAATGTGGTATAATCTGTATTCATAAAAGAGGGTTAAGAGCAGATATATACAGTTGTCCTTGAACGTCATGATGTTTAAAAGTATCGGCCAGGCTTTTAACGATGTGCTGGACTCCAGGATGGACTCAAGGGACTAGTTTACGTGAGAGTTTGTTTCACATGAATTGTCCGTCTGTGAAAAATAGCACAAGAAACGCTTCTGTATTTAAATGGGAAATCAAATTTTCAAAACAGATCTAGGAAAATTAACATGAAGATTACATCATCTTACTAATCTAAACACTGACTTCACATGAAGATTTTAAGAAATGCATTCAAATGTCTAAACCCATAATGATTCACGTGGGAATTCAAGTTATTGTAGATGAAAGATACATTAAACTTAATGTTAATTATCTATCAAACCATTGTAGCTGGTAACCCCCTTCTTTTTGTCCATCTGTACCAATGCTGTAAATAAGACATGTTTCACATGGAATGTATAAAAGTTTATTTTTAATTTCTTGCCAAAAATGTGGAATTAGTATTAGAAAATTATTTACGAATGTGGGTTTTGAAATTGGAGTAATTTAAAGTGGCTATATTTAAAAATACTGTACGTTACATCTGCTTGACAGTAGAATCTGAAAACCAGTGTATTAGACACTCCAACAGTATTAAAAACAGGCAAGTCTATCAGCAAGTCAGGGCTATATTTATGATTTACATGAAACCAGATGATAGATAATTGACTCTCAGGAAAGCTGTAGAGCAGTGTCCATGATACCTCGTGGACAGACCAGGCCACAAACACTGGCAGCTCTGTACCCCCAAAAAATGTGGCATTGTGGACTTGCTGCAGCTCTTCGTCCAGCATTTTTACAAGAGGTACCAAGCAGGAAAAACAACGGGACAACAAGGAAGGAATGGGAGACACAGGCAGCACACGCGTTTGCAACAGATAAAGTAGTAACAGCAGGTACGGCAACTTCAAGAACTGTCCATCCCGTAATTGCTGTTCCGGTCTTTGTCATAAGTATACACTTAGACTGTGTCCCAATTCTCGCTCTGCGCCTTAAGGTCTTCTTCCGACTCCGCACTTCTGTGACATAGCGCCAGTGTGAACTTCATGTGCCCTTCAAGGATTCAAGGAGCACCGTTCTAAACAGGGGAATGGAATTCCCTCTTGTGACGTCACTGGCTGGCGTCACAATGCTCTCTGCTGTTGAAGTGCATGTCGGTAGAGAATTTTTTTCAAATCTTAATTTTCATTCCCTGCTCTCAGTTTGAGAAAATTGAATGTCATCTCATATCTCCCTGCACAAGCGTAATGACACATCATTCGTGTTCAGCAGCCTTGACTCAAAACATAGTAAACTTAGGAAACCTTGGCATTGTTTATTTAAAGCTTTGTACTACTAAGTACGAGGAAAATTAAAGTACTAAGAACATACCGCTTTCATTCATGTTCATTCACAGTAAACTAAATAAGGTAAACTTGGCAAAACCTCAAAGCTTTGTCCTATTAAATAAGTGTACTATTAAATATTCTGTGTACAAAATACACCGCAGGTAATGACTGACTATCCATCAGTCAAAATAGGGTGACAAAATAAAACTCAAAACCTTGTACCTAGAACACATACAGTATGAATCTAAAGTAGCCTAAAGAAATTTTATTTTTGCATAAAATATGAGTTTTTAAATCGTAAAAGTTTTTTTCCTAACACCTGAATAATTTATTCATCGTGGCAACTTCGCTCCGCTTTGGCAGGCTACACAGGGGCCTTTATTCCTTGAGGGCCACGTTTGCTTCGGAAGAAAGGCTGGCAGGCCAGACAGTGGGAGGGAAGGTAGACAGGGAAATAGAGGAATACGTAATAAACTACAAAATTTACACTTATGATAAATATAATGAAAACCCGTATGTCATATATTGTAATATTCAAATGAACAAATAGAACTGTTACATCCCAGTGTGGTCCATGTGTGTTTGTTTTGTTTCTATGTTCCACACTTCCTGACTGGTTGTTCTCCCTCCCCATTGGTTCATTAATTCATCCACTTTCCTGTAATACTTCATTCATAATCAGCTTCTCAACCAACCAGAACTCAACATCTTCAGTATTTAACTTGGAGGTTTTCAGAACGAAGGGGGCCTTTCGTTTGACTTCGGTTCTGCTTGGCTCAGCTTCAGTTTAGTTTCGCTTCGACTTCATCTCTCTTCGTTTTCGTTTGTTTCGCTTCGTGTGTGTGTGTGTTTCAGTATAGCTTTGGCTTCGTTGGCTTGTGTTCGTCTCCTCCTTGTACTTTCGTTTGTTTGTATTGTAGTAGTTTCGGGTTCGGCGAGGACGGACTCAGTGACTCAGACACTCGTGGAGTAAAGAAAACAGCGCTTTTATTAAACTTCCGTACAGCCGGTACAGCCAGCACAGCGCGCCAGCAGAGAAAATGACAGGCTGAAAGTGAGAGAGAAGGAGCGAGCGCCAGAGAGAGACAAAAGAGCAACACACTGCGGTCTATTCGGGTAGATACACACGGATAGGGTGGCAATTGGATACAAGTATAACAGGGGTGCGAAACCAGGGAACTATTTACAAGAATGCGGGCGATCTCATCACACTGTACGCCCGTTTCCCAGTGGGTCAGCTGCACTGGTCAGCGGCTTTCCTTGTCCCCGCCCTGACCAGTACTACTCCCGTCCTGCCCCTCGCCGCATACCCCAGCCGGGTGCTCTTCGGCCGCAGCGCCAGGCAAATACACTGCAGTATTATCCTTTATTTGCCATTACCTTGCCCAAACGTGTTATATCATCCTCTGTGCTCTTTTGTACCCTAGTCCTTGTGTCTACTCTCGTTTTCCCTTATTTGTATTCGTAGCTCACTTGTTTGTGTATTTGTGTGAACATTTGTGTAAAGGGTTAGTTAAGGTTGTTGGGTATATTGTGCACACGTAGTTGGTCTTTGTATTAGGGACACTAGTTTAGTGTGGGTGAGTGCCTTTTGTCTTGTATGGTTTTGGGTAGTCAGTGAAGGTTAGCTAGGGCATTAGAAGACGCCGAAGACTGAGTGTTTTGGGTTTTTGTTTTGTAGTTAGGTCCTCACTAAATGAGCCAGCTCCATTTTGTTTGTTATTTTCGTTCCTTTGGCACCACTCATATTTCCATTACCCCCATACCAGTCACCTATTCAGATTGTACATATTTCACTTCTGCTGGGTGGCTGCATCAGCATGTGTAGGCTACAAAGGAACAAGTACTAGGTTTATTCCATGCTGAAAAGAGAAGAAAGAAAACACAATGATTTTGGCCGTGGAGCCTTCTTCAGGTGTCCGACGACATCTGTAAAGGAATAGAAGGTGGTTAGAAAGCCTGGTCTTGGATCTCCCTTTAGCTCAACCAGCTGGTGCCCTGTTGAGTGATGCCGGAGGTCTGGGTTTGAGCCCAAGCGCTGGAGGGCTGACCTGAGGTGGCAGCGGCGAGGGCGCATACCCACGTGAACCTAAAAGCACTACAATACTTTACAGGCCTACAGGTCGTAGGTTGGTGACCCTTGGGATGCAACATGAAATGTCATCAATCCACTGGGAATTGGGGGTTAGTAATGGGGGTGAATAATATAGACTTCATAGAAGGGCGCATTGGGGGCGCTCCTGAGCACCTTTGTGAAAAGACTTGAGTGGGAAACATGAAGGGCGCAAGACCGCAAGTGTGCATATTGGGACACAGCCTTAGAATGTTTCCCAGCCTAGTCAGCTGCCAGAGTCCGTGTTCCCCAGGGCCAGATCTCTGGGAGACAGTTCTCCATTATTTTTTCATAAAAACCGTACCAATGCAGCTCTTGGAGCCGCGGCTAACGCCAGATGGAGTCACTGTCTCCCTGAGGCAGACGGAGGCACCGGCGTGAGACCCGCGGGGCTGGTATAAAGGGCTTCTCTAAATGCGGTAGGGGAGCAGGAGTAAAAGAAAAATACTAATATGGGCTCTGAGAGCGAAGGAGGAGAAAGAAAAAAAATAATGCTTTCTGGGAAGCAGAGAAAGGTGTCTTATCTTTTCAGCGGAGCTAGTTTGGGCACGGTGACGTCATCGCCCTCCCTGCGCGTAGCAGGGACATCAGCCGCTTGGGCTGAGGGAGGTCGATTTGTAGCTCATGCGGCTGGCTCCCTGTTGCGTTACGCCAGAGACCCGGGTTCACGTCCCAGGTGTTGGGGGACGAACCGACGAAACGTAGTGTAGCAGCGAGGGCACGATCCCGTGCGGAACCGTGACGGTCACAGCTTGTATTGCTCCTGGCAAGGTTGTGCCGTGAAAAAACCCACTTTTAGTACCCTTGTCTGCACATACCATAGCTCATGAGCAGGCCTCAGTGTCAGTTGCAATGTGCACATGATGTAAAAATGGCCAAACATCTTGGTTAGCAGTACTGTTCGCGTCACGAAGAAAATGCTGTATGCATGACAGAAGTGTTAAATACTATACATAAGACAATCACAAAGGTGCTTTGCTGGTGGATACTGAGATCCCTGATTGTTGGATTATTTCTTAGAGGAGCACTTTTTATTAATGTCTCGACATCCTGTTTCAACAAATCTGATGATTAATTCAAGGGTCTTATTTAGCCAATTACCTGAAGGAAGCTAAGGTATCAGCTTCAACTATGCAGTCACATATCTTGTTCCAGGCTACTAACCCTTTGTTAAAGAAGCATTCCCTGTTCTTAGACTGAAATGCAATTCCTTGTGCCTTCTGGTTCATATTTCACTGTTCATCTTCACATATTTTACTAATTCATCAACATTCTTTTTTTCCACTCTACATTTCTGTAGTGCATAAACCAGGGCTTTCTCAGTGAAATATTTAATCCAACAGGCATTTAACACCAAAAGAGGTCCTTTTATACAGGTAAACCATCGCTCATCCAGTAGTACTCCACTCTGTTATGTATCAGAAGACCTCAGAATAAGTGTACTGAAAATTGTTCTTCCTGGTTGAGTGGGTCTCATAATCTAGACTGGAAGCAGCAATCTACAGACTTTGAGTCTCATCCTGCACTGCAGGTATAGACATTTGCTGGATGTGTCTTTCATCAGGCAATAGCTGTCTTTGCTTCTGTCACTGACTCAGCCTGGTATTGATTATACAGTAGCAGGTATTTAACAAAGCAAAATATTGTAACGCATACAGCCACCATTGCAGGTTGTTCGAGCCGGCTTACCAGCATGGTGATGTCACCGCCCTTCCCTGATGAGTGATACCGGAGGCCTGGGTTCGAGTCCCCGATGGTGGGGGGCTGACCCGAGGCGGCAGAGGCGAGGGTGCATACCCACGTGAACCTGAGAGTGCTACAGTACATTGGTGTCAGAGTGGGATACAAACCCACCCCTCCAAGGGGGACTGGAGACTGTGAATAGCAGGGACAGTAGCAGTCGGGCTGAGGGGAGATCTCCCTTTAGCTCAATTGGCTGAGTCCCTGTTGAGTGACGCCAGAGGCCTGGGTTTGAGTCCCCAGCGGTGGGGGGCCGACCTGAGGACCCGAGAGCGCTACAATATGCATTTAATAAATGAGACCACTCAGGATTACCATAATGGTATGGATACTTAAATAAGTAGGAATATTTGATAAAGTACTTGGAATAAGTCACATAATGTTTAATTACACATGAGTGTCTCTTTTCTAATATTCGCCTGTGTGTTTCAGATGGTATATTTCTGTAATTGTTTTGAAATGAGCTTAGTCTAGGTTCATTAACTGCAGTATTAAACCAATGACCTGTTCAGTCTACAATTCACAACCATCAGTCATGTCTCCAGAAATAAATGTAACTCAAAGTTAATGTTTAGGCTTTTATTTCTTATTTACAGATGTTGTTATTGAGATCATTCGAAGCAAAAAACAGTTATTCATGAAGATCTATTGACAAAACCATAAAACTGAAAGTCATTAAATGGCTGTTACCCTTATCTTTATGAGACACATTATTTTCAGTACATGAAACCAATGAAATAACCTTGTGTAATTTCTGTTTCTGTGAAAAAAGTGAGAATAGACATTCCTATTTCATTTAGCTTTTTGAAGGTCAGGATTAGCATGTGTTGTGGTGCAGTGGTCAGCATTGCTGCCTTGCAGCACTCTGGCAGTGGGCTCAATTCCTGGGGTGCTCTCTGTGTGGGGTTTGTACACTTGCCTTGTGTTCCCATGCATTTCCTCCCACAATCCAAAGACATGCTGGTAAGTAAGTTGGTGTCTGTAAAAACACTGACCTGTGTGCATGTTTGTATCAGTGTGAACCACGATGTACTGTATCCCACCTTGTGCCCAATGTTTCCTGGGATAAACTTTGGACCACTGTGACCTTGAATTGAATAAGTGGTTACTGAAAATGATCAGAACAACTTGATATTCAAAAGTTTGTTTCTTTTTACAATATAGCTGTAGGTTGTGCTCATCCATTTCACCTATGCTATCTTCTTTGCAATCCTTGTTGCAGATTGATTTTATTTTTGTCATTATGCAAGATTGCTGTACATCTACTCTAAACAAGCATTTTTCATCAGGTCCTTTCAGTCTCTCATTTTGGTGTCTATTTTTCAAAATGCCTTATATAGCTATTAAGTATGATTATACTGATAGCCCACTGCAAGCTACAATAACTCTTTTCTTATGGAAATGAAATCAAGCATTGAACAAAGATGTTCAGAATCTAAAAAAGAAAGGTGCTCAAGCAACATGATCTAAAAAGACAAAAAGAAACAAATCAATAAGTCCATTAAAGAAAAAATCAGATAAAACCTCTCTTTATTGTGCCTGGAGGTTTTTGATAGAATCATCAGAGCTGAAGCAAACAGTTAATTGAAAAACAAGTCCCATTGTTGCATTGTCTTTTGTGGAGAGCAGTGGGTTCCAGACCTGGTCTGGAGGAGCACTGTGTCTTCTGCTTTTCATTTCAGCTGAGCTCTAACTCTCAGATGCTAATTGATGACTTAATTGATCTTTTTGCTTGTTCAAACTTTTATTTAACTTCTTTATTCTGCAAATACGTGCACTACAATCCAGTACAGAATGGATCTGTTTCCCATCATCTGACAACCTATATTATATATACATCTTCTTCAGATGTATACATAAACATCTATTTGTATATAGATGAAGGCTGAAGGCCCACCCGAAGAAGGCTCCACAGCCGAAACGTTGTGTTTCCTTTCTTCACTTTTCAGCATGGAATAAACCCTTACTTGTTCCTTTACAGCCTATGCATGCTGATGCAGCTCCCTACTTGAACTATACATATAGATTATATACTGATATATGCATAATGATAAACTGGGATGAAGAACCCCTAATCTATCACTTGGAAGCCATTGATGACTGTGAAAAAGGCTTACTGTTGTACAGTTTGTGTAGTGGCCTCAGAAGGATGATCTCTGTCATGTCATTATTGAGCTGCAAAGTTTTTTTGCATCCAGCTTTAACGTGTGATGAACATCTACATCTAAAAGTGATGTTTTGTGAGACACCAGCGGTACAGTGCACAAGTAAGTATCTTTTAATAGATAGGTGTTATGAAAACAAACAACACATAGACAAAAAACATCCATCCATTTTCTAACTTCTTCATTCAATTCAGAGTCAGGGGAGTCAGGGAGTCAGGAGCCCATCCCAGCAAGCAACAGGCACAAGGCAGGATACACCCTGAATGAGACACCAGTCCATTGCGTGGCACACACAGGCTGAAACAGACATTCTCACACTGCGGTCAGTTTTCCAGTGCTCTTTTATTCTTGCTATTGAGCACCAAAACAGACACAAAAAAAACCTAGCACCTCTTCAAGTTCTAACTACAGGTTGTTTTTTTTTTCTTTTTTCCTCTATCAATACTTGGGCAGCTAAACTGGGAAGAACTGATGTCTTCCCTAGTCTAGAGAGAGGGCCGTAGGTCCTTCCCTGCTGCAGTATGGGAAAAGTGGTGCAGACATGAACTGACATCTCTTCTCTACCTACTTCCCTGATGCACATCAATGAAGTGCTCTAATTTCTTGTTTTATTCCACTTAAGATCTGCAACATTAAAAAATAAAATAAAAAACTCAATTTATAGTAATTAGATATGTTCTCCTGTTTGATAAAACTCAAAGCTCTAGTCAGACTAAAACTTACCGAACACATTTGGCTACAAAATCAGAGTTGTGTTATGAATGAAGTAGGAAGCAAAGGAAAACGAAGTTTCTACTGCTGCACCTTATCACCGAAATTTCTATGAAAATCTGGTCTTAATCACTCATTTCTGTTGAAACAGCAAATAAATGGTCTAGTAATAGATTATTTAATTAAGTCATAAATTAATGTTAATGACATTAAGTTTCAGTTCAATAAAATTTCCGTACATAATGATAATCAATATCATCATCCACAGAACTGAATTGTCATTTCACAGATTTTTGCCATGTAATTTTGATGCTAATATATGGTGCAGATAAAAAGATCAAGACCAGCCAGAGAGGCAGAGGAGTGTAACTGTATTGTATGTTAATGCAAGGCAGTGTACTGTGAGATGTTCAGACTAGAGATAAAGCAAATCTACCGGTAAGAATCAATGTGAATAATATTATATTAAGATGCTTATTTTTTCAAGTAAAGGGCCAAATATTTTTACTGTTTTCAGATGGTACGGAGAATTTTTTTAAAAAAAAAATTCACAGCCGAAATGTTGTGTTTCCTTTCTTCTCTTTTCAGCCTGGAATAAACCTTTACTTGTTCCTTTGCAGCCTACGCATGCTGACGCAGCTACCTACTTGAAATTTAAAAAAAATACACAATGTGGATATTATTTTTTTTTAACCTCAAGCAATAGTATAGCCTTGTATTGTCTAATAAGACATTGGCATAGAGCCATAAAATGGGGAAAAGGTATTTTTCTTAATGGGGAAAAAAGTGTAATTGCAAAAAATATAATTGCAAATGTTTGCACTGTCCTTATATTTTGTTACAAAATATATTCTTCTGATTTATAAACGGAAACCAATCCAGGAAAAAATCAAAATTGGAACTATAGATATATGATGTTTATCTACTTATATTAAGTTACTCATTTGTAGCTCCAAGTTTTATTTGTCTAGAGAGAATTATACTGTTCCATACTTTCCATACATATTTTGTAGGATATTACCTCAGGAATAGTCACAATTTGCATATTTCTTTGCACTTGAACTACACCTTATTGTCTGTAAAGTGCACAAAGTAATAACTCCTTACAGTATGTTAGGGAATTCACAGTGAAATGGGTCTTAAAATTAAAAAAAGGGCCCCATCACTCTTCTTTAAAAAGTCAGACAGAATGTTAGATAATTCTGTCAAACTGTATACTGTGTAACTAACTGTTCCCCTGAATTAAGAATGCATTATGCTGAAGCAATTCAAATACCTTTATATTTAGATTACTTCTCAGTTTGTCTTTATTTCATAAGGCTTAATTTTGATCCGCACATATGCCAAAGAAGACTCAAATAAGAATGGCATTACTGATATCTGAGAGATCTCTGACATGTTTCTTGATCTTCACAGGGCCTGGAAAGATATGTGCCTAAAGGAGGAAGTGAATTGATTTTACAAGCGTCAAAAATGACATGAAAGTATCATGATGAAACTGTACTAAAGAGCAAGATGTTTCATTATTTTTCTCATTATAAAACCTTTCAGGCATCACCTTTGATATCACCTTGCTCAAAATGAAACTCCAGTGCTTTGATTGAGCTGATTATTAGTGGTGCACACTGAGAAAAGCTTCAATTGACATAGAAGTATGACGAACTAATTTTAGTAACATGTGGGTTCAATTTCCGAAAATTAAATTGTTTGTTCTCATAAATAAAACATTAAGTCTTTCCATTTGGTTTGAATAAACCTAAATACTGAATTTTTAAATCTTTATTTCATCTTGCTTATACTTTATTTCAAGGCACCACACCTCATTAGATGTTTACAAATTGATGATTCATTAATGCGGATACAGATTTGAGAAAATCTATGCAGTACACGTGTTTCACAGGGTGTTGTCATTAACAGGATTCCCATGGTTGATTTAAAGGTCTTTGTTTAAGGTCTTACAGCTCCCACCCCTCCAACACAAAATAGTCCCACTGCTCACTTTCCATCTTCCTGTCGATTTCTTCTAGCAGCAAGGCTGTCAGTTGTGCACATTTTGTCATTTCCACTAATGCATTGCTGACGAGCCCCCAAACCTCTTGTATGAAGAACACATTGAAAGGACACTTATTGGTACTCTTCTGCTATTTGTGAATAATTATGTAAACTAAGTGTGTTATGAGAAATTTACAGTTTAGGTGAAGTATTGTTTAACTATGCTTTAAATATGGAGATATGCAATTTCATATCCCTTTAAAATGTATTAATTAGCAACGACTACATAGTTGTATCTCAGTTACTCCAATGGTACTATTATCTCTTGCTGTCATGCGTGTACATTTTGCTATTTTAATTTCTGCCAGTGTCTAAAGTGTGAAACAGAAATATCAACAATTTAAAAGCTGTTTCAGTCTGTTTCAAGAAATATGACGTTATATTTTTGAGGATATAATTTTAACAGAAAACCCTTGCACTAACTAATTAATTTATTGGCATTACATTTGTAACTTACTTTTGTGCCCAGTTATACAGCTGGGTACTTTACTGGGAGAAGTACTGTGCTTCACAGCACTATCTTGCTTGGGATTTAAACCCCTAATGATGAATTCAGAACCCTAACCACTGTTCTACACCCCATCCCTACAAGTACTTGAAATCCGAATGATGTTACTGTATATGCAATTTATACAATCTTACAAAATGTTATGATTTATGAAAAGAGAGTACCTTTTTACGCTCCAAAAGCCACTCTCTTCACTTAGTATATGACTTAAGCTTAGAAGACAATGATTGACAGCTTTATATTTAGATATGTTTATTGCAAGCACTCTTGTGTTTTATAGAATTGCTAATTAAAGGGATACAATGAAGCCCTCGTCGTCAATAAAAAACCATTAATTTCTACAACACTACATAAAAATGCCCCTTGTTTTATTACATAGTGTTGTGCATCTCAAGAAGAGCTGTAGAACAGAAGCATGCACAGAGTAGGCAAACACACAGGATTTTATTACAGATCTTACCTGCAACAATACAAAGAAAATCTCTTGTGCCTTCTGTGGTTTTCTGATTCTGTGCCTCTTTCTCTCTCTTTATATATATATAAGATATACTCTATAGTTCTAGAAATGTGTGGCTCTGCAATGTTGTCTTTGTATGATGTTTAAGTTAACAGTGTGTTTCATTGAAAACATTAATGCTAATGCATGAGCAGCTAGAGCAGAAACATCAGCATCCTCACGGAAGACTGAGCTCCTGTGAAACTAATATCTCTTCCTCAAAATGTTAGTATGATGCTGCTGCTGCAGGAGCTGGAGGTCTGGTTTCTGTTGCCAGAGTCCTCTGCCAACTGCCTTTCTTCTCGTTAAAAAGGGAATGGAATCTTAAAAGAAAATTTATCAAACATCTCTACTCTGAGAAAAAAGTAATCGTTTTAAATTCATGGAAGAATTGGCTTTTTTTAAGGTAAGGTCTGTAAATAGGAAGTACTGTAGAACTGAAATGTAAAGAGCTGTTAATAAATAACAAAGCATTGTGTGGCATTGTGCTTTCTAAGAATGATGGGGATTCTAAATGTTATAACACAGGCTAATTTGGAATTATAATAGTACAGTGTATATACTGCTTTTCATCACTCTAAAGATTCAGAAGCACTAGACATGCTGTATAGAAGCAAACCTGATTCATCCATCACTGAAGTGCAGCACCAAGCTTGGTGACGTATAGCAGATCATATGCCAACAGTCCTATTATACAGTGGATAAAGTGCAGAAGTAACACATTCCTTTACTAATTAAGGAGGAAGTTTTAAATAGACCAGATTGCATGAGCCTATTAGAATTTAGCTTGGGAAGCAATGTACCACCTCTACTCTCATGAACAGGATCTTAATGACCCTGTTTTCAGCAGCTCAGATTACCGTATCAGACAAAGGATAGGCACTCCAACACCACAGTGTCACCTGTTGCCATACTGGTGCAGGACTTTGCAAATTCAGGTTCGGAGGGAAGATTACCACTTACTGATACACCACTACTACTTACAACCAGCTACCTGTTTTTTCTTACATCTCTCCCATTCCCTGTACTGCTTAGCCTATCCTTGCTTAGGGTCTGAGATCTGTTAGGATTGGGCTACAGGGTGTGAGAGTGCTATTAATTGGTGGTTCTGTAGCCTTGCCTTTACCCTTACCCTGGAGTTGTGCTCCAGCACAGGCAGTGTCTCCTAGTGTTGTCTATACTGTATGTCTTCGTATTTGAGTGTGGTGTGTTTCTGATGTAGAAACACCAAATGACAGGAGGTAGGGTTGTGGCCTACAGGATTTTTCCTAGTTTGGTAGGACAGCGTGGGGATAAAATTGTGCATTGGACATTATAGTTTTGGGGTTAGACCTTGGAGAGCTGTAAATGATGTGCCTTGACAGTGTGAAATCAAGAACACAAAAATCCATTCTGCGGTCTGCTTCACTGCTAGAGCACTCCCACTGCTCACTTCTGCCACAAGACGACGTAATGAAAATCTTAATTTGCATTATTTGTTTTGAGCAACAATTCACTTCATTATCTACAAAATTGTGTTACGGTGAGGGCAAAACTGAATGCTGCTGCAAAATCCTCCTGTCAAATAGATATTAACTCCTTTGTAATTAAATTGTTTCTAACAGACTTCTCAGATAAGAAAAAAGCAGCATCTACTTTAGCCTATTAGGCTGAAAGTACATTAGCAGCAGCGTGTGAAATTTTGTTTTCAAACTGTGCTATTCTTAGATCAATGAAATGTTTGAATGTACTGTGCTCTTAGCTCTTAGCATTACCCCATAGCAGGCAGTCAGCAATTGGTTTTATAAATGCAGAATATGAAGCCCAGTAATGGTCATCCTATAAAAAATAAATATTTCACTGACGAAAATTTAATTTCCATACATTCCTTCAAATTTCTTTTTTCAAACTTAATTGTAAAATGCTACATTGTTGATTAATGTGTTGAATGTATCTTATCCAAAAGTCTCGAATTCAGCGTTGCATTTTCTCTCCATGCTCACATGGGTTTGTGCCAGATGTTCTGGATTCTTTCCACCCTGTAAAGATACCAATGGTAGGTTTGATTGGCAGCACTAAGTTGTCCTCTGTAAGGTTTCCCTGCCATGAGGATTCTAGTTGGTCTCCTTATCTTATTATCCCCGATCTTATATAAAGTGGCCTCAATACCTCTCTCCTACGCTCTGTATAGAAGATTACATAACAAAAGACATATTACATATTTTATCTGTTTTAAATAAGAAGGTGTGGATACTTACAGTATTAAAAAAATGTACATTATGAATTAATATAAAAATTTGATCTTGGGACTGGCTTACTATGCAAGGAAATAACAATTTTAATAATTACACCTCTTATACTCATGTGTGCTTGGTTTCTCCAGCCCAGCTCGATAATAGATTATAACTCCTGTGTGGTTCAAGTCAGGACCTGTCAGCGTGCACTGGCTGCAAAGGAAGAAGTCAAGGTTAATACTGCGCTGAAAAGAAGAAAGACAAAGCACAACATTTAGGCTACTGAGCCCTCTTCAGGAGTGACTGGTGAATTAACCTTTACTTGCTACTTCGCAAGTAATAACCATGCAGCAGACCTAACAAGACAAACATTTATTACTATACTCATGACCATTATTCACGTGTGATGATCAGTCCCAAACCACAACAGTACTAGATACAGTTTGTGTGGATATGGATGAAATGTTTGGATCAATTAGTGACTATCAAATGAGCTGGATTGGCTCTCCTCTCCTTTGTAGCCTTTCTTGTGTTCTCAAAGCCAGATGAGGAAAAAATATGAATGTAAATTCTCAGCGCATGTGGCAGGACTTGCAAGTCATCACCAACTGTAAAGGCAATGTCAGCAAAATTATGACCTCACCTACTAGACGATCTGGATAACTTGTATGCCCGTTTCAAGGCTCAAAAGAGTGAGCCTTCCATCGGGTTTCTCAAAGAATCAGGGGGGTTTGTGCTGCAACTCAATGAACATGATGCGTACGGGATCTTTAAGAAGGCACTGTAAAAACCCTCAAAGCAACTGGCCGAGATGGGATTTCACCTTGAATCCTCAAAACTTTCACTAATCAGCTACGTTCTGTATTCACAGACGATTTCAACCTTTCACTGTCCAGGTCTCTAGTTCCAACGTGCTTCAAAAGAAGCACCACGGTGCCACAGCCCCAGAATACCACACAACAAGTCTGAATGACTACTGTCCCATCACACACAGCTCTGTGGCTTTGAACTGAACTGAGGCAGCAACCTTGAAGGGCTCCAGTGTTCAGTGTGGATTTGTTGCCTATCTTTACCACTTCTGGTCTGCCCGTTAGGAAATCCAGTGTCCAGTTGCAAATGGAGTTACACAGGCTCAGATCTTTGAGTTGCAAGACCAGCTTTAAGAGAACACTTGTATACTTGTAAGGCCAAGCTTGCCCAAGCTTCTACATGTTTTGGAGGATAAAATTGGCTGCTGGTATTTTTAAAAATGCATCTAATGATTATCATTCAGACAAGAAGCAGGAACTCTTTGAAAAATAGAACGTCTAGCAAATGCATACTGTATCTGTGGTTTACAAGAGGGATTCGATGTTAGATGTTTTTGAAGGTCAAAAAATTGTGTTTAATGTTTGAAATAATATCAAGAGACGAATCCACCTTGAACGAGATATAGCAAAAGCAAATGCTTTGATATAAGAACATGAAGATTGAGCTTCAGTGCATTGTAATAGGTTCTGGGGAAAAAGTGTAGGAAAGATTTGTTTCTCACATTTTCCCATGGGTTTTTTTCTAAGGATAGGTTTTTTTAGATTTTACCTTGTAGTTGTCACATTTGTCTAGATACAAAACTGTATCTGAACTTTTTTTTTTCATTGCTTAAGCTCAGTTGGTATTGTAGCAATACAAAAACAAAAAAATTCTTAATCTACTGTATATCGGAAATATGTCTGTCTAGAAAAAAACACCTTCTTCAGGATTTAGCCCAGATATATTACCACAGTACAGTAAACGTCTTAGACGGAGCAAGCAGACTAAGGCACTACTGTAACCAAATTCAGTAAAAATTGTGGCCACAAGCAGAAATTTAAAACATTTAGCAATTTTTTTTTAACTTTAACATGTTTATTTTTTGTATAACCCTATTCTGAAATCATTCAATGTTAACACAAATAACTGGATCTGTAACCCATTTATTAAATCATAACATCCTCATAAAAATTTAGCTTTCAAGTTTCTTTAGATGGTCAGCAGGTAAGACCTTAGTCAATAAAGTTGCTTCTCTTCCACTTTTGTGAAAGGCTCATTTAGCAGCTCTATAAAGCTGCAGCCAACATTTTAACTTCACAAATCATCTTTGAGGTCTAATCACTGGACCCTTTCATACTAATGTACTGAAACTAATTCAGATAAAGAGTTTTGTATAGATGGCCACTGTAGATTAAGGAAACAATTTCTTTCTGAACTACAGAAAATAGCCTCCAATTTTCCTTCTGGCAGATGTCCTTAAATACTGCAATTCATTTTGATTAGGATTAAAAAATGCCTCTTCAAAATTGCTAGCAATATTTTTAACTATTAAATAAATATTTTTAAGAAAAGTTTTGACGACTTAATTAATATTAACTCTACCATGTATTTTAAATTACAAATTCTGTAAACCAAGCCTTATATATTAAGAGGCAAACAAAAGCAGCAAATGAATACTGTAAGTGTGATAGTGGAGTTGTCAATATGCATCAAAAGGTGTCAACTAAAGCATTTGTGGCCTTTGTAATGCCTCTCAGTAAACTATCACTTTACAATTTTGAATTATGATTTGAGTTTTCCATAAATTGTCTATATATTTACATATGTCCTGAAGTGTAAACTGAAATTTAATGCAATGTTCACATTAAAGACACATACCATATGTATGTCTTTACATATGACATGTAAAGACATACAAAGGACATCATCAATTTGTATTTGAAAAGATATCAAAAGAAACTATTTACTTAGAACTGCATCAAATTCACATAGTAACTGTCAGCAAACTGACCAAATGTCTTCTGTAGCTGGTGCACTAGCATTTTATCAAATGTACTGTACGTGAAATAAGTAACAGATAATAAATCACAGAGGTCCACTGTGAAAGTCTGCTACAGCTGCTTTAATGCAATCACCTACAGTATTTGCCTGCCTGGAAATGACACCTTACCAGATCTGAGTGCAATAATTAAACCTCCAGATTGTCACAAAGGGTGGTCATACTTTCAGCTGAGCACAAACAAAAATCCACATCACTAAAATAGAAACAGTGTAACTTTCCTTTTCTGCTCTCTATATATTGTATACGAGAACTGCCTTGTTACTGTATATGGCAAACATTTCTTACCTCTTTAATCACTTTATCTAATCCAGATTGTTTCTCCAGGCATGTTTGTTCATGGACATCGCTCCTGGCCACAGCCTGCAACACCATTTGTGTGGTGTTTGTGTGTTTTCTTCTTACCGTATGTCCATGTAGATTTTCTCTCCGTGTTCCTATTTCCTTCCCAATTGACTAGGATAGTTTCAGACATGGAATTACAGTATTCCTGTGCGTTAGTGTTTTTATCCTGGAATGGTCTGACATTACTGTCGGGTATAGATTCACCTCGTGCCTTTGGACTCTTACCTGAATTTGTGTCTTTCTAATCATGGAATTATATTTCCATTTTCATCACCATCCTAGCCGCTAACATTCAGCAATAAAAAAAACTGAAATATTTTTTAGACTTGAAAAATAATTAAGAATAAACACCTAAATGAAAAGGTGCCTCAGGAATGATGGAGATACAGTATGTGATTTATGTAAAGGCATTTTTGACATTTGTGGAGGAACTGTGCCTACAGGTACATTAAGCACAGGGGAGAAAACAAAAACTTCGCATTTATTTTCATTTTAAAATATCCTTCATGCAAAATGCTTTTATTGACCAAAGCAGGAGAACATGCTTTCAGTGGAACATCAGTTTTTAGCAGCATAGTGTACAAGAAAGTTAGAACAGCTCTCAGGAGCCATATGAAAGCACTTATCTCCCAAGAGGCTTTTACTACCAGGCACTTTTATCTTCCAGTCTAGAACTTTCTGAAAGTAATATTTCAAAGCCATATCACATCAGAGAAAAAAAAAACACTGAGCTGAAAGATGCTTGAATAAGAAGATTGTTGACTGCAACACATTCTGGGTATTTAAAGAAAAATGAAAATGTGGTAAACATGAATGCAAGTTTGAAATCAGTTAGTAAATTAGGAGTCATTTGTAACAGCCAGCAAATACACTGTGCATTGCCAAATGAGTACAGTACCAGAAGCCAATACCCAGATCCTTATTTATTTGTATCCCAGATGAAAAAAATAATATACTGTACTAGAAAATTTAGGGATTCTATAATTTGTCCTGATAAAAGTATCTCATTTAATTATACCCCTGTAGTTAATATTTTGTCAATTTTCCACTTGCATAGATCAAACCGGAAATCCTCCTGATGTGAACTACTGTATGACGTTCTGATGCTTAAAAGGAGACATTTTTTACCATTCCTCCAAGAAGAAGTACTGTAGATCTTTCAAAACCTTTAAACAGAATGTGTGAATTAGACAGATGGCCAGTCAAGAATATTTATTTTGTGTGCAGTTAATTATTTCTATTATTATTATAAATCATTGTCAATTTGGATCACTCTAAAAGTGAAGCCTTTGGCCAAGTATGAGTTTCGTGGTAACAGGAAGCAGTTGTTTGGCTAAAATGTCTTAGTATGTATTGAAGTTTATGATTCCATGTATCTTAAAAATGGCTCCTGTACCTGTAGAAATAAAACATTCCTTAAAATCCATGCAAAACCCTCATTTTCTTGATTAGGTTATTTTTTTATTGCCTGTTAAGGTGATTAGGGGTTAAATTATTAATATTTTGTATTTTCAAGACGGTGCCAGAATCTGTTTTTTCTATTGATTAATTAACCTCCTTATTTTGCAATTTATCATACTCCCAAATTATGTAACAGTACAGTTTATGTTTCTGCTACCTCCTTTCTATTTATTTATTCTACAATATATCAGATCTGCCAGGTCTTTTTAAATTTATTTTGAAGTACATTCAGAGTTTATGAATCCTCATATTTTGGTATCATCAGTCACCTGATGGTGGAGACAGGACAGACAATGTAAATAACATCAACAGGAATCAGGTTGTCATGCTTATGTCCTCTGTTACCAAATCCAAACCAAAGTTATAACCCAGCAGTAACCTGGGATACCAGGAAAAACAACCATTTTAATACAAATGCAACATCAAGCTAAATGTTCTTTTCACCCTTCTGTTCAAGATCATGAAGTGCACAACTCTTATGCCTTGGCAAGCATACAGTAGCTTTAATTCATTGAAACATAATGTAGAGGTTCAGAGTTGTTGGAAGTAGGAAACAACCTGATACTCACTAGAATCAATGAGACACTAACTACCAGACTGGCTAGATTGCCTAATTGCCTATTTGAAAGTTTTCTTAAAAGCATTAAAAGCAAGTTCTTATCATATTTAGGCTGTTATAATGTGCTAATACAAACGTTTTCAACCAAAAAGCAATTGACAAATGTTTGAATGAATGTATAGAATAGCTTTTGATGTGGAATCAACACTTAATCACATTTGAATTTCCAGTCCACGGCTTTATTTCAGCACAGTGTTTTGTAATTGTGACTTAAGATTTATATTCCTCTTGGTATATAATTCTCAAATCTCTTCTTGTGTCCAATTATATGAAAAATGTATATTAATGAGTGCTGCCACATTGTGTCTGTAAATAGATTCTCTTAGAGGAAATAAAATATGTTTTTCATGAAATAATTTTTATATGTCAAAGGTAAACATTTTAGTGCAGCTACTCAATACTACAAGTACTACAAATGTCAACATGATAAAATTCAGGTTCAAAATGTAAACAGTAATAACAGATTAACAATTATTGACAGCAGTTACATAATCTACAAAAGCAATACATTTCATTTATATTAAAATGTGATTTTCCTAGTTAAAGTGAGATTTCGAATTTGTCAGGGCTACATTAAAAAATTTATTTTACTGTCAAAGCATATCTTCAGCTCCACATACTTTTGCATAATGCACAAGTTTGATCAATTTACTATCTACACCACAGTCTTGGCCATTTACATAAATTAACTGCAACAGTGTTCCTAATACTAATTACTGTGGTATATCCCAATATGAACTCACACCAGCTTAAAGTTAATTGTATTTTAACCTAGGGAATTGTATTTTAGTTTCTTCTTTCATGTAAAATGCTGAACTGGAACATTTGCTGTTCCTCATCCGTCCTTATGAAAGAGACTTACAGTAGGAGTTTTAATGTTCATCACATCATTTACATCTTCTAGAGGGGAAGCATCTAATAATACAAACACACGCTAGAATAGAAATGAAGTCTCCAGAAAGTACATGAGTGCAACATGCTCTCCATAGAGGCCAGATGAAGGGCTGAAAGGCCTAGCCTAAGGTGTGTTGAGTTAAAATCTTATGAGCAGTAGCAAGGCCTTGTTTAGGATATTGTGTAAAATGTTGGTCGATACGTTATGGAAAAGACACTGTTGCTCTGGATTCCATCCGAAGAAGAGCAACCAGATACATTAAGGGGCTCGAAGACTGCTGGGGGACCTGAAACAAACCTCTTGAAAGGTACTGACAAAGTCAACCCAGTGAAGTTCTTCAGCATGAACTGTGACACAAGAGCTTGCAGGGCACAAGTGGAAGCTACTGTAAGTGGAAGTGCATTTCAATCTGTGAACATGATGCCCTCCTTTACACAGAGGCTTGTGTGAGTGTGGAAAAACCTTCCCTGCCATATTGTTGAAGCTGCTATCCTGGTTTCTTTCAAGAACAATCTTTCTATCTTAACAACGGGTAAGGTGGACAGACTGGCTGCCTCTTCCTTACTGTTAGTTCTTATGCTTTAGGATTCTTCACTGTCTCTTTCAACACTGCTTCCTTTACTGTTTATTTTCTTTAGTAATATTGAAAACAGCTTTTGCATTAGTTATAGCTCCCATGACTTTCTATGTCTTTTTTGGCTCTGTAATACATTTCCTGGGGTACTCGCTTCGTTTTGCTGATGTGCGGTAATAATGTTTTTGTATGAGGATTATAAAATATGAAGATAATAGGTCAAAGCAGCATGGGTAGGTGTGGTGAGCCAGCCTATGATTGGACTGTAGTAGCAACTGATTATAGCTGAAGGCCACAAAAGGACCCCTGCCAATTCTAAATAGGCTCAGTTGGTTGTAATTAGTGCGATGGACCTGTGTCTCATCCAGGATGTACAGTATCCTGCCTTGTGCCCATTGCCCGCCAAGATAATCTCCGGCTCCCTCAAGACCACCTGCTTGATAAAGGGATTAGAAAATGGATTGATGAGTTATAATTAGTTAATTATACTATTGATAAAGGGTCCCTCTCCACATTCTGACTTGGATTTAATTGGTGTGGTGTTTGTAATAAAATCGGGCTGCATGGTATGTGTGGGCAGTTGGGTTTATGGGAAGCAGTCAAAGTATATTTTATACCTGATATAATTATACCTGATGTACTTAAACAAATAGTACAAAACACAGATAGAATAAACACAATGACTTCCAGTAAGCCAAGACAGAACACATATTAATGAAACTAGACAAATTAAATATTTTCCCTATACTTTAAACAAATGCAAAACTAAACTACCAGCTTATACTCCTGTAACACAAAGGGACAGGAGATTATAAATTACTGAGCAGAGAGCCTTTTGAATGGGAGATCTGAAACTCTGCAGTAAAACCTCCCATATCTCCTGTATCAGCCACCAGGAGCTTTTATATATGCAGATCCCTGGGAAAGGGTCTGTCACAGGACAGACATCAAACATCAAGATCATGTTTAGACATTCATTGAAGCTGTGAAACCTAGAATGGGTTTTGTATTAACCCGAATTTGTTTAAAGTCTTCTGGATATTGATTTTATGTAATGTCATCCACTTTTGTAGAGTAAATTTGGACAACCTCAGTAATCTTCAAAATAGCTTTCAATAAGAGAATTATCTGGCATCAAACTCGTAATGTAAAAACGCACCAGTCAAAACATCAGCCAAAACAAAAATGAGACAGGAACCCAAGGACATATTATTTGACCTGTAAAATAAAGTTTTAAAAAGAAGGGTTAAGATTTCAGCTTGGAAAACCTAGGACACAAAACTATTTTAGTTTGATCATTGATTGGCTGTGTTTCTATAATGAGTGATTTTCAATGCAATCCATTCCTTTGCTCCCTGTGAATTCTCTATGACGGCTCTGTTCACTGTAGAAATATATGGAGTGTAATTAGTTAGCAGTCTCTTTCACATTGCTTCATTATATTATGTAAATATCCCTAGTCCTGAGACATATTACATCTGTGTTTGATGAACTGTGATTTCTCCAGTACAAACTAGTAAGGGAGTTGCACATTACTCACATTTGATTAAGGCAGGACCTTGAATCATTCAGAACTTTAAAGCCATTACACTTAGGATTTAAATACTCCTGTTTATGCAACACAAGTGATCTGAATATAAATAATTTGTAATTTCAAGCATTTTTTTAAACTGCTTGTAACTGAAGATGGGCAGAAAGATTTTTGTCTCATGTATGCAGAGTATCTGTATTATCAGTTACAATGACTATTCACACTTGACCTCATATCAGAGCACATTTATTTATTTTATTTAACAAATCCAGTCCCTGAGCCAAGTGTTAGCTTCTGGTCCAGCTTTGTGGAAGGTGTGTAGTCCTCCCCTCAGCCCATGGAGCCAGTGACCAGTCCTCTAGCTCCAGCCTCAGGATTCTCTATCTATAGAGGCTGGCAAGACACAGACCAGGACCAGTCCTAAAGCAGTTTAGAGTGGACTAATGTGTTCTTGGAAGGTGAGGGTTTTTCTGGATTGGCTTTCTTGAAGGAAGTCTGGTCCCGTGACCCCCCTCTTATTCCCCAGTTCCTCCTCCTGATTCAGCTCCGGCTTTTAACTGGATGGATTACCCGGTCTTGGACTTTTGCTACACCCATGGATTTGCCTTGGACTCCCTTGGACTGTTTGGCTAAGCCACACCTCCCCCGAACACCAGCACACCATGAACACACCCCCTGTTTTCCTGCCAGCCCCTTTGCATGCTTTTTTCCCCATGTTTTCCTCACTCCTCCCCGGATTGTGTTGTCTTCTTAGGGTCCTGAAAGAACGCTTCTTGACAGTGATGTTTGCTCAGACAGGGATCCAGGGGAGTGGGGTGGAGATTAGGGTTCCAGTGATGATGTGCTTGGTGACCCAGCTGGGTGTCTACTCTGTGAGTAAGTGATGATCTTGACCAGACAGGAATGCAGTATTGAGCTGCTGAGAAAAACAGTGCAGGCGTTGATATCCCGAGGCTACAGAAGTAGTGACAGAGCCCCATGTTGTACCAGCAAGTCTGGAGATCAGGTTGTTCCCTGTTTTGACTTTGGATGCCATTGTCAAACAAATCATCCAGGATGTCAGAGAACCCCAGTGTAACATCTGAGGATCTGGAGGACTCTTTTGCTTTGACAAACAACTTCACGCCTCAACTATCAGGAGAACACTGAATAGGAATGAATTTCAAGGACAAAAAGCCAGAAAGTAACCCCTGTACTCCACAAAGAACTGTCGCCTGGCTATGGTTTGGCAAAGACCACCTGGACTCTTCACATACCCAAAATGAAGAATGTTTTCTGGACAGAAGAGTCAAAAGGTGACCTTATTAACCACAGTGAAAAGTGTTTTGTATCTAGTTGAAACATCTAGTGCCCAGGTACTGTAATACAGGACAATTGAGTTTCAAAGTTGATTTACTTCACTTTCTACGTATGGGTGTTGTGATGATTGATTGAAGTACATGTACATCACACAAACCACAATGTTCAAGTACAGCGATAAATGAATTCATACCAGTGTGATGTTTATTTTATAGACAGATACTGTATGAGGTGATAACAGTCATTAGGTGTACTGCTCATCTACTATAGAAGAAACAATACAAGAGGCTACAAATGAGAGGAAGACATTTGGCCCAGCTAGCCCTTATTGCAATAGTTAATTAATCCCAGGATCTCATCAATTCTTACATTTATTCGAGATACTGGCTTTGACAAGATCACAGGGTATCATTACCCATACTCTTACAACCCTTTTATAATAAAGTGTAAGTGTATCCTTTAAACACAGTTCTATTGAGTTTCCACTTGTGTCTCCTGATTCATGTTTCACTTTCAAATCTGAAGAAGTCCACTGTTAATATTGCTGAGGCCTTTTAGGATTTTGAATACTTGGATCAGGTCTTCTTTCAATCTTCTGTGTTCAAGGTTAAAAAGTTTCATTTCTTTTAGCCTGTCAGTGTGGAATATTCCTTTAAACCTTTAAGCCTTAACAGTGCATTGTACAATATAACAGAACATCTCTTAATTTAAATTCTACGCTTTTAACTATATATCCTAACATTTTATTTATTTTTATTGTTCCCACACATTCTCTGAAACATGTAAATGTCAACATAAATGCCTGTCTTTTTTATAAGTAGCTTTTTCAAACTAATTTTTCCATTGTGCATTTACAATATATGTTGTTGTTACCTGCATGTTGTATAATGCATTCGCCTGTATTAAAGATCAAGTTTATTATCATTATACTCATACACAGGTACATGATAAAGAAAGAAAAAGAAAGAAAAGAAAGGCAGAGACAACAGGCAATGTGCAAAACAACAACAGTTGTGCAAAATCATACGTCAGAATGAAATAAAGGATACAAAATTATGGAGAGTCAGCTTCTTGACATGTGAGGTAGAGGTAGATTTCAATGTGTTTGAGCTTTGGTAAAGAGAGAAGGCACTGTGAGAGTTCAGATCATAGGTGAGAGAGGTTGGGAGTTTAATAGTTTGATAGTGCAGGGGTACAAACTGTCTCTGAGTCTGGTAGTCCAGGTCCGAATGCTCCAGTACCATTTTCCAGATGGTAGAGGGTCAAACAGTCTGTAGCTGGGGTGTGTGGGGTCTTTGATGATGCTAAAAGCTTTCCTCAAGCACCATCTGTCATAAATGTCTTGGATGGATGGGAGAGCAACCCCAGTGATGGACTGGGCAGTTTTCACCACCTGCTGTAGGGCTCTGCTGTCAGCAATACTGCAGTTGCCATACAACACTGTGATGCAACCTGTCAGTGTGCTTTCTGTAGTGCATCTGTAAAAGTTAGTGAGGATCTGGGGACATATCTTAGCCTTCTTCAACCGTCTTAGGAAGTACAGGTGCTGTCACTTTCTTGATCAGGCAGGTGGCGTTGAGAGACCATGTGAGGTCCTCGGTGATATGGACACCAAGGAATTTGAAGTTACTGACCCTTTCCACTTCAGTCCCGTTGATGTGGATAGGGGCATGGCCGATTTGCAGTTTTCTGAAATCAACGATTCAGCTCCTTGGTTTTGCTGATGTTGAGGGTGAGGTTGTTGTCATCACACCATGTTGTAAGCAGATTGACCTCCTCCCTGTAGGCCCTCTCATCATTGTTTGTGATTAAAACCTAAAACTGTGGTGTCATCGGGAAACTTGATGATGGAGTTGGTGTTATGTTTGGCCTTACAGTCATGGGTGTAGAGGGAGTAGAGCAATGGACTAAGCACACACCCCTGGGGGACCCCAGTGTTCAGAGTTAGTGTGCCAGTGGTGTGGTTTCCAAGCCTTACAGCCTGGGGTCTGCCTGTCTGGAAGTCCCGAATCCAGCTGCAGCGGGTGATGTCGAGACCCAGTGCACTGAGTTTCTTGACTAGTTTCTCTGGAATGATAGTGTAAAAAGCTGAGGAGAAGTCGATGAATAGTAGTCTTGCGTATGTGTTCTTTTTATCCAGATGGGATAGGGCAGTGTGTATGGCAATGGAGTTTGCGTCATCTGTGGATCTGTTGGGCCAGTAGGTGAATTGGTACAGGTCCAGTGTGTCTGGAATGATGTCCTTAATGTGTCCCATGACCAGCCTCTCAAAATACTTCATGATGACAGGTGTTAGTGCCACCAGGCGGTAGTCATTACGGCACTGTGGTTTTCTTCAGTATTGGGATGATGGATTAAATATTATCTGTCAGGTGCTGTTTACCCAGTTTTTTTATCTGAAAGGTTATGAATTCCATTTGCTGCTTACAGATGTTTGCTAATCTTTGCTATGCTACTGATATTAATCTGAAGAGCAGAGGTGGTAGTTAGACTCTGCGGTACGTATGTCTGTGATTACATCTAACCAATCAGAGTATTCACCTTCTATGTGTACACTTTGTTCTTGTCCATTAAGCAGTTTTCAATCCAAACAAATACCTTTCCTTGAGTACCCACCACCTATAGCTTGAGAATTAATCTTTTATTTATGGGAGAGGGCACTCCTACTCTGTCCTGTCCCTAGTTTCCTGTGCTTTGATGTCCTTCCAGTGTCTCTGTCTGGGGCTATATATTTCCAGGTCACGCTTTCCTCCTCGCTCAGCATTGAGGTTCGGATGTCCTGAACCCCCCCTAGTACCAGGTCGCCCCACGTCCATGGCCTGAGGGCATAGGTTTCTATACGGCATTGTCTGACCAGCTCAGCCCGGGCTAACCCCCGTCCTGCCGCTACGCCTAGGGTCTTTTTTCGCTCTCCTGCCTTTCCACAGTTTGTCCCTTCCGACATCCGTGACAAGAATCTAAAGCTTTCTTATGTAACATATATTTTGTTAGTTAAGCTAGCACTTTTTAAGGTACCAACCTACCTTTTCTAAATCCACTAGGATTAATCAATGTGTCTATAATC
Source organism: Lepisosteus platostomus (assembly GCF_059453375.1). Classification (NCBI taxonomy): domain Eukaryota; kingdom Metazoa; phylum Chordata; class Actinopteri; order Semionotiformes; family Lepisosteidae; genus Lepisosteus; species Lepisosteus platostomus. Next base: position 78,206,088 of record NC_142613.1, on the reverse strand, counting down.
TCTTGCTTAATTTTCGTCAGTCTTTTTCATGGATGAAGACTTCATTAGCAGTTTAGTACCATGGGTAATGGGTACTTGCCCTGTCTTTAGCAAGAGTTGTAGCAATGGCCTATGAATAGAATCTCTAGTTTTCTTAAAGCAAATGGTGGAATACCATCAGGCCTAGATTTGTTATTCATACAGTGAGTGCTTTAGTACCCATAAAAGGTCTTTTATTTAATACAGAACTTGGTCACTGATTTCTTCCTTGGAACATACCTACTGTACGTGAAATAATCATGAAATACTTGCATAATCAACTATTTCTCTTAAATTTTCTAAAAATTTGTGTTATTATCCTAAATGTATTTTACTTAATCCTTTTTTTTCTTTTACTGTTGTAATACTGTGATTACCTTTATTATTTATTTTAGTCTACTTTTCAACATTCCTTTCTATCTCTGTTTTGGCCTTTCTAGTATCACTTTTTTATCTATGCTTCTTTCATTTTCTTCAATTGGTTCCAGTTCTTTCATAATAATTTCTTTAAGTTTTTTTTCTCATTGTATTTTCCTAATTAGTCCTAATTTCCTAATTAGTCTGTTAAACAATTAGGCGCACTGCTTTGATTCCTTTGATATACTAACTCTTAGGATAAACCTACTGTATATTGTGTCTGAAGTAGAATATCTTTAACTGTTCCCATTCATTCTCCACTGGTTCAGTATCTGTCCTGTCATATTCTGCTTCACTTAAGCCCTGTCTCATTCATTCAAAGTCTCCTTTCTTTAAATTCTAAACTCTTGGTTTGGACTCAACCTGCAAAACTTTCAAAATTGACTTAAAAGCACATGATATTATGGTCACAATGCCCTAATGGTTCATTAACCTCTGTTTTCATCACTCTTAATTGTCTGAATTAAAGTAGATCACTTCAAGCATTCCCTCACATACTGTAGGTGCTTCAACAAACTGAGTAAGAAAGATGACATTAACTCTGTCCACTACTGTCTTTTATATAGGGTTTTCACATGATTGATGAAAAGCTCTCCCTAATGTTAATTTCTTTTCTACTAAACTGCTTGGCCAAATAACTCCAAACTAGGTAGTGTGATGAAGCAGAGGAGTCTGAAGTTTTAAACTGAGATCAGAGTGCTGGAAATGGCACATCATCTCTCTAGAGATGAACAGAGTTACCAGGACATTCTGCATGGTGCACCATTTACAAGAGAGCTGATTTCTCTCCTTATATAAGCGAGTAAGACCAGACAGACACTGTCTTCAGATGGTGCTGTTGACAACTGACGTTGCAGGTGCAACAATCATTTAAGAAGTTACATTCAAAGTGAGAAACAAATCTTAGTAGATAAGTTAGGTTACTGGAGTCGACGGATATTGTGTCATATACAGTAGATGTATTACAATAGGCATCATTCTAATATCAATGCACATTCTTGACCCCATGGAGCAGGTGGCTGAGAGGAGAATGCTGACCAAGCTCACAGCCATCATGAACAACACCTCTCATCCGCTTCATGGGACTGTTACTGGGCAGCGGAGCACATTTAGCAATAGACTGCTCCAGCTACGGTGTTCAAGGGAACGTTTCCGCAGGTCTTTCCTGCCGGCGCCTGTCAGGGTGTATAACGCTGCCCTAGGCTAGGACTGTTAGCCCTTCATTTGCTCCTCTATGGACAGCATGTTTACTCCATTGTACTTTTTGGACAATCAGTCTGTATAAACCTATGCACATTTTGCACATATTTTATTGTTTTTACAGTGACTATGATCAGCACATTTTGCACACACCTATGTATTTATTTTGTTTGTCTTTTGTTTTATAACTATTCTGATGTCTGTTTTTGCTTGTCTTGGGCTGGACTGCTGTAACACATCAATTTCCCTACAGGATTAATAAAGTATTATCTATCTAGAGTTCTTGCTTCAACTAGAATCTTATAGTAGAACACCAGTATTTTTCTAGTGACAATATGATTCATATTATATATGTTGAACTGGGACTTCCGCTTAAACTAATATGTCTATCTGTTTTGTTTTTTTAGAATTTCAAACTACCAATCTGGTAGGAATCCAAGTGACTTGAATCTTGACAGGATTCAACCTGAACTAGACTTGCAGCAACATTTTTTTACCAACATACAGTAATGTCTGGTATCTGCTTGGTAAAACACCCATGGTTTTGGCCCATGAGCTGGTAGGTAATAGCATTTTAGTTTCATCGTAGCTTACTTGGAGTTCACACACATTGTTAAACTGAGTCGGTAGAGACCAGTTTGGAATGTTTGCAGTTTTCTTGTTGCACTTTACTGTCATATGTCTCGGTGCTTTTTTCATTATTGATTCCTAAATATTTCCTGCCACTTTACTTGAAATCCCACTTCACCTCTTCCAAGCGCAAGCTGTGGAGCTTATATGTGATATTACTCTAATTCAGACTGATCTTTACCAACTCTTTGTGATCAGTACAAGCAGTAATCAATCCTTGATCAGAACAGGCTGGTGAATGTTAGGGTCTAGAAATAAGAGAATATAGACTAGAAAAAGATTTACAGTGGTGAAGAAGGAACTGAGGTTTGCAGCTGTTTAACTCACATCTTTTTAGGAGTAACGGTTATTTTTAATGCTGGTAGCATAGAGAGGGCTGACTTGTTTTCTCATTGTGCCCTAGTATGATAGCAGTCAGACTTTACAAGCATTTCTAGTATTTTTTTTTCCATATCTTCCTTGTCAGTAAACATTTAAGTTTTCTTGCTGCTGATAAATATTGACAACCACGGTCCTGGAGCAGTATATCAGTTTCACATGCTTTCTTCTGTAATGTTTCATTAACATCCTCTTTCATGTCTCTTGGAAATGTAGATCTACAGTAGACCCCTTTTTGCAGAGTTCGACTGAAATCCTCAGATTGTGTTTCAGTAAACAAGTACTTACGTCTGTTTCTCAGTGCATGTGTCACTGATCTAAAATAAAAAATGACTGAGTGATAAATCACCTTTAACAGCATCCTTACTTAAACAAACGTACCTGTAATTAAACATAACTCCATACCATGTTCATTTATTTCTTCTTATAGTGTTCAGTATAGTGCATAGCAATTAAATGTTTTAAGGTTTTGATAAATTAAATGCATGGTCATTTTTGAAAATGACAAAGAGAATAAATCAATTTAAATAAATTAGTAATATCGGTAGTAAAACACATTGCCTTTGCAAAGCTTAAAAGCTTAGCTGTTTGATGGGTCTTCAATTCATGTGGCAAGCTTTGTCGTCAGCGAGTTGACTCAAGTGCATAGTCTGCACTGCTTTTAAACAGCAGGAGCAACCTGTCACATACAGAACAAAATGTGTGGTCAATGATTTGGAGACGTTTAATTTAAACATTTTGTGGAAGTTAGATTTAATGGAGAGAAAAGAACATGTGCAGTTCCCAGCAAAAATACCTTATTTTGTAGGTTGGATATAAGAGACATTAGACAATGCTGATGTCCTTGGTCCTTGTGGCAAGCAAATATCACAAAAAAATACAGATGAGCAAAAAGTACTAAATTGTTAACTCATGTCCACCAATTATTTCTCTGTTAGATAATTGTTTCAGTTATTTTAGAACTTCAAAATTGAATTTAAGTGATTGTTAATATTTAATAGTGAGTGCATCATTCTGAGGGAGGTCATTAAGCCGGTCTTCAAGAGGATGGAACATAGGAGAAAGTAGGCCTCAGGTCTAGATACTGTATATAAGACAAAAAATAATCTCAGAAAGATTATCTCCGAGGAAAGAGGACTTCATAAAGACAAAGAAAGCAGGATCTGTTTGGGTAATTCGAGCACTGTAAGAGTACCAGGCTGTTAAGAAAGGTACTTGTCTTATATTGTTGAAAATACTAAAATTCAAATTATGGAGTCCACTAAAAGACATCTCCCATTGGTTAGGGACGTAGGATAGGGAAATTGGTTCCCATTTCTTTTGTACAGTATATGTCTTTAGTGTGATTTAGTCCTGGGGGGGATCCTTGATTAACAAGACTCTGGAAATGACTTTCTTTCTGCCCTTTCAAGGTGTCTTGTCTCTACCTCAGTGATAATTCTGTATTTTCTTTGTGTGTAGAAGGCAGGGCTCATACAGTACAATTATCATTCATAAGTCTGAAACATTGTGTGTAACATTGGGTAATAAATATCTGTTCGTCTTCTTAAACTTGGACTTGGCCTGGTGGTTGTTAATAAATTACGAAGCTGTGCCAAAGACGCAAAGAACACGTGTACCATTTAATGCCTGGGATAGACTGACTACAGAGAGTGACGTTATTATTAAGCTTTATAATTTGGATGCCGATTTTTTATTTTGATTTTAAACTTTTTATTTTATATATACACACCCATATTTTTACAAAAAAAAAGTATTAACTTTTTATATTATAAATGGGCCGTTGCTATGGTGGTGTAATTAAAAAATGCCTAATCTCTCCACAGCAGTCAGTCAGTCAGTTAGTTCTTTTGGGAATATACCTCGAGTGAATTGAGAGGTTTTTCTTCGCACTGATGTAGGCGATCTGAGTCTTTCTGTGCAACTGAGCATGCATCCAGGGTAGCTGCCAGTCACTGGCCTTTCGTTTTATTCGGTGAGAGAATGATTTCCCAGAGGGACCTACTGTACACTATGTTCAGAGAGCATTCCTTTTTGTAGTTTTGTATTTACTTAAAGGACACTTGTGCTGGAGCATCTCTATTTTTTCTGGCATATTTTTATACATACTTTATTATCCTATTAGTGAAAATACTGGTGTATTGTGAACTACTGGTGAACATACTGCTGTTCATGGGTTAGCAATATTTTTATACTCACTCCAGGTGAAGGTATTGAGCTATCAATAACAAAACTTATATGGTGAAGGTTTCATAAAAACCCTGAAAACACCTTAAATGTTTTGTTCTCATTCTGTGAATTTGGTGGACTGCTGGAGCCTAATCTACCCAAAACTGTAATATTACACTATTTATCATAACATTTAGATGACCACTCCATCCAAATACACATGGTATGAAGAAAGCTCTCACTCAGATTTAGGGTACATTTAAATACACAATTTAGCACATTTCCAGCTTCAAGTAATTCATTAATAAATCAATAAATCTCAACACACTGCAGTAAGTCATAACCATGTTTCTCTGGAACTTCTTGTTACTCGTTTATATGTTTTGGTTTGGTTTTGGTGTTAATATTTGGTTAAATGGCAAATTGTGAAGAATGATTTGGGTTAAAGGTGCAAGGTGGAGCAGTGGTCAGCATATCTGCTTTACAGCTCTGTGTTCTCCCTGCTTTCACATGCGTTTCCTCCAGGTGTTTTCCTCCCACAGCCCAAAGACATACTGGTACAGCATGTTAATTCAATTGTGGGAAAACTGCCACTGGTGTAGGTGTGTGTGCTCTGTGATGGACTGGCGTCCTGCCTTGAGCCTGTCCCTACTGCGGTAGGCTCCAGCTCCTCCACGACACTATATTGGATAGAGTGGGAGAAAATGAATGGTTGGATGGATTTTGGTTGTGAATAATAGTCAGTACAATATCCCTCTTTGCTCTATTTAAACATGTAAAATTGTAGTGTACCTATGTCTTCTTTAGCGTACACCATAATTTAACAAGCAAATACAATGTCAGTAACCTATTATAATGACTTCTTTATGCTGTCTGGTGAAAATCAAGGTACTTGCACACTGTACTTTGGCTCAGCAGAATTTTTATTCTCTTTGACTTTGCTATGGCTCTATATCCATTAAGAATGATGTGAGTGGAATAGTGAACCCCAGTACTATTAAACTCAAACATAATCTGCCACTTTTATTATTTTAAAGTTACAGTAAACTGAATGTTGAAAGTTTGCTTATTTTGTCATAACTTTGACTTATATAATTTTATTTTCTTTCAGCTTGCTGGTTTTATTTATGCATGCTATGTTGTGAAGATAATCACTGAAGAGGAAGACAGCTGTAAGTAGTAAACCTCCCTAAAATTCTGTATCTGATTATTTTCATATATAATTTGTATTGATGTATTGTGTTGCCATTTATTGGTTTAATGAAATTTGTTGATTGAAGATGAAAAAAAGACTTAAAAAGGCAATGTAATAAACAATGTTAGGTGTTACGAAGATGCACATCCCAGACGTTACAAAAGTATCATGCTTCTCCAGCAGTCTGAATATCCTTGACTTCCAGCACAGTTTTCTATATATCTCTTAGCCATGGCTCCTTGAGAAATTGCTTTGGTTTCTAACTAATACCTTTAGAAATGTATCTACCACAGACGTTTTAGGGAAATGCCCAATGTTTAAATCGTTTAAAATGGAAAAAACACTAGTAACACTTTTAACAGATAATATCTAGAAATTTAAGGTGCTCAATTCTCTTCAGTACAAACAATAGAATTAACAAGATTCACAAATGAACTTTAAAAGATTGATTCCCTTAAATGAAACTTTTGCAGAACCTTGCTCTACAGAAAAACACCCTTGCCTAACTATACCTATTGATTTTTAATTGATATTTCAGTTAATGGTACAGTAGTTAGCATTGCTGGCTCACAGTACTGGGGCCCTGGGTTTAATTCAGGACCTGGGGTGCTTTTTGTATGGAGTTTGTATGTTCTCACTGTGTTCACGTACATTCTTCCCTAGTCCGGAGAGATACTGGCAGGTTAATTGGCTTCTGGGGAAACTGGCCCTGGTGTTTGTCTGTGTGTGCCCTGCAATCGACTCGAGTCCTGTTCAGGGTGTATCCTGCCTTGTGCCCATTGCTTGCTGGGATAGACTCCCCCTGATTTCAGTTATTATTAATTTAGTTAAGATGCAAAAGGTCTTTTTGTTTAAAATCAGATTTGTTTACAACTTCAGATTGCTATGAATAATTCTGTCTGTGTTTACCTTTGAGAAATATTTATATATTTTTAATATTCATTACCATTAGGATAAGCCCTGCATTAAGGATCATGCTCTAGTGATTAGAGTTTTATTTTTGTTGAATTAAAGTAAGTAAACTCCAATGTACTGTGTCAATCCTTTCAATCCCTGAATTAAAATAAACATTATGGATTATTAAAATGTTTAAATTAGAGAAGAATTCAAAAGGAGCTGTTTAGTGACACAAAGCTGCTTAGCGACTTTTTTTTAAATTAAGAGAAGCTATACCCTGTAGTCTACTATACATCCCTAATTACTGCACATTGAATTTTGAATTTCTCAAAGGATAAATAGTGTTTGGTTTCTTAACTGTGGCTAATGTGCATCAGGCCTAATATTGCAGTCTTTTTTCTCCCATCCAAAATAAATAGAATCCAACATATTACTATTTTCATTATCTCTTCATGTACCTCGTACCAGAAATGGAACCATTAGCATAGGAAATTAAATGCCAGATCTATTTGCTTGTTTTTTAAATTGTATTGTCCTTTGTTGTTTGCTTTTAGAAGATATGTATCTTTAATATAATATAAATAATGGTTTGGTACCCATTACCAGATTAATGAAATGTTGATGTTAAGAAAATAGATCAGATCAAAATAGTCCCTGCATTAATCAAAGTAGTATCAGGTAGATGGTCCCTGTGCATTTTTAAAAGCTGTTGCAGATAACCCTGTAGAAGACGTTTGTATGTACAGTAGGATGTGGAATTCAGGAGACGTAAACATGTAGTTCTGTGCATCTTAAATGTAATGTAAACACAAATATTAAGGAAACTGTGTGTAAATGGCTGGTAATTTAAAAACTATAAAATGTTAGTGCAATATCATTGTTAAGGCACTGTTATCTCAGTGTATGAAGGTTTAACTTCCCTACTGCACTACTATACTACTATACTACAATACTATAACTAAGAGACTGTTTTCCATTAAAGTATTTACAATATTTAGGTGATGGTATGAAAGACAGGTTTCAGGCTACAATATCCATAGATGGTAATCAGATACTATATTGATTTGTTATGCTGCTGTTATGAGTTTACATTTATATATACGACGTCTGTCAGAAAACTGTAATAAAATACATTCACAAACACTTGGTTCATTTCAGCTAATGAATTCATCTCTCAGGTAATTATGATAGTAATAATATGTTGTTGTAGTTCAAGTGGGTAGCTGCATCAACATGCGTAGGCTGCAAAGGAACTGTCACGTTCGTAAACCCCTCCTCTTAACGATCCAACCCCTACTCTTGACGCTCCAGCCCTTTCTTGTTTTCTACTCATCTCCCGCACCTGCTCCCTGTTCCAACCCCCTTTTCAGTTCTCCTTAAAAGCCAGGCGCTCACTCTGTTCCGGGCTCTGCTCTGGTTTCTGTACCAGGCGAGTCCGGACCTGGAAGCGCCTGGCCCCGTTAAGGTTTTATTTTCTGTTCCTGTTCCCCCCTGGTTCCTGTTTTTAATCGTCAGTCTTGGATGGACTGCCCGGCTTTGGACTTTCGCCTCCTTTTGGATTCTCCTTAGGACTTCTTCCTAGATTGTTTGCCTCGGCCACACCTCCCCCGAACACCAGCGCACCGAGGACATGCCCCCTGTTTTCAGCCCCGTATCCTGCATGACTTTTTCCCCCGTGTTTTCTTCACTTTTCCCTGGATCGTGTCGTCCGCATAGGGTCCAGATAGAACTGTTCGTTACAGAATGCAGAGCCTTAACCTGGACCCTGCGGACGGCACTCTGGCAGCCTGGACTCCATCTGGTTTTGTTTTTTTTTCCTTTTTTTTCTCAGGGCTTCGGAGCCGCGTACTGTCATAATTGTAGTCCCTCCTCCTTAAGAGCGCTCCGGCTCTTTTACTTCGGACCTGATTTTGTGCACCTGCCCCTTGCTCCAGCCTCCTTCCAGCCCCCCCTTAAAAGCCAGACGCCCACTCAGTTCGGGGCTCTGCATTGATTCCCGTATCGTGCGAGCCCGGGACCTGGGAGCGCCTGGCTCCGTTATGGTTTTAAGTTTCTGTTCCTGTTCCCGTTCCCCCTGCTGGTTCCGACCCGGTTCCCGTTTTTAACCGTCAGTCTCGGATGGACCGCCTTTTTTCCCTCGTGTATTCTCACTCGACCCCGGATTGTGTCGTCTGCACAGGGTCCGGAAAGAACGCTTTCGTTACAGGAACAAGTAAAGGTTTATTCCATGCTAAAGAGAGAAGCAAAGAAACACAGCTTTTCGGCTGTGGACACCCAAAACACCCGAAGAAGGCTCCACAGCCAAAACATTGTGTTTCTTTTCTTCTCTTTTCAGCATGGAATAAACCTTTACTTGTTCCTTTGTAGAATGTTATTTACATGTAAATAAGAATAGCCTTTATTTGTTATTATTATACACCATCTTTTTCAGTGAAACTGTCATTTTAATTAGAACCTAGTGATATCGAAATGTATGCTCCATAGGTTACGTATTTTCTTTTGAGAGATTCTGCAAAGAATTTTACTTAATAAATTATCCTTCTAATTTAAAAAAACCATCAGTATTACTAAAGTGTGTTTACTCTATCAAGAATACAATAAGTATTTTTATAATGGTTCATTTATAACAGTAAATAAGAATAATGAAGATGAACCATGGAAAACAAGCCACTACTACTTTAGGGATTTTCTTTGTCATTGTAACTTCAATTCATGTAACAGATAAAATATCTGCATGAGCATAAGCAATGTACATTAGAGCTCAAACTATTAAATTACAGTTCCTTGTAATTAGTTAATTTAAAGGGTAAAGTCCTCAGGCCATTGAATGAAAAAAAAATGTATTTAAAGCTTTTATACCACAAAAGGAAATTGGGATGTTAGTATGAGAATGCACAAGATGCATTAAAGGCTTTTTGCTGTGATAACAAGGAAATTAGGTTAGACCCATTGTGGGAATTGCAATCAGGTTTAGAATAATAGATGTCAGATGAGTGCTCGAGTTGGTTCACCAAGACACTCATCATGGACAAATTTGCATTTATTTTGTTGACTGAATTAATTATGACGGTTTAATACAAGAGGACTAAGTATACAAAGAATACAGACAATAAAAGAAAATTAGCTGTGACTGTAAACAAACAAATCTGACACTGAAGACAATGTCAAGAGATATATGTGCCGCTGGAAAGAGAAGCAGTCTCTGTCCAGGGCCAAGGGGAGCCGCTGAATATTGAGCTCGTGAATACTAATACATTTCCCAAATGGCCCCTAGAAACTCGTGCAGACAGCACAACTGAACTTTAAACAGGCAATACTCATCCTTTCCTTCCAGAGAAGCTATTTTTATCAATAACAGTTAACAGCCAGAATCAGTTTTGCACATCGACACATTTCATCCAGTTATTGCTGTACAAATATTTTCATTGCCCTCTTAGCAGGTACTCTTTGTCTAAAAGGCCAACTCACCAAGTTGGAATACATAGAAGAGAGAGAAACTACGGGTTTTCTTACCAGTCAGCGAAGGCCGGGTTTGTCAGGGAAAGAATAGCTGCAGCCAGTGACTGAAAAATGGTGAGAGCTGTCAAGGAAAACTGTAAAACAGTCGTCAGTGAAATCATCAACAACCTTCAAAATGATCAGTTCACAGAAGACTACGACTGAAGAATTACAGCATAAGGTGTAAACCTCTCATTGGCACTAAGAGCAGAAGTTTCAGCATTTATCGCTGACACCTAGACAAATCTTTACCAAAACGATGGACTTTGGTCTTTTAAAGAGTGGAGAAAGAAAGGAGAAGCAGCTGTAGAAGAACAGCACTTCATTTGTGTAGAGGTAAGGTCACAGTTGGCCACCTCTGGACCTGGCTCTTGTCAGTATTGAGATTAAACTAATGATGGCAGCAGCACAGCAGAATGACTTCTGAAGTTACAGAAACATTTCGTCTGTCTATGCAGAAGTAAATGTGTCCATACTCATTAGCTGGTGCTTTACCATGTAGTATTGCAGTTATCCAAACTGTACAGCCAATGCAACCAAGCAGTTTATGAGGAGAAAAAGAACTTTTGGAATGACAAAGTCAATCTCCAGATTTAAATCCCACTGAGCATGTGTTGTACATGCTGGATTGAAGTCGGAGCGACCCAAGCACAGGCAAGAACTCAGAGTGGCTCCTGCAAAGGCTTGGCAAAGAATATCAAAGATTCGAGCTTCATGCCTTTACAGCCGCAATGGGCCATGTAACCAATTACTTACTTTTACACTACGAAAAGTGTAAAGATATGTATGAAAATGTGTTGGAATTACATAGATAATACATTTATATAGTATCTATTGAATTTAAATTGTATATATTATATATTGTACTTACCATACAAATACACATTTCTAGACTGTAAAGCAAAAATAACAAGTTTCTAAATAAAATATTTTTTTTACTTTTCGAGCAAAGTATTTTTGGAGGGTACCTCTGGTTCTACAGCTCTCTCTTTAACTATCCAAATGTGTTGAGATGGAAAAGGGATAAGGATATTGTTGTTGTTATCAATTAGGCATGCGAGTCACATTTGGCTCTTTAGTATTTTTACAAAGGTAAGCCTTTAAGCACTGCAAACAAAGGCAAATCTGGACCTAATTCTACATCTTTGGCCTCGGGACCAGCTTTAGATATAGCTCATGCTTTGCTGTAGGCTGTTTCAGATTTTTGATAGATCACTGTGACTCACTTGATAAGAGAACAACATGTTTTTGAACAGAATTGAACAAAGTGTGTGTGTGTGTGTGTGTGTGTGTTGGGGGGGGGGGGGGGGGGGTCGGTTATGTGCAATTATTACATACAAAATCATTCTTTTTTAAACACATTTCTTGGAAGGCAACATTTCATCCCTTTTCCAAAGCTTTATTGCTTATGGTTTCTGTAAAACAGATGCCTAGTCTTGTATTAAAATGGAACAGTCAGGTCCAAATAGCAAACAGCACTGTGATAATCTTGTTAATCTTAAAATAGTCCTGGTATTTTATGTGATTTGCTCATCCAAGAGGCATTTTTCATATTGTATTGCTCTGTGAATATCGGCCGTTTTGAATCGACTGATAGTATGCTGCATTGGATTTTCAAGTACAAGTCGAGATAACGGGGAGGCATAGTGGTGAGTTGATTAGTAAGGCTGTCTCACAGCTCTTGGGTCCTGCAGTAGGTTTCCAGATGAGGTGCCTAGTGTAGTTTCGGGGGTTTCCATGTAGTGTACCAGCCAAGGCAAGAGCCATGAGTTTCCAAGGTGTCAACTTCCTGTGTACAGTATGTGTCCTGTGATAAACAGGTTCCCTTTGTAGGGTGTAGCCCTGGTGAGTGCTCTGTGATTCTGGAAAAGGCTCTGGATTGCTGTGATACAGTAGCTTTCTGATAATGGATGGAGGAAGTCTATGTATTGCCCATGTACATGTATATTACCAGAATAACCAATATTTGTTTTCTTTTTTCACTTTCAGTTGATTTTATAGGAGGGTTTGATTCTTATGGTTATCAGGGTCCACAGAAGACATCACATTTGCAACTACAGCCAATGTATATGTAAGTATAGCTTTTTTAAAAACTTTAATACACTTTCATTTCTAATAACAAATAATACACTGTAAACCTTTGACATGTCTCTCTTTAGGTAACAAAAGGTTCAGTACGATTTAAGGAGGAATGTGTTTTTTTTCTTCTGATTTATAAATAATAAGTAGATATTTATTTGCTTAAGAAATTATAAATGAGAAATACAGCACGTAAACAAATGCAAGATGGAAATTGTATTACCATCAGTGCTAAAAGTTGTAGCTTCAATTATTGTAAAAGATTAAAAATGCAAAGATTCAAGTTACAGTGAGATGTGGGTAATGTTAATTGATTTATTGGACTTCAGTTTATATATTGTTTTATATAATCATGAAATGATAACATTTCTTTTGAATCACAAATTCTGTACATAGATTTTCATGTCTTGTAACTAAACATAGGCATAGAACCAACAATAGGCTTTAGCTCCAGATTTAAATGCTTTATTCAGATTGAAGCTTTACATGTAAATGTATTGTACAATAAAGGTTTTATGGGCTTGATTGACAATGTCTCTTTACATGCAAGCTGGAGGACTGGGATATAGCTTTCTGAGCTTTTTATAAATGGCTTTATAAAGTTATAAATAAAATTCTCCAATATCTGGGACCCTGTCAGCAACAAAGGAAAAGATACTTGGCCTGTTTTTGTGTTAAGCTACGCCTTAGACCAGCATCAACGAACTTAATGTTAGCCTGTCAATGTTACAGAGATCTGAAAGAATAAGAAAGAAATAAGAAATAAGAATAAGAAACTGAGATGGTTACAGTAATTCTAAAATACCAAGACACTTGTCTGTTGATTGGTAGAAGTTTATCATATTCAAGGGATTGTTTCTTTTTTACAAGCACTACAAATGTTATATATACTGTATGTAAGTGACCAATGTCCCATGTTTACGTTTTCTTTTCCCAAATTAAACATAGGGAGAAAAAGCGAAATGAACACAGCCCGTTACGATAAGGTAAGCAAATAAGTCAACGTCTAGGTCCAAGTTTCTGGTTTTCCTCGAAATATGTTTGCTAAGTGTCTGTCCTTCGTGGCGGGGGGAAGGGAGACCTCTTGATTGCTTGTTTTTTTAATGAATCTGAAATTGCATTGCATTTGGAGTGCCTCTCTGTTGGGGTCTCAGTATCACCCCGTGGTGCACCAGCAAATCCATCAATGTGTCATTCCAACCATATGCTCTAGAAAACAGTGGCCTAAGGCCATATGAGCTGCCAGTCTGCAAAGTGGACCTATCATGGCAGTAAAACTGAATTTGGCATTCCCTCTACTTAAATAGTGAAAAACTGCAGAAGTGATCCTGTCTCTCTTTGTGAGACAGTTATGTGTAAAGGATCCTTCATATGGTTTAGATGGACCAGCACCATGGTGCAGGGCCAAACCCTTGGTGCATTTCTGCTTAGGGTTCAACCAGGATGAAATTAGTTTGACTTAAATCTCTACATTCTGTGGTCCTCTTTAGTCAAGAGTGTGAGAATAATGATGAGTTTAAATTGACTGTACATTCAAAAAATGGTAAGCAAAATATCTCAGAATATTGCTACTGTCAGGCAAATCAGATAAAATGTACCGTATAATGTACAGTACTTTATGTAGAGACACTATATCTTGTAGGAATTGCTTTAAAACACCTTGCGAAATACTGATATTTTATCATCATTTTCTTTTTCTTTCTTTAGGTCAATGTAACCAAGAATACTGCCTTATGAACAAATCAAAGAATAGCAACCTTCTGTTTTTTTCTTTTTCATAGATGTCTTAAAATGATACAGTGTCTTATGAACTGGTTTAAAGAAGAAAGCGAAATTAGAGTCTGTGGGGGTTTTTTACCTTAAAGACTAAAATGCACTGGACTCTCCTTTGACTCTCATCAACAAACACACTAGTAGCAAGTTACCGAATTGGCTTGAGAAGTTGTGACATAAGACACAAGAGCGCCCTCTTTTGGTGCATTTCTATGGAAGTATTCATCTCCCAGCTGATATTTGCTTCTTTACAACTGACGAGTAACCAGAATAAATATACTTTTAACAGTATTAACACTAATCAACTTTTGCAAGAGATCAGATTTTCAACAAAGAAGATTTTTACATACTTGACTGGCACTGCAGCATAGGCCAGGATTTTACAGAAAATATTTGGTGTTTTTTACAAGTCCCAGATACCATAAAAAGTTCTATATCTGCTTAATGGCAAGATCACAGGGTTGTGGCTCGTAATCTAAAACACATTATAAGGATCATGACAGAACAGAAAGGAATTTTGTATTTCTATTTCGCCAATTGTCGTACGATATTTTGAGAGTGGTAAGTAGGAGTGTCACATTTCCTTTAGTGTCTAATAATTAGTGGATATGCATTCTGCAATGGATTATGTTATAGAAGTTAAAGTGAATATTGAAACAATCAATAATTTGATAAATTCAACAGTATTAAAATCCTCTTGGTTGAAAATCTTAATCCTCAATAAATGTTTTAATTCAATTAGACAAAACAGGCCTTATATTCCAAATGCTTAAATCTCTATTATCAACAAGGTTTTATATACCTAAGTGTTTTGGATATAGAGATCAAATTTTAATTTCATCGTTGTAGCTCAACACACTGTAGAACTTCCAAGATCAAAGTTGACAAGGGAGAGCAGCTTAATAGCTGTGATAATGGATGTCTTGTAAGCAGTGTTTTGAGTTAAAAAGCAAAGAGATTTTTTTTAAGGGGACTCCCTGCATTTTATTTATACTTTTTATTTCAGTTTCAGTTTGCAGCAGTTAAAATCCTTTACACCAAAATGTTACTTATTTGAAATGACAAATTATGTTGCTTATTTAACTTTAACATTTTAATTAAATGGATTTGAATTGAATCTAATTAAGATATTAAGGCTATGGACAAGCGTGTTGAAATTAAATGTACTTTTTTTTTAAGTGAGCACTAAGACATCTTATGGAAAGACAAATGGAAAAAAGTGTTGTAGATTTCTATAAACCTAGGGCCATTTTTACCATGTGTAACAGTGTTTACTTTTTTATAGTTCATTTATAATTTATTATATTGTGTAAGTGGGCCTTTTTTCTTACAACTGTATAAAGGAAAACAAAAATATTTGTAATGGTCCTTTACTAATAGTGTGATGTTAGGAGGGAAAGTGATATGTGATAGAGTTTGGATTTTATCTTATATGTACAGTATGTGCTGTGGCTGAAAGTTGTGCTTTGTGTAGTGGGTGCCACGACAACTTGAAGAACCCTTGAGCAGCTCTGTGCATTCGTAGGGACATTGTGCTTTTCTTTGCCTCAAGGGATTTCTTATCCAAAAAGGTTTACATTTATCCCTTCTCCGTGACTTAAAAGTCAGGTAGCCATTGCATTTTCAAACTTGACAATGGAAATTAGTAACCAGCAATTTGAAATGTAATCAAAAGCTTTCCTTTACAGTGTTAAAGGAGCAAAGTGGTGTTGCATTTGTAGAGCACGAGAATAACTTTATTCCTAATTAAAATCAGTCAATTGCAATTCCTTAGCCTTTATTTCCTGACACGAATTAATTTGCTGCTAAGGAACAACATAAAAAGATGCTTTTTATTGAAAGGAAAGAGTTTTCTTTGTGATCCAAGCAATATGTTCACCAGGGTCATACTGTACTTGAGTTGGTTCTTAGGACATTTATTGCAAGTCTTTCTATAAGTTAATCATAATCTAAGAGGTAATTTAAAGTTTGGGACACTTGGTCACTAACTGTAAATGCCTAACATATCTTTTTATGTTTGCTGATGCAAATATGGCACCTAAAAACAATATATTTGTATTTTGGTATGTATATTCCTATAAAGGATATATTTATACACATAAACAAAATTCAGAAAACTAGCCATGAGTCAATACTGTAAAAGATGGCAATGTGGGTTCTATTTTTTTTCTTAACATTCCAAATAACATTTGTTATTCCTTTCTCAAATGGGTGCTTAACATCTGTGACTGTAAAAACCAACCCATGGAGTTGTTCAATTCGATAAGAAGGCTGTATGTGTCCACAGTTCAGTGCAGCCCAATGTTTACATCGTAGGTCCAAGCTTGCTGTCTTAAGAGAAGACTCTAGGATGAGCAACAGCAGTGCACACAGTAGACTGGACCATCGATCACAAGCCAAGACACTGTTTAGCAATAAATGTACTCATTAGAAGAGTTGAATATGTTCATATACATGTAAACTATGAAGTTTTTGGTATTTCAAAAATGTTTCCCTAATATTTATACAGTTAGTACAGTTTGACATTATAAAATGTTGTGGGGGTAAAAACCCATCATGCACCCTTGGCAACAAACATTCGCTACTATCCTGAGATGGTTCTTGGTGCTAGAAGCACATTTTTAGGATTAGCCCCTTCAAAATGGAACAGATATCAAGGCCATACAGATAATTTATTTTAAATAAAATAAGACAAATAGCAAAAGCGATACAAAACAGAATTTACCATTTAGGGGTTTGAGTTGGGAGCTGCATCAACATGTGTTGGCTGCTAAGGAGCAAATATGGGTTTATTCCACACTAAGAAAGGAGAAAGAATCGCAGCATTTCAGCTGCGAAACCTTGTTCCCGTGGAGATCTTCTTCACCTGAAGGTCAGGCCGTCTTCACCTGAAGAAGGCTCCACAGCCAAAATGTTGTGTTTCTTCTTTCTACTTTTCAGCATGGAATCAGCCTTTGCTTGTTCATCTACCACTTACTCCCAGAGTTTTAAGGCAGTGTAACCCAGATTTTTAAATTGTAAGTTACATCATTCAATGTATGCAGTGCTCTAAAAGCATACAAAACTATTGCAAAAATATTCGTGCATGAAATCACCCCTGAAGTATCTTAGAAAACAAACGTGTCTCACCTGAAAGAAATGCAAGACACAGTTGCCACCTCCTGCACTCTCTCTGTATTCAGTGGTTATATTACTTTGTAAATAGAATAATATGAATTCTGAACCAGTTCTGATATGTTGTGAGGTATACCAAATGTTGTATGGGTCTGAATTCTGAATTAGGCTTTTTAATTTGCATATGGCAAACTATATTTATGAAAATGTATTTCAACCTTTAAAGAAAGCCTCGTGATATCAAGCAGCAACCTGTCTAGAAGCTTCCTTCCCATCAATGCCAGTGGTTTTGCTTGGGTTCAGCGCGATCTTCTATTTTTAATTAGGTTTAGCTATTTTTCTATTTCTGTTACTTTTTAAAACTACTGTATATAAAGTATAATAAACTGAGACTGTGAAGATGCTAATTGTCCTGTTTGTTTCTATTCTGAAATGTCCTGGTTTGTTACTGCATATACTTCATTTCTGGTTATATACTGAATATAACAAGACAGATAAAGTTGACAAACAGGTCAAATGGTCAAAGAAACTAAAATATTAAGTGTAGCATTTGTTTTAGAGCTCTTTGTTAAGCATCTCTAACATCTGATTAAAAGCCCATTTTTCATTAATAAAACAAATAATAGTAATCTAAGCTTAATATTTGGAGTTTTGGAAAAGAGGCTGTCCATTGTAGTGATTGTGATAGGGCTCATGGACTCTTATGGTGACATACTGTATGACAGGATAATCCCAAGGATAGGAGACATAGGAAGCATAAGAACGTTTTCAAACAAGAAGACGCTATTTAGCTCATATAACTCATTTGGTTCCTGATAGCAAATTTAATTATGGGTGTCATTTGCTTCTTGAAAGAAACAAGGGTTTCAGCTTCAACAAATACTCTATATTCTTCCAACCTCCCACCACCAAAATTTTTTTATAATCTACTTAAATTTGGAGTGCACTGCTATGACATTACAGATTAGTTTCTTTAAGAAGACATCTGATATTGGGCACATGTATATCAGTGTTATGGTGGCATCTTTGTAGTGAAATAGTTAAGACAAATAATTTTGAATGTTCCTGCATTGTCACATACAGTATGATTTGGATCATAACCAAAGATGAAGCACATATTATGAATTTGTAAAAAACAATAACAAACAAAAACATACAGTAAATATGCATAAATATGTGTTATTTCCTTTTAAGATGTATACAGTATTACAATATTCGTTAATTTTAACACAGGCACAGATAACATAAAAGAAAGATATAAGAAAATGTAAAGACAAATGAAACATTGCAGATCATAATGCATTATTTTTAGAAATGTGCACAAATGTATTGCTTAATAATTTCTTAAAAGTTTCCATCTCTCTTTTGTGAATTAGTGTGCCGCACACTGTTGTCAGGGTGCCACTTTGGAAAGCAGCTTTGTGTAATAATGAAAACAACTGAAGATCCTGACCCACAAAATGAGGTATTCAGGTTTGATTTCTAGATGACTGATTTGATTTCAGACCCACTGAAATACACCAGGACAATCACTGTAACAGGTAACATTTAATGGAAGCATTTATTATCAAGTGAGTGCTTGGAGTATTCAGAGTTGTGTCTCTCGCAAGAAAAAGTGCGTATCATGACTGAACCATGACTTTGAGTCATTGATGTCTGTTATAACTATTTAATCGGACATCTTATTTCACCACAAGACAAAACTGGTTACGTCACAATTTGCATAATACAACCAATGAAATGCCATTCTTAACACTAGCTCATAGCAGTGGAGAATGAACAAAGTTAAATGACATGCTTGAGCACATGACTAAAACACTCCTGACATTCTGTTTTGACTTGTATTAGTACTGATTTTGACAAGAGTAGTGAAAATATGCACGTGTTATAATAAGAGATTTGGGATGTATATTTTATCTCATTGTTACTTAGTACATCTTACTTTTAGAAGTGTACAAATATTAAAGTGTACTAAATAACCTAATGTGCTGGAGAGTTAATTGGGAACAGTGGTAAAGTAATTTAACCTGTTGTTTGTCAAGCCTAACAGTTTTCCTGTAAATGGATATTAGTCTTGTCTCAAGAGACCTCTGGGAGAGCGTTGTCAAAGGTCTTTGAATAATGTCTTGTTTCCATGTGTACAGTACAATTGGCAGGACACAGTCAGACCCTAGAGCTTTGTTTATCTCAAGTGTTTGTAGTATCTGTGGCACATCTGTCCCTTCTCTGTTGATATGATTTAATATACAGTAAACAGCCTGAGGCATGTTGGATGATTACTCCTTAGTAAATACCTGAGTGACTTATTCATTTAATACATCAGCCATTCCCCTGTCATCCTCTAAACAATTCCTATCTTTATCTCTGAGACACTTTACTTCATCCTTAAAATAAATCATCCATAAATGTTTATTTATTTTTACTTCAATCGCAGTACATTTTACAATCATTGATCATTTTTCTACCTGTGCTTGCAGTTTATTATATGCCTTTAAGTCAACTGTATTTGTTCTCCATTGAATGCTCTATAAAATGTTTTTCTCTTTATATTCTTCTTAACTGATTTAATTAACCATTTAGTCTCCTGCTTTCCTGACTTTTGCCAAACTACTGTATGTGAGAAAAGCTAAACTCTCCAATAAAAATGAACTTTTTCCTTCAACATACATCGCTAAATGTTCTATATTTCACATTGTCTAAAGTAACTTATACACAACATACATGTGCTTTAAGCTTAATTATTTTTGATCTGATAATAAATTAGGTTACTCAGGTAAAAAATAATCTAGTTGTTTTAAAAGCTGGTTTTTAGGGGGAAAAAACATGATCATGAAGGCTTTGAGTATAATGTGACTTATGAAAGCTTTCATTCTAATACTCTAATTAAAGTGACCATCCAGTAAATTGGAATTGTTTTTATTTTACACTATTCAATATTACTAGAATTTGAAAATCGTGCCCTGAACTGAAGATCTCAGCACAAGTATTTAAGACGTGATTCAGTATAATGCCAATAATGCATTTTGAAGAAGATCATAGCTGTAATACAAGAGAATTGTTGTTCTAATCTCTAATCAAGGGTAGTGGAGGTGATTGTGTTTTCATTAAGAAAAAATCAATTTCAAATCCATTTCTAATAAAAGCAAAACAACAGGCTTGTTACTGGAAGGAGATTTACCTTTTTTAATTAGACAGTTTTTAATAGAGCAGTCTAAAAGACCATAAGATTTTTTCTAGCTGTTTATTCCATTGGACAGGACCTATGTAAACTAGCCCAATATCGTCTTGTGCCTCTATCTCCATTTTGAAGTGCATCAGTACAATAGGAAAACTATTAACTGTTAACTATAGCTCATAAAACCTGGTTAAAGAAACTTTTAATTTCATTGTTAAATATCCCTTTCAGTTAATCTCCGGATTCTCCACACAGAATTGTTGTGCTGTGGATCATTGGAAGGGAGATAAAATTAGAAATTTGCATTCCAAATTGGAACAAAAAATGAGAATGAAAGGCATTCGATTCCATCTTAATATATACAAAACACAATGACATTTTAAAATAAAATAAGTCACATAAGACATTGTATGGCACTTCTAATTAAAGAGTGATAAGAATAAGAAAATAAAAAAGAGTATGTAGCTCCTTATCAATAGCTGCCGGAAGTGTAATGCAGTTTCTTTTGCATTGTTGGAGCAGACGTTAAGCACCAGCACTGTTAGTGCCAGCTGGAGGCCACAGTTCGTCACAGTGAACCGAGGAGCTGCTGCACAGTCCACCTCATCTAACCCTGCCAGCACCTTGTACGTGAGACTGCAATCTCTCAGCCACAGCCAGAGGCCCAGCCCTGATTTCAACCGCCACGCTACAGATTACCGTTTTCATCCTGCAGCTCCCAGGCAGAAGCTTTCACCAAATTAGTCACTCAGAAAATGTATTTAATAAAGACGGGAAACAAAAATGAGTCCTAAAAGCTCATGCAGAAATCTATTGATTTAATGAGAAAAGGGTGGAAGTATATAATGTACCATTCCCTGGCAGCCCTGAGGCTACACGCTGTGTTTGCTTACGTAAGGTAAGATTTTAATCAGTCTGAGGTATTCTGAATCTCCTGTGGAGGTGTTCAAAGTGAAGACTATTTTTGACTGGTTCGGCAAACCGTTGACTGACCTGTTATCCAGTAAACCAAGAATACACTCTGAAGAGGAAGATGATGAAAGGCTCCCAGGAAAATCTGAATTTCACAAATCAAGCACGTGAAGATACAGTATGTACTGTACTTATTTTTTTTTTTGGTACACAAGGTACCAAAGGGCTATTGAGAGCTGCATTACACTATATAACATCAATATATCTTGCAATCATCCCATGTACATTTTTAAGGGGAATTAGTTTATAAATATAAACGTATGTTAAAATTAAAGTGCTTAGCAATAATGATGTCCTAAAAGAAATTTTCCTCCGCACCTTTTCAGATTTTATCCAGGCTTTGCATATGGCTTGGAAACATCTGCAATTGGTCAGGAAAATATAAACAAACTAGGGGTAAATTGCATTGAATAAGTGATGTCAGTCACCTTCCCACTAGTTGCACTTGTTTAAGAGTATACTGGTGTATTTATTTGGCTTCTTAACACACAACAATTATATTAAATATACATTATAATTTACATCTACATTAATAATTTAACTTCAGTGTTAACAGACAACAAAAAACGAATGGAGTAGATTCTGCAAGCTTCAAAACTAGATCTTCTAAAAACCAACACAGACGAATATGATGTACAGTAACAGCATCCAATATTGTCATTTTACTTTGGGAGCAGCCTGAATAGAGAATGATGTGGAGAGGAAAGACTTTCTTGCTGCCCAACAGCAGTCCCCCAGTAGATGGTTTAGAGCGAATGTGTTTTATAAATGATGCCAGGCAGTTCAGGCAAGCTTGTTCTTGGTTGGCTGTTGAAAAGTGATTGATAAAAATAAAAGCTTGCTATATAGTGTATTATACATGAGGGAAATGTCCAGGCTACCATACAGCAGCATTCTGCTGACAGAGGCAAACTTATCCATTAGTGTCTCTGTTCTTCTGTCATCCAACATTTTGTCTGGGCCGGTTGCCACAAAAATTATAGGTAAGTTACAAAAAAACATACAAGTTGACTTTTGATGACTCAGCAAATTGCTGACTGCTGTAAACTATTTGAGGAAAGTGCTGAATTTGAACTGCTACAGGCCCCATTTCAAAAGATGTGACATCTGAGGTGTATCCATATTTTTGTGCTAACCAAAAAAAGAGCACATACCTTAGCAAACTTATTCAAGACCTGGGTGCTTGGTCAGGGGAGGTGTGGAAACATTTAAGTTCAAAGGAAAACAGAAGGTTTTAAGCTAAGGTTTGCTGGACAACATAAAAATTAAAGATACATCTTAATATTTGCAGAAAACTATGATGGATCACAACCATGACAAACAGAAAGCATTGGAGATTATTGTGTCATACAGTGTTAGGGGTTAAGATCCAGACCGCCAAATGCTGATATGAAAGTTTTAGAGTTCAGCACTGTGTATTCAAGTGCTTTGTGTGTGTAAAGCAAGAAGTAATTTTTTACCCACTGTAACAATGCAGGAGTAGGAGGAGACGCAGTGAACACCCGTCCCTATTTAGCGGAATCCAGCCTGGGGAAAAAGAACAGCTTGGGACAGCGGAATACAGACTACACTTGACAGGACTTCAGTCGGGAAGAAAAGAAGCATAAGGCCAAAAACAAAAATAACTCAACCTGTCCCTGTGGGAGATACACGGCGGGACAGGCAAAAAAAAAAAGAAAAGAAAATGAAGGAAAAACAACGGCCTTATGCTCGGTCACAATCGCCTCCAACACTGCCGCTGGAAGGTCCTCCCCTTGCGGGGTCTGTTGTCCCTCCGGGGAGGAGCTCAGTGTGTCTTAAAGGGCCCTGACAGCTGCAGCTCGTCCTTTATCAGCCAGGACAGCTGCGGTTGCTAAGGCAACGCGTCACCCCTAATCCAGGGCTCCGCCTCCACACTGAACACGCCCCCCCAACCCCCGCATAATGCCACACCACATAGACTGGGAAATGCCTACTGTACAGGAAAATCCTATATTTCGGAAATTTAAATGATAGGCATTTTTAGGGACTGTGGCAATTGATAAAAATAAATTTCAGTGTTACAACAGCGAAAGAAAAGTAAACAGTAAAACGAATAAAACGTCTTTGTTGAGCACTATGAGAGAACATTATTGAAGTATACACCATCTTCAAAGACAAAATCAACACGACAGACTTCTTCAGAATTATTAGGGCTGCATGAGCTCCTCAGCTCAATTACCTACTCATACCAAACAGGCTAGACCGGCTGACCGTCCCGCACTTGTCTGTGAATGTTCATGTGTTTGTCTTCCTGTAATACAATAAGAATGGAAAATCGGCCACATTATCGATTTGCATTAAAATTGATCATTTGTCTCGCAAGACCATGCCTCACAGAATGCCGTTTTGCATCAGATTTAAACATGAAAGCATACTTTCTTGTTAGCAAACACAACTGCACATTCTCTGGGCACCGTTACAAGTGAAAAGGGCACCTATGTAATTTACTGTCATTGATATGATTTCTTTTTGGATGCTGGCAACCCTTATATTAGTGTTCAATAAACTTATGTTAAACACAACTATGTCATTGGGAAATAATTATTACTGAATAAACAATTATATTAATTTAAATTAGTGATATAATGTTCTCGTCTGCAACAATATACCATATGACCACCTTTATTAGCCATTAACAAACATAGGAGTAAAAGTTTTAATAATTTGAACTTCCAATATTTATTTGGCTGAACCATCAACTTCTAAGGTGCACAAAGGAATACAAACTTTTTGATTGTTTTCATTATTTCATGGTTTTATACAATATAATAGTGTGTTGTTATTTTAAAATATTTTATTTTTAAAATAAAAGGTCCAAATACCGCACTGATGTCAAGCTGAATTACATTCAGTCTTTGAATATTTAGCTAAGTTAGAAAGAAAATAGTTTTACGGAACACAAACAGCAGCTGCCCCAGCCAGATTGCTAAAATTATTATTCCTGTCTCATGTCCTACTGCCTGGGTTTCTCAGAATTGTTGTGCCTCAACAGTGCTCAAGTCTTTTTTTTCCACTAAGGTTTCCTGTCAAAATAGAGCTAATATGACATCTCATGTCTCTGCAAAAATTTTTGTTTCACAAAGACGTGTGTAGAGAGGTAAACATCTCCAGCAGGAATTAAATACTGTTATTGGTGTTTTCTACTCATAGCAAAGAGGAAACATCTGGCATAATTGTAATGTTTATTAGGTATTCACATAAGTGTAAGTGGAAACTGAGGGTACTGAATGCTTTATCAAACATTACATTGACAAAGAGACTTGACAATGATAAATGTTTATCATTTTCTAAACAGTTAAATAGTTCCACCACTATAACTGATGCCATTTATTTGTCACTGAAAGAGCGCCTCTTCTCTTTAAAGGAATTAGAATTAGGAATTGAGAATTTCACAAAATCTTTTAACTCATAGTTTTCATAAATAATACACCTGGATAAAACACTAACAGCTCCACTACACCAGCATATCAGGTAGAGAGTAAGAAACTGAAACCAACTGAAGTATGGGGGAAGTGACAGAGAAACAAGAATCATTACTAAATACAGTATGTTATAAAATCTTATGTAATGTCAAAGAAGGTATTACACTAAAAGAAATTTACTGCATAAAGTCTAATTGAGAACTGCAAGACAAAGGATCATGGTTTCGTGTATCTTTTGGCAAAAAAAAATTGCTTTAAAAGAAAGTACTTTGACCAACGTGTGCTGCCTATGCTAAAACGGAAATGAGAATCTTGGTCAATAGAAAAATGGTTCAGAAACTGCAGGCCAGCCAATGAAGGAAGTAAGAGTGCGTGCTTAGACGAGCATGGAGAGCAGAAAGGGGCTGAAACACAGGGAACAGAACACCACATCATCGTCAGAGTCAACACACAGAACTAGAAAAGGGCTGGTCACAAAGCAAGACGAACAGATAATGTTTGGATTATGTTTGCCAAAATGAACAAGCAGAAAAACTTCTGGAATACGCAAATGTAAAATCAAATATGGTTGCAGGAACAAGCTCGGTTAGAAGACTCCGTGCTAGAAGTTTGTGGAAGAAGCTTTCGTCCAATAGTAATACAAAGTGATCATGTTTGTAAACATAAGAAATAACACAGTGCCTTGCAGGTAGAATAGGACATTCTTCATTCACCATTACAGTGCAGCACATTTTCAGTGAGAAATGACTAAATCAGTTTTTTAAATATATTTTCACTATAGTGGAAAATGTAGGTAGACTATATTGTATGAGTTTTTTCCATGGCACTGGAGTTAACATCGCTAACATTTTTCATATTGCAGCATAGGATATTTAAAAATCACAAGGGGTGAAGACCTCAATTTCACTTCAAATTTAAAAGATGGCACAATACGGTATATAGTGTGACACAACCTCCCTTGTCTTCATAATTCAACATTTGGTCTGGATTCCTGTGACACAGAAGGAACAAAGTGACAACTCCTGGTCTACTAACAAGCTTTCTTGTACCCTGAGATTCAACAAGATCTTTCTTATAGTAGGTCTTGTAATTTTATAAATAGGAAACATGGAAACACTTAGCATTTTGTCTTCATTAAATAAAATGTATAGGATTACAAATCCAATAGAAAGGAATAAAGTGAGATTTAACAATTACTTCATCCCTTCATCCATTTTCTAATTGCTTTATTCAATTCAGGGTCAGGGGAAGCCAGAGGCAATCTTGGCAAACAAAGGGTGAAGGATACAGGCAGGTTACACCCCAGACAGGACCCCAGTCCTTCACAGGGCACACAAACACACACACGCACACGCACACTCACACTCACACTTACACATACATACACATACTCACACACACAGACACACAGACACGCAGGGCACACACACACACACACACACACACACACACACACACACACGCACATGCACGCACACGCACACACACTCTCACACACACACACAAACACCCACACGCACTCGCACACACACGCGCACACACACACAGGGCACACACACAAGCACACTCACACACACAGACACACACAGGGCACACACACTCACACACACGCTCACACACACACACAGGGCACACACACACACGCTCACACACACACACAGGGCACACACACACACTCACACCAGGCTGCTTTCCCAGAAGCCAATTAATAGCACTCCAGGAACTGTACCCAAAGCCCCAGCGAGTCAGCAATGTTAACTGCTGTGCCATTGTGCCACCCATCATTACTTCAGTCGTATGGTTTAACTCATTGCACAGTTAATTGTTTGAGCTTCTTTCTACATTTTTGTTTCTTAACAAAGACTGAGGTGTTTCCATTTACACTTTTTCGGAGACCAATATAAGTGTTCCCAGTCTGCCTTGGATAATAAACTGTAATTTATCTTGCTGAACTATTTCTGTGCTTGTGAAAAGAAACTGGACTGAGATGTGTAGCAAAAATCTTGATCCAAGCAGCACAAAGACATAAAAGCCTCAAGAGTCTACTTAGCTTTTCGGAAACAATAAAGTTGTGAAAAGCATTCTGAGTCAGCACGTATAGAGCTGCCCACAGTGGCTTCTTAAAAAGCTAATTTAGCTTGAACTAGTATAAACAGAGTACACCCCAGAGTAAGTATGCTTCTTATTTTTAGATTTCATAGGAATTCTTGGTAGAAATACATATTCAATGTTGTTTAGCAACCAATTATGAATACAGGTGCAATTACTGATTTGAAAAGAGGAAAGAAAAGCACTTTACTGAAGGGCAAATAAATGACATAATCTCTGCAAAAACACTAACATTTTTTATTTGCTTTTATTATTGTTGTTTTGTTTTTAAGTACAACATGCAATACTTGCTTAATGTAATGTATCAAAATGGATGCTGTGGGTGTCAAAGGATATTGCAGAAATATCCACCTACTGTACTACAAAAGTACTACAAAATGCAAATGTACTACAAAAATACAGAATATATAATAAATGTGTTGGTACAGCTAATATATCTGAAATTTAAGTCCAGACATGAAAAGGCAAATATTTTTTTGGTTTCT
This sequence comes from Lepisosteus platostomus, assembly GCF_059453375.1. Classification (NCBI taxonomy): domain Eukaryota; kingdom Metazoa; phylum Chordata; class Actinopteri; order Semionotiformes; family Lepisosteidae; genus Lepisosteus; species Lepisosteus platostomus. Next base: position 78,178,536 of record NC_142613.1, on the reverse strand, counting down.
GTAAATCCTTGCATAATTCACATTAAAATAAATTTAGATTATTAACAACACATTCTTGATCTCTTTGTTAAAACAACAATTTACATGGCTGTTTCCAGCTGTTTGCATAATTTAACTTTTTAATGTGCTGTGTATCACCACAGCCCACAGTATCACCCATACAGTATATTATTCATACTGCTGATGCAATCAAGCAGACAAGAGCTTTTAAACTTCCTCCTGATGCATGGTCATTTCAAGTCAAGTGAACAAAATTTGGCAACAGACTCATTAGTGTAATAGAAGTGTGAAATATTAACCCAGAAACACTATGTTTCACTTTAAATGTATTTATTCACGTGCTTTCGCACACAGATAATGTGTTTGTTCAGTGTTATCACTAAAAAATATGCATCAAATATTTTTGAGTGGACTTGTGATGATTAAATGATTTAACATCCAATGAACACATGTATCACACTTCATCGGGAGTATTTTTGAATACATCTTAGTTCAATATCAGCAGCAAAACATTTTTAAAACTGAACTACAGATGAGTCATATTATTGCACCACACATTTTGTTCTTATTATTAATTATCATAGCATTAGCTTGAATTCAATCTTTTTCTGAACTTTTTTTTAGATAGACTTTGTACATTCCGAGGCGGAAGGAGAAATATCCATTCGCACTATATACAAAAACACTATACTGTAACTGTTACTTTTTAATGGGGAAATGAAGTGAAACGCTGCTAAATACCAATTTTATGACCATTGCTTGCATTACTATAAAAATGCAAATCATTACACATTATACTGTATGTTTCTGTTTAATTTAATTGTCCTTTCTATTTATAATTGTTCTTTAACATAAAAGAAATATTGTAAAGTGCTAGCATGTCTGTATTCTTATTGGAAAAAAATGCCATTTTAAGCAACACAACATATATTCTGCACCAATTGTATGTTGACCATGTCCGGAATTTCTGTCATTGGTATAAATTCATTGGACAAGATGTATGGCTCTTTCCAGAGCATTGCAAGATATGCATGTTGCTCTATCCCCCTCTAGTGGTGAGAAAACGAATTTATTGTGGTCATTACTGTTGTAGTTGAAAATAAAAAAATAAAAGACCGAAGATTTAAGCTTTTTAATAAGCAATAGAAGTACAGCTCATGTCTATGTAATGACTAAATTAACATTATTTGGCTGAGTTCTTCTTACTGCCATCTTTATTGGCCATTACCAAAGTGTTTCAAATATTCTGCAGACTAAAATGACCAACCTAAAATAGCATTGACCGCAGCTTTATTGTAAATTTTGACAAGATGTTCAAAAGGGAGTCAACTCCGTATATTCATGTCTTTCTGGACCAAGAGCTTTGTTTTTCCATTACATGCAGTATTGCTTTACTGCTTGACGTTCACACAGTATGATATCATCAGAGTTTTATTGATCAATATGTCTATCTCATGGTTTGCCAGAGTTGTGGCACATATACTGAAAAGCATTTAAACACAACAATTAAATATTGGTACCAGTAGTATTTGTTGCAGTTTAATAAGTACACTCGTCACTGTCAGTACACATTCCTATGACTTGTGGGAGGTAATATATAACATTTAATTTTAATTTTTAATGGACACCCAGCATTTCTGTACATTTAAATAGAATGCAAAAGAAAAGTAAAGAAGAGAAGAAAAACATTGCACATTATACTATTACAAAAATAAGAAAAACGTTGCACATCATTCTATTGCACATGTACAGTATAACGCATAACAACATGTAACATTTATAACACATCACAAAACTAATAAGCCAGTCCAACATTATCTTCGGTATAATTTACCAAAGAATCAGCATAAACAAGCTTGAGATAAAGTCCTTCTCGTTCTCGTTCTCAGTCCTTCTCAAGTGGAGACGAGAATGTTCTCTTCCTTTAGGTTACCCAAGAGTTCATTACTTAATTCCATGTGTCTTGTAACTACCTTTTTGATTGTCTATTCTTTATATATGGAAAACAAAACATAGACCCTCAGTTATTAACCTGGTAAAATAATATTGCAATCCTTTAAATAGTGCTTGCGTACTGTTGGAACAATGATAAGACATACTGTAATACTAAACAGTAAGCCATTATTATCTACAACCTCAAATTCAGCTACATTTTAATATACACTCAAAACCCGTTAAAACAAATCTTTGATCAAAACAAGACTACTCCCCAGACGATCAATCCATGACTCAGTTTCAACCTAAAACATTTACTTAAATATTATTAGATATTAACATAACAACCATTACCTAAACTTAACTTTCAATTCAATTCTAAAGTATTCGCATTATTCCAACCCTAACCCAAAACACGAAACACAAGCAGTACACCTAACGATCGTACTGACAAACCTAACACAAAATGTAGCCTCTATATGCAGTACATCCTAATCAAAACCTAACGCTAGCTCAGAATTAAGACTAACCTTCTCCATAACCATAGACTATCATTCACTCCAAACTGGACTCTAAAGGCTGGCTGTTTATTTCCATTGCAAATACTCTCAGTCAATAATAGTAATAAACTTTATTTTATATAGCGCCTTTAAAGGTGGCTTCTCAAAGCACTTTACAGAATGACAACAACAATAAAAAAGAATACACAAGATAAAACACAATTACAGTATACAGAGGAGACCATGGATGGTGGTACTAAGAAAAGCAGAGGGGTGAAGAATGGAACCAGTTACGTAAAGCCTCTCCTAAAGAAGAAGGTTTTGAATCTGGATTTGAAGGAGTTTAGAGAAGGTGACTCTCTGATGTCCTTGGGCAGAGAGTTTCAGAGCTTGGGGGCATAACAGGAGAAGGCCCTGTCACCCATAGAGTGTAGATGGACTTGGGGGACAGTAAGGAGACCAGAATTAGAACGGAGGTTGCGAGGTGGGGAGTAGGGCGATAATAGCTCAGACAGGTACTGAGGTGCCAAGCCATGCGGAGCCTTATAGGTGAGCATGGGGATTTTAAAGTCCACACAGAATTTGACAGGAAGCCAGTGCAAGGACTCCAGGACAGGAGTAATGTGATCACTTGCACTATACAGTATCTGCTCAGGATCCCGGCTGCTGAATTTTGGACATACTGCAGTTTGTTTAAAGTAGATTTAGATACCCCAGCGAGTAGAGCATTACAGTAATCAATTCGAGAGAATACAAATGTGTTGATCAGCTTTTCAGCCACAGTTAGTGATAGCATAGGGCATAGTCTAGTAATATCTCTGAGGTGAAAAAAAGATGTTTTGACAATATGCTGCACATGTGGGTTGAATGTTAAGCCAGAATCAAATATCACCCCAAGGTTTTTAATTTAGACTGAAGCTCAAGTACAGAACCATCTACAGATAGGGTTACAGGACTGGCTTTACGAAGTTGATGGGGGGTGCCAATAAGCATGACTTCAGTCTTGTCGCAGTTAAGATGAAGGAAATTTTGATTTATCCAGGTTTTTATGTCAAAGATGCAATTAGATAGAATAGAGACAGCCACATCAGTGTCAGGTTTGGTATGGATGTATATTTGGGTATCATCAGCGTAGAAATGATAGCTGAGGCGATGTGATCTTAAAAGCTGACCAAGTGGAAAAAATGGTCTTCTGGGATCAGTGTGAGCTCAGGTGCAGATATTTGGAAGCCCCCCTCCTCTGACATCGCACACCACAGCACCATAATAAAAAAATAATATGGATACTCAAACAATTGAAATTCATCGTCCAGTAACCTACTGCTCCACAGAGAAGTCTACAATCAGACCTCTCTGATACAACATTCTGCTTTACCTGTTATTTCTTCGGCAAAATGTACTCTGTCCGTCGTCTAAATATCACCTCACAAATGAATGATGGTTAAAACTGCCAACCAACTTCCGTTTTTGCTCTTTCTTATGTCCCATAAAATCTTATTTTGTAATTAGCATATTTAAAACATGGCCAACATATTTACCATAGAACTTTGCACGGTCACTCAAACAAGCTTTGTCAATTAAATAAGTAGGTTTAGTAAGTTTTAACTCAATTTGATATCCATACACTCCACCCAAGATCTAACCCTGACCTTTACAGTTACTAAATTTACAAGCAGAGCGGTGGCTCTGTGGCTAATGATCTGCGCCTGTGGCTGGAAGGTAACCCCAACTGCTCCAGGGGCGCCGTATAAATGGCTGACCCTGCGCTCTGACCCCCAGCTTCTCTCCCTGTCTGTGTGTCTCATGGAGAGCAAGCTGGGATATGCAAAAGGACAAATTCCTAATGCAAGAAATTACATAATCTAAATTACCTACTCTATAGCAAGTACTCAGTCTCATACTTCAGTATCCTCTAGAGGGCAGCTGTTGTTACTTTGTGTTTGTTGGTGTTGAGGATATTTCAGTGTGGAGCTGGGGTTTATTTTCAGCAGTGATGTTCAGTGCAATTGGAATTGACCTAGCCTACAAGTGTAGTATGGAGCTGTGTACTAACCACTAACCATGGGATCAACCCCAGTTAGTATGCTGTTTGTGTCACAGGAAACTTGCTAACATGAGAAAAAAGGTAGAAACAGGCGATCAATTGCTATTCCTCCAGTGAATTGTTCTTATACTTTCATGGGACATGGCTGTTAAAAAAGCTGGGTGCAATTTGTGTCACAGGTGAAATACCTGTGATGAGATCACATACAGCAGATTGCTACGATTCATTTTTCCATTGCATTAAATCAAGTAACAAAGGCCATATGCACACCCACAACACAAAACTAAAAACAGCATGCAAATAACTATAACCCTTACCATACCTCTTAAACAAAGCTTACGTAACACAAAACTAGCTTCAACCTGTTGCAACCAATGTCATCAAGGTGTTGTAATAAATGTTCTGGGAGCTAGCCTGTTTTGATTGTATTGCTTCATCTTTTGTTGTCACTGGCTGCTTTAGCACAAAAGTGAGTCGTGATCCAGATTTACATCATGCGACATCTGGACGCCATAATAATAAATTCCTATTGAAATGTCTTTTGGTCGTCCAAGTTATAGGAAGAGAGATTTAGCTTGGGGTTGTATTCTTTAATTTAGATCACAAGATTTACAGTATGTCTCTTGTTGGCCTTTGTAGGTTGTAGTGTTTCAGGTTACATTGTTAGCATTCTGGGTTTTCTTGGTTGGTAGTTCGTAGGCTTCTGAGACGCCTTATTTTGTAAAGCACATAACATTTAATGTTGTACAGTATGTTGTGTAACATTTAGTTTTGTGTTGGGAGGCTCTGTGGCCCTGGGCTCAATTTAGGAACGGGGTGTGTACTGTGTGGAGTTTATAGGTTCTCCCCATGTGTGAATCGTTTGTTGCTGGATGATCTGGTCTCCTCCTAAAGTGCATAGACATACTGTTGGGGTAACTGGCTTCTGGGAACATCGGTCCTGGTGTGTCTGTGTCTGTGGGTGTGTCTCTGACTTTGGCTGTGTTGGTGGCTCTGTCTGTGTGTGTTTCTGTGTCTGTGTCTCTGGGTGTGTGTTTGTGTCTGCGTGTGCCCAGTGATGGACTGGCGTCCTGGCCAGGTTGTGCCCTGCCTTGCGCCGGTAACGACAACCCACAACTCTGAACTGGGTGAAGCAGTTAGAAAATGGATGGATAGTTTTGTATTATTGTTATTGTTAATAAAACGTTTGTTTGTCCTAATTAGCCTCTGATTTATTACTATTTTATCAGAGCTGTGCCAGACAGTAATGAACTCAGATGCCTCATATTATACCTATCACCTTGGGATATCTGACATTGGGGACAAAGACGATGGCAGGGATAGGCTTTGGGTCACCATAACCCTGAGCTGGATTAGAGGTTATTGAAAGCAGGGTGAGGTGAAATCAACCTCCAATACGTGCTCAGCAGCCTCTAGTGGCCAGCAACACCAGACACGAAGGAAGCCTGGTGGGTCAGGTTTTTCCTGTTTATCTGGTTATTAGAACCGCACCTCTGAATAATCAACACTCCTAAACTTACTTTGTTTTTTTTATATAACATAGCTCATTAGAAAAGCACTTTACATGTAAACAAGGACAGAAAATGACGTGCAGTAGTTTCCTCCACGCTGTAAAAGGAACTCAGAGGGTGCACAGTGCTCACTGTGATCCTTTTTAATATGCCTAATGTGTCGTCTGGATACTGGTGCCTAAAAAAACTAAGATTGACTTTCTCTGGGAACATGCCGAGTCCCTTGTTGCAGCTTGGAGAGAAATCTGCAAGCGGTGATGTTTGAAATCAGCCTTTACTTTTCAGGCCAGAGACTGGCAACAATGCGGGAATAAGCACTTTTTTTTAATATAAACGATTAACTATTTCTGCTACAGCACCCACAACAACGCCTCCACTAACAATACTTCAAAACTAAACAATCCCTGCTGTGTCGCGTACAAAGTACCTACCCATGAACCGGTGTTTTTCCAAATGCGCTTATACTACAAATACAGAACCAGCTGGGACAGACCTTTGCAAATGCGAAAGCAGTGTGTAAACTGAGTGTGGGATGGCTGTCTCTCAGGGAACTCCTGAGATTGCATAGCGTAAAAAAAACTATTGGGTTTAAAAAAGGGAAAGTGCACGAATTTCAAGGATGATCTGTGTTTGCACATGAAACGAGGCCGTGACAGACGGTTATACAGTAAAACTAAGCGGACTAGCGTTTTTCAAAGGCACAGAATAAAGTCTGAAAAACCTCCCGAGGGTTTATTTCCATTTAACAAGAGACCCGGAAGCAGAAGTTACAGTAGGGCTCTGTTTGATTGCATGCACATCACTGGAGTTAAAAAAAAAAGAAAAACCTGAACGCGAATGGGAAGTTATACCTCAGGAATGGAAGATGAACAAATCTCTGTAAACGTTGCCGACAAAGAAATGCGGGGTTTTCTCACGGGACTGGACCCGGACGTCCTTGGTGATTTATCAGAAGGAGTAATCGACGGAGTGGGAATCCGGGATACAGATTTTGCCAGCCGAGAGAGGAAAGTTATTAAAGCCAGCGATGTTTTGGGCTCGCGTAAGTGCAGGTCAGAAGTAGGGGGCAGTGAGGATAGCAGTGACCGGGACACCAACAGAAAGCCGAGCGCGGTGGATATCCTAAGGCGAAATTTGGGAGTGCCTGCACCCCTGGCTAACATCAACAACAATTCATCAGATGACCAGCGGGATCGTGTCGTCGGATCAGTCGTCGGGGTCGTTTTGCAGCGGGGGACGGACAGCGGGGATCGAGGAAGGAGCCCCGGACGAGAAATTCAAACCCGTCGCGTCGCCGGAGAGGAGCCGGGCAAAGCAGAAGACACGCCGGGGTTTGCGTCGCCCGACCCGGACGAGGTGGGGTTAGCCCGGTCCGAGGGCCACGGTCTGCAGGGGGGGCATGTTTACTGCACGGTCTACTGCGTGGAAAGCGGCGACTGCTGGGGACCCCCGGAGAGCCTGGGGGCGCGGCTCAGCCTAGGTGGGGGGCGGACGACCCCGCCGGTGGAGCCGGGCGTCCCCGCCCCGCCGGAGAGGGACCGGCCCCCGCAGATGGACCCGGGGCCGGACCCGCGTCGCTCCGCCGCGGAGCCCTTCACCGTGTCCGGCGTGATCGACTCCAGGACCTCGGCGGACCCGCACGCCGGGGACCGCGGGCTCTCCGTGGTCCTGACCTGCCGCATCTGTCTGGACGACAAGCACATCGAGCCGCTTTCCTGCTGCAGGCGGGCTGTGTGCGGGGACTGTCTGCAGCGATACCTCAGCTCCCAGGTAACCGGGCTGCTGCGGAGGCGACGAGGGGAGACGTGCGCTGGGGTCCACCGGCTGCCCCGTTCTCCTGTGCGGTATTTCAGCTTTGTGTTATCTGCCCCCCAAAGCAGTGATTCATGACTGCAATCTGACTGCGAGCATGTACTGTACGTGTTGAGTGTAGTTCAGATCGACGCCCTGGTGTTACGGTGAAAACAGGCGAGGGGACTTGCCAACATCTTTTCTCTCTCTCTCTGTTTCTACCGGATGAATGTTTCAATTAAATCAGAGAGACAAGCTGGGAAATCATTACTTTGTAAACACACTTGATATTTTGCTTGGTCTTTGGTTATCAGCTTTAAAAAAGGGGCAGAAGTGATGCATCTATTTACTGTTTGTCAAACCCCATACAAATGCTCCAAAGATGAAGGTGTTTACTTGTGCAGTAGACAGTTTCTTGCGTGCTGCGTATGTTTTACTCTATTCACGGTGGCGAAAACCACACAATTTCGAACAATACAAATGTCAGTAACAACGAATTGATTTAGATGTCTGGGCTTTAGAACAGACTTAAAATAGTTATTGTAAATGCTGCGCAACACCGCAAGAATCTGGACTTTCCACCCTGTTCTCTTACAGGACCTTACACAGTGAAATTATCTGAGTGCTGAAGTATCGGAGTCAAATCTACTGCCTGTGGTTTGCTTTGTAAACTCCTACGTAGAGTATTTAAGGGTTTGTATTCAACAATAAATAAATCCATGGCAGCCCGTCGCTTAAAAGTTAGAAAGTGTTACACATTCTGAGATAGCTGGTATGACATAACAGAAAAAGATGAATCTTTAGAGAGAGAAGCACAGTTGGTTCCAATTAAGCTGTATCGAGCTTCGTTACCTATTAGAAAGAAATCGGATAATAACTTTCTACATATAATAACTTTAGATGCTTGGTGCATATTCATATGTTCATACAGTATGAGAGACGTGGTGAAGAGGAGCTAACTTACTGTTTTCTCTTCTGTTACTGTTGAGAAAAAAATACTGAAATTAAATACTGAAGATTTAAATCTTGGACCTTCAGTTCAACAAAGCTTTATACAAATGGAATGATGGCAGCTGTGCAGCATCTGACAGATATTTATTAAACCTGAAAAAACAGGCGAATGAGCTGGTAACAGGAGAATGAATGATCCAGTACAGTTGTCTGTACTGTACTTCAAAACAGAGGTACAGAAAGTGCAATGTCTGTAAGAAGGAAGTTGAATAAAAGAAGGTTTTCCTGGTCAGGTTTAGTATCTAAACTTCTCTCTTTGTTGTGGGAAGTACTGAGTCAGAAGAGCAGGAGGTGGCCTGGTGCAGGTTCGGGTTTTATTGAGCTCAACAAGTTCAGCAACACACTCCGGCTCTGCCCCACTGAACAGTGTGACTGTTTCCCAGCTCTTATGTGCAATACACAGGCTCAGAAAGAAGTTTGTTTCGCACTTTGAGTGGTTGTCCCGTTTCATTATCTGTTTGTGAGCATCTCTAACCTTCCATATGTGCCAAGAGTTGGTTCCACACTTGGGAGTGTCAGTCATGTGATTACTTCTACTCTTGACACCTTGTAGAAGGAAATTAGTTGCTGCAGCTGTTAAAGCAAGTCGGCATTATTTTGTCTTCACGTACCTTTTTGGAAAGGCTAAGTCAACAGATACCAGCAATTACTCTAATACTTTCCACAGTGTGCTTAAGTTCAGTAGTAATATTGTAGTGCTGGAAATGTGCAATATATTATTTATCTATCCCACTTTTTTTCTATTAAGAAGAACTAGTTTCCACAATACCATATTTATGCCCCTGTGACTTACTGTTGAGCTCCCTTATGAAAATAATCTATATATATATCATAGAGGTAATAATTCATATGTGTTACCTTATTTTATCAATGCAATTGAATGAATAAGCACTAGTTTGGAAATTAGTAACTTGTTGAGGGGTGTTGTGGAAGGGAATTGGTATATAGCCCACAGCTATATCACCCTGAAGCTCACAGCTGGCAGCCCAATGAGGCTCAGTGGAGTCTCCAGAAAATCACTATATAAGTGTGAGCAATTATTATCAGGACAGTGGCTGACATTTTAGAGGTTTTTCTAATATCAAAATAGAACACCTTCCATAGTTATCTCAGTAGTCTAATAGAAACCCAAGAGAACATGTGAAAGTAGATGCCATGATAGGAAAAGTGAAAAAGATGTCTCAAACTGAGGTGCAGAAGAGAAAACGGTTTTACCGTGAAGTGAAGATATGTATACTCAAGTGAAATCTGTTCATGTTAAATGAAAAACATGTATGCAAAATTTACAATGCCAACCTGTTACACTGGAGATCTGTATACCCCTGTGTATGACAGTCACTAAGCACATTAAGGTTGCAGCTGTAGTCCTTGTTGGTTGCTGTTTTGAGCAATATCTGGAATATATATCTCAAAGACTACAGCAAACATACAGGAAGTGTTTTACTAGACCTGGATCGATGGAAATATTACCTGTAAATTTCCACTCATTCACTATTGGAGAAGCTCCTCATACATGGATCTAGTTGAACTACTAGTAGAACAAACACTTCACAAAGTACTTAATGTGGGTAAGAAACACCCCTCTCCCAGCCTCCATTCCTCACATACATGTAGCTCTTCATCACCTCACTGGCCTCACGACTGCTCCACCTGGTGTGTGTTGGGGGCTGGGGGGCAGGGGTCTTCTTGGGCTGGCTGATGGTCAGACAAGTAGTTCAGTGTCTTCTCTCTCCCAGTACACAACTCAGTGTTATGTGCTGGTCTCAGAGTTATGGAGATCTAGGTACAGAGTCACTGCAGGTGCTAAAGCACAGAATTCATGGTGTGCTGTACTGTGCAATTTGGGCTGTTGAGACTCTTTGGGTGTGTAAGATTTAGTCTGAGCTTTTAAAAAAGTGCTATCATTCCTCGTTCCTTTTCAGAAGGAAGCCTTGTTTGCAAGCCAGTAACTATCCAACAGTATATCAGTATATCTGTTCAAGCCTTATTTTTATTTAGTGCAATTCATTTACCTTCCATAGACAGACAGGTTTTCTTAGTTTTTTCCTTTATGCTGCATTTACTGCTTTGAGTTCAGCTGCTTTATGTTAAAAACGAAGGAGTCTGCCTTTTCATCACTATCAGAAAACCATCCGTGGTTTTGGTGTAATTCTATCTCACGCAAATTATAATCAAAGTTTCTGCCTTTGTGAAACTGAATATTCAGAATATTCAGTAGAACTAGTAAGAGAAAATACACTGTCACTAATTAAATATACAAATGTGTTTCACAAAAGTGAACTGTTAAAAGATTTTTAGAATGTGCATAAATGTTGTACAAAATAATTGTATGTTTGTTTGTACTATAGGCCTACTTTCTAAAGACATAATGCAACATAATTGATATAAAAACAGTTCTGCCGAGTAGACCAACATTTTTAACACTCTAGCTGTAGAGCTGATGTACAGAAGTTTATTAAGTTCTGTGGGTTGCCAGTTTTACTCAGTTATTTAAATTTAGGTAATTTAAATAGATTGTATATCTCTAAGGATAAGTAGGCCTACTGTAACTATCGAGACAGGATCTTATGCTAGATAATTTACAAATGTGGTGATCACATTAGGCCTGAGAAACAACTGTCACTCAGATGGATTTAAGATTCTGTGTCCAGAAACTCACTTTCTCAAAGCGTTCAAGTTTGAAACATTTACCTTGAATGTTTATTTCATAGAATTATTGTGAGCTTTACCAGAGCAGCTGCTAAATCTGCTTGTTAATCCCAATGTTAATTCATAAATTTACCTCTTTTAACTTTGACCTATTTAACCTTTCATATGTAAGCATTCTGTAGATGCCCTGTCAGTCTTGTCGTGATATTTTTTTGGGTTATATTCCTGAAAAACCTCTGGGGTGAGATTAGGAGGAAAACGTCAGAGGGTGTGAATTAGTATTACACGTCATTTCCTATTAGTCACCTTACTGAATTTATAAAAGCAGTTCTTACTGAACTGGGAAGTCAATCTATTAACAAACTATGCGAAAACAGAATTGAGAATAAACAGAACATACAACATCAATTAGACCTGAGAAGTGAACTGTAGTACCGCAGCTACCTATACTGTAGATGTTTGCAGTAATTAAAGCACAATTAAGGTATATTCTTTATTCAGGGTTCCCCAGGAGGTGGGTAACGAATGTAGAAACAAGCAATTGCAAAGAAAAGGAAAATGGAGAAAACAGATAACTTCCCGAAAAATGCAGAATTACAATAAATCCATAACTTAATCAGTTTACTTGATTTTTTACAATAATGAAAAATCCAAATACTGGATAATAAAAGCACAGGGGAAAAAGCATAACTTGAGAACTCAAACGCGCTTAATTCCTATTCTCCTAGAAAAGAGTAATTCACAGCCTAGGAGCATGGAAAGAGAAATTGCTACCTGTTGCCTCGATTAGACAACAATTAAAGTTGATTTAATTAAACTAACTGCATAATTATAATTTTCGCTGTTGATGCAGGGAACCTAGTAACATGCCCTCAGTCTATTCACTGCTCCATAAATACAAAAAATATTATAGGATCTGAGGTTTAACGACAGCAGCGCAGTTTGTAAACAAAGAGGCAGCCGCTGTCCTGTCGTGTTTGATTTTCCAGTACGTCTCGTCAGCGTTAAGGTGGAAATTCACACCATCCTTGGCGACACCAGAGGAGACCAATGCAGTAACAGACCTGAACACACTCATGGAGACAGATTGCCATCTCTGTAGGAAATAAGTAGTAAACCATCTGAGGGCTGAACTAGAAATGCCAGATACACTGTCCAGCTGAGCAAGAAGAATACTGGGGTTCTCAGCATCAAAACCGGTATAGTATAGAGACCATGATAAGATTAACAGCCTTTGACAAAGGCTGGTTTGGTGCTGTGTGGTAGTAGCACCCGGTTGAAGAGGATTCCAGACGACTGCACTCTGCTTAAATGTAGTTTACTGTTTTTGTAATAGTATTTAAAGACTTAAGGTCCCGACTACAACGTTTGCTTTGATCTTGTATTTGGAGCTTCAAGTGGTAGAAAAAGTGTACATTGCTAGATATCATTTTTAACCTGACTGATCGTAGGTGGTTTTTGCAGAGTATATCAAAGACCAGAGATTCTGCATATGAAAGTAGAGTCTGTCTCCAAGACATTTTGTACTGGGTATGTGCAGAGATTGTATAACAATGTGTTTTTTTAGCTCTTGTACTCGAGAGTGCCAGTCTTTGTATATTTTATTGCAAGGGGTCTCAAACGTAATTCCTGGAGGCCCTGGAGTGTCTTCTGGTTTTTAATCAACATATTATTTGCATAGTTGGTTTAATTAACTAAATGCATAATTATAATACTTCTAACAAGGCTCTGAGGTATGGTGTGTAACGGGTAACTGTATTTTTAATTCATTAAATGTTGCGCAATCGGTTGTAAAGGAGCATGAGAGAAAAAAAGGTGAGGTTGTCTCGCTGAGAGGATAATGAGTTTCATGGTTTAATTGGCTACTTTGGCTGGAATACAATCCAGAAGACTCTTGGCCAAGTTTGGTTTAAATTGACTTTGAGACTCCTGTTTTGTAGGCATGTTCAGCCAGTAGCTAAAGATCATGTTAAGCCAGCAATTGACAATTTACTGACGGTTCAATTAAAATGCAATCAGAGGAACCTGGGCTCCTCAACACCAGAGCTGTTAAGGAATGTGTTGATAATGGATGATGTCTGAGAAGCAGTGTGTCTTTTTTACACTACACTAGGGAGCATTTCCTTGTTTAAAGGGAAACTGCAGTACTAATTTCTCAAACCGGTTGTTAAATCTCGGTTACAAAATCAATTAATTGACAGTATCTCACAATTTTACAAATTCGGAATTAAGCACCTAATCGTGAACTTTGTGAAAGTACTGTATTATTGCCATGTTGTCACAAACCTCTGATCTTGTCACAGGCTGGAGCGAGAGTTTGCAAGAATTGCAATGTGACAAGCACGCCAGTGGCAAAGTCATGTGATGGTTTTGCTTCCTTTCAGCAATAAATAGGAAGCTTGTCGAGATCGATCAGATCAAAGATGGAGCAACGTACTAGTCAGTCCTAGAGAAAAGCCTGATTAAGCCCTAAAATTTGGTCAAAGTCAAAAGTCAAAGCTACTCTGGAGTGACTTAAGATTAAGAAAGTGAATGTCTTCCAGTGACCCAGTCAAAGTCCTGATTTGAGTCCTCCTGAGCCTCTGTAAACAGACTTGAACAGTTCTGCTCATCAATGATCCCTAAACAAAGTGAGAGAGCTTGAGCAAATCTGCTCAAGAAGAACGTGCAGAGATCACACCAAACCAGTGTGCAAAGCTGCTACAGACTTAGCCAGAAAGACCCATGCCTGCACTTACTGCTAAATGTGCTTCCATCAGATACAAAAACAAGGGCTACATGCAGTGGACTGATAAAATGTAAAAACAGAGTGTGTCATTATTTTAAGATTTAAAAACGCAAAATAGGTTTTGTGTTCCCTTATCATTTTCATCGGTCAGCTCCTGTGATGGCCTGTGTCCTGTCTAGGGTGAACCCTGCCTTGCGCCCATTGCTTGCTGGAATGGGATCCGGTCCCCCCATGACAGTGAATTGTATAAAGCGGTTAGAATATAGATAATTAGTGAATTGCAATGAATGCTCTTTCTCACAAACCCGACTTTGACTCGCAGTATTATGTGAAGAATGTACTGCAGGCTTGGAGATTTCAGATTCATGGCGTAGAATATTTTATAGTAGTTTGGAGTGAATGCCTGCTGTTGAAATTCATTGGCTCGAGATGGCGTCCATTTGCCTCTGTGCCTGATCCGAATCTGTCCTTTGAAAAAGACATCAGTGGAGGTACAGCTCTTCAGTTGATTGTTGTAATCATCAAGCATTGCTGTCCTGGGCTTGATACAATTACTGCAGTGCTTTGTGATGTACAACTTCCACCATGTGGACTTCAATCAGAATGCAGTTATTCAGGGAATATCTTATTGTACAGCAGTGTTTGCAACCTGTCCAATAAAGGCACATCCACTGTATAGTAAAGGACCTATATTGTGGGAATCAACCAGAATTGACAGTTTATGTAAATTATCTTGTTATGGTATATATTTGTTTGTTAGTTTTAGATGTCAAGACAGTTACAGAAAGCACATAACTACATACTCACCTAAGTACGTTTGTCAGCGCATGGTTAATTGAATTGAGTGAGTGTGAGTGTGAGTGTTACAGTCTGTGCCTGTGTGTGTGAGTCTATATCTGTGCGTGAGTCTGAGTGAGGTGAGTCTGTGTGTATTGTTGGGAGCTGAAGTTGCTGGAGAAAGAGTTGTCAGAAGTCATGTGGTAGAGAGAGATGGAAATTGTGCTCTAACAGCTGGAGGAACAGGAAAGCAAGGTAGAGGGGAATGGCTGTTTGGCATCATCACACTTCTGCATCTTAAACCAGCACATACAGCAGGTCTTGTTCATCATGGTTTCAAAACTTGTGATGGTGGATTCGAATAAGCTACAATATCACAATGGAAGACTGTTACTCTGGAAGACTTGTCATAGAAAATGCTGTTGTCTTTCATGAATATTGACACTGTTCCTGAGAAGGTGGAGTCACGCAATGTCAGTCATCAGCATGTTTAGAAATGAAGAGGAAATAAGGATTTTTTGTTGAGTAAATACAAAGAATTCTTAAGCAGCTACAAAACACCCCACCTATTTTGGGGAAACAATATGACAGCTTGAAAGTAAACCCAACGTTCTGTAGTCGGCTAATAGTACAAACTGAATGCCAACAGGTCCACCTATACTGTTACAACTTGGAGATAAGAGAATAGAAAGTGGGAAATAATATTTCAAATAAATAATAACCCCCAATTTCTATTTATTTGAGTTCTTTATTCTCTAGCGCTGCTCTGTCAAAAGAGTAATAAATGAGAGGCAAAACAGGACAAAGATTAACAATAACCATAACACAAAACTATGCATCCATCAGTCTTCTAACTTCTAACATCAGTCCTCTAACTTCACCCAGTTCAGAGTTCTGTCCATGCAGGAAGAATCCCAAGTCCAGAATTGAGCTCAGGACCCCAGGGTTGTGAGACAGCACTGTGCCACAATGCCACCCAACACAAAATGTTATATAACATTCTCTCTAGCTCTAGTAAGCTAAATAAAAGAATACGACGCTCTCTTCCTATGACCTGGATGCCCAACGGTCAGTGGGAATCCATCTGTCGAGTCTGAAAATGCATCACCAAACCAGTAGACAACACTTACAGCCTGAGAAAGGAAAACAGACTTTCCTACAAGAGAGGACAGCAAGATAGCAGATTGGTTTGTCAATCTGTTACTCTCCCTTCCTTGTGTCCTCTCTCTTTTCTGTTCTTCCTACCTCTCCTGTGGCTTCTTATGCTGCTATTAGCACAAAAGACTGATGATTTACCAAGAAGTTAATTAACTAGAGTAAACCAGAAAATCCACCTAAACCTCTGTGTTTACCAGCCTGAAAGCTTAGCTGAAACTTTGTTAAAGACTTTGTTTTTAAAATGTATGACACATCCGTCAGGTGTATTTTTACTGCTGTCTGTGTACTAAATATTAAGAGACTTTAGAAAGTGTTGTTTGCATATGCGAAATGAAATTTAAGAGCCAGGTGCAGAAATTACATTTCAATTAATTTGTTTGAATAAAAAATATGTAAAATACAAAACAAAGAAGTTTCATTTTGACCAAAGTATCTGCCACAATAGAACATTGGATTCCCCACAGTAGAGAATGGGACCCTTGATTTTATTTTCATCAGTAGCTGTTTGGCCTTTACATACAGTAAAGTTCCATCTAGAATTTTAAAGTGACCCCCAGGACTTGCTTACATAAAGATAGTCAATGGAGCTGAGGTCACGATAAGGTAAAGCCCTTGTTGTTATCAGTTAAGCACATTATTAAAGGATTGTAAAATTGCACTCCTGAAATGCAGTGATGCAGAGAGGAGAGAGGATGTTGCTGTGCTTAGTAGATATAGAAAACCTAATTGTGCATTTCAGATATGTTAATAAAACTCTCAAAGTGGTTGGAAAATTCCAAATAAAACAGGCCGAAGTAACTTATCATGCCTGATAGCTTTGAAATAAAAAAATAATGGTGGGACTAGAGATGACTCTGTGTATTGGTATAAGTGCGTTCTCTTGGCTTTCAAATCACAGCATTTGCTACTTCAAACTGTGGGGTTGGAGCTGTATTTCTGCAGTGGATGGATTCATATGGATGAATTGAAGAATCCTAGTGTGGTCAAACGGTGTTGGTACTAAATATTAATCCTCACCTCTTTATTTGCTCATAGGGGTTTCTGAAAACAATTAAAAATATGTAGAGAAGCATACAGGTATCTATACTGTACTCAGTTCAGCAATTGTCTTATTTTAATTTTTTTCCTTATTGTACTACTTTTATAGCAGCAATTAGTAAGTAATAAATAGTAATAAAAAGTGCACCCATCAGTTACATCAAAGGTCATCTGGAGAAACTGCCCAATATTGAGGTCTGTGTAGTATATAAACGTTATAGCAGCTTATCATAATTCTGGGAGCTCAATTTTCAAGTGAAGTAATATAGATTATTTTGCAAGAATTCAGTAAATACTGTGCATGTTGTGACAATGAAAACATTATCAAGCAGTCTGAATATGAGTTCTGCAGTATCTCATTACTATGTGTGACAAAGACAAAATCTGAAATATAAATATATATTTATCCCACTCTGTTTCATAACAACTAGTGTAAGCACCATTTGGATTGATTTTGAAATAACTATGTAAGCAAACTCAGCCTTTGAAAATGTTATGAATATTCTACTGTAGTATATTAAACCCAATTCTGAATTAATCTGTGATGATTGTATTTCAAACAGATGAAAGCTGTGGAAATACAAGATGAAAGGTGTTTATTTTACATCATGTGGATCATCTGAAAGAAGGAGGCCACCTTTTTAAAAGCTAATTGATAGCACTTTCTTTTCACTTCATGCAGATAGATGCTACCACGGCCATGCATTATTATTAAAGTGCAAATTTAATTTGGCAGTGAACGAGGTAACAGAGTTCGAGGTCTCAGTAGGCTTGTAACTCACATAGGAATTAGACTGTGAGAGTTATGATTACAGACAGTATAATGTAAACTTCTTGGTATATATAATGATCCTTCTTGGTATCTATGGTAGCCAGCAGCCATATCACTCTGCAACTCACAGCTGGCAGCCCACTGAAGCTCAGCAGGTGTGATCCTGGTCAGTACCTGGATGGGAGACCTCCTGGGAAAAACTAAGGTTGCTGCTGGAAGAGGTGTTAGTGGGGCCAGCAGGGGGCGCTCATCCTGCAGTCCATGTGGGTCCTAATGCCCCAGTATAGTGATGGGGACACTATACTGTAAACAGGCGCCGTCCTTCGGATGAGATGTAAAACCGAGGTCCTGACTCTCTGTGCTCATTAAAAATCCCAGGGTGTTTCTGGAAGAGTAGGGGTGTAACCCCAGCATCATGGCCAGATTTCCCATTGGCCCTTACCAATCATGGTCTCCTAATAATCCCCCTCTATAAATTGGCTTCATTACTCTTCTCTCCTCCCACTGAGAGCTGATGTGTGGTGAGAGTTATGAATCAGCATCCAGGTGGATGCTGCACATTGGTGGTGGTGGATCCCCATTACCTGTAAAGCGCTTTGATTGGAGTGTCCAGAAAAGCGCTATATAAGTGTAAGCAATTATTATTATTATTTTTATTATTATTATTATTATTATTATTATCATCTGCTTGTGAGAGTATGCTTCTGGGCCTTGTAGGTATATTTTGTAATTAGACTAATCATGTCATCATGCAAATATGGATCTAGTAATCCAGGAAGGATTGGAGAATCTTTAAATGTATTTCAGGAAATGCACACAGACAACAGCTGCTTTACTTATTATACTGTAGCTTTTGGCATAACAGATCTGTGTCTGCCTGAGAAAATTTGAAGATTTTAGGTCTGGTTGTTGGCCTTCTGCTGCTTGCTCTTTCAGTTCCTTGGAGGGTGCTTCTGAACGGAGACAGTGGGAGCTGTCAGTTGCTGTCATTAAGTAAGAATAGCTTATCAATTTAGTTCCTCACTCTGTCAACATCCAGTTGTGTTCGTTCTCATTAGTGCAGAATATTCCCAGGCATGCAGTGTTAAAAGGCATGCTGATGCACAGAGTGTATTTTTGCTGTACTGTATGTCAAGAAAGTCCATGCATTGTTTATATGGCGAACTTCATTACACAGAGGAGTGGACTTATGGGGGCACGTCACCATTAATCTTGTTATGGTAAACTCAATGCCATCACTGCACAGCATTTACTTGAATCTACTTAGGCAGTTTCTTAGTTTCTTGCCTCCCCCCTAATTTAAAACAGAAGTGAAGACAGCCGGGTCTATTAATCAACATTTCTTTAACTAGTACCAGGTATACAGCTCACAATCATCTTGATGAAGGATTATGTCTTGTTAAATTTTATTTTCATGGCTGGCATAGAACATCATTAAAAGAGCCTCTTTCAACAGAGTTGGCATTTCAATGTCCTGCAAACATTTGCACTTATCTTCACTGTTGTTAACAAACGTGTCCCCTGTCATCCACTCAGTGATGAGGCTGGAGTTTTCACTGTGATGCCGCCTCAACATGATTGGTGCAGGGAGCCTCTGGTAAAGCTGAATTATAGTCTTGTTCATCATCATACAGTAACTGAAGGTATTTACTATGGTTACTAACCATCTCAGTTTTGGCATGATAGAAGCTAATCTAAACTGGACTCATAAATAGGACAAGAAAGGATAGTCTACCTGCTGTGTTTTATACAGTGCCTTTTTTAATTCCTGGCATATTTATATAATGGTATTATTGCACAATTTCGGGGAAAGGCAAAGTACTTATTAAAAATGAAGTGTTGGCCGAGAACAGTTACTTCCCCATCAGCTCCATATATTAAAACAAATCTGCAGAGACTAAACTCAGGGCCAAAAAGAAGCTGGATTACAGTGCTTCCACAGCGTTGCCGAGTACTGTAATATATCAGAGAGATGTGTAGCTGAACACTTGGACTCTAATGATAACCACTGACAGCTGGGGATGAGGTTTCAGCGGGAGCAGAAAGCTAGCTAGGTGGGTGTTTAGTTGGACAGTGATAGACACATACAGTAGATAGGTGTGCTGAAAATGAACTTCAAATCCAAAATATTCTGCCCTGCATTGTCTCATTTAATCAAGACCTAGAATACTTACTTAAAAATTAAATGATACCCTGTAACAATCAAATGTGATAACTGTTGTCCATATTTAACTTTCACAGGCTAAAATTATACCTATTTTTGTAAACATTTTGGGATTGGACAGGAACAAAAAGGACTGAAACCTTAAAGGCGACAAAATAAAGTCAAGAGCAATACGCTGGTAAAAATCATCTCAAACAACAACCATATAGCAAAGATAAATTGTCCATACTTCTTTCCCCTTAGCGAAATACTCTCATTTTTGTTCTGGTAAAGAGCCTTGCAATTGTGTTTTGTATAAACTGTAGTGATAATAGGGCTTGGCTTAAAGACAGCTCTAGTAGTTCAATCTAGAGAAAATAAAGGCATTTACTGCTTTCTTAGCATTGGATAAATAGATGAAAGATCTAATTTTGGTAATATTTCTTACAGTAAATTATAAAAACCTACTTTATAATATTCTAATACATTCCAAAGATTAAAGTTATTTAAAAATAGCAATCAGATTTTTCACAGCTTATTGGAAAGGTTTGCCCTTGGAAGGGGAGTCAGAATGCTTAAGGCTGCAAATAAAAGTCTAAAAGCTAAATGTAGCAGATTATCCTTTAGTCAGATTTGCCTGCCTACTATTTTAATCTCAGGTTATGAATTTATTTCCCTGTGTATTAATTTAGTTTCTGGTTTCAGTCATATATCTGTCTCTAATTACAAACAAGGCACTGTTCCAACACAGCATGTGCACTCCATGAGTACAATGAGGACAGAATATAACTTTTCTGCCTTTTTTTTGGGTTTAATTTTTTTCCTTTCTCTCCAAGTTATACCTTTTCTTTTAAAAGTTTATCTAAGGTAATATTAAAAGTTGTCCTTGTTTGTTGTCTGCCTGGGAGGTTGTGGACAGTTAACCAGTTAGAATTCAAACTAATTTGGCATCTGCCTGGGGAGCCTGTACATTTCAGCAGCTGCCCACAATATATCTAAGCAGTGCTTATTTGATTAGAAAAGAAAAAACACTTTTTCCAATTACATTTTATAGCTTTCAGTCCTTCCTTGAAGGACAGTTCACTCTGCAGTGTGATCTCTGGTTTCTGCAAATGCAGGGCTCTGACACACTGGTGGAACTGTTTGCAAATAATGAGCTACCTATCAACAACACCTGCTTTCCATCTCTCGGAGTAGCAGAGTTAGTTAGCTAGACTTGGAAAAGCTGTTTTGTTCTTGCACAATAGAAATCTATGCTACAAACAACAAATATTCTCAACAATGATTAATGATTTTTAGGAGGGTACTGTAAGTAAGCTGTATCACTGAAGAGTAAGTACATGAAAGTAATTTGAAAAGTTTATTCCCAATACTGAGGTTACTTAATAATGCAGCAGCAAGAAATTTGTCTGTCTTAAATCCAGCAGTACCAGTTATTTGTCATGTTTTCTGTTTTCTTTGATGCCAGGAATCCCTTGATGCAATGTGGAGAAAAAGATGGATTATTGATGGAAATGCTGAGACTTAATTTTGAGGTTCAAGATGCTGGCTTTTAAATTCCAGGGTATTGGCATCAGCCCTCTGATCCTCTCCATCCTTGTGCTGGCAATTAAACGGCAATTAAGCGCTTGGGCCTGGATCCTGTGTAGGTGCTTAGTTTGCATTTACACACTTGCATGAATAATAGCTGTCACTGTGGAACCAGTTTGTCTATGACTAGGATGGGCTAGACAACAGAAACCTCTTGCCTGTAAATCTCTTTCCAGTATTGAGAGCAAGCCTGCTTGATGCTCTGTGACAGTTGATCTAGAATTAATATCTTCTAGAAAATTGTTGTCTGTTAATTGTTAATATCTTATGGAAAATGTTAATTAGTTACTGAACTGTTGTTTCTGCATCTATGTGTCACCCAAGAATGAACCTACAGTTAGTTTTGCTGTATACTGCCATGTTGTACCTTAAACTAGATGGACAGTTTGCTGGGGGTAAATAGGATCAGTAAGAGATGTTGGCAGTATAAATCACGAGTGTAATTCTATATGGAATGAATTGTTAAATTTTAGTTTAATCTTCTAAGAGTAGACTTGACGAGGGAAGGTTCATGTTCTAAGCATTCATTACGGAATGCTTTCCATACACAACATCATTGTTCTTCCAAAACTTCAGTTCTCAAACATTCAGTTGATGCCAATAAGTTTCTTTTATTTCTTAGCGTGTGGAAAACTAATACTGTTCTGTAGTAGGGTGTGCAACCTGTTAATTCAACAGGTTAAGCAGTTTCTAATTTCTCTGCCTGACCTGCTGTCTACTGGGGCTGCTGGCATACAATGGCTCCAGCCTTTTACAATGCGTGTAAAGTGCTTAGGGATTCTTGAGGATGACAACACTTTATGAATTGAAATAATAGTAATAATAAAAAAACTTTAGCGAAATAGTATTTAGTAAATACTATTGGATTTCTATTATTACCCAGCTGACATATAGTAGATACGTATAGACACTGTACCAAATGGAGCCATGCAAACAGTAATCATTTACTTGATGATATCCGTATTAATAATTCTAATATAATATTAACAACAACAATGATATTAATTTGCCTTATTCACTACACCCAAGCGTGCTATTCTTCCTCCAGAGAATAATACGATTCTTGCAAATCTCATCGCTGTATAACAGTTTCACAGTTTTCAAGCCATTACATCTGTTGGCATATCCAAGGGACCGAGCAGTGCATTTCCAGCTCGTGGTCTTTTATGTTTTCTGACAGCCATATAAAGAATCTCTGGGAGAGGAGCGGCTGTGTCATTATCCTGGAGACTTGTTAGTGCCACCATTGTGGGAAAGAGCTCTGCACAGGGGATTAGCTTCTAATTGTGTGTCATGTCCTGTTAAGAACCACCATACAGTGCGGGTTTATGACACCTTGCTTTACTGGGTTAAAGGGACTCGATCAGCTGATGAATGCACTTATACCAAATGGCACTGAAATTAAATTTCTCCCATCACTTGCTCTTATTTGAGGGGATAAAGCGTTCTCCCTTTGGAAACCTGATCCTATTATAAAATGTTTCTTTATTTTTTTAATGCTAGTTTGTGGTCAAAAAACCCATTGGCAAAACCCGTCATGACTAACTTACTGTAGAATACAGCTGTGAAGAAGCAAACAGAAATAAGAAAAGAGTGCAGGATTTTTCCACACAGTGATTACAATTTTAATGCCCAAACCTCTGTTTTTTCTGATGTCTCTGTATTCAATTAAATGTTAAAACATTGCAGAGGATTAGTGACTCTTCTTGTTTAGTAAATTTCTCATTAGTATGATGTATGGGCGACCAGCTCCTGACTGGAAGGTCCTGGGTTCAGTTCCAGGCAGGGGACAGCGATGTAGCTTGCTCTATTTCCTTCGAGACGGCTCACAGGTCCAATCAGCCTGCTTTCCAAATGAGTACCAGTACCGGGGGTTAATCCTTCTGGGGGTAATAGACCACATCACCTCCACCTGCAGTGTCAGATGGCTGAGAAAAAAATGGTGTCCCTTGCCCCCCATTCCCCCAGGGGCCTTTATGGCCTGAAAAGGGACCTACCTATGATGTATGGGGCAAATTTTATTTTTTATCATTAGCTTACAGCCTAAAGATTGGTTGAGCCCTTTCTGATGTATTAAATGTCAATACCTTTGTCTTGTGATCTTCAGTTTGTTTGGTGGCTGATTCATTTCTCTGGATATGTATTGTAGTAGACATTACTTTAATGCAACTGAGCATTTTAGCCTAGGATGATTTGATAAAGGAGATAGTAGTGAAAGAATGGTTTGTAAAGATGTTGTTAACAAGAAGCGCAATGCATATATTATGTAGGAACAAAGGTTATCACCTATAGCACAATTAAGGAAAAGTTACAGTATTACTCAAAATATGAATAGAGGAGGAGTGTTTCAAATTTTAAAGCCAATTTAAAAAAAAACTGTAATGAAGCTGGATGAGAACTTTGAAAAAGTAACCTACTGTACAATCAGATTACACAGACTGGCCACATTACCACCTGTCACTTGTTCTTATACTGGTTTATTATTTTCAATATGGAGTGGAAGAAAACATTACTGCTGAGAAGGAACATCAATGCAAAAGAATATGAAACATGTATTGTTAGTTTCTAATTTTTATGCACTTTGGTGTTGTGCTGTTATCATAGGCGACAATGTCTGTTGTCATCTAGAGATAATATAGGGTTATTGTCAATAACCCTAAAACGTTATCATCTCTTCGCCTTTCAGCTGGTGTACATGGGACCTTAAGATTTTCATAATTTTGTGCATCTGTCTGTTACATCCATCCATCTGAAGTTACGGTCAGTTTATTTGTCATATGACCGAGTACGATGAGATGCTTATTAAGATAAGATAAGCTCTGATACAAAGACATTAAGGAAACAGCAAACATAAACACAGAACAGCAACAATAACATACAACTTAAATACAAGTCAGAGAAGCAGTGTGAGAAGAAAACAAACATCAGTGTGAGTCAGTGTTAGCGGTAGAATTCAATAATCTGACAGCTTGCAGGAAGAAACTGTCTTTGAATGTGGTGCTCTGTGCATTTTTACTCCTATGACCTTTTCCAGAAGGAAGGGGAGAGAAAAGTGAGAAACCAGGATGATTCTTATCCTTACCAATACTCCCAGCCTTCCTGAGACAGCAAGTTGTAAAAATTTCAAGTGGGTAGCTGAAGTTGTGTCTGCATGCATAGGCTGCAAAGGAACAAGTAAAAGAGAAGAAAAGAGGAGCCTGTGGCTTTGGAGCCTTCTTCGGGTGTGTGAGAGAGAGGAAAACCTGCAGTTGATAAAGCAGAGGAGAACAACAGCCGGGAGTGGAGAGGAGGCGGAAGCAGGAGAGAAGGAGTACCGTGACTCAGTGAGAAGTCAAGAGGTGAGGAGAGGTGTGAAGTCAAAACCTGCAAATGAAGGAAACGAGTCTGTCATTGAGAGAAGAGGGAAGGTCTGATCCTAGTTTCAGGCAAATTTTGGTTTCGGATGTCTTTCTGCAATAGGAGTTCTGAAACCCCTCTGTGAGGAGTCAAACGGAGAGATCAGTATGATCATGATCATTCGAGGTGAAATGAGAGACTATGGGTTTGGAGAGATCTTTGATACTCACAGCCCTGGTATGTTCCCTGAAATGGTCACCCAGTCTCCTTCCTGTTTCACCCATGTAGATGGCTGGGCATTTACTGCAAGAGATACAGTAAAATAAGGTTGCTGGAAATATATGATGTAATTTGAGTGATCAGGACCTGTCTAGAGGGCCCCTGAATGAGCGTGGTATTGAACAAATATTTACAGGTGATACAGCGAGCTCTGTTGCAAGGGAAAGTGCCTGGTGTGGATGAGAGCTGGGGGTGGTCAAGGGATCTGTGAACAAGGAGGTTACACAGATTAGTTGGTTGGAGATATGAGATGATGGAGCGGTCAGAAAAAAGGGTACCACTCAGTAGCGCACCTGTAAAATGTAGTAAGGGTAGTTGAAAATAGACCACATTGTCAACTGTTGTGCCTTATTTGTAGCTCCAGTTACATGCTGGGGACATGTTAAATTGTAAGTAATGAAGCAAAGGAACAAGTAAAGGTTCATTCCCTGCTGGAAAGAGAAGAAAAGAAACACGTTTCGGCTGTGGAGCCTTCTTCAGGTGTGAAGATAGTAAGGTCCTCATACGGTGGATTTTAATACATTTTTTTAGAGTTCATGTCATGGTTCAGTTCACTTAACGGTGTGGTATTTGGTGAGGCTGAGATGGAACAGACTGAATTCAGGGTATCTTTTTTGCCATTATAGTAGAGTCTTTGCCCAATTTAGTTTACATGGCATGACAGTATGTTTGTGCTAATTTCACTTCAACCTTTTTATGTAAAACAAAATACATATTTTACTCAATTCTCTTTTATGGTTCAGTCACAGTTCACAGATGATCAGATTTGGCAACATATACTGCTGCGTACATGATGGGTAGCTCCAGACGTCCACAACCTCTTGTTTTAAAGATGTCCTCGAGGCAGACTTAGAGCTTGGAATATCCCGTTTTATATATATTTTGTGGTTTTGCATTACATTTCCTGTGATTGCAGTCTTGCAAGTCTAAGTCTCTTGTTTTTGTCTCATCCATGTACCTGTCTAGTTTGTGAAGTACTCCAGAATGTGGTATAGAAAGCAATCTATACTCTGCTTTCTGTACACTAATCAGTTTTCGATGGAAAGACGTAGGTTACGTTTATTGCTTGCAATTTGAAAAATGAGAAACTTCTTTTTAAGTAATGATTTCTAAATTCATGCAGTCTTTTCCTTAGAACACTACTACAGTATGTTACTGATCGTCCAATACAATAACATAAAATGTAATAAAAAGAATTTGACAACAGAGAAAAGGGAGGTAGAAAGCAATTGAAAAAAGAACGAGAAATTGACTTGTGTTACGTGACATGAATCTGTTTTGCGTATGAATTTTATCCTCACTCCCGCTGAGGTGCTGCAGAGCGATCTAGCATTTCCATGGCGACCGGTGGAGTCTCAGCTCACCTGTCCGTCAGCTGGTTGCCATGGTTAAACTATCAGACAAGAAGCCTGTACCACCTGTGCACTTACAACCACACCCGTCTCAGGATCAGGCCTGTGTAAGATCTGCCTTGGCTTTACTCGGGGCTCTGTTATAGAGTTCTGCTCTGAGCCACAACTCTTCTCTTGCTTTGCATTCCCCGCTTTGTGCTTCTCTCTGAACTCTGCTACATTCTGACCTTGCCTAGCGGGATACCTGACTATCAGCCGACCCTGCTTTGTTACGACTGCGGCCACTAATTTCATTTGCACTCTGCTCCAGGCTACGGACTTGGATTGTTGGCCTGACTTTGGCTTTGGATTCTTTCGGAGCTTTTCAACAGTGTCTACTCGGGTGCAAACTTTGCGTGTTCTGACCACAGCTCTGGACAGTGTTTGCAGGCTCATCACCGCACTGTGCTCTTGGGTTGACCTCACGGACACGGACGAGCCGCGGTGTCACAGTGTGACACTAATGTGTTTTGCAACGTGAGAATGGGTAGGGCTGTGCGAAAAGGAGGCTGAAAGGATGGGAATCTGATCAATAGTCAATAGGAAGGCAGCAATCGGTCAATGAATGTTTTCACTCTATGCAAGACGAAAAATACTTAGTCTTTCACAGCTGATTTATACTGTTGTTGTATCCCTGCACTAAGTGCACTGGTTAATTTTGTCGCCCACAGGTCCATCTGGGGCGCGTGGGTATTACATGTCCCATCACGGAGTGCAGTGAGCACCTGGAGGACAGCACAGTGTTGGCACACCTGCCTGGTGAGGACATAGCCAAGTACATGTACTTCCTGGAGCTGAGCAGGGTAGACTCCAGCACTAAACCCTGCCCACAGTGCAACCACTTCACCTCCCTCAAGAGCAAGACACCCAGCAAGTCCGAGAGCAGATACAAAGTAAGCGTGCTTTCTCTCCGGCATGCTACGATTTATTCTGTATGTTTTCCAATATACTGTACAGCATTCTCACCAGTGAGGTGAGAGGGAGGAGCTGGGGAGAAACTACAGTTGTAATTCCAGGCTGAAAAGGAATAAAAAAACATTTTTCAGCCATTGAACATTCTCCAGCTGTGTTGGAGATGAGAGTGAGCGGGAATGTGAGGCCAAGGGGTGGTCTAGGGCTTTCCCTCACAGAAAGATCCTGGGAACAGGTAGAGCTGGGGGAAAAGGCAGCAGTCTGTAAGCGAGGGCCGAGGTTAAGCGGTATGGATCATTTTGGATTCTGATTTATTTTTATTGTAGGAGTCTTTGAATCTTAAAATAAATAAATTACTATTGTTCTTCCTGTCTGCATCCTTTCAAAGGGATTGGATTTGATTTCTCCTGTACCAGAAAGATATCAAAAGCCAAAATTACAGAACAATTACAGAACACAGCAATGCAAGACAAAACTGTGCGTTTTGGAACCACAGTCTTCCAAGACTGTCTGAAACTAACATCACTATATGTTTTAACTAAATAGTGAGTTTCCTGACTATATTTCCTGCAACACAGAGAAATTCAAACTATTTAAGTGATATGCACAGAGGAAAATGACTTACTTTTTTTTAACACATTGGCAACATCATTCTCTCGTTGTAAATTTAACGAAGTGCCAATTCTTTTTTTAAGATTTAAATTTTTCTCACAAGGTAGAGAATTTAGATAATAGAGAATTTAATATGGATGTTACAGATTACTTTTCAATAATATGTATATTATATATATATTATATGTATATAATAATATATAATAATAATGTATATATATGTATATCAAAATATATGTTTTCATACATATTGTAGCTTTGTGGCATAAATAGAAATAATTAGGATATTCTAATTGGTAGCTTGTTCATGTTTTGGAGTTTTTCACAGTGTGCTCATTGTACTGTTATTATTATGTTATTTATGTGTCATTAAATGTCAAAAGCAATGAGTGAAGATTATTTCTCAGTGTTCACTCCTTGTCTGGATCCTACTGTATACAGTACTCTCCTGGTCACATAGGGGTGGGTTGCTGGGAAACAGGCAGATGTATGTAATTCCCTAGTATTTCTGCTGATTTGTGTCATGGATCATGTTTCAGCAGAGGGGTGTGTTACTGATTAATAAATCTTTAAAAATGCATTCTTTCATATAGATTGACCTCTGTTAAATGCCCATCATGTAAATGTTTTTTTCCTTTATCACAGAAGTGTTGCCTTTATTAGATTATTTGTCATTATCTTTCTACTGTCTTCGATACTGTCTTGTATACACGTATATATATCTACCATGTTCATCTTGATTTGTTCCTACAGGTGCAGAGTCTTGATTTGTTCCTACAGGTGCAGAGTCTCGATTTGTCTTGATTTGTTCCTACAGGTGCAGTGTCTTGATTTGTCTTGATTTGCTACTGCAGGTGCAGAGTCTTGATTTGTCTGGCTTTGCTCCTGAAGGTGCAGTGTCTTGATTTGTCTTGATTTGCTATTGCAGGTGCAGAGTCTTGATTTGTCTGGCTTTGCTCCTGCAGGTGCAGTGTCCGACGTGTCAGTTTGTGTGGTGCTTCAGGTGCCACGCTCCCTGGCACGATGGTCTGAACTGCAAGGACTACAGGAAGGGAGACAAGCTCTTACGCCACTGGGCCAGTGCAATTGAGCATGGCCAGAGGAATGCTCAGAAGTGTCCCAGGTGCAAGGTGCGTCCTTTAGGAGACATCTGATTTTAGGCTAACATATCACTTTGTCTGGAGCCCGCTAAGTAATATTGTCTGTAGAATAAATGGTACCTTTATTTTTTAAAGAGAATAAAGCTGTGATCTTTAATACTAAAATAACAGTATCTTTAAACAGACACTGAGATCATGATTATTAATTCATTCCAGAGTCAATTCCTTACTGTGGAAACTGGACATCTAGTAACGTTCAGTAGGAGATCTCCCTTGACAGGATGAAGTACAGAAGTATGCTGCTTCATTCTCTGGTTCAGGGAGACTTAACAAAGAAAAGGTGAGCTGTCAGTGCCCATTGAAAGGAGCATCCTGAAGATCTGTTAAATCAAGAATCCGCGGTCAATGATAGTGTGTTCAGTTTTGTTCCACAACATCCAATTAACGACAAACGTGGAATTCTACCAACACTCAATGAGGTGAAGTCATCACACAAATGAAGACCTTCAGGGCCGCAGCATGGGATTGAATTAAGTCAAGTGAACAGGAACACTCTCTCATCATACGAACCTGAAGATAATCTTGAATGATCTCATGGATACCATGTACAAATCTTCCAGAAAGGCAACAACTATAGGAATTACAGGGATCAGTATAAGACCTGAATAGTCCCATTCCTCCTGCTGCGGAGCTTCTCCACACATTGCAGTGGCGTGTCAGTTTCTTTAAAGGGACAGCAAGCATAATTTTTATTGTCAACCATTTACAAGAACAATTTTGTTATGAGACACTCTGGAAAATCCTTCCATTCATTCCACTATCTGTTGCAAATGAAGAAGCCCCAGCTCCATCATTTCAGGTCCAGGATCACTGGCTTTAGAATGCTGTGCATCACCCACACCATGATGAGGGAACCTTGAGGAAGCAGGTGCTTAAGGATCACAACATTAAAACTGAAACCAGACTGCTGGTCTGTTGTGCAGGTCATCATGCCTACCTTACTGTATGGGGCTTAAACATGGAGAATGTACATGACATATTTAAATGGACTGGAGCTGCTGTTTGTGGAAGATTGTGTGTATCAAGTGAGATGACAGGTGACCGTTAGTATTCTCTCCTACACAGGCATTACAACCATTAAAGCACTGATCCTCCATCATCAGCTCTGCTAGGTGGGTCGTCTGGCTTGTCCAGACATTAAACTCCGGTAAGAAAGATCTCTTCTCCTAGCCTGGCCAAGGCAGTCATGTCGGAAGAAGAAGGAAGGAGCTTTACCAAGATGTGGTAAAAGTCATGCAAAATCAATGTCAGCTCCTGAGAGATTATGCCCCGCGACTGAACCAGATGGAGGAAGAATATATGTGAGTTTTCCTCAACCCCTCTGAGATTACAAGGAAGCAAAGAGAGAGTGCTGAAGACACCTCAATTTTCCAAAATGTTATTAGTCGGTGATAGTTCCATTTATACGCCCTATACGTGTTCTCCATTCAAACATTTCTGTATATTTCTTAAATTTCTGCACTCCTCCCAGTGTCCGTGTGCTTCAGTTTGTTCTGCCTCTGATAACTGATACGTGATTTCTTTATTGACAGATTCATATCCAGAGGACAGAAGGCTGTGACCACATGACCTGCTCGCAGTGTAATACTAACTTTTGCTACCGCTGTGGTGAAAAGTACCGACATCTCCGATTCTTCGGTGACCATACCTCGAACCTCAGCGTTTTTGGCTGTAAATACCGCTACCTCCCAGAAAAACCCCATCTGCGCCGACTAATTCGGGGCTCTGTCTGTGGTAAGCATACACTGACAATACATGTCCTCTGATTGCCATGTCCTGTATTTAAATGTAAAATACATTTATAAAATAGTTTTGTACCTTATAAGTGTTTTTTGCACAATCTAGTGCTATCAATTTTTGTATGGTGATAAATGATCAAGATTTACATCACAGTGCAGTGAACAGTAAAACAACAACATATCCAAGCTTAGAATTTCAGCTCTTCACACTTGCTGTATAGTACTTGTCATATCGTTTAAATGTGGAGATAGTTAAATTTACAAGAGTTATGACTTTTTGTGTGAATTTTCATTTTTCAACATGTTACTAGGTAGCCCCGGGTCTGCAGAAGGAAGTATTTCTGCTAGATTTTTATTATTATTTGGATGTTATTTTGGTTTCCTGCCCATTGACAGAAACTACAGATGCATGGCGGAGTCGCCTCTTCACAAGACTGTGGAGAATGCATGATCTCCCATTCATTTACTCATTCTTGCTTTGTATTCTGACATTGTCTAACGTATACTGAGGTGCAGTTCTCATGTTTTGAGACCTGTGCCTAGTTATAAGGAATAGTAAAGGAGAGGAAAGCTGGATAATACTGGATAATACTGGATGTTTTTCATACTTTAGGACCCGTTTCTGTATTTTTGTACTTCAAACTGCAAACTGCCTTCCTTTACTATTGAAAAGTTTTTTTTTACTATTAAAGTTGTGTGTTACTGACATCCTGATTTAGTGAAATTCATTATGAACTAAACTTAATGAATACTGAAGTGAATAATGAATAATTAAAGACATAACAAATACAGTATGGCTATAGAGGACTTTTAAAGCATTCAAAAAAAATTTAGGACTACTTTACTGTATGTTGACATTTATGTTTTAAAGACTTATTGTCATTGGTACCCTCTAATCTCAGATGAATAAAAAATATGGAAATGAGAGAGAGTTCTCTTAAAAGAGAATTCTATAAAAAATACGCCACTGCCTGAAAGTTTAGCACTCTGTCTAATGTACAGTTTGCTTTTGCTTTTAAACTGGTAGTTCTGTAAACTGACTTTCCATTAAATTAATTTGAAAACTTTCAAAGTTTGATGTTTTCCATTTAAATGAGAAGAAATATACAGTTCCATTCAAATGCTTGGAAATATCTTAAGCTAATTTTTCAAGAGAAAAATCGTAAGGACACAGACATCTTACTAAACTTGTCACATCTCAAAATTCTGCATTTCAGTGTGGTGTCCGGCAGCACAAACAAGTTTTGATTCTTAATATCAGGAACCTGCTTCCAGATATTGGTCACTATTATATTTTTTCACATTAGAAAGAGGCACCTTCACAATCCTCTTAAAAAGCTTTTCTTTCCTAGAAGATGGAAGCTCAACAAATAATTATGTTCTTCAGTTATCTGCATTAAATGAGGGCTAGTATTGAGTGTTCATGTTTGCAGAGTCAGACATTGTATCATTAGCTCTCATGTGTTGGCAAACTACTAAAGACTGGGTTCATCTAATGTTCCCCGTATCAGATGAAATGAGCAGAAGAATACAGATCACATCTAATACATCTATACTTTGGCATTCATCCTTGTGGCCTGGTCCTTGCTTTTTCATATACTGTATTATGTAAGCTCTGTTATACCTAAAGATCAGCTGAAGTGAGCTATTGTGATTTTCACTGGTCGTGTATTAAATATTTAAACAATATGCTTTCCTAAGTAGTGAGGCATGACATGTTGCACAGGAGTTTTAGTTCCCTGAATGGAGAATGGGTTTAAATTACAAGTCATCAGATCTACAGGCACTGCCAGTTTCCCTGTGTGTGTGTTCTGTGTCCTGTGTGGCATTTGCTTTATTTTATCACTGCTTTTACTTGGCTGATATTGTACATTATTGGTGACTTAGTGTGGAGTACTGTAACTAATATAATAATAATAATTCCTTACCCTTATACAGCACTATTCTGGACACTCCACTCAAAGGGCTACAGACTACAGAGAGTCAGGACCGCGATTTTACGTCTCATCCAAAGAACAAAGCCTCTTAACAGTACAGTGTTCAAGGCACTATACTGGGGCATTAGGACACACACAAACCGCAGGGTGAGAGCCCCCTACTGGCCCCACTAACACCTCTTCCAGCAGCAACCTTAGCTTTCCCAGGAGTCTCCCATCCAGATACTGACCAGGCTCACACCTGCTGGGTGTCAGCGGGCTGTCTGTTGTGAGTTGAAGGGTTATATGGCTGCTGGAATAATTTAAGAAGACTGTCATGGCTAATGCACAAATAAAGGGAAAAAAGAAAGGAGAAATTAACTTAAAAAACGTTGAATTCCTGCTTCTAAAAACAGAAATATTGTTCAATCTTGCTTTAGTAATACGGATTATATTACTTGTGACTGCTGAGTATAAAAAAGTGCTCAGAATTAATATATGCACCCACAAACCCCCCAGTGTCATGAAGGGTAATCAACTTCTGAATGAGCTGAACACATAAAAAATTTTATGTGTTATTTTAACACATAAAAAATAATATACCTACAAAAGATTTGTGCTCATGGTATGTTTGTTCTCTTTCCAGTAAGTAAAGTCCTTGTTGCCCCGGTGGTCATAGTGCTGGTGGTGGTGTTTGGAGCCATAGCCCTTGTCATAGGTAAGCATCCAAAGCACCTTCTGTCAGCATCCAAAGCTCAGCTGCAGGTCTTGAGAACTGTGGGTTTTCTTCAGTTCCCCATCGCTGCTGGAAAACTGAAAAAACAGAGCACAAACTGTTTTCTCTGGTCAGTTTTCTTTCTTGGCAGTACGTCATAGCTTTCCTTCCATGGAATTCACAGCCTGTGTGGAGACATTTCTTGAGCCCTGTTGTTAAACTTGACTTGTTTCACAAATTATCTTTAGTTGTTCAGACAAATGAATTGAACATGAACAATTTTCAGATGTGGAGATGATTTTAACGTGTGTGGTGTTCCTGGTTTCTTGAGAGTCTAAAGTTGGCTTTCTTAATATATTTGCAGGTGGGTCCTTGAGCACACACTACACTGTACAGGATTTTTCGAAGTATAATACATTGTTCACTTTTTAAACCTTTGAAACCTTAAGTGATTACAGAGAGACAACAAGAGATGGTGGTTAATAGTTTCACGTTGAAACACAAATAGATAAATATTAGGAGATGATGTTGGATTTGGAGAGGTCCACTCTGAATATGAAATGACGAGTGATTCCAAGACATGAAATTAAAAGGTAGGCAGAAAACTCAGTAATGCAAAGGACGTACTTTAGTTCCACTGCATAATAAATATAAACACATATGCATACACATCAATTGCACAAGTGATGTTAGCACATCAAGCTACAGCCCTATTATTGCTGCAGTTGATTTTTTTTCATCTATCAAATAGATGCATAATACTATCATGTGTAATAATTTTACAATTAAAAACTGCTTTGAAAAAACATTAAAGCCGTTTAAAGCTCCTCTGTCCACATTATAACATTTATATATGAATAATACACATATTTTTTATTTCCCTGGTTGTCTATGGCAACTGACACGACTCACGCAATTCCTTTTAGAGCCTGGCTTCAGCTGGCAGGTAGGCTTCTCACTGCTGATGGCCGGATGGATGACATTGTTATACAGAGAACTGAAGTTTGCTCAGTGTTCTTCTGTTTTCCACCTGACATTTAAATGTAGGTCTTGTAATGTAAGAGCAGGTGGTATTTGCTTTGCGACTTCTCACATAAAGGTTGTTTGTCTGACCTAGTTGTATGAGTAACTTTTGTTTGTGTGTCTCGTTTTTTAATAATAAAAAGTGACTTTGCACTATCAAAGCTTACTTCAGTTCACGTAAAATGAATCAGTTCAGGCTGTTATACAGTGTTTTGCAGTCATTTGGTAGTAAAACAGGAAGCAAAATTGCATGAGAAAACACTCCTTTTTTTTCCTGAACAGAATTTTGAATAAATTGGATACATTTTATTAAGGCATGTGTCTTTACCACTAATTACTGGTACTCGTAAAAGTTATATTTAACGTTTACTGATAGTGCTCCCTTTTACTACAACAGGTCGGCATACATAACATCTGATTGCAGGCATCTGCACAACTGTAATGAGAGGCTTTAAAACGCAGCAACTGAGCGTTTGAACCAATAGATTTTGTTGGGTTTTTAATTCCTCTCAGTATGTTTGGATAGTTGTGGGCCGCACAGTGGAGCTGTTGTTAGCATTGCTGCCTCACAGCACTGAGGCCCTGGGTTACATTCTGGAACTGGGGTGCTGTCTGTGTGGAGTTTGTACATTTTCCCCATGTTCATGTGGGATTTCTCCAGTTTTCTGACATGCTGGTGGGTTAATTGGCTTCTGGAAAAGCTGGCCCTGGTGTGAGTGTGTGTCTGTGTGTGTCTGCCCTGGTGGTGGACTGCTGCCCTGTCCAGGGTGCACCCTGCTGGGCTTGGCTCCTGCTCCCCCCGAGACCTTGTACTGGATAAAGCAGTAATAATAAAAAACTTTATTTTATATAGAGCCTTTCAAAATCTTCTTAAACCACTTTGCAGGAAAAATAAAAAAAAATACATAAAAACAGTAACAAAGATAGATAAAACAAATTTAGCACAAAGAAACATGAGGGATAAGAAATGCAGCAGAATATGCACGGAGCAGGCACAGACACCGATTAAATAATCTCCTTTCTGAAGAAGAAGGTTTTAAGTCTGGATCTGACTGCGCCCAGGTTGTGTCTTTAGTGTTCCTGACGTATCGTGTTGTCATACATGCAGTATGTGTTGTCTGTTACATGACCCGTCTTCTTTTTCAATTCTCTCATTTCCAGGTCTTATTGCTTTCCCTATCTACTACATTTGTAAAAAGCAGAGGAAAAGGTCTCAGGGTACAGGACGCTGGCTCTGCTGATGAAGAGGGCACCAGGATCCTGGAGGGAAATTAGCAATAGTACAGTATGTACCAAATACCCCCAGCCTGTGGCCGGGAGGCTCACTGCTGTGGAGAATGACCTGAAAGGCCACATGGCTTCTTACACACGTCTTTGCTTATTTGTTTGAATATTGTCAGTCTTTGAACTGTCAGGGCAACTTTGTTATTTTTGTTTTGTTTTTAAAACACAGGCAACTTTGCACATCGGGGCACTATAAGCCCTCTCCTCATGTCCCTGTTCTCTGGTGGCTACTGAATTCTTGCTCCTCTTTCTGAAAGACTGTAGTGCGGATTTAGAAGCTGAATAATGGCACCCAGTCGGTGCAACTGTTATTTTAGACATTATATGTGGTGCTGTAAATGGAATGTGATTTTTTTTTTTTATCCTGATGGCAAAAGAAATATAGTAATGGCAGAGATAGATCAGTTTTACATAGTGGTACAAAAGACGTTTGCTTTTTTTTTAAATAGAAGGAGAGGTTTAAATATCATAAAAATAAGGCTTGAATGTGGCTCCTTCTCCACTGTGTAGGGTCCCTGATAACAAACCCGGGATGTGAAAATGTGTGACCTCCCGAGAAGAAATGTATTTGAAAAAATACTGTATAATACCCGCTCAGCTCTGCAAACATGTCTCAGGTAAAATAACACTTCTCAGTTGGATGAATATGGCCAACTTTTTCATTTGCTGTATATGCTCATCATTCTCAGATATGTGTGCTTTATTTGAAAATTCTTATGAAAACAAGTACTTTGTTCAGTGATTTATCCAGTTAAGACTTTTTTTTACCTTGGTAAAATGAATATTTTTACTGACTTTACTGAAAGTCCTCTTTGTAATGCCGTTCCTCATCATTCAGTGAGGGAAAAGATCTTTAAATCTTCCGCTGTGCGTTTTACATGAGTATATTTTTTTGCCTATTGCTGAAACCAAAGTTTTTCCCCCTAGCATCAAGTACCGTAATATTTTCTGTTAGCTGTTAGCATATGGTGTCTTTTTTTTAACTAGTATTCATGATAAAACTTTTGCCATAAATGACAGTTAATAATATGTTCTGCATGATTAGTTGTTAGTTTCAAGGCAGGGGTTTCTTTCTCCCCGTGACAAATCTTTCTCATGGTATGCCTGTATTTATGGTTAGTAAGATTTTATGTGTAGGAGAGTTTGTTTTCATGCAGCTTTAAAACATTTTGAAGAGCAAGATAGTGGAAGAGTGTAACCACCACAGAAAATGGATATCTTCTTCTTTTAGCTTGTATGTCTTATTTCTGCCACTGATACTGGTGTAAATAAATCTAGAAAGTTTGAAAATGTTACTTTTCCTTTTTGGTGAAGATGATCTAGTAGCACAAGTATATGCATTTATTGTTGTCTCCTCCACAAAGCAGGCAGCACAATTTCAAAGTCCAGTTTGACTTTTGTAGACAGTTTTCAAGTACTGTAATAGAGATATTTTAACAACTATAGTAAGAAATAAAAAAAGGCTCCAGATACGTCATAAAACGTTATTTGTTAATAAACTGACAATTGAAACTGGAGAATGTTCCTCTCCATTGATCTCAAAAAACCCAAACTGACCTGTCAAATGATTAACACATCCACTAAGGGAAATCATTCTGGCAAAATCTACAGTGGAACACCTGTGACATTGTAAAACTTTCATTTCTTCATTGACTGGCATATTGAACCTTTTGTCAATCTTTATTTCTATTGTTTTCATTCACCATACTTTCATTAAGGCTCTAGGAATATACCTCAAACTACAGAATCTAAGGACGAATAAGGATTGTGTAAGGATTGTGGGCGGAGCGGTGGCTCTGTGGCTAAGGATCTGCGCCTGTGACCGGAAGGTTGCCGGTTCAAATCCCGCGGCTGGCAGAGGAATCCTACTCCGATGGGCCCCTGAGCAAGGCCCTTAACCCCAACTGCTCCAGGGGCGCCGTACAATGGCAGACCCTGCGCTCTGACCCCAAGCTTCTCTCCCTGTCTCTGTGTCTGTGTCTCCCTGGAGAAAAGCTGGGGTATGCGAAAAGACGCATTCCTAATGCAAGAAATTGTATAGGGCTAATAAAGAAACATTATTATTATTATTATTATTAAAACAGTGAGAGAGATATATCTTATCTTAAAGACATAAACTACCTATGGAGTTTTGT
This sequence comes from Lepisosteus platostomus, assembly GCF_059453375.1. Classification (NCBI taxonomy): domain Eukaryota; kingdom Metazoa; phylum Chordata; class Actinopteri; order Semionotiformes; family Lepisosteidae; genus Lepisosteus; species Lepisosteus platostomus. Next base: position 78,140,387 of record NC_142613.1, on the reverse strand, counting down.
ATGATGTACATTATAATATTTCGGGATTAGAGACATTGCAACAGATTATCAAACAATTAATCTCAGGGAAAAGTAAAGTAGCAATTTAATTTTTAAGGACTTTTGTGTGTTCTTATGTTTTAGAGGAATTTTACATCTAAAACCGAATATTACACAGTTAGAGAGCTGATCAAATTAAAACTATGTTAAAATATAATTTAGGTCAAGACATGGATTATTTACAGTCTAATGTATCCAGGTAATAATAATCCAGGTATCTGCAAAAGGTCCTTCTAAAGAAGTTGATGATTTTAGTAAGTAAATGTTCAGAGTCAGTATTTCTTATACATATACTAATTTAAAAATTAGTAAAACATTTTAGTTAAAATGAGTCCACTTTCAGGTTGCTATTAATTTGTCAGCTTCCTAACAGGATTTACACCATCTACTGTATACAACCTGTATTGTTAAATTGTCTCAAAATGCAAACTGGACATTGGGTGGTTGGATGGTTAACAGCCATGTTTTGCTGTTACCATGTTTTTGTCCTTAAAAATGTGTTCCAACTTTCATCAAAATACCCCTTTCCTGAAGGCAAAATGTAGCTCCTTACAGATGTGCCATTTTGATATTGTGACAATAATTAATTTTGGTGCCTTTTTAAAAATAGGTAATGGAATTCACTTGCTGTATTAACACTTTTAAATAAGGGAATTTAGCAAACCTTTATGGAATATTTTGAAACAGCACAACTTTGAAGGTCAGCCCATAAATGTGTTTGTGTGGTAGCTGTTACTGTTTGATTTCTTCTCTGCTGTTTTTGTTGAATGCATTTTCTTATATTACTGGTTGATCTGTAAATATATTGCACTTTACCCAGCCAAAAACAATTATTTTTAACCTTTTTGTAAAGACAGATATAGTATGTCTGAAGGTGCTGTGCATCCACACTGGACACAAGATACGTGAGGAAATGCTTTAGAGGTGTTTGCAGTGCAAAGGAATATTCTCAGCAGAAGTGAACTCAGCGCTTGGACTGGCTGGATGGGTGGAATGGTCTCTTTGTCCCTTACGTTCATGAAAAATATTTCCATTCTTAAGAAAATGTTTATATAGAAATATGTTCTTTAGAAAAATGTATCAGAATTCTAATGTACATGTACAGTAGCTAAGGCAATTGACTCCTCTAATACAGTATTTGCTTTTCTAAAATGGTATTTTTATGTTCTTCAATTGGAAAGAATTTGGCTGGAAGACTATAAAAATTAAAATATATTATATATATTGTATATACTTATAACATTAAATATACATTTTATGTAATGATGTACAGTGGTGTTGATATAATCTAGATTAATAAATATCTAATAGCTATATTGCTTTTATGTCTAATGAGAACAACATAACTTTGAAATTTAGCTCTGCAGCAAATTTCAGCAGTTTTTATTACTGAAACAGAGTTTTCTGGTGTTATTATTAATGACAGATCAGATGTCTGAATGCATACATATTCAAAGTCACTGAACTCTCGTCCTGCTCGTCCTGTAGTAATGCTAGTCATAATTATAGACAACAAGGCCCGTTCAGCATTTTTATACATGACATTAGGCATGTTGGGATGTTATTTGCAATATTAAGACATGACCCACACCTGTGTGGAAGACGTTTTTTAAATATACTTGGTGTCCCTCAGGTGTTTCTGATTTTTTATGTCCGCTACCTGTACATAACATAATTAGAATTTAATTATGTATACAGAGACAACATTTTCCACTATAATGGAAAATTAAATTTGTCGGATGGTGGCGAGAGCTCTTGGCCCTCATAGTGGTGTTCTTGATGACACTGCTGTTGGGACAGTCTGTCAAGTAAGCTGTGTTGAATAGGAATGCATGAGCAGGAATATATGTTTATTGGCTGTGTTTTTCAGTTGTTTTTAAACCAAGTCTGATGTGGATTAATAATTAATCATCTTTTCTCACTACTCTTTGTCCAGTGTTGATGCACATTAAATCTAATCGTAGATTAGATTAAATGGAATCGTAGATTATGGACTCTGCCATCTCTGTCATAAGATGCCACACAGTCTTTTGTAAAATGTTAGTGCTTTTTTTATAGCTTTTTCAGCACCCATTCTACGTTTTGTCATATTGATGTTGTTCTTACAGATTCTGTCTAAAACTGTTACTAGTTAAAGCATAAAGGTAAACAGAATTATGTAGCTGTTGACCCCATCACAAAACAAATTATGAAAAGCATCAATACAGTTCTTTCAGGATAAAAGGATACATATTCATCTGATAACTAGTTGGAAACAAACTGAGAAATATCCAGTACGTTCTGCCATAGCAGAATATTGTGTGGAAAAGTATCAAGATGTAGCCCATTTAACATGAAATGTAGGTGACGATAATTATAGATGGCACCAGTGTGTTAAGATTAAACACAAAAAAGATTAAGGAAAAGCAAGAGTGCGATCTTGAAGGTGTCTGAATAAACATCTCAATGTTTGACATTAACATTTACATCTAGTAGTTAAATGTATATCTTTCAGTTGTCTCCTTTTAAGAACACCTATCATATTTGTTAAAATATGAATATACGTGGTCCCCTATTCATTGATCTATAATTTTCTAACTTAAAATTTTCTAACTGATTGCTCAAATTTCATAGGTCACCGGAGACACCACCGTCTCTCTCAGCAAGCAATCAGAACAAGACAGGGTACACCCTGGATGGGACTCCAGTCTACCCCAGGGCACACTCAGACACACACACTCACAACAGGGCCAGGTGAGCTACTAGTATGTCTTTGGACTGTGGGAAGAAACCCACACAAACCCAAGAACATGCAGACTCCACACAGACAGCACTCCAGGTCTGCAGTTGAACCCAGGGCCCCAGCGTAGCAAGGCAGCAATGCTAACCACAGCTCCATCGTGCTGCACTAATGTGTATATATACATATTATAGTATCTTGAAAAATCACTTACCAACCTTTTGTGTTGTTTTTTTTTTATAAAGAATGACAGGTTTTAATTTAGCATGGCAGGTCCATAGCATGAATATAGTCCATAGTTTCCACTGAAACATGGACCAGGGCTTTAAGAACTCTGCTGGACTGCTGGCTGTTGGTTCTGACTAGGAACAGACAGTAGGGAAATCAGGGCTTTAGTACAGTCAAGAAGGGTCGCTAGTGTCTGGGATGCTGTTGATGAGGTTATTTTTAAGGCCCATTAAACATGTTTCTCACTGGATTAAGGCTGGAATTTTGTACCACACTGTAACCATTATAAACACCTCTTAGCTGATATTGTGGCACTGTGATGCCATTTCAACTTTTAAACTAGAGGTTTTATCACTTTGTCAGTGCCTTTTGGTTTGATTGCCCTTTCTGTTTAGCTGTAGGAGTCTCTTTATAAACTTAACACTTTCGATATGTTCTGTAAGTGACAGGACTGCTGTGCAATTTAGAAAAAAATAAGTAAAGCACCTTGTTTTCTTATTATTTTTTGCACTAACTATAAAATAGGCATTAGCTTCTATAACCAAAATTATCCTGCTGGATAGGATATTCAAATGGTTAGAGTTGCTTTGCTTTGTTACAACTTTTAAAAATAGTTACTTCAAGTGTTGTGAAAAACTACACTGTTAATTCATTGTTCTGAACTTTGCCCTTAAACGATGTACAGTTGTAAATATCCAGCCATGTGAGGTAGAAATTGTAAAACATGCACTGTCAAGTCACTTTTATTGTTTAAAGAAATGGATAAATGTAGCATGTTTACAGTATAATTTAAGAAATGTAAACTAAAATATCATAAAATTGGTTGATAGTAATCTATTGATTACTTCTGTTGATTAGTTCTGTTATTTAACAGGAACTAAACAATTAAATACCAAATACATCAAGAAAAAGAATAAAACATTACCAAAATCTTTGCATTTGTATTTGCTTTTGTTTTTATTTAAGTTTAAATTAGTACTTCATAATAGTGAAGTGTATAGATTCCTCCTGGGTCATTAAATCTGTGTGAGATTAAACCATTTTATTGCTCATTTTAATATGCATGTGAATGCAGCTTTTTTTTCTCTATTACTCTGCAGTTCTTTTAGTTGTATAAAAGTGCTTGTTAAAACAGAGCATCAAAAACACAACTTATATCTGCCACAGATTTGTACAATTATCGTGAAAATGATAGAATATATAGGAATGTCAAATTGGATATAACTTGTGACACAGATTTACCAAAGAACATTTTTGGGGGTCCTGCAACATATGAACTTTGTAAGAGCAGTATTTCAAGCTTATCTTCTACTTATAGCACAACTACAAGACATCAATACATATGCAGCTGCTTATAAATATTTGTATGCTCTTTTACATACACTGGTCATATGTTCCATGGTAACAGATATAGTATGTACAAATACGATCCATAATCAAAATCTGTATCCATAACTCTTAATAATTTAAACGTGGCTTCTGCTATAATACATATTCAGTCTTGTCCAGTTGCCACTTGCAGCTCAGATAGACAACACGAAGGTCAGTGGCAGCTTCCTGCTGATCTGAGGCCAGATCCACCTGCTGGCAGAGAATAAACAAGGTGAAATGAGATTAGTAACAGCAGTAGACAGACAATTCATAAAACGGAGAAGGAACAAAGAAATGACTCACCTAGCCGCTACAGGAGAACCATGACTTCGAGTCCGTTTTTTAATAAGTGCTGGGTGGGGAGTACAATCAGTTCTAACAGGATTTGGGAATGTACTGTAGATTGTCTAAAAGTATTTCCTTCCCCAATGCTGCCGAGTCAGAGCTCATGTTTATGATACCCCCCACAAACAGTTTCCAGCTGAGGGCCAGATTGTCTTTCACGTCTTGATTATAGTGGCTTCATCCGTCCGGCTGAGGGGAGCTGACTGCAGGCACCCTCACTCATCACTTCGTGAAGAAGGAGTCGGGAAGATTCTCCGGGGTCAGGAAGAAGCAGGTGAGCAGCAGAGCGGAAGTGGACGAGATTACGGTATGACCTCCTCCTGACCTTTCAATTCCAACTCCATTTACTTATTAAGTAGTTTGGCCAAACCATAATTAATGCAAGGTAGAGGCATGACTTGGATTAGTAGGTTTTTTAGCTTAACTCACCTGGCTGAGGGATGGACAGTCTGACCACAAGCACAAGGCAGATAGAAGCCCAAGAGAAATGAGTGAGAAGTCCATAACACCAATGCTGAATAGTTATGGGTGTTTAGTAAAATGTATCTCATCGGGCATTTAGGTTGCAGAAGCATTTTATCTGCCTTTGAGGAGCATTCTGTGTGAGGAGTTTTGTTTTTTTAGGATCCAGTATATATTATTTACATTTACTGCAGGCATATTATAAAAGCATGCAGGTAAGTGGATTCAGTTTGTGATTATCGTGCTTTAGACAACTGTGTGTCAACAGCCACACCCACCTTCTGGTTTATGCTAACTCTCTGCTCTTGTGTGATGACAAGGTAAGAAGTGGTATTTTATTTTTAGAAATAGAGACAATTAGAACAATCACGGATTCATCAGTCCCCAGAGGATGCTGGAAAAATGTTGTACATCATGATAGAATGCATACATCTACTGAACACAAATAGTAGCAATTGTCTGATTGTGTCATTTAGCCAAAGTAATGGGTAGCAGCTTCCCTTCACAATATCATAACAGGTACAGTTCAAGGAGTAAAAATACAATGTGCCTTTTGTAAACAGTACTTTTGTGGATATACTCTGCATTTCTAAACTCTGAACCACAGCTGTTTAAAGAATGTATTTAAAGGCAGCTTACTCACCTGACTATCTCTTATGGTGATTGTGCAAAACCTGGAAAACACCATTGAAACTTAATTGGCAGTGTAATCTGGCATAATTGAAGAGAACATTAATATTTAAATACTTCAAAATAAAATCAATCAGGAAACCTGAGCCTTGCATCGAACATACAGACTGCAAATACTATGCCTACATGCTCTCCTGCTTTAAATTCCAACTTTAAATTACTTCTGTACTTAAGTAATGTTACTTTTAGTTTAATTGAATAATAAATATGCTTTCTGTAATCTAAAAACTCATCTTCATTTATCCTACATTGTAGTAAAGGGATTTTCTCAGTTTTCTCTCTGGGATACAGCAGCTTTACCTGGATAATAGTCACTTGCAGCACATGTCCTGCTTCTTTATCCACAGGAACGTCCCGCTGGCAGAAACTTTGAGCTGCTGAGTTCAAGGCCTCTTTGAGATTTTCAGCATAATAAACATTGATTGCAGAAGAAGCGAAGCTACATTAAAAGAAGGGAAGAAGAGGAGTTACATCACAAGTCATCAATTTTAGATTCAAGTTATTTAATTCTAGTGGGTTAAATATTATCAATGACCACTTCACTATGTTGTTTTCTGGCCTTTTTTTCCCATTGATCGTCTGTTACATTTGTAAGTATCTAACTAGAAACAGAATGATGCCCTACTGGTAATATAAATTAAACATTAATGTTTACAGACATGAACAGTTAATCAATATAAAGTAGTCAATATAAAAAAAATGGTCAATATTGAATTTGATGTTAGTTTGTCTAAAACTGTATTGAGACATAATCATATGTTTGACAAGGAATTAACATGCAGATAGTTTGATGTGAAAGTTACACACAGATATGGTACACATCCAAAATGAAATGCAGTGTTTGAGACAACTAGCTGCAGAAGGAGCTGATTTGTAAGAGATAATCCAGTCCTGTGTATGCAAAATGTATTTAAAAAAATATTACATTCAATATTATAATCACATTGAGAAGAATTTGGGGACTTTTATTAATTGTTTCTCAGTATTTGTTGATGATTTACATTAGGAGGTGCATGACTTTGCAGCCATTTATATTCAGTCTCAATTTGTCCATAATTTATTGTGTGATGTCTGAAGATATTAATTACAGGTGAAACAGCCAATAAATTATGTAGTTTTGCATGACTGATGAAGGCATATTATATATTTATAAGGAGAAATTAACAGTCATATCACATTATCCAGGCATTGTTCTAAAATAAAATGAGGAAATATCTTTGTTACAATTTACAATAGTGTTTCTGGTTTGCAGTGGGCCCTGGGTTCAATTCTTGGCATGCGATCTGTGTGGAGTTTGTATGGAAACCCAAGTAAACAAGGGGAGTTCGCCGGGCACTCCACAGTCCTGAAAATAAAAACATACTAGTAGGCTGATTGGCTTCTGGGGAAAACGACCCCGGTGTGAGAGTGTGCACCTTGCGATATGAACTGGCTTCCCTCCCAGGGTGTATCCTGCCTTGCACCCGTTGCTTGTGGGGATAGAGTCCAGCTCCCGGGCCACCGAAGACTGAATGAAGTGGTTAGAAGATGGTGTGACTGTTATTTTGCTTGTGGAGCATACTGAACAGCCACAATGCAGAGTCAACTAACACTGAATATGGTGCACTTTGAATCTGATCACATATTAGTTGTATCAAAGTCCAGATTAAAAACTGATACAACACTGACAAAGACAATACCAAGAACCATCGTATTGCTCACCATTTATTCTTCCTTTCCAATCTCCTGTTATAAATTGTGCCATTGTGCTGAAGAATTACATTATCTATTGTGTTTCTGAATACAAGTGAACAGTAGCAGAGTGCTTACGCACGTTTTCTGATCTGCAACCGCAGTACTGCAATAGGACGTCTTTTAATGAAAGCAGCCTCTATTTAAGATGTGATATCTTCAGTAAATATAAAGTTTATTTTTGTACGAATGTGGAATGTGAGCAATTATATCAATGCAGAGAAAAGTCAATGATTCTCCTGAACATTTTCTTGACAGCGGAATACTGTATATTGTCGGTTAGTTTTGCCCAAACAAGAGCCGTCAAACACGCATCATCGCATAAACAAAATCTTGCTTGTTCATGAATTTCTGCAAGGAAATCGCAAACTCTAACTCGGGAAGCAGAGGCTCACTTTTTCTGAGCTGTCTAGTGTTTCTCGAAACCGATAACTGAACGAGTTTACATTGCTGAGAGTTTCACGAGTTTCTTCTCTTGTCTTCAGCCCTTGGAAAATAATTTGGGCAGCAAATTTACTCGCACTTCCGGCCTGCACAAGGAAGTGTATGTATGTAGCCTTAGCAACGACAGAGTTCCTTCTTATTATAATCTCTGTTTCTTCACTTCCGAGAGAATATCCAAACAGCTGGTGAGATTTCCTATCAAACTGTGTGTGTGATGTCTTTGCAAGACAGAGATCCAGTGTATCAACATGTATTACAGACAAGCTATTCGGGATGTAGAAGATTGTTCACAGGACAGTTGTGGTCATTTCCAATGGCTTTACAGTGTTTTTCTGTATTTCTTTTTCCTTTTTTTCTTCCGTTGAGATCCATCATTTCATTTTCTACTTCACGCGTATTAACCCAACAACCAGTATTTTAGAGCTTAGATGAGGGAGCAGCAAAGGGGCAATTTTTTTCTCTCCTCTGTAGATTTTGCGCAAACTCGAGTTTCAAGTCGATCTGCAGCAGGTGTTAGGATATTAATTTGAGAATGTTGTTTTCACCTTCTTTACTAAAATCAAGCAGAATAGTTTTTTAAAAAAAATAATTTATGCTCAATCGATTGCTTATAAAAGTAATTTGTTTTCTTTCAGGTTCCAGTCCACATTGGAGAAATGAGTAAAAACAACAAAGAGTTGAGGTACTGTATATAAAACTAGGGATGAGCACGACTGCAATACCATCGTTGCAATGTATTTCGACATTGAAGTGTATACTGTGTGTTCTGCATATCGTAAATGTTTGTAGAGAGAAAACAAAGAATTAGTTCGGATTGCTCCATTCAGTGAAATAATTCTCGTTTTCCACTTCGGTGTATTTTCCTTATCCTTATAGACGTCCACTTCGGTGTATTTTCCTTATTCTTATAGACGTGTCGTGAGTAGGGTTTTATGTTGCTGTACAGTATGTCATTGTCATTAACTTCTTTATCATATATTTCCCCCCTGTGCTTTCTTATAGGGAGTCTCGGGGTTTGGAAGTAGAGTTAATAAAGAACCTCCAACAAAAAGTTTACTTTCTTGAACTGGAAGCAACATTTCTATATCCATTTTACACGATTTCAGATATGATCAAGGCCCCTTTTAAATTGTTACCATTTAACAAAAAAAAAGCCTGTTATGACCTGGAAAGATAAGGATCAGCAGATTTAATCTAAATCATGCAATACATTTAAGCTTTATTTTATAAAACTTTAAAAATAACAAATAATTGTTATATATATATATTCCTGTAGATGTTCTAAGTAATTTGAAGTTATTTATTACAAATCTCTATCTGTGAATTTTGAAATTCATGTGACTGATTAACTCATGGAAGTAAAATGCAGATGCTTTGAACTGAAACTGTTCCTTGACGATGTTTATGAACTCGAGAAAAAGCAAGGAAAGCAGCTGAACTGCAGCCTCAGATCACCTCAGAAGCAGAGCACATGCTGAGAAGCTTACAGGTACATGCAAATAACATGGGAGATCAGCAGCAGGACCTTTAAAGCCATCATTAAATGACATGAGGCAGAGTCTGTTTCAGTTTCTTAATTATAACTGTAAGGGAGCATTAATATTTCTAAATCTTATAAAGATATTACATTAAAAAGTTACCGCTGCTGCTTCAGTTAAAATGAACATTTTGCTTTTAGTGCAGTATTGATTTTATTGTGTCAGATCAGAAGTCATATTTAGTTTATATGGATGGATTATTTGAAGATATATTGTTGTATCTTTCCATTTTCGAAATAAGAATTGATAAGTTATGTTTACTCATAATGAATTTTAAAATGAGAAAAATATTACTGCTGTCAAATTCAGTATTCACAATGCTAAAAGTAAGTTTAATTACATTATACATGTCTTGTTATCTGCATATGGCTTGTCGTGACTTTGTACTGTCATTATTCAGGAACTTCAGTCACAGTCTGATGGTCTTCATATTGAGTTAATGAGAAAGGAAGGAAACATCAATATATTACAGACTGATAGAGAACAAATAAGTGCTGAGATTCAAGCTATAGATGGTAAGTTATCTAAGGTTCCTCTAGCTCACTGTGATTCATACATCATATGTAACTGAAGGTAAGCAAGTGCAAAACCTATCTCTTAAATTGTTTTTTTTCCCTATTCTTTCTTACATAAACCTCCTTATTCTAAATTTCTTCAGATGGCCATTTGAAGGATAAACAGGCTCTTATAAAGGAGATAGTGCAGCTGAAGAGGTTGAAAGAGCATGCAGACAGACAGGTTTCTCAGAAGGAAATGGAGATACTGAAGACTAGGCAGGAGATAGAGCAACAGCTGACAAAACTCAAAAACAGTGAATTTAGAGTCACTTTACTGGAGCATGAGGTGAGTTCTGTTTCATATGGGATGCTTGATCTCAATGTGATTTAGCAAATCTCATCGATTGACTGCTGAAGTCACTTTTATGATGCAACCACAATCTCACTAAATCAGTGGGTGCATCAAAAACAAACACAGGTTGTTCATATTAGTATTAAATACCGTGTGATCCACAATGCACACTTTTTCATAATAAGAGTGAGCTCTGGCAGCATTTGAATGAAAATGCCGACATAAGCCACACAATTGTCGAAAACTGTTTGATGTTATTTAGAAAATATAGAATAGCAGAATTGTCCAATTTGCACATTGCAAAGCTTCAACATTGTAAGATGCAGTTCACTTGGTAAACAATAGTCGCATGTGTCACATGCCTTTTCATATTAAAAATAATTCAGATGATTTAGGACACATTAATAGCAGAAGGGAGTTTTTTATTATTAATATGAATTGCACTGCCATTTCGTGCCATTGCACAGCTGCAGCAGAGAGAAGATCAGCACAAGACAGTAGAGATGCATCTGTCAGAGAAGAGAGTGGAGTTGCAGAAGGTGCACTCAGCAGTGCATGAAATGGAAGAGAAGCACTTCTCGAACACAGTTGCTATGCAAGACCACATCACAAAAGAACTGAGGTGCTGGTGATACATTTTCAGTCAGTGTTCTAGTAAGGGGAAATCTTGATCACTAATGAAAATGTTCTGAAAAATGTTTTTGTTTTTTAATTTAAAGAATTTTAGTTCATGTTGGCACAATTTTATTTCTCATTGAGAGCCGAACCAGCAGTTTGACTTAATACAGACATGGAAGAATTTAATGTTTTTACTGCAGCTTTATCAAGCTGTAATATACTGTATATAGCTTGACAAAGCTGCATTAAAAACAAACCATTAGAGTTCTGGATGTGATGAAACAACATGTACCAGCAAAATTCATCCTATTTATATGTAAAAAACAGCAGTCAAATCCTATTAAACATTCCACATGCATGTGTGCAATACGAGTGTTCTCACTTATAGATAATACTATCTACAGTTTTCAAGTTAATTATATATTTAAAACTTTGTGTTCATAATTACTGCAGTATTTCACACTAATAAATAATCTGAAGGGGTCGCATATGCTTCCTTTCTGATTAACAGAGATGAGATATGTTTTCTCCATCAAGAGCAGCGAGAGAGAGATCTGAGAGCAGAACGGAACAGATTGCTGAGGCAGAAAATGTCTGCAGACTGTGAGACCCTGGCCAAAGAAAATTCAGAGTTACGCTCTCGACTTGCAGAGCTGTCCAGACAGCTGGATAAGGTGCAGTATCCTAAGTCAAACAGTACAGTACGAGGTGATGCCGTTATTGTACAGGATGTTGCTCACACATGTTCTTAGCTTCACAAAGTAAGGTTGTGTGCTATGGATTTAATCATAATCCATCCGGTTTTCTTGTTCATCCTTCCAAGTTGTCGTTTTCTAAACAAATGGAACATATACAGTACAAGCTGTATACAGGAGGGGCAGTTTAGAGGCACCTTGACAGTGTGGTTTTGGACTGTGGGAGAACAACGGAGAATTGAATTCTGCATCACTTGGCAGACTGCTGAGCAGTAAAGCACTGTGATTACCCCAAAATTAATTTCATGTTAATTTACTGAGTGACTGTATAGTCAGATATCAGTAAATAATTAAAGTGACTTTAGCCCCCAGATATGCAACACAGGCTAGGAAGACCTTATGTTTTTCACCATAGTCTCCTTGTGGAATTCACACTGCCAGCACCACTTCGGGAAGTGCAGTAAGTGACAGTTGTACACGCTGCATTACTGTGAATGAAATAGGAGTCAGCAGTGTGAAGAAAGAACTGCGAGGCACTCATTCCTCAAGATGACAGTGTGTGCCCAAACACAGTCAAGGTTGCACTGCTGAGCTACAAGATTTTTTGAGCAAGAGGTCTCTTGTTCCATGCTTTTATATAATGTGTATGATAAAATCAGCTGTCATATTTGTTCGTGTAGCGACTGCTCTGACCAAAATAGCTGAAATACTTGTCTGAGGACACAGGTTAGGAAGAAAATATCCTAATTTCAGAATTTGGGGATGAGTGTTGTCCCTCTGTCCCCCCAGCGATGGACTAATAGATCTACATGAAGTGTGTGTACCTCTGCAGGAAAGGGCTCTGATGGGGGAGAGTGTCTCTCGGCATTCCCATTTCCTCGTCCAGCTCCTCTCAGTGAAGGACAGCGAGAAGCAGCTACAGCATCAGCTGAAACAACAGAAGGAAATTCTGGATGGAGAGAAAGTTAAACACAAAGAAATTATGGACAAGGTACAACAAAGTCAAACTATGTTTTCCCGATCGTAGGGAGAAATTCCAGCTAATTGAACAAGTCAATCACTCTTTGACCGTGCATAAGAAACATGGATCTTATGACATACCCAGGGGTAGCAGGATCTTTAAAACAGGCAGGTTGCAGGAAAAATAGAAACAAAAGTGCTGTTTTGTCTGAACCTTCCACCCTCTTACAATGTTCATCATCAGCTTCCATTCATGCCACTTACAGACATACCAACTAAATATACTACTGCAAATCGTTAACAAAAAACATGTTTCTTTTGGATATAAATTTGATTTATAGTCTCACATTGAACTTTATATCCCCTCTAATTTTCTTAATTCAGAAAAGTGAACAATTACAAATAGTGCAATGGGATAGTTACAGAACTTTGGGTATTAAAAATGAGAATGTAACCCTTTAGGATACTAACGTGGACTGAAGCAGACAGACACACAGAAAAGAAAAGTGCAGGAAAATGTACCCCCAGCTAGCGTACGCCCTTTCCCCCAGCTGTGCCACATACTGTAGGCTATCCAGTCACCATAACAGGCCTGGCAGGAAACTCCCAAGAGTCGAGCGGTCTGGTCAGAAAGCACTAAGAGCTGGCCAGCTCAAGGAGCATGCCAGACGTGCAGTGTCAGCTTGGCCTCCCAGCTGCAATCCCCTGGAGAAGGGCCTGGGTTCAGACAAAACTGAACTCCCTGTGCCTGATGGACCGGGTCAACTGAGAGATCTGCGGAGGATGGGTTCTCGACCTTGACCCATCCCCTGGTTCTCTCTTACTCCCAGAAGCCCCTGGACAGCACAATCCTGGACAGAGCTCCCAGACAGAGCCCTGGAGAAAGGAATCCTAGAACCAGAAAGGGTCTGCTGGGACCATGAAAGGTGGCCCAGAAAAAGGAGAAAAGTGAGAAGGAATAAGTGCAGGGTGAAGAATGGGACAAGAGCAATGTGCAGGTTAAAGAGTAAGACTAGGGCAGCGGTGACAGACAAAGGCTGAGGCTGCAGAGCTGGAGTTCAGGACACAGGGCTGGAGCTCAGGACTCAGGGCTGGAGTTCAGGACTCAGAGCTGGAGCTCAGGACACAGGGCTGGAGCTCAGGACTCAGAGCTGGAGTTCAGGACTCAGAGCTGGAGTTCAGGACACAGGGCTGGAGCTCAGGACTCAGAGCTGGCGTTTAGGAAACTGGGCTGGAGTTTAGGACACAGGGCTGGAGCTCAGGACTCAGGGCTGGAGCTCAGTACACTCAGCTGGAGTTCTTGATGCCTGAACTGGAGTTCAGAGCAAAGATGAAAAATTGGAGAAGCCGCACTGCCTGCCTGCATCACGGGTTCGGAATATGTAGACGGAGCAGCCTGCTTCAGCGCTGTATTCGGAAAAGGCCGTTATAAGGAAGACCATGGTTCCGACCAGAGGAGGCCCCTGGTAATGGTGGAAATCTGGGCAGCTGAGGAGAGATGAGGTTATGGAATAATTGGTGGTCTAAAAGGTGAAAATGAGCCGAGACCGGAAGAGGACCCAGTCACAGTGGTAAGCCGTGGGACATTGTGAGCCTTCGTTAGAACGCTCCAGTTTCTCATGGCAACCATGAGCCGAGAGACACCGCAGGCTGGCAGGCATAACGGTAGATACTGTTACAGTAGAAGTAAATTATCATTCGTCCAAGTCGACTTGGGCCCCAAAATCCAGCACTGAGCATAAAAAATGTCTAAGTAGTGTGGGAATGCTAACCCTGACCCTAGCCAGGGTTTCAAATGAGCAATTCTGCAATCTGTCTCTGCAGGCCCCGAATCATGAGATTTGAAAAGTTACTGAAACCAAAAACTATTAGTCCAAAATAATCAAAACTATTGAAAGAAGCTCTTGGAATTAAACATTTTTCAATAATGTATCTTCAATATCTTACAACTTCTGATCTGACTCAGCTTTGCAGTGCAATTACTGGACCTACATGAGACTGTACTGTACCTACATGAGGGAATGTTACTCTCTGTTTAGGTTCTCTGGATGTAGTCTTGATGTCTGCTGTTTCCCTTGTTTTCTCTCTCTTGCTGAAGGACAGGAGATCCTGTACCTTGATGTATTAGGCTTACAGTGCCTATAACAATTATTCACCCCCCTTTTACTTTTTCACATTTTATTGTGTTACAGCATGGAACCATGATGTATTTAACTGAGAATATTTGCCACTCATCAACACAAAGAACTATATAATGTCAAAGTGAAAAAACAATCCAGATATTTTACTAAATTCATTAAAAATAAAAGATAGAAAATAATTGAATGCATAAGTCTCTATTAGCGTTGCACATCTTGACACTGGACTTTTTGCCCATTCTCTGCAAAATTGCTCAAGCAATGTACCATTGTAACCATTTGTAAATGGCAATTTTTAAGTCATTCCACGGATGCTCAATTGGATTGGTCTGGGCTTTGACTGGGCCACTCCAGAACATTAACCTTTTTGGTTTTAAGCCACTTTAGTGTGGCTTTTGCTGTATGTTTTGGGTCACTGTCTGTTGGAAGATGAATCGTCTTCCAAGTTTCAGTGCTCCTGCGGATTGCAGAATGTTTTCCTCCAGGATATTTCTGTACTTTGCTCCATCCATTATTCCTTCTATCTTTATGAGTTTTCCAGTACCTACGCAGAGAAACATCCCCAAAGCATGATGCTGCCACCACCATGCTTCACTGAAGGGATGGTGTTCTCATTGTGATGTGATGTGTTAGGTCTGGGCCAGACCAGATTTATTCTGAAATCATGTGAAACACCTCAACTGCACACAGGTGGACTCCAGTCAAGTAACTACGTGACTTGGAGAAGAAAAGTTGGTTACTTCAGAGGTGTGTCAAAGCAAGGCGGTGAATACCATTATGCATTCAATTATTTTATTTTATTTTTATTTTTAATTAATTTAGTAAAATGTCTGGATTTTTCTTTCACTTTGACGTTATAGCGTACTTTGTGTTGATGAGTGGCAAAAAAAGTCTCGGTTAAATACACCATGGTTCCTGTAACACAATAAAATGTGAAAAAGTCCAAGGGGCGTGAGTACTTTTTATAGGCACTGTTTGCATCATCACATCAAGTGAGATGTATAAATACAGTACTTTACTCGCTCACGCAAACGGATGGATGATTCAACCGTCCATTTTTTAACCGCTTCTTCCACTTCAGGGTCCCCAGCAAGCAATGGGGGCAGGGTGGGATACACACCGAATGGGACAGCAGTCAGTCGCAGGGCACACACAGAGACCAACACAGACATGCACACACGCTCACACCAGGGCCGGCTTTCCCTAGCATGTCTTTAGATTGTGGGGGTGGACTGGAGAACCCGGAGGAAACCCACATCAACACCTGGAGAACATACAAACGACATGCAGATTGCACCCCAGGAATTGAACCCAGGGCCCCAGATTATCAGTGTAAAAGGTCACTTGTGTTGACTTTGGCCATGTTTAAAGTGATGGTGCCAAGTGAACTCGAAACAAGTCTCTGCCTGACAGGTTTGAATGGCCATTGTTCAAGTTTAAGTGAAGTTTTCAATGTGAGAGTTTCATGGCCATTAATGACACTGTTTACTCCCTGAAACAGATCCTCCTCCTGGAGCAGGGGAGGACCTCTGCAGAGCTGAGCGGAGCTACTGTGAGCAGCCGACGGGCTGAAATGGAGGCCCTGCTGGCTAAAGAGGAGCGAGAGAATGTGAATCTTCGAAGGGACAAAGCCCTGCTAGTGGATCTTATTTCCAGCCTTCAACAAAAAGTAACATCTGTGTTTTTCAAGACAACACTCCATATGTATCCCCCTTGACTGCACATTCCTGTCAATAACAGCATAAAGTAACAGTAACGGATATACAATAACAGATTGTATATCTGTATATAAAACAAATTGTAACAAAGCTGGAGCACTAGAGGGCACTATTGTGTTTAATAAAATGTGAATAATTATACTGCTTACAAACTAGACTGTTTGGAGGTGAAAATAAGCATTAGACTTTTTAAAGATTTTTCTCTCTTCATTGAACCAGTTCAACTAAGTTTTTTTTGCTAAGCATAATCAAATTTGGACAAGCTGTTTAAAAGAAATAAACAACACTGATGCAAAGGGCAATCCCACTTGAGGAACTAGTTTTCCACGGTTTCCCTCCAGCACTTTCTGTTTACCAACCTTTCCTCAAGGACTCCCTGTTTTTACGAATTAAAACTGTAGCCGTTTGACTTTCGGTTCCATGTATTTTTGTCATAAGCATACACTTAATTTGACTTTCGGTTCCATGTATTTTCATTGCAACATTCTATAAATAAATTGCAAATTATTACAATGCCAGGAACTCAAGATACTGTACATCTTTGTCTTGTGTTACAGCTCATTGCAAAGGACAGCGAGCTGGCACAGATATCCTCCAGAATTGAGATATATCACAAGGACATCTCAACTCTGAAGTCCCTACAGCTCAGTGAAGAGAAGACGGCTTTAAACAGACACCAGCCTGTCAGAAAAATGACAGACTCTTTAGTACAGTACTGAGAGTAGTGTGTGTTGTTTTTTCAAAGTACTGATTTTTATCTTCAGTTCAGAAGGAATTTAATTAGGAGCAGTTATAGTGGATGTATTAATTAAAAAGAATGATAGCTGTGTTTGAAACTTTTAAGAGTTTGTGATCATGGTATCAACTTAAATAAATTTGTCTGATGAGTATTGTCACTTTCAGAAATGTGGTAGTGTAAACAAACGAATTACAAATCATTAGACTATAAATAATGAAGAACATATTCCGAAAAACAACCTACACAGACTGGTCATTTATAGCTTTATATCTGGGGTATCACTAAACTTTACCTTAAGTAATGCCAAATTATGTTATAAACTCCAAATTTGTCAAGTATATATAAATTAAAATATTTCATAGTGGATTCTTCAGGTACTAGGTAAAATAAACGTCATTGTCCCATGGGGTAAATATTTATGGACACGCTTCTGTACCGCTGAATACATCACAAAACACATCTATTGTACTGTACATGCCTAACTCGTTACAAACAATGGCACGTTAAATATAACAGTAAGCAGCTGGTACTCGTCATTTTGGACAGAACGAAAAGTGTCATACTGTCTTTGAGAAAGTCTGATGAAAATGTATTATGCAAAGGAACAGGTATGGGTTTATTCCCTGCTGAAAAGAGAAGAAAAACAGTGTTTCGGCTGTGGAACCTTCTTCAGGTCAGCCTGAAGAAGCCTCCACAGCCGAAACACTGTTTTTCTTCTCTTTTCAGCAGGGAATAAACCTTTACTTGTTCCTGTGCAGCCTACCTACTTGAACTACAATTTATGATGGTTACCTCCTTGTTTACTTTATTATTGCGACTCACCCTGGTTAAAAGGGTCAGACATTTCATGCAAAAACCAATGAAACCGAACCACAACTTTCAACAGACTAGCTGAATTCCTAACCGAAGACAGCCCACCACACGGTGTTTGCTTTGCTTAAAGAAAAGTTTGATCAGCATTTTAGAAGCTCGTTGTAAAATTAATTTATTTTAAAGTGCGTCTTATTTGAGCTTTTACTCACTCGAAGGAATAAAAGTAGCGTGTGTTCTCAGCGCTTTAAGGCAGTAATAATAATAACCTTCAGTGCCGTTTGCGCGGTGAGGAGGCTGTGGCTCCGCCCTGCGGGAGCTGGGGTGTGAGTGACAGCAGAGAGACCAGGAGTCAACACAGGCGGCCGGACGGACCGGCCTCGGCTTCAGAACTGGTGAGGCAGACGAGGGCCGCTCAGAACTGGTTCTGGACTGGAAACCGGCACTGCGCCGCTAACATGGAGAGCAGACAGCACGGTGAGCCGCTCTTCGTTACTGTTCTGCACCGGGGACACAAACTATCCGCCACTCTTTCTTGAAGGATGAGAAATGTAAGATAGTGCATGTGAAATATCCACGGCTTGTGACACACTTTGACTGCTGATCTGCAGCGGCACATCTGGTTTGGCAACATTGCACGGCAGGAGTAAACTTTGCGCTCCTCCTTTTTAAATAGCAAAATATTTTCTTAAAACAACTGCGCGAGGTTTGCTTATTGTTCAACTTTACACATTAGAGAAAAAATAGAACAACGTCATAAGATATTTATTTAAGTACATTTCAGATTTTTCCTTTTGGCGACGGTTCCCCGATTTCCTTTCCTGTATACTTGATCTTAGCGTTGTTGTCATTAACTTTCTTTTTTTTTTGCAGTTTATTAATTCATTTCCTTTAACACGAGACTCATTTGTCAGGATCAAATACAAAATGCTGTCGATGCGCTGCAATAGGTCCTTTTCTGCCAACGCCAGACTAGTTCGGAGACAGGCGATGAAGCTTTCTTGCGCTTCTGTGTTAATTTGGTGATTTGAACTGTTGAGGTTCCTTGTTCTCCGAAGACCTTTGGCTTTCTGTCGCTGTCTGATCATTTATTTATGTGACCACCTGAATCAAAAAAATGATTGTGTCGCGCAGAACAAAGGGAATGGTGTAGTTTGTTCAAACATTATACAAAAACTGTCCCCTTGGTGCTTTTTAGCCCTAAGAAACAAAACGAGATCAAGTCTGTATTCCGTAAGGTTTCATATCTACGGCACTTCTACAATTCTGTCAAATTAGAATCTAAATCTTCTATAATTCTGTCATACAGTTAGTACTGAGAAGAACACCTGAGTTATGCAAATATTCACGGTGGTATTCTAGCTGTGAGTGTCGTGGATCATCTCGAACAGGTGACGCACCTGTTCTGTGAGTCCCCCTGCACGCTTCATCTAGACTGCTGGGGAAAGTAGCAGAACTGAACCTTATATTCATGATTTAGTTCTCAGTTCTGCTGGGAGGAGGAGGCGTTTGAGTAGTTGCAGGAGTTTAGAGGGTTTAATGACTGGAATAATGTTTGTGTATAAACGAGAGGGGAGACAACTTGGTTAGCAACACCAGAGATCTTACGATTTTTATAATGCATATAAATTGTTTTTTTTGGAAAACCTAGGAAAAGGTCCGTTTTCATTTGGAAATAACATACAGAAGAAGTGAAATCTCCATGAGAGTACTTACCAGGCAACCTGTACTATTTTCCATACATGGTGGCTCTGTGGTTAGTGTTGCTGTGTTGCAGCACTGGAGCCCTGGGGTGCTATCTGAGTTAGTACTGTATGTTCTTCTGTGTATGTCTTAGTTTTCTTCGTGGGCTCCTCCTCTCACCGTTCAGAAACCTACTGGCAGGTTAATTGGCTTCTGGGAAGATTGGCTGTGGTGTGGCTGGTCATGTCTGTGTCTGTGTCCAATGATGGACTGGCGTCCTGCCCAGAGTGTGTCCTGCCATGTGCCTGCAGCATGCCCGGACAGACTCCCCCCAGACCCTGTATTGGAAGAAACAATTAGGAAATGGAAGAGTAGCAGTTTTCTCAGTAGTCTATTAATGCAGCAGTAATAGTTCTAACTAAGGGTTAATGTTGTGTTTGAGTTTCGTCCTGCTACACATTAACATATAATTTAAAATTTTACTATACAATAAAATATGAGTCGTTTTTTTTTAATCCAGGGGAGAGTGGGTGTTTTTGATAATAAAATAAAAAATGGAAATAAAATAGATTTGATGAACTATGTCTTGCATTCCTCCATTCTTTCCCATTAGTTAGCAGAAAGCTACTTATTCCTCTTCAAGTCATGAAGTCTGTTAAGGTTATAAAAACTGTCACTTTCTGAACACCGGTTCTGAAAGTGGAATTTACACAGTTTTACACCTCCCTCGAGCCCACTGCACTGCAACAAGACAATTACTGTGGTAGGTTATTTATACTGTTATAATTACAGTGAGTTGTAACTCGCGGTTGTAATGCCATTGTAGAACTGTCTTTTGTGGTGTCCAGCATCCACCCTAATAATCTTGAGACAGGCAGGCTTTCTCTCCCCTATCAGCCGGGTGCCTGGAAACAGGTTGCTCTGCCCAATTTGTGTCAGAGGAGTAGAGATCATTTGTGTGTCCTTTAATTAGAGAAGATTAAAACGATTCAGGAAGAACACGGAGAAACTTCCTTTGTAACCTGTATGTAAAACCTTCCACTAACTGCTGCTGAGGAACTAGCTCCTGGTTGTTGTTTTCCTATTTCTTTTTCTTTACTTGTCTGTGTCATATTTTGCACTTCACTGAAGTATGTATTATACACTTTTTCAATCCTTCGTGCACGGAAAGATGGTCCATCGTTTGTGATTTTTGCAGACCAGAATTAGGTTTCCTGCACAGCCTCTTGGGTAAAAATGCATTTTCCTGCAGTTTCCACTGGTTCGTGGTTCACTGTTGATTGTGATGAAGTTTTTTTGGTCGATTGTGATAATGCATTTGAGGATCTAGAAATCTTAAATCAGGCTTCCTCTGTTAAGGACTAAAAAGGATCAGTTCCAGTCAAATATCACATACAGTACACTATTCTTTTGAAAAAGCAATTTCTTTTTCATAAAGTAACTAAAATTATACATAATATTAAGTAGTAATATTTACTGTATGCTCTATACATTTGTATGATATATTTACTTTAAGCTGTCTCTCAGACCTTTTCAAAAACTTTATCTCATGAAAATAGCTTTATTATCTCATTGTTGACAGTGAAAGTATTTGTTTATTATAATGCTACAAACGTTGAGAAAGCGAACTTGGTAAGGTATTAGTTAAGGTAGCATTCTGTATTGCAGCTTGGGAAATTTAAGGTTAATTAGTTTTGTAACGAAGTGACAGGATTTGGAATGCAGTTTAAAATCACTTGTTCTTTGTCTTATAAACACTTTTATCATATATTTGAGACTCATTGTGTAAAAAAATCTTCATCAAATATGAAACAGCAAATCTATTGAGGGCATGTTCTGTAGCCCTAATTCTGTTGTTTAGACAAGTGATTCATTTACATATTTTACCTTGTGGGAGGAATGAATTATTTCCCACTTGTGTGAAGTGAGACTGTATCAAACCATGTGAATGGCTGATGACTGTGTACATCTGAATTGTCAGACTCTTTAAACAAATTTCTCTTCTATACTTGAACTTTCATGAGAGTAAACCACATTTGAAACCACAAATACTGTAGCAATGATGTGAAAGAAATCCTTCTAAAATCCCCACACACCTTGTTAATTTAAGAGGTGAAACAGTTTTTCACTTCCCTGCCTGTCTTCTGTGTAGTGGAGCTGCTCCTATATGTACAGCCCTTTCAGATCCTCTCACATCGCAATTAAATGAGTTATGCAAATTCAGTTATGGAAATGTGCATCTATTATATATTTTACAACTGTTTTAGTACAATGCTCTTAACAAAGAATATACCACATGCTTTTCTTCTAGTGGTGTTTGTTACACAATAAATAGTAGTAAGCTGTAAAACATTTTCATCATTGTTATTTCATAAAATCTTACCCAGATAACCCCACCTTTCATTTAGAAAGATTCTCACTCTGTTTTGCAGATACGATAATGTCTTCCCTCGTGGACTGTTTTCAGGCATAGTATTCCTTTCTGCTGTTTGAGCACATCCAGACACATAAAAACTTAAATACAAGTGCTTTAGCTTATTCCTCATGTAAAACATCAGGGCTCCATCTCATCATTCATAATCCACCAAAGCACTTCTGCTGATTGTTTCAGTGTTAACAAAAATGTTTTTCTTCATTACTACTGTGGAAGAATGCAAAGCTGAAATATAAAAAGATGGAAGAAAAAATATAACACTTTCCAAGTGACCGTTTTCTTTTTCTTTATTCATTCTGTTTTTCAGCATGGAACTAAGCTCTGCTCCTGCTTTTGGAGCTCGCACTCTGCAACAGGTTTCCACTTTAACCTTTGTTACTGTTTTTCTGTCGAAGGAGTCAGTGTGCACACGGCCAGTGTCACAGTATTGAATAGCTCTGCATGTACAGTACAAACATGCAGTACTCTGGCAAATACTGCACTGCTGGTGGACAGCTCCCCCAGACTCACTGGGAAACACACATTCATTGCAAAATTAAAGTAGACAACAATTGTTGTGGAAAATATCATTTGATATTAATGAATATGACTGTAAAAATCAAAGCCGGAAGACTGGACGTTTTTTGAACTAGTTCCCCTTTTCTGTTTGTGCGCAGCGTTGTGTGAGTGCAGGCGTAGGGTCTGCTCTGTGAGTTGTGAGCAGTAGCAGAGCACGTGGGTGGGACAGTGAATGTGAATGGACGGACCCCAGAGAGCTGATTCTGTGCAGGCATTCTGGCTTTTTCGTCTGCATGGGAAGTTCTCTCATCCTGTGAGCTACAAAGCTGTCCTGCGTTTTTTTTTTTGCTATTTGATAAATTAATATCATTCTTACAAAGCCAAAACAAATTTTAGTATAAAATGCATTGGTGTGAATGCGTGTTTCCTGAGGAGCATTTTAAATGTGGTTTGTTCTTCGGTGGGGCTGAGATGTACTGTATTGTCCAGGCAGAGCAGCTTAGGCAAGTTGAAACCGTCAAATCATGTTCGTCAAATATATGGAATATATTATAGAATTAAAAGGGGTTCATATTAAAATCAGCGGGTATCCTGACCAGTAGGTAAAATATTTTAGATAATTTCAGGGGATTTATAGGTAATAATTTGAATAATTGAACATTCAGATCAACGTCTTTTCTTATTATTATTGTTATAAGGGTTGAAGCACAAAATGTTTAAAAATGTTGGACTGCAAGGCAAAGACAGAGACACATGTCTGGACTGAGGGGATTCTTCTACACTTTTACAGCATGTCCAGGAATTATATTGACAATCTAGCAGTCTTGTTCTGGCTCTGACCTTTTAATCAGCAGCACAGGGAGTTAGACGTCACTGTCGACTTTTTTCTGTTTCACCAGCATCTAGCCAAAGGAGTACCGAGTTAAATCCAGACCATCAGATAATCTGCTAAGAAAATCCCTCTGATTACTGTAATGCTGCAATTATATAACTCTTTGGAAAGAGGGCAACATGTTTGCTGGACTGTAAAATAAAGTCCTAGTTTGTTCTCCTTCTTATTAATGTCATATTTGAATGCCTCCCAGGAAAAGTCAATACGAAGGATTCGAAACCTCTTGTTTTTTAGTCAGCCTTTTGGGCTGAGGATATTAAAGTCAGGTCTTCATCAATATCTCTAAAATTAGAATGAGCGTTGAATTAATTTACTGTGTCTTAACGTATAAGGCAGTATTAGATGACCAATTTTCACTTCAACAGATTTCCCAGTAAAGAAGGCTGTAGCGCTTTAATGTTTACAAATATTTTCCATCCATCCTTCCATTTTCTAACCATTTCTTCCAGTTTTAATTGGGAGGGAGCTGGAGCCTGTCCCAGCAAGCCGTGGGCACAAGACACAGGGTTACAAATATTTTTTAAATCATTATCTTCTAAAATAACCAATTAGTCAGGAGTCTGAACTACCAACTATTCTGGAATGTAGTCTTTAATTTCCATACTACTGTACGTGTTTTCTTTGCATTAAAAATTAAACCAGGTGTATTTCAGAGAGCTGAATGACACTGTGAAGTGGAGTGATATGATCATGTTACAACAACCTTTTGAAACAAGAGCTGTAGAACGCAATACAAGGCACAGAGTATAATAGATGAACAGGAGGATAGTATGATTAAGCAAAAATAACACTAGTCCTAATCATAACTTTTATTAGTTCTAATCATTACTTGAACGACAAATTTACTGTAAAGAAGACATTGAAGATGCTTGTATAACAAATTGATGCAAGTGTGATGATGTATCAAATGTAATCAAGGCAAACATTGTATTGCACCACCCAAAGATAATCTGAATAAAATTGATGAAGATGAAAATGGTGCTGGCCAGCATGGTGGCACAGAGGTTAGTATTCCTGCCTAACAACACTGGGGCCCAGGGCTGCTGTCTGGGTGGAGTTTGCATGTTCTCCCTGTGTTCACATGGGTTTCCACCCACAGACCACAGACCTGCTGGTGAGCTGATTGACTTCTGGAAAAACTGACCCGAGGTGGGTGGGTGTGTGTGTGTGTGTGTGTGTGTGTGTGTGTGTGTGTGTGTGTGTGTCTGCCCTGCGATGGACTGGTGTCCCATCCAGGGCGTACCCTGCCTTACGCCTGCCACAGGCTGGGATGGGCTCCGGATCCCCCACGGCCCTGTATGGGAATAAGCAGTTTGAAAATGGATGGATGGATGGAAAACAGTGCCTTTCTGCTCTTGGTGTGAGTTACCATCTTGAATAATGTAACACCTTTCTTATTCCCTGTCCACATGGGATGTAGATGACCAAGTCCCTGTAGGAGATGGGCAGCACTGTCACCAAAGCCTGCTGGCCAAGATAACAAAATACAGTGAGGGTAGAAAATGGATGGATGGTATACTGGATTTATAGACAGTGTAGTGGGCGCTTTTGAATCAAATGTATGCTTGAGATATTCACTTCTGGACAGTTTTTGTTTGCTTCTTTTCTTTAAGTTCACGTTTGTCATAAGTCTTTCTCTACTAAGCCAAAAACCAATGAAAGTAATCTAGAATGAGAGGCATCACATGAGGTATTTAGCAGTGTGATGTTCAGGTGACAAGCTGGTGGGAAGAAACTGGAATGACTTACTTAGCCAGTGACTCATTAGAGAGTTTTTGCACAACTGGCTGGACAAACGTATTAAAAACTGAATATATTTATAATTAGTCTATGTGATATACTATACACAGAAATCTGAGAAAGTCTGCACAAGTTATAGAAATATTGTGTATAGGACTAGTGAATAGTTCAATAATAGTTGAATAATGTGAATAATATGAATAATTTTGCAGACTCGAGCTTGTTTGCTTCTTCATGACCATTCCAGGTGTGGCAGGTATCAGTATTCAGTAAATTTGTTTAACTTGTTTCATTTGTTTATCTTGAATAAGGTGCACTTGTACAGTATGTGCTT
The DNA here is from genome assembly GCF_059453375.1 of Lepisosteus platostomus. NCBI lineage: Eukaryota > Metazoa > Chordata > Actinopteri > Semionotiformes > Lepisosteidae > Lepisosteus > Lepisosteus platostomus. The sequence goes on along the minus strand of NC_142613.1, from coordinate 78,114,712 downwards.
TCTGAATTCTTTTAACTCTGATGACATCTTATATTTAGTTGCAAGTCTCCAGTTTAATGTGAAAAAGGCTTGAATTCTCGCAAATTCATATAAAAAGTATCTTTGAAGAGAAGCAGTAGTGTGCGTTGGGGTGGAAGCTACACTATTCCTTTCTTTGAACAAAGGAATTGCTTTTTTGCCTAAAGCAATATACTGAAATATGCTTTCTACATACGTCAAAGCACTTAAGAAACACTATGATTCAATACCAGTATGTTTTCCTCACTTGTCCAGACATTTCTCATAAATATATTCAAGCAGAAGGCATCTCTGCACAAGGGCTCCAGCAGATGTTCACCATTATCTGAGCACAAGCATGCAGATGTTGTGTCTCCATTCTGTCTTTTAACCAGCGGCTGATCAGCAGTCTTCTTTAGTTTTTTTGTTTCTAAACATATAATTACAAAGCTTATTCAACACCTACAGGTACAGTACATGATGGTGTCAAGGATCCAGCCATTGTGTGACAATAACCTCAGATTGAAACAGAAAGGGCTGAGTGTCTCTCTGAGGGACTAATGGGGAAAAATGTTGTCATGTTGCAAGATTCATTGATCATTTTAAGGGCATGTTTTAGCAACAGGTAGAGCAGATGTCACAATGCTGTCATAGTGTTCTGTCGTAAGTTTGCTGTCACTAGCAGCAAGCCAGTTCCTGAAGCTGACGTAGCGATCTAAATCTGCCCAGAATTCAATTGGCACCTCCAAGCAATGTGACATGCAGCCCACACTACTGGCACATAATGTGAAACTAAGGAGGTCTCCTCTAATATGTGAAGCACTTTAGGAGTCCTTGCAGTGAAATGAAAAGTGCTATACAAATATAAGCAATTATTTGTGCCATTCATGCATGTAAAACCATCTTAGTTTGTTTACAAGCATGTCTTAACATGTTCACTCGCTTTTTTAGTGTTTATATGGTTATATACTGAAAAGCAGTATCTGTCTCTTAACATAGTTCTGTATGAGAAACATAATAAGAAGCTAAAACAGTTTGGGGTTTTTACGCAGTGTTTTAATATACTGTATGTACAGTATGTTACATTAATAGCCTTGGCAAACTGGAAAGATCTGTATCTGTTATGATAAATAGTTTTAATTATTCACAAGACAATAGTGAACTTCTTCCAGTCGGCAGCTAAAACAACCGTTTGCAGTTGTATGGCCTAGGATGTATATGTGAAAAAGATTAATTCTGGAATTCTGGACAGTGCAACTTCAGAAAAAACAATGTCAAGGTCTTGTCAGGGGCAGCTTTTCAACTGCTGCAGAAACATTCGGAGACAACTGCTGTAGATGTAAGTGTAGGGTTTTAAAAAAGGCACAATCTTTCATTGTCATGCAGTATGGATTGCAAGATACATTGTGGATCATTTTACATACAGCTTTTAATTTATATAAGGTTCTACCATTTTCTTGATCCACACCTGTAATAAACATATAGCAGTATCTCAGTAAATATAACTTTTTTGTTGTTTTGATAAAATTCAAAGCAATAAGACTTTTTTGTTCCTAATGAATAAAAACATTTTCTAATTATTTTCTGAAGCTGGGAAATCAAAAATGCTTCTGGTCATCTAAACCTAAGACATACTGTACAGTAATTTGCTTCAGACCCTCTGCTATAATCTTTAAATTATGGTGTTGTGTTTATGGTGTCATTGTAGTTTTTGGAAGAACATCCGAGTAGCTTTCAACTCTATTGAGTACAAAAATACTGTATTTCAATCAGCGATTTGACTGAACAAAAGAAGCCTCAGGTCTGCACAGGATGACTGCTGGGTAATTTTATTTTTTCTTGTTTCTTGTGAATTTCACAAATTCTAGGAAAAGTACTAGATGTAACCTTGAAATTAGTATAGCTAAGTGTGTGATGCCGCATATTTTTAAATCAGGCGTACAAACATAGATTGGTTTCTAGAGGAAACATGTTTCTGAAATAGATGAGCAATTTGAAAACCCACAAAGTGTCCAACAGTATGAAGAGTTCAGCAGGAAATTAAAAGTGACTGTCTTAGGTGTATTGTGGTATACTATTAATTGTACAGAACTACAAAAGAAGGGCTTTTGGGATGTTGCTGAAAGAAGTAATAACAGTTGAATGTAGTTGTCATACAGTATCATTTTGGTAACCACAACGCCTAGTCGTTTACTTTTAAGTGGTTTAGACTGCTTTTTTATTTGTAATATAGTATTGAAGATTTTACCTTAGAGTCTTTGAGATAAGATAACTTTATTGGCCATATACAATGTATTGTATTAGGAATTTGTCTTTTCACATATCCCAGCTTGCTCTCCATGAGACAAGAGAAGCTTAAGGTCAGAGCACAGGGTCAGACATTTATACAGCAGCCCTGGAGCAGCTGGGGTTAAGGGCCTTGCTCAGGGGCCCAACAGCGTAGGATTCCTCTGCCTGTCGCGGGATACGAACCAGCAACCTTCCAGCCACAGGCGCAGATTCTGAGCCACAGAGCCACAGCACTTCCCCTAATTCAAATTTAATTCAAATTCCATCCCTCCTGGCAATTATTAGGCTATCATCACATGCTTCGAGTCCTATCATATTATTCTACTGCTTATGAACTAGGAACCAGACATTCAAGAATTATTTTTCACTTAGCACTAAACAGTGAATAACTATTATGAACAATTGCTTCACAGTGGTTATGTTCTCAGTTCATGCTGTTTAATTTTAGTTTAAGTTGTTTAATTTGAAAACAATGATTATCCTACATATTTTCAAATTAATACCATGTTTATGTCCTAAGGTTAAGAATGAAAAATTGTTTATGAAGGTGCATGGAAATATTTATTTCTCTACATCCCAAAATGTATACAGAATCATACTTTTAATTAAATTTAATGGTTGGATATCCAGATCATTAGCATAACCAAAATTATAAAGTACTTCCTAATAGGTGGAAGCTAATGAGCAACATGAACATTATTATAAAACTACACTGATGTTAAGTACCAATGTAAAACATGAATCCATCACAAAGTGTAGTATTAAAAGTGTTGCATACCAATGTAGGAGAGACTCGGTTTGTTCTCTACATTTTAAGTTTTAACTTTACATTCTCCCTACCATTTGAACATTTTATCATTCATTGTAAATTCTTAAGCCTGAAGAACTGTTATTTATGTCATTAAAATAAAAAGTTAGGTCCCGCAATGTTAAATTAGCTAAAAATAAATCAGCTAAAAAAAGTGTACTTTTGTTTGATAACATATCTTTTTCGTACAAGACTGAAATCTGACATTTGTTATGATTCAGAGGAAAATTAGTCATTAGATTTAAGGAAGCTTGACCATGGGTGCTTTGCAATTATCAATATCAATATCACTTTATTAACCCTTTACAATTTCTTGCATTAGGAATTTGTCTTTTTGCATACCCCAGCTTGCTCTCCATGAGACACACAGACAGGGAGAGAGCCTGGGGTCAGAGCACAGGGTCAGCCATTGTACAGCACCCCTGGAGCAGCTGGGGTTAAGGGCCTTGCTCAGGGACCCAACGGAGTAGGATTCCTCTGCCGGCTGTGGGATTTGAACCGGCAACCTTTTGGCCACAGGCACAGATCCTTAGTGTACTCAGGAGTGAAATGTCTTGTTGGTAATCCACGCAAATAACAGCTGAATCGCTGTGTGGTTCAGATACGCAGTACTAGAGGTATGCATGCAGAAATAATGTGTTGCTGAAGCCTTTTGAAGGTACCACTCGAAGCAAGGTACAGTAATACATCACAAGGAGCCTGTTTACTTGTATGATTTATTAATCATAGTCCTAGTTATCTGTGTAGCTTGCGAGAGGCGAGAGAAAACGTCTAATGAGTAATACAAGAAAATATGCTTCCAGATTCAGAAGAATTCACAAAGGTTACGAGTGGATAATCCTGAGGCACCTTAGATTTGACTCAGACTATTTATAATGTCTTGCTTTTCATTATTTCAGGTTGTTCAGTACTTTATTGTTAATTATAATGTATGTTATTTATCCCCAATACATATGTCATGTTTTTAATATAAAAATAGGAATTTCCAGGCATAACAATATATTAGATGGCGCACGATCTGAGTTTTTTCTGTTTTAATCGGCTGGAGTGGAAAAGGCTGGAGCTTGAAAGGTTTTTCATGGTTTTATTAATAGTAGGGCTCCGGCAGGATAAAGACAGCAGTTAGTTTATTACTGAGAGCACATTTTTAAATGCAGCTCTTTTTGAGCTCTGTATCCACTCAAAGAAGTTTTGGGAGCTTTGGCAGTTTTAATGAGACCTATGTTCTTTTTAAATAATAAATACTATAAATCAATTACCACGATTATTCATTCTCTTTAAAGATACAGAATGTTTTTTTTTAATAATTAAGAGTCTGTACTTTGAACATCTAATCACCTAAGCCTACATAATCACCGTAGTCATCATTTAAACAGAAAAGGCTGCCAACAGCTCACAATTACTGATCACATTGTATTTGTTGACTCTACACGTCCCCTGGACCCCCTGTGGTCTGAAGGCCAGATTATCAGCTTCATGCAAACTCCGCTTTGCAGTCTTTCCCTTTCTGCACACAAGGCTCATTACTGCAGCCATTGGTGGTTTCATATTCTTATCAAAGCTGATACTGAACAACAAAATCATTTGTATATATTACAGTATGTTATTTATATAGATTGTGCACCTCCAGATTGCTGATCAAAATCAGACCTTTCATCTATTAATTCTCAAGAACAAAAGCACATTTCAGCATCTGTTAATACTTTAGTTTCAGTTAATTTACTAGCATTAAATAATGAGATGCAGTAGGATTTAACAGGGTCAGTATGAAAATGATAATCTCTGAAATGATATGGACAATTGATTATTTTTATAATCATTTTAGTATGATTTGTCATCTTTGGGACTTGTTTTAATTTCTAATTAAAGTGTGTAAGTGCTTTTATAAAATAGAAAAAATACATCTCCAAAAATCTTATTTGACAGACCTCTCTAACTGCCAGAATGACTTTTGGATTTAAAAAATTTAAAAATTCCATGTGTACTGTTTTTTTGGTGGTAACATCTGAAGTGCTTATTTGTAACCTTTAAGAACTGAGCTTATACCCAGAGAGAAAAATAATTATGTAATATGATGTATCAGGTGCAGTTTCAATAAATAGAGGAAAAATAGGTGTAGTTATTATGGTATTTCAAGATTGTGTTCCATGAAACACATTTCCCGTGGAAAGGGGATTAGTGTTTATACACTGTATAATGGAACATAAAGTTAATAAAATAATCCAGAAACTACACAATTCATTGAATTCCCTGAGTTCTTGAATCTTGGGGGCATTTAAAAATGAAGCATCAGTAGAATGCCTGGGGTTTAATATAATTCTCATTCTCAAAAGCACAATTTCTGTTAGATGAGCCATGTGTACTTTTGAAGTGAAAGGTATTCTGGGATTACATCCCTGTAAAAATAGATTTACTAATACAGGGTTACTTGAATCGCAGAAAGACGGTGCAGTAGATGTTGAATGAGCCAGATAATTGCGAGGCCTTGAAGCAGAAAGAACTGTATTTAAAATGCAGTGAGGTCATGCTGAGGAAGATTACAGTTCTCACAGTGATGGACAAGCTATAAAGCAGTGCTCAAATTCTACTGCTTTGCCAGTCAAAAAGCAGCATGAAACAGGATTGTGATATGTTTAGAGAGCTGTTTCATTCTTTCAATCTGAATGGAAAATACTTTTTTCTCTTGATAAACATATACTGTATAAAAAATCAACATTTGTGGAAATGATGTTTAATAGAAGAGGTCAACTTCTAATGCTGCAGTTGCGCTCTTCTCTGTATAAATACTCCCTGGTCTTCGTCCAGCCTCATCTTTTCCTCAGCCTGGGGTGTCAGCACCAAAGTGGAAAGAAAGCTTGCCTCTATCCTCTGTGTGTACATCCTAGATGTCCTAGCATCTGTTTGTGAGATCAGATTAGGTTTTTATACCACGACCAGCTGTGCAAAATGGATAGTCATCGCTCTGTTTCCTGGTGTATTTGTTCCTGCTCTTGCCTCGTTTGTTAGGTCTGCTGGAGACAGAGCCCCTACAAGAAGTAGATGAAGATGTGGTTGCAGAGGTTGACCTGAACAACAGTGTTTCGGAAGAGGAGAGAGAGGAAATACAAACAGAGCTAGCTAAGGTAGTGTGCTTTTATAATGTTTTTGACATTGATTTGGAACCACTGACGGTTTGATTGAAAGATGTTTCCGGCAAATAAAAGTAACTGTGACCCACAGTTTTTAAAAACAGACACATCGGGTTCTAAATTTTCTTTCTTTTATTAGAGTGGGATAAATGAAATTGGAGGGTGGTTAACTATTCAGTGATGTAATCTGTTGTTTTTATGATACAATATCCATCCATTTTCTAACCTACATTCAAGTCTCAGAGAAGCTGGGTCAAGGCAGGGTACACCCTGGGCAGGACGCCAGTTCATTGCCAGACACACACACACACACACACACACACTCACACCAGGGCCAATGTTCCCATAAGACAACTAATCTACCAGCGTGTCTTTGGACTGTGGGAGTAAACTGGAGCACCAGGAAGAAGACCACACGAACACAGGGAGAACATGCAAACTCCACACAGATAGACACCCAGGAATTGAACCCAGGACCCAAGTGGAGTGCAGCAGCAATGTGAACAATACCATCAGTATTATGCAAATAGTAATTATGCGATGACCTATGTTTATCTTTACATGTAGTTATGCAGTAATTTACAATATGCACCCCTGGCATATACTCTCAATGTGTAAATGAGCAGGCGCTTTTCCAATGGCCATCTGAATGGTTTTAATTCACAGCATTGGTTTGTTCTGTTTTCTCAGTCCTGATGGGACATTAGGAGTCAGTATTTGTTTGCTTCAATTAGAATTTCCACTTTTGAATAGTTAGAAGAAGAAATCGCTGCACTGAAGCAAGTCCTGGCTGCCAAGGAAAAACACCATGCTGAGCTTAAACTGAAGCTGGGAATGAACCCATTGAACGACCTGAAACAGAATGTCAGCAAAAGCTGGCATGAGGTGCAAACATCCACAGCGTAAGTGCATTTGTTTTTATTCCCTGTGCCTGGGTGAGTAAGGAGGACTGTGATTACCTGGATTAAATCGTGACTGGGCTAAATAGCGAGTTGCATTTACATGCCACAACCTAAGATAAGTAGCAAGAGATGAAAGTTTATTGTATTAGTAATTAATTTAATAGCACTAAAGCTGTAGAAAATGTTTTGGATTTGTAAACATGAAGATCATGAGAGTAATCCAGTCATTAGTACCAGTGTGCCTTGGCCAAATGTGAAATTTCTCATTACTTTTACTTTTCTCTTTAAATTGACTTGAATAATTTAGCTTCATTCATCCGACTTTCCGTAGAATGCAGTGTGCAAGTGAATTGTGTAAGTCTTCTCTGCAGCTGATGGAATAAAAGGATACAGGCCTGGGGGTGTTTTACTCTTGTCTGCAGAAATTAGCCTAATAGGTATTGACGTGATTTTACCTCTGTTCAGAGCCATTGAAGCAAAGGTTAGCAGTCTCATAAAGCCAAACCACAGCCTATATCTGACATTATTGCTTCCTACAGTTACTGTACGTTCTCACAGTGGTGCACTGCTGACCATAGTTCTGATTCCATCTCTCATCACTGGGACATAAAACTGACTTTTATGTGCACATGAAAAAACACTTATTTTAACGAATTGCTTATGAATTCATCCAGTAACTCCTGTATTGAACCTTTAAGTACCAAGCGCCAGTTACCGTAGCTACAGTACTTAGCTGTTCCCAGCAGGGGTGCAGTATTAACCGGAACTAAAACAGACTCCCTCTTCGTAAAAGCTTTTTAAGAACAGAATTAGATGGCTAATTTCATGATCCTGTGTGAGTGTTATATTTGGCCCAAGTGTGAAAATCATAATTATTCATATAGATCATAATTCATTTAATTGAATAAAGGGATAAGGTACCATTAGGGATCAAATTTCTTTGAGCAGGTACTGTATGAATGGTAAATTAATGTCTCTTTATACAGTAGGTGAGTGTGGTTTGACTCAGCAAGCCTGTTGTCTGCTGGACACCTTTTAATAGTAGCTTCTAACGAGCCTTCCTCTCAGATCACTGTTTCCATGGAGAGGGAACTACACACTAACACAGCCTGCTGAAGTCAGTCCAGTCAAGCAGTCAAATTACCAACACGGAGAAAGGTTTCAGTTGTCTAAAACATACCATACCCTGCTTTTTTCATTCACGGGCTTTGTGCAGTTAATTACACTCCGTTTATGCTAGCGTTGCCGTTTCGTTTGCATCTTCAATATGCATTTCAGGATAACCGTAGTCATCCCTAACGTGGATTAGAAAAACAAAACACCTGCACTGTTCCAGACGCAGGTGTGCTGGACAGTATTCATCACTTGATTTTTCAACCTGATAACCAGCTAGAACATTTATCAAGTTGGTTGTGTGTCGGTTGTGTATTTTAAGTATTGGATCCACTTAGAAAAAAGTGGAAAATCTCACACTGGCCAATCTCCTGATTTAAAACCAATTGAGAATGCATCTTATACGATTAAGAAAAACTTCAACTAACACACCCCACAAACAAGGCTGAGAAAGGCATCTTGAATGATTATACAAAGTGTTTGATGAGCTCAGTGGTTAGCAGACTATGCGCAGTTATTGCCTCAAAGAGATGTGTAACTCAATACTGAGTTTTACCATCTGAAATCTATTTGAAGTGAAGCTTGAAGTGAGAGTATCCCAATACTTATAGTCACTTGAAATCACTGTGGAATTGCACACAATTACATTTACATTGGATTATGACTAATATAATTCACATCAATCACAAATACATATTATTTGACAGTAAATAAAAAAAAATATTTACTTTGCTGTCTGAATACTTTTAATTTGTTCTAAATGCTTCTAATTTAAAAGGAAGTTAAAAAACATTGTTTTTTAGTTGTGAAGGCCTCAGCACAACAATAACTAGTGTCTAAATGGATACACTATCACTAGGCTTTAAGATATGATTTCTACCAGATTGTATTTTGCAGGGTAATTAAATCTTTTCAGTAGCGAAGAACAATCTAATTTTCAAGATCAACAGCGAATAAACTGAGTAATGATGATAATAAAATTGTGAAAATATGAAATAAAAGTTTTATTAGCTGGAATTTTCTCTATAGCAGTATAAGATGAACATGTTCTTGTAAACTATTCCAGTGTCTGATTTAGATCTAGATCTAAATCTTTAGGAATTTGATTCATTGAATTTCCTAGAAGGCTTAGGAAATAAAAAAAACATTAAATAATTGCCAACAATTGACTCTACTATTTATCTTCATCTTTAGGTATCCTAACCAGAAATGAACTTTACATTCAACATATAGAAATCAGAATATCAGAATATTTTTTGAATAACATACTATTATTATACCAAAATATTAAAAATGATTTTAACTTGTATCACATTTATTCTGTAATCACTTGTTGTAGACTAACAAGAGGTTTCTACTTTGATGTAAACCTTATCAAAACAATATCATTGATATACCCTTAACCCAAAAATCATACATAAAATGAAAGTCTTGTACGTTCAAACATTAGAAACATTTACTGTATATGTATATAGTATCTTGCAATGAACATCTTTGAAGTCTGTGGTGTCTTTTAAGAGCAAGTGCAATTGCTGTGTATTTTTGTCCAGAAGTGCAAAGTTCATACAAAGGGATGAGTACTCAGGTTGCGGTGATGTACAGTAAGTAGTTTGAGTACCACAGATCGGTACTGGGACTACCGTTCTTAATTTATATCGCTGATCTGGATTCTGGTATAGACAGTAAACTAGACAGGCTTGCAGATTAAACTAAAATAGGAGGATGACCCAACATTATAGTAGCAGCAAATAAAGTTCAGGAAGATTTATAGCAAATTTAAGACTGAGCAAACACCTGCTGCTGATTGTGACATTATGCTGGGTATTAACATATAGTACAAATAGCAAAAACTAAATACAAAAGAGGAAATGTTGACCTTATATAGGTCACATCATTTACAGTACATCTGGACCAAACAAGAAAGCAATTAATAAGATAAATTATCTTTGTAACTTTAATTAACTATATAGTATATACAGTACAGTGCCTTGCAAAGGTGGTCAGACCTTTACCGTAGTTTCTCAATTTGTGAAATTGCAAAATGTTGTGTACACATTTTTAAACTTAATATTTGTATATTAAATAATTATATATCTTCCAAAACTGAATGCTCAAAATGAATACTCTTGACTCAAGTTGCTTGGGGATCACTTATGGTCTAACAGTTTTCAGTTTCCATAGATTCTCAATAAGATTCAAGTCAGGACTTGAGGCCGCTTGAGGACATTCTCTTTCTTGTTCTTGAGCCATTCAAGTGTAGCTTTAGCCCTGAGCTTTGGGTCAGTGTCCTGCTGAAAGGTGAATTATTGTCCCAGTCTCAGCTCTTAAAGAGGTTTTTCTATATGATTTGCCAGTACTTTTCTCCCTCTGTGTTCCCCTCAGACTTGAGAAATTTCCCAGGTTGTATATACAGTAGATATGAAACATTCATTACTACTTTAAAGACTAATTAAAGCAACACAATGTGAGAACTGTGTAGAAGTCAGAATGAATTGTTAAAGCCATGAAAATGATGCAGTGTACTTGGGTCACCACTCCATCAAAATTATACTGATTCTCTTGAATCAGTCCAGAGAAGAACAGCCAGCTGTATTCTGGGGCGTATTGCATAAGTATATATTGCCTATGTAGCGGCATGGCTTATTGATAATACAGGAATTAAGTTTGCTGCTCCCTTGCCAGTCCCTCTCTCCCTCATCTCAGTGGTGCTGGACACAGAGAGGCCATTCCATTTGATTCAGATTTAAGGCAAATTTCTGATAGAGTTTCCTGATAAGGAACAACTCCCAAGGCTGAGATTCTCCAGCCACCCTAATAATTGTTCATCTCTGGTGCCTTTCTGTCTGGGAGATTCCAAGGGAGAGTCTCATCCCAGGTTGTTTACAACCCTAATGTCACAGAGCATTGTTACTCATCCTCCACCTTGATCAACCAATCAGGATCTGGTAGGGAAGGGTAACCCCACGTGTTTCTCGAATGCCTGCGGAGCTTTCAACCAATGAACAACCAAAGTTCCTCCAGATAAAAGAGGTAGTACATGGCCCAGAAGAGGCCCCTCCAGGACGTTCTCAGTCTCAGCTCGGACAATCCCGTGACGGCCAGTGTGACCGAGTGCCAGAACTTGACTTTGTTCTAAGAGTCGAGATCGGAGGTCGCCCGCGCGTAACCAAAGGATCCGCCCAAGGTTAGCCCAACAGCAAGCCTCGTGAACCGGCAGTAACCCCCCCACGAACGCTCGCCTTATCAACGAGTGAACTCAACCCGCTCAGCCAAGTGTGTTCCAGTTCCTTCCTCGCTCCAAGGTTTCACTGACACATCCAGCGGGAGTGAGCCTTCCTGAATCCCCCACTTTCCCAGAGATGTGATCCAGTTACATTACATCACTTTATTGCCCATATACTATTTCTTGCATTAGGAATCACTCACATTGCTTCTGGGCGTGACTTTTGAAAGCCGAAGCTCACGCAGAGTATGAAATGGCGGATCAATGTGGCAGATAGCTGTGTGGTTGCTAGTGAGTGCACAGCTCATAAGTGAGCATGTAGAGCTGTGTCTCATTGACACTGTAATGTTGCCATAGCCAAAATGTAATGGTAGTGTGCTCTCTGAAGGCACCAGTTCTGTAGGGTTTGGGCATTTACTGGGACAATTATTAATTGTAGCAATAAATCACAAAATTGATTCTTTTGATGGCTTTAGAATCCAACCATGCGACATAACTCAAACAACGCACACCCACAGGTACTAATACACGAGGATACATTTATTAATACATAGAATATGCATGTAAAACTAACAGATCTTATCGAGAGGGTTATCAGAATACAAAAGATATATATTCATTCAGTTACAAAGAGTTACATATATCAAGAGGACATACGTTCAGTATATCATTCATTAAGACCGTTTCATAAATGAACTTGGTTATAACTTCTACATTAGATACTCAAAACAAGTACATAACATAAATAATTAAATTGATATCAACTGGATGGGATAACAATTGAATTCTCGAGCTGTAATGCATTGAAGTTGAATACTCATCCAATCTCTAGGGATTCAGATCTCCTGCGGGCACAAAGAAACAGTTGCAGGCTTGTTGCTGTGCGATCCGCGCTCTATGGCTCGGTGCCAGGCTGTGCTGTGCAGCTTGCGACGGTGCGCTGCTGATGCTCACTGACCGGCTAGTTAGTGTTGGCTTTAACTCGCAAAGTTTGCGCACAGGAGAAAAGATGACTGTGAGTCCCAGCAAGTCAGGAAGAGGACCGGTTCGTTCCTGATGAAGAGCTAGTTCTGAATAGTGATTCAGCTTTCCACAGTTCCGACCTGTTCACGAGGCCTGCTGCTGGTGCTAACCTCGGGTGGATCCTCTGGTTACTCTCTGGCAACCTCCGCTCTAGACTCTTAGAACAAAGGAAAGTTCTGGCACTCGGACACACTGGCCGTTCTGTGGTTGTCCGGGCTGAGTCTCAGGATGGTCAGGAGGCGTGCTGCGAGAATGTCCTGCCCTTGGGAGCCTTCTGCTCCTGGGCTGTCCTGCCCTGGAATTCTCCTTTGAATTCCCTTTAGAAAAGTCCACAGAATTCTCCTGAATCCCTTCTGAATCTCCCAGGCTCTCTGTGTTGCCTGTTTTTACCTGGAGGAACTTCAGCTCATTCATTGGCTGAAAGTTCCATGGGCATCAGAGTCCCACGTGGGTTACTCGGCCCTACCAGTCCCTGATTGGTTGATCAAGGTGAGATATGAGTCACTTACTCCTGACACTTAGGAATGCAGTCCAGATGTCCATCTGGCACTCCCTAGACAGATAGGCGCCAATGGATGACCATTGATCATGATAGCCAGGCTTAGCTATGTGCATCCCCCTTTGGGAGCTGTCCTAGGAAACCTTAAATCAGCCTGCATGAATAGTTTGAACAGAGAAATGGGGCCTCATTTGGGAAGGCTCAGAACACTTAATTCTTTCTTATTAATAAGCCTCGCCGCTACAACACAGACACAGGTGGTACAACACCGTGTTAAACCCTGTGCTGTCAGGATACTCACACAGCTTCTGCTTCACTGCATAACTAAGACCTGTCATGGTCCTGATCTCAAACAAAGAGCATGAAACATTTGTCAATGACATCAGCATAGATGATTAATCAGTTTACTCACTAATTATATTTCGCACAGCTATTTTGTGTGCTGGTGATGATTTTAAATAAGATGTGATGTGTAAAATGTTTAGTCAGATATGTAGATATGTGGAAATACTGTATTTGACATTCTTGAGAATAATGTATTCATATGCCCACTCAAGAAACCCAGAGCAAGATGATGTAGAGATGAGAATGAATTTTGAATCATAGATACTGTTTTTGTTCTTAGTTCCCAAGGCATAAAAAGTACTTTTATAAAGACATAGACTGAGTGTTGTAGTAATTATAGAATAGAAGTGAAGTTTTACCACTCATATTGATCATTTGAGTCATAGTAATAATATGAAGCAGCTGTAATTTGCAAGATGGTTGTATTAGTCTCTGTGACATGATGGCTTGTCCGATTGATTCTCTTCAGGTATAAAAAGACACAGGAGACACTGAGCACTGCTGGACAGAAGGCTACAGCAGCTCTGAGTAACGTGGGCACAGCCATCAGCAGGAAGTTGGGTGATATGAGGTATGCATTCCATGTGCTGAAAATGAAGAAAAGAGTTTTATATTTTGAGCCTGTTCTTCTGATATTTCCCGTCTTCTGTTCTGTTTACTTCTTTCAGATAATTGCAGATAAAAATAAATGTTTTACTAGTTACAAAGAAAATCAAAACTTAATATCCATGTTATGAAAAGAACAGCATATTTTTAAAAGATAAAAAACTATGTGATTGATTATTTGCCGAAATGTACAGTATGTGTCTTTTAACACCTCACCGTTGTTACTGGTTACTCATAGCTTCTCTTACATGAACATGTTTTTGTTACATAACACTGGCAGTTTTAATCGGCTTTCTGTGGTCCACATTTGAATGTAATCCCAGGGGTGTGGGATCAGAGGATTAAAGACTGTGATTTAATTTATGGTAACTCTTGGTCCCCTCCGACACATACATTTGACCACATTTTCAATACAGTAGTGCACAATGTTTTTTATTTATGTACAGAAGATAATTCCATTTTGAAAGGAAAAAACAACCATAATTTTGCAACACCGTGGTTGTAATATTCTAATATTGAACTGCAAGCTACTAACTCATGTAACTTAAAAAGAAATAAGACAGGCTTTATCTACTTGATCAGTCTTTGAAAATATATACAGTACATCATTCTCTTAAATTAGATTTTATTAGAAAACACTTTTCTTGGGACACCAATGCTTCACAGAGCACACAGAGACACAGATGGGCGCACACACACGAACCGGGCCCAATTTTCCCTTAATATACAGACTATTTTGAGTCAGCCATTATTTTGTTATTTAAATAATAGCCAGTTGTGTGTTTTTCACATCTCTGCTCACAGCTACAAACCCTGCAGCCGCACACGGGAGAAAGAGGAAGTGTAGGCAGACTTACCTGCTGCACTTAAAGGCAACATAGCCCCATACTGCTATGAACACTGCCTCCAATCTTATCCACCCTAGCCTAAGAGAATCCCAGTCACACTGGCTACTGACGAGACACACATTCGAATCCGTGATCATAGTGATCCACCTGTAATTATGGTCTATATCAGGGAAATTAGTGGAATTTGAAAATATAAAAATACCGCCTAGATTAACCTAGTTTAATCTGGCGGATATGCTAGTGCCTCTGGTGATATGACTTAATATATCAATATAGTCAGCTTTATGAAAAGCCACATCGTGTTCTTACAGCAGATGGCCAGTTCCTTTTCGTTTTGTAATGAGTTGCACATGTTTAATGGAAATAAAATCATAAGAAAACAATCTCGAGCAGCAACACAAGTTTCAAATTTAACATAAAGGTCTGTATGTTTTAAGGCACTTTTTTCTGTTACAAATCAACTCTTTTTAACTGGTAAGTCAATACCAGGGATGTGTTGGGCTACTTTAAAGTTACTGACTTTTAGTTTTAACACCATCTTGCTGTCTCACTAATGCATTAATGTAGGACAAACAGGTCAGTGTGACTGATACAGATTACCTACAGTAGTTTCTGATATTGGAGCATGGCAGGTAAAAGTGTTGTGTTTAAAAGACTTTTCTATTTAATACTGAATGGAAGTAGAAGCCAAATTAACATCTCTTTGCTTAAAAATTATATAATGTATGCGTGTAAATGTCAGTAATCTACATAAAGCATTATCATGTTGATTATTTTTCAGGAAACAGTGTTTTCTAATTAAGGTGTTTTTACGCTGTCCTTTATCTTATTCTGTGCCTCTCATTTCCGTATTAATGTTGTGAGTTAGTAAAGGTGTGTGCACTGTTTCACCCATGTATTTTATAACTGAATCTGTTCCACATTAAAAGCCTAATTTGATAAGAAAATGATTATCATTAAGTCTTCTCAAAAACATTTTGTTTTTGCTTCAGTGTATATGGCCTTGACTTTCTGTTTCCTAGAAGGTGAGGTAGACAACAGGCTGTGTGTATCTTTTGTGATGAGACCTTTCTTCTCTGTGTCCTTTGTTATGGAAGTGTTATTGAAACCGATAGAGCTTCACGAGTGCATGCCACATGCGGTATCAGTGCTCATTATACTGACACTGGGTGAACATTGAAACAGCTTCATCCATCATTTAAACATCCAGTCTTTAAGGAAAGTAGATCTGGAAAACCTGAACTTGAATCTTTGTCTGACCTTGTCAAATCTCATGTGGTGAGCAAGGCTGAATCTACCTACTGAAGGACTTGAAGCTTATACTGTAAATGTGTGAGAACATCTTTTTTTTTCTGCAACAGAAGATTCTCAATAATGTACCGATTTGATGAAAATTATACTCTGGGTGCTTGCACAGAAAACAATTTTTTTTTTAAAACAATGAGGGCAGTGTTCCAAGAAACCTTGCTTACATTCCACCTGTTCCCATAGCATTTCAGAAAACATCCATCCAGATTTCTGTATAATTGATTTACTTCCTGCAGTGTAGCTGTTGTGTGGTAACTGCATGGCCATGTCATGACATTTGACCTATCATTAGTTACGTCACTCCATTGTTGTGATATATTTAGGGAAACTCAAGACCTCTCACTCACTCAATCAGACTCACACCTCATGAGCGCTTTTTTCCCGTCATTCTAAAAGAGCTTACTATTTTACTATTTACTATTAGCTTACTATCTAAAATAGCTTACTTTTATTTTTCAAAGTTGTATCTCACAGTGAGGAAATTGATTCCTTAATCTCAGTTTATTACACAAATGGAAGTTTAGTAGGATACAAATTAAACTCATTAGCAGCACTAGCTTGGTGAGCATTCAAATTAATGACTTACGATTCGCAGTGTGCTGCTGTTTCCAGTTTGAGAAAACCTGCTGATAGAGTTAGTTAATTCTAATGAGAGTTCAGCATTGCTAGTGTCTGTGAGATTTCCTCTTGAAATGCTCGTGCCTGTTCAAGGGCTTGCGCTGTATGCCACTGGCCCTGGCCCTCGCCTCTGGGCCTGTTAACATGAGCCCCTGCTTGATGGAGTGTTCTGGCACCACACAGTCAAGTGCAAACTCAAAGCGCTCACTGAGTGTCACAGATTTATAAGATGACTTTGTAACTCTGTTTAGGACAATGTATGTGAAGTGAAGATGAGATATCTTCATTTCATAAGCCTGCAAAGTGTGTCTTTTCAGTATGTAAAAAAGTATGTAAAAGTTTTGCATGGCTTTTGTGTTTGACATTTAGCGTTCATCTTGATGTTTTGTTGTGTGGTTTGCTTTTAACTATACAAAATCTCTGGTAAAATGGTGAATCTGTGTTGTGTTGTGTTTAATTTGGGTGTTTGTGTATATTGTACATTTTGTTTTAGTAATGGTGAGTTGTTGCATGTATTGTTGAGTTTTGTTTAGACTACACAAGGCACGAGAGGTGCAGTCTGTGCCATCTGGAGACTTCGCCTGTCCTTGAGGGTGTGCTGTCATGACATCACGTCACGCTCTGTGCACTGCAGCTCCTGTCAGGAGAGTTAGGGAGGTGCAGTGCGTCTCTGACGTCCCTGCAAGCCTGCAAGCAGCCAGGAGCCGGTTGGGTCAGCACCTGCTTCTCAGTAACACTGGCCAGCTCCCAGCTTTGCCCTGGTGGCACTCTGCCTGGTGACCTGGCTCCAGGCTCGAACTTGCAGCAGCTGGGCACAGAACAAGTGCCTTTACTGGCTGAGCTGCTAAGGAGACCGATCTTTCAAGAAGTCTAAAAAACACCAATACATTTTAAATAATGCTACCACTAGTAGGTGCAGTGATCAAATTAAAATTTCCATGTTCCAGTGAAATCTGAAGAATGTATAATATTACAAATGAAAAGGCATGGGATGTTTCTACAGGTAGGAAGATCATATTCAAACTAATTAAAGGGTGGTATTTGCCAAAGTATCCTTCTTTTGGAAATGTAAAACCATCCCATTCAAATGTGTGCCAAAATATTTCATCTATTTACTAAAGATCATAAAAAATGGTTTGCAGTCTACCACTGTAACAGCTTTCTAACGCAATGGGTTTTGTGGTTCATACCAAAATGTCCTTGGTGCCGGTTACATATTTATTACTTATTTCAGAAGGTTTTTGTTTTTGAGTCTTAAATAACATTATCACATTACATTTGATCATCTACAGTAATTTGCACTGGTTTGTAGAACTTTTCAGATAACTTTCAGAGAAAAAAACCTTTTCATTATTTTAAAACAACCAAATCATAAATTTTATATGCTGACTGTTTAAGTATGTTTTTGAACTTGTAAAAAAAGGAGTGTTTTAATGCCTCCCTCACAGACCTAACTTTTTTCTTCTTTCCTTATGCATCAAAAGATCACATTCAATTGGGTAAGATGTATTTTAAATTTAGAGACATTAATCTTATTATTGGAAAGATGTGGTATTCTGGTGAATTCTCTAGTTGTTAATTTAAAGCAAAAAACATGTTGTTACTGTATACTGTATACCCAGTGTGCTTAAGATTGTTCAAGTTCCATCTTCCATTTTGCATTATCCGTGAGAACTGTAGAGTAGGACCATGTTGAGTAGGAGTGGCCGCATATCATTTTCCACCTCAGCTGAAGAGAGAAATCCACTTTTTTCAAGGACACAGTTATGATCTTGGAATAGGAGGTTCAAGCTCATCCCAGCTGCTTCCCATTTTCCATTGTACTGTAACACTCAAATGCACATTGTCAGAAGAAGATGCTACCACCAAGCCTGCAAAGTGGATCATTTTCATACATTGGCTACTATCTTGTTTATGTGTGGATAGCTTGTAAATAGGAGTGGATACAAGATGCACTCATGTCCAGTGTTCATCTCGAATGACCTTGAGTTAATGCCTGGAATATAGATTCCACTGTCAGAGAATGGAAGAACTGGTTAGCACTCAGAGGTGGCACATGAGCCTCATATAACTGCGGCGTCTATCATTGGACGTCTCAAGATTAGACTGCCCAAGAGAAAGAGAAAAGTCTTGGTCCACTGTTCCATTTCCAGGACAGAATCCACATTGTTCTTCTTGAATATGACGTTTTTTTGAACACTGGTCCTGTTTTTCTAAAAATGGGAACCACATCCCAGTTTGTCGGTTCAGAGTTATCCACCCACCTTCCAGGCAACATTGAAGAAGCACGTTTCCCACGGCACCTTAAAGTTGTGTAGTCAAGATCCCCAGATCAGCACCCCTGAGGGCAATCAGCGACTTCATGAGGATTACAAGTCTTCTGTCCTCTCTGTCCTTCCTGCTAGTTGGTCCAAAGGTTTCTGCCATTAAAAGCACAAACCTTTTTCACCACTGAGGCCCTGAATACCAGCCACTCAAATGCAATGTCCTCACCTAGAATGCAAGAGACGTTCTTTCAGAGGTGGGAAATTAAATCTATCTGGAATGGGTCATCTACTGGACCAGCCATTCTGCAGCGACTGATTGTTTGGACCTTCTTTGTCTATCGAGATGGCATCCTGGAAGATAGATCCTGGTAGCACGTCATCTCCAAGTGGTGATCAGTTTACAGTTCTCTCCTTCTTCGCTCGGGTGTTCAGAATATGCGGAGATACGTTCAACAACACAACAGTGACATTTTAACACTGGCCGTCAGCTAAGGGTGCTAGGTACCCTTGTGAACCACACCAGCCGCCTAGTGTTTGTACATGGTGTTCGTGTTGGACAGTCCATGAAGACCAATAACCTACTGTTCAGGTTCAGTCTGAGGGGGCCGTTCTTCTACATCATCCCTCTGCAGGTATTTCTGTCATTCCCCACATGGGCAGTAGAGCTACACCCAGCTCTGGTCTGTAGTTTACCTCCTTCTGCACCAGCTCTGGCTTTTTCCGTGTCCCGCCTGCGAGTCTTCCTTGCCCCGTCCACAACTTCACAGCAACACATGAACTGTATGGACAGCAAGTCCGACTTGTTATAATGCAGAATAAAATCAGAAAAACTGAGAATTGGAGACTTTTTGTTTTTGCTCTTGAGCTCTTGATACATGGAGGTTTACTGTGCATCTTCTTTACCAGCTCTTCGGGAACTTAGTTTGTCTGAGATGGGTTCACTCCATGTACAGTATAATGCTGACAAGACGTAGAGTCAGTGTGACTGACTGTGTCAATGGTTAACCTGTCTTTCCCTCTGTTGATGCTCTCCTGGAGCAGCTACTCTATTCGTCACTCCATGAGCATGCCTGCGATGAGGTAAAGGGATGACCTCTTCTTCTCTGTAGGTGGAATAAGAGTGGCTCAGTGGGGTTTGGATTTGTAATTTCTGATATCTTATACTGAATTTAAATATTCTTTCAAAAATAAACGTGTTTATCACGTTTTCTTCCTATGGCTTTTCCAGTTTTATTTGAACTTCAGCTGAAATTAGATTTTTTTCACAAGACATTTAAAGGGGAACTGCTTTCCCAATTTCTCAAACCGGTTATTAGATCTTAGTTAAATTAATCCATCGATGGTATAGAAAAAATTAACACATTTTGAATTAAGCACAAAATTGTGAACTTTGTGAAAGTACTGTAAGTCGGCATGTTGTTGCAAACCCCTGGTCTTGCCATGAGCGAGTGCGAGACCTCCCACAAATTGACGTGAAGCGGCCCTTCCTGCTCACTAGTCACTGTAATGACTAATGTAATGTGATGTACGAGCGAATTAAGTACAGGCTGTGTAGCAGATATTTCACTGCACAAATTTTCTAATGTGATCTTCATGCAAAGTCAACAAGTAAGTTCCATTTAACGGCAAGACCGTCTTGAATTTGAGAGCAATATTTCTATTAGATTAAAAGAGATGAATTCACAAGCCTTATTGTTTACAATGCTGTAGGGCCGCTTCACCTCAGCGGAAGTTTTGTTGCCTCGTTCTGAATAGCGGAATATGGCATTGCACATACCTATTTTGTGCTGTAAACTGGAGGTTTTACAAGTTACTGTGTACAGTACGTTACTTTTATTGTGGTTTGAAATGTATTAATCAATGCTGATTCTTTCTAACCCTGAAATATAAAAATAACATAATGAAATATAAAGATGATATTGCAGTTCCCGTTTAAAAGAACTCAGCATTTAAATAACAGTAATAGTTTTTGAGTATTAATGATTTAATGTTTTTGTGCCTAATGTTTTATGGAAATCGTAAATCATGACCGTTTATGTTACTTTAGATCACTGTAATTATGACCTTTATATAGAATTTTTATTTAGTTAGGTGATTCTGCTTATCTCTGACACTGTATATAAGCAAACTACATTTATAAAGTAATAAACAAGAGGGGTTTAGTAGAATTAAAATTGTATACTCTAAATATAAGAAATTGTCTTACAACTCATGTCAAGTAACCAGTCAGATGTGTATTTTGTGAGATCACAGAACTGTACACCAATCTCTTAATTGTATCTGTCCATCACAGGAATTCACCCAGCTTCAGGTCCTTTGAAGAGAAGGTTGAAAGCACAGTATCCACGTTAAAGGTGAGCACTCCTCTGTAGAAATATGGGTCACAACAGCACCGTGTGCTCTTGCAGATGTAATAACCCCCCACATCCACTCCAGTGCGCTTGACACTGTCTGAAAAGATCTGTATTTATGGTGCACTGAAAAAGTCAAGAGGTCTAAATTTAATGGCACCAATTGCAAAATTTAGGTTTTGAGTACCCAAACGTGGTCTTATTGAGTCAGTACTGAATAAATGGGATGGGGAATCCAGATACAGATTCTACAGTAAATTGTCATCTTTGTACTCCTCATCTTAGCTGCCTTTAACCCTGTCTGACTTGTAAGGTAGCTTCTGGTTAGATTCCACTGCTTGCCTCTGTAGCCAATAATGACGCAACTCAAAAAAAGAAACTACTATGAACAAATGCAAGAGATTGGATTAGTAGGAAATTCCTGAGGGTTTTTCATTACGATTGTAGGCTAGGTTTCAGTTCTCTTTCAAGATGGGATGTGTGAAGTGGAGCTCCCCAAGTACAAATCCTGTCAAAAAACAATCTTAGATGATGATGATGATGTTGGTGATGATTATTATTATATTTTGTAGCTGGTGTTTTACTTCTGTAATGTACTTACAGTCTGCTATAAATCTCTACTTCAAATGTGATTCTGGATTCAGGATCGTAGATGACCATGCAGTCAAGACCTTGACTCATTCAAAGGATGGCTTTGTATACAGCAGTGTGCTCCAATTTCTATAATCAGGCATTGGTTTGGGGAGTTCTCACCAGGCCACAAGGTGATAACATCGCAAATACTCTGGAACTGGAAGGATGGATTTAAAGAGACCCCTCTTGGACTCAGTCTTCAGAAATAGATATAACAAAATGTCGAAAGATGGATTAATTGCCTTACTCCTTGCTCCTTTGTGCTCCTAATGACTCACCAAGAACCTTCTGTTTAAGCTATTCCTGGCTCAGAGTATTATCAGAGCTGTACATAGCTACAGTATTTCACATTATTGCAGTTACACTGCTCATTATCATTAAATTGTATGGTGTGAGCCAAACTGTTTTCCATCTAATTCTTTTCTGCATTCTAACTACCTATATAAAATGTGATAGGCATTAAAAATGCAAATCGTTTCCAATACTCTTTTGTTTCACTTTAGTGCCTCTCAGTATATATTTGCTTGCACAATTTGTGCTCTGGGCCCTAGAAAAAAATTATCATTTTGATAAAAAAAAGTGAGATGATTTACAGGAAGACACAAAGGGTTAGGTCACATGCTCTAAAAGACATAGGTTTCAAGTTTGCAAGTCTGGTGTTAGATTAGGACATGGGACTTAATTAATGTATTTTCTTGGATGCTGTTCATAAAGGATTTTGCAGTTGTATGACCAACGATAGGTGTTACGTATGCACAATTTTGTAAAAGCCAATTGGTAATATCTGAAGTATGAGCCATCAAATGCATCAGCCATTAGTCTTCAAAGTTGTGTACAACTACAGTGATGCCAAAAGATTCCAAGTGTACTTAAATACAATGCCACATGACTTTCCTGCTCTCTTGCTTTGCGTGAGCAGACAAAGGTGGGTGGATCCAGCAGCAGCAGAGGGAGTTTCGAAGAGGTCCTGTCGTCCACCGCCCACGCCAGCGCCCAGGACCCCCCGGTGGCAGTGAGGCTGCTGGAGAGCGGAGAGAGGACCTGCTAGCTCTGCGCTCGCGCGCCTGACCACACGCTGCTCTGGGGGGCAGAGACCAAAACCCCCTCTTTCCCCACAGCGTAAAATGAAACTGCTCTTACATCCGGTCTCCCGAGTGGCTCTGTCTGCGTACCAGCTCAAAAAGGAGTGAAGTTATCCCTCCTCTGCCACATTCTCCGAGTTATTTTTATGTATGCTTTTCACAATCTACACCAAAGTTCAGGAGTCATTTAACAAGAACAGTAATGAAAATACTCTACATTTACTTTTTAAATAAACCCCCCTCCCCTATCTTTCGGTGTTAAATGTATAAAGTTAAATTTTCCTTGTCATTTCCCTATTCATCAGAAGAAAACGTTTAACTTTTTTGTACCAAGACTTGAAATACTGTATATAACGATGCAATCTTATAAATAAGTATTTGAGTCATACAATTACCTACTGTATACCCCCGTAATTAATAAACTGTGAGTCCCTTAAAATGATTAACTTTAAATCTTCTGTTCCTTTGTATATTTACACTTTGTGACTTTAACATTCTTAGATTTGTAAGTATTTTTGTTTCTATGGATGAAGGGCAAAAGTGTGTTTAAGCCTGAGTATTGTACTGAAGGATTTAAAACTCTGAGCATTGCGTGTACACTTTACTCCTTTTATTATTTATGTCTTTCAGTAATGTTATGTACTTCTGCTGCAAACCTGACAAAATTTTATTATATGTGCTTGTTAATCTAGTTTCAGAATAAAGGTTTTGCATGTGACTGGACACTGGTTACCGTTGAATGTTTTTTATAACTAAGTTCCCTCTTTTACTTACATCATGATCTAGGACCAGTGGACAAGATTATTATAAGTTCAGGTGGGTAGCTGCGTCAGCATGCGTAGGCTGCAAAGGAACAAGTAACAGGTTTATTCCATGCTAAAAAAAAAGAAGAAAGAAAACACAACATTTCGGCCGCGGAGCCCTCACACATGAAGAAGGCTCCACAGCCGAAACGTTGTTTTTTTCAGCATGGAATAAACCTATTACTTGTTCCTTTGAAGATTATTATATGTTAATACAACACAAAATACTTGTTTTTTTAAAAAACTAACGTTGCTGTAAGGTCAAAGTTCATACACTATACAGTATGCAAACATACACAATATACACCGGTTCCTCTTTTGTAAATGTTTCTGTCCAAGTACAATACTGAAATATGTTCACAGGTAGTCTTGTGTTTATGTGTTCAGTAACTAGGTCTAATGGAATGAGTCGCGACTGTTACAAAATTAGAAGAAAAAAGCATTTTGGCTTTGAATTCAGGTATGCTGGGAGAGAGAGCAAGATGGGCAAAAGTGGTGGGGTAAACAGGTCAAAAAGTGGGAGTGGGGAGGGGGGCTGGAGAGATGGAAAATGACATAACGTATTCCAGGTGTGCAAGGCAGCAATCAGTAAATGGATGGAGGTTTTGAAAGGCATTTAAAATTGTGAAACTTCATTCATACATTCCCTGAACAGCCAACGAGTGGCTAATTTCTTTCTGAATGTTGCTGAAGCACTACATACAGTACGCCCTGAGCACCACTACTGCAACAACCGGTTATTCAAATAGGTATTTACTGAATCCTGGGTCTTCTTTCACTGCCCTGTTTTTGTTTGGTGGCAGGTAATATTGTACCCATTAAATATTTTTTGTGATGATGTTGATCTATTATTATTATTATTATTAATTTACTATTAGGGTGCACTTGGGAACTTTTGGATGTAGATCTATTATTAAACATGATTAAGTTTCAATTAAACATAATATGATTCATACAATAATTAATGGTTTCTATTTTTGGATACATTTATTCTCATCCTTTCGTGTCGAAAGATTTTTCAACATATTCAGACAGACTTATTAGGAAATTAAATTACCTCTGCTTCCTAAGGAAAATTCCCGAGCTCTAAGTGGTTCTACTGTTTGACTGTCTGGTAATCGGATGATGTTTGCTTCCCCTAAATACACCAGCACTGATGTGCAGGAAAAAAGGAGAGAGTAGGATTATAAAAAACTGATTCACACCTTTCTCACCTCCCCTCATTCACTTTGCTCTCTTTTTTTCCTCAGATTCCTGTTCTCTCCCTCAATCCTGCGCACCCAAGAAGGCCCAATAGCTTAAATGTTGCTTTTTCTTCTTTTTACTTTTCGGCATGGAATTGAGCCATTGTTTTCATTTTAATTTAAGGCAAAACCCCTAAGTTATCTTAAAACTATTCCTCATGTATTAAGCAATGCAACTTTCTGGCATTTAATAATGTTGAAATACCCAAAACATGTTTACATGGTTTATATCCCTCGCTCATGAAAACCTATTATGTCGATTTAATTTGCATCAGTATCTTACACTATAAAAACTAAGACATTCAGAATTACGAATCACCTATAAAGATGAACGACAAATTGTTTCTCCTAACGATAATAACCTTAATGTAGATTCCCTGGCTATACATTTAAAAGTAATCTTATTCAGAATCATGTCCCCTATCTCAAAAATGTGTACAGCTTTAGTAAAGATTTAAGGATGAAAAAAATCTTCTTGTTTTTGTACATTTGTTTTGACACATGACACATGTAACCACAGCTTAATCATCACAGGCCTTCGGCTCACTCAGAAACAGTAGGTTTTTTGTTACTCAGATGGAAAAACAATTAAGAAAATGTGCTATAAAATAGCTTAGAAACATCAAATGAAGATAAGGCAAGAATTATTAAAATATATTTTATTATAAACCGTTGATGTTGCAACTAAGGTGGTGAAACTCTGTCCCCTGGCAGTGATGCACCTCGGTCAGGACTGCTCCCTGTAGCAGCTAGTTGCATGTTTCTTTCTTCATTTAAACTTTTTACTAACTCGAGGATCTCAGGATGCTGAAATTTGCCTGTGAGAGGAAAAATGGGTTCCATAAAAAGGGGCTTTTGTTTCATACCATTTTACACAGACTGTGTAAAATTTAAATAGACTGGTACACTGCACTAAATTAACCCTTTCACAAACTAGCCTACCCCTAATATACATGCTGTACTGTATGTAGAACATAAAGTCATATAAAGAACATAAAAAGCAAGCTGTCTGTTGCCAACTGACATTCCAACTGCAGAACATGAACAGAACACTTACTTTGGCTGCTAGAAATTTCAATAAAACTATGGTGGTAATCCTCATTATCCTTACAGAAATGAGAGTGTATATTTGATGGCGGGTAGCTGCATCAGCATGCGTAGGCTGCAAAGGAACAACTAACGGGTTTATTCCATGTTGAAAAGAGAAGAACGAAAACACAAAGTTTCGGCCTGAAGAAGGTGTGAGCATGTGAGCACACCTGAAGAAGTCTCCACAGCCGAAACGTTTGGTTTTCATTCGTCTCTTTTCAGCATGGAATAAGATAGATAGATAAGACTTTATTAAGTCTTTTATAAAGTCTAGAATAAACCTTTCTAGAATAAATGTTATTCTTTCTAGAATAAAAGAATAAACCTTTACCTGTTCCATGTGTATACTTGATGTTAGTGATATTGTTCTGAAAGACTGCCTCCAGCATTATTTTAATAGAAGTAACAAGTTGATTTAAAGAAGTTTGATAAATAAAATGAACCTTGTAAAGTATGACAGGCGGTGATGATGAAAGACAAACATACCATTAGTGGAATCAAAAAAGTCTTGCAGTCGACCAGGTTTGTTCTCAAGCGTCTCATACTCATGTGCCTGTAGAATCATCTCAAACCGGTCAAGTTCTTTCACCAGCTTGGCCTCTGGGCTGGCCTGATACTCGTACTCCTAGCAATAGAAAAACACTGCTCAGAAGCAACACCAACATATCTGTTTATACAATTTCCATGTTCAAACCTTCCTTCAAGTTATTAAGAACAGGGTCCTCTGGGAAAGGTAACTGATATTACAATATATTGCAAATGTACATCCAAAGTACTTTTGAATATGCCTCTACAAATTACAACCGATTCGAAGGAAGCTTATATACGAGCTTATTTAACAATACTACAGATAAATCTAAAGATTAAAATTTGTTAAGAATTATACAGTGCCTTAAAGAAGTATTCAGACCCTTGCGGATTTTTTGCAAAGCTAAGTGCTTTAAAGCCAGCAGTAACTGACACTTTGAAGTAGCAATTAACATTTGTTATATACACTACCTAGTCCACTGATTCAAAGCAAAAAACTAAAAGGTAAATAGATTGGTAGGAAAAAATGGAAACTCATGATCGCATAAGTATTCAAAACCTTGGCTGTAGCAAACCTAAATTAATGTAGGTACATGAGCCACACTATTAGTCGAATAATCATTGTGTGAGTGTACAATACTAGTGGTTCTCCAGATTTCAGAATGAGTACACCACACTGTGTATGGTCCATCTGTGAGGTAGGGAGTTTAAGGCAAAGACTGAACCATGAAGATGAGGAAACTCTAGAATAGACCTGTCTGAAGCCACGGATCAGGTGAAGGTATATAAACATTTCAAAAACTCGTAATATCTCTTTTATCGTGGTGAAGGCAATCATTCAGAAATGGAAGGTACCCAGACCTGGTCCCTTCAAACTAAGCAGCTGAACAAGGAGGAAACTGGAGAGAAACGCCACTGTGAGACCAGCGGCAACTTTGAAAGAGTTGCAGGGCTCAACGGCTAGCCTGAGAGAAAATACCCCCGGGGTCAAAAAGTACACGGGTCAGTCCGCAAAGGGGGCCTGTATGTAACCGACAAGAAAAAAACTCAAATCAAGCATTAGGCTTGCAAAAAAGAAGCTAAGTGATAATGCAAACATGCAGCGAAAGGTTTTATGATCGACAAGACAAAAACTGGATATTTCTGGTCTAACTTTTATCTCACGCATCACTTAGTCAAGAGATGTTATATTAAAATTGTGTAATGCACTAGGGAGGCTTTGTTTTGAATATTGTGTACAATTTTGGTCTCCACATTATAGAAGAGATATTGCTGCTTGGAAATCTGTTAAGACTGATGGAAACCTTTATGGAGCAAAGTACTGTCAAATTTTAAAGGAAAACCTGATTCAAGTAAAAAATGGAACAAAAATTCACCTTTCAGCAAAACAATAACCCAGAGCTCAAGGCCAAAAGACAGGAGTGGCTTAAGAATAAAAATGTGAATGTCCTTGAGTGGCCCAGCCACAATTGCGACTTGAATTCTATTCAGTATCTGTGGATAGACTTGAAAACTGCTGTCCAAAAGTGCAAGGCACAAGGAACAGAAAAGCACCCATTACTATTTAATATCTACTGACACTATTTAATATCTACTTGTAATTTCAGGACACAGACATTGTCCAGCTTACCTCCCATAAGTCATATATTTCTTTCTTCATGTCTTCTGATAATAAGCCAGTCAAATGTTTCATTGCTTCCTAGAAGACAGGGTTCACAAGAGATGGCATGATGGCACTAAATGCTTGAGAATACAGCCTCTAATATACTCTCCAGGTTCACTCACAGTGCACTCCAGTACACGTGTGCAGGTTTTAAAGGATGTGCAATTTTAAAAGAAAAGCATTCTTTTCTTTTATTGTTTGATCTTCAATCTGAAATGCACAAAGAGTCACCTCAGCAACAAACAGAAAAGCCTTGTTCAGAATCCAACAAATGTGGTGTTATTACAGTGTAATTAGAGCTTAAAGTTAACTCCACTTACACAGTGCAATCTCCCACATGTTGTAACCGAGATGTGAGCATTTGCATAGTTATCCCTTCACTGTTATGAGCTGCAATATATAATTACCTTCTCTCTTCTGTGCTTCTCCTCCTTGCTGACGTTGTCTGCAGGGGCGATGTCACCAGCAATACATTCTGCCATATCATGGACCAAGGCCAGCTGCATACATCTGAAACAGTGGGCTTACAGGTCACAGCAGCTGCACTGTAACTGCTCCACACTGACTACATCTAAACAGCTAAACCCCTGTTTGTCAAACACATTAAGTATCAAAGTTTGTGATATTCATACAGTGGGCATAAATGCAGGTCAAAGACATTATACCACACAACACTTGCTAAAACGTCTAAGCCACTGCAGTTAACTCATAGCTTTCCTGTGGTCTTAACTGTATGGATCTAAATACAAGCAAGGGCTTTGGACACTCATAGCTTTGAAATTACTCATATTGTGATACTAACAGTGAATTTAAAGACATAACTGTATTTATACGACCTGGTGAAATGCACAGATAATGAAAATAACTACAATGGGTGAAGAGTTTAATAAGCACAATATGGTATTTTTGCATTTTTCATACATGTATTAATATCAATGATCACCAGTGGGAAATAAGACTGAACCCTTAAGGCACTAGGATAGCAGTGTCTTGTTAATGTCAGTATCATTATTATTACTCTTCTCGTTACAAACACCTATTGCAGTCCCATAATTTAAAGAAAATGCTTTTTCATTCTTGCTAAAGCATTCCCAGCTGCAGTATTTCCATACGTTACATTTAACATTTCTGGGACGATCATTTAAAGAAGATCCCACTGAAGAGGAATTAACAAAACAAAGCAACAGATTTTATTTGGTGGAAATATCATTCGTAAATAAACCAAATGTAGTAAACGCTAAGGTACTGTAGGCTGTAATACTCTTGGTTTAAATTAATAACGAGTGCTCCATCTAGTGGTTTATTATTTAAAAATCAACATCTTCCAGTATAACATTTCAATAAAATATAATCCCTTTGAACTGGCATGAATTTGCAACAAAAATATTACATATACTCTTATATATTTATCACTGTAAATAATACTAAGTGTAATACCATTCGTACATTTTACATACCTTCCAGCCACTAACTTTATTACAGCTTAAGGATTTCAAAAGATTTTCTGTACTCTTGTTATGAGATGGTAAAATGTTAACATAGTCCTTTATCATTTATTGTTCTTTACTCATCTTTCACATAAGCCTTTCATTATTAAATCACACACGAAAACGTTTCTATAAGAATTATTCGATCTTAAAATACTTTTAAAACCTCAAAACAGAAACAACCAGCATTCTTTATTCAACAGAGTTGCATCTAATCATCACAGATGATTTTGCTCATATATTCTACAGATGTTTTCTGCTGTATTTCTGCCTTTGGAGGGTTAACTTGGTAGCATGATAATTTGAAGAGACAAGTCCAAAATTAAATGACCTGTGATTCCAAAGAAATGACCCTATTTCCCTTCTACAGACTACAGACCTACAGTAGAGTTGTCTTCAGCCTCCTGAATTAGTTCCCCCAACAAAACTAGATAATAACAGACTACATAAAATTAGTAAAACAAGAATAAAAGATTACTGTACTACTTCAACATCTCCTTAAAGAACGGGGTTTTTAAAAATCGTGTTTGAATCACGTTTTAGACATTACAATCAGTATTGTTTGTAGCGATGTATAAGTATTCCTGTTTTTGATTTTGAATTGGAATTCATCAGCAACTTCAAATGATAAACTCATCATTGAAAACACACACTATACAATCTAAACAGCATTTCATATTCCATTCTAAAATGTGATTTACAGTTAAAGGCGAAAATGCACATTCGACTTCTGAGCTTAAAGCTATACTAAACGTATCGTTGTGCTTCAAAGCCGCCGTAAACCAGTCACAGAAGGGGCAGGACACCCTACCTGCCTCTGTTGATGTTGCGGTCTCCGATAGTCAAGGCCATTAAAGACATTCTGTACATGTGGTCGGACACACTCTCCGGGTTGAGCACATTCCTGTAAACCCAGCCCGTCCGAGGAGTTCGCTTCATTGCGTGCAGAAACAACAGAAAAAGATACGTAAAAACAAGCATTTAGCAAGTAATCAACATTGCATTGCAGGAGAATTACTACTCGTACTTTAATGTACCGTTCACAACAGTATTGTTATTAATTTTCATTTGATTTGTGAGTCTCTCAGGCACCATACACACTAGCAGATCCATTCATTTTCTTCCTCCTGTAAGGAACTTTATTGAACGCACAAAAGAGCGTCGATTTGTATAATTCAGAATTGTAGCAACTGCTATGACATTAGACCTTTAACTACCTTTAGCTGTCCTATGAGTTTCATAAACTGTAGCAAATTCTTCATGTTATCTGCGGGCACTGAAGGTGTTGCCATATTCTTTAGTGGCGAACCGGAAGAAAACATAGGAGAAGAAAAGACACGTGGTTTTTAGTGTGGGGAGATGCTACACAACTGCGACCAGCAGGGGGAACCCTTACCTTGCATTGCTAATAATTTATAATAGGCGGCAGCGGACACAAGTCTACGGCAAAGAAAGTCTTCCTCTTGACTAATGGATGGACTTTCGTTATATGAAATGGTGATATAAAGTGAAACACAGTAATATACACTTTTTATAATATTGTCACATTATTACATTGCCAACTGATATACTGTACTTGTAAGCAGAATGGAGATATACTGTAGGCAACTGACTTAATCCATGTTTGGCATTAAGTTGGATGCTGTTCAATTACTCTGTTCAAGAAATGATCAAATCAAAGGTGTTAAACAAGTGGAAACGCTTAGGTTAAATTTGCATTTTGCACAGCAACCGCAGCGCTTGCTGCGGTCTAAACTGAGGCCATTAGAAAGAAAGATACAGTAACAGTCTCGGACGCGAATTTCAGAATTCATACGAGATGTCCAGCTTTTACTAAGGCAGTTCCCACCTTGTATTATTTATTCAATATGGAAACGTATTTAAATTTTTAAGACCGCAGGACCCGGTTTAGATGAGCTTAACTTTGAACCTATGGTGTAGAGGAATGCCGACAACTGTATGTGTAGAAAAATGAGTTTAATATACATGGTAAACATTTATTAACAGACGTTATTAGCATGGTTCAATTCTGAAAATAAGTATGGTTTTTAGTGAAACTATGTGCAGCAAATAAAGGCATCATGTCAAGATAATATATAATAATAGAACTCCACAAGCAATATTATCTTACATTTGTCATATGCAACTGTAGTGTGTCATTTAGAATAGTTTGATCAATCTTGGTCGTCAAATTATATTAAAAAAAAGTTTTACTCATCTGGCATCAGCCTAGAGAAGAGAAAGAAGAGAACTTCTGGGGGCTGCAGGAATGTCCCAGAGTAGACTGACAAGCTAAAAGAACGGAGCCTCCCGAGTCCTGGACATACTGTAGATGGCTGAGAGGGACTCGGCTGAAGTCTTCAGAATCCTCACATGTAACAACAAAGTTGGCCTAACAGACATCTTGAGAAACAGCAAGGAAACCCTAACCAGCAGGCACAGGCGGAAACTATGAGGAAGTGTCTTTAAACATGGACAGGAGACGTCTCTGAGAGCTGAAAAACTGTAAGATTACTGTACCTCTCATAAGTGTTTTCACCACACATTTTCACACTAAATTGAATTCATGAATTAGAATAAGCCTTTGTGATCTCCAAAGTGTGTTTTTAAGTTTTTAAGTATATTTAAGGCACTTGCTTTCTCTTATCTTTAATAATTTATGATGTGGCCTACAGCCATGTCACCCTGCAACTCACCACTGGAAGCCCACTGAAGCTCAGCAAGTGTGCCTGGTCAGTATCTGGATGGGAGACTCCTGGGAAAGCTGAGGTAGCTGCTGGAAGAGGTGTTAAGAGGGGCTAGTAGGGTGTGGTCAACCTGCGGTCTGTGTGGGTCCTAATGCCCCAGTTTAGTGACGGGGACACTATACTGTAAAAAGATCCCGTCCTTCAGATGAGACATAAAACTGAGGTCTTGACTCTCTGTGGTCATTAAAAACCTCAGAGCATTTCTCGAAAAGAGTAGGGGTGTTACCCCGGTGTCCGGGCCAAATTTCCCATTGGCCCTTACCAATCATAGCTTCCTAATAATCCCCATCTCTGAACTGGCTTCATCACTCTGTTCTCCTCCCCACTGAGAGCTGGTGTGTGATGAGTGTACTGGCGCATCAGCCAGGGTGGAGCTGCACACTGGTGCTGGAGGGGAGTCTCTATTACCTGTAAAGTGCTTTGAGTTTCCAGAAAAGTGCTATATAACTGTAAGGAATGATTATTATTATTAGTTTAATAATCTGAAAATTAATCTGTTGATTGCCTTGCCATAAATCATAGTGGACTACTATGCACAGTAAAACACCCATATTTTGCCTTACAGTTACCAAAAAGACATGGTGCTGGCATTGAGAAAATTATTGCCGACACTGATACCATTTGACCCAAACTTAAACTATCTATTGTTGTCATGTTTGTGATGTCAGTTTAGCCCTAGGTAATCTAGGGTGTTTATTACACAGAAACCTTGGTTCTTAAATAGTCTGAAGGTGGAGAATGTAATTTTTACCATGTTTAAATAATGTTCTCCTAATTAAAGCTTTACATGTCTTCTGGAAGACAATTGTAACCTTCAAAAACAGTGTATGATTCAAAGTTTGTCTGTCTTTATTTATATTGACATGACATTTTCTGTTAATGCACTAGAATCAAACAACCAAACAGTATATGCTGTACTACTCCACTTTTCACATAAAGTGTTTATTAACTTTTTCAAATAATTGCTAAAGAGCTATGAATTACAATATATTCTTTAGCTATGCATTTGAAGTCTGTACTGTAACTGATCTACAAGCTCTTTGGATGTGGACACTATGTAATTAAACAGATACTGTTACCATCGTATCTGTATTTGGTGGCATTTTCATATCTAAATGTGATTGATAATTATTTTAATGACTAAACTTTTTAGGTGATATTGTGTGGTCATGTATGTGATAAATCAGTGAAAAACATTGTTTAATTGTTTGAATGTAGTGATTTACAGTATTTTAGCCATATTCACTGTTAGACAAAAAAGTCTAAGAGGACATGACTTGATAGCAGGTGTTTCCAAAGGTACTCAGAAGTGTTATAACTATTCAGTATAATGAAAACAAAAATCTTCTATCAATCCTGGCTTTGTAGTTGTATCCTAATCATTATATATACAAAAGGTTTCTGTTTTATTAAGGAAAAAATGTTCAATTCCAAATGCATCGTGTGCTGATGGGTAATATCTGAATCTTTTCTGTCACATTTCAATAAAAATGGATTTAAATTAAACAAGCAAGAGAACAAATAGTTCTGATAATGTATACAGAGAT
Source organism: Lepisosteus platostomus (assembly GCF_059453375.1). Taxonomy (NCBI): domain Eukaryota; kingdom Metazoa; phylum Chordata; class Actinopteri; order Semionotiformes; family Lepisosteidae; genus Lepisosteus; species Lepisosteus platostomus. The sequence goes on along the minus strand of NC_142613.1, from coordinate 78,080,564 downwards.
CCAAGCAAGCAGAATACTCAACCATGCAAGGACCATACAATTCTTTTCATTGCAGGTTTCAAACTAGCAGTGAAACATATACAGTGCTGCCTTTGACACTGTTGACCATAACATCTTGCTTTCTCGTCTCGAGACTGTGTTTGGAGTCTCTGACACTGCCCTCAAATGGTTTAAGTCTTACCTCACTGATCGCTGTCACTTTGTCTCTCTCAATGGGTACAGGTCTGAAATTGGTCTTGTCAAGTCTGGTGTCCCCCAGGGCTCAATACTGGGCCCCTTGCTCTTCAGCATTTACATGTTCCCACTTGGTCAGCTTTTAAGATCACATGGCCTCAGCTTTCATTTTTACGCTGACGATACTCAAATATACATCCATACCAAACCCGACACTGACGTGGCTGTCTCTATTCTATCTAATTGCATCTCTGACATAAAAATTTGGATGACTCAAAACTTCCTTCATCTTAACTGTGACAAGACTGAAGTCATGCTTATTGGTACCCCCCATCAACTTCGTAAAGCCAGTCCTGTAACCCTGTCTGTAGATGGCTCTGTACTAGAACTTCAATCAAAATTGAAAAACCTTGGGGTTATATTCGATTCTGGCTTAACATTCGACCCACATGTACAGCATACTGTCAAAACATCTTTTTTTCACCTTAGAAATATCACAAGACTACGCCCTATGCTATCATTAACTGTGGCTGAAAAGCTGATCAACATATTTGTATTCTCCCGAATTGACTACTGCAATGCTCTGCTCCCTGGTGTATCTAAATCTACTCTGAACAAGCTGCAGTATGTCCAAAATTCAGCAGCCAGAATCCTGACCAGGTCTAGTACAAGTGTTCACATTACTCTTATCCTGGAGTCCTTGCACTGGCTTCCGGTCAAATTCCGCGTAGACTTTAAAATCCTCATGCTCACCTACAAGGCTTTACATGGCTTGGCACCTCAATACCTGTCTGAACTTTTATCGCCCTACTCCCCACCTCGCAACCTCCGCTCTTCAAATTCTGCCCTCCTTACTGTCCCCCAAGCCCGTCTACATTGTATGGGCGACAGGGCCTTCTCCTGCTATGCCCCCAAGCTCTGGAACTCTTTGCCCAAGGATATTAGAGAGTCACCTTCTCTAAACTCCTTCAAATCCAGACTCAAAACCTTCTTCTTCAGAAAAGCCTTTACTTAACTGGTTCCATTCTTCACCCCTCTGCTCTTCTTAATACCATCTTCCACGGTCTCCTCTATTTTTATTGTTGTATTGTTGTAATTATAATTGTGTCCTGTCTTGTGAAATTTTCTTATTTATTGTTGTAGTCTTCTTATTTATTGTTATTGTCATCCTGTAAAGCGCTTTGAGAAGCCACCTTTAAAGGCGCTATATAAAATAAAGTTTATTATTATTATTATTATTATATTATTCCACGTGATGAATTATTAATTACACAGCAGACATTCTCAAATCTCGGAAATTAGTAACAATTATGACAAATATTTATTCCCTGCAAAAATCTAGAAATTATGAAAACGTTTTTCTTATTACTGCAATCGTCTTCCTTGTGTAAGTCCTGGGCTGCTGCGGGGTGCTGTAAGCGCAGCCCCTGCTGTTTCTGAGATATGAAAGGACAGTTAAAGGCAAAGGCATGCCTTTTTTTGAGTGTCACTCATCTTTAATTTCAGATCGATACACGTGATCAGATTATTTACTGGTTTTTGAAAGCGTTTGAAATCTGAACGTCTCTCTCTTTTTTTTTTTTCTGCTGAGCTGCTGGGCAGTCATGTCATTCAGCTCCACCTTTTCTTGTGCTCTGAGAACTGGGGATGCAGACACTTCCTTCCTGGATGAGTTCAGCTGTGATGCTATTTGTGGTGTCTGTCGGTGTCTGTGGTTAATCTCATCAGCGAGTGTCAGCCTCTTCCTCTCCACTCGTTCCACTTCTCTCTTCCACCCGGACAGCACACAGCACTTCCTTCCCGTAGGGCTTCCTGAAAAGGCTTTTACATTTTCGAAGTACACAAAAAACACTCCATGAGCTGAATTACTGGATATTTGTATCTTTGCTACTGTATGTTAAAGTGAAAGACCAGACGTTACAGTCTCGTAACTCATTTCATGTTTTGCACACATAATATAAAGTGATGAGTTGTTTGTGATCAACAGTCACTGATATTGAGCACAGTGGAAAACTATGAAAGACATAATGTGCCTGTTCTCTCTTTATTTGTTCTCTTAGGATTCTGCTTGTGCATTAAGGAACAACATCTGTTAGGTGTTATTTTGCTCCTGAAAAATCAGACCAAACAAACACTTTACCAAATTCAAGAGAAAAATTTCCAAGAAGCACCAAGATTATCAGCCTGTTTAACGAGGCCAGATATCAAAGTAAAGTTTGAATCTTTTCTTGAAAATGAAAAGCAAATAGAATTTCAGTAGATAACTGTCATGTTAGCTGTCCAAATTATGTGCAGTAAAAGTTTACAGCTTAAAGAGACTGAGATGCTTTAGGAAGATTTGATTAACTCTAGCATATTTTTGACAGTTAATTATTAAAACCCATCTCACCAGTTTTTGTTCTAAAAGAAAATGGATTGACATTTCTCTCCAGGAGTACATGTTAAAACCCCTTTTTGAAACATTTCCGACTTCAAGATTGAACAAGTTCCCTGCTGGGGCAAAGACTTGTTCAGAGGAGTTATTAAAACACTTCCCACATTCCTTTAAAGCAGAGTGCTATTCATCTGCCTAGAATTTCATCTGACACTGAGACTTTCCATATATAAATTTGATGGCTCCAAAAGACCCTTAGGACATATTCTTCTGCAGGTAGAGATGACAGGTGTCAGGAGAAAAAGAAAAAAAAATGCATCCAGCTTCCGTTGTCGAAACAATGATAGGTGTAATTTTCTTCTCTCTATTTACAGGAAACAAGTTGTTCCTTCCTTTTCTCTCCCTGTGGCAGAACACAGACACTCAGTAGTAGCTAACAGTTCATCTTGGAGTATGGCTGGAAGCTGTGATAATCTCCTAAATTCTATTTTTAGCATGCTTTTGGTTGTTTTTTTGGCAGTCCAACCTTTAACCCCCTGTCTTACCCCCTTGCTATTCTTGTAGGTCTGTGCTAAAAATGGCCTGGGAAATCTTTTTTGAATTTCGATGTTCTTGAGCTATCCTGAGAATCCTTCAGCTCACACGTGTGACGCGCAGGGTCTGAGGCTGCAGTGTTTCTCATGAGAATCGATTTGAACCCTGCTGCTGTTCCACTCGGGATGTTTACTGGGCACACTCAGGTCTCAAATCACTCATGCTGCTCTGAAGACCACCTCAGACTCGCACTCAGAGCCTGGCTGTTATTCTAACCCTCTGTCCCCTGCACCACCAATTACACATTGATCTCCCTTGTGGAGTGATGACATACAGACCTGTTAAAGTTTTTAAGCAGCACAATACCAACAGACATTCAATGCTCCAAAGCGTAAAAAAGCTCTAATTCATCTTCAGTTTTACCAATAATTTCTAGACTCTGGACTTTGCAGGATCAGGAATTTTCTGTTCCTGCAAAAAAGCATGAACACATTGGTTGTATAATGTAGTAGCACAAGTTTACTCTTCAGGACACAAAGCATTATGCCATCTGAAATAAAAAGGTGTGTGTTTTTTCTAGAAAAGACTGAATTATTGATTAGTGAGTCTAAAAAGCAATGATGTGGTTAAGATGGTATAGTTCTCCGTAAAACTAGATAATTGGTGATATACACAGTTTCACTTTATATTGGGACCTGTAAACATGTCCTACCTTAAAATTACTTTCTTACACTGCTCTGTTCAGAACCAGCATTATTACTACAAAATAATGGAGGTGGACTAAAAACATCACAATAAGCCTAAGGCAATGAAACAGTTCTGAATTTTCTGGTGAATATTCATCATCTGGAGGTGGTCCTTGGGGAATGTCCAGGTGTCCACAGAAAGCTTTGGAAGCATTTAGTCTACCTTAGGAAATGAACTAATATCAACATTCCTATTTAACAGGATGTTTCACTCTCACTCAAGGGAAGTGCATTGTTTTTGGTAAAGCTGTTGCTCTCCAGTACCACATGCAAGGCCTTACAAGACACATCAATATTATGATATTTATGTAAAATACATTAACACACATAAGCTTTTGAGTTCCTATGGGTGTAGGGCACAAGAACCTTCATACTTCCATTCTTGAAAATCTGCAAAACAGCTGAGCCCAATAGACAAAGATTGCAGAAAATCTGAAATAAAGCCTGAACTAGGGTTAGGGTTAGCTTTCCTCCCAAAAAAGGCAGACATTTATTGATGACATGGCTGTGTTTGTGGATGTACTTGAAATGCAGGAAAATGATTTTTCGTTTTTACCTTAAAATTGTATTCAGACATAATTTGCTGTTTACATTGCATAGTTTTAACAGTAGTGATAGTCTGAAATGGACTCAAAAAATTTGGACAAAAGCACAACCTACATGCTGCCCTCTCTTAACATCTTACATTTAAATACAAAAATAATAATTAGTGAAGCTAAAGATTTCTGGTTATTCTAATCCTAAACCTAACTCAGCCTAAAAAGCTCAGAAGAAAGCATGCTTCTTCCTGACACTTTTTCAGCAGCCTGTTTCAAACAAGTGAATCTTTTAAAAAGTTTAAACATTATCACAGCAGATACATTTTCAGTACTTTTAAGCATGCATTTTGATTTATTCTGCAAATATGTGGATTCATTGAAACATATTTTCAACAAGACGGGTGAAAGTCTGTGTAGAGACAAAATCTTTAGTTCCTCTAAGCTGTGTCAGACATCACAGACGTCACCGTTGTGCCAGGTGGAGATGACAATCCCTCGGGGGCTCGTAAGTTAATAACCCAACCTGAAGAAAAGGAAAGCAAGATTAAATATGAACTCTGTAGAGAAAGGGGAAACGTGTTTCTTGAAATGAAATACATAAATATAAAATCTCTTTTTAAAGTGGATATAAAATGTCCTGCGATCAAGGATGAAATTGTCAATTATTCCTCAAAACGTTTCTGTGTTGTGGTAGTGTGAAATTTCTACTCCCTGTATTTATTCTAACATTTTATGACCAAATATCTATATTTCCAACAGTAAGGAGGCAGGCTTCTTTCAAAAGAGATTGCAATGATGAAAGCTGAATTATTGCTATCTGTAAATAAAAATGTGTGAAGTTCATTCTTTAATTTTTGCATTGATATATAAGGCTGTCTTACCATATACCACACACCCAACTAACGTTTTCAACCTGGGGGAAAAGGAGTCAAGTGTATTACTCCAATATGCTTAAAAACATCACAGAGCGGCTATTCTTGTCTTCACAGAACAAGCGCTGGTATGATATCCCGCGCCTGCTCTCTGCTAGTTCTTATTTAACAGCTTCAAACAAGTTTTCTGGCAAAAAGTGCAAAACAAGTAAATAAAGCACACATCCTTCCACGGGTTACCAGGGCAACGTGTAATAGATCTGCAGCGCTGGAATCCCCCCAGCTGCTTGTGCTGGCTGCTGTAGCACGCTATTCGCCAAGTGGAGCTTTGTGTCAGCTCTGATTCCGTGGAAATCATGGCAAACAAATAGGCCTCACTTGCTCTCCCAAGTCAGCTCATTGTGTGGAGAGGCTGTCAAGCAGCAGAGCCCTCTGTTCTTACAGGCCATGTGAATGGAGAAGGGTTAGGGCCAGGGCAGGCGAAACATGAGGCGCCGCGTAGTGGGAGAGCACAGCGCGTCACAAAGGAGCAGAGACCCTGAAGTGTGTGACCTTGCCTGGGCTACAAAGACAGGTCACCGTGAAGAAAAGAGGGATCTATATCCTCAGGAAAGAGGAGGCTTTTGTTGCTTTCGTCATACATGAAGTACAGAAGAAAATAACTTTTTAATTAATGACTTCTTTCCTTTGATTTCACAGACATCGAGAAGTCGAGGATGTCACGCACATTAATGCTCCAAAGCAGAAATTAGCCAACATTTGTTGTCCGAAAACCGAATTCAATTGTAAAAAATACTTATGTTAGAACATCTAAATATTTCCCTGTTAGAACAGAAACGTCATCTTTTGGATATTAAATAACTGTGGGGTGAAAACTGAGAGTTATTAAACATAAATGCAGCAACGAAATAAAAAACTATCACCACCAGAGCTACAACCTTCTAGGACGAACACGTTTGTAATAAAATGTTAAAGGCTTTTAATTATTTACAAAATATCATCTTCTTTCCTAAGTGAAAGGAAAAAATAATTGCTTTTAGAATAATTTGAGCACTGACAAGACATTTAACCAATTCTGTGATGCTGGAAGGGACAAACTCCATAGACAGGCTCTCTGTGCTCTGTTCTTGAGGAACACTGAAACCCATCTGGATTTGCAGGAGTATGCTAAATAATATTTCTTCAATGTTTCAATCTGAAACATCAGAGTCTAACTTCTGGCTACATATATGCCATTTATTTAACAAAAATTTGGTTGATTTAAAATTTTTTTTTTCTTGGCTATGTTTCCATTCAGGAATGTAACTTCCAATCGAAATGTTACAGTATATTGTAAAATCTTTGCCAACAATTCAATGAAATATTTAAATGAAACAATTTTGATGTGTTCGAGTGTGTGCATCAACACTTTTATTTTATACATATATGGTCAATAATAGGTGGTAAATTTTCTCCCAGCCCTGACAGATGAAAAAATAAGAAAAGAAGAAAAAGAAGAAAACTGTTAAAGAGAAAAGGCCTGGCTATATTTCAAAGAGTATTTACCTTCTACTAATAACCATGTCCAGTGAATGCATATCATCTATCACTGCAGATGCTTTAAGTCAAGTTTAGACCAATTGAAATCAGTAATACAGAGACTAGATGTACCCTCATACTGCATGTGTGAAATTTCACAGCATTACAGCTAGGGGGACCCAGTCTCCTGCTGAGATTCTACAGTATGTGGCAATATACAGAGATCATGAATGCATACTGTACATTTATTCAGGGTACACCATCCATCTGTCAGTGAAATTGTTTTCAGATTTGAGTTTAAATATTACCAAGCACAAAGGGATACTTTTCAGCTGATTCATTTCTTTTTTGGACAGAGCAAAAAAAAGTATTTGCAATCTGAAAAGTAGGAAAATAAAATGAACACGCATCACAAAAAGCATCCCATGTTTATATTCAAACTGCTTGTTTGATCTAAAGTTGGAGTTGAATTTGAATATCATGAATATTGAATATTATAAATTTAAGAAATATTTCAAAGAATATGGTGGATTAATTTTTTTTAGTTTTAAATTTAGGGAATGGAATTATTTTTGTACTTGTGACACTTGTGTTATATTTAATCAATTCGGGTTATTTTAAAGTCTATATAGTTCTGTTTTTGTTCTCCTGACAAAATATATTAGAAGCTGGTTGTTAATGAGTGTAAACTGTTTGCACATGAAACTAATTCAAAGAGAAAGTCATAGAATTGTTTTGAATACTACAATTTAGAACTTCACCTTTCACATCCTCAGCAGCTTGAGTTCATGTTGTGTCTATGTGCTTTTTAAATTTGTTTTGTAAGCAGAATTTATTTTCCTGGAAGTTTGAATAGGAATCTTAAAGGACACCACATTCAAAGTTAACATACATTTAGTTTTTCATATTTGTTTCTGCATTTGGTGTCACTTTTGCAAAATATAACTTTGTAACTCGAGAATTTGAAGAATTTACAGATACACAAATTAATATTGAAATTTTAACCATATGTTGGAATACACACAATATTCATTGTCATGTTCTCAAATGAAAAGTAGTAGAAGCTGTTTGGCACTCATCCCAATAAGGAGGGACGTTTTATACTAATTCCACAATTAACATGATCTGTGACGGCTCAGCTCTGCTCCTCGCTAGGAGCTCACAGCATGACTCCCTAGAGAGGAGTGAGCTGCTGTACTCACAAGCCCAGGTCTGGTGCCAGGGGAGAATTGTACCCTGTCTGGGAATCGAGGCAATGACATCAGCTTCTGCAACAGGCTCTTTGCAAAATGAGGTCTCTTACATCTGGACGACAGCAGTGATGAGTCAGTTTTAACTCCAAAGTCCCCTTCTTAAGTTACTTCCTCTCGTTCAGTTCATCGGATATTTATAGAGGACATGGTTTACTACCTACATATATTACCCTGCACTTGTCTGTGTCAAATGTTGTTTGCCAGGTGTCTTGAATAGCGTGTTCATCTTTTCATATTTCCTTTGCCACATACAGTATAATCTGGTGATTGCCAACTCTTGTGTCATCTGCACACTTCACAAGTTTACTAATGATGCCAGAGTAAAATCGAAAAATAGTAGATGTGAGATATAAATTCAAGATATCAATGAGGACGTGCATTGAGTCTAGCACAGATCATTGCGGTACTTCAGTAATTACATCACTCCCCAATTGTGTCCATCTGCTTTCAGGAAGCATCACCACCGCAGTCTTGAATGTGAAGCATTTGATTGGTTAACAAGATCTCTTGACCCCGTTGTGACCTTGCGCATGGTGCTGTTGGGGAAAGCAACTCAACTAGGGTGAGACAAGTCTCCGCAGAATGCCATTAATATAGGCAGGGATGAAAACTTGATATATGAATATTTTCCAGGTGTTTTAGTGCCGTAAAATTGTATTTCCTGATTTTGCTAACATTAAGAATTAAGCCTAATGTGTGTATCATATATATTTTTCATCACACTTTATTCAGGGATATTCACTAGATATGTATTTAGAAAGACAACAGAGAAGTTACAAACTAAGAGTGGTACATCTACAATATTTGTTTTCATATTTGGAATAAAACTGTGCTGTAGCCCTTCAAGTAGCATGGACAGAAACACAAACAGTCCGCCACTTAGTGGAATGAAGTGAAATTCCATCTCTGGCAGCTGTCAGTGACCCACTTCTCAGTTTTGACTTACAGATAAAGGCAATAAAAGGAGTGTCTCACCAGGCGATCGCCTTTTCAAGGTCTGCTCCCACGGCTTAATTCCTGACAGAGCACAGTGTTCCCAGCCTGGTGCCAGCCCACAGGGCTGAAACCTGCCCCCAGGCCGCAAGTCTCCCAGCGCAGCTGACAGAGCCTGCGCCACGCTTCCTGCGAGGTAGCACAGAGCCGCACTGCCTGCCAACCCTGCTGGCTTCGGCTACCAGTTTGCATAATACATCGGTTAAGTGTTTTTAGAGCAGCAGTAATGCACTGCTGGAGACGGGCTGTGCCAGGCTGAGTGGACCTGGCCACGCAGATACTGTATCTGGGGCTGACGGTGCTGCTGAAGAGATCTTCAGGCCTTGTGAGGAGAGGCTGGAAGGGTTAGTCTGGGAAAGAGGGACTTGTGACTTCAGAGTACATAATCACAGGACCTGACGTTTTCCCTTTCTCAGTTATGAATTGTGGTGAGCCAGGGAGCATGTGATGGTGGGTGTTTTACCACTTGCAACCTAATGCAAACGATGAAAGAGATGTGTGAAACCAGCACTTCACATATGATTAGCTTAGCAGGGAGAAGAAATCTGGGAAAGATTCAGAACTCCTCCACTCCAGAAACCTGTGGATGGCGGACGTGGAGGACATGTGCTGAAAGTTATTTTCATTTTGTGTTTTTTTATTTTATTTTGGAGACATCTTTCTAATAGAAGTGTGACGAGACTTCTAATATTGTTTCATTTGTTTTTTTGATAATTGATTTGATTTTTGGATAATTTGATTTGATCATAACGTTTATTAAGTTTATTAATTAGTGGTATTCTAGTTGCTGTTTCCTAGAACGCAGCAGGAACACCACAGTGTGCTACAGTAGGTGGTGAAGAACAGACTCAGAGTTTGTGGTGTCTTTCAATGTTTGTTTTTGTTTTTCTGAACACATATGTTGCAACCAGTTGTGCAATAACATCAATATGCCCGGTAATTACACAGTTTCTTTGTACAAACAAATTACATGAGATGCAACCAATTCGTTTTTGTTTGTGTTCTGTATTAAATAAGTGTAGTAAGTCCCCCTCAAAATAGTTTAAGAACCATAGTAAATATAAACATTTCTGCCTCTTATGACCAGTAATGTAATGTGACCTTTCACTTGACATACTGTATATGGCTCATTATAAACATATTATAAAAATTCATAAATGATTATAAACATTATAAACATAGATTCCTTTCCTGTGGAAACACATAATATCTTAGTAATTCATACATGAAAATTTCTCTATGCAAACTCTTCCCACTGACTGGCAAGCTTCAAAACCACCGAAAGGGCACATACAAAAATGAGGAAAGAGGCCTAGAGATTGAAATCAGCTGTTCCATAGAGAACAACAGCTACAGTAATCCCTGGATTGAAAACATACAGTAGTCTCTAATCAGTTTTTTAACAAAGGTTAATTAACTACTTGCTAACAGGCAACTGTGTTTTAAAGGCGAATGATGGTTCAATCCACACAGCATTCCTGAACAACAGCAGGAGATATTGCATTAAAAGCATTTGTTAATCAAGTATTATTATTTAGAAATATTTTAAGCATTTCATTGACATACTTACCCAAGAGTTTTACAATAGCCTTTATGTATCCATTTGCTATAGTACAACATCTTATTTTTATCATGTTATTTTTATTTTATGTTGGTATTTTCTTCTTTTGTCTTTTCTTGACATTTTGTAATCAACACACGACTACTGTGTGTGAATCTGTTGTTTGTCCAAGTTATGTCGTAAACATGAAAAGCTGTCAATTAGAAAGCAGTCGAGGACTGGAGACTTTGGCAAGGATGAAATGGGAGATTTACTTGAACCTGCTGATTAAGTCTTTTCTGCAGAGATCTGCGGTCTTCCTCCTGACCAGAGGGGCTGTTCAGAAGGGTGGTGTTTAGGTGCTGATCTCGAGGTGTACAGGATGAAAACCTGGTGATTTGTGTCCAGAGTAGAATTCATTGTCCATTACAGCTGCTGTCTATTGTCTAGCACAGCGGCCAGCTGTTGGTCGTTTAGGTTATGGCCAACCATAGTCAGAAGCTGATGAGGTTCTTGGGATGCCACAGACTTGACTGGAGTGGTTGTTTTTCCCAGAATGCGTATTAGAAGACTCTGTTAACGTTCGTTTCGGTCTTTTGAATTTACACAACTGGTTGTCTTCATAGAGCCGTAATTCAGACACAAAAGAAACAGAGAGACACCTGGCTATTAAATTATATTATTCTTTTCTGCTGGTAAGTTTTTTACAGTTTTTTGAACATATGAAACTACAGGGCTTGAGAAAAACAAATCTCTGTGTGAAGCCAATATAATCCCTAGCTGTGTTTTGGAAGAGTTTAAGAGTGCGATTTCATTAAAGTTCAACACAAATTACACAAACCAATATTTTTTAACTTGTCCTTTTTAGTAATCCTAACAATTTTTTTCCAATAACTGCCTGTAATTGAAGGGTATGAAGTCTGAGTTCTACAATAGCTTGATAAATGTTTGTTTAATTTAGTTTGCATTAATAAAAGAAACCCACAATACAGGGGGAGACACATAACATTGTCAATGATCTTGGCATTTCTTTCAAACTGTGACTCACTCTCACCCTCAGTAATTGCCCCTATAAATGTCAGGATCATATAAATATTATACTTTTCTCCTAATTTTCTTGTGTTACTTGTGTAACATGTTTATAAATGTCCCAAATTCTAGACATCATTTTGTTCATAATAATAAGATAGTAATAACAACAACAGTGGGGTGCTGTGTTCTCACTGCCTCTTCATCTTACCCCACACCTGAAGAAGGATATACAGCCAGAAACTCATAAATGTCCTGCAGCAGAACAGTGCTCTCCAGGATGCAGTCACACCTCGCACCTTGTCTGTCTGGAATCGGCTTCATGCTTCTGTGAGTCTTACTAGGAATAAGCATTTTGTTTGGTTATGGATGGTTGATGGACCATGGTGATACCAAATGAACTGCATTTAAATGCTCTCAAAATTTGTTTCTGTAAACGTGAAATCTTGAAAATTAAAAAACACATTAGCGGAAATAACTGAGAGCAGCAACTGTGCAATATGCAATCATGTCCTAAGGTTTCATATGTGTGAAACCTAGTAGAATATTTATTAAACCACTGATCCCAAACTATCTAGTATGTTTGGTTGCTACTAGATGCCCTCCAGTCATTTATTGGAAAAAGCCAGAATGACGTGTAAACACATCCAGCAATTATCTGGTGTGAAATGATGTCCATCGAACTCTTCCCTGTGTAAACTGTGGATGAGGAGGACGGGAGAGGAGTATCTGTCCGATAAAAGGCAGACGTGGTCAATAGCCAGCTCCTCAATGAGTGGACAGTAAAACTGGGCTCTGTCCCTGGATTTCCACAGACTGCATTGTCAATGAATAGACCAGAATTCTAGCACAGAGGTTTGTTATTGGTATAAATGAGTAAATGATCGCTGCAGTAGAATAGTACCATTTATCGGTCATGTTTTAATGACTTGTATGACTGGCTAAACCATTCCTGTGACAGGGAACTTTAGCTGAACTGAATGACCAAGCAAGTACTAAAAGTTTTCAAAAGGAATATTTTTACTCTACAAGGTGTATCTTACTGATACTAAACAAGCTTTGATCATGCTGCAGAGAAGACTGTATAGCAGGCGAGAGTGAAAAGGTCAAAGTAAGTTAATAATCTTGTCTCCCCATTAAACATCAGATGATAAACACTTTCCCAAAACAGTAGCTCTCTGCATGCAGTTAGCTTTTTTTCTAAAATTACCCACAAAAGGTCATTAGAACAATCAAGACTTATCTTAATTGATAAAAAGGGCTTTTCATTAACGGTCATTATACACGCTATCGCTCCACAGCAAGTGGGTGTGACCACCTTTATTTTAATTAAACAAGAGATTACTTGAAAAAGAAAATTGAATGACATAAGTTTAATTCCACTGCTTTCTATTCAAGAGAAAATGGAGAGACATCAAAGACTAATGGCCTTCAAATCAGTCACTTGCCCACTTAATGCTCTTAATAGCTCATGCATTCTGTTAGGTTTAATTATTTATGGGTAGTGCAAGCTTCATAACTTTTTGTACTTGGGGATTACCATTTTTACTGATAAAAACGTAGAAATCCCTCTTTATTCATATTGCAACATACTTATCCTTTCCCCCATGTGTATTACCAACCACACCATATTTTGGGCAATGTAGCTATATATATATACTGTATCCTCTGTGCAGAGAAACAGATGATTTTCTTAAAGACATTTTCTGTTCTAATTTTACGAAACCGCAGACAAAATTCGTTGAAAATAATCCCGGTGAAAGTGATTAGATCTCATTGGTGCTGCTGGCAGAGTAAGCGTGTGTCATGAATGTTTGCTGATATGAGCTGGAATCCAGTCCCACGGTGTGACTGCTGAACTATATTGAGGCAGGTATTTGGATGTGAATTAGCATTCGCACAGAAATGAGACGGGTCCCCTGCATGAATTTGGAACTGTTCAACTAGTTCACGGGGTCAAATGCTAAAATAGCTGGTGAATCAAGTCCTTACAAACCCCGAGTCTATTCAGCTCATGTAAACGTTAATACAGGGCTCATGTTGTGTTGTTTCAGAGTTAAGCAGCAGAAGATTTAAGTAATAGAAAGAAGCACTTACATTTGTAGACAAAAGACATGAACATTGCAGCTGAAAATATAACAAACTGTCCATGCATACTGTGCAATTTACAAGCCTTTCTGTAATTTATGAAAAAATAAAGGATTTTGACATGAAATAATAAAGCCAGTCCAGAGGGGGTTAACCCGATGGGAAATGTTTCATGCTCTTAGCTCTCCACTCTGCTGTGCAGAGTCTGTCACAGTGTTAAAAACTGTGAGGGAAGTTATATTTAGCGTTTCGGTGCTCCAGACAAGAAAAGGGCAGTCACTTAATAAATAAAAGCCTGAAGCCTGAGAATAATTGTGCTGCATAGCAAGGAAAACAATCCCAAAGTCAACAAGGAGCAGCCTGAGAAAACAAACAGGGCTGATGAGAACGGCGCTGATCCTGAAAGGCTCATTAGTGGCCAGATGCAGCCTCCTTCTCCACTCTCCTCAGCACTTCCTCACTTGCTGCCTGCTGACGGCCAGACTAAACGGCAGTGCGTCCCCACTGCTGAGTGATCCGTATTGTTCTGGCCAGCTCACCATTCCTCTTGACAGACTTAAAATAACAAGTCACATCGAACCATGGGTGTAAGACCGCAATCACAGTTTTCCACAGGCGATCTTAACAACTGGGTTGCGTTGGAGTATCATTTGAACTTTTTACATATTATTTTATATGTATACGATACTGTCCAAAAGCCTTAGCCATTTTGTATCGTTCAGTTCTTTTCACTCGTATGAAAATGCAGAAACATGGTTCTACTATGTTGATCTTCTACTTTTTTTTTTTAGCTGTTTGATTTAAGATTGCAGTAAATCCTGCTAGATCTGCAATTAGTAGTACAAAAATTAGCCCCTTGACTTGATGGATGTTTTAAAAGGCAAACAGCGTGTTAATGACAGGGAGCATGTGACAATCAGATTTCGTTGGTATAAATGTGATAAATGTTAAAGCTCCTCAGACTGCCTGCCTAGTCTACCTTGAGCAGTGATAATCACAGGATATTCAGTGTTCTGGCCAATGTGATTTAAAGATTGGTAATTGACAAGCATGGTTTCTTCTTGCCAAAACAGAGATGTAATAGTACCAGTCAAAGCTGTTCTAATAGTAGACAACATTCTTGCTTTGCCTGCTGTTTGTATTAAATAATGATCATTGATCAACTAAACTCTAGTGAGTCAGCCTTTCATCTTCCATAATGAAAGGCCCATCTTGTGTGGAATTAATCCAAGGGTTAACAAAAACATTATTGACAAGCAATAATGTTCTTTCAAACATGTACAGTAGTGATGCTAAACTAGCTTTTCAATTTGTAAGTGTTTATCAATCAATCTTTACAATACTGGGCACAGATCCAAATACACTAATCCATCCATTTTCTAACCGCTTAACCCAATAAAGGGTCGTGGGGGAGCCAGAGCCTATCCTGGCAAGCAAAGGGAGCAAGGCAGGATACACCCTGGACAGGACGCTAGTCCATCACAGGGCACACACACACACACACACACACACACACACACACACACACACACAGACACACACACACACACACACACACACACGCACGCACGCACGCACACACACACACACACACACACACACACACACACACACACACACACACACACACTTGAGCCAATTTTCCCAGAAGCCAATTAACCTAAAAGTGTGTCTTTGGACTGTGGGAGGGAACCGGAGCACCCAAGAAGCAAAGGAAACCCACATGGACACAAGAAGCAGATACAACGGCCGTACTGGCATTGCAGTCAGTCGTCCCGGTTGTACGGCAGTCTCTCCACAATGAAAGACGTCACACACACAGGTGTTGCCCAACCCCCAGCACATTCTCCACACCCTTCAGTGACCCGCCACTGGCAACGGGAGCAGGACAGTGATGTCTGGACGCTCCTCATCGCGAAGGTCAGCTGGTACAGAAGGCTCATCGGCTGCTTGAGCGGCGACTGAGCCGCCCTGTCTGGGGAGACACATGAACAGCATGCGTTCAGTTTGTCAAGGCAACAAAGGGTAAGTGGATGCTTTCAGCATTATTCTTTATCTCTAACAAAAGAAAAAATATTGTTGAATGTGTACTAGATCACACTAAGTGGAATATTATTGAGAATGTGCACTGCCCACTGAAGCAGTGAGACAGGATTGGGGGGAAGGGTGTTTGCTACCAGTTTTCACAGTTGCGACTCTGCCTTCAGACCATGAAACCCACAAATGCAGTCTTTGTCTTACAAGACAGGACTCAGTATATGTACAGTATGTTAATGAGTGTGTTATTCTGAGTGACAGCTCTAGTCTGAATACACATTGCAAGGCCATCTGCTTTGCCACAATTATAGGTCTGAAGTTCGATGCTATTTTTCTGAGTTAGTCTAGGCTCAACTTCATATCCCACAAATATTTTCAGCAGTATATCCTGATTTACAGTTGCGGGCCATTCTTTCTCTCCCTTTGACCTCAATCCGCGCCGGCCAAGGCCTCGCACAATATGTGCCTTGTTCTACTGACGGGCGATACCCCTCCTGGGAAGAGCTGACCGAAAGATCTGGTGTGGGGAAATGCCACACCAGGAGCCTTCATGCACCGACGGTTTTGGCACAAACAGTTTTGAGTATAACTGTCAATGCAGAAATCCATATTTGGGAAGATATTTGTGAATGCAGAGAACAGGCAGAGATGTAGGATCAGAAAAGCGGGCCATGTACTGTAGCAGGCAATATCTGCAGTGTGTATTGATGACCAAATTGCTTTTTTCAAGTAACTGCTATACGGATGCATTTCAGAAGCTCCTACTATATCCCTTTTATTTTACACCATCTGCTTCATAATAATTCTAACCATTCTTAGTAGGTTAGCTGCCATGTGCAGCATTAAAAAGGTCATATTCTTTTTAATGTCAGATATAATGCCACAATATAATATAGACATCTCTGAAACCTGGTCTGATCTATAACTCAAAGGAATGTGACCTCTGGGCATGGCAGCTGAACCAGGTTTGGTTTGTCATGAGTGACACACAATGATCAACAGGGAGTCCAATTTTCATCGACCAGACATTTTCTTGTGCTTTTGTGTTGTGATTTTAATCTCTGTAGGCTGTGTCAAGTGCTGTCGCTGTGTTGATGCATATTGCAGTCTTTTACCCAGAACTCTTCTGATGCATCACATATGTCTGCTACAGGACAAATCTGTGGTATTCCTAATTCTTTGAGATTTGGACCCTGGGCCGCTGATGACGGTGAGACGGTTACTTATTTGGCTGCATACTCCAAGGGCTTTTCACTCAGGGGTATTCAAGTGGTTTTCCACTAGGCTTCACCTGAATTCCAGAAAGAATGTCCTGTACTCTTTTATCCTCTTGTGCTCTTTCACATACTGTACATTTCTTTCCAGGGAACATCACCTCCTGAAAATAAAATCTTTTGCTGGCCGGAAGTTGTACTGCTAACCATGTGAAGCTGATACTCTAGTGCAAGCACAGCTCTCGGAAACATTCCACAGTCACATCCGGGATTTATTCGAGTCTCATATTATATTAATAATTAGCTTATATTTATATTATATTAATAATATTTGGATTTTATTTGTTGGAATTGATGTAGTACTAAACCTAGGAATTTAGGAATTTTGGAATCACCTATAGTTGCATAACTAAGCTACATGCTACACTACTCCACCTCTCACATTTGTAGAGTTTTTACCAAACAAAGAAGCAAAAAACACCCTTCGGCTGATTGAAATGCAAATGCAAAAGCAGCCAGCAGGTCCAAAGGGACTGTTACACCTCAGGCTCAGGAAACCTGAGCGATTCGAGCCTTGTTAGTCCCGACAGTGCTCGGGCACACTGTTCGCAGGTGATTAATGACGTGGATCAGGCCTGGACTTGACCACAGGGCTCCACCCGAAGCCCAAGTGGTCATCCTTCCTGGTTGAGGCTGGACATGTGGGAGACAGGTTTGTGGAAGGCAGATGGAAACAAAAGATCAAAAGATATAAATAGTAAAAAATATTACAAATATACAGTGTATCCAACAGAGTCAGAAATGTATCTGGTGAATCTTTAATGTCAATATTTAATGCCATATTAATGGCTGCCTGAAGCCTGCATTGCTCAGTGGTAATGCGGTATTTTATTACAAGTATCAGGAGTAAGAGACCAGCTCTTGTTTTACTCAGCACAGACAAACGCATTGTGTTGCTCGTGCTGCCTGTCAAGGTTGCTCTTGGAGTCAGAAGCTGACTGGGAATTGCACCTGATCTGAGCCAAGGGGCGGCCCCAGTGGGCAGCCAGGCTACTGTGTGAGAAGGGATCAAATACAATCGACAGGCGTAGGCCTGGCCCACAAAAAGACCTCTGTGGTTTTCATTAAAAGTAGGCAAGTCAGTTGAAGGCTCCTTGTTCGTCCCTGGCCCTGAGAGCCATGAGAACTGGCCTGTGAGAAGCTCCTGCTGGAGAGGAGCCAGCGGAGGCAGCGTTTTTCACAGGACCCCTCGCCTGCCAGGCTCCCCCCCGGCCGATCTGCGGCTGCCTGCCCCAGCCCCGCTCCGGCTTCTCCCAGCCTGCCCGCCCACACCGGTGGACACAGGGAGCCTGGGACCCCCGCGCCGTCAGGTCAGGCCAGGCCAGCCGAAGGTGGAACTGCCCCATCGCCACCCCTGCCTGGGCTCCCGTTCCCAGGCACATAGAGGTGACGACTCCTGAAATAGACAGCGTAGGCCACTTAGGGAAATAGGGATCAAAAAGTAGCTGGTGATTAACTGATAAAACGGGTTTACAGCCCTGCATATAACAGTGCACTCACAGTTTTTACATTTATAGCTACATATGACTGACTACTTGGATGTCGGCCATTATATATATAGACTACGATGAACTGCCAACAAATGTAAGGCAACGTTATAGTTGAATATGTTAAACTTCTATTCCGCGGTACGCTGAAATGGAGGCCAACAAGCATTCTATTGTTTTTCAGATTTTGACATTGTTTAAAAAAACAACATAACATTGCACAACATTTTTACCCATGTGACGATCTGGGAGCAGATCAAGACAGCAAACACAGGGAAGGCAATACGAAAAACAACAGGAGATGATAGGGGTGGAAGGGGGAGCATCAAGCAAGTTTTGAAGATTTGTGGTAACATTTCCAGATAATTTAAAAATTTGAATTACATGCAGACAACATACTGTTATCTTTCAAAAATAATTTATGTTTACAATTAGATCTATGATCTAATGCATCAAATTGAAATCCTATATTTAAGTTTAAATCAATATATGATATTTAAACAGACCACAGACACAGTGTTCTAGTGATTAGTGTTGCTATCATGCATGTCTTGGGTACAAATCTATTCTTGGGTACCTTCAGTGTGGAGTTTGTATGGCCTACCTCTCAACATGTAGGCTTTCACGAGGGCAGAGCATACCTTAGACAGGACACACACAGACAGTTCAGACCTGTGAAGCCAGAGTACCTTTGGGAAGTGAGATGAAACCCACTCAGGCACTGGGAAAATACTCAAGCTCCACACAGAAGACTCCTCTCAGGACCAAAGAGCTGGGAGACAACAGTTTCATCCACCGCAGTGCTGTGGGTTTTCAAAGACGTTTGGTTCATTTTGCAAACAAATGGGTGCTTTTGTTCTTCATCAACAAATTCAATGCATTAATTTCAATGTATCATAAAATGTAATGTAAAATCTTCTTTTCTGCACATGTAATATGAAGCATGTCCTCTGATTTGTTACATACTTCACTGTAAATTCTACCTGGGGCGTAATCATCCGACAGCTTATCCCAATGGATGAAGCCGTGATAAACAAAATATTGAAGTTTCACACACAGCTTTTCCTCCACCCCCAACTTGGGTCTCGGTGATGGATTGCTAAGTGGTTTTAAAATTATACATCTGCTACCTGCTTACCTTTTTGACCATATTGCCACAGAAGTTTAGTCAGCAATATACTTGTCACTTACAAAGCTGAACACAGTAAGCAATGCGATTTATATATAATGCTTAAACTTCCCCCACTGCTATTACAGTGTTGTTTGCTTGTACCACAAAAATAAGCAATGCCTAACTACCCTCCCACTCTTCTTCCTGTTGGTTTGCTAAATGAATAAACCCCTTTCACTGGATTATGTACAATTATACTCTTCACTCCCTAAACACAATCTGACCAAACCACAAGATTACTCAATGTTTTCATTGTCAAGAGAGGAATTTCTTTTTTAGAGATAGGAAGGGAATTGGAAAGGAATCTATTATTCAGTACTGCTCTGTGAACTAGGATTTGTTCTGATTCTGGATCATGTTTGTTAAAGAACTGTTCTTTGAAATTGTGCTCTGGTCCAATCCAATTACAGTGGACATTTTTTTTTCTCACTAACATATATCTTCTTTATAAATGAAGGTACAGCAGTATTGTATCGGACGTGTATTAGATAATGGAAAATATTGTTAGCAGTATATCAACAGAATTCAATTTCAGTTGATGTTAAAATGATTTTGACCACATTTGTTTGCTAGGGTGTTCATACTGTTAAAAAGGATACTGACATTGCTAGGGGGAAATGCAATTTTCTAAATGATTAAATGAAATTAGTGTACATCTGGGACAGTTTTGTTTTATTTACAAAGCTCGTCATAATGATAAAATGGTAGTAGTATTTTTTGACAGCTCATCAGATACCTCAATGCTATAGAACAGCCTCTCTATTAATTCAAAGCAATACCATGAGCATTCAAAGTTGTGCATGAATCTAATATTGTCAGAAATATATTTTTAGCTGAAAAATTTATATTCATAAGCGAAGTTTGTACTGAAACAGTTGAGGCAAGCTATTTTCAGTTTCTGTACTGGTCAATGCAGTAACAATGGAGAAGCTGAAAAACACGAGCCGAGCAGCTCAAAGGGAGGAAACTGTGACCCATGTCTGGGTTGGTACGGCGGCTTTTCTCTCTCGGCCCTCCCATGTTCAGTTTGGTTTCCAAGATTATTTCATCTCCCTAACCTGAAGGGGAAAGGACACGGCCTTCCACTGATAGGAGATAAGTTAATGTGAAAAATGTGCCCTGTGCTGATTACTCTTACTGCCATCACATTCCTATGGTATTCCCAACCATTAAGCTCCTCGGCTTTCAGCAACGTTTCTTTTCTTATGAAAAAGGAAATCACTGGTCAGACTGTTATGCTTTCTTGGAATCGGAGCTTTCATGATTTGTTGGCATTCTGTACCACTTCTTGCCAGCGGGAACATTGTGATTCATGCTGCTGTGCATTGAGGGGTTGGGCTCTGCGTGTGGGGCGTGGGGAGCTGGGTGTTGGAGGGTTGTGTGTTTGTGCAAGACTGTGTCTGTGTAAGAGCTGTCAGCAGGGGGTTCTCAACGTTTTTGACATTAGAACTTTGATAACAAACCACAGAAAAAGTTGCTGCAGTCTTAATGTAACTTCTTCACCCTGGTTCAGTGGCATCAGAGAAAATCTTTAGTTACTGCTTTATTTATTACAATACATACCTTTTCCTCTAAGAATTGTACATCAGTAGGAAAATTATGATATCGAAAGAAGACATTTGAAAAATACAGGTTTCGTCAAAAATAACTTCTACACTGGAGATTGTTATTTTGGTGCAGCTGCATGCTTATGGATGGGCTATTGTATTGTTCTACAAGTGTAGAAATGTCGTTTTGTCATCATTGTTTTCATTCAAACAGATCTCAAAATTGCTTAACTGCTCAAAATTAAATTGCAGCTTTAGAAAAAGATTATTTAAAGGTCAACTAAAATCTTCTGGATTGTAGCACTACAGGACCACTTTTCTACAGGGTGAAACTGCACATGTCATACTTCATCTGAAATGCCTAAAGCTTTGAAGGCAGAATACGTATGAAATCAACACATTGTAGGTCTGAAGCTTCTACTGAGATTTACTGAAATGTCTTTCACCTATAATAATGTAGTAGTGTTTAATTGGAGCACTGCTTTTTGATTAAAACACCTATTTTAAAATGAGTATACATTACTTGTATTTAAAAAAATGAGACATCGCTGGAAGGAGATTAATACTTTTAAAAGGTACATTACATAAAACCATAGCCAAAGGCCCGCTGTCAGAGACGAAAAGCCGGACGAAAGGGAAATACAATATATTCTGCATATTTTGCCCGGTCCACAATTGTCTCAGTAGGACAAAAAATAAAATAATAAACAGGGGTGGGTTTCCCGAAAATGATTAACAAACGACGTGAGAAAAGAATTAGTCAATTCTGCGAGTGTTTCCCGAAGGGTTTCATAATCCGAAATTTAACAACTGAGTTTAAATTACTTCTTTGTTGACTCCTCCCCAGCATCAAGGTGGGAAAAAGCATCGCCAGTCGAAAACTGAACCATCGATTTCACTTAGTGTCAAACATATGTCCTCACTGTTACAACCGAAAAGTATAAACGTTTTAAAACCAGTATTACAAAAGCATTAATTACACACGCCCGCGCGCGCACACACAATCCTTTAGTCAATCAATCCATTAGTCACATATCTATAAATAGGCTCAAAATTAAACGTTCCTTCCCTGCATAAATGAGGAAGAATGGCGAACGGCGGCCGTAAAAGAAAACAACACTTTTCAAACGAAGAATTAAATCGTCTGTTGGAGGAGGTAGAAAAAAACAAAGAAGTGCTGTTTTCCGAAGACCGATGCAATTTTGCAAATGCAGGGGAAAAAAAAGAAATGGGACGACATTGCAAACTGCATAAGTGCCTGCAGTGCTTTTAGAAGATCTGGCACAGAAGCCAGAAGAAAATGGCATGACTGTTCAAGTTTGGCGAAAAGGAGGGCAGAGTTGAGGAGAGAGAAGTCTGAGACTGGTGGAGGGCAGTTACTGACACTGCCTCTCACCCCAGAGGAGGAGAGGGTCCTGGGCATACTGGGGCCATCGGTGACGGAAGGAATACCTGGAGGGGTAGATGTGTCCTTGAATGAACTTCCATCTACCTCACCACAACCTGCCTCTCCCGTGCATCTTTCCTCACGCTCCAGTACTGGCTCATCTCCAGGGCCCTCACGCGCAGGGCTCAGTCAAAGGGCCCCACCTGAGAAGGACCGAGACTCTAATCCTTCTGGGTGTGGTCAAGAGCTGGTAGCGCTGGGAAAAGAGAGGCTTCAGCTGGAGAAAGAACAGCTCCAGCTGAAACGAGAAGAGCTCCAGCAGCGGGAGAGGCACTATCAGGAGCTGGTTCTGCTAAACAAGGCAAAACTGGACATCCTGGCTAAACAGCTCGCATTGGCAGAGGCGCAATTCAACAGGCCCTCCAATCCCGTGCCAATTATGTTGCCCTCAGAACAAGGTGAGTTATTTAATCAAGTTAAAATGGGGAAAAATGTATAGGCTTTACAGCTATTTCTGTATGACTGATCCATAACACAAGATCATGACATGTTGTGGCTGTCAGTTTATGTACTCTCTTTCCAGGCATGGCCACAACAGACCAACTGGAGCCTCGCTCGTGAAATACAGTTCCGCGCCCCAGTTGCAAAAGAGTGCAAAGCAAAACAAGAAAAAGCGCATCTCTGAGGTCAAGACAAAGTTTTGAATTGAGTGGAAACATGGAAATGGTAGGCGGTGTATTTGATGATGTAACAAATAAAACAGAACTGACAATGTCAAATAACAAATCATAATGCACATACTGTATTACAAGCATAAATAAAAACCATACACCGATTTGAGCAAAAACATTTGTGATATGCCTTCATGCATCTAAACCTGCCTGCTGAAGTCCCTCTCTCCCGGTAACTCAATAGCAGTGTTTTCTTCCTGTGTCCTCGTCATCTTCCTCTACAGCATGGGAAAGAAATACGCCAGCGTGCACTGCAGTAGTGTGAAGCATAGCACACAATAACAGCAGCCTTGCTAAGCCCATGGGCATCCCCAACGGTCTGCAGGAGTCCACCAGTGGCATCAAACCGGAGGGCTGTCAGGAGCTGCAGGGAGGGACTAAAGGCAAAGGTTCTGCTGGTTCCTCTTGCCAACTCTACCACCAGACCAAGGAGGGTCACTATTTCACCCCTGGGCACCCTGTATCTCTCTATTAACAAGTATTCGCTGAGAGAGTCTAGGGAGTTCATATTTGACTGCACAGCAGCAGCATTAAGACGAACAGCTCGACTTTGTGGATGGCGCAGTAGTCTCAAATGGTGCTTCTGATTCAAGACCAGTATTCTTTGGACCACGACCATCTTCACTCCAGGTGCATGATCATCATCACCTATCTTACCATATTTATTTATTTGAATGATTAACATGCGAGTCTGATTGGTTAAGTCATAATGTGGCTGAATGGACTACAGACTTGCTTAATAATTACAGCCAATTATTTTTGTTACCTCTATGCTGAAGGAAGAGTGAATTAAAAAGCATAACAAGGACTATAGGCTACAAAATCGTAATAAATATGCAAATATAATAATAATTTGCCCTCAGTCTTTATGCCTAGAACAGGCGCATCAGTGAGTATTTTTGTGCTGAAATAAGCAGCCTCTGGCTTTTTGGGGCAAAACTGCAGGCAAGATCCAAATAAAGAAGCACTTTGTGAATAATGGGTAGGTCAGGTTAGTCGCTAATTTACGAGCGAGTTTACGTACTACTTTAGTTAAGAAGGGTTTTGAGAAACAATTGTTAATTAACGAACATTCTTAAGATTAAGTTAACGAAGTACTTAGCATTATGAAGCTTTTGGGAAATGTACCCCGGATTGATAATTTAATTTTTCTCTCACAGGTCCAAACATCTCTTTTACAATGTAATCCTTGTTAGACTTATTATAAAACCAGGCCAGTGCTGGAGTCTAGAATGTAGAAAGTGCACTATATTATGAAAATACTCATATGTGTGTAAATATAACACCTTTTACAGGGTATACAAATATACCCTGTAAAAGGTGTTTTTAAAGCACAATCTCCGCAACACATGCAATGTGACAATTGCTTTTTTACTATATTCCCGATAGTACTAAAATGACATTGCACCATACCAACTGACACTTTAAGCTATGAAAGAAAGCATTTTTAATACGCTGTAGGTGGCATTTGTGCCAAAATCAATTTACTTCGAATTTGTGCTGACTGAGCAAGAGTTGCCAAATTGGCAACACAATGAACATACAGTATGCAGGCAGTTCCTTCACGGATGAAAATGAGTTCAAAAGTGATGTGCCCAGGGGGCTCTCTATCTTTCATTCCTGAACTCCCGGGTGAGGTTTCATCTCCAGGTATTCACAATCAGCCACCTGGCATTGTTTCTCTTCTTTTGCCAAGTGCTGAAAACATTAAGTACATTTGTATCTGTTTTGCACTTCAATTTTAAATTTAAATACCTTCTAAAATTAATTAGTTTTCTAACTAGGAGATGTCTGACTTGCAATATAATGGGAGAAGGGTCCACAGACTCAACAGAGAACTGCAGGCTTAACAGCAATCTTACTTGCTATAAGTAAAGTTTTGAAAATAGTAAACCTAATTTATAAGAATAGCTACAAAACAATGACTGTTTAACCTATGTTCCAGAATTCTTGAAATAAGCAACGAGGATAGTATATAAAAGCACAGCTTATGACGTGATAAATTTAGACTTCCATAAAGCTTTGGATCAGGTTCCTCATAAAAGTTTCAATCTCCAAATAGAAACTAAAGGGAGGTAAAATCTGCTCGGAGGTTGGAAGCTGGTTAAGGAACATGGAGCGGTGTGTCATCGTAAGGGGAACGAAATCTAATCGGGCAGATATAAGCAGCGGTGTCCCACACTGATTACTCTCAGGCTCTTTGTGGCTCCTGTACCACCATCTTTTTTCTTTCTAGTGTGTTTCGGAAATGAGTTAAATGGGCTGATGATCCAAGGATAGGAGGCTTGGCAAACAAACAAATTGAGGCGAAGGAATTCCAAAAGGACTATTACCGCCTGTTTAGAATATTGTGTTCTGAACAACCGTTGTGTTGGCCACCGTGGCTCAAGAGGATATTACAGCCTTCGAGAGAGTTCTAAGAAGAGCAGGAACATGATTGTTGACTAGACTTGTCTCCTCAGGAAATTGGCACATACAGATCGGTCAAGGAAGCTAAAAATGTCTGGGTTGTTTGGCCACCTCTTGTCTGCAGGCTTTCTTGCATTCTTTGTCATTGTCTTTCATTTTCTAGTTTCGTTAGGGCTAAATAACAGAGCTGCAACAAGGAGTATTTATATAGAATCTATTTCACCTGTTTCTTTCAACTATCACATATTTTCAAGTCAGAGGAATGTGCAAGACTCACTGATGAAATAAAGGGAATTTAAAAAAAACATATTTGTTAGGCCAAGGTGTGCCAGAATAAGTGGAGGAGTTGCAAATGGCTAATGTACTGTAAGCTCTTCAGTAGGAGGGAGAAAAGTAATTTCATTTTGGATTGAATTTTATTCATCAAATATCAAAGGTTGAGCAAAGAATGACCCTTAAAATGGAAAACAAAACAGTGTGTCAGGGTTAGCAGGGGCAGCAGTCTAATTCAATAACTTTCAGGCCTCTGGAGCTCTGGGCTGAAATCTGGCTTGAGTTACGAGTTAATTATGCTTCGTGGTCTCAGCGTAGTCCCTAGTGAACTTAAGCTTACATAGTAAACCACAACCCAGTTTAACACATTATTCAGTGGTTCTACTTGTACTTATCATTCTATGTATTGGAATAAAAGAGGACCCTTTAGGTCAACGTTAAATGTACATTGTCAGAGCTACACTAAAGTCCTTGTCAAAGCTATTGCTATGACTGGGGAAAAGCACTCACAGTAAATTGTAAGATTGCATATTAAATTAGAAGAGGCACAATATACCTTGGTTGAGCTCAACCTACTACAAGTATCTTTTAATTTCACCTATTATATTAACTCAAAGAATTCTCACCATTACCATTCTGTTCTAGCCCGTAGGCAGTCCGTCACATTTTCCTGCTTTAAAAACTCTGTCCTTCTTTGTATCGAACAGTACAGCAATTTGCAAACAGTGGGAATGAATCAGTAAGCCAGAACATATTTCTAGAAAGCCCTGAGTGAGCTGACCAGTGAACTGAAGCTTATGTAACCACGATCATAATCATCTGGTCCAGCCAATTTCCTATCAGTGCATTACATTAGGCTGACTAATTTCTGTTTTTGTAAGACTCTTGCTGATAGAAGTGGAGGTCGTGTGATCAACACATAATTACAATCAGCATTATCTTCATCATCAGACGCTGGCTGCTGTAATTGTGTTGTGTTGGATGTGGTGCTAACACAGTTCCACAGCCGGTCACAGCAACCAATATAATAGAGCTCTAAACAGGCACCATGTGCAATCTACTCTGTGATTCAGAAGAGTTTTTCATGACTGTAAAAGTCTGTTGTATGATGCGAAGCATACTGGTAAAAGTAAATGAAAGGGAGGTGTAGCAATGTATAATCCCAGGAAACCAGGAAAAAATACAACTTTTTTTCTTATGCTATTTACCCAGCTTTTCTCTTTCATTAACCTGAAACACTCCTGTCTACCCAGTGTTCAATTCTAATGATGTCTGCAAAGGGGAAAGCATTTATGAAAGAGTTCAATAATCAATCTTGTTTTTTTTAATGCTGTTGCTTCTGATTTCCTTTTCTTTAAAATTTCACCACAGGAAAAAATGTGTTACAGGGAAGCAGTTTACTTTAACCTGCATTTTCATGTTATTTCTGTTCTGAACGTGCTGTACATCTACGTAATCATGGTTATATGTTGCTGCTTCTGCTAAAATGATGTTTTTCTGTTAATTCTGCATTTCTGCAAAAATCCTAGAATTGTATCATCTGAAAGAGAAGAGATGTGCTGGGAATCAAATGTGTTTTAGACCTTGTGTGGAGGCATTGGATTGGTGAATTACTTACAGTACATGATTATATTCCTCAAGATGTTTGTGTCATTTATAAAGTGCACCTTAAGATTGCCAGAATGACTATTATTTTGCCATTCCTCACTTTTATGTTTGTATTTCTTCTTGGGAATATGCACTGCATTTGTATTTCACCAATTGGAGTACTGTGTAGAAATGGTCAATACATCACAAATACAGCGCATACTGTGAAACATTTATTTTCTAAAAAACGGGAATTCATTAAACTCCTCCTAAAAAAGACTCTTAAAAGTTTGTGTCAGAGTTTGGAAAACAAAGTGTCTCTATTTAATTAAACTAATTATAGTTTAAATAAATCTGTTAATTCAGTACACAGTACAGTGGCATTTTATCAGGGTAGCAATCTGGAATAAATTAAAAACACAACTGAAACAATTTAGTATTAAGAGAAAGCAGCAATATGTGCCAGTCACGTTCCACACTTTTGTTGGATAGGCTTTCCCAGAAGACTGGCCCGTTGTAAATGGAGACTGTACAAGGAATTGAACAGGCAGTCAGCTGATCCATGAAAGACCTGAACTCCCAAGTTTTTCCCACACCCCTCTCAATCTCAGGGAATGTGCTAAACCTAAAAATTCCAAACTGTTTCTCCTGTCTAATAACATCTCAACAAGACGTAGGGTTCTGCATTTACAAGTCCACTAACAAAGCGTGAACTCTGAAAAGAGGAATGGTGTCAATACGTGATTGAAATACTTAATTGTAAATTATTCTGAAACGATTGTCATCCTATTGTGTTTCAAGAACTACAATAATATCCAGCATTTCTGTCTTTCAGGAAGATGGGATAGATTTCTGACCTAGTCTGAGAACTTGAATAAAAGGCTTTTTCTTCATTAAAAATGTTTTTATCATATGCCAAATCGGAATGGCTTCTAAAGAGCTAGGTTTAAGAAAGACTTAATATTTGACATTTTGAGGACTGAGGCTGAGGAAGTGTTCATAGTCATTCACTCTGATCATAGGAGCAAAAATACATTGGACTCATTGAAAAGATAATCATTGCAGAAGACACCAGTGAGAAGGTTTTCACATATGTGGTATGTTATCTCATACCAGGGCCAGTTTCTAATCATTGACACCGACAATAGGATAATGTTTATGATGTTTAAAGGTAAGGTGAAGCAACAATCGTGCTGCAAAATGATTTTAAGATCATGCTTTGCATAGGAGTTACAGTACTTGCTAGCCAAGTACTGTTTTGAGGCAGGGCTTCATTAACATTTCTGTATGAAGTGCTTTTGATGAAGGCAAAAGAAATGTCTTTGCTTATTCATGAATATTACCAGGGCATTTACAATGATGCCCTCAAATCCCATACAGTACCTCTCATGTCCCATGGAAGGATATAATTAGCCAGCATCCATATCAATCTGCATCTCACAACTGGCAGCCCACTGAAGCTAAGCAGGTGTGAGCCTGGTCTGTACCTGGATGGGAGACCTCCTGGGAAAAACTAAGGTTGCTGCTGGAAAAGGTGCTAGTGGGGCCAGCAGGGGGCGCTCACCCTGCAGTCCATGTGGGTCCTAATGCAGTATAGTGATGGGGACACTATACTGTATATAGGTGCCGTCCTTTGGATGAGACATAAAACAAAGGTCCTGATTCTCTGTGGTCATTAAAAATCCCAGAGCGTTTCTCAAAAAGAGTAGGGGTGTAACCCTGGCGTCCTGGCCAAATTTCCCATTGACCCTTCCCAATCATGGCCTCCTAATAATCCCCATCTATGTACTGGCATCATTACTCTGTTCTCCTCCCTACTGATAGCTGGTGTGTGGGGACCGTTCTGGCGCACTATGGCTGCCGTCCCATCATCCAGGGGGGGCTGCACACTGGTGGTGGTGGAGGGGAGTCCCCATTACCTGTAAAGCGCTTTGAGTGGAATGTCCAAAAAAGCACTATATAAGGGTAAGAAATTATTATTATTAATTATAATTGTGAATATAATTGTAATACAGAAAGAAAAAAAGTTAACAATATATTCCTCATCCCCGGCTCCTCTACATATTACTTGTTATTTCATAAAATATCTACAGTTGTTGGATGTATTTTTAAGGTAAGAACAATGTATCTTACTGTTTGCAAGTCATGGCACAATGTGGTGGGTGTAATTACTAGCTTACCATACGGTATGTAAAAATTGTCAAGTAGTTTCAAAAACGTCAGGAAGACAATCACAGATTCAGCTTAAACATTAGGTAGGGTAAATGTAGGTTTACTCTGTACAATTTGGCAGCAACATCTTTTCTCTTTTTCTTACCAATATTCTGACTAAAAGACTTTACATTTCTGAGTGCTATGGCTCACAAGGGGAGAGCAGAGCATGTTTCTTGCAGAGCTCAAATACCAGGAGTCACAACAACACAGCACAGCAACCTGAGAGTTGCATCCTTCAGGAACGCAACACAACATCTGAGCTTCTTGAATATGACCTTTTCTGCCCTAAGGATATCCTTAGTAATGTGGTTAATACTGTATATAAAAACTTATAATGTTATAATGCTGAGTATCGCAGACCACATCACAAGAAATTCCAGGAAACAATAATCCATGCAGAAACAGAAGAGCTGTATTTAGAAAAGCTCACTATCTACATAAAAATGATTTGCACTCTTGGAGGCTGTCCAGGAGTAACGCATTGACAGCTGACAGATGAAGTCACCACCTTCTGTGTGCCAAAGAAAGTCTGAGTTAGAGGCAAACAGTGTGGTGGAGTAACCTATTCACAGATTAATGCCATGTTCAATCCAGTTGGTTTGTTTTTGCACTGTTTGAGGAAAGTGTAATGAAATAAAAAGGAGGAGGTCCTTGAGATTTTTCTTTTCTATTTACAAGAGAAAGGTGACCGGTGTCAATTTTCCAGCAGGCCAATACAAGACCACACACAGCTGTGGCACTGCAATGTCATGACTTCAAGAAAACAATGTTGAAATCTTGTGGTGGCCATTTTTTTTCTCCTGACTGGAGTTCAAGAGAAATCTGTGGGATCAACTCAACTATCCCATGAAGAGGAAACAGCAGCGAGCGGCCAATCTCAGCAGGTATACCAGCAGCTCTATCACCCTGCAACTCATCTGGCAGCCCACTGGAGCTCAGCAGGAGTGAGCCTGGCCAGTACCTAGATAGGAGACTCCTGGGAAAGCTAAGGTTGCTGCTGGAAGTGGTGTTAGTGGGGACAGTAGGGGCGCTCACCCTGTGGTCTGTGTGGGTCCCAGTGGAGTAGTATAGTAATGACAACGCTATGCTGTAAACAGGCGCTGTCCTTCTGATGAGACATACTGTAAAACCAAGGTCCTGACTCTCTGTGGTCATTAAAAATCACAGGGTGTTTCTCGAAAAGAGTAGGGCTGTTATGCCAGTGTCCTGGCCAAATTTCCCCCAGGCCTTTACCAATCATGGCCTCCTAATAATACTCAATTATGAACTGGCTTAATCGCTCTGTTCTCCTCCCCACTGGTAGCTGATGTGTGAGGAGCGAACTGGTGCAGTCTGGCTGCCATTGCATCATCCAGGTGGGGCTGCACACAGTTGGTGGTGGAGGGGAGTCCCCCTCTGGAGTGTCCAGAAAAGCACTTTATAAATGTAAGGATTATTATTAGTTATTATTAATCTCTGACCATCGCCTACAGCTGCATTGGAAGAAGAGGGTAACATTCCCTAGGGTTGATCAGATCTGTGACTCAGCACTGCCAGAACTGTGATAATACCCAGGAAGACTGTACCAGAAACTAACTTTGTAATGTTTTTATTTTGATGAAAATGGTACATGTTACGGTTTTTAATCTTTGCTTTTGTTCAATTTTCTGTGACTTTATATGATACCTATGTTTAAAATATTTGATCAAATCTTATAGACTTACATATTGTATTTCATTTGTGCGTTAGTATATATAATAGGACTTTGACCTTAAGTAAAGAAAGTTGCTGGTGGTTTTGTGAATAAAACAGTGTACAAATGAAGAGGTGAAAAACATTCTTGTGACACACTACATGCCAGATGCAGTAGTGTCTAACAGGCAGTTAGACACATT
Organism: Lepisosteus platostomus; assembly: GCF_059453375.1. Classification (NCBI taxonomy): domain Eukaryota; kingdom Metazoa; phylum Chordata; class Actinopteri; order Semionotiformes; family Lepisosteidae; genus Lepisosteus; species Lepisosteus platostomus. The sequence continues at coordinate 78,048,913 of NC_142613.1, read as the reverse complement.
GTATTATTAAATTATGTCAGGTTGTATTGGAAGTGGCTAAAACTCCCATTTGAAAAATAATCTTTGAAATTTGAACATTTCTGATAGAGCAAATCTGCCACAAAAAGTGTGTCCCACCTGAAAAGACGTTTCTTATGGGACACACACATGGTGTAAAAATCATCACAACATGTACAGATTCACACTTGTAAAACTGCTTGTCTTTAATATCACAATGTATATTGATCTAAATGACAACACTGCTGTCACAGTACATTGTTGACATTGTGTAAACAATAAGGAAATCCAGTAGACATAAGCAATAATGTGGTAATATGCCGCTATTGTTATACTTTCACAATGAAAAGAAATCAAATGAAACAGTTCTCCAGTAAGTCTTAACCTTGGTGTGTTATTATAAAATTACATTAATTTAAAAGAAGTGTAGCATACAAAAATGGTGCAAATTTTGGGAAAAAAAGATTAATCACAGTAAATCCATAATACCAGAATCATGGAAACATGGGCTAACAATGAATTGCTGCATAAATTTACATGAATATCTTAAGCTTTTATGAGAGTAAAATAAAGTTGCAAGTGCAGAATAAAGCTGTTAATCATATTTTGAGGATATCAATTTTCAGTGATGATAAAAGTTAATTCAGAAAATATACTGTACATAAAACCTCTTGGTTTTTCTCTTTTAATTTAACTTTCCTAATCTGACTTGCTACCCATTATCAGTCTTTTGTTCACCATCGTTCTTAGAAACTACTTGTGCAGTCAGCCGATATCAGGAAAAAAATGCCACATGAGCACAGTCAAGACAAGGTTGCATTTCACTGAGTGAAATTAGGCTGAAACTGGCCTACTGTATGTTAACTAAAGTTTATATTGCTTGTTTATTTACTCAGCCTCCAGTTTGTGCTGCCAAAATTATGCCTAGATTGTTTTCTTTTAGCTATGGGATCTAATTGGATTTGCTACAGATCTAGTATTCAAAATAGATGCTTCAGTAATTTAGTTTGAAAGTAATCAATAAATAGCTCAGAGTTTAGTACTCTAGGTACTCAACTCAGCAAGTTTTCTTTTCGGCTGAGCACAAGCTCTCTTGTGGCAGGCACATTTATCTTTGGCAAGCTCCATTGTCATCCTAGCCTTCTGACATGTGACACTTCTGTGGTTTACAGAACAGACAATGTCTCCTGCTAGCTATTGTTAAGTACTATTTATAAAGCAAGAAAGTGGTGAGAGAAAAAACAACCACATGGGTCCCATGGTGGTATATCTCTGACCTGAGTTTCGAATAACATGCATGTGAAGCGAACGGAGCATATAATCTCGTGTACGGAAATTACTCTTCTGTGCAATGCGAAAAAAGAGGCTTCACTAGAAGCCTCACCATCTTCTGTTTTGAATGAGATGCATATAGTGTACCAACTGGTTGCATAATAGAAAAACTTGATTTTAGTGCAGATTATCTAGGAAGGGTCTATACTGAGATTTGCCCCCAAGGCAATGATAAAGAGGGCACAGGTGCTATATCTGGCTGTAAGTGACATAGATCTTTAAGAATGTTTCTCTGGATAGCTGTTCAAAGGACTCAATCACCATAGAATTGGAATGCCTGATAACAAGAAAAGGTTTCTTGTTACAGGAAACTGTAGTAACTTCATGCAGCAAGTTCGGACAGGGTGGTCAGGTCGGAATAGCTTGAAATATCTCAGTCTCAAATCTACAGGACGTTCTATAAAAAAAAAGTAATGACATAATTCTGAAGGTATATCTTAGTACAGGGCACCCTCTAAGAAAATAGGATAACTTCAGCCCTGTTTGGTTTTAAAAAGAATTGGTACAGCTAATGAACAGCAGTCTGCACCCATTGAACGTCACAGTGTCTTTGTCTCTTACAGAGGAATAACATTCACATGTCGAATTTGTGCTCAATATGCTATATTCCCTTAATAACAGGGATCTTGTTGCTGAAGAAACCTTGATGTTTTTTTTAATCATTTTTAATCATTTTACTGACACTACTAGAAGCTGGGTTGAGGTTTCCGAAATAATAATAAGTCCAGTTCACTCACCACACACAAACTATCAGTGGGGAGAAGAACAGAGGGATGGAGATTACTAGGAGGCCATGATGTGTAAAGGCCAGTGGGAGGTGTGGCCAGGACACCTGGAGAACGCTCCTATTTCTTTCAAAAAACACTTGATTTTTAATGACCACAAAGAGTCAGGACCTCAGTTTGCATCTCATTCAAAGGACGGCGCCTTTTAACAGTAGAGTGTCCCCGTCACTATACTGGGGCATTAGGATTCACACAGACTGCAGAGTGACCCCACTTACACCACCTCCAGCAGCAACCTAAGCTTTTCCCAGAAGTCTGCCATCCAGGTGCTGACCAGGCTCACACCTTCTGAGCTTCAGTGGGCTGCCAGGTATGAGCTGCAGGGTATAACTGTGGCTGTAACTTTGCTTAAGCTACCTGCCACTTCCTGGGATGCCCTGTACTGAAGCTTACTTCATTACTGAACTGTACCTTGCAAAAAGCACAGTTTCTTTGCCTTCTGTCTAGATGAATTTACAATTCAAAATGTATGAAAATATTCTGATTAATATGAGCTACATGTGCAAGTTGGGGGGATTGAACTCAACAGAGTGGGAGCCTCCTCTGAATGGCCATCAGCAGTTTTCCCAGACAGCACAGCTACACTGGCTGTTAATACTGCTAGATTGCTCCTGTAAATTGATGCCTTGAGTTTAGTGCTCGTCTTCATTCCTATTTTGTGTGTTATTGAGAGTTTCTGTCATTGTGTCTCATGTACAGTATGTCTCTACCTAGAATTCTTACTTCTGGGCAACACACATAGTAATTGGACAGACATTAATACAATAAAAAAATAACAAGAATGTTGAATTATCTTATAAATGCTCATGTATGAGCATAGTTTATACATATTACTATAATATTCCTTTTAATATGCAGCCTGTACTACCCTCTACTAACTTCTGCTGCATTTCTATTTTTATTTACAATTTATACTTTCAAATGTGTATTCCTGTATCCATTTCTGCTTTTCATTGTCGTATTCATTGAATTCTACTGTCTCACATATTGTTGAACTTTAATCGATCGTTTAGCAATTTAGAAACGATATATACTGGTTACCATGACCACTTTAATAATAATTAAATAATAATAATATTGTATTTATCATGCATTTTTCATAAAACAACCTCAAAATGCAGTACATTATATTTAAATATATGCAATCCCAATTAATAAACAAAATAGAATACAGAACAAATTCCAACATGTGAGAAGAGGATACTGGGTGTTGTATTGTATTGCATTGTCAGCAAGATCAGCAGAAGAAACTTGAGATAGACGAACTGTGAAAATACAGATTTTAACAGCTCTAAGAGTAACCTTGGGGAAAATCTACATAAATATTGAACTGTTTCACTGCTTCCTCTCTACGTCCATAAATGCTGTCTTCTGTTGGTTATATTTGTGTTTTAGGAAAATTTTTGTATTAATTTCAAAGTTGGAACTGCTCAAAGTCTTTGTATGTACTGTAATTTTATAGGGTAAGGTACAGACAAGTTCATTCTTACTGTTTATTTTCTAAAGAAAGTCACATGTACAGTAATTAAAACCCTTCGTCGGTCGTTCTGACTTCCATAATACTGTTCTCATTCACGAAAAGGGTCATTTTTCAGAGACACAGCTACAATCAAGGTGATTTATCAAATGCTTTCTCATCTTCAAAACATGTTTAATCAAGTCTGCGATTTTGGATGTATATGGTTTTATTGCTTCCTCTTTGAGAAATAAAAAGGTGAAGGCAAAGAAAGGTGATTTCGAGCCTTCTTGGGTGTACCGTGTATTACATTTTATTTCACAAACAACATGGTAAAGTACAAAGCTCAACGGGATACTGTGTTCACACCACAAACCTGTAAAAGAAATAAGAAGAGGCAGCAGAAATGAAGTACCCAAACACAAATTTAAAAATATAATCTTATTACATAAATGCAAAATAAATTCACTTTGGTGGCCTTGAACATTGAGTTCCATGTTACTGAAACACATTCATTCTAATAACATTTTCAGCTATACAGATGTGTCTGGTTTGAAACAAAAACCAGTGCCCACAAAACTGTTGAGAAAAAAAGTAGAGAACATTATTGAGACATTTGGGTGATGTCTTCTCTTGTCAAATGCATATTACGTTCCAAATTCATCTTTAATTAACTTCAAAGTCAGTTGCCCACTTTCAGGTGTCGTAAGGTGTAAGTACGGAGAGTTTTTGATAAGTATTTATTATGGGGTTTTGATGTTAAGCTTCCAAAAACATCAGTTACAAGAAAGAAGTATGTTTGAACACCCACTGTGATAATTGAGAAAATTATTGCTAATTGCTAACTTTTCAGCGCTTCCACTATATTCCCTCTAAATATTTGTACAGGAAATTCTCAAAACATGTGTCAATGAGTGAATGACAATTATGCTGTAATGACATCATGATATTTCCCATATTTATGCAGTGTCAAATGTTGTTTCATCATGGGCAGCTCTGACTTCTCACATGTAAGAAGTTGTTTGGAATAAAGTATTATATTCTGAAATGCCTTTGGGAAAAATATTTAATAAGCGCACCATTCAATAAACCAGTTTTTAATTCCAAATAAATCAAAAGGCAAGTCGATAACTGACATTATCGACAAGTTGATAGCTGATAAATGTTACAGTAGATGAATCAGTACTGTAAAATTTTGAAGGTGTGCTTCACAATACTTCGCGATACAAAGGAGAAATTAAAATAAGCTAAAAAGTACTTTGAAGTTGATGAAAATTTGTCACTCAGAGGCAGATTACCCAGAGCTCTCACCAAGAGCAAACGAAAAGTCACCAAACCCCTTGGCAACACATAGAATCAAAGTCTGCAAAGAAACTCCTGGAGTTTATATCAGGAAACATCAGGACTGGTCTGAAAAACTAGACCACATGATCAGTGAACCTATTGATCATGAACAAGGCTTGTTGTATATGGAAGAGCAATTCCAAGCACAAGAAGCTGACTCAACAACAAGCCAAGGTGTGGGTAATAAGTGCAGGTAGTTGTAGGTAGGTGTAGGTAGCAGAGGTGGTAGTTCAAAGGAGAACCTGTGACATGAAATGCAGATGGAGGACAGACAAGGCAAAGAAAACACAGTACCTCGCAGATATAAAGGATATTTTGTGATTTCTTCATAGCCACAAGGACTGTTTAAGACCCAAGCAACCAAGGACCAGTCTTTTTGAGAAACTGAGGAAAGGATTGACTAAGGAAATGGAGTCAGTCAACACCTGCTGGAGGAAGACAAGACCCGATTAGAGATGAATTTGGAATTTCAACACTGTAAGAACTGTTACAGAATCAGAGGAGACCATTCACCCCATCTAGCTCATTTGTTAGCTAGTAGCTAAGTGATGCAAGGATCTTACCCAGTAGTTTCCTGAAAAAATCCAGGGTATCAACTTCAACTACACAGCTGAGCAGCTTGGTCCCTACTTCCACAATCCCCTTAGGAAAAAGTGCTTCTTGTTCTTGGTTTTAAACACACTAGGTGCAGAGCTCAGGCTGTCTCGTGGCCTCGTACCTCTGGCTCCAATTGACAGTGTGGGTAAAGTTCTCTGCTCATTTTTCTGCTTGTGGTCCACCAGTGTTTGACCACAGGATCAGGTGCCTCATCGGAAGGGAGATACTTGTGGTTGATTGAGTCCTGCAACTCCCAGGAGAGGTTACAAAAGAAGACGGAGTCAAGTTTCAGGGGAAAATGCAGGACATCTCCCCCCACTTCCTTGACCACCTGACACATCCAGTTCCTCGTGATGTACTCGTGCCTGCCTCCCCAGACCAACTTGAAGACCATTCCTTGCAGCGCTCCTCTGAATCTGGCTGGCAGCGCGTACACCATGGCCAGGTAAGCTAAAGCCAGCAGGATGTTTGCTTTCAACTCCATCCTGTGTCTTCCACAGACCCAGCTTCCCTTTGAAGATCCTCTCAGTCCAGTTTAAGATCTCTTTGTCCTGTCTCTGGAACAGCACCCCTATTATCTTCAGGAGCTCCATTCAGAGCTTGAGACCTTTCGATGCCATCTTCCTGTTTTTCCAGGGTCCGAAGAACTTGACCTTGCTCTTACAGTAGTTGAGCTTCAAGCCCAAGGCCCTGGAGTGTTGATTCATGCCCTGTAGGGCTCTCTGCAACCCCCTGTCGGATGAAGCTAACAGGAGATCTTGAGGACTTCTCAAGATTGCCAGGTCATGGATGACTGGGTCCTGTCTCACTGCCTCTGCCAATGGTTCTGTAAAGAGAACATAGAGAAGAGGTGAAAGAGGACATCTGTGTCATGATCCGGACTGCTGGGGGATGAAATCCAGATGTCCATTCACACTGCCCACTTCAGAATACAGTATCCTTATCCAGCAGCTGAAACTCTCTCCGAAACCAAAGCGTTCCAACACTGTGAACAGATAGCTGTGAGTTATTGCTCTGTGAAAGGCTTTCTCGTGGTCCAGGCTTGCTGTCATCACGGGCACGTTTCGGTCCTTGGCCCAGGCGATGGAGTCGCCAGTGAGCTGGGACAGGGTGGTCCTCAGTCCACTAGCTAGTAGTTTGGACAGGATCTGAACATCCTTGCAGAACATTGTTAATTGGCCTCCAGTTCTTGAGGCTGGCAGAAGACAGAATATACTGTAGAAGCACTCCTAAACATGGTGTTCCTCCCATTTGTTCATGTCTAGCCAATTACTGCACATTTAAACACAACGATCCTGCCACTTGTTCGGGTTTGGCCATTTATGGATTGTTGCCATTTACGCCTGATGAAAGAGTAGGTCTGTAACAAAAGACTCACATACATTCTTGATCAAGATATTAAGGGTAAGGCAAAAAATTACATATTCTTTACTATGGATGAGGATTATGTTTGTCAGGTTTGATTGTGTCTTTTCCTAGATCTGTCCCTCCTCCTTTATCCTCACCTCTCATCTGTTGGCAATGAATCATTTAATGACAGCGTTGGACTCGGGATCGGGGATATGCTGTTAAGGGCGCCTGTCTTATATGTATGGTCTCCATGACTCTGTTATTAAGGTGGATTTACCACTGTATTCATTATCACCTGCAAAGGTAATTCTAACGTCTGCTATTGGGTTGAGAAAAACATCACTATACTCTTAAAAAATGTGTACATTGATGGTACAAAGTAGCACAATAATTTATTTTTGCCTTTAATTCCTCAATGAATATTTACTTTAAAATATTTTTATGGTCAGTATTGTCTGACAGTATTAATTAATACTAAATATTAATCAATTCAAACTTAACCTTAAATTTAATTGATTCATATTAATCAATTAAAACCTAAAACTTTATTAAGTCATCTTAATTTAATTTGTAATTCATTAGTTTCCAGCTAGCATGTAGGTGTCGGGTGTCCGTTACTTTTTTTCAGTGGCTTGTCTGATAGTGGGGGGTGGCATAGAGGGTAACCAAATGGTCTCATGTACCCCGGTTCTCCCAGCTGTGTACATGGGGACCAGCAATCCCAGTGGTGGACTGGTGTCCCATTCAGAGAGGAGTCACATGCCTTCAGTCCACTGTACCATATTGAATTCGGGGTGCCTTTTGAAGTTAGCGGTATGATACAATACACTTTTGGAATCTATTTCTATTAACAATATTAGTTATGATAGCTTTTGAGTTAATAATAATGATAATAATTGCTTACACTTATATAGCCCTTTTCTAGACACTCCACTCAAAGCGCTTTACAGGTAATGGGGACTCCCCTCCACCAGTGTGCAGCCAACCTGGATGATGTGACAGCAGCCATAGTGCGCCAGAACGGTCCCCACACACCAGCTATCAGTGGGGAGGAGAGCGGAGTGATGAAGCCAGTTCATAGAGGGGGGTTATTAGGAGGCCATGATTGGTTACACGCTTACTCTTTTCGAGAAACGCCTTGCATATATGTTTAATTGGCTATAGTCTTAACAGTGTGATATGGATGGTAAAATGCCTACATTAATATTATGATGTTATATAGTAGAACTTTAGAAAAAAGCCAAAAATCAAGTCAGAATTTTGTGAATATGTTTTGCTCCTTCAATTAAATACCTTAAAAGTCTTTCAGTGAAAGACTCTGCAAATTTTTAGTTTAGAATAGGGAAATATATTTTGCAGTGTTCAAAGAGTTCCAAACATTAATGTATTTGCATTTTAATGGTTTTATCCATAAACATTAAATATTGTCACATAGCGTTTCCAAGTTTAATTATAAGAATAATATAAAGTCCATTAGTTTTAAACTCTGAAGTCATTGAGACCATTGAGATTTTTGTTTTTAAATACCAGTTGTTGCTGTTGGGTGTGAGCCTTCCAAATCAGTTTTTGGGCCATACATGTGGGTAGGTATTCTTATGTTCTTGTTTTGATGGGATAGTAAACAGTCTGGTAGCCTTAAATTTATGATTAGTCATCATTCAACTTGTGGAGGTTGAAAACCAGTTGCCCGAGCCCTTCTAACAATTATTTTCCAGTGGTAATGATACTGATTGGATTGCTTCTGTGTTTTGACAACCCAGATAACCACAAAACACTGCAATATCTCAATGAAAGCATTAATTTTCAACCAATCTATCAAATGGTAATAAATATGATCATTGTCTACTAAAATATTGTAATTTTGGGACAGATTCATTTTAGTGATATTGAATACTGATAATCTTCCAACATTTCATGTCTTTGTTTACACAACAAATACTAAACATACACTTGCATTTTCTTTACCAATACCAGCTTTCAGTTGCATTGTTTCTGCTTTTTGGTTTCTGTTTGTTTGGTTTATGACTCAAGCTGTCATTATAAAGAATTAAATTAACAAAGTGAAGGGTTTGAATGTGTCTTCAGCTGTTTTTTGTATAATAACAAGTGGCAAATAGTTTAGTACACTGCATTGTTTTCGCTTTTCACTCAGGTAAAATTCATAATAAATAATTTATTAAGGCAGAGATGTCAGTTTTTTTATAAATTCTTTAGCTTGCCTTTGCTCTTGCATGTGGTGTAACTGCAGCTGATGTAAATGCTTCTAAAATGTAGTATTTGAGATATTTCTTCAATTGCATTTTAAGGATGATTTTGAAAGTAACATCTCTACCTATTCTGTCACTTTTCTGATTGGTTCAGTTGAAGCAAATAGCAACATATAATGCAGAGCAAAATGTTATAAAACCCAAGGCAGGCCAGCACTGAAACTGATTGTGCTTATAGCACAGCTGAATGTGTCTCGACTGTTTTTTTTATTTCCTGGAGGGGTGTGAAACATCTTGAAGGAGTCAAATTCACAGAGCACAGGGGTTAATACCCCTGCCCCTCAGCAACAGACACAGGATCATTAACCTCAGAGAAACAGACTAGAGCTTGTTTCACAGCTCATCACAGACGCACCAACCGCAGGAAAATCAGAGCCTCTGAGCAGCCTGCTCAGCTGCTGAGAGACAGGGCAGAATCAGGTTATCTGAAATCACAGTGTGAATGTTTGACCTTTCTGCCCGGAGGTAAGTGTGCCGCTGTCAAGGATTCTGGGCTTTGCTGTGGTGCTCTCTCTCCATCATTGCCGTCTCTATTAAAGGACTTTCCCTTCAAGCAGTGCTGTCTCATATTTCAGCAATGGAATGGCAGATATTCTCAATCCTTTCCGCCTGGGAGAGGTAGAAGTAAAGGTGCCAGAGCTTCAGGATGACTGATGAAGGACTGTCCACAGCAACTGATTACCCCAGAACCACTTCCCCTCTCGGATTAGCACACTGGAAAGAGGTAAGTCTCATATGAATGTGTTTTTCCTATTGCATGATTATTAAGTTCTGTATTTTTTTATTTTTGTGAGCATGCATTGGCTTACATATAAAGTCGTAATACTGTACTATAACAAGGATGAAGTTAATATTTTCTCAACCGTCTTAGCATTCATTTAAAAAATTGTCACGGAACAGAATTTCCTATTTTCATTCCTCAAAATCTAGCAGTTTCTTAAATTTTACACATTTATATTCTTAGGTTTTACAATCCGTATTAATCTAAAATACAGTGCTCACACAAAGTGGTCTGTATTTGTAGCTTTGCCAGTTTTGTTTTTATAATGATGGTTTCTGAGTTTCCCAATTCGTTTCACACAAGCGCATTTGCGTAGTGTACCATGTGAACGCCAGGGAACCAAAGACATTGTCTTTTCTTGATGCCAAGACACACTTCTTGCTGTCTATGCACTCATTGTACAGTGCCTTCCAAAACTATTCAAACCCTTCCTTTGGCAAAAGCTCAGAGTGAAAACTTCTTCTGGCAAAGTAAGTTACAATAAATATAAAAAAAAATAAAAAAGACCAATTGAAACTGAAGTATGTTGGTTGCTTAAGCATCCCAGTCCATGAACTTAACATCTTGTGGAAGCAGGTACTGTAGCTTTAATCCCTAGTTTGCTTGGGTTAATTTATGGGCAGCAGTTTTCAAATCTTTCCACAGAGTATCTATAGGATTCCAGCCATGACTTTAACTGAGCCACTCAGGGAAGTTCACTTTTTTATTCTTAAACCACATTAGTGTAGTTTTGGTTTTTGGGTCATTATCCTGATGAAATGTCTGTCCCAGTTTTAGGTCACGCCTGAAGCAGGTTTTCTTCTAAGGTCTGCCAGTACTTTGCTCCATCTATGTTCTCCTCAGTCATGATGAGCTTTCAACTCCCTGCTAATGAGAAGCAGAACTCGAAGATACTGCTGTCTCCAGCTCAACAATGTGACTGGATCTGACTGAGGGATTCACAGTGTTAGGAGTGCGTCAGATGTAACACTTTGCAGTTAGACCAAAAAGTTCCAATTTTATCTTGCCACATGTTTGCAGTATCACTTAAATCAGTTTTTGTAAACCGTGCTGGATTTCTGTTGATTATTCCACTCTCCCATAAAGGACAGGTTTGTGTAGTGACTAGAGTTCATTGCTGATCCATGGATCTTTTCTCCCAGCTCAGCCACTTAGCTCTGGAACTTTCTCGAAGTCACTGTTGACCTCACAGTAGTTACATCCCTCACCAGTTTCCTTTCTGCCTGGCTGCTCCGTTTGGACAGACAGCCTGATCAAGACAGTGTCTGAGTGCCTTCCACTTCTAAATTATCCACTTCACCGTGCTCAAAATGATGTTACAGGACTTTGAAAAGTTTTTACAACCTTCTCCTGATTGGTGTCTTTATACAACATAAGCTTATGTTGTATAGAAAACTCCTAGGTCTCCGTGGTTGAAAATGTGCTCGAAGTTCATTACCTGACTGAGGGAACTTAAAAAGATAGGAACATTTATTCTGAAATCATGTGAATTACTATTATTGTGCACAGACAGGAGCAACGTAACTAATTTGTATGTCTCATTAAGGTAGTTTTGTGCGCCCAATTTAATTAAGAATGCCAAAGCAAAAGTGTATGAATACTCATATAATCATAACTTTTTCATTTTTTTATCACATAGATTGTCTATTTACTGATTTTGGTTTTTGTTTAGAATGTGTTCTATATATAACACATATTAATTGCTACTTCAAAGTGTCATGACTACAAGCTTTTCAAGCAACAAAGTAAGAAGACTGTGCAAGGCTCTGAAAACTTTTGCAAGACACCGTATCTGAAAATAAAGAGTGAAATGCAACTTGTACAAGGGAAAATTGGCTCCATGAATGCATGCACATATTGTGTAATGTTTAGTTTACAAAAAGAACGTAGACAACATATTGACATCATAAAAAGATTATGCATTTTGATACTTTTTTGCAGCAGTCATTCAACATCTATTGGAAGACAAATGGCAAGCTGTAGACTAGACTGCAGTTTGTCCAAGTGGGCTCCATGTGGGCATGACTGTGCTACAATCTATTGCCATAATTGTCTGGAGCTCTAAGAGAAAGGTTCCTGAATGCCAAGAACATCTCAGATGATGAGTCCAAGTCTCCACTCACATATTGAGAAATTACATGCACAGGTCATGCACAGGACTCCACAGTGTTTTTTTCCCCATCAACACTTATCTTTTACAGGAAAGAACAGGCTGATATAGACAACACCTACTGTACACTGTCAAAGTAATAGTGTGGTGTTTATCATTGACTTTTATACTGGCTACACTGTTACCAGCTCCCATTTTCACATGATCGTTCTGAATATTTTGGTGTTGTCACGATTGTAGTCCCTCCCCCTTAAGGGCACTCTGGCACTTTCACATTTGAGTTGATTTTGTGCACCTGCTCCCAGTTCCCGCCTCCCTACTTAAACCAGACGCTCACTCTGTTCCATGCTCTGCACTGCTTTCCAGTACCAGCCGAGTCCGTGACCTGGAGCGCCTGGTCCCGTTCCCCCTTTTTCCCCCCGACCCTCCGCCGGATCCCGCTCCAGTTTTTAACTCCGTTTGTCTTCGTCTTGGATGGACCTCCCGGCTCTGGACATTTGCCTCGTCAAGGATTTCCCTGTGGACACTCTTTGGACTGTTTGCCTTGGACTCACCTCCCAGAACACCAGTGCACCATGGACACGCCCCTTGTTTTCATTCCTGATCCCTGCATGCCTTTTTTCCCTTTGTTTTTCTCACTCTTCCCCGGATTGTGTCGTCTGCATAGATTCCTGAAAGAACGCTTTCGTTACAGGTGTCTGAGGAGTTACTATGACCAAAAGACAATATGCCCACATGCCCAGACAATGTCACTGATATATACTATCAGGATATCAGTGACAATTGGACTGACATAATTGAACACTTGAACTAGCTATTGCTAATCTTCTTGGTCATGGCATAGTTTTCCAAAATGACAATGCTTGTGCTCATCTCCAAATACTTCTTATCTAGACCCCACCTCAGCCTGCAGTTTCTTGTGCCCATTTAGCCATGGAAAACGTTTGGGAAGCCCTTGCCTATACTTACAGACTTCAACCATGGAACCTCCTGGAATGGTATCTGTCAGCAGGGGAAATGACTACCTATCCTCAGCATATTAAAGGACAGCTCATCAGGAGTAAGAAATTCCACTATTGGGTATGTCTGGCTACTGGAGGAGAACAAGCATAGAATCAGAGCAGAATTAAGTCAAGGAAATATGAATGTCTTTCACTTACCAGTTGAAAACAAATTCCATTTCATTTTTCAAATGAAATTAAAAATTAAATTTAAATTTAAAATTTAAAATGAAATTATTAGTGATCATATCCTTTAGCTGAAACTAGAGAAGAATAACTATTGCCATATTTGTCACTGTTCAGCATGATTTGCATTATTCAGGGAGTTGTGGTATGTCTTCTGAGCACTGTTTAGGCTGTATGGACTTTTCTCTGAGCACATTTCAGGGGGTACTGCATTGTCCTGTGAGCAGTGTTCAGGGGGTACTGGACTGTCCTCTGAGCAGTGTTCAGGGGTAAGATAAAATCACTTTATTTGCCATATACAATTTCTTGTATGAGGAATTTGTCTTTTTGCAGACCCCAGCTTGCTCTCCATGAGACACACAGACAGAGAGAGAAGCTGGGGGTCAGAGCGCAGGGTCAGCCATGTATACGGTGCCCCTGGAGCAGTTGGGGTTAAGGGCCTTGCTCAAGGGCTACAACGGCTACAATGGCTACAGGCTCAGATCCTTAGCCTCGACTGTCCTCTGGGCTGTGTCCAGGGGGTACTGGACTGTCCTGTGAGCAGTGTTCAGGGGACACTGGACTTTCCTGTGAGCAGTGTTCAGGGGATACTGGACTGTCCTGTGAGCAGTGTTCAGGCGATACTGGACTGTCCTGTGAGCAGTGTTCAGGAGGTACTGGAGTGTCTTCTGCCAGCGGTGGCAGGATAAGTTATAGAAGCTTCACAGTGAGAAGGAAAAATGGGAAACCACACACAAACCCTTACGTAAAACATCAAAATTATCATCATTTTGGGAAACAAAAGCCATGGAAATTTTGAGTTATAAAATAAGGACCCAACACAGGCCCAGTTTTGCGGGACTTTAATTGTACAGTGTACAGTATGTCTTTCTGAAACTCACACACCCTTTGGATTCCTGTAACCAGCTCAAAGTCTCCTGGGAGTACAAAAAAGCATGGCTCTTAGACTTTCTTTTAGCTTTCAAAAGGCTGTCTATCCCTGTTTATTTGACATGACATTCTTTCTCAGTTCTAGTCCCAAGGTGAGCATAATGTTTTACATCATGTCTGGCTGCCTGGGAAGGTCAGCCTTAGTCTCAGACTTATCAGGACAAAACACCACAGGGTCAGAAAAACAGACAGACCTAGTGCAGCGCTATCTGAGAAAAAAAATACTTTAAAAAAGAGTTTATCAACAAGCAATACTGGAAAAAAAAAACAATAGAAGGATTACCTCCACGTAAGAGCTCCAGAATACAGTATATCATCCAACCGGGGTTGTGGGCCGGCCTCATACAGCAAATCTGTGCTAATCACAATTTCAGTGCAATGCAATACCATGTCAAGACGATAGATTAAGAAATGTAGGAGACCTTTATGTCCATCTAGTTGTTTGCTTTTTAGTAGTTTAAAGATCTAATCTGTTTTCTTAAGGATCCCACAATGTCAACGTCAACCACATTGCTAAGGAGCTGGCTCATACTCCCAGGGTCCTCTGTGTAAAGATTTGTCTCCTATAATCTGTCTTGAGAGCTCCTAAACATAATTTAAATTATTGTCATTTGCACTTTTGTACTGTTTATGAAGAAATCACTAGAGTTCTTTCAGAACAGGACTGTTTTTATTCTTCTTTCTACTGCCTCTGGAACAGTAATATCTTTTTATTTGTGTGGTTACAGAAATTATACATTATACAATTAGACATTTTAAACGTGAGATTCCTGTTTTCTGTGAACCCTTATTCTAAAGTTGTGTTTGTCTTTTATATTGCTGCCCACATTCCATAAACACCAGTCTACTTCATAAGCTTAGTTTTCCATTCTGTAGCTATACTGTAATTTGTTCTTGCTACCTGCACTTGTCTATATTACAGGTCAGCTGTCAAGTGTCTTGCATTCTTTCAAAATATTTTCTTAATATCATTTGCTGTTTGTACGATGTTTGCTAATCCTCCTATTTCAGCATAATCTTAAAACTTCACTAATTCTTTTTCTTTCTTTTAATCATACCAGAATATATACAGTATGTAGATGATATTAATTGTGAGGAGCAGTAGTACTGTATTAATACAGATCCCTGTGGTACATATAGCATATCACTGGAATTGGTACATTATCTCCTTATCTGTACTCTGTTTTCTATCCATTAACCAGTTTCCATTCACACAGATGCATTACCTGAATGCTTACTGTCTGCAATTTTAGGAAGGTGTTTGAGGCAGGATTTGAGAAATTTTGTGAGGAACTACAGTACATATAAAGCCTTTCAGAAATCTAAATATACCATATTATACACAGTGCCACGTAAAAGCTTGTGAACCCCAATATAATTATCAGATTTACAACTTCTTACCAAGATAGATTTATTCAAGTTGAACTGGTCTTTTCTCAAAAACCAAAAATGAGTATTTAAGAATGATTATGTGTGAAATAATAAGTGAACCCCCAGGTTACTTAGCACAAACAATGTTTAATTAAGTTAAGAATTATAATTAGAATCAGGAGTGTAAATAATTGGATAACAAGTGAACAAGGCGTTTGGGCAGTCCTTTCTGGTATAACAGTCAGAAACATTGTGGGTTTGGTCTTTACCATACAGGTTAGTGAAAATGCATCATGCCATGAGATTTCAAAGTCCCCCAGAAAAAGAGTGGTAGCTGCTCATCAGTCTGGAGAAGGTTACAAAACTGCAAAACATTCTGAACAAATGGACTCCCATCCATCCACTGTAAGACAGATTCAAAGTCTACAAATGGAAAATATTCAAGACCGCAGTGACTCAACCCAGGACCAGTCGTTCTGTTAAGATTTCCTCAAGCGCAACCCAAAAAAATCATCCAGGAAGTCACAAAGAACCCCCAACATCTAAGGATCCGCAGGCATTTCTCACTGCACTGTCTCTGTCAATGGAAACCATCAGGAAAAGACTGAACAGGAATAGTTTTAATGGGAGAAAAGCCCGGCAGAAAAAATTGGTCTCTTAATAAAGAACATTGTTGCCCAAGTTCATCACAAAGCACCTGGATGATCAACAAGACAAGTGGAAGATTGTTCTCCAGACAGACCAGTCAAGGAGAAATGAGAAAGGTTTTAAAAGCCAGACATTGCCTTCCAACAGCAAAACCCCATCCCAAACTTTTGTCAGTGGTTTTGCCTGCTTTGCTGTCTCTGGACTTGAATGGCTTTCTAGCATTGATGCAACCATGAATTTGGTGTTACATCAATAAATTCCAAAGTGGATCATGCAGCAATTATTCTAAACATAGAAGGAAGGTGAAAATGGCAGGTGAAAAGGAATGGCAGAAATTCAAAATTTGGTCAAAAATGGCTGAAATTCAAACTTGCTACTCATTATACTCCATTTTTTCAGTATCATTGTTGCATGCTTTATGCTGAACTTGTGGACTGACCTAGATATTGTCGACTGAAGCACATTTTCTCCCATCTCAACAACTGAACTCTGTAGCTCTTTCAAAGTTATCACTGGCCTCACAGTGACACCCCTCAACAGTTTTCTTTACAGAGTAAATTATCTATTTAGATTTTTCTTTTTGTTTTTTGCTTTGAATGTGTGTAGTAGGTTGTGGATATAACAAATATTAATTGCTTCCACAAATGCTATAACTGAAAGTCATAAAAGCAAAAGAAAGGGAAAACTGCAAGGATCTGAATACTCTTACCAGGTACTGTGCATCATAAGAACCTTCTAATGTTGTAGCTTCTATCTCATACATATCATTTATAATATTACTTATTCAAGTTATATTTCATTGCTCAGATGTGTGCAAAGTTCTGCTTTACTCCTATTACATTATTTATGGCTACATATATTCTTGTATCATTCATGAACTTGACAGCTTGCTGACAATACCAGATTCTAGATCTCTGATGTACACTGGGAAGAGTCCATGTCCTAAAATTGATCCTTGTGGTACCCCACTAAAGACCAGTGTGTGGTAAAAACCTGCACAAATACTCTCAGTTTACAAATCTTTTAACCAATTATTTTTGCAAATCACACATTACATGGAATTCCTATAGCCTTAAGATTGAAGATTAATCTTTTGTTGTACTTTATCAAAAGCTTTCTGATAGTCCAGTTATTTCCTATTACAATAGTTATATGCAAGATATCTAGTAGGCTAGTAATGCCTGAACTATGTCTTCTAAATGTCTATGTCTATGTAAATGAACTATTTCTTCTAGAATGTGCTGTTTCAATTCAGTTAAATAACCACCTCATTGCAAACAACCTTTTCATGGGGGTGATATTTGACTCAGGCTTGACATTCAACCCACATATTGTCAAAACATAATGCTTTCACCTCAGAAATCTCACCAGACTATGTCCCATGTTATCACTAACTGTTGCTGAAAACCTCATCAAACACATTTGTCTTCTCCCAAACTGACTACTGTAATGTTCGTTGGGGGTTTCTAAATCCACATTGAACAAATTCCAGTATGTCCAAAATTCAGCTGCCAGAATCCTTACCAGGTCTGGTGTAAGTGATCACCTTACTTCTATCCTGGAGTCCTCTCACTGGCTTCCTGTGAAGTTTCGTGTCGACTTCAAAATCCTCATGCTCACCTATAAGGCTCTGCATGGCTTGGCACCTTCGTACTTGTCTGAGCTTCTATCATCCTATTCCCCACCTCGAAACCTTCGCTCTTCTAATTCTGGTCTCCTAACTGTCCCCCAAGCCCATCTACATTGTATGGGTGACAGGGCCTTCTCTTGTTATGCCCCCAAGCTCTGGAACTCTCTGCCCAAGGATATCAGAGAGTCACCTTCTCTAAACTCCTTTAAATCCAGACTCAAAACCTTCTTCTTTAGAAGGGTCTTTATTTAACTGGTTCTGGTTACTAAACTGATATATGTGACACATGAAGAAGGCTCCACAGCTGAAATGTTGTGTTTCTTTTCTTCTCTTTTCAGCATGGAATAAACCTGTACTTGTTCCTTTGCAGCCTATGCATGCTGATGCAGATACCTACATGAACTGGTTCTGTTATTTACCCCTTTGCTCCTACCAAAGGGGTATTCAGTACCCCCATCTACTGTCTCCTCTCATTTTGTATTTTCATTGTGCATATCTTGTGTATTTTTTTGTTGTTGTTGGCATTCTGTAAAGCACTTTGCGAAGCCACTTCTAAAGACACTATATAAAATAAAGTTTTTTATAATTATTCTAAATCAACACTAATTGTTAGAACACAGCATTCAGTCAGATGCTCTTCTGATTTGGTTCTTATACATTTTCCATAACATCAGATGTAACCGAGGTAAATCCAATTCCCTCGGACTGGTTTTTCTCCTTTTTATGGCAGAAAATGATATTTGTGATTCCAACACACTCCCTGACCTAAGACCTATTTGAAATACTCCAGTAAGTGGTAAAGAAAGTTCTCTCACATTTTGACCAAAATGGGTAACTATATTCAAGTCTGGTAATTTGTTTATTTGAAGCTCTGTCATTCCTTTTAACAGCTCATCATGTGATATGCTGAAATATCTGTACACCATAGACCCTAACAAATGCATCAGTGCACTATTGACACAAGAAAGCTGGTTGTAGACAAGAAACGGTAACAGAGATTCGAAGCATTGGTCAGCTTTCAGCAAACTTTTAAACAGATGTGCTGCAAGTTAAATATCAATACTCCGAAGAGGCCCCAATGTGGACACCAGGAACTGATTTCTGGCTACAGGACCAATCTGAAGATTGTGTATACCCTGCATAGTTCTTGTTTTGTACATATTCATTGCAGTTATAGTGTCTGCACTTGCTACTGCTAGGTGCTCAAAAGCTTTTACATTTTACAAATCATGTCGGTGTAGAGCCTTTTGTGTTTGATCTGTTTAATAACGTGAAAAAGATTCGGCAAAGATGGAGAAAGACTACATGGCGATCATTTAAATGTATAGACATGTCACCCATTTCACATTCTAGGAGCGAACCTGGAAATGAACCGATTGCAGGATTGTCCCCCCAGACTTGTCCAGAAGGGGCAGCGGCAGCCAGCGGGGACCGGGGGAGCATCCTGCGGCGCGGCGGTGACGCAGCCCAAACAAGTCCGCGCGGCCTAATCAATGCCGCCTCTGTCAGTAATCAATTAGCGGAGGGCCAACGGTGTCCCTGCACGTTTCCGTCTGCTCGTGCGCCGCCTTTCGCTCTCTCCCCCTCCTCTGGCTTTCTCACAGGCTCCCGGCGGCTGGCCTGGGCACATCTCATTAAGGAGTTATGTGTAACACAAACAAGCCCGCTCTCCCAGGGTGTTTATCTCATGGCACAGAGCACTGCATGCCCACAGATCAAAGACTGTGGGAACAGACACCGCTCAGCACAGCAGCTGCACTCAGATCCTGTCCACACCCTTCCTGTTTGCCGCAGCCTGCCTCGGGGCTATTATTTTCCCAACAGCCCGCTGATAAGCCCCTCAGCCATCGTCACCGGTGCCACCCCTCTGCCCCCCCCCCGCCACCGCGCAGCCCCCCAGAGAGGGCATTCCTGCAGCGTCTCAAGTGTGCTCCCAGCCTGGCATTGTTCTCCTGGTGAGTGCCAGATAATTATCCAGCCTTTCACGGCTGATGGGCAGATTAGGTTTCTGAGCGCCTTCAAACACTAGTCACACTCACTGCAGCTGAGATGGGCTCCTTCGACTTTTCCATGCGGTGTACTAAAATATTTTGAAAGTTTAAATAAAAACAGAAGTTAATAAATACCATGGCAGATAGCTGAAGCATTATTCAGAAGGAAAATGAAAAGGCAGTCGTGCTCTGCTCACTTCCATTGTGTATCTCTGTCTTAAAAATACTGTAGCTCTTTTGAAGATTGCACACCAAGATGGGTAATCTGTTTGATTATCCTTGGTTGTTTTATTGCAAAAACACATGACGTTTTTATACAGTAGTTCTGCATCACTAAATTCACGGCTATTAACGCGAACGGAGCATTAAGGCAACATTTGCCTAAATGAAGAAAGGGAAAACAATTTCTCATCCAAGTAAAACAGTCAATAGAACTGAAGCGCAGGACATTTTGTATGATATGTGTTTCAGAGAACATTGGACTTCATGAAGAAAAACATTGATAGATTATGTGTCTAGAAACTGAAGAGAACTGAAACATTTATTAGAAGTGCAATAAAACTACTCAATGAAGGTATGTAAATATATTCCCCCTTATACCTATTTATTTATCCATTTATTTATGTATCACACACTGTTGTTGTGATTGCAAGTGATTTTATGTGACTCTTATGTTTTGCTTGGGTGTTCTTGTACTTGTACTGTACTGCTGTGGGAGAAGCCAAAGAAAAATGTCCACAGCAGTGGACAATAAAGTATCTATCTATGGTTAGGCTTTTCCAAACATCTCTAGAATGTTGCTTAATTTTGACCACAATAACCAGGTAATTAGTACTCACTTATAAGCATCTTATAATTTATAGTATATTACACTATTTATAGGGTGGCATGGTGACACAGTGGTTAGCATTCTGCCTCACAGCTCCGGAGGCCCTGGGTTAATTCCTGTCCTCATGGAGTTTGTATGTTCTTCCTGTCTTTACATAGGTTTCCTCCAGGTGCTCTGGTTTCCTCCCAGAGACATACTGGCAGGTTAATTGTCTTTCGGGAAACCTGGCCCTGGCTTGAGCGTGCAAGTGTGTGCGTGTCCGAGTCTGTCCTGTGAGGGGCTGGCGTCCTGTCCAGGGTGTGGGAGTGTGTGCGTGTCCGAGTCTGTCCTGTGAGGGGCTGGCGTCCTGTCCAGGGTGTGCGAGTGTGTGCGTGTCCGAGTCTGTCCTGTGAGTTGCTGGCGTCCTGTCCAGGGTGTGGGAGTGTGTGCGTGTCCGAGTTTGTCCTGTGAGGGGCTGGCGTCCTGTCCAGGGTGTGCGAGTGTGTGCGTGTCCGAGTCTGTCCTGTGAGGGGCTGGCGTCCTGTCCAGGGTGTGCGAGTGTGTGCGTGTCCGAGTCTGTCCTGTGAGGGGCTGGCGTCCTGTCCAGGGTGTGCGAGTGTGTGCGTGTCCGAGTGTGTCCTGTGAGGGGCTGGCGTCCTGTCCAGGGTGTGCGAGTGTGTGCGTGTCCGAGTCTGTCCTGTGAGGGGCTGGCGTCCTGTCCAGGGTGTGCGAGTGTGTGCGTGTCCGAGTCTGTCCTGTGAGGGGCTGGCGTCCTGTCCAGGGTGTGCGAGTGTGTGCGTGTCCGAGTCTGTCCTGTGAGGGGCTGGCGTCCTGTCCAGGGTGTGCGAGTGTGTGCGTGTCCGAGTGTGTCCTGTGAGGGGCTGGCGTCCTGTCCAGGGTGTGCGAGTGTGTGCGTGTCCGAGTCTGTCCTGTGAGGGGCTGGCGTCCTGTCCAGGGTGTGCGAGTGTGTGCGTGTCCGAGTCTGTCCTGTGAGGGGCTGGCGTCCTGTCCAGGGTGTGCGAGTGTGTGCGTGTCCGAGTCTGTCCTGTGAGGGGCTGGCGTCTTGTCCAGGGTGTTGGAGTGTGTGCGTGTCCGAGTCTGTCCTGTGAGGGGCTGGCGTCCTGTCCAGGGTGTGCGAGTGTGTGCGTGTCCGAGTCTGTCCTGTGAGGGGCTGGCGTCCTGTCCTGAGTGTGCATTATGGTCTTTTTTATAATTATGTGCCTGACTGTTTGATTACATGTCTTGTTTGTTCCACTTCCAGATCCAAAAGTTTTTTTGCATGTTTGCCTTTAATCTATAAAGAGAAAATGTCACACGCAATCTCATTCAGGGGCTGTTCCTGCCCTTGTGACACCTGCAGCTGTGAGCTCTTGTTCCAGAGTTGTCAGCTACTGTACATTATTGAACCCTTAACTGGACTAATAATATGATTAATCTGAACTATGAAGCCCTGGTCTATATTGTAAGCTAAGAACTATGAAGCCCTTATC
The DNA here is from genome assembly GCF_059453375.1 of Lepisosteus platostomus. Lineage (NCBI taxonomy): Eukaryota > Metazoa > Chordata > Actinopteri > Semionotiformes > Lepisosteidae > Lepisosteus > Lepisosteus platostomus. The sequence goes on along the minus strand of NC_142613.1, from coordinate 78,026,839 downwards.
CATATTGTAAGGTATAAACTATGAAGCCCTGGTCTATATTGTAAGATATTGTAACGCTTACGGCCGACAGGCACTGTGTAAGAGCCGGCGTACCAGAGCAGGTGATGTCACCGCCCTTCCCTGTGATAGCAGGACTACAGCTACTGGGCTGTAAAGAGATCTCTCTTTGGCTCACCGGGCTGGGTCCCTGCTGAATGATGCAGGAGTCCTGGGTTTGAGCCCCTGATGGTGTGGGGCTGACCTAATGTGGCAAGGGTGCCCACCTGAGCCCCCATTGTGTTCCATTGGTGTCAGAGTGGGATGGGATAGCCCTTCGCTGGGGATGGCGATTTAAGCGGGGGAGAGTGTAACGCTTATGGCTGACAGGCACTGTGTAAGAGCCAGCGTACCAGAGCAGGTGAGGTCACCGCCCTTCCCTGTGATAGCAGGACTATAGCTACTGGGCTGTAGAGAGATCTCTCTTTGGCTCACCGGGCTGGGTCCCTGCTGAGTGACGCGGGAGTCCCGGGTTCAAGCCCCCGACGGTGCGGGGCCGACCTAATGCGGCAAGGGCGCCCGCATGAGCCCCCGTTGCATTACAATATGAACTCTGAAGCTCTGGTCTCTGTTGTAAGGTAAGAACTGTAAAGCCCTGGTCTATATTTTAAGATATGAGCTAGTATTGCAGAAAGTTAACCTTTCACCTAAGACTACTAACGCACACTTCAGAGGGCTTTGTTTACTAATTCAAAAATATGACCATAATATATATATAGACACAAATAATAGGTTTATTCCATGCTGAAAAGAGAAGAAAGAAAACACAATGTTTTGGCCGTGGAGCCTTCTCAATATATATATATATTGCCTGGTATGGGTTTTCCCTCCTACCGTCCAGTAAACGGTACCAAAGCATTCGGTCCAAGTCCAACAGACTACAGAACAGCTTCTACCTCCAGGCAATAAGACTGCTAAATAGCCAACCTGCAGCTCCTTTAGCAAATCACCTGTAATGGCTACATGGACACACAGATTTCACTGTATTCATCATACTGCACTACTTATAATATATTGCATACACCCTGGACACATTGCAGCTCTATTCATTTTGAGTATTGTCTTAGTTTATTTTATTCAATTTCTATTTTACTATTATGTATTATTATGTTACCTTCTTTTTTAACTTTAATTTTCTGATTTTTACCTCCTCCTCCCCACTGAGCAAGTAGATACGCTGTATTGTTCTGCATTTGATAAATAAACTTTGATTTGATTTTGATTATTAATGCAAATCACACAACAGTGTTTCGAATTTACTTTTAAATCTTGAGTCCAACCCATATTAGATTTGCTTATTTAATAATTTGATCATCTGTTTGACGCGTATCAGATTAATTTTATGTTTGAAATGTTATTTTCCGGAACAGAACGACCCAAACTAAATTGTGAAGTATTATTCGAGCCATCGATGCCATTTTTCGAACTACCAGATTGGTGCTTTCTCTGAAAGATAAAACAATTTAATGGTGTGTGTGCGTGCGTGCAGGGGGGTGAATGTCATTAATTTTGTGTTACAGGTGGAACATAATCGTGAAGCTACCACTTTTCCTTCTCAGTTTATCGGTGTGTTTGTGCGGTGGTGTCAGACCGCCTGTGTTTTCAGCGTGGAAGCAGGACAGTCCCAGAGCGCAGTTCCGGAATGCAGGAGGGAGGAGCTGCCGGGATAGTCCCGCAGCTGAAACCCGAGACGGGCTGTCCCAGGCTGCTCCGCTACCCTTGTGAAAGGCGACAGCGTGCAAGTCAGGAAGGCTCCGGTTTTAATATCTGTGTGATGGCCCTCGCTATCATTAATACTTCTGCTGCATGGATTTCAAAGAGGGCACCCCTTTCTTAATGTATCCCGGTTTCGTACTCCTCGTATGCTACATTTTCTTCTGTAAGTACTGTACGGCAGGTTTTGACGGCCCCTTAGTAGGCGTCTAAGCGTGTTGATTTTTAAAATGCAACAACATGCCTAATCTGTTTGCCCAGTAATTTCTCTGTGGATTTCATTGACGTCAATCATCAACAAGCCCCAAGGCCAGGACTCTACTCACAAGTGCGTAGCACCATCAACCCAGAAGTATCGGATGTATCGGTATCTTCTCCAAGCTCTGAAACGCACTCCAGGGCGAGTAACCAAATGCAGTTTTGGTTTGCTTCATTGCTGTGCTTGTTCGTCTTCTTTGTGCTGTAGGATTTTCTTCAGTATGCACAGCTGCTCATTTTAATGTGTCATTTTATTGCCCTGCATTGTGCTGTGCATATACCCAAATTTACTAAAACACACAGTTACTAAAACTAATACTGTAACATCTGCTTGAAAGAAAGATGAAGATGCAGAATCGTCCTCTTTTCCTGCATAAACTGTTTTAATTTCAATAAAGACTACAAACTGTTTTCTTTTGATAGATTTATTTGATTTAAATTAAATTGATTTAATTTAATTTTTAGATTTCTTCTCTCTCTAAATTATGCAAATTATATTGAACCACCTACTTCAGTTTGAATTTCAGTTTGAAGTCCTTCTCTTTTCCTGTGTTACCTGTCAACAATAGTATGAAGGCAAATTCATTAATAAAATCATCCTGGATAGTTTGCATGTAGTGAAGACATGAAAATGGAAAATTAAGAATTTACTGAGTCTTGATCTTTAACGAGAATTCTGTCTTGAAACAGGTTTACACCTTGTGGTCTGCATGCCTCGCATGCCGGTAATGACTTATCTAATGAGTAAGGAATTTGCTTCATGGACTGAACCAATTGAGAATGTAGTTAGATATAATCTTAACCTGCTTACCACGTCAGCACAGAGAAGCTGGAACTATTAACCTGTGTTTTCTTGCAAACTCTATGTTGAATTCTATGAATCCAAAATCTGCAGAATCACAGATATGAATATCTGCTGCTTTCCAACAAGTTATAGCATGTGCAGTATATAAAAGTATTTCGCCCTCTAGGGCCGTTTTTAGTGCATCCACTTTTGACTACAATCACAATATTTTTCCTAGTCTTGGATCAGCTTTTGAACTCTGCCCTTCACTTCATTCTTCGTGAATAACTCCACCCCAGTCTTTGATGCAGGCAGAGATGCATTCAAACTCTTATTGGTTCCACCAAACTGCTTCAGCTGCATTGTGTCCAGGTGATTGAATGGAAGATCCCACAATCACACTTTGGATAATTGTTACATTTCTTTGCATGAGCCTCCAACCACTAAGTATCATTTCTGTCAACGATATGACTTAGTATTGTGCTGTGCTTGTTGTTGTAATTTCAAACAAAGTCCTTTTTCTATCCTAGTCAGGCCGTTCTCAGATACTGCAAAGTACAATACAGGACATCAGCAAAAATGCGTGAAAAAAAAATACAACTGCTCAGTAAGAACAACAAAGAATATCCTGGCCAGAGTCAGGATCTAAGATGACCCCTGAGATAGACATTTCCTGTTGCTTATAGTGCTCAGCAGGGACCACTACCTAACACAGTAAGCAGCTGTCTCCTGAGTGCAGACAGCTGGGTGTGCAGCACTGCAGCAGGTGAAAGAACAGGCCCCACTGGGAGATACGTTGACCTCCACCTGAGAAGACGGGATCCCCGGAGAACCATCAAGAATCATCCCTGACCTTGTCCTCTCGCAGAAGTGGTTACTGTCAAACAAAATCAAATGGCAAGAGATGACTCCATCTTCAGGAATCCAGTAGTATCACAAATTGTATGGGAAAAGAGGGCAAAATCAGTTCAGATTAACTTCTAAAGGAGGCCAGTGATCAGGATATAAAGGAAAAGTAAACTAATTCCCTATCTAAAATGAGGAGGTACATTTTGTCACAAAGTGTTGTGAGTGCCAAGTTATATTGGGGATGGAGAGGCACTAGGACCCCTCAAGAATATGTGATGAATTTATGGGATGGTTACCAAGCTCAAAATTGGGTAAACAATCTACTTTCATTTGTGACATTTCTTGTGTTCTTCTGTCTGTAAAGCAAGCAATTCAATAAAACTTATTTGTTTTGTTGGATCATTTATTTCTGAGGTTTGAATTGTTGTATGAACAATAAAGAGCTGTGCCACCGGGCTCCCAGCAGATGAAACGTCTTGTTGGTTTGGTATAAATACTCCTTTCAAACAATCTGTTAAATAAAGCAGTTTATAAAACGGTAATGTCTATGAAACAAAGGTGTTTAAGGGTCCAAAGGGTAAAGAGGTAACAACACCTACAGTATTTATAAACCATCCTTTTTTTTCCTTTCTTTGAAAATCTATAGTCCTGTTCACTTCTTCAAAAATGAATTGAACTGCAATTGCAGGATGTGGTAACCTTCTAAACAACCAAAAAAAATAGCAACTTCAGTGAAGTGCTGATGAACAAAGAATTTACCTGGGCCATAAAGGTGACTTTTAATTAAAGCTTAAGGAAAAGTCACATCGAAAGTATGACAATGCTGCATGATCATGTTACTTCCTAATGACACGGTGCCTGAGTAATAAAGTGGTAGTTGGCCTATGATCTGCCCAACATGAAAGACCTGGCCTGTGTTTGTGTTGTCAACACTGGCACCTGCTAGACCAGTGTGGCTAACACTTTGGTTTTTTCAAAACCTACTATAATTTTCATCTAAAGGAAACCAGGGCTGAACCACCTTATTACCTGCTTTTGATTCCTGTTTATGATTCAGCAGCTTGCTCTTTACTTTTACTAGTGCATTTGAACTTTTTTAGTGCTGCAGTTTCAAATGTTGTCCAGCCCTTAGTCCTCTTCCAGCTAGCGCCACGCTGATATTGATGATGCTGGATGATGAGGCTTGTCATAACGAGAGTGTCTAAAATATCGGAGTGAAAAACAAGAGAGTAATTGTGAACATGAGGCATGATGAAACCCAACCAGGCTGTAAACGCTTAAATGTTTGGCAATTTGAAACCGCTACTGCGCCCCTGCCCCCAATGTAAACATTCCTCCTTTGAAATTAGCAGCACCACATCACAAGTGCAAATGCCTTGAAATATGGCAAGGGTGTGTTTCCGTTTCATGCCTGTATCATTAATCTTCAAATATGGAAAAGAGATATGAGTGCTATGACTACAAGTTCCTGCCTTATTACCGAGATATATCATTACTGATAGAGAACGCTACATTACATGAAGGCATCTCAGACTGCTTCATTACTTTAAATTTCTACGTTCCTTTGCAAAACAAAATTAATCAAATTTGCAATTTACGAAGGGGTGATTGCACCCAGTTGCCTTTAAACTCCCAGAATCACGTAAAAAAAAAGGTTTGGAAACAAGTGAAAAAATTGTACTGGCGCATTATGAAGTTTTAATTTAATTTAATGAATGCCTGCCTGTTTGTCAACGAGGAATATTGATAAAAAGTTATTTATATTAACCAGGGTTGTTTAAAAGGTAAAGGTAGGATTTTCTGAATGATGTCGTGTCTGGGACACCTGTAGGTGGCAATACAAGCTACCGCCTCAGTACTAATTCATTAATTGAGTGACTCAGTACTGGTAAATCCTGTTGTACTCTTGGTCAAAAAGGACCAAGAGACCTTTTTAAAAAGGCGCCGTCCTTTGGATGGGATGGGTCCTGACTCCCTGTAGTCTCTGTGCATCCTGCCCAAACTTCCCATTGGCCTTTACCAGTCATGGCCTCCTAATAATCCCCATCTCTGAACTGGCTTCATCACTCTGCTCTCTTCCCCACTGATAGCTGGTGTGTGGTGAGCGTTCTGGTGCACTTTGGCTGCTGTCACATCATCCAGGTGGGGCTGCACACTGGTGGTGGAGGGGAGTCCCTGTTACCTGTAAAGCGCTTTGAGTGGAGTGTCCAGAAAAGCACTATATCCTGTAAGTGTGAGCATTTATTATTATTACATATGACACACTGATGTTTGGACAAGAACTCCGCTGCCATTTTTTATACATCAGCTTCAGCATTGTTTCCTGCATGACCGTATCATTTCCATATGGCCTCTTCCAACAGCAATCTTAGTTTTTCTCTTGGGAAAAACTAAGATTGCAGCTGGAAGTGGTGTTAGTGGTGTTAGTGGGGCCAGCAGGGGGCACTCACCCTGCGGTCTGTGTGGGTCTTCATGCCCCAGTATAAAAGCTGTCCTTCAGATTAAATGTAAAACTCTGTTCTGCTCCCCACTGATAGCTGAAGCGTGATGAGTGTACTGGCACACTATGGCTGCAGTCGCATCATCCAGGTGGGGCTGCACATTGGTGAAGGGGAGTCCTCATTACCTGTAAAGGGCTTCGAGTGGAGTGTTCAGAAAGCGCTATATAAGTGTAATCAATAATTATTATTATATATCTTTTATTGTTCCCTTTGCCCTACCAGTACATTTAGACTGAGCATGTTCCTTGACATGAAAAAAGCAAGATTGCTTGAAATAGACCTAAACTATTCATCCATGCAGAAATAGGATCATGCGATATAATCAGCTTGGGTTTAGAAAAGGTACTTATTGCTTAAATAACTTTGTACAAGCAACAAGGGTAATGGATACATAAGCTAAATTTAAAACAATTTAAATTTTCAGAAAGCAGAAGGAATAGAGTTCTCCATAAAAGATTAATTTTCAAATCACAGGCCGTATGATTTCAGTATAATTTAAAATAAGAGGTGAATGGGTTAATTGGAGGGATGTAATTAGTGGAGTACCACAGGGATCTATATTAACAGCTGCCCTAGAGGTTCACAGTTAAGCTTATAATGAACACCTGCAAGTCTATCAGGCTGCTCTGGCTTCTGCCAAAGCCTCCTTTAACTCGGATACAACCAACACTGGAAAAGGAAATCATAAAGTGATCTTCTCTGTTATTAACAAGCTCACTAAACCTCCCTGACAACTCTGCTCTCCCACCCCTGACCTCTGTCGTATGTTTTTACAGTTCTTTCAATCCAAGACTGGTGCTATAGCTCTACATTTTTCTAAATGAAGCTTTAGCCTTATACCATATTTGGACAACTATCATGAGCCCTAGCTTTTCTATTGGCATTCCCTCTGTACCAGATTTTTCTGAATTGAGCTTAATTCAAATCAATTTACCAAGATTATTAACAGCTGTAAAACAACTTCTTTTTGCTTAGATCCCATCCCTAACTCTTTCACTGAAAGCTTGCCTGCCAGACATCTACCCATTAACTGTCAATATTATCAACAGTTCCCTTTTCATGGGTGTGGTCCCTACTGCATCAATTACTCCTATACTATGGAAACATGACTCAAATTCTGATATACTGATGAACTTTCTAATTCAATATTTCTATTTAAAGTTGCAGAACACGTGGTTACATGATAGTTATTGATATGTTCGAACCATTCTAGCCCAGTCTTCACTCTAACCAAACACTGAGATTGTTCTTGTCAGAGTTGCGAATGGTTTACTAATTACCTCTGACTCGGGACCTATAAGTATTCTTATGCTTCTCGATCTTGGTGCGGCTTTTGATACGATAGTCGGTCAATAGCATCGGTCTCATAAACTAAAGATCGAGCTTCTCTTGTCTCATGGAGAGCTAGCTGGGATATGCGAAAAGACAAATTCCTAATACAATAGATTGTATATGGGCAATAAAGTGATCTTTAAAAAAATCCCTCATGGTCCCAATCAGTCACAGTGTGCTGCGGGGTTAAGTCTAGGGCCCTTTGCTCTTTATCATTTATGTGCTTCCTCTCGGTCAGATCATATGCAAACATGGTCTTCAGGTCCACTATTATGTAGATGACATTAAGATTTATGTTAAAAACTCTTCTTCCCTCTGATCTCCTACCTCTGTCACTTATCTCTTGTCTGTGTGACATCAAGCTCTGGTTGACATCACATTTTCTGAAGATAAATAGTGACAAAACAGAAATTTTACTGGTGGGCAGCAAATGTCAGCTGGAAATGCAGGAGAGCTTCACAGTGGTGACGGATGGCTTCCCCATTCACTCGTCAGTCATAGTCAGGAATCTGGGAGTCACACTTGATCCTGTACTGTCTTTTGAGCCCCACAGGAAAAATTAGATTAAGACATCCTTTCTCACCTTTTTTCATTGAATTGGGCAGTTTCTATCAATGTATATAATGCAGTGCCTGATTCACGCATTGCAACATCAAGGCTTGAGTCCTGCAACTCTAGATGCCATGGACTGCCTAACACTCTTCACAGTAAGATGCAATATATCCAAAACTCTCCAGCTAGACTTGTAACTCACACCAGACTGTGATAACATATCACTTCTTCACCTAAGTCTCTATATTGGTTGCCTGTAAAGACACATATGCAATATAAGGTTTTGTTACTGACTTTGAAGGCTCTCAATAATCTGGCTCCACCATACATCTCTGAAGTCCTCCATGTTAACATTCCGTACCTTGTGCTCCTTTTTACTAGGGCCTTTGTCTGATTGCCCTGCAGTTCATGCTGTGTGTCCTTATTTCATTTCTTTCTTTTCTCTTTCAGTATATTTTTTGTACAGCATCATCAGGTTTGAAAATAGTACTTTATAAATAAAACGTTTAATTAAAACTATTCTTATTATTAGTTGTAGTTGTAGTATTAATAATAATGAAAATGGTTAATTATAAAAGAAAAATGTTTTAAAAAGTACTGAAGCCCTGTGAGAAGTGAAAAAATATCATTCAGTCTGTCAATTGCCTCACAGTCTGGCTGGGTGTGGGGAGGTGAAACCATTGTCTTTAAATCAGTTATTAGAAAAATACTCTATAAATTATAAAAGTAGTTCAAATGTGATAAAATCGGGAACAGTCCAAGTTCCAAGAAAAACAGCTCTTTAAACCAAGGCTGATTAAGATTATGGTGCTTGCAGTGTTGTCCATAAAGGAAGCCTGGAGTTGTATCTGTCAGGATCAGAATTGGACCTCCATTAACCTAGAGCCTCTCACTCTGAGAGAATATTGCTGCCATTGTATGCTGTTGTTATTGTATCTTTTTTGAATATGTTGAAATGTCTGCTAATGTGAAGCCATAAATCCTCAAATAGTCGCTCTGCAAAAACTCCACAACACGTCTGTCTCTGTCTCCTTCTTTAAAGAGGGCAGTGTAAATGCAATGAGATTCCTCTGACAGATGTAAAGGCCTTGCTGACAGGTATGTTCCAGGCCTGGAGCTCAGCAGTCACAGCTCTTCCAGGTTTCCCACAAGAAGTGTGTGAGGGAGTGGAGAGACGTGTCACTGATCCCCGAGCTCCAGCGCCTGGCTGCCTCTCTAGAATCCTGGAGTGCTGATAAGGGGAGCTGACCTCAGTGTTGTCACATTCTGCCAGTGATTAGATACCATTGTTGGAGATAATTACAACAGCTGAGGGTTACAGAGGGAGGGATCCAGGGGTCAAGTATGTGTGTTTGTGCTCTTTAACTTTTATCAACAGCTGAGACGTTTGAGAGCACGGTGTCTCAATAAAAAAAAAAAACCAAGACAAAGAAAAAAAGTGATAATGATAAAAATAAACTTCATTTTATATAGCGCCATTAAAGGTGGATTCTCAAAGCTCTTTACAGAATGACAATGACAAAAAGGATGTACACAATGAGAATACACAATGGGAGGAGACAGTAGAAGGGAGTGCTGAACATGCTAGGAGCAGAGGGGGTAAAGAACAGAACCAGTTAAGTAAAGGCACTTCTGATGAAGAAGATTTTGAGACTAGATTTGAAGGAGTTTAGGGAAGTTGACTCTCTGATATCCTTGGGAGGTGGTGTGATTGAAATTGCTGTGTAGAGTATTCATGGTTTTATAACCCAAAGTAATATGACTGAAATCCAGCTGCGTGTATATAATGTACAACCTTTGATGCTAAAACTTTTTGTCTATATCAAAAGCTTCAAAATGGTCAGAAAGACATGGGCTACTTTTTTGTGCCTTACATTTCACTGTACCTTACAATTCAGTTGTCACGACCTTTGTTGAAGACAAGCTACAATAGAGATATTCTTCTGATTTTATCATCCGAATATGTAGCGAGGGCTCAGATATACAGTAAATAATAATAATAATAATAATAATAATAATAATAATTCCTTACACTTATATAGCGCTTTTCTGGACACTCCACTCAAAGCGCTTTACAGGTAATGGGGACTCCCCTCCACCACCACCAATGTGCAGCATCCACCTGGATGATGCGACGGCAGCCATAGTGTGCCAGAACGCTCCCCACACATCAGCTATCAGTGGGGAGGAGAGCAGAGTAATGTAGCCAATTCATAGAGTAGCCTTAAGTAGCCTTAAGCCTTATATAAAACAAAATCTAATAAAATACATTATAACTGAAATAATTCTAATTTGGTGTTAAAAGTGGTGAGTAACAGTTTGTGTGCTTTAGAATATTAAGAAATTTGCCATTTATTTATTTTCATAAGATGGCAAATCCTCCCACAGAACTCCAGCTACACAAGGTACCAAAAGGGGTTGCAGTGCTGTGATGACGGTGTCTTTGCATCCCGCTTACTCCTCTCGGAACACACCTAGGACATGGGAAATGTCGCCCATTCCTTGCTTAATTCTTCAGGATAGAAAAGCCTGATCCTGCAGTGCTGGGAACACTGAGCAGGACAGTCAAGAGCCTCCTGCATGCAGACCAGCGGCTCACCAGCAGGTGCGGCACCGTCTTCGTTTGCAGCCTTTCCAAGCCTCGCACGTCCAGGAGCTCTCCTCGCGGTGCGGATCCATGACCAGGAAGTGGTCAGAGGAAGGGAAAAGGCAGCTGAGGAACAACAAGGAAAAAGGAAAAAGGAATCGCTTTTGACTTCTCATTGTCTCTCCCTACCCTGCTTACATCACTATACCCAACACTTTCTTCACAGACATGGTCAGGCTTTCTTTCAAACCCAGAATAGGCTGAATTCCTTACTTACTCATCTGCTCTACTTTTTGTTAGGTTTTATAACCATTATACTCTAGCCTATAGACAGCATTGAAGTCAATTATTATCTCATATATTGTAGCACTCTTGGGTTCATGTGGGAATGTGCCCTCGCCACTGCTGCCTCAGGTCGGCCCCCCACCGCTGGGGACTCAAACCCAGGCCTCCGGTGTCACTCAACAGGGACCCAGCCAGTTGAGCTAAAGGGAGATCTCCCATCAGCCCGACGGCTGTGGTCCCTGCTATTCATAAAGAAGGACGGTGACATCACTGCGCTGGTAAGCCTGCTCTCACAACCGGCAATGTCCACTGTATGCATTACAATGTACAGTATACATTTCATTTGCCCCTCTGCCATGTCTTTCTCACACCTGAAGAAGGCTCCATGGCCGGAACGTTGTGTTTTCTCTCTTCTCTTTTCAGCATGGAATAAACCTGTTACTTGTTCCAGTATAGATCATGTTGAGTATTAAAAGTGACATGATATCTCATGTAGGTGCACTGTAAAGAGAAACAAACAATGTTATTTTTCAAACCTAAAACTCCAGATGTTGATAAAGGTCCTTCAGGTGAAATGGATAGAAACAATTAAGAAACAAACCGTTCAGTTCAGAAGCAAACACGTCAGGTGCTCATCAGCTAAAAGATATTCTGGGTCCCCGGAGCTAGAGGTGCCTGACCGGCCGCAAGCTGAGCTCCACCTTCCCGGGTTCAGCCCTGGGTCTGGGATCACTAGGATTCCCAATGCAGCAGAGCGCAATCGGCTGAGCACCACCGGGTGGGCATAGTCACCCCGGGGTCTCTGGAATTTCAGAGTTTGCAGACACGTGGGCTGTCGGAAGAGGATATTCCTCTGTTCCACTCAGCTCTTAACACCTGGTGCAGGGCTGCGGCCTGTGATGTGTTAAAGGACGAGTGGCCTGAAGGAGGAGTCTGCATACTCTTCCTCATTCTCCCCTCTGTGCAGCAGCAAGGATCGTACAGTAACTGCAAGTTAAGAAGCAAAAACGCACAACTGGCTGCTCCAGACAGGGTCAGGATCATAAAAGTAAGAGGTGGTTCCACCATTTTTTTATACTCCCCTTCAACTGATGTGTAAAATGTGTTATTTTCTCCTGTGTCTTTACGTTTATTTAGAAAAGATAACCTCCCCTTACCTTTATTTTCTCTTTGTTATTTAACATTTTTTTTCACAGTTTAGCTTCAGGCTACCATACAGGTATCAGAATGCTGCAGAATGCAAAAAGCTGTGCTCATTAATTTGCAAAATACTGTTTGTACCATTATCCAGAAGCTGATGTGTTGTTTATTACATGTTAAATCAGTTTCATTGTAGAAATGTGACATTTTAGACTGAAGACCCTTTCAGTGACTTGTTCAAAGTGGTGTGAAATGTGCAGGCCTTTAATTGTGTGCAGCACTAGGCCACGAGTATAATAAAGGTTGCGAAGGAGACGTATCAGTTTTGACAGCACAGTTGGCTATGTTGATCCAGACCCCTTTGTCCTTTGTGTAAAGAGCCGCCACCTGTGCCCAATTTTAAATGTACCTTTCATAGCTCCCACTTGCGTCCTCTGGCTCACATTTCACTGCTGATTCTGAAGTCAGCTGGCTGGGCTTCTCACTTTCTTTGAGGATTCAGAATATATGAACGTGGCCCCCAAACACTCTTCTTTTTCAACATACAAAATGTCTCCAGGAGACAAAACCAAACCACTTCCAATTCAAATTAAAAATGAATTAGATCCCACCTCTTCTAGGACTTGTGATACACAAATGAAACATGACCCTGACTTGCACCCACAACCTTTATTCATTCTCCATAGCCAAACTGAGCCTCCATCTCTCAAATGAGGCCCCTGACAGGTTCTATGATTACATGATCAATTGGGTTATTTCCAGTGTGAATGGTGTTTTGGAAGGTATTGCTCTAAACTGCACTTTTAACACTTTCTGACTTTTTTAGACAGTGTGCCCACCATCTGCTTGAGAACTGACCTCAAGTACAAATATAGCAGTATGAAGAAGGTTGAAAGAGTTCATCTTGTGACCTTAATGCACAGGACCATTTTTGTGGAACCAATTCCTCTTTTTTATGATCAGCTGTTAGCCATTCTTATCAAAAGCTCATGACAATCCCCCTCATTGAAAGGCAGCACTGTAGCCAGGGGCGTCCTTTTTGTGTCCAAAAGGAGTAATCTGTAATCTGGCTGTAATGGCAATATCATTTATGTGGCGTTTTGTCCCCAGCTAATATAACGGGTAAGTTGTGCATGACCTCATGAAGACGAAGTATCAAGAAAATATGAATCAATATATCCAATATGTCACTCCGTAAGATGAAGAGAGTCATAGGCCAACAGTATTCTGTAGTGCCCATTGTAACACCGTTATGAAAATACCCTTAGTGTTTCTATCATTCTGATAAACATAACCTACACTGCTTTTTACTGTGAATTGTTGATATTTTTAATGTTTGTGTATTTTAAGGAAATAGAGTATCCTTCTGCTTTCATTTCATCATATTTATATTTTCGTTCCATTTGTCCTTTTCAGCAGATTTAATTTTCCATTTCAAGCAGGTATAACCTCAAACAAGGGATTTTGTGTTCTTGTTCTAGTAGTGGATGTCACTAACCAGAAATGAGTCAATCAATTTACCCACTCTCCATTTGTAAATTTTCTACAGTCTATCATTCTAGCAAATCTTGGCCCAATTTACTCTTGAACATCAAAAAGAAGCAATTACTGTGGTTCATTAGCTTTGAAATACACTACCGTTAATTTGCTCACTGAGTTTATTGGTCATAGTAAAGTAATCAAATACTCACAAATAACTTGATTTGTAAAGTAAAAGGAACAATACTGTTTTTAAAAACTAGTATGAAAGGAAAGGAATGCCATCTAAACATTGGATACGAGCCACATTGTCAGTTTAACAAGCAGAACAAATTTGTATTCCGATATTTAATCTCTCTCATCCTAGCATTAATCCCACATCAGCAGGGGCCGCTTGTCAGCACACCCGTCTCCATTTGGTGATTTGATCCAAATCTTTGAGCTGACGTTGACATTAAATGCGACCGAAAGTACTCCAACCGGTGCATCGCTCTGCCTGTCTTCGGAGGGGGGGAGGAGAACAAAGTAACGTAGCCAATTCATAGAGGGGAGTTATTAGGAGGCCATGATTGGTAAGGGCCAATGGGAAATTTGGCCAGGACGCCAGGGTTACACCCCTACTCTTTTCGAGAAACACCCTGGGATTTTTAATGACCACAGAGAGTCAGGACCTCGGCTTTACATCTCATCCGAAAGACAGCACTCATTTTTACAGTATAGTGTCCCCATCACTATACTGGGGCATTAGGACCCACATGGACTGCAGGGTGAGCACCCCCTGCTGGCCCCACTAACACCTCTTCTAGCAGCAACCTTAGTTTTTCCCAGGAGGTCTCCCATCCAGGTACAGACCAGGCTCACACCTGCTTAGCTTCAGTGGGCTGCCAGTTGTAAGCTGCAGGGTGACATGGCTGCTGGCTTTTTATGATATTTAAGAATATTAATAAATATTAATTAATCTTAATGGGGTGGTGCATGGTAGCACTTTTTACTGACAAGAGCACAGACATGCACATTTTAGTACAGAAATTGTACAGCTACAGGCAAAGATTACACATTTTACGGAAATAACTGATGACTGCCAAAAAATAAAATATAAACTAATAAAATAAAATTACAACTTATTAAAATGCAAAACCATTTAAAGACATTTAATAAGCAGTTATGCTGTCAGTATATTGATTAGTACAAACAAGCATATGATTGTACTACCATTTACGTGCATTTATTTAGAATTTTGAGTATTATTTTAGCAGTTTGCTAATATTTAGCTAGTCAGCATTAACCAGGCTTGTAAAGTAAACCAGCCAGCAGCTCTATCACCCTGCTACTCACAGAAGCTCAGCAGGTGTGAGCCTGGTCAGTACCTGGATAGGAGACTCCTGGGAAAGCGAAGGTTGCTGCTGGAAGAGGTGTTAGTGGGGCCAGCAGGGGGTGCTCACCCTGTGCTCTGTGTGCATCCAAATGCCCCAGTATAGTGACAGGGACACTATACTGTAAAAAAGCACGTTCCTTTGGATGAAATGTAAAACCGAGGTCCTGAGTCTCTGTGGTCATAAAATCCCAGGGCGTTTCTCAAAAAGAGTAGGGGTGTTACCCCGGCATCCTGGCCAAATTTCCCCCTGGCCTTTACTAATCATGGCCTCCTAATGACCCCCATCTCTGAACTGGCTTCAGTGCTCTGCTCTCCTCTCCACTAATAGCTGCTGTGTGGTAAGCACTCTGGCTGCCATCGCATCATCCAGGTGGGGCTGCACACTGGTGGTGGTGGAGGGGAGTCCCCATTACCTGTAAAGCGATTTGAGTGGAGTGTCCAGAAAAGCACTGTATAAGTGTAAGCAATTATTATTACTAATGTATTACTATATTTTACACCTAGAATGTAATTATTTTCATTCATAGAAAGACGTGCTCCCTATTTATCAAAGCAGTACGTAAGAATGAATGCAACTAAATTTCGAGCAGTTACTATTTTTGGCATCACCCCTGTTGTTTAAAAATCCAAAATAGCAGTCTGTGTTTTATTTATAAATTTTATGTTTCTTTCTTATACCAAGTGCTTATTTAATTGTAAATTTTACCTAATTGCTTTTGCAACTGCCATTGAACATAATCGTAGTAGAAAAACCAGGACTTCAAACATAATTAAGATACTGGATTGTGCATTATGTTCTGAGACATCAGTTCCACACTGTTTAAGTCATTTCACATGTTACTGATTACTTCCTTGTTTGCAGTTAATTGCATTTACACATTTATACACATTTTATGACTCCAAATAAGGAGACAGCTGTTAAAGACATTTATCTAAAGAATATATAATTGCTTAGACATAAGAAATTTATTGAAAGTTGGCTTTTAATTATTTAATTAATTGATAAATTCTGAACTACTGAAAACAAGAACAGAACAGAAAACCATGAAACTATTCATTTAAAACAATGGACCAATGGATATTTTAATTCTGTGACTGCACAAGTATATGGTGTATGTACAAATAGATGAGTACCTTTACAGCTTCTTGTCAACTTACTAACAAAAGGAAAACAATAAATATAGACAGTTGTTTCTTGCATATGTAACGAATACGACCCTGCGTATAACAAGGATGTCAGCCGGCCTGGCTGGGGGAGGTCTCCTTTAGCTCAGCCAGCAAGTTCCCTGTCGCGTGACTCCGGAGACCCGGGTTCGTACTCAGGCAGTGAGTGACGAACTAGCAGGGCAGGAGCAGCAAGGGTGGAAACCCCAAGAACTGTCACACATATCTGTGTTCAATTTGACGGAGAAGATTTTGTTTAATTTGACCTCAGTAACTCATACAGGTATGTCCCTCTTTGTAATTGAGATGCAGAAGAACACATAGATTCTCGTATGGTTGCCGCTGAAGCAGCTCAGAGATCTAATATTCAGCCATGTCTTGAACAAGCCTAACGTATCAAATTGAACAAAAGGAATCAGCAGCTGGTTCAAGAATCTCCCGTTCTTGATCTTAAATACTCTTCTTAACGTCCTTAAAAAAACAGGTACAAATCATTTAGAAGGAAGTGTGAGGCGTCCTTTCCATTTAAGGTTCTTTGGAGTTGGTGAAGGAAGCACGCTCCTGCACGAACCCCTCTCTTCCCCCTGTCTCTCGCTTCCAGACAGGAAGGCCACAGTGCCGGGCAGAGAGAGGAGGAACACCTGCCTCCTGCTTCGCACTTCAGCTTCTTTGCCTCAGGAACCAAAAATGCATTTGGTCGGGGTTTACTTTATTTTCTCTTCCTCTGACAAAACAATTACATAATTGTACTGTGTCTTTGTTCCTGAGGCAGCAGTCTGCTTTTTTCTTTCTATATGTACACAATGACGTGAGATCATCACACGTTCGCTTGCTCTCGCAGCGGCAACAAATAGAAGCGTGAAGATTGGTGTGGCTGAATCGAACCATATCCAGCCTCGCACAAAGGAACTCCGACAACTCATTTTGAAAAACCCTGACAGAAATACAACATAATATTGAGAATGGCAGGAAAGCCTCTATTATTCTACTCCATTCTCTCTGCCGTTGGCCTGTGTGGCGCCTGGAGCCTGTCTGCATTTAACTAACTTCCCAGGATTTCCGACTCACAGCCACAGCTACGACTGAAAGCCAGATATTTCACTCCTGAGACATGCTACACTTCCTGATATAGGATGCACTCGCATGTCTCTCAGTGACCTCAAACACTAATAAAGAGGTCATAATACAACTCCGCAGTCAAGAGGAGCGTAACCTAATGACGGGAACGTTGTAAGAGAAGCATTTTCTGTTCAGAGTTAAATGCAGCAGCTGTCGGTCCAGCTATGTTAACACGGGCTGATTAAAAACAAGGGCAGGCCGCAGCAGTGCTCTATGGGACAGTTGTGTTCTACCACTGACCATTTTGCTCATGTAATTTCAGCTTCCAGCTTCTTCCACTCTGAAGACTCAGTGGAGGAGGCGAGGAAAGGAAAGATTTTGGTATCCTCGTTTCAGAATTTAAAGGAGATCTTTTAAGTCTTACAGTAGTTCCTTGAGTAATTTATTTCTGGAATAATGTTGTGGAACCTAAAGCAGCAGTATTGGAATTGTGCTGAACTCATCCTCCATAGAAGGGGTTTATCACAAAATCTAATCTAATCTTGTTTTCATTTTGAATCCCGACCACTGCTCAGAGCTTTTGAACAGCTCTTTGTGGCTCTTTCTGGCTCCCATTAGTAACCCAAGGGGAGTAAGAGGACCTACTTGTATTCACCACCAGTTACTTGGACTTGGAGCCACAGTCGAAGATAGACTGACCCTGCGATAATAAAATCCACATTCCTCACTTCCTTACAGTCGTTAACCTTTCATGTCTCAGCCTTAACTGGATTCCTTCAGCCTGAACTGCTGCCTGAAGTTTCTCGGTCCACCAAACTGCTCTAATCTGTTTTCCCACAGGAGCACTGTCTTCTCAGAGAGTGACCTAGCCAGAAGAGACTAGGCTGTTCAGTATTCTTATTTTCCTAGCCTGATGGAAACACCATGGATTATACCCAAATGTACTAACCCTGAGCGCTATCACTGGCTCATTTCAGTCTCGACTCTAGAACAAAATCTATTCAAAAAAATATTTCTCACTGAGAGACAGATCTCAACTGTGCCATTATCAAGTTATTTTCTTTCACATAACATAAAGCATATATCCTGGTTTCCCTTTCCTCCATGTGCTTAACTGTGATTTAGTCACTTTTTCACTGTTCTTTACCATACTTTATTTGGTTTTACTACGTCACTGCAGAGCACACAGTCGCAAAGCAGGTGTGTGCCGATGGGTGCTGCCTGTTTTCTCAACGTTGACTGACACCTTGTCTTCTTCTGACAATGAGCCGAGAAGAGATTGGAATGAATCTGAATTTCAATTTGAGAGACAAAATGTATTGATTGTAGAAAAAAATATATTAACTGTAGAAACATAAATGCTTGCATTTGCTCTTGAGAAAAAAATGTCAGACATTAAGTCCAATTTCAGTGGCATTGTCTTGTGTTCTGACAAAGAATAATACACACATTTCTAGAATACTTCAGAAACTAGAGCAAAACATTACCTTACAAGGTCAAGGACAAGAAAGCCTTCTAAATCAAACACAAGCTTTGACCACACCTACATACTTCAGTTAATGAAATATTAATCTCAATTGTTTGATTGAGTAGAGTAAATAATTTGTTAGACATGTTTGCTTAGATCAATCCTCTCACAAATTCACCTTAAATGTTGAGGTATGTAAATAAAAACTTTTGTTTTATTTACAATAAAGCCTAAGACTTTAAAGTAAAGAAATTTAATCTTAGGTCTTCCTATCCAAAGGATATAAGATTGCTTTTTTGTTGAAGGTAGGGTGGGGTGTCATGTTGACAAATCGTTATAAAGTTATAAAATATCCAAGACACTTCACAGAAAATGTAAAACCTTGTTAATAAAATAACCTTGGCAAGGAAACTTTATCGTATCTCCAGGAAACCTTAGGGACCCAGGTAATAGGAAATAAAGTGACACCTGAATTGAGGTCCCATGTAACAGCACTCACAGCCAGGAAATAGTTAAATTTGTCCAAAAAAGGACTAGAACCGGCCCAGGAGAGCAGCCTTGTGCTGGGAGGAGGGTTAGGGCATGGGGCTGTTGCTGTTGTTTTCATTGTGTGCTCTGGACTCAGGGAGAGTAAGAACAATACTTCATGTAATGCTGATTTTGGATCGTGTCCATGCAGCTTTTCCCAGGCTAGGCAGCCTTGGGAACCACTGATAGTGTGGCACACCGGGGGTACAGCCCTAATCACCCAGCAGTGGGCAGGGCAGGCTTTTACAGGGAGAAAGTATGTTAGGGATGACAAGAATCTTCCCCTGCTTGGGAATGGGGGGAGCACGCGGAGCTTAAGGACACGGGGGTCAGAGCAAGCACAGTTTACATCACACCCCAAGTATTCCCAATGGGAACAGCAACAGGCCTGATTCAGCCTTCCTAACTGCACTGGCTGGGGCCTGAAGGAAGTGTCTTACCCTTCTGTTTTAACATAAGTTATGTGTTTTGTTCTTTTTTTTTTCAGAAGTACTTTAAAGGCAGCCGTGTGTGTCTATTTTTTCAAGGCTGCAGGATGAAAATAGAGGGATGAATGGATAAGGGAGTGATGTTTTTACTCCAGCCAAACGAATTCCCAAGCCAGACTGTTTCAAGAACACACAGGGGATAATAATAACGTTAGATTGGAGAGCTGCGTCAATGTGTCTGTTGCAGGAAGAACAAGCCAAGATTAATTCCACACTGCACAGACCTGAGTAATAATTTCACTCTTTCTTTTTCTCTTTTCTGTGCGGAATTAGTCTCCACTTGTTTCATTATCATTGCCATAAAATAAACTGTATATATACTGTATTGTGTTATAAAAGATTGACGAGAACAAAAAAAATGTGTTAAATAAATATTATTAAAATCAAGCCTGTTAATTAACACACCACAAGAGTTGGTATAAAAGATACAAATGTTTAAACAGTTAAAATGATTTTTTTCGTTTCTTTCAGGATTTAAATACAACTGCCAAATACATTTTTTCTGGTGAAATTGTATCAGTGAAAGAATTTAAATAATGTGAATAATGTTTTACTTAAATACATGTAACTGTTTTTATGTAATTGCTGTAAAGACTCTACACATAGTTCTCCAAACCATTATCAGGGTTCAGGTTTTTTTAGCCATTTCCAGCTCTGACTTGAATGTCAGTTTTTTGCCTTTTAAAAAAATGTAAAGGACAAAAAAGTTTACCCTACGATACGGTTTAACAAATATGAAAATGTTGGTTACACCAGTTAACAAGTCGGCTATTTGATTGTTTATGTTCTTTACCTATTTATTGATGTTTTTATGGTCAAACATAAAACTATTACTACCGTACAGATCTATTTTTTAATCAATTAGAAAAATGTCAAAGTTCTCAAATATAGTGTAAAAACAGACAGTTTTCAGAAATAATCTGATGAAAAGTTTTGATTCCTCACATAGATTTCACACATAGTGCTTCTTAAGACTTCATTTCCAAACTAATACAATACATACAATCTGCTAGTTACGTACACCTAGATGATAATTACATAAATGTAGCCTATAAACATCTAAAGCAATAAAATAAAATACTGAGTATATAAGTGCACAACAAAGATGAAAAAGCTATTTGAATCTTTTTTATGTGACTGATCGATATAAAAAATATAAAATCTAATTGGTTTACATAACTATAAATTACAGTTACAACAGAGTTGCAATGAAACTTTCAAGCCATCAATAAAAACAAACATCTCCTTTAAAAGCGTTCTACTTCAAAAGTAAAAATAAAACATAACATTGTTAGATTAAAGGGAAAGATACATTTATTTACTGAAAAACTGGTTGTACAATTGGTTGTAGATTAAAGGGAGCGTTAAATGTTCAATGATTCCTTTTAAATTCTGTTAAGAGAAACATTGCTCCTATATTGGCTCTGCATATTTTAAAATTGTTTTTAATCAATTTCAGAGAGTGGTTGACAACAAAGTTAAATAAGCATTTTAGTTTAACTATGATTTGTTTCTCCCAGTTCATGATTTGGACTCAAAATCAAATCTATCTTTATTCTACCACAATGGCTGCAAAACTACAGGTGGGTAAACAGTCTCACAGTGTTGAGCGATCTTCTGGGATTATAGATATATAGACAGGTAGAATTAACCACAAGATGAGAATTTACAAAAAGAGATGCTAAATCCTTTGTTCAAACATTCCCTTACTGAGCCACTGCAGCCAGCTACACTGTCTTCACTCGGTCCTTCTGACTGCACCCCACTCAATAACACACAATCACAGCCACTCTGAGCATCTTTCACTGATATTCCCTTTCTGGCCCTTTTTACTGCCTTTTCAGGACACGTTGCAGCCTGCCAAAAAAGCCTGGAGATAACCACAACATGCCAGGTATTGTGAATGACATGCAACTATAAGAAATACATTTATTTTAACTATAGTGTAGGGGGACAGAGATTAGGGGAACAATAGCAGGATTTGTAAATTCATGAATGTGATTGGTAATATCCATTAGGTGCTACTGAGATGATGATGAAAGATGTAGGAGATGGAATGTTTGTCTTGTAGAAGAAAGCACATATAGTACAATATTATTCACAAAGCTGTGGACCGGTGAGTAGCTGGAGTTTCAGCCTATCCAGTTTAAATGGATTGTGGCTCAAGCACCAGCATTAGGTGATTGAGGATCAGCTCTGGTCCTTATTCCAAAGCAGTGACTACAGCCTGAGCCCAGAGGCAGAGAGAAGAGAGAAGTATTAAAGAGAAAGGATACCTCTTCCAGCAATCTGAGAGGCACGCACAAGAGAATGCACACCTCACCCTTCCTTTGTAATCGAGTCTTTCACCAGGCATCTGGTATGCTTCATTTTACTGTACATCTTTAAAGCTTTCATAACAATGTTGGTACTATAAATATACAGATAAGTGCAGATTTCTCATGCATAAAGTTACTTTAATACTTTTTAACTAAGTATTGCAGAACTTTGATCTTTCCACAGAATATTTATTAAATTGCTTTGATAGTTTTACTTTATCCCACTTGTCTAGTTGTGCTACTGGCTTCTTGTTTTCAAGAAAATATGCCAAATCTGTGAGCATATCAAAAGTAATGTGGGAATGGTTTAATGTTATGAGCTGGTTCTGTAAAGGAATCAGATTTCTCAGGTTTTATATCATGCTAGTTCAATTAGCCGTACAATAAACACAATAAACAATGTGCACAAAGGTATTGTAAACAGCAGCGGGCCGGGCTGTGGTTTCTGAGGCACAGCCTTTCTCCTGCACTGTCTCTGCCTGTGCTTCTGGTTGGCTCTCACACGGTGATTGAGTTACACTGCAGTGAAGGGAGCTGTGGGAAAGAGTCATCACTCTGGCAGCAGGCCTGGGAGACACTACTGCGCTCCAACAGGGGTAAAGCAAATAACAGGGGGTTTTGTGCACAAAACAATACATTGTCTGCAGTGTTAACCCAGAAAACTAATTACAGATGGGACCTTAAACTGGCAGAAAAGCAATTTATCTGTGTATATCACAGCTGCTTAGTATGTATCCCAAGCCTATGGAGCAGACTATTGTATACATTTCAAATATATGCTGGTTTGTTTTGCTCCAATCTTGCATTCTGCTATTATTATCTTTTAAACTTTTTCTGTGTATATAAAAGATCCCTGAAACATGTATGTCATATATACTGTATAGCTAAACAATTTGAGAAAATTGTGTATTTTTAAGCGCTCATGAAAACTTTGGACCAACACCTGTCAAGTTTAAAAAACACAGTCTGGACAGCTGAAATCTGAGCTTTACAGCATTTGTATGCAAACCTCCTTAAGCTCTGCTTAGCACAGAGCCCTAAAATTGAAGGTGAAAGGGCAATTCAGCTCTCATTATCTTGCCTATGTTATAAAAACAGACTGCAAAGCAGCACAAGATCCAGCTAAGACTTATTCATTTCCACTAAGAAAAAAAATCAGACAAAACTTTCAGAGCTGGAGGGCATTAAATTCCACCAAATAGATATAACGCATTCTATATCTTATATATATAATAAAATGCAGTCTAGATCTTTAAGTAGTACCTCTTAAATATACAGAAAGCTGATCAAATTAATTCTAAGTAGTACTGGTACATGAGCAGAAACAAGTGACAGTACTAAATAAAAATAAATGTCCTGATATAAGCTTTCACCCCCAAAAAATTCTAAAGCACTTTATATACAGTATAGGATGAGACTCATCTCATCTACTGTTGACGTGCAGCAGTCACTTGGGTGACATGTGAATGATATGATGTGCTATCAGCCCCACTACACAGCAGATTGGGCAGAAAAATAAGAAACTGCTTCATCCTCTTCATTAAGGGGGAAGGACAGGGTATATAATTTAACTAGGACATGAGGTTTAGACCCCTCTTCTTCCGAACACTGTCATGAAATACGTAATGACCAAGAAATCAAGATCTCAGCTTGAGGTCTCACACTGAACGATGGTCTGTCCTACAGCAGTTTCCCCGTCAGCATACTGTACCTGGCAGCTGTGTGTGGTCCAGAGGGAAGAGTCCCCTACGCGTCCACCGACACCACCCTTGGGTCTCCCATTCCGGTAGAGAGCTGATGAGACCAGGCCAGGAGACGGTGATGCTGCTGCAGTGGTACATCTAAACGTTGTTCACACCGATCATATTTACATTCAGACAAAAAAACTGAAAATATGTGAATTTGAATGAATCTAAAATCAGGGTTCAAGATTGTTAAAATGTACAACACTGACCAAAACCATTGCATGGAAAATCATAAAAAACTGAACTAAATACTTTTATCATGAACCCTTTTGGGGATCATGTGATTGTAAAATGGTCACAGATTATTAGGCTCCTACACCATTACACCTTTCTTTTGAACATATGTGTTTGCTTCTTTTGTAAAACCCCACTTCAAGATGACATTCAGAGAGAAAGAGGTGACTCCTCCTCACTCTATCCCAGAGGGGACCAATTTTAAACAGGCATCTGTCCAAGTGGGGCTGACACTGCTGATCGAGGAGCTCTTCTGACTTGAAGGAACACCCTCATTACGATGCAAATGCTGTCCAGGGCTTTGGGCCGCCTCAACAGGGCCCAGCATGAGAACATTGTTCGAAATTGTTAAGACCCTAACAGTGGTGGTGACTTTGTGTGCTTTTATTCTCTCACTGCTTTCTCTGTGTTCATAATCAGTGCACTGCTTATGTCTGATATTGTACATAGAAAATGAATGCTGCAGCAATACAGTACTCCCATCTTTAACAGCAGGATGTTCCTAGATTTGCTAACAGGTATTGATGATGTTGCTGCTTCCTCTTCTGTTAACATTAAAACAAATAATAGTTTAATAATTGTGCCATAACTATTTTCTTTCTGCCCCAAGTATAGTGGAGACAAGTCTGCAAAATTGCATTAATTTCAGTTTATGCCCCATGACCTTTTGATCAGGTTTCTTTGCTTCACTAATCTTACCGAGGTGAGAAGATATTGTTTAACATTAATATCACTTTCTTATTGCTGATATGAGTGCTGTAATTAATCTACCATCTTGACAGATCATGGGTGCAGCGAGGCCTTTAACACAAGGGCACAGATAAGGAGGGATGTCATTTCCAGTGCACCACAGTGTTCATCAGTAACCTGCCAGAGACTCAGGGTGTGTAGTTAGAGTAAGAGGCCTGGCCACGAGTGTGTCCTCTCAGTGTGTGTGAGGGCCAGCCTGATGACATCAGGAGGACGTCCGCAGCTGGAGGAGGACCTGGAAGCCTGAGGCCTGGCTAGCCTGAGAGGACCAGTAGCCATCTTACTGTCGAAGCAGGAGGTCCCAGCCTAGGGAGAGAGCATAACACCAGGGATCAGGAGACTCCGGAACAGTGAGGGTAGCAGGAGGCTCCGTGGAGGTCCCGCAGGGTACTACCCAGAGGGCAAGAGTGGGAGAGGAAGCTCTTCGAGCCTGGGAACTCACGGGCAAAGGGGTCAGTGTGGCAGGGGACTGCCAGTAGGACGTCAGAGGAGGCCACACAGGACAGTGGTGTGCGTGAGTTGGAGACAGTGGGTCTGAGAGTCCCTGAGCCATGTCCCAGTGCCCTGGTGAGGGAGCGAAGAACAGCACTGGAAGGAACTGGGAGGGGCATGTCCGGAGCGATGCCACTACTGCGGCTGCCACTACCCCTGTGGCATCACTCACTGGTGGAGGATGTGGGCTACAGCTGAGTGGGACTTAAAACTGAAAGTTATCAACACTTCGAACAATCCGGTAAAAAAGTAGCTTGGCATGCATATGTAAAGCATCTTGTGAAATGTTTTTGATTTGATTTTGGTTTAGTATTAATCTGATCTAATCCCATTTCATATTTATAATTTTAGACAAGGTTCAATTCAAATGTAAACATGTCCCTGCCAGTGACACATTAATTCAGTGCATTGACAATGTATTGACTAGCAACCTGACGTTAAGCAAAAAACAACAAAGTAGACAGCAACGTTTGTAAATATTGCTCTAAATATTATATATCTGTATGTATTAGGATGGGAAGAAAAAGTATTTTGATGTTGCACTTACAAGTGTATACATATTGATCAATATATTTCATAGTTATTGTACAGTGATAATGATTTTCCACTGCAGACTTTATCACAATTACCTATGTGAAGTTCAATTTACAGAAGAGGGATTCCTGGTGTAGTTAACCTATCAACAAAGAGGGATGTACAGTAAATCTTGCAGATAAAATGTAATAGGAAACACAACTATACATTCAATGACAGAAAATCCAGATCCTGCTACCTTTTTCTTTGAAATCATTTGGATTTAATGGATTATCCTGATTTACAGAACGTTCAACAAATCAAACATCCTGAGTATCTACCCCGGAGGTCCCAGGCTGCAGAAAAATGGTCCAGATTATCTTTGTCGGTTTACTAACCTGTGTCTTCTCTGTGAATCATACTTGGGGCTGTATTTAGAATCATTATCAAATATTGATGGATTTGCACTGATGTGGCATAATAGAATAAGATATTGTGATATTTCTTTTTTATGGTGCTTTTTTAATCATAACCAGACAACTAGTTTCTACCTTTCCAACATCCCCCTGAGCAGCGATGAGATTCTAGGAGCTGGAAAAGGAGGGATGCAGACAGGTCTTGGAAAGAGAAAGTAAAAGCATTGATGAGCAGGGCTCTGAAGTGAAAAAATAAACGTTACAAATAAAACTACAAATTGAATTTTTTAGTAGTTATACATTTTACCATCATACATATCTTATCAATACAAAATAGCAGTAAATAGCAGTATATAATATAGCAGTAAATAGATCAACTAAGATGTTTTGATGAACCTCATTATATCATTTTTTCAATGATCTTCCTTCACTTACACCACTTCAAGCACAATCTTTAGGATTCATAAGCAATGCAGTAAGCCATCACTTGATAGCATATGCTTTAGTTATGGAATCATGCATCCTGTGCTAGCCAAATTAATTCTCTACAGATTATTTTTATTCATGCGAAATGACATAATGATTATGAGTAAGCTTATTAATGCATTGTGTAAAGGTGTAAATGTTTTACTTGTTCACCTTCAATAGCTGTTTCACTTAATGATTATACTCACAAATTCTGTCTATGGTTTCTAGATTTCTCTGATCAAGATTTTAAATCCGATGCAACAGTAGAGTCAGAGTACAACACATCCAAGAGCATTTTAAAATTGAAAAGACAATTCTTCTATCTCTATTTATATCAGGGGCAAATTTTCATATATAACTTTCATATTATTTATCCCTTGGATAGCAGAATCTCAACAATAAAACATCTCCTCTGCACATGCTGCTCTGCTGTCGGTCTGAGAAATGATCTAGTCTGTTATCATACCACAAGTGCTCTGTAATTACCAGTTATATGTTTCATGTACTCTAGGAACAACTGCTGTTTGTGCGCTTGAAGTCTGGCAGCTGAACAAGAGCACATATATCTTTCAATCATAGGAGTGAGAACTCCACATTAACTCTTCCACCACTGGGTTAAACAGCCTCTTCTAACATGGTTCCATTATGATTTTGTTACAAATATTCATATTAATGTATGCATTTAATCTATCCTACTGTAAAATAGTAATTATTCTTATAGTGGATATTTATGATGGTGTTCATCCTTAAACACAGTAATTGATTGTTGGCTGGATCTCATTAAATCAACTTCATATCAAACATATTAGGAAGCTTTTTCCACACCCCCACACCTCTCTTTGTAAAGACATGTCTTCCTTGATTCAAGGTTCAAGGTTCTTTCATGTGTCCAACATTTCGTTCAGAGTAGAAACTACGCTGATTATTCTACTTCTGTTCTGCTTTATATGGATTCTTAAACAACAGCAGTATGGCAGTAGCTCAAGCTGAAAACAATACTCCAGGTGAAGTCAAATTTGAGCAGTGTCTTAATCTTTAGACATAATCTTAATCTCACTCTTTAAAAGCACTGATTCTTCTGGCTTTCAGGGAGACTTACTGAATAACTAGGCTATTTTCTAAAAAGGGCAAATCAGACGTTGGCGTAGGTGGCTGCGTCAGCACGCGTGAGCTGCAGAGGAACAGGCGAAGGTTCATTCCGTGCGGAAAGGAAAAGAAGAGGGACACAACAGCTTTCGGCTGTGGGATCTTCTTCAGGTGTGAGGGAGAGGAAAAACACATGGAAACTAGATCAAGGCACATTCTACACCATTCAAACAATCAGCATACTGTACATGACAAAATGTTCTAAATTAATGTGTCCGTATATATTTCTCTCTCCCAAATACTTGGGTAAGAGTTGGAACAAGTTAAGAAAATGGTCTTTTTAAACAAATGGTTTATTTAAAAGGTTTTTTAGCCTCAGTAATTGAGTGGAATGTAAAGCAGAAGAGGTAGTGATTCTTGAGTACCAGAACAGAGGGAGCCTTTGAATGGTCAAATTTCTACATTGCTGCTGTTGGTTATTTTCTGCTCTTTAACTACATCCAAGCATGAGTATTACTTTCCTGCTCTAACTAAATAAGGCAGGTGAAAGGTCCCATACAGTGCTTCTTCTAGTTTAATACCACACATTTGGGATTTGGAAAGCACATTTTAACTGTGTGCATGTAAGACCTCGCACATGCCATTATTAAATTTCTAGATTTTTCTAGATAACTGCCGACATTTGAACTTCCACTGCTATAATTTCCACTATTGGCATTGTATTCGTGGATCTATTTGCATTCAGAGTCTTCCTACTACTTGTTACAAAAATGCTGAAACCACCAAGGTTATAATTTCAGATTGGTGACTGGGTGGAGGTTGTCTTTAAATCTACAGGGAACACAGAGTCAAACTA
Source organism: Lepisosteus platostomus (assembly GCF_059453375.1). Lineage (NCBI taxonomy): Eukaryota > Metazoa > Chordata > Actinopteri > Semionotiformes > Lepisosteidae > Lepisosteus > Lepisosteus platostomus. The sequence continues at coordinate 77,998,363 of NC_142613.1, read as the reverse complement.
ATTCAAAGTGAGATTCCTGGCAGTTATGACAGTCACATGTGTTTTATTTTATTTCCTTTCATTTCATATGGATTCCTCATCTGAACTATGCGCCACGAGAGTAAATGTAATGTGTGAAGTCTCAAAACCTATTCTATCATTGTCAGACTTTAATCACAGTATCTACACAGTATTAAGTCAATCATTGCTCATAAATCTTTTCAGAGATTTTAGAAGACTTTTATATAACAGTTGAATTTAACATATTTTCTGTAAAAATGTTTATTTTGATGTCCAATGGAACAGTACCGGCAAATATCAGATGTTGGTGTGATTGTACTCCATTTCATTGTACTGAAAGGAAATGCTGCACTACCTCATTACACAGTTTACACACCTGTGCAATGAGCAGCTATATACTGTACCTGCCTTTTCAATACATTTCTGAAAATCCTCTGCGTCCAATAAAAATACACAACAGTCAACGTTCTTTAATCTAATCATGTTCTCAACAATCCATTGTCACATCTAAATCTTATCTGTGCTTCTTTTTTATTTATAGCAATATTGGTTTTCTAACAATACTAATATTGTAGTATTTTCATCTGGAGTACTGCTGCTATTTGCATTTTGGGGATCCTTGATCTCACCTTGAGAAGGATTGTAATCACAACTCTTTTACTCTCATTTTCTAAATCAAACTGACTCGCAACTGTACTTTCGCGTATATATTATACATGTTTGTTTTGTTTGATAATTCTCTCACAGGCTGCGATTCAAACGTGTTTTCTCGAGAACTTCGCGTCAGTCCCAGGTCCAAATAGACCTGCAACGACTTTGATGCGAATTCCTATACAAGAACTGTCCAGGGTCCTGAATCCTGTTACCGTAACTTTCTTGGCGATGTTTAGTGAATTATGTAAAAAAAACGTGCAGTTTAAAAACATCACGGATCTACACTTGTCGAATATAAACGTTTAAATAGTGAGAGATGCTCGCAAAATGAGATTATTGCTCATCGAAGACCAAAACTTTGCGGCGACTTTGCTTGACTTTATTTTGTTAGTGCCTGCAGATTTAGGAAATTGTTGTTTGCAATGATAAACACAGGTTTTGCATAATCAGCCTTCTATTTTTTTAAATAAAATATCAATATTAAATAGGCTCGTCCTTTTCGAGTGCATTTCAAAGAAAAAATATTATTAACTGATAATAAAAATAGCAGAGTTTTATTCTAAATGATTCCGCAGAATCGTGTATTATAAAACCGCGAACTATCCAACAATTTTAATAAACATTACGCTTTTAAAAAAGCAGGCTGTTTTTCACTTGCCAGATATAGCCCAGCACAATGCCTCCTGAACATTTAACACACAATCGCCTCTGTTCACCAACGCGACAGGTCGAAGACCCGTTTAAATAATGTTTGCGGAAAAGTTTATTTTTTTAGATTTTTCCTAAAAAAAAGAACAATACGGTACAGGAAAGTTCGGGGTTGGGAATGGACAGTCGGGCAGTGTTAATTTGTCAGATTTTATGTGTGTATTAAAACAGATGTTTCGGCCCAGAACAAGGTCATGAAAGACTAAAAGTTCAGACAAACCACAAACCATGGATGATACGGGCACCGATATGACATGCACATAGAAAGGAAACATCAACCAATCGAGTGCACAAGATTGAAGCGCGGGTGAAATTTGTTGCAAGGTAAATTCTGTTTTTCACCGAATTGTTCGTACAATAATACTTCGATGTTTCATTGTACTTGTAAACCCTAACAGGTTTAAGGAATCAGAAACAAAACCCACTACCTTTAATGAAATAATGTAGTTACTCGTTTAGTTTATGTAAGTCATGCCAAAAAAGTCATCTACTGTATTCTCAAATTATGTACGCGGGTCACCTGTAACTAAAAATAAGAAATTATTAATGATAAATTAATTTATATAAACATAAATATAAAGAATAATCAAATGATAGATCCTGCAACTTCAACTCATTTTTTAGTTGGGAGTGTTTAAATTCAGTTGTAAGCTGTTAGGGTCAGTCTATTTCTGCAGTTATTTTTGTGTACAAATATGGAAGGGTTTCAGGAGAGAAAGAAAAAGAGATGCCTATGAATGTCTCCCGCATGCAAAAGAAACAAGATCTCCAGACGTTTTGAAATGAACTTTCTATTCTGCCATCATCGCCTCCTGGAAATAATTTTTAAGAAGTTAACTGCTCGGTGTTTACGTTTCTGACTGCACTGATGAAAGGTGTTTCACTAAAAGACTCAACAGATTATTTTAACATATTAAAATCTGTGCACAAAACGCGTTCTTGGTCATTCTTTTACTTATCACGCTATATGTATCCTCCTCTATTTGAATAAAAACCGAAACTCTTCGTACAGTATCTCATTTATACCTGGCTGTAGTCCTTCTACATGCTGTATACAGGTATATACCATTTACACATACAGTACACGTACTACAGTTTTCAACATTTTGGAGGTGGTGTGACAGGCAATGAGAGGGATGTACAGTAGGAACAAAAGAGGAAGAAAAAATCCATACTTAACCAAACACTTGAGTGCACAACTCAGGTAATCACAGCTTCCAAAAAAAATACCTTTTGCCACTTCTGTCACTGTGACAGTGCCGGTAGTTGGTTCCCACACGAATCCTCACTCAGGGCATCTTAAACTAATATTTGCCTTTTATTTAGCAAAATAAGATATTGTGCAGCTACTATGTTAATTAAACGTGTTAGGTGAGAATATATTTATATATATTTCAATAATTAACTGAATTTGCGCACAAAAACTAAAATTATAATCACTGTTTCTCGAAAAGTATCATTATCACTTACTGTAGGTTACTCATTGTTATTTACTTGAAACAGGCTAAATGTGAAGTTCTGGTCAATGAAGAGGTGTAGATATGAACTCTAATTATATAAAAATAAAACAGAACATGTGCTAAATGTACTAGATGAAGGCTTTTGTTTTCGTCTGCTAGGCGAGCATGTTTAGAAAGGAAATAATGTGTTTGAAAATCAGGAGGGACTGCCTTTAGACCGCGTTCTGCACTAGTAGCCGGCAGCAGTGGCTAACGCCTCATTTCCCCGTTCAATTTATTCTGCTTTAGCTGTTGGCATAGACTGCAAGAACAAGTCCTTTGCATATAGAGCGTTTCATGAATCACTTCCTCTGCCGGGTCTATGAATTCAGTTGTATGCGAGTTAGTTTTCGGATTGTGAAGAACAGTGCCCTTTCGCCAGCTCCTGACCTCATTCTGTCGGTTATCAGAAACTATTCTTAACTGCTCTTAAATTCTGAAACACAGGAAAATGTTCGCAAAATAGGAGCGTGACTATCGTATCCTTTAATTAAAGTCACAGTGTACACAAAAAATCCTAAAAAGGCGTCTTTCCATATCGACTCCAAAAAGTGACTGTAAGTTATTATTATTATTATTATTATTATTATTATTATTATTATTATTATTATTATTATTATTATTATTATTAAATAGCTAATAGTTGTCACTTCCGACTGATAAATTCCCTGCCAAGGCCTAATCGAGTCCAAATTAACGATGGACTTCGCTAAACATAAAGTTAAATAGGTTGTACCTAATGTGAGTACCTATTAAGAGTTTTTTTTTACTTTCTGATAAAACAGAAATATCAAGTGAGATTTATGCTCCTTGTTTTCTGAAATTGTAAAAGCTTATAATTTTTTTTAAGCAAAAACAAAGAAAAACGATTTCAGTTAAACATGACTTCGAAATACTTGCTGACGATTACGTGGGGTTTAATAAAACGGATCCCATTGAAGCGAAAGCCTTTGGTACATCTCTCAAGAATTTCGAAGTATGGTTATGAAATTTACAACAATTATCGGTTGGATTAAATCTTTATGTAAAGCCTATTGATACTTTCAAAATATGTAATGCTGTTAGTTCTGGACTGTTTCTACTCATCACTTTCTTGATGTGGTTATTGTCTGTTATGATCAATAAATAATGTTACCCTAGTATCGTTTGAAAGTAACGGGCAGACCGTTTCAAATGATCAACTTAAAATAAAATAAAATACCGTTTAAAACCTTATGTTTTTACTTACTACTTTAAATTTATTAGTATCATATACTACTTTTCTGTTATTCCTGTAGTTTGTGACGTTTTTACAACCTAATTGAACTTGGACTTACATTTTATCTACCGTTGCTTCCAATTTATATATTATATATTAAGCAATCATATAAGATGAATGTCATAAAAACATTTTTGCAAATTCTGAATCGGCTGTCGAATAAGCAGAAAAACACAGAGGAGAACACGAACTCCGCTGCCTATCTGTGCAGCATGAGAGGTGAAATCCCTCCTCAGAGCAGCTCTCCCATTGTTAGGTGATTTTTTGACCTCCTGGGAAAACTGCGCTTGTTTTTCCCGGGTGTTGTGTGTGTGTGGGTTGCTACTGCTGTTTCCCGAAATGCTGCTGGTTCCATTTCAGAGGTCACACGAGGACTAATGAGGCGTGAAACCTCTCAGTACCTTTCTCACATTTACAGCTCCACGGGGTAACACGACAAGCGAGCCTGGAAAGCAAATAAACCTCGCATGCGTTCCTGGAGACCACGCGGGCTCTCTTAGAACTGACGTAAGGATTAACCTGCTAAGAGCAGACGTACACCAATGATGTATATACAAAGTCAGCAATGTATACAATTTAAACTTTATTTGTATTTATCGAATGGCATTCAGTTGCATTCAATTTCAGAATTCTGCAAATCTACAAATATCTTTCTAATATGTACTCAAGACACGTACGTAGTTTTATTTGATTTAATTAAAATATTGTGAGTGGGATTACTCTAAAGTCAGCTGCTGGTATTGTAGATAATTAGTTAGACTGTCCGGTAATATGCATCATCGCTATAATATATACGACACTCTTTCTAGAACCGACGTACAGTTCCCCGACGTACAGACCGTCTCCTCTGCGCTGTCACTGTAGCTGTACTGTACTGTAGCATACTGTAGCTCTTTCACGGCAGGGCTCTGCAGCAGTTGTGTGTAAATCACGCTTTTGGAAGGCACTGTGCAATCGCGGTAGTTTGATTTACAAGTATAACAATATACAAGTATTTTGTGCAGTAGGTGTCGCGTGCTCATTCACGTAGTATAGCACGTCTTCCAGGACAAAAACATTCTTCATTTGTAAAATTTCGACTATTGAACAATCGCAGATGCAACTAAACAGCGAGACCCTTAAGGATGCTTGGACTGTGCAATGCAGGACTTGTAATCCTGCACCTGTTTCTCTCGGGGGATGGGGAGGTTGAGGAGCGCATTCTGGATAATTGCTATTTTGTGACTCTTCTAGAGGACTTTAATGTTGACAACACTAAACACTACCATTGGTGGCTGCATTGCATTTTCTTGTGAGAAATCGCCGTCTTAGACACGCTTACTGCTTAGACACTGTGAGCAGTATAGTTTAAATGCAGGCATCCCCGAAAAAGTGTGGAAAAGTGTTGTGTTGTCAGAATGTGCACATGGAAAAAACTGCAAGAAACTGCATTAAGTAAATCCGATATAACACAGGTAGCATCTCACGGCCAGGGACTTGTTTTCCCCAGACACATTAAATTATTTCTGATTATTGTATAGAAACAAATGAAGAGAAACTTGTTCGCGTAAATCTAGATATAGAAAAGTCTGTTTTGCCTTAGCGGTGTCCATGAATAGCAGTGCGTGTTTCTTCTGACCTCTCCTTACCACGATTATACAATTCTGTGAACCAATCAGCTTGTACATTCCTCTGCCTTCCTCTTGAATAAAGTTACTAAAGAAGTATGTAACGCCTGCTCTTCGAGATAAAGCAGGGCACAACAGGTCAGCCCTAGCTGGAGTATAATCCCGAAACTTAATTATTTTACTTACTTTTTGTGAAAATCAAGGATGCTTCGTTTTTATATTTAAGTGTACAACAGTTGCCAGGGCTCACTAAACAACGGTTACTGTATGTTTTACTTAAAAGTACTTTTATTTTTCACGAAGTCGAGATGTTTCGACTGCTGTACTTCAAGAAAATCATGGGCAGAAGCTTTGGATATCAAATGATTTTCATTAAAATGTTTCACCACGTTGTTTAATTGTAAAACGTTTGTATTTTGAACGATATTGTGCGTAAAAAGTATCAAATCACGTAAAACTTTTTAAGTCTATTAAAACCCTGATACAAAAAATGCAATAAAGAACGACAAACGTGCTGTGGTCCTTTAGACCAACAAGTCTATGGAATCACCATTTTAAGAAAAGTTAAAGGAAAGATTTATTTGCACATCGCTGTGACAAAAACCGCTGGCTCTGCTGGTCCGGGGCGTGTTTTTCTGTGGCGTGGGTGTTCCTAGCGGGAGGTAGGCGGAGACGTTCCCTGGAGCCCAGATTAGGCTCTAATGTTGCGTGGGAAAGAAGTTCAGAGGGTTTCGCAAAGTAACCAGTGTAGTGTTTACCAGACTGCGGCAGACAGCTTTGCTCGAACATTTGAACCGCCTCGCAGACTTCAAGCGCTGCACTGCAACAATGAAGAGACCCTGTGAGGACACTACTTCTGACAGCGACATGGATGAAACTATTGATGTCGGGAGTGAAAACAATTTTTCTGGGTATGTAAAAGGCACTCTATTAATCTATCACAGACTCGCCAAAAGTGCGTATTTTCACAATTATTTGCGTATCCAAAAACACGCTGGGGCATCTTAAAAAAACGCACTTGTCAAGTGCGAAACCTTTCGGGACGCTCCATCGCACGCCTGTCATCTGAATTTTCATGAGGCGCTCAGCTTGTGGTGTTCGGTCCAACCTCATATTTCCCCTGGCCTCACTGCATCGCTCAGCAACATGAAAGACGCCGACTCGGCGAAAATCCGATAAATTCGTTAAAAGGGAAAGTGTACGAACAGCCATTCATTAAAATTCGTGAACATGGGATTTTTTTTTTTAGATCGTACAGTTTCTCATATCTCACAAAGCAGCCTTTTTATGCTTGAAGCAAAACGGCAATACTTTTTTTTGTGCTGTCTCTAAAATAAAATTACGGATTAAATGATTCTTGCGAAGTTCTGTAATTTATTTATCCCATCTGTTTCTGCAGACAGAGCGGCAGCCCGCTCATCAGATCCAGCTCCCCAACGACAACGTCCCAAGTCATGGCGAGGAAAAAAAGAAGAGGGGTCAGTATTATCGTTACTGACGCGGCTGCGTTAAAGAGAAAGTAAGAATTTTGCGAACTCAGCAAAGATGCCGATTTATTTTATATGTTACAGATCATCGAGAAGAGACGGAGGGATCGTATCAATAATAGCTTGTCGGAATTACGTCGATTAGTTCCCACAGCATTTGAAAAACAGGTAAGTTTTTGATACGCCTGTGGAACGTCTGCACGTTGATTAGACAGATGTGATACCCTGCAGAACACACCTTCAAGAAAAACAACACGACAGACTTTCGGTCACTGCGGTGACAGTCTTGACGTCGTTATTGTGGTTAATACTCAAAATGGGATGTGGTCTTTCTAATGCCTCTTTATTGTATATAATTTATATCTTGTCCGTACAGTAGATATTTGTCAAAGGCATTTCTATAGAATACCGATATTATTTGATGGACCAAGTGACACGACTAGTTGTAATAACCTCCACCCTTAAAGAGATAAAAAGTATTATTTTTATTTACTTCCTCAGGGATCTGCCAAACTAGAAAAAGCGGAAATATTACAGATGACAGTGGATCATCTGAAGATGCTCCAGGCAACAGGAGGTAAAGGTAAGAAGTTAATTGACTGCTTTTCTCTTGCTGCGGAGTGAAATTTGAGCAAACAGTCCTTTGACGAGATTAAAGGAGTGGAAATCAATGCTAATGGCAGGACTGAACTCGTGGGAAAGCGCTGTCGGGACAAAAGCAGCACTTGACCCTGGGCTTGTGTTTGCTTTCATAACTCTGTGGGAGTAGAGGAGGTTTCATTCACAGGCAGCCCGGTCGGGGAGTTGTTTGGGGTTTCTAGAGAGAGGGTGTAGAAACCGGTGCGCAAAGAAGACAAAACAAACACACGAACCCTGGGACATCAACTGGGCTCAGATAATACATTATATCAGGGTTCATACTTAGTAAACAGACTGCTCAGTTTGTGCTGTATACATGGCATCAGATGATTAGTTATTTTTCTGACCGCCAAAGTTATGCCCGTGATAGGAGTACAGCTCTCGGCATTAAGACTTTTTTGCCTCTTTCGCGAATGCAGGTTTTTTTGACGCCCACTCGCTGGCGATGGACTTCATGAGCATTGGGTTTAGAGAATGCCTGACTGAGGTGGCCAGGTACCTCAGCTCGGTGGAAGGTCTGGACACCGCCGACCCCCTCAGAGTCCGCCTCGTCTCCCACCTCAGCACCTGTGCCTCCCAGCGTGAAGCGGCCGCAATGACGTCCTCCATGGCCCACCACCACCACCCCCTGCACCCCCACCACTGGACGGCTGCCTTCCACCACCTCCCGGCGGCGCTCCTGCAGCAGAACGGACTTCCTTCCTCGGAAAGCGCCGGCGGCCGATTGTCGGAAGCGCCTCCGCACGGGTCTGCGCTGCTGACGGCCACGTTCTCCCACACGGACTCGGCGCTCAGGGCGCCGCCTGCTGGCAGCGTCGCGCCCTGCGTCCCCCCCCTCTCCACCTCCCTCCTGTCGCTCTCGGCCACCGTGCACGCCGCCGCGGCCGCCGCCGCCTCGGCCGCCGCGCAGACTTTCCCGCTGTCCTTCGCCGGGGGCTTCCCGGTCCTCACGCCGGGCGCGGCGGCCGCCTCCGTCGCCGTCCCCGCAGTCAGCCCGTCGCTCTCCGCCTCCCCCGCTTCGGCCTCGCAACAGAGCAGCTCCGGGGGCAGCACCGGCAAGCCTTACCGGCCTTGGGGGACCGAAGTGGGCGCGTTTTGACCTGCTCCGCGTTTAAAGATGCAGTACGCCTTGGTCTGAAGTTCTCATGAAGTCTTCCGCCCCTTCATTTTGCAGTTTTACACACGACCTGAAAGTTTAGCTGGCATTCTTTCAAAACGTTTTTCTTTAATGGACTCAACTTGCTGTTACTTTGTCCCCCACTATTTGGGGTGGGGAAAGAGCTACTAGTGTGGGAAACAGAGAAAAAAACACGGATCATGTTTACTCGACGCTCTACATTCTCAACAAGCAAAAATGTGACTAAGAGTTTATTTTATATCAGTTAGGCACATTGGATTAAAAAAACACTGAAAGCCTAATTTCTCGGCTAGAGAAACGGGTTACGTGTTGGTCTTTCATCTGGAAGAATGCGTGTGACCCATGAAATTTCGTCCTCTGGAATCGTCCTTCAACTCCGTGATCTTGGGCTTTTTAGAAGGTTAAATTGGTGCACATATCAGATTCAGTCGAAGTCAGATATAACCATTAAAAAAATTAAGTTGTAGTTGGATTCGCTTGTTTTGCTAAGGTTTAGGAATTAGGATAACCCCCTTTGAACGTTATATTACGCGTCTCACGTCCAGATGAACAACAGTAACGTTTTTATTTTGTGCGTTACTAAAGCACGAGTGCAGAAATCTGTGTTAACAAATTGAAGCACATATTTTGCTTTTTATAGAAGGTATGTGAGGTGATGTCAAACCAAAGGTTTTTTTTAAGATAATCATTTTCCACGTTCAAATAAACTGCAATGTTTCAATGCGTGAATTCAAGAAACAAACATTTGTAAATATGCAAATACAGATTAGAACCTAGATATTATAATTAAAAATAGAGAATTGCTTTTAATATGATGCACTTGATTTCTCTGCTGAGTGGAGAAGCCTTTGAAACCGTGCTGCAAGAATGTACATTATAAATAAAAACAAAAAATACCGAAAAAAAAGACTTTAAAAATAATTGGTCAAATGATACTACTGTTACTTTTTTGTTTTGCTTTGTTACTTAGTGTTACCTGTAAGTTGTAACCTTTTTTATTGCTATGCAAAACGCCTACCGATAACACTGATTAAAATATTTTTGAACATGGATGGATTTACACCGTCGTTTTTCATTTGACAGTTTTTTCAAGCCAACAATGTGGAACTGGAGCTGTGCATGAGTGCATCTTGGTTTTAAAATATTATGCTAATATGTAACATACATAGCAGCATGGGAATCTGCCGTACAATTCTAAGGAAATGTACACAAACATACAAAAAATGTTATTACCAGAATTCGCATTAATGTTTCTCAAAAATGTCTGGAAGAAAATATCAAGTTACAGTAGTACTGCAATTTACTACGCTCTCGATTAGCAGTAACGTTAAATTATGCAGAGATGCTGACGCGCTTTTGTCATGAAAGTCAAGACATTAAAGGATTAGAATATATTGTCTATTCCAGCTAAGAGAAGCTGCCCTTTCCAACAGTAATTTGTTCATTTATTTCCACTGGGATGCTTCAAAACAAAAACGCCATTTGCAGAAGATTTGCACTCACAGCTGAGCCGGCGGAGTTTATGTAAAGGAAAAACAAAAGTAACTGTTCAACATCCGCTATTCATGGTCCATCTAATACAATTTGTTTCAATCAGATAATGGTATTCTACATTATTCTACAGTATTTCTTTATGTCAAATATCATGTGTCTGATCTGGGGAGTGTTGCAACCAAATCAGGCACCAGGCAATATTCAATACTTCATTGATACTACACTGATAAATTCTGTCATAATCTATTGTTTTTCCTGTGCATGGATCTTTGCTTCTGGCTCAGGAATTTCCATCCAAAAGACTTCATCCAACAGGGAGAAAAGCAAGATCCTGACAAATACGGTGAAACCACAGATTTTGTGCTATGATAATAATATTTCAGTCTGCAAAAAGTCAGGCTGTTAAAAGGCTTCCTGGAAAGATGTAATGTTTTCGTCTGACCAAAACATACTGCGGGGCTCATAATGAAGGCAGCACATGAAAGCAAAACAACTCTGGTCACTCCTACCAAGATGGGCCTTTATGTGCTGCTAATCCACTCTCTTTATCCTCCGGTCTGTTAGAAAGATTTACATTAGTAAATCACTGTCAGACCATTAAATTCCTTAAGAGAAAAAGTATCAGCATTTCCAAGTGAATGGGGATTACGACACACAGTGCCTGCTGCCCACTGACAATCATGGGAACAGAGCGCAGTCATAAATCCACGGTTATCTGGTTTAGACTGCCTGGTTCTCACGCCGCAGTCGCTCCTTTGATGTGGCCGTCGTAAAACACGGACACATGATCAGCGGCTTCGGAAACATCAAGTAGTAAGACTTGCAGAACGGTCTTAAACTGAACGCAAAGCCTAACGGGTGTGTAGGAGAAACTTTTTTTATTAATTAAAATGCAGAAGACCCTGCCTAGTTCAACTCACTATATGAGTGAAAGTCCAGCTAGCAGTTCTTAGAACGTGCTTACTTTCTTTGAAAAAATTAATGGATTGTTCACAGGACAGTTTTTCTTTTCATTGTATCTTCCGAGCTATGCATTTTTTTCTGGAACAGATTACTGTAGTTCTCTGATGCTTTTTTTTTATTTTTCTTAAATTAAGCTTTTTTCCTAACGTCATGTGACAAAGTGTTGATTTTTTCTTAATTATAGTTCAGCTATGGAGTAGGACTACTGTTGTTTTTATAACTTGATTGTGTGATGATAAGTGTTACAGTACAGTTACCGTCTGCCTTTTCTCTTGTAGGTTTTCAAGACATTTCACAGGTCATTACAGCTGTGTTTAACAATAGTCGGGAAGTGAAACTCTGGACAATACCCTGCAGAACCCCATAGATATTGTATTGTAACACAATTCCAGTTCCACCGAAGAGCCATGTACTGACCCCCTGACAGCAATATATTAACAATATAGGACTGTCACATAATAAATAATCACCTGGAAAACCCTGACATGGTTTAAACACTAGGGTTTATTACACAAATTATCATTAAGAAATCTATACATTATTATAACAGTAGGTGTAAGGAATTCAAAATACAATGACAATCACATTTTTTTGTTTTTTTGAGTCAGTAGGACTGGAGGTGATGATGCATTCCAAGAGTTAGGTTTCAAACATGCTCTGGAAGAAAACACTGTTAAAACATCTAGACAATCTACTTAACAGCAATATGTTCTTGGAAGTTATTGGAGTTTTTTTTTTGTTAAAAAATGAAGAACGTTTGGGGAACATTTCACACTACTACTGCTAATAATAATATGAAAAAGATGGGAAAGAAGAACTAAATCATTTTATCACTAAATATATTAAAATCGTTTGTCTGGTTGAGTTATTTTTAATTAATCTAAAAGGTGTCTTTATGCTAGTTATTGTGAATTTAATTTACACTTAATTTTCATGTACAATATACTGGTCTGCATGGACATTTCTGACTGGATTTGTTTGCAAGAAATGGTGTAACCTAATTTTAACTCAGTTGTCACAACATACGCATTATATCTGTATAACAGAAGAAACAAGGAAAAATAATTCATGCCACAAATTCATGCCACAGTGAACTGAATCCATAGCACTGAGACTAGCACAGTACCCCAGTGCCAGGGAAACAACTATAATAGCTGACTTTTAAGTACAAATTGAGGCAGTTATAATGGGGACAGACCTCTGTGCCCAGAACTGGAATGCCCAGGAATCAAGTCCTCATGAAGAGAAGGTGAATAAGATCCATTCATCCATTTTCTAAACACTTCATCCAGTTCCAGGTCCAGGGGAGCAGGAGGAGTCTATCCCAGCAAGCAGCGGGTGCAAGGCAGGATGCACCCTGGATGGGATGCCAGGCCATCACAGGTGATGAACAGGTGATCACAGACAGGCACAGAAATACACAGACTCTCACCAGGGCCAATTTTCCCAGAATCCTATCAACATATCTGTACAGTATGTCCTTGGACCGTGGGAGGAAACCGAAGCACCCAGAAGAAACCCACAAAAACATGGGGTGAACATACAAACGCCAAGCAGATAGCACCCCAGGAAAGGATCCCAGGGCTCCAGCAATGCTTAACCCCTGCACCACAGTGCCACCTGTGAATAAGATCATCAGCAAAAATGTGAAATAAGCATAAGGAGTGCAACACTGCATAAAGTCTCTGATAAAAGAATTTAGGTACAGGGTCTGTTAAGGGGTGATAGTGATCCGATATTATTTTTTTCTTCTTTGTTATCACCCAGACAACAAATAGGCCTCCACCTGCCTGTTATATACTGGTATGGTAATTTAACAGTACTTTTAAAAAGTAATGAATAACCGAAAAGTTCAGGAATTATTATTTTATATCGGATTGTAACATTTCATTTGGATTGATATCTCGTTGGCCACATCATTATTTGCCAAAAGTATTTAATTAATACGGATTCCACACATTTATGAACACACCAATATACTGTATACTGTATGTGCAACATTGACGCACACGTACATATATGTGCAACAACAGTGACACCTGGTGATGACTGTTGTGATCATCACTTTGAAATTTATTTTGAAAATAATATGAAACATCATCGGTAGCGTTGAAATGATAAATCGCGTTATAAGAGCTCACTGTAATAATAGTTCACACAAAAAATGCCAATATTAAGATAAGTTACAAATCACAAAAGGACATAAGGTCATCTTGCTTATTTGGAAGGATTTTTATATCATAAACATGAATGTATTTTGTGCTTTGCAATCTAATTGATTTATCAAGTGTATTATAGCCCCGTGTTCAAGTTAACTCGGACAACCGGGCTGGTTAATTTAATGCTAAATTGCGAAAAGGTGAAGAGCTTCCTGGTACATGACCAATCACAGCGCAGCCACAAAAAACGACCAATCACAGCGCCCAAAAAAAAGAAAGACCAATCACAGTGCCCGAAAAGAGACCAATCACAGCACCAATTAGAGCTCTGCGCTCCGCAGAGGCTGCTGGGAGCAGGAAGTCGATTTCGACCATGAGACGCTATGAACTATTATGAGCCTGTAGTAAATAAGGTTATTTAGTTTGATTTAAATCCAGTTCGTGTCAGTTGAATTTGAGTACCTTATGTCGTTTGTATTGGAGATGCAAGCGGCTGTTATGTTTAAGACGTAGGCAAAGCGGGCGAGACTGGAACAAAACAGTAAGGTTAATGGCTGAAGTAACGAGGACGTTCCGGTCCCCAGCTCGACACGGTTATGCAGTAGAAGTGTCCCCGTATTTTCCCAACAGGCTGGCCTGTGCCACGTCTCAGTATTACGGAATAGCAGGTGACCCTTCATTCAGTCGTCGTGATCGTGGTTATCCTGCATGAAGTTCGCTTAACTGTGACCTGAAATGGTCAAAATGTACATTTCAAGCTTTTTTAAAATCACATTTTCATATTTATGTTAAAAAACAACTAACTCTTGTATAGTAATTGAAGTTTTTTTAACAGAAAAATATGGAGTTGATATTTTTTAACAACCATCAATTCATCAGCTACAAAGCGGATGAGTTTATTTTCATTTTAGTTTAAAGTACATGTAACTTTACTCAGATGTAAAAATAAATAATAAAGAAAATTATGATAGCATTTCTGAATCAGAAAGCTTGTTGTGTGTCCTAACCTCTGTATAGATCTGTTCACAGTACCATAAGTCCTTTAATATTGTAAACCAAAACCGAAAAGCACCCAGAAAAAAAGCATACTTTGTTTGTAATACTGCCCCCTCAACGAAAAGCAAATCTTCACAGCTTACTTTTTTGTTTTGTGTTTGTTCAGGTTGTGGAACACTGCTGGTTCTGGAGCAGAACGACATTGGTATTTCTCTCATAAAGAGGTACATAAAACTACTTGTTGCCAAGACTGATTTATTACTATCATTGTTTTTTACTGATTTCTTTATATATGTATATGAAACAAAGACAACACTATTCATAGATAATTTCAATATCATCCTCCACAATGCAAAAAAAACACTGTGTTCCTGTTGAGAAAATAGGGACACACATCTTTGTGAGCACATGCTGAAAACCATCTATTTTTTATTTTGAATAAAAGTCTTTGTGTTGATCATATTGGTTCTGTTCAAGAGAGACGTCCCAGAGGTGTGGGGTACAGGTTTCATGATGGAAAGCTTGTGGGTTCAAACCCCAGGTGGGGACAATGATGTTGTACCCTAAGGCTTTCACTTAGCTCGAGTGAAATGCGCATCTGTATTAATGAGCACAAATTTAAGTCCGAGTAGGGACCTGCGTTAGCATGCCTAGTCTGCAAAGGAACAGGTAATGGTTTTCTCCATGCTGAAAAGAGAAGAAAAGAAACACAAAGTTTTGGCTGTTGGAGCTTCAGGCTCCACTCCTGACAAAGGCTCCACAGCCAAGACGTTGTCATCCTTTTTTCTTTTCCTTTCAGCATGGAGAAAACCTTTACCTGTTCCTTTACATATCTAAGTCTCTGTGGGTGACAGAGTTGGACTGATAGGTATTATAACCCTTCTTGTTCAGTTTTGACTGGAACGATGGCCTTTTCGACGTCACCTGGAGTGAGAGCAACGAGCACCTGCTGGTGACGGGGAGTGGAGACGGGTCTCTCCAGATCTGGGACACAGCCAATCCCCTGGGGCCGCTGCAGGTGCTGAAGGAGCACGCGCAGGAGGTGACTGTTTTTACCTGGGCACAGGCGGCATTTCTGGAGTCTGTCCGGGCTTTTTCACAGACACGCTGGGTGGTTAATTGGCTTCTGTGAAAACTGGCCCTGCTGTGGGTGCTTGTGTCCGTGTCTGTGTGGGCCCTGCGATGGACTGGCGTCCAGTCCAGGGTGTATCCTGCCTGCCTTGCGCCTGTTGCTTGCTGGGACTCCCCAGTGACCCAGAATTGGATAAAGATAAAGATTGGAAAATGCATGGATGGACATGCCACATCATTGACTGACTGCTCTCACTGTTCTTATTATTATATTACAACTTGGTAGGTAATCATGTGGGTCAACTGGCATGGTCTTTGTAGGATAAAAAGCATCTATGTATTTTTATTTTCAATGTAGTCTTTGTAAATAATAATACCAAGCTGTAATACAATCAGATACATTTGTAATGATAAAAAAATGTGGTTCCATTTCTGTTGTCAAATTTATAGAATAGCTCTTGGCTTTTTTCTTTCTTTAGAGTATCTATTCAAAAGTTGCATTTGTTATTTTGAAGTCATTATGACTTATTGTTCTTATCATCAGTAAAAATAAAATGGTATGCATTTTAATTTTCTCAATCTCTTTCTAGGTTATAGGGCTTTTTTAAAATAGTTCTTACTGAAAGTTGGTCTCTGTAATGTTTTAAATAACGCTTATAGGTATTATTTTAACCCAAGCCTGTGGATATTCAAGCAGGGATCTGCGTCAGCATTCATAGGCTACAAAGAAACAAGTACAGGTTTATAACATGCTGAAAAGAGAAGAAAAGAAACGTAAAGTTTCGACCGTGAAGCCTTCTTCAGATGTCAAGGTCTTCTTCATTTGTTCTATGAAGCCTGTAGATATTCTCTTTGTTTGTTTTGTGAAGTTGAATGACTTAATGTATATGAATCCCTCTGTGTGCAGGTGTATAGCGTTGACTGGAGTTTAACCCGTGGTGAAACATTCATAGTTTCTGGTTCCTGGGACCACACTGCTAAAGTGGTAAGATGTCTCAAACAATCATATAGTGATGTGTACACATAGAAATAACTGAAAAAGCTTCTTCTGGCTTGTGGTATTGTTTTGAAATATCCTGGATTGATATGATTTTGTTATTTCTTCCATTTAGCTTTGATTACCTATGCAAAATTTTGCAAAAGAAATACCAGATTATCAGTATTTTCTAAACATGAAAACAATGATTCAGTTCTGCTTTACAAACAGAGAAATCATCCTCACTGTGTCGAACACAAACGTTAAGTAGATAGTCATTGCTGCAGATAGCACACTTGACACTTCATTACAATAAGCAGGCCTTGTGGAGTGAATACTGTTGCTTCCCTCTTATTATAGAAAAAAAATACATTAATAAATAGATGGGAATAGATATGTCTGACACACAGGAAGCCAGTCCTTGTGGCAGATGTCTGAACGGGGGCTGGGATAAACCAGACGCATTCCTAGTTCTGCAGGAATTGGAAGTGTACACGGCTGATGGCTGACTAAAACATTAAGTTTTCCTATACCTTTGCATCACTCCATCTACTCACTGATATTGAATGCCTGCCTCAGCCAAAAAAAAGTCAGAAAGAAAAGAACAGAGGATGTTCATTATAGCTACTTGCGTAAATTTGACACCCATCGCTTGACTTAGTGCTGCAAAAGCTACTAGGTGCCAATGCTAGTGTTTTCCCAGATGGATTGTTTGGCCTCTTGCCACTGAAAGAAATGCCATAAGACATATTGAACCTTTAGTGCATATCTTTTTTCATCCCACAGTCAAATCTATTCAATTCCATTCCTCTGCCATTTTGAATTATTCTGCCTTTTGTGAACTGGTGCTACTAATGGTCAAATGAATTGACCGGGTTGATCATGTCTGTTTAATCAGTAAGATTTTTTAATCATCTCAATTATCAGAGCATTTTGAGATAAACAAAGTTGGAAGAAATACTTAAAAGGAGATTATTTTAAGATCAAGGATTGCAATATATTGCAAAAGTGCAATAACTCTTTTATTATGCAGGAAAAAATAAAAACGTAAATGTGTCTGGGTGAAAATCGTTAAGTACTCCCCTGTTTCTGTTTCCTCAGTGGGACCCAGAAATTGCCAAGCCAGTTGGCACATTTCAAGGTCATGAAGGTGTTATTTATAGCACAGCGTGGTCTCCACACATTCCTGGCTGTTTTGCTTCAGCTTCTGGTGAGTCTACTGTCTTTACTAATATTCCGGGTTTTATGTTTAAAAGCACAGATTTCTGTTGATTTATAGCCTACATTTTCTACTCTTAGTAATCAATTAGCTCATGGTTAGATTAATGTGAGAGTTGAGCCCATTTTTAACTGGCTGAGCAGTTAATTATCCCAGAGTACCACAAGATGTCACTGCACACCTGCGATTTTAATGACCACATTGTTGGCATGAACGCTCCAGCCCTGGAGATCGGACTGCTCCAGAGCGCAGCCCTGAGCAGGATTTCAGTGCTGATCCACTGAATGCTTTGTACTGTGGTGAATTCCTTGCAGTCTGTGGCAACTGGCTGTAAAGTTTCAGAATGACACCTGTGGTGAATGCTACACCAGGCAATGTGCATATTTCTGGCTTCAGTTTTGTTCCTGGACGTACAGGAGGAGTTGCACTCACTCCTGGTTTTGTGGTATACATTGATGTGGAAGCCAGGGTTTTGTCACACTCAGAAGTGAAGTGTAACTGGTGTAACATATCCTGATCTATCCAGGAACCTGTCAGCCTTCTTGCTGCAGGCGATGGTAGGTGTTTCAACCGCATGGGCGCCACATGGGCGCCCATTGGCAGTCAAGGTCGTAATCATTTTGACTTTGGTGCTGACAAATGCCAAAAAAGCACTCATACTGCTTTAGAAAAGACAGTTTTCCGAACTCATACATCAGAAGGACTACAGAAACCAAAATTATCCTGCAGCTAGGATTATACCTACCCCCTTCTCTCAATGACAGACTACTTTTCGTCTAAATTTTCTCCATTCATTGGCGGTTTCATTTCACACCTCTCTACACCTATTCTGACTTCAGACCTCTTGATTGGCCTCTCTTTCTGTCCCCTGCTCCCCCTCTCGCTCCTCTTCTCTCCCAGCTTTTGTTCTCCCATGCTTTATCTACTGCTGGTGTTCCTCTCTCCTGAAGAAGCTTAAACATTTTCTTAGATGGGTCTGTTTGGGGTTATCAGTGAGCATTTCTGGCAGTGCCAGCACACAACACCTGACGTGATGGGTGACTCCTCTCTGTTTGATGATTTCATTGGGACAGCACAACTGCTGTCTCTGCACATGTCAGCCTGATACTAAGCAGTCAACAAGTGATTTATTCTTCATGTTTACATTTTGGACAGCATAGTTGTATGAAAAACATGCAATGTTAGCACCAGTAAAATTATTTTTTATAACTTACCTTTATATAAATAGTGCATTTATTGAACACCATCAGCTATTTTTGCATAACAAAAGACACCAAATAAACATATTATTTGTTTTCTCAGAAAGCAGTTCAAAATTTAAATAGTACGAATAACCATTCCATTACCCTATGAGTGGTAATATTTTTTTGCTTTTTGAGCCTCAATTTAATTAATAAGTAAGAAACATAAAAATGTATGTAGCCCAGTGAGAGTGCATTCAAGTTTTTCAAAGCAGTCTTGTGTATTTCCAAGAGACACTATGGTGCAGTGCAGAGAGCTTTCACTCTCCCCAAGTAAAAAGTGTCTTTGTCACATTACACGGTATATAAGAAATGTGTAAGCTATTCTTAGTCGAACATATTGATGTTCAAACTAGTAATAGTACCAATATATATTTATCTTTTGACTATTAATTATGCATAGCAGAATAAAGAGAGTGTTATTTGTAGGGAGGTTAAAATACTATGCACAGCTTCGAGAGAATGACATCACTCAAAAATCAAAATCCTTGAGACAGTGGACATTTTTATGTTTCAAGATTTTTAAAAAATCTCCAAACCACTTAATAAATGAGACAGTATTGCTAGCAAACAGGAGCAGTCGTTGGTGTTAATACAGTGCTCAGTAGTCTTTCAGTTAGATAGAACAAAAAGTTCATCTTGGTATAGTCCCTGTTCTAAATTTAGGCACTAATACAGAAAATCTGCATAAAACCAAGTCAACTGAGTACATAAATCATCTTATGTAAAAAGTTATGTTTATATATACGTATATATATTTTGCTTTTAACCAAAAGATACATAATTTTATGCTTCTTATTTGAAGCATGAATGGTGCTAATCAAGATATTGCATATCGTTTGGTTTGAAAACCTGAAATTGTCAAGTACTCCCTCCTTTCTTTGTCCAGTTTGTGAAAGTTAGTTGGATAGTCTCACAGGTGTACTTGACATAAACCCCAGAGGACCTGAAGAGAAATACTATCCTCCAGCAGTCACCAAATCATTCATCTCATTTTCACCACCAAGTGACAGCAGAAGAAATTAATATGCTAAGAGTTTATACCATTAGTTGTAACATTTATGGGCTCTATTTATGTCTCAGAGAAGATAAGTTGCTGGAGTAGTACTTGGAAGACAAAGATCACTTTGTTGATTTTACCTGCACAATCATCAGTTTTCTGATTTTACCTGAACAATCACAACTATGCTAACTTTACCTACACAGTCATCACTATGCTAACTTATTTGACGTGGGGAGCTGCATCAGCATGCGTAGGCTGCAAAGGAATAAGTAATAGGTTTATTCCACGCTGAAAAGAACAGAAAATAAAAAAATGTTTCGGCTGTGGAGCCTTCTTCAGGTGTGGGAGAGAGGAACACCGGCAGTAGATAAAGCAGGGGAGGACAAAAGCTGGGAGTGGCGAGAAGGAGGGAGCAGGAGAGGAGAAGAGTGGACACTCAGGGGGTGTGAAGTCGAGAGAGGTGAAGAGAGGTGTGAAGTCAAAACCTGCAAATGATGAGAGGATTAGAAAGAAACGAGTCTGTCGTTGAGAGAAGGGGGAAGGTGTGATCCTAGTTTCAGGATATTTCTGGTTTCTGATGTCTTTTGGAATAAACCTATTACGCTAACGCAGCTACCCACCTGAACTACTACAGTCATTGCTATGCTGACTTTACCTGCACAGTCATTAATCAATCTCTTGCATTTCAGTTCTGGGTTTTCCCGGAAAGCCTGGATATTATTTGGAACAGACTTTGCATCCCTGATGGAGACCTTTACTGCATGATATTTTATTAAAGCATTGATAGAGTGCCAGCGAATCAGCCCAAATTTCATCAGGAGCAGATATTGTAAAAGATGTAAAAGATTAAAAGTGCCATCAGGATAACTGTTGCTACACGGTGCGGTGGCTCTGTGACTCAGGATCTGCGGCTGTGGCTGGAAGGTTGCCGGTTCGTATCCCGCGGCCGACAGAGGAATCCTACTCCGTTGGGCCCCTGAGCAAGGCCCTTAACCCCAGCTGCTCCAGGGGCGCCGTATAAAAGGCTGACCCTGTGCTCTGACCCCAAGCTTCTGTCCCTGTCTGTGTGCCTCATGGAGCGCAAACTGGGTTCTGCGAAAAGACAAATTCCTAATACAAGATCACTTTATTAGCCATATACAATTTCTTGCATTAGGAATTTGTCTTTTTTCGCATGCCTCCAGCTTGCTGTCCATGAGACACCCAGGGAGAGAGAAGCTTGGGGTCAGAGCGCAGGGTCACGAACCGGAAACCTTCCAGCCACAGGCGCAGATCCTGAGCCACAGAGCCAGCGCTCCACCCGAGGAAATACAAGGACTTGTATATGGCCAATAAAGTGATCTTATTAACAGTAGATTTCACTATTCAGAAAAAATAAAAACTCAGTGAGTTCCTATACTTGAAAAGTGTAATCTGATACAGACAGTATCAGACATAAAAATGCAGACAACAAAGAAGAACTGAGCATCATTTTATGATGCCTTCATAAAAACTGAAAACTATGTAAATATGTAACATAAATAACCATAAATTAAGCTCAAATTGATCCCAAGATATTGTCAAGAAAGTCATTTGTCTGTTAAGAATCTCAAACATTGACACTCTATACCTTTCAAAATGTTGATTCACTCAAGTCGTATTCTGGAATGTTTTTTAAACTTACATAACTTCATAAGTAAGTCTTTTCATAGTAATTGCAGAATGTGGTGTATTAAGTGTGTTTTGACTTCTTTAAATATTGTTTTGTACACCACTAACTTTTAGTAAGGCAGTTGAAAGACACACCTGAAGAAGGCTCCCCAGCTGAAACATTGTGTCTCTTTTCAACATGGAATAAAGCTTTACTTGTTCCTTTGAAAGATAATGCCTCATGCTCTGATGTTTCATGTTAGAGGCTACTGGTAATTAATAAATTATTGAGATCAGATATAAGAATGTATTCATTGCATTCAATGACTGATTGATTGACCCATTGATTACTGCAAAGAATGGGATTATAGTATCAGGAGAATATCATAAAGATGCCATTGACCCAAAGTATTTAAAGCTCCACACATTTATAGTTTTTCCTAAAAACAATATTTGCTTTAAAAGAAAATCATTGCAATTTAGAGAGTGGATTACTCACAATCTTTTTATGTGCCTGTCCGTTATTTCTGTAATGAAATGCATTTGCGTTAGTCTGTAAATTAAACTGTAGTAGTTTAATTTTTGTTACGATTAATGTGAGGACTTAGTAGTGAAGTAACCAATCTAAAAGTATTGCAAGTACAATTCACTGTTGCTTAAAAGAAAAAGGAAGAAATCAATGCTTCATGAACTGAGCTTTATTTTTTTATCTTTTTAACTGCAGCAGAAGCTCTAGCACAAAAGTGCGTACGACAGTGTCAGATTGTTTACCTTTAATATCACATCACGTTTCTGCTACGTGCTTAGCTGTCACAGTCCACATCCCTGACAAAGTGCAATGCTTGGCTCCATTATTGTAAGCTTGCTGTTTGATAAACTCTTTGTTTCTTTGTGCACACAGCAGTTGTAGTGGCTGAGTACTTTCGTTACAGAACTTAAGGGGATGGTAGGCAGTTTCCCAGCTGGTAGTGTCCATGTTGATCTCTAATCAAAAAGGTACAGCCTCAAGCTTCTAATTTAGTAAACATTAAGTAACAACGCTTAACAGAGTGATGTCAACAGCTGTTTGTCATTCCAGATAAAATGCAGGGTTACTAGTTCAGGATGTGACGCTGTAGCCTAGAGGCTGATAAATATCAGTTTTCTAAAGAAAACATAATGGGGTGGAAAATGTGATTAAAGAAGTAACATAAATAATAATGATGTTTTTGGCAGAAAAGGTATTTTGAAACTTATAAAGGACCCCTGACTACTAGATAGCAAACTGAAAAGCTGAAAATTGGGTATGCTTGTGTGGTCACAATGAAATATTTATGTGTTAATCAACAAGGAGGACAATGTTAAATTGGTTGAAGAGTTGCTATGATATCACAGTGTAATAAAACCAATGAGAGGTCTAGAAATCTGCAAAAACGTGTTTAAATGTTAACCAAAACAAATTCTGGAATTATTGCAAGAATGGCTATAAAGTTTTTGAACAAATATGATCATGAAAATACAGTGCCTTGCAGAAGTATTCACTTTTACCTTGTTTTCATCCTTTGCTTTAAAACTTGCATAAAATGAATTAAGACCTGTTTTTCACCATAGATATATTGTCCGGATTGGGTGGTTTCTATCAATGTCACATGCTGGGTGTTTGATTCATGCATTTATGACGTCAAGCGCAACCTAATTCTCTTCTTGGGAAGTTGCAATATGTTCAGATCTTTGCAACTAGACTTATCTAAATCTCAGACTTGTGGTGACTGTGTTTTCTCTATCACTGCTCGGACCTCGGTTTTACGTCTCATCCGAAGGACGGCACCTGTTTACAGTATAGTGTCCCCGTCACTATACTGGGGTATTAGGACCCACGTGGACCGCAGGGTGAGCACCCCCTGCTGGCCTCACTAACACCTCTTCCAGCAGTAACCTTAGATTTTCCCAGGAGGTCTCCCATCCAGGTACTGACCAGGCTCACACCTGCTTAGCTTCAGTGGGTTGCCAGTTGTGAGTTGCAGGGTGATATGGCAGGTTTGCAAGGGTAACATAACCTTTTTGGACACTACTATACAGTGTCCTCCATTTATACTCCCAATGAAACTAGAATATCAGATAAAATAACTGCTTACAATTATTCTTTGTAGCATAGCACGAAGAAAGGTTATATTAGTCATAAACAATTGACACCTTATTTGATTTTTGTATTATTAATAGTCCAGAACACATAAGGCTCAGATTTATTCACAGGCTGTAGTACAGTATATGCCATACGTTTTAGATTTCTAAACAAGACGTTATCTAAGATGTAACTCAAATAACTACTTTAATTATTTGTGGTCCTTTTTCATCTGAGATATGAATAATTATGAAGGATATTGTATCTGGATATATATATATGTATTATGTTATAGAGGTTTAGATTAAGCTTCTCTCCTGCAGTGTCTTGACTTTCAGAAACATTATGCATTTGACTTAACTGTACTCATTTGATTTTTTTAGATTTATTGCAGTCTTGTCATAACAACAATTACATGTTTATGAATCTTTATATGTTCTATTTACATTTAACATATAATATGTGCTATGTATATTCAGTAACAATTAGCAATTCATTTATCCACTTGTAGGAAAGCTGTATTTAGACAAATACGGTTGAAGGTAAAGGATTATCAGGGGTCTGCAGAATCGTTAGTCTGCATAATCATTATGATACTTTATTTGCCATGAAGAAATTAACTTTAAATTATACAGACAATATAAGCCTCTCACTAATTGTTTTGAACATGCTGTATGTTTTTAAATTGGTTCTTGTTTTGGTTCATGATCCCCTATCATAGCAAATCTGTTTGATTGCTGACTAGCTTAGAGTCATCCTTTAGTTTAAGTGTCCTGTAAGGCTCCGTTTGAATAAGAAATCAATATTATCACAAAGAAAAGTTTAAGTTAACCCTCAAGCAACTCACAAATCACAGGTTTATATGTATGTAGTTAAGCCATATTTAAGCTGTTCTATAAAAAGAATATTGACATCAATAATGTTTGAAGCTTGTGAACAGTTTTAGTGAACTCTTCATTATATATTTTGAATCTACATTGTCTGTTGTGTTTTTTTAGCTGACTTGCACATGATGTTTTTCTAATCACTATTATTTAAGATGAGGTTGGGACACTTATTTTTTCAGATGAAAAACACTTTATTGATGCATGTGTGTGCCCTATTTAAGTTTATAAATTAGCATTTTGAAAAATTGTGAATGCAGCAAGAACTGTTAGCTTATGATGAGGCTGCATTAGTTTTGCTTCTATTTCTTTAGTAAAAATAGCAGACGAACAGACTGCCCTTTGTTTAAGACTGTCAAAGGGCTTGTTTTTATTTTTTGTGACGTCACATTTTACTCAGGCTAAGCCAGTGCAATGTGAGAAAACTGAGCAGAAACTAATGGTCTTTGCATTTGTTGCCAATTTAACATTGATGACTTGTTTGAGAGAGGACTTGGACTGCATGTTTGCATTACCTTGATTAAATGTGTAAATAAACATTTATATAAAAAATAAACTTTCATCATATTTCCACAATAGATTTATTACCCCCACTATAATTATGAAAATTACAATTTCTTACCAGGATACCCGTGTTTAATAGAAGCTGGCCTTTTCTTAAACAAAGCAATTTATATCTACCAAATCATTATTTCTTGAGATGCAATGTTGTATGAAGTAGAAAAAAAACACAATAAGGGATCGGTGTATATGCAATAATAAATGAACCCCTAGTTCACATACCACAATTAAGGGGATAAATTGAACCTAATGGTTGAATAATTGAGTAACAGGTAAACAATAACCAAGACAGTGCTGTCTGTCTAAATAGTGGCCATAACTTAGTGAATTTTCTGACTTCCTATGACCGCTTGTCCTGCGAAGATCTTCCTCCTTAAGAGCAACCCAGAAAGCCATCCAGAAGGTCATGAAGAGCCTCTCTCATTGAGGCTAGTGGTGTTGATCTTGCCTCCGCCATCAGGAAAAGACTAAACAAGAATGGTTCTCGTAGGAGGACAGCCAGGGCGAAGCCACGGCTCTTTAAAGAGAACATGATCTTCTGTCTCAGGTTATCCCAAGAGGCCCTGGACGATCCACAGGAGTTAGAAGTCGAACTTTCTGGCCACTGTGAGACATGTTGCAGAACGTTTAAAAAATAATCCAAATAAATATCCTTTGCTGTCTCTTTAACAGGAGCATAAAGATACCAGATACCAAAACTTAAAGAAGCCAGCTCTCAGGATGTTTTTGTTTCTCCAGGTGACAGTACTTTAAGAATATGGGACCTGAAAACAGGAGGGTCAAGACTGGTGATCCCCGCCCATCAGGCTGAGATACTGAGCTGTGACTGGTGCAAATATGACCAGGTAACACAGAGGTTTATGTACTTACACTATATTGAACCTACATCTTTTAATTATAGGTCTCAGTATTACACTGCTGTAATGCTTGGACGTCTAAGAAAATAAAATTGAGCATGTGTGACATACAAGTAGAATCTTTTATTAATCTTAATGATATAAAAAATAAAAGTTTTGCAAAAAAGGAAGCACAGGGCAGCACAGTGGATAGCTTCAGGGTGCTGGGTTCTTTTCTGGCTGTGTCTGTGGACAGTTTGCATGTTCTCCCGGTTTTCTCCCTACACGTCCTCCTACAGCCCAAAGATATGTCCCTGTGCCGGCCAAGCTTGTCCCTGGTTTACAGTCGTCCTCTCAGTGTTTCATGAAAATGGACAGATGGGTGACAAGGTTTCTATAAACTGCTGAATTTAAGAAACTCTGTATCTGTCCTTTGGTTTCCAGATTATTAGTCTTTATGAAGACATCGCTTGGCTAAGCGCTGCAGTTCTCTTTCCCTAGTAATGACAGAAAATGACAAGGAAATAGAAAGTCATTAAGGCCGTTTCAATGCTTAGTCATTTGTTTTTTTTAATAAGCGAAAATCACTCATGCAGCTGAAAATTAAAAGGCAATTCAAAAAAATCTCAATCTACTGTAGAAAATCCCATTTCCCCAATACGGCATTTATTTCACCAAAAAAACAACAGACAACAAATCATTTTGAACCTAGAATTAAATTTGTGGATTTCAGATATGCTTTTGCTATAATATCCAGTGATATGTTTGTGCTGCATTTAAAAATAGGTGAAAGTGAAAATTTGGGTAGAAGGCTATTATGTTTGATCACGGATCGTTTTCTGGTTACTTTTCTGTTTGTGTCCCACGAAAGATCTCAACTTGGAACTGTCGGTCCCTTTGACTCCCTTTTTTGCATGCTGGCCCCATAGCAAGAAAACCTGTCACTAAAGTTCCTCAGTTATAACCTGAACAGAGATGATTGCTTTTGCGTTTCAGAACCTGATTGTCACCGGCGCAGTTGACTGCAGTCTGCGGGTCTGGGACTTGCGTAATGCGCGACAGCCACTGTCTGAGCTGACAGGTCATACTTATGCTGTAAGAAGAGTGAAGGTGGGTAACACTCTGTTTTGTTTCTCTGCGGAGATGTGGCATGTTTTTAAAAACACACATCTGTGCTTTAAGGTGCTTATACACCAGGAACATTGGTTCAGTTTAAAACGTTGCGTTTGAGTTAAAATTCTGCACACTATGGCTATTTCAAGATGTAAGTTGTCCACTTGCTCAATGATGCAGTTCAGTTACAATGTATATCTGGTACGCATTGTATAAATGCTCCAATTTTCAGATGTTAAAAGATACTTTAAATGATACTTCTCCAGATATACCTGCTATTACTTATGGCAGGTGTCTTACTTCATACGTTAGACATCACTGCTCACTTTATTAATCCAACAGAACAAGTTGCACGCTGGTTGTTATTTAAGAAATAAAAATGTTACCCAAGCTCAAAACAGGAAATAAAACCTCCAATATATTGACTTACATTTAAATTATGCTTGACCAAAGGTTTTAGCTGGTGACAGTTTAGCAGACAATCTTTAATTGTATGTTTCTTTGTGTGTTGCACTTCAGTATATTTTCAGCATGTTTTTACCTGCTGACAGATATGGACTTTTAAAAGGATTGGTTTAGTTCAGCTAAGCAAAAAGAGAACAGTAGCTTGTTGGCTGAAATGCCAACCAATTATACAGACTGAAGAAACAAATATCACCACATTTTTTAAAATAACCTGTACTGTATAAAAAATGTTATTTCCCAAAACAAACATTACTTTCATTTTATTTAAAACACAAAAACTGAATACGAGACTGCAACCTGTTTTATCTCAAGATCTGTTACCTTACATGTCTATACATTGCTTTGTTAGTTTTTAATTATTTATTTTTGTTATTTTTGTGTTAGACTTTATCTAAATCACTTATCAAATGCATAAAGATATTTAAAATATGTACAAATATGTATGTAATATAAGTACCCCCCGTTCTCTGATTTTATGATTTCTGAAATTAATGTGAAGAAATAAGCTTTTAATGTCTGTGTGACAAGAAATTTTCTCTACTTTCAGTTCTCCCCATTTCAACTCACCATGCTGGCATCCTGTTCATATGACTTCACTGTGAGGTAACTTCTGTCCTCAAAAATAGTGTAATCAGATAGACTGTTTCTTTCTGTGGCACTGTTAAACACTGAGTCTTATTGTGTGAAACTCATTCATTGCCAGTGTGGTCAGAAGAAAATATTAAAACATTATTAAATATCTTAAGACAAGACAATATCTTAACTAAATTAAATATCTCAAGACAAGTCCTGTCTTTTGTGGAATAATGTACATTGATTTAATGATATGTTTTAAATTTGAGATGGAAATTATTCTTCAACCTTCGGCAGACCACAGTGAACAGATTTGGGATTTGACTTGTGAAGGTGTTATGGAAAAACTCTGTAGTTATAAACTGATTTTGGTGTAAAAATGACTAAGGAGAATACTGCTATTGCGTTTTCACAAAGAAATGTCTGCCATTTATCAAATTAACTGACTCGTAAAAATTCCACTTTCCTTTCATACCAGACCTTTTCTGAAACTCCTTCATATCTGTGAAGTTATTGGTCCTTGTATTCTCGTTAACATTCTGAAAAAACTTAAAGGTCATGCTCAACCGTATAAAGAAACCTGGCATACTGGAATGTCCTCAGACATTCAGGTTAAAGAGTAAATGTCTTTAGTCATATGTTTGCAACTGGGGTTAACAAACCAAAAAAGACATTGTCTACACAGAAAATATATTTGCATCCTTTTCAGAAGGTGCAGTATAGCTTCAGCCATGCCAGATGTTATAAATAAGGGTCTTTTAAGGTTTGGGGTGGCACAGTGGTGCAGAGGTTGGCATTGCTGCCTTACAACCCTGTGGCCCCAGGTTCAGTCCCAGGGGGCTCCCCGCGTTCGCCTGAGTTTCCTCTGGGGGCTCTGGTTTCCTCCCACAGCGCAGTTGGTACTGTAGGTTAATTGTGGTCTGAGAATATGCACCCTGGTATGAGTGTGAGTGTGTCTGTGTGTGCCCTGCACCCTGTCCAGGGTGTATCGTGCCTTGCACGCGTTGCTTGCTGGGATAGGCTCAGGTCCTCGCGCGTCCCTGACTTGGAAGAAGCATTTAGAAAATGGACGAGTGGAAGATTTCTTCTCAGACTGTAAAACTATTACTCTTGTTGTCCGTGAAGATGTATTCACTTATTTAAGGAACAAGTAAAGGTTTATTCCATGCTGTAAAGCAAGGTTCGGGGTCACCTGCAGATGGCTCCATAGGCGAAACGTTGTGTTTCTTTTCTTCTCTTTTCAGCATGGAATAAACCTCTACGTGTTCCTTTGCAGCCTGCACATGCTGACGCAGCTCTCTGCTTGAACTACTTCACTTATTTAAGCCTTGCCATTTCTGCCCCTGATTAGTTCTCCTGAGGTCATGACAAGTAATGAACACAAAGTGAAGATATTTTAACAACTAGCATTGCACATCATGGGGTGGAGCCTGACAGGCACACACTTGCTAACCTTGTCATTTTGCTAACCAGGATTTTGAACAGGAGCAAGATGAACCAATGCATCTTGTTCTATTCAACATCAAATAGAATAAGAGACATTGGCACCACTGTACAAAGAAGATGTAATTCTTAATTTACTTTTTGATGTTCGTTTCAATTGCTATTTCCTCATTCTTAATTCAATGTTTTGATTTATTTGTGTGGCTGTTTCCTTTCCCTGGTAATGATGGCTGCTAGCAACCAAACACGCAAGATGGACTGCATGGCGCCTTCTTATATGTTTTCTTTCTTAAGGTCTTATGTCATCACCAAGGCAAAAGGGAAACCACAAATCACAGAAATGGAAAGCAGTCGGGCTGGTGGATATTGTACTCATGCCAGATTATTTTATTGATCATGGCTATGGCTTTTCCTTGGACACTTGAAAAGATTACTGAAGGAGCTCTTTCATTAGAACATGATTCATTGTTCTCTGTGGAGAGATTATTCAAACTCTTTTTTAATTTTTTCCCTTCTTTTTTTTTCCAAGTGGCTCAGGACCAGCCTAATTGCTTTCTTTAATTTAATCCCCATTATAGTGTCAGGACCTGTGAGCTCAAACAAAATGCTGAAAAACCTTTCAAAGGTAAAATGCTTCACTCTGTAGGCTTTTATATTCCTTAAAGGAAAGTATGGAGTGAATAGAGCTGTGACAGAAATGGTGATAGAAATAAGTCATGAGAGGAGGGTGAATGGTTTTGTTACTTCAGCATTAAAAATAATGCTGAAATTGTGTTTAGTCTCAGTGAACTAGATGTGTTGTATTAATATGAAAATTAGTTTGTTCATTCTGGAAAAAAATCCTTTTTTGGGGGTTGAAAAGCATACTGAGATGGAATTCAAAAGCAAGCATGAGTAAGCAAAAATTCCAAGCATAATTGCTCTGTGTTACCTCAGGCTGCATGGCCTAGTAACATTTATGATATTTATGACTTTCACATGCTGTTGTTCGACACAGCTTTCTTATAATAATAATATATAATAAACTTTATTTTATATAGCGTCTTTAAAGGTGGCTTCTCAAAACGTTTTACAGAATGACAACAATAAATAAAAAGAATACACAAGATAAAACATAATTACAATATACAGAGGAGACCGTGGATGGTGGTACTAAGAAAAGCAGAGGGGTGAAGAATGGAACCAGTTAAGTAAAGGCTTTTCTAAAGAAGAAGGTTTTGAGTCTGGATTTGAAGGAGTTTAGAGAAGATGACTCTGATATCCTTGGGCAGAGAGTTCCAGAGCTTGGGGGCATAACAGGAGAAGGCCCTGTCACCCATACAATGTAGATGGGCTTGGAGGACAGTTAGGTGGGGAGTGGGACGATAATAGTTCGGACAGGTACTGAGGTGCCAAGCCATGCAGAGAGATGGAATTTGACAGGAAGCCAGTGCAAGGACTCCAGGATAGGAGTAATGTGATCACTTGCACTAGACCTGGTCAGGATTCTGGCTGCTGAATTTTAGACATACTGTAGTTTGTGATATTATGGGCATTTTAATGTGATATTATGGGCATTCTCTTTAATCTGAACTGCTCAGTGTCTTAATCTGTGGTGTAAAAGATTCCATCATAGATACCTGGGAGGGCACAGCATCACTGCCTGTCTCGCATCGAGCCTGTAGGCATGAAGCTGAGCCACAAGCTGCTCACAAGTAACAGGAGCTGTGCCGCTCAGCTCATGAAAGATTAAAATACAATGAGCAAACAACATTGTTTTTAGTCATCCTTTGATTGATTTGTTCGTTCTTCATTTGGAGATATTATTTATACACTTATTTTCTTTTTTATGCATACATTTTGTTTTTATTTGTGGTACATAAGCACATGATGTTTAAACATGTATGTACTGTAAAAAAAGAAACAGCTGAAGTCTAGGTCAAATTTAATGTTGGGTGCATGTTAAGTGCTGGTGAAGAGACTGTAATATGAAAATGATGATGGTTTGATTGTTCAGACTGCCATAATGGGTGGGAAATATTTTGCTGCATTTGTAGCAGTGTTACAATTTTTCTTACTCTCCTGTTGCTCATACACTGGCGTGTTTAAAATCAAGATGCTGTGTGAATTTATATTTAAATGCTCCATATGTTAACACATTGTTATTTTAGTAGCGTGTAACAAAAAAAAATAAACACACATCTATAATATTTAGGCTGAAAGCCTTTTAATAAACTGTTCACGCTTTCTGTCCAAATGACTGATGAAATAGCCTAACTATACCAGCCTTTGGATAAGTATGCCATTGACTTTTATGCCTACAGCAAGCTGTTTTGTATTTTTAGTTTATTTTGAGAGATCTTCATTCAACATGTTGTGAACAGGCAATATATTTTTAAAAAGCACCTGTTGGGGCCCTGCTTTGAAACTCCATCGGTGCATCATTTAACCGTGTTAAGCTTTCATGTTTACTTAAGATTACCGGTCAGTCTCCTGTGTTAGCAGCAATAAAGGGAATGGGTAGTAATGTAGGTTGCTATGGTGCTGTTAAATAGCCACTGCCTTGTTAATTTACAGTAGGAAGGCAGAGTGAAGCAAGTGAGGAAGGTAAATGAAACGTGTTAGCTCATATTATTTACTGCCTAATTAGAAGAGGATATTGCTTCACTTCATTTTCCCTACAAACTGTTCCTTCAGCGATTGTTGCATTTTTTCCCTTTGTACAAAGTTCAATAGATCATTATATTTTCATGTCCTCTGGAAATATTGTTAATTTTACTCACCTCTGACTCAATCAACTATCTGATTCAACCTGCAATTTAAAGCAAGTTGTAGGTTGTAGGTTTTAATAACTGCACCCCTCAGTATCTTGAAATAACATTGTATTTATAATAGAAGATTTAGGTGGTGTCTCTAAACACAAGTCTAGTCATTTTGGATGCTGTACTGTATGTATAGTAACATTTCGGCATCCAATACCAATCAAATGTTTCATCATGTCACATAATGTTTAATCGAATGTTTTTTTTTATAGTTTCTACTGTAATCAAAATCTGTGAGCAATTTGCTCAGAAAAAGTTCTTCTCTAGCTGTTCCTTCCCAGTGAAGACAGAAATCTGAAAGGAACGTAGTGCAGACCGATAAACAAAAGACTAATGTGAATCTTTTAAAGGGAAGGATCTGGTTATTGAGCTACTGTGCATGTAGCAATAAAGGTTCATTCAATACGCATGCTAAATGCTAAATCAGATGCACACATCTTATGCCTCCTTTTATTTTTATATTAAAATCTTTTTTAAACTGATATAAATTAAATCTCATCATGTAGATGTATTATCTATTAACAATATTACTATATTTTTTATTTACAATATATAATAATGTGGTATTTTCTTTTGATATTTATTGTTTATATCGACTGATTTCTTACAATGATAAGACTCTGCATCTGAAGGCCTCCTACTGCAACCATAAATAACGCACTTTAGCTGTATAAACATGTTGGTATTAATGCATTCCTAATGCATTGATATCAACTGGGGTATTTTCAGGGAAGCGATTTAATTACATTTGCAAAGTGGATCAGTTTGTTCCTGTGGGCTTTGGCTGCGTCAGATCTTTTCGTGGGTGTCTTTGAAAAGAAAAACGGCCTTTCAATTAGGGGAATTGCTTTTCCTTGGTTTGCATCCACAGGTTCTGGGACTTTTCCAAGACAGAGTCTCTTCTGGAGACGGTGGAACATCACACTGAGTTTGTATGCGGGCTAGATTTCAACTTGCACATCCCCAATCAGGTATTGATCTAAGTTTGACTTTACAAAAAATGTCAACTCAGTTTGACTTGTGTCCCTCAAAGTGATGGATTTCTGCCTTGTGCATCTGGTATTGGAAGATAGTAGCTTAGTAATGCACTTTATTATACTTTCAATATCAGTATTAACACTTTGATATAAATAATGGTTACCATATAAAATAAGAACAAAAGAAAATATGAACTACATAAACCAGTAGTAGAAATAAGTCAGGGTTTCAGTTTCAACAACATGCTCAGGTAACTTTGTATAAAACCATGATTCCTGTTCTCAGTCTTAAAGGTGTTTTGCTGCAGTTTAAACTTACTTCCTCCAGTCTGAGATTCCCTGTTGATTCAGAGGAAGTCCGTAGAGGAGTCTGAATAGTTGAATGGGGTCCCCTTGTACTCTTCTCTGTCCAAGATTGGAAGGTTTAGGTCTTTTAGCTTTTCAGTTTAGGACATTCTTTTAAGGCCATAAATGCACCTGGGCCAACTGCAGGACATCAGTATCTTTTTGTGTAATGTGGAGACCAAGATTGTACACAAAAGTCTAATAAGGGTCTTACAAGAGCACTGCATCTTTTATTGCTTTTGAAGATATAAATATGTCAACATATACACTCCAGACTTGTTCACAGGTAGCTTCTTCAAGCTCAGCGTTTTTGCACATCATATATTTAGATGTATATTCTACCTGTCTGCACTGTAATGTAACACTTAATTTTTTCATATTAAATGTAGAAACTTACCTGTCATCTGTAAGCTGTTTGCCTGGTGTTGGATTTTGTCAAAGTCTTTTTACAGTGCTAATTCCTCTCTTTTAGAATCATGCGTGAACTCGATTCTTTTATTCACAATAACAGAATATAAATTGTAATATAAACCATTGATAAAAATGAGTAAGAGCAGTGTTCCTAATACAGATCCTTGTAGTGCATCACTAATTCTATCACCTCAGTTTTACTATTCACCCCCTCATGTCTCTATTAATAATTTAGCTTTTGCTTTAAACCGCTTTCAGATGCAATGATAAATACCTGTTAATCAGACAGATGCAAATAATGTTTAATTAGAGTAATTAGAATGAGTATTTTGAGTAACCCTAGATTCAAAGTTGCAGCTACATTATAAGAAGTGTGTGAAGTCAACTCTCCACAATTGATGCAAATTGAATACATGAGCAAGAGGTAATGGACTTTGGATTTTATATGTCTGGAAATCAGTCCTTGGCTCCATGAATGTACATTTAAGATTTTCTGCTATCCAACAATGAAAAATTAAGAATCCACGATCCATATGTTATGGTGTTGAGGAACCAAACCCAACATGCAGGTTGTTTGGAATTAGGGAGAGCAGCACCAGCACAAGAGGCAGGCTTCTTATCATCTGATTTATAGTTAGCAACAAACAGGACCAGGATGGTTTGAATCAAGTAATAAAAGCAACATTATTAAGGTGAAATAGGAAAAAAATGAAAAGGTCAAAATCCGCCCTCTGCCAGCTGCATAACTCCTCAACCTTCAGTATCTCCCCTGGCTTTTGAAGTTCCATCAGCAAATCTGCTGTTCAGAGTGTGCTGCTGTAATAAAATATTGACACAATTAGTCTGTGAATTTCACCTCCCATTCAAAACATCAGAATCTTTTCATTTTGTAAGGAATGCTGCATAAACGCATTGTTATTTACGTAGCGTGTAACAAAAATAATTAAACACATCAGTAATTGTAATATTATAAACACATTACCATTAGGAACACTTAGGTCTGATTTGTCCTAAAGAAAAAAAAAAAACGTTTTAGGCATACAGTCTAAAATTTCCCATTGGCCCTTACCAATCATGGCCTCCTAATAATCCCCATCTCTGAATTGTATTCATTACTCTGCTCTCCTCCCCACTGAGAGCTGGTGTGTGGTGAGAATACTGGTCCACTCTGGCTGCCGTCGCATCATCCAGGTGGGGCTGCACACTGGGGGTGTTGGAGGGGACTCCCCATTACCTGTAAAGCGCTTTGAGTGGAGTGTCCAGAAAAGCGCTATATAAGTGTAAGCAATTATTAATTATTATTATTATTATTATTACTACAGTATTTCTGTTGATGGAAAATGACAAAGACACATTTTAGCTAAGAGGCTTTGAGTCATTCATTCGCAGTTTAACAGCTGTCTATAATAAACACTTATCATCAGTGTGATCTTATGAACTAAGAGGTCACTCACAATATCTTGCAAAAAACAAAAACCCGTACTGAGAATTTAGTTTTGTGATGGTTATTTTTTTTTGGTTCATATCATTCATTTGATATGAACAGCACCCAAGTAAAACAAATATAACAATGCTGTTCTGAGAGATGAAAACACAATAATTTTTTGTATTTGAAGGCTGGTTTTCTCACAAAACAATAAATGGGCAATATATGTCATTTCAATGATTTCCATCAAGTCTCTGGTGTCTCATGAAAGGATCCACAGGCCTGAGGAAATAGTCTGTGGTGATGAATTGAAGACAGCAACTGCAGCTAAGTGAATTAAATCAGTTGACGTCTCAGTGCAGTAGCTATAATGAATTAATGGAGTGAGTGGTGTGGTATTGCGAAATTTACTGCAGAGTTGAACAGCAATACTCTGCTTATCCACCTTGGTGTTAAATATTCTCTCAAGCTTTTCTGCCTTCCAGTCCAGTTAAATGTGGTATTCTATACATAACAAAATGTTAAATCTTAAGTGTTTAAAATTAGCAATGGAAAAGATGTTCAAAAGAAGCTCTACAGAAAGATATACTGATTATACTGTATGGTACTGTTACAGACTGCAGTGATGGATGTGGGATTTGTCAGTTAGAGAGACAGTTAAATTAAAGGTTAAAGTAAGGTACACACACAAATTTTCCTGGCAGGCGATAATGAATTAATAATAAATAATGAATTATTCCACTAATTTGGAAATCTCAAACATAGCCAAGTGGCTTCATTGTTCCTTGCACAGTGTAGTTGCATAGTAAATGAACATCAAACAACTTAGAGGACACAAACAAACATTATTTATAAAACCCTTTTGGACAAAACACAAAGTTATTATCATTCATAATTACAATAAGCTTGAGTACTTAGTTCAAATTAGTTTATTAAAGAACCATGACATATCCACCCCACCCTCGATAAACAAGTCCCGGTACCAAACAGCTCTACTCAGGTGGACAAAACTGCTGTCTAAACAGATGCTAAATCAAGGGGACCTTTCTGTCTATACTGTTTCATATAAAGGTGGACAAAACTGCTGTCTAAACAGATGCTAAATCAAGGGGACCTTTCTGTCTATACTGTTTCATATAAATGCATAAAAGTAGAAGAAATAAGCTTATTTGCCTGGTAGATATCTGAAGATGGAAAGACATATTGCCAAAAATAAAAGAAAACAACTTCTAAAGGCAGATTGATTCTTTTTAGAGAATGGATTAATTAGATTTGTTTAGGAGATTCGTTCATGTTGATCATTTGATTCACCAGCTCACTTGAATGAAACAGCATCACTAAATCAAACACAAGCCAGCAGCCATATCACCCTGCAACTCACAACTGGCAACCCACTGAAGCTCAGCAGGTGTGAGCCTGGTCAGTACCTGGATGGGAGACCTTCTGGGAAAAACTAAGGTTGCTGCTGGAAGAGGTGTTAGTGAGGCCAGCAGGGAGTGCTCACCCTGTGGTCCATGTGGGTCCTAATGCCCCAGTATATTGACGGGGACACTATACTGTAAACAGGCGCCGTCCTTCGGATGAGAAGTAAAACCGAGGTCCTGACTCTCTGTGGTCATTAAAAATCCCAGGGCGTTTCTAGAAAAGAGTAGGGGTGTAACCCGGGCGTCCTGGCCAAATTTCCCATTGACCCTTACCCTTACTTAATAATCCCCCTCTATGAATTGACTACATTACTCTGCTCTCCACTCCTGAGTGGAGTGTCCAGAAAAGCGCTATATAAGTGTAAGCAATTAATTATTATAAGTCAGGGAAAAACACTGAATCGATTCTGAGTCATTGACATAAAGTCATTGACTTGTTAACATTAACTGAAAGGAGTTTGATTCTCTGAATGACATAGCACCACTAAATATCATAATTTATTAATAATAATAATTAATTGCTTACACTTATATAGCGCTTTTCTGGACACTCCACTCACAGCGCTTTACAGGTAATGGGGATCCCCTCCACCCCCACCAGTGTCCAGCCCCGCCTGGATGATGCGACGGTAGCCATAGTGCGGCAGAACGCTCACCACACAGCTATCAGTGGGGAGGAGAGCAGAGTAATGAAGCCAATTCATATTAATAACCGAAACAAGCTTTAGTTATTGCTGAAGACAAATGGAAATAAGGTATAATGTGAAATTGATATTCTTCATAGTTTTCCTTCTTCCACGTGGAAAGATATGCAAGTCGAGAAACGTGATTTTATTTTTGTGAAAATCCTAGAGGAACTATCATATAGAGATAGTTTAGTTGAGAGCTTAGCCTGTTTGATGCATACAGTAGTAATTTGCAGGGTAAAGCAATATTTTAATAAGGGATATACCTTCAAAGTACACTTCTTTAGTTATATTGAATTATCACAAACACGTTATAGAAATACATTCGGTAATAAAGCAACAGTATGACATCGGATTTTGATTTTTCTATAAGCAATGATCACATTAAATGATTAATTTAAGAACGTATAGAAAATAAAACTAACATGGCAATTTGTATTTCTGAGTATGCTAAATTAATCACCTAAATCTTTAACATTCTAATTGTAATGGAAGATGACTAAAACAACACATTTTGTTATTTACCTTATATGGGATGTGTTTACATTCATAGCTAATGACCATGTGTAGATTATTGAAATTTTAAAATGAAACACAGGCAAAATGATTTACACCTCTTGTAGTAGATGTTTGAAATTAATGTTTTTACAGGATCATATAATTCTGTAATTTTTGCAGGGTCAAAACTGATAGAGCAGGCTGAAATAACAAAACATTCTTCACATCCTGTATAACTTAGTCCACATACAAGCAGTTTGACAATTTATGCCTGCCTTTTACAAGGTTTACTGTATCACATTTCTCTGGAGTTCCCCAAGTTCCTCTCTTTGTTCTCTGAGCTCTGATGTCAGAAATGAATCATGTCCTGGGCTGATTCTCCAGCCCTGATGCTTAATCTCCAGTGAATCAAATGAACCAACCATCCAGGGGGAATAAATGTATTCACTTGATTCATTTGAAATGATGCCTTCAAAACGAACTTATCGTCCATAAACTGTACAGCTCTAGTCAGTGTATCGCCTTCAGAAAGAGTTCAATCCAAACTATTTGGCTGATTAAGTAAGGATTCCATTGTGAAGTTGACCAAACAATAAATAATAATGAACTTACATTCGCACTAAGAACTCGTCTCTTTCCAACACAAAGTGCACTAATGTCAGGAGATAGCTACCGCCACTTCCAACTGATTATTGACTATTGATGGTAATTGTATATTATTGCTGCCTTGCTATAGATCCTTTTGTAAATACTGTAAACCGAGAAAGTTTATTGAGTGGAACATTTGCACTTGATATGTTTGCTCAGCTGGACATCAAAAACACACGTCAGTTATTAGTTTCATGGCTCTATCCGCACGCTTAGCCAGTACAGCAAATATCAGCGTGCAGTCTATTGTAGTCTTATTTCCAAACGAGGTTAGACAAACGCGCAGTGCTGGTCAGTGGCTTATCTGATCTCCACTTCTTCCTGTCCCTCTCTATGTCATCCTGTCCCTCTGTCATGTTGCAGAAGCACCTTGGCCAGCAGAGTAAGCTATGAGGCGCCATTTGTTCATATTCTTCACGTTACATACACTACTGTACGTGCTGAAATGTACAGAGCTTGCACACACTACCGAAATCTTGCTTCATTCACAGCGTGCTGAAATCACGCTTCATGCATTAACTTTATAGATATCTCCCTCACAGCACAGTGCCTATACTGTAGACATGTGGGATTTGTAGAATTGTGAAACAAAGTTAATATAATCAAAGCTTCCCAGGCATCATGATGAAAACGAAGGTAGTTTACTGAATTGCGTTGCACTTACCATGTAGCATACAAAAATGGAAAGAAACATAAGAGGATATCATGGGTGAGGATATAATGTGTTGAACATTTCTATTGAGATCTTGCACAATACCGAGCCCTGTGATGGACAGGGTCCTCTCCAGGGTGTATCCTGCCCTCTGTTTGACGGACCCCTCCACCCCGAATCGGAAGAAATGGTTAGAAAATGGATGGATTTGCCAAACAGACCAGACGGGCTCAATGGTCTCCTCTCGTCTGTGGCTTTCATTGTGTTCTTATCTTGTCATTAGTAGCGGGGAAATGGAACGCATCACAGTATGACTTTGTTTTAAGATAAGCTTAGCCCTATACAATTTCTTGCATTAGGATTTTGTCTTTTAACAGACCCCAGCTTGCTCTCCATGAGACACACAGGGAGAGAGAAGCTGGGGGTCAGAGCGCAGGGTCAGCCATTTATACGGCGCCCCTGGAGCAGCTGGGATTAAGGGCCTTACTCAGAGGCCCAATGGAATAGGATTCCTCTGCTGGCCGCAGGATTTGAACCGGCAACCTCCCAGCCACAGGCGCAGATCCTGAGCCACAGTGCCATTGCTCCGCCCCTTGTCTCCACAGTTGTGTAGCAAGCTGCTGGCTTTGTTATGACTAACGCTGTCTTTCTACAGGACTGTATCAGTCAGTGCGATAGAGACACAATGATTAATTTATGGAGCCCTTTGTAAAGTTTTCTACAGAAATATGAAAACATGACTGCTTTCCTCTGTCGTATGTCATAAAGGTTCCCCAGCCCTACAAAAACATGCTAGTATTACAAAAGGACAGGTGAAGAACAACTTCTGTTCTCTGTTAAGTCCCAGTAAGACTGTTGTTTTTCAGACGTTTCATGTATGAAAAAAAACAATGTTTATATGTATTGTGTTTGTTGAGTAACCAAAGCAAGTGTTACGCATTTGCTGTGTAGAGATGAGAAAGAGACTACACTCCAAGATTGCGTCTTGTGAAAAGGTAACTTCTGAGAGTGTTAGAGTTTTTTGTTTCACTGTCAACTATTTCCGCCAGGAAGGAGACTGAAATCCTTAAATGTTAAAATAGGTTTTGTTTGGAGTATTTTAATAATAGACGTGGCCAGTGATGTCTATGTGTGTGTAGGGAGGAAGGAGATGTACCTCAGCATGTTTATATGAATGTAATTCGGCCATGGGAAGGAAAAGGTAAGAAACCAGCCTACTGATGGAGATCATTCCCTGGACATCTGAATTCACCGACAGACATCTTCACTCATGCTGATAGCAGCGAGATGATCATTTATTACTCGTGCAGGGAATTATCTTACAGTATCTTTTGTTGTTCTTGCATGAATTAAAAATTAGCTTTTTAAAACTGTCCATTTATACAGATTGTTAATTACTTTATCCATAATTGTAGCATATGTCCAATATATCACACAGAGAGCACTACAATAATATAACACAATGTGAGGAATATT
Organism: Lepisosteus platostomus; assembly: GCF_059453375.1. Lineage (NCBI taxonomy): Eukaryota > Metazoa > Chordata > Actinopteri > Semionotiformes > Lepisosteidae > Lepisosteus > Lepisosteus platostomus. The sequence continues at coordinate 77,957,302 of NC_142613.1, read as the reverse complement.
ACTTAATAGACAGGCACCATTATATAAGACAAACATTTATTCAACTACTACAGAAACAAAAAACAAAATGCAATAACTTAATATAGGTGTGAGTTTTAGAGCACTTTATATTCAGCATTAGACTCTCAAAACTGGCCACCCCAGGGCACTCAAAACTCAGGTCCCTAATCCTTTATTTCACTAGATACAACAGTTAAGAACAGGTTCTCATGAGCAATGACTGTCTGGCCATGAGGCTTCAGCTAATGATGCACAAAGGACAAAAGGCAAGGCAGTGTTAACAAGTACAGGTGTCAAACACAAAAGCTTTAATCACCCATCTGAAAAAATCTTCAGATAACCTTGATATATCCACTTCACTCTGTAGAATGATCCAGTCACAAGCAAGGGAAAACTGAAATGCCTTGAGCCCAAAGTCAGCAGTTGCTCTGGGGAGGTTCAATTTGATTAAGGAACTAATTATTTTCAGTCAAAATAGTCTGATTTTATCACATGCTTTACTTTTTGCATGTAACGCAGGCAGTTCTATTCCAAGTGCATTTGCCACACATTTTAAATATTATTTCTGTCAGTACATTTTTAAGGAGGCTTCCTTAGCATTTTCAGCACTACAGTTTTATTTGCATAAGGCAGGAAGAAAAATGAACAGCATTAAGATAAAGCATTCCTGCCTCACACACTCACCGGCAGTAATTACTTTTGGTTGTTTTAATACTATATGGTAATGCACTACTGATTTTAATATGATTGTCTTACAGGTCGTAGACTGTGCCTGGGATGAAACCATAAAAATATACACACCTCCTTGTCTCTCTAACCTTCATCAAAATGGATCTTAGGAGAAAAACAATCATCTTTCGTCCAGGAGGTGAAAAAGTCTACAGCACTGACTGCACTTGATTTATTATTTGTGTTCTTTTATCAAAGCTCCACATCAGTCTTTATTATCGCACCGTGAAATGCCTCGTGTGGATGAGCACCGGAAAGCAGATGGGGCTTGAAATGCAGAAGAATATCTCTGTTTTGTGATGTGCATGAAGTTTGTAACTGTTACAGTAGAGATGTGATCAAGTGGACAATGTTCTCCTGTTTCTAAACTGAAATTATGAATGTTGACAGCAGTGTATGCTTGATTAACTACGCAGGACAAAGAGGTTAAAAGGTGGCTGTACAATATACTGTAAGATGCCATTTATCATAGGAGAATGCTGGAAGAAACGCCCCTGGTTTTATATCTTGTACAGGAAGAAGATGAATGACAGCAAATGTGATATAAATTAAAAGAGTGGAGGATTATCCACCACTTTATCATGTGTTTTTTCTCTAGAAGGCATGGGGATGAATCAAGCTGACTTCCCATGTGGCATTAGTTCTGAATGTGCTGTATAACTTCAGGTTCCCTGCACATTAAAAACAACATAGTCTGACACAGATGATTTAGACATGAGTGGCAGCAGCCAGCTTGTGCCATTCCTAACTACAGAAAATATCCATCCTGGAGTTCTGTTGCAGTTCATGTGTGCGCCACATTAAAATAACGCAGTGTAAGTCCATTTGACAATTTATTAAAAAGTACATTTTCTGCACTACACTGTGTTCCCATTGCGTAATTTCTGTATTTCTATTTAAAATACATTTGAAGTGTGGTAGTTGTAGTGTGGCAGTAATTCAAAAGGTTTTGGCCAAGGAGTGTTAACCACTATTTCCCGTTTTGCTCTTATGAACTTTATAGTGGACCTCTTCAGAATTAACGGTGTAGCACAAAGACACCAGTGGAAACTATGTGGAAATGCATTTTTAACTGAGAACAGGAGGCACTTCCTTACACAGAGTGTTGCTGGAGCATGGAACATGTCTACCCAGTTGTGCCGTTGAAGTCAATACCCTGGCTTATCTAAAGAAACTAAAACAACCGGATGAGATTGTCTTATTGATTACTAACCCGAAAAAGCTAGATAGCCTTTTCTCACTTGTACCCATTCTCATGTTCTTCTTAAGTTATAAAAATAAAAGATTCATTGTTTCTTCTGCTCCTCTACAATTAACAGGAAGAATGTTACATTGCAAAAGAACTGTAACATACAGTACAGATCCTATTTTACTGAGTTTAACTTCCTATACGAGCCACTTCTCACTGTTTGTCATTTTGCAGTATGTGCACGGACGTTATTACAATAGAGTGAACTAAAAGCAATATTTTAAAGTAATGTAAAAGTACAAATAATATTTTAAAACTTCTAAATGTTAATATAAGTAGTTCAGGTGGGGAGCTGCGTCAGCATGCATAGGGTGCAAAGGAACAGATAAAGGTTTATTCCATGCTGAAAGGAGAAGAAAAGAAACAACGTTTTGGCTGTGGAGCCTTCTTCGGGTGTGAAAAAGAGAGGAAAGTACTCTCTTTCTGCGGTTCAGAATCCGGTCCATGACCTTAACCTGTTCCATAACTAATATACTGTATGTCTACATCCTTAAAATAGATTGATTTCATTATGCAGTATGTTGACAGGTGTATATTAGTGCTATACTTCAATATTATTAATATAATATACAGTATATATATATTTATGGATAACAGAAACAGTATCGTGAAAGGAAATGAATAGAATGTTTATCACATCTTTCTACTCATAATTTTGATATCATATTCAAAATTTAGTGAAATGTCTGAAGGAGGTGAAGAGAGAAGGAAATTACCTTTGTTGTGTATCACATTTTAAGTAAAGTTTTTTTTCCAGAATACTCTATTTAATCAAGTAGGAAAATATTTGAAGCAAAATATTCATATTAGCAAAGGCAGATTTTTTTTACTAGGCTTATTCCATTAGTTTTTTGGCTTTAACAAACTATAGGGTTCATATTTCAAAATGTTAACAAAGTCACACCTCTGCGAACTGTCCTTAATAAAAGCTTTACTTCACAAAATGTAGAAGAAACCTTATGCTACACTATTTCTAGAACCACTATATGAGGGAAACAGAATTCTGAAATGTTATCTGAAATACTCTGTGTTGTCAGACACAGGATTTGGCACCCTGTATTTAAATCCGGTTATGCATTTATTGTCATGAATATTGTTTCTTAAACTGTGGTTGTCAGCAGAACCTTTCTTTAATCAAAATCCAACTTACACAGGCAACTGGTGCAGCAGCTTACAGCTGTACCTGTCATGGAGCTACAGTCAAATGTGAGGGTACTCTCTGTCTTAAATGAGATACTGTACTTCCCAAGAACATCTTAATGATTAGATTGAATAAGTATTCCCTGACTTTAAAAGGTATGCTCAAAATATTTGTTCCACTTAATAATTAAATGAAAACATTTGTTTCAAAGGCAGGGTGATGGTAATACTGCAGGCGTTTCATCATCCATAGGTTCTTATCATTTTATACTGTAACATTTTTTGTTCTATTTATTTTTTAATTACAGTGTAAATCTACTCATTGCTAACTGGACTCTGACGAACCGACTCTAGGTAGCAAGTTTTCGATTAATAAGTTCTCATTCAGACATTCATAAGTTCCTTCGACATGCACTAGGTGTAAGTGCAGGTACAGTGTATACAAAAAAGATCACATCCATTGTTTGAATTACTGTTCCCTATACTGGTACACGAATATTAGATGTAACTTTGTAGCATTTGTAATATGTAACTTTATTTTGCAGCTCCGGTGGTTAGACTGGTTTGTTTAGATAATTTGGAAAAATATCACTTGATAATGCACTTCCGAAAGCTGAATCTAAACATAAATTAATAAAACAATTGCTTCCTTAGCATTACATTAAGAAATTTGAGAACCCATATTCAATCTCGTTTGTTTAAATTGCACCCTGATTTTTTTATGGTCTTTTTAGTCTTTTTCCGGTGGCTGTCTTCTGATCCACTTGGCGTTGAACGCGGTTTCCCATGTCTGTATTCTGAAATTGAAAGGTTGAGTGTGGAGGATTGAAACAGAAAAAGAGCCTAGATCTTAATACGCCTGACCACCCTTCAGGTTTTAATTTGTGCTACAATACATCAATCTCCTACTGCAGAATGTGTCACCCTGAGTTCATTATGTAAATAAGAACAACTAAAGTCCATTAAAGAAATTAAAAGGCTAGGAGACCTAAACTATTTTAATTGCAAGACCATCAGTGCCGTCGGGGCTGTTGGAAAACATAACCACATAACATAATCACATAACCACGAAAAGCCCAACTCGAACGCTCTCGATACGTGCTGCGCGTAATTGAGGGAAAAGGACGGATGTGAGAACGCATGAGGAATACTCCGCAAATCCCACCTCCTCTCAGAACAGTGGTGTACGCGATGCCAAGACCGGGGAGAGAGAGACCGAAATAGCCGCTCTCACGTAATTAAATAAATTGAAAGTGCGGATTCACCTCCGAAACCAAATGCGTCAGCAGCTCCAAGCTTCTTTTTTTTGTGTTCCTTTGGACCTCTCCACTGTTGCAGTGGACACATCTGAAAAATAAATGTCCCGTTGGTCAGTTCATTCCTGTCCGCCTTTCACAAACTGGCCGTTTTAGTCATCCACTTGCAGGATACATTTTAACAACTTGGGAGGCTGAAGTGTCAATATACTCCGTGATCCTTCGTTCTCTTAATTGGAGATTTGGGAAAGAACTCACAAAGGAAACATGGAAGTTTGCAGAGGGCGTTTACTGGGAATTTCGGTGGCTGTTGCGCACGGATTTTTCTCGGGATCTTTGAATATTTTATTAAAATTTCTGATTACAACTTACAACTTCCAGTACCTCACTTTAATCCAGTTTCTGACGAGCAGCACTGCAGCACTAACCTTAGAGGGTCTCAGGAGGCTGGGAAAAGTAGATGTACCCCCGTACAGCCTGCAGTTAGCCAAAGTTTTTGCCGGTGTAACAGTTTTATCTACGCTGCAGTCCACATTGACCCTGTGGTCGCTTAAGGGGCTTAGTCTTCCCATGTATGTGGTTTTTAAACGATGTCTTCCTCTGGTCACGCTGACTATCGGTGTCTGCGTCCTGAAGAATGGAGTCCCATCTATTGGAGTAATAACTGCAGTGGTCATCACCACCGGGGGAGCTGCATTAGCAGGTCATGTTAATTCTCACCGTATTTTCGCGTTACCTTTGTAGAAAAGAACTGTAATCTGTTTTTCATTTGTATAAATATCCGTCTTGTCAAATCAGAGTTCGTTACTGACGATAACGAGAAGTTCTTAATGTTTTCTATATTGCTTTTGATGGAAGATACTGTATGTATTTGAACTGGCATTTTTGTTTTTTACCGACTTCTCTTAATACATTTTAAAACGCAGCTCAGTGACAGAAACTACAGTATGTATACATTCGAGTCATATTGGCTGTCCAGCCTATCGAACTATTTTCTGTTGATGTTAACAGTAGATTTGTTGAAGCTTGCATAAAAATTGGATTGGTTTGTTTGCACTTGAATATTATATGATCATCATAGGTTGTTTTCTGCATGGTTGAGACTTCTTATCATCCCCATACTACTGTACTTCCCCTATTGTTCAGTCGTGACCTATAAAAACCTTACAATTGTCATACTAAGATGGAAAAAAAAGGAACATAACTGTATTGTATATAATGCAGTGAGGATACTTTTTTCTTATATGCAGTGTATACTGTATATACCTTCAGAATGACTGCCATACACCAGATATATACCCCTTTATATCATATTTTAAAAGCTGTTGTTTTTACAGGCGCTGGAGATCTGACGGGAGACCCGTTTGGATACGTGACTGGGGTGCTGGCCGTCATTATCCATGCGTCATACCTTGTGATCATTCAGAAGACAGGCACAGACAACGACTACGGGCCGCTGACAGCCCAGTACGCTATCGCTGTGACTGCCTCCCCACTGCTGCTGATCTGCTCCTTTGCCAGTCTGGACTCCATTAATGCCTGGTCCTACCCAGGATGGACGAGCCCTTTCATCACCTGCACCTTTGTAGCCTGCATCCTCATAGGCTGCGCTATGAACTTCACCACCCTGCACTGCACCTATATCAACTCTGCCGTCACCACCAGCTTTGTGGGGGTGGTGAAGAGCGTCGCCACGATCACGGTGGGAATGCTGGCCTTCAGCGACGTGGAGCCCACCAAGCTGTTCATTGCAGGCGTGGTGGTCAACACCGTGGGCTCCATCACGTACTGCATTGTGAAATATTTTGAAACCAAAAAGAAGAGCAAATACGAAAACCTGGAGGAGGCGGCCAGGGACGAGACGCCGGTGGGTGAGCCACACCGGGAAGAAGGAACACGGCCAGATGGGGACCCGGAGGCAGTACCGAATGGAGCCGCGGCAGGACCCGTGGAGCTAAACAATCCAGGGGAGCCGAGTGGTGGGGACGGGACTGTGGAGTCTTACGCACTGCAAACAAAAGCCAACCCGGACGAGCCGGAGGGCCAGAGCCCGTCACCGAGCGACAGTTATGTAGGGGTGTGGAGATCCATCCGGAACATTAGGTTTCTGAAGAAAGACACGTTGATTGAAAACGAAGAGCTGCAAAGCCCTTAACGCGGAATCTGGCTGTTTGTGAAAAGAGCGCATGTTGTCGTCCAGAGTGACTGCTCTTGAATACTGTACTAAAAGTTTTTATCCCGCTTACAGGTGGTCCACGGGAACAGTGCCGTCTTATTTTCGTTTTTGAATCGTATCAAAAGTGAATTCGTTTTGTTCCTTGTGGACCGGTTGAAAATGTGACGGTTTTCCCTGTCATTACAGAATATCGTCCTGTCTGGGTCAAGCAATAAAGGAAATCGATTGCTATAATAATGTTGTTCTGTCAAGCAAACACTTTACACACTGCATTTCATAGGAAATTATTTGTCTCGAAGGGGGGATTCACAAGATACCTGTATTTGTTATTGAGTGGATTTAAAAATACAGAAGGTTTTTCACAGAAGTTACAGACATGAGGTACTGTATCTGTCTCAACAACATGAGACATTGCTAACATCAAACCCAGACGTAAGAGTTAGTTTTGCTTTTAAAGCCTTTGCATTGCATTTTACAATGGCCCAATTAATGATACATTTTAATTTTATAGCACTTTTCACCACAAAGGATGAAGGTGCCCAGGTCCCACTGGGTCACATGTGGAAGCCATTCAGTACCAGCAGCCCCACTGTACAGCACCCAGAGGAGCAAAGTCCCTTCAAGACTTTCTTCGTTGTTTTATTTCACACATAATATTTGTCTTTCAGTGAATTCTAACATTATACTGTACCTCCAGGGAATTGATTTTTAAACAGGTCCTGCTTTCTAAAGGTATTTTCTGGAGTTATGCAAGTTCGGTTCTTCCTGAGATTTCATCAAGCTGATTTCCTTAAACTGCAGCTTTCTTAGAATACCTGTTCCCTCAAACTTCTGTACCCTTTGTTTTCGGTCACACAAATGTACTCTTTTGCTCCAGGCACTATAGGACAAGCAACTATGGTGTGTCGCAGGTAATAGCAACTGACAATATTCTGCTGTTTTAACATTTTATCGGTTATTTTGACGCACACTTATTTAAAATCCTTTCAAAATACAGGGGTCCTCTGTAAAATACATTTCTTAGCTTGTGTGATTTTTCAGCCCGAATCGGAGGAGAGTGCTGATTAAAGCTGACTGGACACATTATGAGGGCAATGAAATGAGCTGGGAAGAAAGCTCTCAGTGTCCGCTGGCGTGATGCAGTGCCCAGAGTCTGTACGGTATCGGCTTCATGGGGACGTCCTTCCCACACCATTCAGGCCCCCCTGTCTGCCGACTGCAGCTCAGCTCAGCTCACTCTGTCATTCTGCACTCATACAGATGTACAAGAGAGAACGAAATATAGTTTCTCCTGGCCAGAGGTGCACAGTACACTAGAACAGTCAGCACAGTGTCACAGAACAACACACACGAGGGGGACCAAGAATCCTTAGCAGCTACTGAGGTAGTATTGGTATGTAAATAAAAATAAAACAATGTAAAGAGTAGATAGATAAATAAATGAAAAAATGGGTATTTACAGTAGTGTAAGTAGCAACAGCAGCCTCCTGATTAAGGCATCTCACTGCAAATTAAGGCTGTGATATTTCACTCCACTTGTATCCGTGTGAATTATCGCAGTATTGCACAATTGCTAAAGCATGTTATATAAAAAGATGAAGGCTACAAATGAGAGGAGGTCATTCAGCCCATTTAGCGCATTTGGTATTTAGTAGCTAATTGATCCATGGACCCCAGCCAGCATTTCCTGAAAGAAGCCGTGTCTGCGCAGCTTGTTCCAGACTCCTGTTCTCCGTTTTAAAAGCACTTTCATGCAGTTTCCACTTGCGTCCTCTGATTCGTGTTGCACCGTTGGTTCTGGGCTGATTCTGGCTTTTTATGATTTTGTGTACTTGAGTTCAAAGTATTGAAAACGACTCTATCTCATTGTACGCACAATCCAGGCAGAGAGAGAGGAAGCATGTTTGACAAGGGCGCGGCTATGTGCTGTGTCATACGATTGCTGGTCCACAGGCAGCCCAGGAACCCTAGATTTAGAGAGTCTGAATGTTCCCTCTCAAGGCCATTTTATCAGTGTATGTCAGTAGCTATGTCTCAACAGGTACATGCAATATCAGTGTTTAGGAATATTAATGTTTAAATAGATGTTAATTAATAATAACAATTGCTTACACTTCTATATCACCTTTCTGGACACTCCACTCGAAGCTCTTTACAGGTAATGGGGACTCCCCTCCACCACCACCAATGTGCAGCATCCACCTGGATCCTGAGAGAGATATACATATGTTCTTTAAAAAAACTGTTGTTCAACATGAACATGAATTATTTGTATCCAGCAAACTGCTGGGCTTGCTTTGAGCAATCGACTGGGGACCTGCATCATCATGTGTTGGCTGCAAAGAAACTAGTAAAGGTTAATTCCAATCTGAGAAATAGAAGGGAGAAACGCAGCAATTTGCTGCTGAGCCTTCTTCGGAAGAGACTCACACTACAGTGTGAAGGTACAGATTTTTACACATTTATGCTCTAGTACAGAGACTATTCATGATGGAAAACATTCTAAAACATTTTATTCCTGCAACAACTATCAACATTTATATTTGTTTTTTTGTGGGGAATTTTACAGTTATGCCTGCTGACAATTCCTGGAGGAAATGACAGCTGACAGATGTAAATGATGTGGAATACCTGGATTATGCTGGCTGGTGTAATTTCAGGAGAGCAAAAGATAGAGCACCTCTGCTTCCTGTAGAATTAGAGACCAACATTTTCTCCACATTATGCTGTTTCAGCTATTAAGTTATATTTTCAATCAGTAATTTTCACAATTTATTCAACCACATTATGCCTCTCAGATGAGAAATACTGTATGTTGTACTTAATGCCAAGAGATCAGCTTATCAAGAGATCAGAACTGTGGTAGAAAAAGTACCAGCTTGCACAGGGCACTAGCCTGGTTTACACAGTGAAATACTTTTCGGAATTTGGCTGTATGGTGTATATGTTGTGGATTATATATGGTTTATATTATATGTTGTATTTATTATATTTACACTGGATTGATGCCTGAGAAGAGTTTCAAACAGAAGCAGTTTAAAAAAAAGACAGCGTATGCTCTTTGCAAAACTTAATGTATGCTTTGAAATTTGGAACGAAGTTACTGTATATTGTTGACGTAGTGTTCCAAAGGTGTTCCATAGTAGTAGTAGTAGTAGTAGTAATAATAATAATAATAATAATAATAATAATAATAATAATAATAATAATAATGAAGACTGAATGAAGAAGGCAGTATGTATCTGAGGTGAGTGTTACTGTCTTAATTTGAGGTTTAAAGTCAGGAATCGGGAGAAGCATGGTCTCAGAGGGTAGTTTCATCGGAAGAATATTGAAAACCTTGAATTTCTGGCAAATGTGAATAAAGGAGATTCTGAAGACATCAGTGACGTGTACACATCCATGTGCCTAGAAATTGCCCCATGATGTTATAAAGCATGCGTTTTTTTACTGTAGTTATTTGCTGGCAAAAATAAGTTTTAGTCAAAACTGAATTTGGATTTAGATTTCATTTAGAAACTCAAGAAAGAGATAAAGAGTGAAATATGATCCCATGTATTGTTTGTGCTTCCTCCAAGAGCTTCATGTCATGTCTTAACCTGAAACTTGCTGGGATGGTTAATAAACAGTAATAGACTGTATTTGTTTGAAGCTCAGAACTGAAAAATTCACAAAAGAGCAGTAAAATATTTTTCTCATACAAGTAACTAAAAGAAGAAATGTTAGGGTAAATGATTGATGCTTATTGGCTATTAAAATGCAAGAGTTTTGACAAAGGTGTTTGTGATTTTAAAACTGTAAAAGCAAACAACACTCACTACATGTCAATGGTGCTGATACCTGAAACTCTTATACCAACAAAATAAATGGATTTAAATGTTCAGTTGTTGATTTTTGTTTTAAATAACTGATGAGTACAGTATATTCACCCTGATGTTATACTGTATGATTTAAAGGTTAAATCCATAATGTGAACACAATCATTTTAAGTGTTGAGACAAATGCAATAATAAAACCTGATTTTTTATGTTTGAATGTTTAAAAATAAAATAGGAATATTTAGATGTTAAGGTGTTTCTTTTAAATTAAATAAAGTGAGAATTTATTCTTTGCTGAGCTAAAACCAGCACACACATTTTTCAATGGGTCCAAAATAGTAGAAGCACATTAGCTCAGTTCATTTAAACCTTCCTCATCAAACACCATTATTTATCTTTAATAAGGATAGTCACACCACTTTCACTCTCTGTAGAAATAGAATGAGTTGCCAGACCTTCTGACGGACCATGTGATGGATTGGCATCCCAGCCAGCGTGTGTCCTGCCAGGATAGGCTCTGGCTCTTGCTCAACCCTGAATTGAACAAAGTGGTTACAAAATGGATAAATGGATGGACTTCGAGCCCTTCTCTTTTGTTTTGGAAGGAGTGCTGAGGGAGTAAAGAAGTGACCTGAAACAGCCAGCGGACAGCCTGGCACACAGCTCATGAGGAATTAATTCCCTTCCCCTTCCATCTCTTTCTTCCTTCTGTGCCGCTACACCAGGTAACACAGCTGCCTGCAGGACAGCACGTCAGATAGCAGGTGTCCTGCAGCTCCTGTTTTTCACATACACCAAGTAGTAAGCTGCCTGACTACCTCTGCAGCTCTTTTTCTGGCAATAATTAATAATAATTGCCTGCAGTTCATCAGATAGCAACCAGGGGCCTCTCAGTGCGATGTGCACAAATACAATCTCTCGCCCCCTCATCGATCTTACCTTTTGAGTTTTCTAGAAAAGAGAGCCTGGTTTCCATTACACATCAGTCAGAGGGCTGTCAATAAAAAGTGAAGAGGGTCAGGGAAACATGCAATGTCTAGAGCTTCTGCAGATTAAATAGTGAGGTGTGTGAAGGCAGTGTAGGTGCATGGAGACTGGCGTGGACAGGGAGCATAGAGATACACAGAAGCATGGGAGGACAAGGGCGCACACAGGTGCTCAGAGCCGCAGAGCACTCAGACGAGGGGCAGAGGGGCACTGGGAGACTCTTGCCAATACAAAGCACAGGGCACAGAGCTACAGAGCCCCAGCGTGTATCACAGATACATGAATCCTGGACAAAAAGCAATGGAAAGTCTCTTGGACCAGCACACTGCAGCCTGTTGTTCCTTCTTGTCTTGTCCTCTTAGATCTTCTCTCCTCAAAGCCTGAAGGAATAAGAGACTGGAGAAAAGGAGGCTGGAGCCCCAAGAGCTGCCAGTGTGCTACTGCCACCTGGTGTATGAGCTGAACAAGCTCATCAGGAGAGCAAGCTCTGTCATTGGGTCTGGCCTGGACCCCTTGGATGTAGTGGCTGAGAGGAGAATGGTGTCCAAACTAGAGGCCATCATGGACAACATCTCCCTCTATGACAGGCTTGTAGAAATGAAGAGCACGTTCAGCAATAGACTGATTCATTCACGGTGCGACAGGGAGCGCTACAGGAGGTCATTCTTGCCTTCTGCCATAAGACTGTACAACGCATCCACCTTGCGTCTGGGCAGAGGCAACACTGACAGTGACCTGTTTCTGGACTGAACGCATCTACACATCTACTGCTACATCTGTTCTCTTTCTTTTCTTTTCCCGTTTACAACTGTTTTTTGTGCAATATATGCCAGGGACCCGTGCAATACATTTATATTTATATCTATATCTATATTTATATTCATATGTGTGATACGATTTTTCTGCGTACTGTTCTGTTCTAGTTTGTTCTTTGTGTGTCCGGACTGTGAGTAACTCTTTTAGTGCACCCCTCCCTGTACTGATTGTATTGTATGTATTGTACTATTATGATTATTGTATCATTCGTTACACTGTGGCTGTGTTGTCTGTGTAAAGCTGCTGTTGCACTGCAATTTCCCTCACGGGATCAACAAAGTATCTATCTATCTGTGCAGGAAGTACAGGAAGAGAGTCCCGTACTACACTGCTCCCAGGCTGGCGAACCGGTTCGGAGGAAGAGGATGGCGACAGAGAAGAGGCAGGAGGCAGGATGGGCCGCTGCTCTTGTAGTCACAGAAGACGGTGCTGTTGACCGGGGAGAGGTGAGGGGAGGGAAAGGGGAGCACAGTCTCCTATAGCTCCCCACGTCATAGAGCGATGTTAACGGGGTCCCCCCTTTTATAGGGTGCAGTGCGGGAGGGAAAGCTGCTGCACACAAGCTCGGGGGGTAACGGCACAGTTAGTAACTCAGCAGGGCAGAGGAAATTTCCCAAATACTCTTATTAAGCATCTCGGCCATAGCAAGACATACCATTTGTGAGGATGATAGGAACATCTCTCCTCATGGTTACCTGACCTCCTTTGCCAACAAAAACAAACCTTTTTAAACATATTTTTAACCTAATTTCTAATCAAGGGTATACTGTATGTAAATCAGTAACTGAATTCTTTAATTACTCTTAGCCATCAAATCAACTATTTAATTTCCCTCAATGCCAATATTCGGCAAAGTAACAGAATTGGAGGGATGAGAAAACAGCTTGATATCAACTTGAGAGGCATCTGATATTTAGCCCTTGTTAGCTTTTTTATATCATCTGTGATCATCACTGAGTACTTCATATTTAACTTTACTTGAACACTCTGTTCAACCAAAAAATCTTTTATGCTGTTGAATATGCACTTTTGTTCTTAAGCATTTCATTTTAAATAAAAGTGCCTCTTATCATAACATATCATAATCTCTGACTTTGTGATGAAATCTGGAACCAAACCTTCCCTATCAAGTAAAGCTTTTTATTAATTAGCCTCATAATTCGATGTAAAGCTATTCTGCCTTTCCCAGACCCACTTTGATTAAGTGGTAAATGTTTACTTAAAAGAAAAAGGAGATTCTCTGAGTCACTATTATTTGTTACCTTCCAGATATTTAATGTCTACGCGGTAGACAGAAATGAGGCAAAAAAAAGACTAATCTTCTCCTTGTTTCTTAGCTGGTACTACTGTAAATTAAGGGGACAGAGAATAAAATAAAAAGAAACTCTCCACAAAATAAACCAGTCAGGCAAAAGTATTCAACTTTGCCTCACACCCTTTTCCTATTGTATCTTTAAATAAAGTAGATGCAATCAGAGTTCACAAACATTAAATTCGATAAGACGGAAGCACCAATCTACTCCAACTGCACACATGATTAAGGAGCACGGCTGGCCCCTGGCTTAGCTGGACTAGGTGTTTAACTAGAAGTTAACAGATTCACATTTCAAGTTATTGCATTCAGTATTGAAATATGTTATCTTTGTAAGAATGTATGATTCTTGTTGTAAGTTGTGTTCTTCAAAGGTGGTTAATAAACATTTTCTATGTATATAATTTGTTTATTTAATTGTTCTAAATAGGAAAATAAGGTTGGAGTGGGAGCTAATAATAGCAGCGTCTGTGCAAATTGTGATCTTGGACAGAGGCCCCACCAAATCTTGCCTAGGGTCCCCAAAAAGTTGGGGCCGACCCCAATAAGAAGCAATCGCTCTAAATAAGAGAGCCAAACAGCCCACTCTCTCCACTTCTAAAAGGTCACTGGATAAAGTTGCTTATCCTGTAAGGTCATGTATACCAAACACACCTGAAGAAGGCTCCACAGCTGAAACGTTACATTTTCTTTCTTCTCTTTTCAGCAGGGAATAAACCTTTACTTGTTCCTCTGCAGCCTACGCATGCTGACACAGCTACCCACCTGAACATGTACACCAAATACAACCCGAGCAGTAAGTTACAAACTTCAGCCACTATCATTTCATGTACATAAAAAATAAATAAATAAATAAAATAGAATTAAAATCACACAAAAAAACCAACAATGAGTACTTAAACTCAATTACAATTTCAAATTGTTCCGTACTAGAAACCAAACAAAAAATTATACACGAAATGAATTAAAAAGAAGGGGCTATAAAATACAGACAACCTGAGCTGGGAGGAATGGGAGTTTAGGAAACTATCTCCATTAACATCTCTAAACAGCCTGCTTTAATGCTTACTAAAAATAAACTAAAACTCAATAATACAATACTGTTTTCTGTTTTTCTCCACACTCACCCAATACACCCTCACAACTCATGATCCCAGCACAATAAAAAACATGCCCACCGGCAATTACAAAACACAGGTCCGCTCTCCCTCACAGTCAACTCCTAAATTGAGCTAAAGTATACAACCAAATACAAACATTTAACTCACCATCCAGTACACACCAAAATATTTAATATACAGTACAACTTAATCTTCCCCCAGAGCTCTGGTGTTAATATGATGGATTGCTTTGTTAAAGATCGGTCTTCACTGGAAGTGAATTTATTTTTTACAGGGATTAGCATTACATTATCTACAATGAAGGATATCTAAATAATTTCCAAACTAATTTTATCAACGATTAACGTCAGTTGTTCAGGGTTTAAATTATCCTTACTATTAACCTTACTAAACTAACTAATCTGTGCCAATAAGTTAGCCTTTTCTAAATTATGTCTAGTGATCTCTTCTCCTATTAGTTTTATGCCATACATCTCTACCCTTGTATTTTGTTTTAGCAATTTCCCTATGGGATTAATAAAGTATTATCTATCTATTTTTCACTTTAGAATAACAATAAAATCCTCCAGTACAGTATGTCTTTTGTGTGTGCTTAACAACTATCAAGCAATAATCAAGCAATAATTTTCTTCTTCTCATAACCCAGAACCATGTTTCATCTGAAGTACTGTATTTGCATAGTTTGTAATAATAATAGTATAATTTCTTAATTTAAAGGAACCTTAACAAAATAACACACCATCTCCATCTCCCATTTGTCTGTCTTTCAAAACTACTTCATGGCCAGGAATCAGTTTAAAATTTACACACCAGAACCCTCAAAGGTAAAAAAAAAAAAAAGTTAAACAAAAAACTGAAAGAGCAAGCAACTATCAGTGGCATCCAGTTTTGGTCCTGCAGGGCCGCTGTGCAGGACGTTTTCATGTGACCCTTACTGAGTTATTTGTCTCGGGAGCCGGTTCCGACTCCCGTGGAGTGCGTTATTAAAGACCCTATGGGGACGGTAGAATCTGTAAAAGACCATGGAGGAAGGTACAACGGGGTTAGGATGGGTGGACAGACGGGGGGCGGTGACTGTAGCGAGCAGGTGCTCGGGGGAAATGCGGAAGCAACCAAGTCCAAGTAAATCCAAAAAGGGAAGTCGGGGCGCAGTCCGTAATCCAAGAGCCGGGAGATCAATCCAATACAAACAGTTAAAAACAGGGACCGGGTCGAAACCGGTACAGGAACAGGACCTAAATGCATAACGGGACCAGGCGATCTGAATCCCGGACCCAGACGGTCAGGACGCCGGGGAATAAGGCCTGTCTTCAAGCTACCCGCGAGCCTAGGGAATAGGCCAGCCTTGTGGCGTCCATCTTCCAGTACTGAGACAGGAACTGCAGAGACGCTTGGCTTTTAACCAGAAACCAGACGAGACGCACCAGGAAATAATAGAAACTAATCATAACAGAAGTGGGTAGGAGCGCCGTCTAGAGGAGGGATGTGGAACCTAACACTATTTACAGGCTTACCTTTTGTAGTGGTCTCCATCCAATTTAAAAAAAGAGGTGCAGTATAGGTGACTAGTGATGGTCGGACCCAAGTTCCCGTGACTATCCTACAGGACCACAGCCAACCTCTTTGGCTGTCCCTTGGTCCAGGCTGCTGGACTGCTAGGTACCAGCAGAGAGCACACCAAACAAGCAGTAATTACATGTTTAGAAAGATTATATCAATCTTTTTTTTTCCTTTAAACTGCAAATAAAATCTGGGATCTACTTGATTCCTTCGAGTCTGATCCTTAAGACATGGTAGTCAGATAAGCAGGATGTCCTGGCTAGCCAGCAACCAAACAAGCCCACCAAAATAGGGGCCCATCGTGACCTTTTAGTCTGCACAAGCAAGAGTTAATCCAGGGACAGGGCCAGGGTGACACCTGTTACACCTGATGACATCACAACAAACCACCACTCATGAAGGTGCCGATACAGAGTCGCTGCGCAAGAGATTCTAATTTGTTCTCCGGATTGCAAAAAATACAGTTAGGCTTTTTTCAACACCACTGAATATCAATGAGTGTTCAGGTGAGCAGACTAAATTTCTCCCCATCTTTTCTTCAACACGCATGCAGGCTGCACACATGATCCAGTGTTCGGCAGTTTCAACTCCGATGCGTGTACAATCCTTGCCCTCGCATGGGTTTGTATGAGCTGATCACCTGTGATTTCTTTTAGTTAAATAGCTACTTCTCTTTACAACATTTTAGGCAGTTAGTTCCTCCGTACATGTTCCCTCTCTCTTTTACTTCTCCATGACATGGTTGCAGTTAACAACGTGCTTGCTCCCGGTGAACCCTGCATTAACCCACTGTTGTTTGACAACAGTCGTCTTCTTTTTCTTTTTAATGAAGGACTGAGGGGCTTGTGCATAGTGTTCGCTTTCCCAAACTCATTTTGTTTGGGGGGGATTTTGGATTATTTTCTAAATATTTCTTTAAATGTTACATTGTCTTTAAAAAAAAATTCACCAACCACTGAAGCATTACATCATACAGTCAGGAAGCCGGCATTCAATCAAAATTGTTTCGAGTTTTCATCTTATAAATCCAAGTCCAGAGTTTCTGTTTATGTGTACCTCTATTTAATGAAAAAATGTTTCAGCCTCTGTGCCTTTTCATCTCAGGTTTATGCAGCAAGGACCTGATGAAACTCAACTCATGTCACAATTATTGCCGACTGCTCAATAGTTAATATATTGTACACATTCTTTCCATAACATAATGTAAAACATCATCACATGTGGGAGCAGTTGGGCCCATGAGCAAGGCCCTTAACCCCAGCTGCTCCAGGGGTGCTGTATAAATGGCTGACCCTGCGCTCTGACCCCAAGCTTCTCTCTCCCCGTCTGTGTCTCATGGAGAGCAAGTTGGGGTATGCGAAAAGACAAATTCCTAATCCAAGAAATTGTATATGGCCAATAAAGTGATCTTATATTAAAACATGTTAAGAATCATACCTTAAATCTGATTTTTAGACATTTTTATGTAACTCTTTTGTAATTAAGTTGATTTAAAATAATTAAAAATATGTTTTCACCATCGAATTGCCTGCTCCACATGAACAGCAATGTGCTCCAAGGATCTGCAATTTCCAGATAACCAGACAACAGCGTTTAATGCGTCCACATCAATTTTCATAAATACCCAAAAGAAAGCTGTGGTTAGCATCAAGTGAGGCCAACTAACAAAAACTGAAGATCACTTGAAGTAGAAAGGAATTATAAATACCATGTGATTTTAAGAATACTCTCTGATGGAGTGTAAAAAAATTCTGGGTATCAAAATGTTCATTGATTTGCATTGTAGGTTTATTCCATATCTTGATATGTCACTAGCCTTGTGCCCGTTGCCTGCTGGGATAGGCTCTGGCTTCCCCATGACCCTGAATTGGAAGAAGAGGTTAGAAAATGGATGGATATGGCGTTGCCGGTTCAAATCCCGCGGCCGGCAGAGGAATCCTACTCCGTTGGGCCCCTGAGCAAGGCCCTTAACCCTAACTGCTCCAGGGGCGCCGTACAATGGCAGACCCTGCGCTCTGACCCCAAGCTTCTCTCCCTGTCTCTGTGTCTGTGTCTCCATAGAGAAAAGCTGGGGTATGCGAAAAGACGCATTCCTAATGCAAGAAATTGTGTAGGGCTAATAAAGAAACATTATTATTATTATTATCAGTACCTGTGACTGTGTTGTTAATCCAAAAGAGTGTTTTTCAGTTTTACCAAAAGAGGGAGCCATAACCTAACAATTGTCATTTTCAGTGCCATAGCAGTTGATAGGGTATTTGAAAGTAATCTCCGTATTCTATTACAAATCAGTCTCCTGTTCCATTTTGTACTTTCAAAATGCATATTATGGTACTATTCATAATGTTTTTGTAAACACTAAGTAATTTTCTCTCCCACCAGCAGAGGAGTTGGAAGCTTTCATCAGTTCCTAGCTCAAGAAAGGGTTGGGAATCTGGGGTGTCTTTGAATAGTGGTGTTTTATGGAAATTAGTTCAATCGCAATCAGTCTCACTGTGGGTCTAAGAAATCAATTCAGTGTTCAAAATTAAAATGAAAATGGCAGGACAACAGTGATATACACACTTAGATTCAAAGAATGCAATTCACAATTTTATTACTACAATATTAAAACAGATAAACCTTATATGGGAGTATGTACTGTATATAAATATCTACTGTATCTGTTGTGATACAAATGTCTAATTAATCTTTCATAGATTTAAGAAATACTAGAAACACAGGATTATAATACGTTAGCTATAGTACTCGGGTTTACACACTAGTCAGCCTTGTTATTAATCAATCCCATAGGCGCACATCAATATTACCAAACACGAGAAAAGAAAGTAGCTTCAGATCGGGAGGTGACTTTACTCATGGTACCTGTATTCTTGTGACAAAAATAACTTGCTTTCCCGAAAAGAGTTCACAGTGTGACCACAGAACAAAATCATAGAAAGAACAAAAGCTATTCAGCTGCTTAGCAGCTCCCCCAGCTGTATCAAAGCAGCCTTTTAGCGTCACACAGTTACTTTTCTGAACGAAATCTTTATCAAGCATACTTTTTAGGAAGAAAACTGAATGCGAACATTGAATGTATAAGCCATCAGAATGAGATGTTTGGCCACATAAGAGTTTTAAAGTGCCACAGGAAGAGGTAATAACTAGATCTGGTCACAGCCTGTCCAGTTCCTGTCTGCTGACTCTGTGCTACAGCGTGTCCAGCTGGCACAGGAGAAGATAGAGAACAGCTCCAATTAGCCTTGCGCTGAAGACCGCTTCTTGACAGGAAAACGCAACAGGTCCGACTTGCGACAGGAGACAGATTGAGATGGGGAGAAACGTAGTGTAACGCAACGGGGGCTCAAGCGGGCGCCCTTGCCGCATCTGGTCGGCCCCATCCCGACTGGAGGCTCGAACCCGGGACTTCCGCGTCTCTCTGCAGCGACCTAGCCCCGTGAGCTAGAGAGAGATCTCTTTACAGCCCAGTAGCTGTGGTCCTGCTATCACAGGGAAGGGCGGTGACGTCACCCGCTCTGGTACGCCGGCTCTTACACACAGTGCTTGTCGGCCGTAAGCGTTACAGTAGGAAGTCTGCTCACTCATATTTTGTAGCCACTTCTCTTATTATTGCATGCCGTTCAGTCGTGTCGACAAAAGTCCCACTTTTTTAATTCAGTGGTTAGGTGAAATTAAATGTCACAAAACTTCCCCTGTTACAGAGGACGTCTTGGGCAGGATTCTGTTTTCACGTGGTCTCTCAGCCCGGTGGTTACATTCTGCTAAATTTGTTCCAGTTCCAGTTGAAAGGGTGGTGGTCGCAATCATGCTTTAGAAACAAGTTTACATTTTTGTGAAAATCCTATAAATATCGTATATACAGCAGATAACTTTTTGTACGTTTAGCATCAAACTAAAAAAAAACTGCAAAACAACATCACATTTGGTACTGTATATACAGTTATACTCATACCAATACTGCATTATTTCATGCACAACTGTAGCCATATTATTGGATGCATTACCGAATCTTCGAAAGAGACACAATTGTGCATCCCCTTGGAGTGGGTATATCCAGCATTTCTTTTTATATATATAGTTATGCCAGTGGGCGTGGCCGACGGCTAGCAGCCCTTGTTGCAGTTGATCACCAGCAGTGTCCTAGTAAACCCAGTTTATGATGTCCTGATTGATCAGGAGGTCAAGCACTGTCAGAGATCCAGCACTGCTAATAATCCAGGACAGCATGAAGCAGCTAGAATTTGGAAGATAAAAAAAGATGTCAGACAACCCATGATTTTCTCGTTTAAGACTGCTACATTAACACTTTCACTAATAATACAGTATCATGGTCTGCCTCAGCATGCCTGTCTCTCTGGTTGGAATTACGTGTCCCCCTGGGATGTTTCTGTTCATATGATAGACAGGGGTACATTTATACTGGCTAATACTGAGAGCACAGAGGCTAGACATTTTCAGTATATCCATGACTACTGTCACTGACAGACCGAGACCACCAGGTTTCCTAACGGCGTCTTCCCCCAGGCAGTAAGACTGCTAAACAGCCAACCACTGCAGACCCCTACAATTACTCAGACGGCCGCTGGTGAATAGACAACCTCCTTGAACTGACAGGTGCACCGGCGCCCTCCTGTCACTTGCACTCTCAGGACACATACGAAGAGCGCTAAACACCTCCTATCCTCGTGTTACTTTCGCACAATATGTAAATTATATTGTAAATTGCAATTGTGTCATTTATTGAATCCTAATGTTAATCTAATCCCTATAAATTCCTGTCCTTCTACTCTTCTATCCCTCTTAACGAGCTCACGGACAAAGCATTTCATTGTTGACAACACCGCTGTATACTGTACTGTTCGTGCATTGATAAATAAACCTTGATTGATTGATTAGCTTTTCTCAGAGACCTTGAATGTAATGGACAGGGTTTGCAGTAAATAGTAAAAAGGCCTATCTGAAGAACTGTCTCTGGCTGTGGCAGAAGGAAGCTGGACGGAGACTACAAAGGAACAGAAGAAGCCAAGTGATGCTGGTGACAGACCAATCAGCTTTCAGTGGCGTCGGTGGACAAGAAGGTGGCTCTGCTCCCTCTGGAACCAGAATTTCCAAACTGTCCCCAGTGAGTCGACAGGTAACCCATTACTTTGGATGACACATGAAGCTGGGTCTTCTCAGATCCTGTGCCACTGTTCATTAGAACAGGGGTGTTGACCCCAGTGTCCAGGCTAAATTCCACTTTGAACTTGCAAAAGCTGATACCTACATCTTTCCTTTAATTCAATTGGCGAAATACCTGCTCTCTTCTGAGGTTGCTGTTACATAATGGCAGCAGCGTGGGCACTGAGCTTCAGTCAGTCCCCGCCCGTCTATAGAGCTCATTGTGAAGCTTTGGGATGAAAAAGCTCTATACAGATGAAGGGAATTATTAAGTTATTATTAACAATGGAATAATTAGATGGCGCATGTTAACTCATAAGCTTATTAACATTTACATCCCCAATTTAAATAAAAGTATGCTCCCGCAGTATTTGTTTACTACTTAGTCCTATGAATGCAAACATAATCAAATATTAAAGAAATATCTAAATAGTCAAATATGAAAATATTAACAGCAACTGTTCTATATGTAAGTTCTCCAGTAGTTACATTTTACATAATATGCCAATTCTTGTACACAAACCCTAAAACCTGCCTGTTTCAATTTTGAAGGTGTACATCAAATTTAATGTGAGTGTCTGTTTGCTATACGCAGTGTTTTGAGGAAGAAACTTAAGACTTTTAATATGAAACTCAGCTGAATGTCTTCTCCAGGCCTGTGGTTAGTGGTGAAGGTGTTACATGAACAGAGTAAGGTGTTTCTTTGATTAGCTTTCCTGCCTCAGATGAAGAATACAGAGATCTCAAACTACAAACAGGAAGCCAGAACTTTGCTTTGGTATTGTTGTGTGGCTCAGAGGATGCGTTGGAGACATTGTCTATATACATTTGAAATGTTTTTAAGCAGAATATGGGTAATGTATATACAAATATTGCAGGTTTTTTTTTTATTTTAACATTTTTACTGTACTGTAACATGTACTGTACTGTAGTTTTTAATTGCCTGGCAAAGAAAAAACTTATTTCTTGCTATGTGATGATAAAACCGAATAAAGACCTAAATGTCAGTGAATTGTGTTTAGGGGATGAATAAAAGTTAAATGTAAATATAACTTTTTTTTTTAATCCAGCCCATTATTTGAACAATTCTTGAAAACGTTTGAACGTTTGAACATTTAATATATTAATCAATTATGCACATTTGTTGTGAGTGCAAAATAAAAGCTACTGTAGAATGTAAAACATGGAGATCAGAAGCCTAATGATTTGCAAGACATGTAAGGCAAGGTCTTACTTAAGACAAGATGTTTTCTTTGTTGTTACCACCAGTCTGTAGGATTCACATTGGAGGTTCATATGTGTACGTTTACACTTTTTCATTTGCAATCAGTTTATTATATTTATGTTATTGCTACTAGGAATGATATTACAGTATTTGCACAATCTACTATGAATTAGCTACATTACTCTGCTCTCCTCCCCCACTGAGAGCTGGTGTGTGGGGAGCGTTCTGGCGCACTATGGCTGCTGTCACATCATCCAGGTGGGGCTGCACATTGGTGGTGGTGGTGGAGGGGAGTCCCCATTACCTGTAAAGCGCTTTGAGTGGAGTGTCCAGAAAAGCGCTATATAAGTGTAAGCAATTATTATTATTATTATTGTTATTATTATTATTTTTATTATTATTATTATTGTTATTATTGTTATTATTGTTATTATTATTACTGTGCAGTATGAGCATAGTGTTGCCAGGAAGATTCCTAGTCTCAAAGTGTGTTGAGTTCAATGTGACTGAATGGGGAGAAGGGATCTTTTGTAAACCAGTTTGCTTGCATTGCTGCATTGTGAGTCTAAATATTTAAAAATGTACGCATGAGAAAAGGTTTTTAAAGTTGAACTGCATAGACACTGCATTATCTCTATGCATAGAGGAAAAATAATTAAAGCATCTGCATTACAAATCTGTTCAGAACAAAAGCATCTGCAACGTGCTTTGTTGCAACATGCATCAAAGGGTCTTGAAGACCAGTCAGAAAAAGTATTTGTGCAGAGGGCAGATTCAACCCTCTAGCAGGGGACATAGGTACTGTAGCTTCAGGGTACACCCTGAGCAGAAGGACCCTGTCTTACATGTCTTGCAAATCATTGGACACCTGATCTGTGTGTTTTAAATTCTATGGTAGTTTTTATTTTGCACTGGCAACAAATGTGATGAACGTATTAAATTTTCAAACATTCTGAATCGGTTACATTCATTTTCAAGAATTGTTCAAATCTGTGGACTGAATTTTTCTACAAATATGTTATATTCACACTTGAGTGTGGGTCTAGTGTCCAGTCAGTGCAGTCCTTTAATAGGAGACATACCTAAAATATTTCTTGACTTTTCTAGCATCCTTTTTTGCCTGTGTTTACTATTGGTTGTAATTTATTTTTATAATCAGTTTATAAAGTGCTTTCTTTTTTCTAATCAATTTGCTTTGATTTGTTAAACCTTTCGGGATACTGCCTTTTAGACCTTGATTTGCTCCCTCTTGTTGTG
Organism: Lepisosteus platostomus; assembly: GCF_059453375.1. NCBI lineage: Eukaryota > Metazoa > Chordata > Actinopteri > Semionotiformes > Lepisosteidae > Lepisosteus > Lepisosteus platostomus. The sequence goes on along the minus strand of NC_142613.1, from coordinate 77,933,493 downwards.
CATGTGTACTGCCCCTGAAGCAGTATCTCTTTAAACAGTGGCCTCTCATTCTCCATCTGTTCTGTATCTCTCCTTCCTCAATCTTCTCTTAATCCTGGTCTCATTCCACCCAAGTCTTCTTCCTTGAAATTGTAAACTTGTGATTTCGACTCCACCCATACAGTTTCCCTGGATGAATCTCTGTACCTATGAATGGACAAAACTACCATCTTACTTCTTGTTGTGAGCATCCTTTCATACAACGGTACATCTTAAGCATTTTTTTTTTCAATTGAATCGGTTGTAAGATTCTTCCATTGTTCTGTAGCACGTTCCAGAGAAACTATTTAAGGAAGGACAGTGTTAGACTTGTGTGAGCTGTGGTTTGTGTAGAAGAAACATCCTGTTTGAAAAGGACAAAGTATATGTGAGAATCACATGAAAAATACTACTAAAATCACTACAGGAAAGTCCCTTTGAAAATAAACATAAAATGTTTAGATATCCTATTTATTACACATACAAAGCTCAGAAAAGTCCATGTATATATTTCAGTATATATGTAAGATATGAGCATCATCAATTTACTCAATACCTCTACTGTTTTACTCTACTAACTTCCTTGTCATTAGCTCAATTTAGTAGGAAAAGATGTAACACAGTTTGTCATTAAGCAGTCTTCAATTAGTTTGATCGTTATTTTCAAAAACATGAACAAAACACGCTAAACAAAGCATGGACAAACAACAATGCTATAGAACAAAACTACTTTTTTGTACTATCCACAGATCTTAATGTACAGTATCTGTTTTAATTAACAGGATTAACCGGTAGCTTACATCACAGTGGTAGAAATCTCAGTCTAACAATTACTACAGAATATTGTGTGATCATTGAGTGAAAAGAGTAGAACAATGCAAAAATGTTCCATCTTTCTTTTTTTCTTTTGCATTGAAACCTTTAAAAAAAAGTTCCAGTAAAGAAGAGGTTTTTTTGCTAAGGCATTGCACAAGATAATTTAAAGATAAAGTTAAGATAAAGTTCAACTTTGAACAACACTAAAAACAAGCACAGCATTTGATAACTCACTAACAGTTACAACAGTGATTGGTACATGGCTTTTATTGTCCCTTCCTGGATCCTCTCTGCACCAGTACCACCCCGAACACAACACACTTACAGCATGATTACAAGTTCCAGCGTGCAGTGGGCTTTGTACAGAACTATACATGTTACCCTCCTAGTTAAACAGTTTCCACAGACTGTTAAAAATAAGCTATCAAAAAAACATTATGCTTGTTTGTAAAACCCATTTTCAGTGTAATATCAGTTGCATAAACCTTTGTCATTTCAGTAATTTATCAAAAGCCACATCAAACAACTTGTTAAAAGCTATTCTTCACTACTATCATAAAACATAAACATATACTATCGTTGTAAGTTATACAGAAATTAGGACAAATATTTTAAAAGAGGAAAAACAAATCCAATGATTTTGCATTTTTGAGGAGAATCACAAATGGTTTCCTTCATTAACTTTGCTTGCATTTCCAAAAAGCACTTGACAGCATGGATAGTTACTGCTGTCATACTTTATATATATATACTGTACAGTGCCCTCCAAAAGTACTGGGACAAGAGTTCAAATTCACCCATTATACGGTAGCTGTATTCTCAGGAAATTTCAAATCACAAGATGAATATGAGACAAATGGAGAGAATATCCCCGTCTACCTACAGTATTGGTATTTTTATGTATAAATGTTTAATATATACATTATATACAGTAACAACACTTTTTTGTTTAAACTCCCACATTTTAGATGAGCATAATTGCCAAGGGGTTATATGTTGCTTGCAGTTCACACACATAAAAGAGTTGTGAAGGTGTAGGCATGGATGAGGTCTTTTGAAACAGCTTCTGAAGTCTTTCGCTTGAATTAGTTAGCAAAAACCAACATGAAGACCAGAGAACTCATTATGACAGAAAGGAAGGACATTTTGAAAATGAGAGGAAAGCAAATGACCATCAGCAAAATTATTAAGACTCTTGGCATTACAAAATCAACAAGTCTGGAATGTTCTTCAGAAAAAGGAAAGAACCAGAGGAGTCAAGAACAGGCAGAGAACAGGGCATCCAATAAAGACCAAGCCGTAGATGACAGAAAAATATTTCTAAGTGGAAAAGTCTGCAGAAGACGTCACCAAGAAAACTTTAGAGCCTATACTGCAAGGTGTGAGCCCCTCATCAGCAGCAAGAACAGCAGGGCTCAATTGGCATTTGCAAAAATAAAAATACAGAGATGAGCCACAGAGTGCTGGAACAAGGTTTTATGGACAGAAGAAACCAGAAGAAACATCTATGAAAGTGCTGGATAGGCTAAGGTGTGGAGAAAAACAGGAAGAGCTAACGGCCATGAGCATCCTCCAGTGACGCACGGTGGCGGGAGTACAGTATCACCTATATTTGAGGGGACTGAACCCAATATTTGCTTTGGTTGAAAAACGATTAATTGTGTTTGCAAAACATATCCCAATAAATAGGCGACATTCTGAACTCTGACTCAGAATAATTTGTTGAATGTGGATTTCAATTTCTTGTCTATGCAACAGGAAAACGCCAATTTCAGATTTTTGTCCCAATACTTTTGGAGAGCACTGTATATTGCCATGTCTTAGTTCTGCTCAAGAAAGGAAAAAATACAACAGTTATTTAAAACATAATTTACAGTTTCAGTTAAAATAAAGGACTATGTTGTCTACCAATACTTTCATTTTAAAAATACAAAAATGAAAATGTAACCTTCATTTAAAGACTTTGACAACGTCCCCTTCTTCTTTGTCTTTACTGGTATACAAAACCATGAACAGTTTCAACACTTTGTTGCTGTCTCAGATTCATGTTACGACTTTAGATTTAGAAACTACACAATTATATACTTTTATAATGCTAGAAATTTTAATATTATGAATATTTTAAAGAATATAATTTAGCTAAGCAAATTAGAGTAATAGTCTCCGTCTATGTGTAGGACAAGTGGTTGAACTTGACCCCAGATATTGAATTTTAATCTGTATTCATATTGTAACATGGTGAGTAATTGTCCAAGGCTCTGTGTTAGTATTTCAGCTCAGCAGACAGTCTCAGGTCATGTCTTTATAGCCCCGGAATAGTCTTGTTGTTAACAGAGGCTCCAAAGCTAAAACTGTGTTTTTTCTTCTTTCTTTTTACTTTTCAGAGTCTAATTAGCTTCACCCTGTTCCTGTGTAGCTAACATGCTGACGCAGATCCACAGTCTAGTCAACACGTTTAGCTTATTAAGGTTTAATTAAGTTTGTTTATGCATTTGAGTTAAATACCAGTGCTACTGCTTATTGGTACTGTACAGCTAGGTTTTTCAGTTTGTGGCACAATCCCAATCTTAAATTATGTTTTTAAAATAAACTACTAAATCCACTGGCAATTAGTGGTACAAAATACTTAATTTAAATACTTATGTATCACTTTTACTGGCCTTAAAATGCAGTATTATAACGTCAACATTTTTAATAATCTGCTCTTTACAAAACTGAGAGAAAGGCACTCACCAGTGTATACATTTTGCTCTTAAGCAATTACATACTTATCAGGAAGGCATGGAAGAACAGACCAGCATGATTTATTCTTCCATATTCACACGTAGATCCCAGAGATTATCCAGATGTATTAGGGGGAGCTCTTCGTGTTCAAACCCCTCTTCTGAAGATTGCCTCACATACACACCGGCCAAGATCTCTCTGTTCTCTTCCAGGTCACGTTCGCGTTCCTCCTCTTCCTTTGCATTAACTTCATCTTCAAACGCAGACAGCTGTGGGATCTGTAACCTACAGGTCTCTGGGTCCCAGTCCACAAAAATACATCCCTCTTTTTCTGGCTCCTCCTCTGGGAATTCCAGGGCACTGTGCCCTGTCTGCGGATTCAGGATCACTTGCTCTGGCCTGTTGGCGTTAGGTTCCGGCCCATCCAGACGGGTTTTCTCTTGAAGGCCGAAGGATGTAACAGCCACTGGTCGTGCTGCACGATCCCGGCTGGGTGCAGAGAGAGCCACATCTTTGCAAGAACACTTTTCTGCTGTTTCCTCCATTTCACAGTAACCTCGATCAGAAGGTGCTTGAGCCTGGACCACAATTCCGTACTCAGGATCCCCACTGCCAGAGCACGGTCTGCACTCTGCATGTCTTGAAGCTGTCTGGCATTCTTGATTGTGCAAATAAATCATGTCTTTGGATGTGCTCTTTGTCAGGTGTGCCAGGGCTTGGGAGGCATAAGGCACATTTCCTTTTGGTGGAAGCACTCCTTCAAGTTGGTTAAGAAAGAGTGGCACATTTTTCAGATCAATAAAGGTGATAAAGTTCACTGTTGAGCTTTCAGGAGGACAAAATACACATTTTGCCTCAGAAACAGGGTCATGTGGCAATAGCTGTAAAACAAACAATACACAGTACAGTATATTACACATTCAAACCGGTGAGTTAATCTGTTTACAGACAGATAATCGGATTTAAACCCATCAGAGATTGTCAATATTTACAAAAATCCTACTTTTCACAGTTTATTGTTGAGAATTAGCCTTAGAAAATTAATTTCCAGCAATACTATTTTTTTAAAAAGTACAGTAAAGTAGTAATACATAGGAATATAAAATGATTGATTGCTATGAATTACATTTTGTTTTACTATTTTTTACTGAGTACATATAGTATGTCTTATGCATTGCACCAGGATGACCCTGGGTAAGGCAGAGAACAGTATTCCATGGCTTAAAAATGGTCCATGGCTTAATAATAATTTAAGGTGATTAAAATACTAGATAAACACTTCGAAGATATTTTCTCATACAACTGTAGATTTCCAGAAATAAAGTTAAAAAGGATTTCAGCCTGCTCCGTCCCATGTTATCCATTGAAAATAAATAATACCCCCTTCCTCTTGTGTTCTGGAGGACTTCCTGGTGGCATCTCCTAATGAACATTAGCTTGAGCCAGCCTCTCCTATATTGGAGCTCCAAGGGTTAAGGCAATTGTGCTCAATTCAGATTGTGTTGTTTCCCACTCTGGTAATCTTGCTTTACAACAACAGAAATCCTAACATAGTCAAAATTTCAATTAACGAATTATTTTGCTTCTTTTGGTTTGATGTCCTGTATGTAATGCTAACAAAGCAATGTCCTGGAGGTGTTTCTTTCAATGATGAATTACAGTACATTCATTCCTGGACCGCAAGCCTAGTTCATGGATAGTTAAAAAAAAAATTAAACTTGTTTTATGTCACGTAGAACATCTGTACACAGGCTGTTTGTCTCCTTTAGGAAAAATATGCTGTAATGTAATGCATTCTAATCATATGAAATGCTCAAAACAGGATTCCTAAAATACATCTGCCCTTGATGAAATTATTTTTGAAATGAGCCTTTATCACTCTTCAAATCCCAAGGACAAAAACTGTGATAATTATATTATCACGTAAACCAGATTAATGTTTTGGATTTTTTTTATGTAACATCTTTCAAATAAGAAAGAAGAAAACATACAGTATGTGCTACAAAACTAAAAAACACATAAAGGAATAATAGATGTGTTAACACATGATACTTCTTTCTCAGAATGTTCTAAAAATGCTATATGATTTAATCATGCTTTGAAAGTGCCTGATGTGAAGTAGAACTCAGACCAGGTGGATTACTGAGAACCGTATTTGCATATCAATGTGTGGCTTTAGTGATTATCTAAAAGATGTGTATCATTTAAGTTACTAGAATTTAAAATAAAGCAGAAATATTTTTTCAGTAAATCACCTTGATAAAACCTGTTAGGGATGTTGAAATATGATAAGTAACGTTACTGAAACTCGTCTTTCCACCTTTGTTCCTGCCATGCTGTTAACACTGTACATACTGTACCCAGTGCTGGTTTATCTACTTGATAGTGATATATTTTTTTCAACAGGCAACATTCAATTTAAAAATAAAATTTACCAGAGGTGAAGGCTGGTTCTGTTTGTTTCCAAACACATAGTTGTAGATCAGGCATCCAAAAAATATTAGCAGAAGCAGAGCAATCACAGAAGGCAAAATGCATCCAAATATAATCCCAATAATCCAATCTGAAAAGGTATCTAAAAAAAAGGCAATTCATATTCTTTCATTAAAATAGACCAAAATGTACACTTTCAAATGTCATAAATACACAGAGGATTAAACAGGTGTTTAGAAACTAAGTTGCTTTTTAGTCATTTATAAGTAGTTTATAAGCTCTATTTTCTCTGAAAAAAGTGCATTAACCTTGCAGTAAAATCTTATAGCACTGAATTTAAACAAAAATAGACAAGAAAATTTCCATCAAAATGATTTAGATTTATGAATTAATGCAGTTTACTTGTAGTTTAGTACACAATACACAATTGAAGCTACCTCATGATGGCATTCATTACACAAATATTACATTGTTTAAATAGAAAGTCCCATATATGTAGTTGTGTCATTGTTCCTAAATTCCACAAGTAAAACTACTGCTGTCTTATGACAGTCCTGAAGCTTTCCATCATATGACAAATGCAATATGTTTTGTCACTTTTAATTGAACACATTTGCATAAACCTATTGTAGTAAAAAATACCAGGACCTTACACATTTTGAAAAGACCAAAAACAATATTATAACATTGAACTCAGGCCAAACCACCACAGATGGTGGGGAAGTTCAATTTTACTGTCAGTGTGTGCTATATACTGTATGATAAACCATAACCTCTCTGCCTTTTAACAAAAGTTAAATGTTGAAAGCATATCTTAGTTCTGCTCCTGGTGAAGGACAAAAAAATTCAGAAAAATGTGTTCTGAGTACGTGTGCAAAGAATTTACCTTCCATGCCTCTCTCTTACCTTTTGGAGTGGTGACACAGAGCTCTTTGGAAGGATCGCATTTAAAAGGTAGTGTTAAATAGGACCTAGCAGACACACAATACTGTGTGTTGTAGTCCAGCATCCCCACTTCTACCGAGTTCTTGTTTAGAAGGAAGCTCCACTAAAAATACATAAATGGACAATTTTATAGCGCAGTACATTTAGTCAGTACAAGTAGTACAGTAACTTAAAAGAAGCTGGTGTGCTGCCTCATTAAACATTTTACAAATGTGACACAATATACTGAGTATTAAGGGGTGATTTTACATTTCTAACTAAAATACACTAACTTAATTCAATATATTACATTTCTTCATATTTAGCATTCATTGTCAGAATCAGTATGTTACTGTGAAATGTATCACATTTCAGTTACAAATATAACAGATATTACAATGCTTTATCTTGTACCTTACCAATACAGTCGCATTGTATACGGACTACTTTTTAATCACAAAACACTTTGATTACTGTAGGTAAATGATTGTTCATGTTCAGTACATTGCTGCAGTGACTTCCCTCTTTCGACGGTAATTCTTTTGAGAAGGAAGTACTTTTGAAAACATGATGAACTTTGTTGAACTACAGCTAAGTCCTGTTCAGCACATAAAACCCTAAAATACATAGAAAGGTTTCACCTTCTCAGACTGTTCTGTTCCAAAAAGCCAGGTACTGAAAATAAAGGTAAAGGCCGGAACTCACAACTTGCAGCAGCCCTGTTTTTAACAGAGGACCCTCCATTCTTAGGTGACTAACAAGCTTATATGTTTTAAATATTGAACTCACGAGTTCCTTGAGTTCAAAACTAATCTGTGAAAAGAACTTACTGATTGTTTTGTCACGTTGTTGTAGATGGACACATTGTACTTCATATCTGGATAGAAGGCCAGCATAGAATTAGCATTTTCTGTGTTCCTTTTCTGCCATCTCATAGGACCTTTTATCTTGATATGGAGGGCTCTCTCACTGGTTGCGACTTCTAACAGTGGGGGTCCAAAGGAAGCTGTTGAAAACAAAATTGAATTGCGATTTTCATTTTTTTGCAGCACTGAACTGCATTCACTTTTTTCACTGGATCGTGTATGCCTTAACATCTTGATTGGTTTCTGCAGGTGTAAAGCCCAGTGGACAACGACTGGACGTGTCTTAGATTTCATTTTATTGCTAGAATAATAAAAAGAAATAAATGGGATGGTCAAAGGAATAAATGTGGTTGATGACAAAAAACAATATTTTCAGTCAATGCAGCTAGAGATGGTGATTCAAAACATTCCCAAGGTTTTATTTTTCTTTTGGGATGAACATAATTTGCAGTGAATTACTTACTCTGCAGCTTTGGGTTAAATCTTTCAGTGGTCTTCCATTGTGAGGGTCCTTTACCAACAGCCTTCACCCGAGCGTAGTACTGCTCATCCAGGTCACTGGTCTCCTCTGAAAGGTCACACCATGTGCCGACAACTTCCTTGCACTGCCTTGGAAACCTCCACACTGGTTTCCCCATCTTCTCCTCACCGTAGCTGGATAAACGGAGACAAAAAGCACAACGATTCGCACTGGCATGGAGATGAAATCCAAACCCGGAGTCTCTCAACTATCAGATGTGAGCTCTAGTTCCCACATTAACGTGTATTTTGACCAATACTTTCAGAATCCAAACCTTTTATGGAAAATCCCTTCCAGTGCAGAGAGACTCCACCCCTCCCCCAGTCTTCTAACACATTGTTCACGTTTAAAAGATTAAATATGGCAAGAGACTCTCTTATCTCTTATCTCTTAAGAGTGATAACTCTTTCTTTTCATTTAAGGTTTTACTTGCTTTGGAAAACTTGATTAATTTTATCCATACGTAGGAAATGCTGTGCAAGTTTTGCACTGAGGACTGTAACCTTGCTATTCAGTGACCATAATACATTGAATTAATACAGCACCAATAATTTGAAATTGCCTAATGCAGATGCAGCATTTATTGAGGTCTGGTGTTCATTGAATTTGAGATCAGGTCTCAGGTTTTTGAAGTTTTTTTAGAGAGGCAATATTACACACCCCCAGTAGGTGAAGTTGTAAAATTCTATTTTTAATCTACAAGACACTGGAAGGCTAATGTCCTGACCTTTTTGCAAATTCAAGAAAGGCTGTATTATGGTGGGAGCGTTTTTCTCTGCTTAACAAAGCTGTGTGCTGTTGTCTTGTTTATTGTATTGTGTGCCATTTGATGAGATAGTCATAAAAAACAAGAAGAGTAAGTTTGCAGGTGATGCAGTAATTGAAAATACTGTAGATTTTACAAAGCTAGTGTCACGGATGTTGGAAGGGACGAACCGTGGAGAGGCAGGAGAGCGGGAAAAGACCCAAAGCGAGGCGGTGGAACGGGGAGTTAGCCCAGCAGTGCAAAGAGTTCAGGAGTGCTGTATAGAAACCTGTGCCCTCAGGCCACGGACGGAGCGGCGACCTGGTGCTGGGCGGGTCTCAGGATATCCGAACATCAGTGCTGAGCGAAGGTGAATGAGAGACCTGGAAATATATAGCCCCAGAGAGAGAGACACAACGGAAGGACAGCAAAGCACAGGAAACTAGGGATGTTGCCAGATTCTCCTTACATCGCATACTGAACTCTGTAGCGTGTTCCATTTTCACTGCCATTTCCCGGCCTCCACTCCACGATATTTCTCAGGTTAAAGGCTTTGAAGTAAACTTCACATGGCTGGCGCACAGCAGAGCCGAAGGTTACCTCTGAAAAACAAATAATTGTTATGGACACATTGTTGCCTACTTCCCATTTTGGATTATGCAAATGAATTAACTGAATGAGGCCCGTGAAAAAATACAAGCCTTGCTACATTTTAATTTTCATTTTCTCAGTAGAATAGCCACCATCAAGGGAGGTCAATTTGGATATAGAAACAGATGTAATTCTTCTACAAACCCTACCATGTCGTCTCCTGGCATCGCTACCATTGTGGTATAGCTCCAAGCAAAGGAGAAGTGACTGTTACTCGGTAAATAGGTCTTTTCCAAGCAATCCAACACACTCATTAAGGACATAGGTACGTAATTGATTAATATGTTTGTTAATGAGGCACTCTTATATGTACTAAGTACAATCAGCATACAGTATATACTTACTTTACAGCTGTCTGTACAGCTTGTGGATCTACGTCAACATGTACAGTAGCTTTTAATGTGGTGGCACTTCGAAGTCAATTAATTACAGGCCTTACAAAGCTTACAAATGTTGGAATTGTTGCATACTCAATTCAAGCATAATGTTGAAATTCTGCTGAATTTTTAAACATGGAGTGCACTTGCTTTTTGAAAGAAAATTATCTTTTATTTTTTTAATAAACAGTTAACTCCATGCACCCAATTACTGGCAGAAAGCAAGAACTACTTGATCTTTGTGAGATTCATGTCATTTCCACATGACAAACGCTATCACTCTGACTTTCAAGCCAAATGGTTATGTAACAGGAAACAAAGTGGTTTGATATCAATGGACTAGATAAGAGGGATAAAAGGTCACATAAAAATGCTTAAACTAATGGGTGGTCATTCATATTTCATTTCATTAAGTTTACATAGTACAACTGGTAAATAATATAAACCAAATTTACTCAAGCTTTTTTGTACACATTATGAAAAATCTTGAATTTAGATGTTTTAAGGCTGTAGGCTTTAACGAGACAACACAAAAAAAATATTAAAACGTAAAGCTGTAGAAGTAATAGTGACTTGATTGTCCCTAAGCATATAATATATTACTTATAAAACATTTTAAAGCATAAAACAGTGATTTTGTTTTTTAGGGGCTTTAAATGCTAGTAGATTTAATATAGAATAAATGTATGTTTTACAGTGCAGTTATGAGGCTGTGAGAAAGCAGCTGCTTCTTAAATTATAATAATGTATCAAATGGAAGCTGGTAGTGAGAGGAGTCAAGAATTATGTGTAGAGGAATGGGGGCAAACCCACCTACTTCTGAAGATTTTCTGCCTGCATTTTCTGCTATTTCAGAAAAGGCCACAAAAAGCTTCCATAGTCTTTGAGTTCTAGAAAGTCTACTATACTATGTGCTATTTACAATTGCTAATGTCTTTCTAACAGTAACACAGAAAACCATGCATTTGAACAACGTATACTTCATCACTGAGTTCCTTAGGAATACTTCAAGGAGGAAGTTCTCAGACTAAAAATGACCCCAAATGTGTCAGTTCTCTAAAGCCAGGGAAAACCCTCATGGCTATATTTTTCAAGTGTAACTCATAATCTTGCTCTATGTTAATCAGTTACTGCATCACAGATTGCTAGACAAAACCAAGGGGAAGACTATGTGGACTTACAGTAGCAGGGCATGTTTGTGTGTTATTTGACAAATCAACTGCAAACTGTCACTTGTCTTATATCTCACTTAGCATAATGTATCAGTGCATATTTCTTTGTGCATCTAATCGGATCCACATGGTACCAGGACTTCCAAGTTATTAGACAGAAGGACCCTGAATGCTGAAAACTAGCATCCATGACTGTTTTTTATACGGACTAGAAAAACTCACCCACTATTTGCTGATACTTTTCTGTATTTAGGTTTATTGTAATAAATGATTCAATTTTCTAAAAAAACTCAATCAGATTCACACCATAAACAAATTCACATAAGAACTGACAGTTTGGCTGCTGACTCAAAAAAATAATAATTTTATCAGACTACATAGGTATATTTATATATTTATATTTATATTTAGATACATGGTACAGTATGAGCCTTTTGTTTGTTTCCTTAAGAAAGGCTGACACCATGGCCTATTAACAACACCCTGCTTTTTTAATCTTCCAGATTGTCTAAATTCACACCATAATCAACATAGTTTGACATTCAACATAAACATTCCTACTGCTACAAGCATTTTTTCTAATGTTTTAGCGGTAAGTCTAGGCTGTACTATTGTGCCAGAATAGTCTGGAGCCTTTCAAGCACTTTTATCTTCTTGATCGGTTACCTTTGATCATTTAACTTCAACATTTACTCTTGATCATAATAATTAGCTTCTTGCTCACATGACGATGCTGGCTTAGAAACAAAGACTATAATCACTTGTGTTTTTTTAATCATTTCTAAGTGGTTTGTAGAATGATATTTTAAGTATTAATGGAAGTGCAAAGCACAACCTTAACACAGCCCTGGCTGGTGCCCCAGATTATATCAAAGAGCTACACGGCAAAACAAAGGTGTACACATCAGTATAAAGGGTATTCAATTACACAAAGTAGTCTTTCTCCAGAGAACACACAGTTCTTTTTCTTTTTAATATGAAGTTGTCAATGAGAGACAGGGAGGAGGTCAACCACTAAGCACTCCCACTTCAGCTCACTGAAAAGTATACTGTACATACCGGAATATCTCCCCCCACCCCATCATCGCCCGTCCCACGTAAAAAAGAAGCCCCCCAGCCAAACGTGTCAAGCAGTAAATCAGCCGAATTCAAATCATTACGTTATTAGGATTTGTACGAAATTCATGCATATATATACATACTGTACATACAGAATAGGCGGCTATGAATTACAATACATTTTTGCATTACACTAATGCAAAAAATGTATTGTAATTTGCATCATTGTACTGATGGGTTTATTATCGTATTCTACAGCACTCCCCAGAAAACTAGTTTTACTAACTAAAGTAACTCAAGTTTTATTAGTTGTACTAACAATTTTTTTAAAAAACCGTAAGAAAACCGGTATACATACTGTACAAGTGTCCACTTTAAAACACTTCGATCAGAATTTGAGCATAACTCCATCTGTACTGAATACAGTTTACGGTAGTAATTTTTTGGGGGACTGCAGTGAAACTAGAAAAAACAAATGACAGTATTACTTAAACCTTTTTCACAACGACAGATGATTCCTTTCAATCATTCATAGTGGAAAAACTAATAACGTCTATTTCTATTCATAACGTATCGATACTAGCTTTGCAGTACAAGTTCCCAAGCACTTTTGCACACTTATGACACTTAACCACGTGAAAATAAATTACCTGTTGCCTTTAGTACCAGAAAGAAAACAGCAGTAAGGAGCCTCTGATTTAGCATTTAGGATTTAGGACGGGCGTTCGGGTGTCTGGAGTGGATTTTAGCCGGTCTCCGAGCAACTCGCACGCATCTTGACTTTCCAGAACTACAGCTGCAGCCTTTCTGCGAGTCTAGTTTCTCTGTTTCTTAGTCACAAAAAAACAACACTCGTCACCGCGGAGGAAGTCCTTCACTAAGTCACTTATAAAGTGAGAATGGAGCACAGCCACATTGTCAAGGGGCGTGGTGGACAGTACTTCTGTGCCATGATACACTTGCTACAGTTTTCTGTTTTCTTGATCTTTAAAACTTTCTTTGGGTTGGTTGAATTGCAATACATTTATCTGCATGGTGAATTTTGAAGTCCTTTGAAATTGCACTGTTCTTAACTTGTCTACCACACATACGATGGCAATCGCTAGAAAAACAAACCGATAGTATAAACGTTCATATTGTTTTAAACATTGATTTTGCGAGAAAGACATCCTTCTTTTCTTTCTTAAAATTTTATTCGGTTAATATCACAGCACTCATCTGAAAACGAAAAACTAATCAATATTTTAAAACAACGCGTACGATAGGAACACTTTAATTGTAGTTCAGGCAGGTAGCTGCAACACACTTTAATTGCGTCGCTTAAATTGTATTAATTGACTCTTTGCTGCTGTAAACGCTCTTGAGTGACCAGCGATTTTGCTACTGCAGTTCAAGCAAAGGTTTGGATACAAAGAAACCGAAAAGAAACCGAAACCCTGTGGGGTGGACAACAGGTGCGCTGGGCGTTGCGGAATACTTCCGAAAGGCGCGGCGCACGTTCGACAGTGCGTAAACACAGACGAGGAGCTGTAAACCTGAAAAAAATGTTTCTGACATTTTGTGTTGTGAAAATCGTTCCAATATTATTTGAGATAGTACTAAGTAATAGGTTTATTCCATGCTGAAAAGAGAAGAAAGAAAACACAACAATGACAACCTGTAACGAAACATTTGGCTTACATTTTGAGCTCACAGAATAAATGTTCACACCCGAAGAAGGCTCCACAGCCGAAACGTTGTGTTTTCTTTCTTCTCTTGTTAGCATGTTGGAATATTGCTACTGTATTACTTGTTCCTTTGCAGCCTACACAAGGTAGGCGGAGCGGTGGCTCTGTGGCTAAGGATCTGCGCCTGTGACCGGAAGGTTGCTGGTTCAAATCCCACGGCTGGCAGAGGAATCCTACTCCGTTGGGCCCCTGAGCAAGGCCCTTAACCCCAACTGCTCCAGACAGACCCTGCGCTCTGTCTCTGTGTCTGTCTCCCTGGAGAAAAGCTGGGGTATGTGAAAAGGTGCATTCCTAATGCAAGAAATTGTATAGGGCTAATAAAGAAACATTACATTACAAGGTGATGGAGCTACCCACCTGAATTGTTTGAGATAGGGCTGTCTCTTATGCATACACACATTCAATAAACATAAACAAAGTAATGATGTGTGGTCCTTAAAGTTTCATAAATTAAAGTTCAACAAGAGATAACAGGAGTACAATTTTGTTTCTCAAAGACTGATAAATGAGACAGGCGTCCTGTCCAGGGGGCATCCTAGCTTGCGCCCGTTGCTCCAGCTCCCCGCAGTTCTGAATTGAAAGAATCATTTTGAAAATGGCTGGCCGAATGGACTGACACTTTAATTTCGGTTAAGTATAGGAAGAGAGGCAGGAGACTGCAACTGCAGCTCTCTGGCTTCATTGCCCTTTACTTGCTAAGGGGGAGTGCTCATCACTGAGAGAGGAGGGGTACGCAGGAGGCACAGAGAGTATCGGTTGGCGAGAGAAAGAGGGAAAGTAGCCCCCTATTTATGGAGGAAGGGAAAGGGGGGAATGAGTTTGCAAAAAGAAGTGGAAAAGATGGCTCCCAAACAGACGTCTGGGGGCAGGACGCTACAGAGTGTACCTGCACGTGCTGATTGTACTGAAGTGTAATACATAGGGAGGTGTGCTCTTGGCACAGCATAGTGAAATCAGTGCCGTCTGAATGCTTTCAAACTATTTGGCCCATCCAGTCCGCTTTGTAGTTAATAGATCCAAGGATCTTTTTCAACTTTTTCTGTGTTGATTCCAAGTAAGTATTCCCCTGCAGTTATCACATTTACCAGTTATCAGGCTTCTTATAAGTAAAAATAGTAAAAAAATGTTCCTAATGTGTATGAGGATTTCATTCCTTTAGCTGATAACAGTTGCACAGTTTATATGATAACATTTATTAGAACATGACAGATTAATTAGCAATTACTGTATGTATGAGGTAGAATAAAAATAAAATAAACCTCAGTACAGACCTAGGCTAATATACTGTAATACACTGTGAGTATATGTCGTGCTAGCAATAAGCAATGGAAGTTTTACATCCACATGAAGTGTGGAAATGCAACATTCCTTAGGAAAACACTATTCATTAAGAAGATAAGAAAGGTTATAACTAATGGGAGGTCATCTGGCTCCTCTACAGTAGCTTGTTTGGTAGTTAGTAGTTAATTGATCCAAAGAGCTCATCCAGCCATTTCTTGAAAGAAACTAGGGTTTCAACATCATGGCTGTGTACTTAGTTCCATACTCCTACAACCCTTTGGGTAAAGACGTGGCTCCTATTCTTGATTTTAAATGCACTTCCCACTTAGTTTCCATTGCTCTCACAACAACCTGGTCTATGCACTTCTACCAGGTAAGCCTCCACTACACTTGCTAACTCGCCAATTACTATAACAGCTTGATCAGGCTAGAGATCTATCCCACCTGTGTGCAGTTAACCAATACTTACTTTGTTCACCAGCTGCTGTTTAAGACCAGTGCTGCCTGCTCAGTCATTGAGTTTATTCTCGTGCCTTGACATTCCCTTGCTTCTTGCTTGCTACTTGTTCTCTCTTGGCTTTGATATTCTTTTTTGCTTCAACTTTGCCTCCTGGGTCACTCCTGTTTTTTTGCCTGCCCTCCTGTGTATTGACCCTGCCAGTTTGACCTTGCTTGGGTTCCTTGAGCCTTGCCTTCCTTGTTTTCCGATTCGCCTTAGGATTTCACCTTTGTTTTTGTCCTGCACTCCTCGGCTTTGACCTGTTTTGTTTTTTGTTTTTAGATTGTGATTTGGATTGTCTGCTTTGCTTCCATCTCCACATCTAAGAGCCTATGCTCGGGTTCAGCCTCCTGCCTCAAGACCACTGCTCAACAGGTCAGTGGGTGTTTGTTACAGTTTGCACTTGACTCCTCTGGTTCGTGTTTCACTGCTCATTCCGAAGAAGTCCACTAGGTTGACTTTGTCAGTGCTTTTAAGGATTCTGAGAGCGGGTATCAGCTCCCCTCATAATCTTTTCTGTTCAAGATTCAAGTTCTGTGCCTTAATCCTGTCAGTGTAGGACGTTACCTTAAGCCCCAGAAAGGATCTGTTTGCTCTTCTCTGGATTCCAGACAAGCAATGTCTTTTCTTACACAAAATTCAAAATACACAATATTCTGAATGAAGCCTTACTAACTCAAACAGTAATATAATTTCAACATAAGACCCTTTGATTTAAGTTCTATATTATGATTTATAACCTAGCATTTGGTTTGCCTTTTTACTTGCTTCCACATGTTGTTGAGGAGATGTAAATGATAAATGTCAACATAAACTATTTGCAGATCCTCTTGATTTGGTATTGTCTGCTAACTTGACTAGGTAACTTACTCTTCTGGAATCTAGATTGCTAACATACTTTAAGAAGAGCAGTGGTCCGAATATACAGTAGATCTGTGAAGTACCCCACTAATTACAGTACATCACTGTAATTTGAGTACTCGCCCTGTTCTACTTAATGTCAAATTCACAATCAGGACACGTCCATGAACACCTACCCCCTGTTATTTGAAGATGAATCTTTTTTGGGGGAAAATAATCAAAATCCTTCTAAACAATCCTTAAACACCATTATCATATGCTGTATGTGTATCTATTACTGTTGTCACTTGTCCAGGAAAGTCTAACAAATTGGTTAGGCAATAAATATCTTTTCAAAATCCATGTTGATAATTTCTTAGGATATTATTCCCATATACAGTAGGTAATCTTCACTTTCTTTTCGTCAATAGTTTTCATTACTTCATGTAGTATATAAGTAGAGTTAATGGTCTATAATTACATGGCTGAGTTTTCCCTCACCTTATATGGATGGCTACTACAATTTCAGTTCTCCAGTTCCTGGGTACTACCCCATCTTTAGGAACTGTAGAAAAAGTCAGATGTTTCTGAATTAAATGTTCTTGTTTCCTTGAGTACTAGATAGCATCAGACCCTGGGGATTTTTGAATTCTTAGTGCTTCTAGTACCCTAAACACCTCTCCCTCTGGTAATACTGCCCAGTACAGAGCTTAGTCTGCTGCCTCAGGCGTGTTGTTCACTTCTTCCACAGTGATCACCTGGAGGAGTACTGTTCAGCCACTTCCCTCTCATGTTGAGAGGTTTCGTGTTACTAATCACTCCCTCACCTCTGCATGCCTCACTCCATCGTGAATGAAAGAAAGTCCTGGATATATTTTATGACAGTGGTTTTGCTGCTGTAGTACTGAAACAGGTTTTATTATTTTAGTTTCCACTGCCATATTTTGCCATATGCCCTTTTACAGTAATTTCACTTGGTCTTTCTAACAGCCTTTTGTACCTGCACTTACAATACATTTTACACCTTTTCTTTAAATGCACCCTCTTGTGTTTTTTTTAATTTTATAAAGCACTCTCTTTTCCCTCATATTTTTCCAAGTTGATTTTTGAACCATTCGGGATGCTGTTTTCCAGCTTTTGATTTACTCATTGTTGAGATAAATGTGTTCTTTCCTTCTAGTAGAAAATATTGCCATACATTTCCACTGATTCTGTATCTGTCTTATGCCATTTTACTCGTCTTCCACTGAGTCTCATTCCTTCAAAGCCAGCTCTTCCAACATTGTAAATTTGTTCTGGACTCAAACTGATCAGTTTCAAAATAGACTTCAAAGCACAACATGTTATTATCAGTTCTCTCACTCTCTCCCCTCTGCTTACCTCCATCGTGATCGTTAGAAAATGCAAGATCTTTACAAACATTCCTTGACCCTGCAGTCATTAACTGTGACTGCTCATTGTGTGCTGTTGATATTCCTTACTGTGGGTCTTTTCCAGTCAATGCTGGGAAAGTTGAAGTGTCTCATACTGTAAAATCTGTTCTTCTTTTGCACTTAAATTCTTATTTTCGTTATACAATGTTGAAGCAGTTCTATAAGGAAGAGGAGCAGTGTGAGAGAATGATCAACTCTTGCAGGAAATGTTTATTTCAAGTTATTGCTGCTAAAAGGGGTCCCAAAGGTTACATTTACTTTCCACACAAAGATATAGAAGGCTGCTTGATTTTTAAAATGAATTCTAACAAAGTTGATGTAGAATTTGTGTGTGTTATTTGTCATTTGAGGTTATATTATCTGGTTCACACTCGGCGAGGATTGGGTGAAGGTTAAATATGTCTTAATATGTTAGACCATAAAATCTTAAATTGTACTTTGTTTTCACCACACCGTAGCACACTTCTAAAACTGACCCACAAAGATTCAGAGATTCTTGATTCTTGTACCTTAAGTTCCTAAGCATGTACAGTATACATTCTTTGACACATAGTGCTGTGCCACTCCCTCTTCTTTCTTTCTTCTGACGCTGGAATAACTTGTATCCGGTAATGTTACATTCCTCTCTATCTTTCTCTGTCAGCCGGGTTTCTGTGAATCTAATAACATCATAATCGCCTGCTAATATACTATCTTTTATCTCATATAATGTGTTTCTGAAACCCCAAGCAATTAAACAACACTTAATTACCTGATCATTTGTTTTGTTTTTCTCTTTGCTTCTCCCGTCTCGATTCATGTCTTCCATCTCGATGGGGGAGTCACAACACAGTCACAATATGTGCTCATGGTACAGAACATGTAGACATGACATTATGGCACATTCCTAGTGAGAAAACATATTCAGAAACAAAACTGTAAATTGGTTCTTATAAAATAAAAGACTGAACTCTTCTCTGAACTGATGCTGAACCACATATACCACAAAACATATACTACAAACAGGAATTAAATATTGCCTAAACTATAAGAAAACAGCCCCTTGTTCTAAATTTACATTTGTTCTCTTTAGCTCTCAAATGCTTTCTACATTTTGTTCTTTTGAGGAAGTTCTGAAAGTCTGGCCTGGAAATAATGACGGATGCAGCTTTCATCAGTGGGGTAGGGAGAAAGAAGGAATGGCTGACTCTTCTCTGATATACAGAGCTGATCTCTTGTACTAGCTATTCATTTCTTAGTTGGTGATTTTGAGTTTGTTTGGGTGTCTTTCACATAGTTGTCCCACAGGAAGGCAAGCTCAGTGTATATGAACTGCTTTGTCTTCGGTCCAGATCTCTATTGTAACGCCCTGATATCTCATGACACACAACGCTGTTTACTAGGTAATTTTCTGTTATTCTATTATGAAGCAGCTGAAAAAGGAAAAATGTGAAATAAACAAAATTGTGTACCATCAAAATCAAATACAACAGGTGCTAAAAATGCAGAATATGAATTTGACCCTCATTGAAGTGCACTGCAGTGGTCTCACATGATGTGTAGCTTTCTGAAATATTTTGCAGAGGACAGTTAACTAAAGAAAAAGGTTGAAATAGGCAGAAGAGAAAAAAAGGGTTAACCAAATCCCTTTATTAAATTACTTGGCATTAATCAGCATATTGTAAATAAAATAACAGATTGGGCAATGTAAAATAGCTGTAGGTCTGTAGGTGACTGTCAATGTGTCTGAAAGAATCTAGAAACAATGGGCAATGCCTAGCTAGTGTCAGCATCTCCAGCTTCAAAGCAAAGGGGGTGTTTGCTGAGGGGCAGGGGGTACAGATTCAGCAATCAAAGCAATTGTAAAATATTAGCTAGGAATTTACTCTCCCGCAGGACAACAGCATTAAACTTAAAACCATTGTGGTACAGTATATAACAATCTGGGACATGCCATATACCAATGAAGCCTTCATTAAGATGTTTTGGCCTATGTTAAATCCTGATATGTTCTTAATATTATTGAATTTATGAAAAGTGAGATACTTTTCTATTTTAGAAATAATTTGTTTTCAATATTATAACACTAGAAATGATTTCCATGATATGAACAAGATGTCTTCAAGTTCCTTAAAGTTGGAAAATTAAACAGAATTCCACCATTTTGTGCAGTTAATAAATTATCAGTTAGTTGATATTTTGCACTATAACTTAACATTTTTCTAAAAATGGAAAACAAATATTCTGACCGTCAAAGTAGCAATATGGATTTCAGAGGTTGATTACATTATTTTTTGCATCATTTTCATTGATTATTCATAACTGAATGGCACTAAATCACCTGATTAGTGGGAGATTAGATTGGGGACAGGTGATGAGGTGATTTAATCTGTTGAATCTCAATCCTGGTGAAAATCAAGAAACAAAAACACTTAATGGAATCAACATCCCCTGATACTCACAAGTACAGCACCTTCCTGTGACTGATGTGCTCGGGGTCAGGCTTCGATAGTGATGGCTCGAACGACTCAACGATCACTCTAACCAGCTGCGAAATCAAGTCTGCTCCCCGATGAAGAAAAGCGGTTTGTATCATAGATTGTGATGATATTAGCTAGTTTGACGTGGGTGTGCAAAGTATCGTGTACAACAGACCAGTCACTGAGTAATCAGTGAGTAAGTCCAAGAGTGGAGGTTTGAACAGAAGTATAAAGCTGCAACATACTGTATACTGCATACTATTTTATATATATATATATTGGATTTACCCTTCCATGAGTAGTGGCTGATGGCAACCTGACCACACATCCTACAAGTCCTTGGACAACACTTTCTGCTCTTCTTATGGGATATGACAGCAGACGTCTTCAATTTTGCTTGTGTGACAAGAGTTTTTATGCGAGATGAGAATGAGACTACAGCAGCACTGTGGCACAGCGGTTAGCATTGCTTCCTCACAGCGCTGAGGCCCTGAATTCAATGACCAGACCTGGGTGGCTGTCTATTTGGAGTTTGTTCTCCCCATGTTTGCTCTGGTTTCCTCACACAGTCCAAACACATGCTATACTGGTAGGTGAATTGGCTTCTGGGAAAACTGGCCCTGGTCTGGGTGAGTATGTCTACAGTCTGTCTGTCTGCCCTGCTGGGCTGGTACCCTGCCTTGTGCCCATTGCTTTCTGCGATAGGCTCCAGCTCCCCCAATTAGATGAAGAGGTTAGAAAATGGATGAATGAAGAATGATACTAAATGCATGGGGATGGTTATCAGTACTAGATAGCATTTCAAGTCTGAATCTGTGAATCTGGTATATAAGATATTGTCAATTAAGTGTCACCATTGCCAATTACGTTCATTATGCAATCTTTGATGACCAAGTAACCAGTTGAGGTCAGCTTGGGTTTGGGGGATGTCCAGTAGCTGATCTTGGTCTACTCTGGAGGATGGCGTATCCTACAGATGACCGTACTGAGATAAACATTTTGTAACGAAACAGTTCTTTCTGGACCCTATGCAGACGACACAATCCGAAATAGTGAGGAAACACTGGGGAAAGAGTCATGCAGGAATACGGGGATGAAAACAGGGGGGTGTGTCCATGCAGTGCTGGTGATCCGGGGAGGTGTGGCCGAGGCTGACAATCCAATAGAAATCCAAAGGGGGAATCCAAAACGAAAGCAAAGGTCCATGGCCGTGTAATCCATCCAAAAACCAGGGATTAAAAACAGGTGCCGGGACCGGCATTGGGAACAGGAACAGGCGCAGGAAGTAAAAAACACAACGGAGCCAGGCACAACCAGGTCCCGGGCTCGCATGATGCGGAGATCAGGTGCAGAGCCTCGAGTGAAGTGAGCGCCTGGCTTATAAAGGCCAGGGGAGAACAGGGGAGAAACAAGGAACAGGTGGCAGGAATGATACAAACGAGGAAGGGCTGGAGCGCCCTTAAGAGGGGGGGTTTGCGATCGTGACACATTTGAGGGTCCGGTCCGGAGGGAAGAATCCACTGGTCCATCTGCTGGTCCACCAGCACCACTTACAATATTAACCTGCTTTTCTCAGATATCCTCCATCTGAGTTTCATCCAGGCCTTGCCTTGCTGCTAGATGCAAAATCATCTTGCCTTTTTATTCTGACATTCAAGGCAGGTGGAAAGATAAACTTTCTACAAAAACTATAGTATAAAACAGGAACAAGTAAAGGTTTATTCCATGCTGAAAAGAGAAGAAAAGAGACGCAATGTTTCGGCTGTGGAGCCTTCTTCTGGTGTGTGAGAGAGAGGAAAACTGGTGGCTGATAAAGCAGGGAGAACAACAGCCGGGAGTGGAGAGGAGGAGGGAGCAGGAGAGACGCAGTGGACACCCAGGTGGTGTGAAGTCAAGAGAGTGTTACGAGCACAGCCGGCATCAATTAATCCTCATTATCCAATCTCCTCTTCCTTCACTATTTAAACCCTCCGGTCACTCCTAGTCCTTGCTATCCGCTTCCTGAGCTTGCATCGTCCTCAAACCTCTGACCACCGACACCAAGACCCTTCTAGCCTTGACCTTTCAACTACCCTTTCGTCTCTCCCCTTTTCGGATTTGTTTGCCTTGCTGATCTCTCAACCCAGATTCGACCTCGCCTGGAACACCTGACCACTCTGCTGGCCATCTGACCCTCTTAGAGACCTGCACAGGGTTCATAATAACTAGCTCGCAACAGAGAGGTGAAGAGAGGTGTGAAGTCAAAACCTGCAAATGAATAGAGAGGATTAGAAGGAAACTAGTCTGTCATTGAGAAAAGGGGAAGGTGTGATCCTAGTTTCAGGCTAATTTTGGTTTCGGATGTCTTTCTGCAATAGCAGTTGAGAAACCTCTCTGTGAGAACACAGACAGAGAGATCAGTATGCTCATGGCCATTCGAGGTGAAATGAGAAACTATGGGCTTGGAGAGATCTTTAATCCTCACAGCCCTGACATGTTCTCTGAAGCGGTCCCCAAGTCTCCTTCCTGTTTCCCCAATGTACAGTAGATAGCCGGGCATTTTCTGCAAGAGATGCAGTAAATAAGGTTCCTGGAGGTACAAGATGTCATCTGAGTGATCCGGAATTGTCCAGAGGGGCCTTGAATGAGTGTGGTATAGGATATATATTTACAGGTGATGCAGCCAGTCCTGTTGCAGGGGAAAGTGCCTTCTGTGTAAGATTGCAGAGGCAGTCAAGGGGCTGGTTTGAAGACAATATTGTCTCTATTGCAGAGATTGGAGCACCTGAATTTTTCCTTGGGGGAGGTTAGACCTGTGCTTCCTGGGTATGGAAAGGGTCTTGGGGAGTTTGATTGTCGTATTGATTAAAGTAGTAATCTGCTGACAGAAAACATCTGGAAGTGGGAGCCTGACAGCTCTGTTTGGGATTAATTTTGTTCATGGCTTCTGTAACCTGGTTGTTATCAGCTGCCGGTAAAGACGAGTCACAGGAGTTGGATCCTGCAGTAAAAACAGTTGAGGTCAACTTGGGTCTGGGAGATGTCCAGCCCAGCGTTTTTATAGTATAATATAGATTTTAATTTTGGTATCTTTTTTAATGCCAAAACTCATATAGTTGAATCTTAAAAGGATTTGCTTTGACCAGGTTTGTTTTTTCATCATCTTTGCTTTTATCTTAAAAGCACACAGAACATATTTTTTGGAGACTGAGAAGACACTTGAAGCTGGAACAGAGGTGGCTATACCAGTAAATCCACATTCCTGGATCCCTGTTCGTAAGCATGTACAGTATTCAATTGTTAAGCAACAGCAGTTCGTCTTTAGCTTTAATCTTTCAGTGTCACATAGCTCCCTCTTGTGGTTAAGGGCTCCCATAGGTAGGTGATTCCATTCAAGACTCACAATGGCTCATTAGCTAGAGACTAATGAGCACACATTGGAGCACACATCCAGCTACACATATCAGCTCATCTGGGAGTTTTGACCTGGCAGTGAAGGCACTGAGAGAGAAGGCACTCAGGGCTTTCTACGCAATAAGATTCTATGCAATATGATATGTCTTTGTTGTAAATGTCTGTAATATGTCTGTAGATTTTATTTTTTGTTTTGTTTGATGTTAATTTCATTATTTTTATTTTCTTTGGCAACACTGTTGGACTTCATTTAAGGGACAGTACAACAGCAAAACCAACCCACCAGCTAAGAGTCCAGTGACTTGGCAACTCTGCCATGCTGTCCCCTAACAGCCCTCACACTATAATGTAATTACGTGAAAAAACATTGGCCAAGTCTTTGATGAGTGTGACAGTCACAGTTCCGCGCGGGGTCCTGCCCCCCGCCGCCCATTCCGTCCCCCACACCTGATGCTTGAACCCGGGTCTCCGGCGTAACGCAACAGGGAACCAACAGCGTGAGCTAAAGGAGACCTCCCCCAGCCCAGGCAGCTGAGGACCCTGCTACGCGCAGTGAGGGCGATGACGTCACCACACTAGCTCCGCTACATGAGCAAACTGTAGCGGTAGTAAATGACTCCTAGAAGCCTAGATACTATTCAAGGCTGGGCGAACACCGGGCAGATGTCCTTTAATGCAGACAAATGTACGGTTTTACATGCAAGTAGCAATAATTATCAAGTGTAAACACAAAACAGGAAGCACAGAGATACAGTAGAAGAGGCTAATAGGTGTCTGGTCTATGTTGGTACAGTATTTACATATTCTAGACAATATGGGGAAACAATAAAATAGGGAAACAAAATGTTAGGATATATACAGCAGACAGTTACAGCAAAAGTGAAGAACGTAAATTAAGAGGTGTTATATTAAAATAGCTTAACACCGTTATTGTCAGCACATGATAGAAGAGATATTGCTGCTCTGGAAACCATCCAAAGACAGCATTCAGGGGCTTAAAGGAACTCACATACAGTTTATACTGTTTCCTTAGTGAATGGCAGTCTTTACCTTCCCATGCAAATTTGACTGATGGCATTTTAGCTGAGAGTTCCTCCCAAATAACTGCCAGGAACTGTACAGTATCTCAAAATCTTAAATCTTAAATTTTAACACATTGTACTCATTACCAGTAGCAGCCTACACTACCTGGCTGATCCTGTTTAGCCAGGGATGTCAGGGTGACGGGAGTGGGGTCGCAAGGGGAGTGGGCAGATGAGCTGACTGGTGCTTGACGGGGGTGTTAATCTCATGTGGTCTAGCACGAAGGTGATCACCGGAAGAGCAGTGTGGTGGTCCTGTAACTAAGGATCTGTGCCTGTGGCTGGAAGGTTGCCAGTTCGTATCCTGCAGCCGGCAGAGGAATCCTACTCCGTTGGGCCCCTAAGCAAGGGTCTTCACCCCAACTGCTCCAGGGGCGCTGTATAAATGGCTGACCCTGTGCTCTGACCCCCAGCTTCTCTCCCTGTCTGTGTGTCTCATGGAGAGCAAGCTGGGGTACTGTATGTGAAAATATGAAATTCTTATGCAGGAAATTATATCTGGCCAATAAAGTAATCTTATTTTGTTTTTGTTTTTAATCCATTTCAATACCTTTTTTATGTTTTAATGTGTAGAAGGTAAAATAAAAGCTACAAAGGTTGAAGGAAATTCATAGCCATGTTCATGATCACATTAATGGTAGGCACTTTTACAGATAAATTGTTTATTTTTCTAAAACAGCTATTCACAATAGAGTAGAAAATATAACAGTAAATCAATTTGCATCACATAGTAATTAAAATACATATTTGTCAGCTCAATTTTAGGAATTGAGTTCACATTCTATTAGTGATTTACAGATTTAGATTGCAGATCAGTATCAGAAATGTATAGGCTTAGGAAATAATGAAGGTGATCAAAAGAATATAACAAAGGTTATGAATGAGAGGCGACCTTTCAGCGCACCTAGCCTGTTTGATAGTTAGTAGTTACTTAAATTGATTCAAGGATCTCATCCACCTGTTCAGGGTCATAACTGGGTAGCTTGTCCAATACTCCCACAATCCTACTCTAAAGAAATGACAATAAAGAAGAGAATAAAAATCCACAACTTCATATCTGGGACAAATATCTTCACTAAGATATGTTTCTCATTTCCGATTCTCAGGATGCTGTAAAAATCAACCCATGGGCATACAATTCTGGGATTTCTAATACTGACATACAAAAGCAATTTAGTACATCAAATGCTCCTGTGTAGCTACTGTAATATTTAAATTGCTTTGGCTTTATAAATAGAGCCCCTTCGTGAGTTACAAAACAGGTGTTAAAATATGTTGTCACTACAAGAAGAAGTGTCAGTTACAATCAAAAGCACTGTCAGACACACTCGCTTTCAATGCTTATCCAGCCCAGTGGCACAAGGCAGGATACACCATCACTCCTGGGCTGTTTCTTACAGAAGCCAGTTAACCTACCAGTATGGCTTTTGGACTGTGGGAGGAACCCAGAGCACCCAGAGGAGCCCCCATGAACACAGGGGAAGAATGCAAACCCCACACAGACAGCCCCCTCAGGAAGTGCTTTGCTCTCTGTGCGAGGCAGTAATGTTAACCACTGTGCCATCATGCCATCCCCACTGTCTTTAAAGCTGTACTTGATTTATTCTGATATTACATTCTGGTACTCTGTATTGTGTAAAAAATGACCAATGTTTTTGTATTGAAGGTCACTCTTGTCATTCTCTCTTTGTTGATTATTGTTCATGTACTCATGCTCAAGACAAGCCTTGTTCTGCACATTGGTATAACATTGGTTTTTCTCTTTGTCTTTCAGATTTTCATATTCAGGCAGGCTTTCTGCAGTGACTACATTACCATACTCCTGTGTTGTCCCATGAAGATAAAACAGCTCAGGATGTGTATCTGACAGTTGTGTTGTGTAGACAAACTGTAAGATATACCCCTGGCTACAGATTTCTTGATGTAAAGGGTATCCAAAATCACAGGTATCCAAATCATCAGTGCTCCACACTTTCTGCTGTAATGGTGTTCTGAACTGTTGGGTAACTGGGCAGAAAACATATTCATTTGTTTGCAATTTTGAGCCATCTTGATTACTGTCTGAAATTTCAGGAATTTCTTTTGAGTCAGTTTTTGATTTATTCATTAGCATTTGACGTTCTTCAATGACCTGCAAATATAAATTTTAAAATTTCATTGAATATTTGGAAAATTCTAGCATACAGTACATATTGTTTTGATTTTCTTTCACATAGTAAAAATATATTTGGTTTAGTAATTAACTTGGCCACAAAGAATTGGTTACAAAGGGTTTGACCCTTAGTGTGTTAACATGAATATATTTTATATGAATATTTTCTCATTTGATTTATTTGATGTCTTCAATATCAAATCATAAATTGTTAAAGATTTTAAATCATTTGCAGTATATAAATGTCCCTTCAGGATATAATAACAGTTAATACATTATTTTAAATCTTTTCCTTTTCTATAGTTGAAATAATAATTGCTTAAATAATCTCCAGATCTATAATGGAATTCTTTTCTATAGACTTTAGCACTGCGAAAGGCAAGCCTTTTCTTTCTGCCATAGGGATTGTACTGTCCGGAATGCAGCAGCTCCATGTTACTCACCAGGCTTGGGGGCAAAGTCACTTTGGGTCTATATATCAATTTGTAGCACAAAATAAGGAGAACCCAGCCGAAAGCCATGAACAGAATCGCAAATAAACCCAGAGTGATGTGTGAGACCAAAGTCATAGGGTGTGGCTCAGCTGGAATACAGAACATTTTGCAAAAAAGAAAAACAAGAGACTTTCAATGACATATCCAGTAGTTAGCAGTTGCAGTCAGCAGATGTACAGAATATCCCGAAGCAGAGAAAAAGAAAGGAAAGGAAATTCTGAACTTGAAAGCTTTTTGAATTAAAAAGATTTGTTAAAGATTTTCTGTTCCAGAAAGATTTTTGCATTTTTTAACAAAATTTAGTGAAATAAAGCAATTACATTTTACAACCTTTTTGATATCACTGGGGAATAATAATCATCATCATCGACATCACACTAACATGATGCACCAGCAAACAATTAGCAATGCTTTGTGGCTTTAAAATACATAAATAAAGCTGTTCCAGTCATGCCAGATAATGAATGTTAAATTTTCATTTCAAAACACACATTCATGCATGCAGTACTGTACTGTACCTACAGTATTGCAATGTTAACAGAGATCTAATGTTCATGGATACAGAATGTACTTTATTAATTCGAGTAATCACAGTACATGAAGGAATACGATAGACCAGCCTGCACAGGGCCCGCTGCTATTAAGGAAGGCTTTAAGGACGAGACATGCCCAATGCATGTCCCTGCGTTCCCATCTCCATGCTACAATCCTGTGTGATATTGGCTGGAATGCTCATGGCAAAAGTGAAAAAAAAAAACAATTAATTTTGTGGAGCAATATTTAAACTGTGGTCTTGAGTGGACTGTAAGTTAAAATAATGATTAAACACATACAGTACAAAATGGGAAAAGGCAAGATCAGTTGCACACTCTTGTTATAGAGCAGGGTGCTCTGTCATGCTTGTCAATACTCAATATTGGGAAATGGCCTTACCATCAGGAGCCTTCAGGGTGATACAATAGCTATCGCTTGCCTTGGATTTTCTCCATTTATAAGTATTTAAAGTGTATCGCATTGTGCCCGAAATACAATACTCTTTCTCAGGGTCCACGTCAGTGATTTGTATGGTATTATTTTCAGTTATTATCTGATGAACCTGAAACACAGTTCCATCTTTGTATTTAATAAAAACAGCAAACGAAGAACAATTTGCCTTAAATAATAAGCACATCCTTTCACAATACTAACCTATGATCACTTTCAAATGTTAGATAGCCTAAGTAATAACTTAAGCATTGGCCCTATGAAAAGACCCAGGAAAAATAAAGCGTTTTCATGAAATCTCTATTTCGTCACTTTCTTAAAAAAACAGAACCACTACAAACAGTTACTATTGACCTGGGACTTTACTATTGGAGATTTCATGTGTCATAATAAAATGTGTATTAATAGCAAAATAACATTTTCATTGATCATTGATTAAAATAAGACAATACAGTGGAACTCTCCCTTGTAACATATACTATATTATATTACATATAATATAGAATTTATATGTAAATATTTAATATATTTAACATATATTTAAAATATACACATAATATTTATTCTCTTACCAGTGTGCCATTCAGTTTAACATCAATTTTGAATGTTAACCTTTTGCTCTGAAAGGGTGGAGTTATATTTATCTGCAAAATGTATTTTTCTCCAGTTAGCGTAAGCTGTGGGGGATCAATTGCCACTAAAGGAAATATTAAAAAAAACACTTAACAACATACACATACGTTACTTACACAATACTAAGTGATCCAATGTACTGTACTAGTCAATTAATTATGGAATATTCAACAAATATCCCAAAATCCATGATTATACTGTAAATGAATTCCACTCGCTCTGTTAAAGGGCTATCACACAGATCATTTTTACATATTATTGCATATAGCTAATCCTACATCGGTTGTATTGAGAACTTTTAACAGGCCTTTTGAAACTTTTATTATAGTTCTGTTGCATTGTGCAATCCTAACACAGTACCGGTTTGATCACCAGTAGCTTATGGTAGATGATATTGTCTTTCAGCCATTCAATACTGGTTAAATAAAGATGTGGGACTTTTGGATTTCATACAATACACAGCTAATACACAAAAGCAAGAAATTCAGTTGTTCTTCTCAATACTAGTGGGCTCTGCAACCACTGGATGAATCTATGAACTGTACAAAAACTATATTTACATAATGTGTATTCATATGAATTGAGTAAATTAAGGAGAAACAATTCACACTTACTTTCTTTAAATGGAATAAACTGTTTGGTTTCCACCCATGCTGAAGAAATATTGTAATGTATTGCTTGCACACGTCCATAATACATGCTTTGCAAGTGCATTGTTTCTGTTGTCAGATCACAAGTGGTTCTAGAGATACCCTGACATTCCTCTTTGGACATCCATTGGTGACCATATCTAAAGATCAATACATATAACAAACTGTTGCTTTAGTTCTAAAAGTGCTCCTGTAATCTAAAGTGCAGGGTTTTAATTTTTATCTTTTTTTTCCAGAAAGAAGAAGCTCATAGTGCAAATAACAAATGAAATATTCGTACAGCTTTACATGTAAGAAGAACAAAGAACATGCAGATCAATGAGGAAACACCCAAGCAGTAAGTTTGTTTAAATATACAGTATTTGTCAGTTAAAAAAAACTTACATTTTATACTCCACATTATACAGAACAGTGTAATTACTTTCAGATGCTGGTTGCCATTGTAAAATGCTTTTCAGGTTTCTATTTGAAAATGTAACATGATCAGGCTTTAAAGAGTCTTCAGTTGGTGAAGCACCTAGAGGGAACACAATACATTTTAACAAGTAAAAAACACATTAACTGTATATGGTAAAACATATGTCTATAGGATAGCATATACTTATGATAACAATGTTTAAAAGTAATCCAATACTGTTCCTAGTGCGGCAGTCTGGAGTCCTGAAACTATGGGATGCAAGGATGGATTTACAGATTTAACTCTGTATAGGATTTCCGGTTCTCGCATATAAATAAAACCTTGTCAAGAAATTGGTCTTTAAGTATCTGAATTAAACATTTAACCTGATCCAAACAACAGAAAATAATATAC
This sequence comes from Lepisosteus platostomus, assembly GCF_059453375.1. Lineage (NCBI taxonomy): Eukaryota > Metazoa > Chordata > Actinopteri > Semionotiformes > Lepisosteidae > Lepisosteus > Lepisosteus platostomus. Next base: position 77,902,750 of record NC_142613.1, on the reverse strand, counting down.
TTAAAATCTTATAAATATATTATATAAAATGTTTTTAATGTTCAGTATAAGCATAACAAAATATTTTTCTGTTCAAATAATAGTTTTCACCATTGTTAATAGTTCAGTGAAAACAACAGATATGAGATACATACAGTAAATATTTACTTTACTTAATTTTGATTTAAGGATAATGGCTACTCACCAAGTTCTCTGAGAATAACAATCAGTGTTAGACAATGCAGAAACATATTTGTCTTCACACTATGCCTTGATTTACAGAATCTCTAAATGCCGCATTTTGGTGGTACTGTATATATGTAGTATTTTCGTACTGTCTAGAAGTTCCTCAATTCTTTTATTCGACCAATCATCCTCCTCCTCTCTGTGCCAAAATGATTTGCATAATAAACCTAATAAACAAGTGAACATTTCTGCTTTCTGATTCTTTCTGTTGATATGCTTCCCTAGTAAAAGAAAAGAAATCTATATTCCTGTCATCTCACTCTTTGCTTTGAACATTTTGTAGCATGAATCAATTAAATTAAAATATATGCTTCTTAATATTTGAAAGTCATTTCAGTTTATTTCTACAGTTGTTTGAACAAATTAGTTTTGTTAGTAAAAATGGAGGGAGATTTTGTTGCAATCTGCAGTAATCCTTCAGGAAAGATAAGATGTTCATATTTAAAATACATTACACAAAAGTCAAAATACATCTGGGCAAACTTCTACAGTAAAAGAGAAGCAATGATGATGATGCTGCTGCTGCAGCTGCTGCTACTGCTGCTGCTGATGATGGAAATCTTGTCCTATTTTGTCCTAAGCTAGAGAAAAAATGTTTCTTATATGACCAAAATTAAGTACTTTGTTGAGCTGAAGTAATAACTTTCAGCTGTTTTGTGTGTCATGATGCTGTGGCTTTCATGTTAAACACTTCTCATAACAAAAACAGTAATCTTCCTCTTTACAGAGAAGAATGTAGAAGTACCAGAGGAACAGAGGTTCCTCTGTATGGATGCAGGTGACAGAAAAAGGGAAGATTCACGGGATCATATATCAATAAAAGTCCCCTAGCCACAAATTCAATTATTCTCTCCATTGTTTTGAATTTCTTAAAAATTGGTCATAAATAGAATAGATATTATGATTTAATTTGCCAAACCGCTTTATACCATACTGTGTCGCAGGAAGCTGGAGCCTACCGGGCAGGCAATGAGAGCAAGGCAGGGTACACCCTGGACAGGACGCCAGTGGACTGCCAGTTGAGAGCTGAAGGGGGCTTTAGCTGCTGGCTTATTGATATTGTCTATTAAAAATAAATAAATGATGAAATGGAAAGACAAACTAACTTTAAGATAATGTATTACTTTAAGATAATAGTATATAAAAGAAAGTTGATTATTATCACAAGAATAAATGTAATTCTTGAACTGTACCAATTGTTTAATCTACTCTTATTTCAACCATCTGTAGTTAATATGATCATGTTATGGCCTGGAATGCCAGTCGACAATGTTTTATCCAACAGTTAAGTTATTGTTTTTTGTATCTGGGTGGCAGCAATGTAGAAGCCCCGCTGTCTGATTTTGAGATGATTAATTTCTGGAGTTTGTATGCTGGACATAGGCAGAGACTTTTTAAACTTGTGTGGCTAGAGGTCCTCTTTTTAAGACATCCCTCTTACACACAATTATGGAAAAGAAATACAACAATCACTGGAAAGTGCATTTAAAACGGAGAACAGGAGGTCTGTACACTGCGGGGTACAGGAGTGTGGAACAAGCCAGCTATGCTGTTGAAGCAAATAACCTGGCTTCCTTCAAGAAACATCAGGATAAGATAATACAATCATTCGCTGTGTGGTACATCGGTATTCTATTCTAGGAACTAATAGTAAAGCCTCGATGTGTTTGTTCGGACTATTTTGAAGGAAGCACCACTTCCTGTGTAGATATGCATTGTTGAATATTGGATCTGTAATTTTGTTAAGCAGGAAAAAACATCGTGATGTATGTGCATGACAGGGAAACTTTTATATTTTCAGATTCGTAGGACGAATATTTTAGAGAAATGGCCATACCAATGGAAACCCAGCTCCAAAGCATTTTTGAAGACGTTGTGGTACGATTTCCTTTGTTAAATTTCACGTTCACCAAATCGAAGATTTTTAATTGTCTTTATATGCTTTCTTAAAGTGCTTTTAATTTCTGTTTTACTTTGATTTTTCCTTATAACATCTTTTAATATTATTTTCTTAAAATTTGTTTCCGGTAGCATTGTGGTTGTATCTTTCCTGAGTGGTAATTCATGAGCTCGATACTTTCATAACAGAATTGATGCAGATCCTGCCGAGAAATGAAAGGCGATTGTTTCGTATTTGACATTAAAATTAATATTTAAACCTAAACTTAAATGCAACTCAAAGTTATTTTGTCGTACAATTCTACATTTAAACTTCTCACTTTATGACTTTTTCTTTTTAGAAAACGGAGTTCATAGAAGAAGCATTTGCTGGGTAAGCACTTTATACAGCTACTTTTCTAAATCTAGCGCTTGTATTTGTAATAATTTCTACTTTTGTACTATGTTATCACTATCTGTGGCTGAAAAGGTAATCAATACATTTGTCTTCTCCCAAATTGACTACTCGCTGGGGTATCTAAATCTACATTGAACAAACTGCGGCATGTCCAAAATTCGGCAGCCAGAATCCTGAACAGGTCTAGTGAAAGTGTTCAAATTACTCCTATCCTGGAGTCCTTGCACTGGCTTCCTGTCAAATTCCATGTGGACTTTAAAATCCTCATGCTCAGCTACAAGGCTCTGCATGGCTTGGCACCTCAGTACCTGTCTGAAGTATTATCGCCCTACTCCCCACCTCGCAACCTTCGCTCTTCTAATTCTGCTCTCCTTATGTCCCCCAAGTCCATCTACACTCTATGGGTGACAGAGCCTTCTCTTGTTATGCCCCCAAGCTCTGGAACTCTCTCCCAAAGGATATCAGAGTCACCTTCTCTAAACTCCCTCAAATCCAGACTCAAAACCTTCTTCTTTAGAAGAGCCTTTACTCAACTGCTTCCATTGTTTACCCCTCTGCTCCTACTATACTTAGTACCACCATCTACAGTCTCCTCTGTATATTGTAACTGTGTTTTATCTTGTGTATTCTTTTTATTTATTGTTGTTGTCATTCTGTAAAGTGCTTTGAGAAGCCACCTTTAAAGGCGCTATATAAAATAAAGTTACAAGTAATAGGTTTATTCCATGCTGAAATAAAGAAGAGAGAAAACACAACATTTCGGCCGTGGAGCCTTCTTCAGGTGTGTGAAGAAGAAGGCTCCTTCACACCTGAAGAAGGCTCCACGGCCGAAATGTTGTGTTTTCTCTCTTCTTTTTTTCAGCATGGAATAAACCTATTACTTGTTCCTTTGCAGCCTACGCATGCTGACGCAGCTACCCACCTGAACTATAAAATAAAGTTTATTATTATTATTTTCTGGAACTGTGTACCTTGGTTAATAGATTTTTATGGGAACATGAATGAATTAGAACCTCATGTAGTTGTATTAAAAGACGTGTTATGAGTGTAAATATACACAAAACCAGATAAGCATGCATTGGTTTTGTGAGTTTTATCTATATTTGAAGATAGTTTCTGCTGCATTCATTTTCCTATGAATTCAAAGTTGTTAGCTAATTATAGCTCTGTGATCATGTATAAAATAAAAACGGAAATCTTAATTAAAAGCAATTCTAGCATTGCAATGATACAAAGATTAGTTCCATAACAGGAAGAACAGTAAAAAAATAAGGCTTCTCATATGAAAGCATGATAGAGTATTTCTACCTTCATATCTCAGGAGGATCTCCCTCTTTCATTGTGGGGGAATTCAAATGGAAATGGCTGATGTGTTTTGAAGCCATAAGCTTGTAGTTCAGCACCTTTTTTTATTGTATAAATAATCAAGGGGATAGACCCCTCATAAATATGACTCCAGAAAGGGAGCATTCCAAATCACTGCAACAGAAAAAAACCTGTTGTACAACAAGCTTCGAGCATTTTGGCTTCTGTTGATATTAGGCACTGTAAAATTGTATTCCTTAAAGAATGCGTTTAAATATTGTACTTTTCATATTAAAACTATTTTTAGTTCATTTTTAGTTCAGGTGGGTACAGTAGCTGTGTCAGCATGCGTAGGCTGCAAAGGAACAAGTAAAGGTTTATTCCATGCAGAAGAGAGAAGAAAGCACAGTGTTTCGGCTGTGGAACCTTCTTCAGGTGTAAACATTTTTAGTCTGTGAGCTCAAAATGTAAGCCAAATGTTTTGTTACAGGTTGTCATTGTTCCCAGTCCCTTTTTTTGCAATTTGCAATGCAAAGTGGCTCTTCCACAGTGAAACATTGCAGCTTCAATTTCTTACAGTATGTTTATGGACAATCCAGAAGATGAGCAAACAAAACTGGTCAGCTGTCTTGGTGCCTTTCGGCAGTACTGGAGCACTCTTCCCCAGGTGAGACATAACCTGGAGCTGAATGGCTGACTGTCTTTCTCATACAGTATCTCTGATTATTTGCTGAACACTATTATATATAAAATGGTTTATCTTTGCGTACAATTTCATTTTTAAAGTGGGGACATGTAGTTTTACCACCAGAGGAAATAGGCAGTGTTATATAATGGCCACAATTTTAAATGAGCTAGTGTATCATGACTGTGAAATATCTCTGCTGTAACAGCGTGTCTAGAACAAAGAAGATTTGTGTTGGATGAAGAATCGCACAGTCAGTCCCCAGTCTGATCAGTGCTTCTTCCTAAATCGCTCATTATTGGTTCTCTGTGGAACACTGGGATTGCGCATGGATCCCAGTTAGGTTTTGGAAAGTACAGTTATTTTTCTGAACCTTGGATGTGCTAACATTCTTCTTACAGGATTCCCACGACCAGTGTGTACAGTGGATTGTGCGATTCATTCATGGCCAGCACAGCCCCAAGAGGATCTCGTTCCTTTATGACTGCCTGGCCAAGGCGGTGGAGACCAGCCTTTTACCTCCAAGGTAAGGAAGCAGGGGAGAGTTTGTCGTTGTTAAAATTAAAATGTGAAATATTTTGTAGGATTAGAAGCAAACTAATTTAGAAGAATTTAGAAATTTAGAAATTTTGCACCTATCAATATTTTTGCAATATTTATTAAAACTGTAGTTCTAAAGAAATCGTACATAATGTTTACAGGTATCACTCGGGCATCTTTGAAGGCTAGGTGGTGCCACCAGTCAAAAGGAACTGGAAATAACATGGTCTTTCCATGTGAACTGGAGAAGAGATCTGAACCCAACCAGCTCTGATCTTCTTTAAAAAAGTTATTTTTAGTAGCATGCAGTATAGTAAATTTTAGGTGGCTGATTTGTCTATAATAAAATTCTCAATGACCAAACAGTGTTACTAGTATAGATAGGTGTAATGGTTAAGCCTGTGTCCTTAGGGACATGTTAGACTTATTCCTTGATCACATGCATTGCACTGTGCATTATTGACGTACCTGAACTAAACATTTTGCCGGCCAGTTTTACATGTTGTCACAACAAGGTGAATCGAATGTCTTTTTTTGTAAATGTTATGTAGTCTATGACCACTAAATGGTGGGACATTCAATTTGTTGATCATATCACCTTGTTGAAGTGAAATATTTGCTGTGGGTACATCATCAAATATTGTATTTTAATACTTGGTTGAGGTAGAAGAGCTGTTTTTGTCAGAGCAAGTTAAAACCAGAATCTTCATTGAGCAGAGACTTTCCTGTTGTAAATTATTGAGCTTTTCTCAAGATTCTGGGAAAGTATCTTGTCACTCTTTCCTGGAATTGATTCTACAGTAAGCATATATTTAATGTCATTAATGGGTGAAGGCTTTTCAGTGCCTTAATAAGCTCTCAAACATGTTTGTTGAATTATATGTAATTTGAGTTGACTGATACCTGTGTTCTTTTCTTTCAGGATGGTGTGTGAAGCTCTGATAAACTCTGACAGTCTAGAATGGGAACGCACACAACTCTGGGCCTTAACATTCAGACTTATTCGTAAAATAATTGGTGGTGTTGATTATAAGGTATTGTGTGACGTTATTGATTCTTTTCACATTTTCTCTGCAAAGCACGGGGTGTATACGAGAAAAGTTAAAATGTTCTTAAGGGCTGGGTTCTGTTACAGTGCCTGTATTTGTGTTAATTATACATGTATACAATGCTGTCTGACTGTAGTGGGACAGCTAAGTCAATTTCTAGTTTGTGGCTGTACATTTGTAATCATGATTTTAATATGAATGAAATGCATGAAGTAAAACACATTTTATTTTCGGGTAATCACATACATACATTTGACCCATATTTTATGGTTGAATCAGCAGTTTGAAGTGACTGTAAGTGATGAGATGCATTCACTTGAAGTGAATTTCAGAGTGTTAAAGTCAGTGACTCTTTGAGCTTGCCAGTTCGAGATGCTTTGCTGTAACTGCTTTGAGTTCATGTCTAATCTTGTGGTGATGTGACTTCGGTTTTCTCTTCAGATTGTAAAATACATGCTCATTTGGAGTTAAATCTGGTGACTGCTGAGCTAGTGTAAGTTGGTCCAGTTTTGAACTGCTAGGTTATATTAGTCGGATCTTTGGATCTTTGTCATACTGCATGGTAAAGCACAGCCCAATAAGTATGGAAGCATTTTCATCTATATAAGTAGGCAAAGAATTTCTTTGAACATGAGAGTACATTTTGCTTCCGCTGTCATGAGTTACTTCATCAATCGATGAGTGAGCCAGCTCCAGAGGCAGCTGTGGACATGGTTTGAAGAAGTAAAGATCACTCCTCCAGCACTGAACACACTTTACACTGAACACACTTTACACTGAACACTTCTATCTCAAACGTTTAAGGACAGATGTGAGGTTGCAGGCAGAACGAAACTTAAAAGTCATAAAGTTAATAAAAACCAGCATTTGAGATTTGATCTTGATTTTCTAAATGTCTTCTAAATATACATATTCTTTGATATGTATTTTTTACTGCCTTTTATTTTTTTTTATTTTAATCTTCTTTTCAATATTTCTTAAGAATTTTAAATTCCTGGTGCTTTCTTCCAGGGAGTGCGAGATCTCTTAAAAGCTTTACTGGAGAAGATCCAGTCTATTCCCAACACTGTGAGCTCTGCAGTCGTTCAGCAGCTTTTAACAGCTCGAGAAGTAAGCCTTTTCCCTGGTTAATGACTTCTGGAATGGTTCGTTTTTTTCCCTGTTGTATATTAATATATTGCAGTCTAATTGAAGAGGAAGGTAGCATCACTTAAAGACAGAGAGGTATCATCCTCAGCTCCTCATTGTCTTAAAGAATAATAATGGAGGGGTCCCAGGCACTATAAAGAGTTGATAGTAATTGGTTTGGGATCAACGTGTAACGTTTTCATGTTCTCATTTATCAGTGTTTTGTCAGAATAGATATCTAAAGAAAACAATTATGACAAAACATATCGTAATAGGTAGGCTGAAGGTAGCTCATGTGTGCTCACTGTTTGTTTGAAGGTTGTGGAGTACATCTTGGATCGAAATGCCTGTCTGTTGCCAGCGTACTTTGCTGTTACAGAGATCCGAAAGCTGTATCCCGAAGGGAAGCTGTCACACTGGGTATGTTAGCTTTGTGGTGTCTTTCAACTCCATGTGCATTTGAGATGCATTAGCTTTTCACGATTAGTCAAATACATTTTAAAAAACCTTCTGAATAAGTTAAAACTGAAAGTTATTAGACAGATTGCTTAACAGCTGTTGGTGATGTGAATGTGGTTCACTATCTACTTACATTTTGTTGTTTGTATAAAACGACTTGAGGTTTAACAGACCGATCTTCAAGAACCTGCCAGAAGCTTCAGCCAATCTTCTCTGGTTTAAAACAGAGGGTTTAGGGTAACTTTGCAACTTGAGGCAAATTAAATCAAGATTTGTTTGTATTTTAGCTGCTGGGAAGTCTCATATCAGATTTTGTTGATAGCTTCAGAGCAACTGCAAGAATAAACTCTATTTGTGGTAAGTGCACGATCCTTTTACTAAAAGTAATCTGATAACCTAGTACAGGTTTTATTATACAGTAGTTTTTAGGTCACATATGCATTATATACCATTATTTGGTATGTCTTATGGACATGTTATAGTATGACAGTGTTATGGTGCATGATGAAGACAACCTAGCTGATCAGCAGTACATTGACAAAGTCTTTGATCCAGCAGTTCTTTAGTTCCTGCAGGCCAATTTGAAATTTTTTTAGTTACTGGTTTTTCAGTGGCACCACTTTAGGAAAATAAATTGGAGCTTTTTCTGCTACCCTGAGTCCAGCAGAACATACATGGGGACCAGTATGGTAAAAGCTTCAACAGGAAAGAAGTACGACTAGCTGACACTGGCCAGATGTTTACAGCTGCGTGGGAAGACTGACATTGCAGCTGTCCAGCTGTTGAGCAAATCTCTGCCTCTGCGCTGTTCGGGTTGTTAGTGCTCAGGGAGGTCGTGTCTGGTGTTGCAGTTGTTGGTGCTCAGGGATGTTGGGTTTTGGTGTTGGGGTTGTTAGTGCTAGATTTTCCTTATTTTCTTTAATATCTGTATGTTTGAATATCTGAATAAATCCATTAGATGTGGTATTTCTTATGATTATATGTGCAACTCAATGTTTTGTACTAGTTGTATAATCTCGGAAAAATAGAAGGAATATTTTGAATTTGCTTAAAAACTATCCCATAATATTATAATAAATATACTGTGTGTAGCTCATTGTCCCAGCACTGGAAAATGTTTTAATTACTCTACAATAGATAAAAATGACAACCACCCGCCTTTACAAACCTGCAAGTGCCAAAGCTGTAGAATATTGTGTAAATAAATTTCCCCGAGATTTGATTCTTATTTCTAGACACTTGGATCCTGTTTTTGTCTTCAGCCCAGAGAATCGTTCTGTTTCAATCCTCGTCCTGTTGAGACGCAGTGTGTAATCTCTCGGCTTGTTTGATCACCAGGAAGGTGCAGCCTGCTCCCTGTGGTGAACAACTCCGGGGCGATCTGCAACTCCTGGAAGTTAGACCCCACGACGCTCCGCTTTCCCCTGAAAGGCCTTCTGCCCTATGATAAGGTACCGGCACGACTGAGCTGATGTCAAGTTCTTCTTATTTCGTGGATCGAATTATTGAAGGTTCTTGGAACGACACGAAACAATTCAGTGAAAGTTTCCTGTTCAATGTTTTTCTCCTGTTCCGACTGTTTTGCTGCGTAAAAGTTTCCTGTGTGACGCCGCTCTTCACGTCTGGCTGTTCCCATGTGCTTCCCTCACAGGACCTGTTCGAGCCTCAGACCGGCTTGTTAAGATACGTGCTGGAGCAGCCTTATTCCAGAGATATGGTGTGCAACATGTTAGGTCTCAACAAGCAGGTACTGTACTTGGCCTTCGAACCCTTTCCTCGAAAGAACCTGTACTTTTTTTCTTTTCTCTTTTCTTTGGCTGTGGCTAACTAAGCAGATTTGGTTGCTTGTTTGAGTAGACATTTTTTGAAGTAATTGAGAAGGATAGTTTAGAAATACAATCCTTTGCTTGAGGATCTCTTTTTTGTAGCATATTTAAGTAGATTTGAGAATATATATTTTTTTAATTGGTTTGCATTGCTTTGTTTCTATAAGGCCAGCCTCCAATATACTCCCTGCCATACTAGCTCGAAAGAAACGCGTGCTTGTTGGGAACAGACACCAGCCTTGCAAAATAGAGTGTCATTGGCTATAGAGACACGTGAGCTCTGTCCTTCTATAACTAGCCTGACGGGGAGTATAGCTGCGTTGCCTGTTGTGGTTCTTATTTTTCTTTTGTGGAGCTTGGCCTGACATGGGGGGAATTTGAGGCTGGCCTCATAGTCACTGTTTTGTCTTTTCTTTTTTCTTCCTTTATTTTTGTTCTGTCCTGTCTTGTCCTGCCCATCCTCCAATGCTCTAGACCTTGAACATTGCTCAGGTATGTTCACAATCTTACTGTTGTATTGTGACTAACTAGACGCTTGGTAGCCACTGATTCCATCTAGACTGTTGAGATCTTGGGGGCTTGAAATTACTGTCGATGAGACGTTCGCTTGGCCAGTGCCTGGCAGGTGTAATTCGATTGGTCAATGCTGTTTTTTATAAAAGATAAGATGTGAAGAGTACATATGTAACAGCAAAGGCTGCAGCTTAAGGAGTTGATGCATCTGAGAACAAATACAGATTGGATATTTTCGTTTTCTTCTGATGTAGCTGCTTTTGAAGTAAGAGCTATAGACCCCAGCTCCTGAATTATCCAGCTGCTTTTATTTAAGAAGGCGTAACTGGATAATATTCAGTTCTTTTAAACTGGAAGGTTGTCTATAAGTGATTATATTCCTTTAGTCCCCTGAAGGGAAAAAGGCTTGATTTAGGCAGAGAATTGAATACCTGTTTTACTTGAGCACACACTAAGGCTGAAGAGAGATCATTTGCGAGGATGAGGATGATCAACCTAGGTCAGCAGTAGGTATCTCTTTACAAGTACATGTGGAAAAAGCACCTCTCTGCTGTTTATAGGTAATATTAACTTAGGCAGGGTGGGAAAGGAAAATCAGGAAACTGCCTAAAAAAGGGAGTCGGAGCTCCTCTTTCCCAGCCCCGGTGCCCGACAGGTCTGAAGAAAATCTAAGAGAGCTTAATTTATTTTTGTTTTCTTTCCTGTGCCCCAGGGTACTCTTGGAAAACAAATTGTTAGCACTTCCAGGTTATGTATTTTAGGTACTTTCCTTTATCCCGTTTTGCATTGCTCATGATGTTATAAGTATGCTCTTTGTTCTTTCTCAAGTTTTCTAATGAGGCCAATTTGTAGAAATGTATATAAGTTTGTAATGAATAAATTAATAATAAAGGAGAAGCAGCAAGCAGTGTATTTTCTAAGGGTAAGGTGTTGAGAGCTTTTGGGAGCGTGGGTACAGATTGATTTTCTGATGTTTTCGGAAGTAATGAGAGCATCATATTGGTGTGCAATGCAGAAATGTATTTCACAGGACAGTGTTCTAATAAGTGTAGATAAAGCTTCCCTACTAAAAAGGCAATTTTGTTCACTTATCTTAGCCTTATGTGATGGTGTGGTTGTTTAAATTTGTTTAAAAGAGCAGCGTCCTCCCAACTAAAGAAGACTCTGCATCTAAAACATTCTTTCATCTCACTTTTCAGTGTAGAATTAACTTTAACTTATTCCTTTGCAACTGAAAATTACTTTGTGTTTCACTTTAGAAAGTTAATTAGAGACCAAATAAACTCCATCTGTTGATTGTATGAGCCCAACCCAATGCAATTGTGTGAGCTGTACAGGTTTTAAGATGCTTTTCTGCACTCCCATTGTATTATTCTCAGGTTCACTTCACATGCACTGGCCATCCCTAGTCCTGTTTGCTAGGACAGTGCCACTAGTGACAGAAATACTGCTGCAAGTTCCCTGGTGACTTACTGTCATCTGTGGAATCAGAAGGTTGTGTTTGGAATGTATTTGCTTGACTATAAGATAACTGTTAGAATCAATAAAAATTGCTCCTTGTGTTTTAGGTAATCTAGACACCCTCCCATTTATTCTTTGTTTTTCCTTTCGCTCACAAAGTATGAAACTCTTAAAATTCTGTGTGCTGTATCTTAACATTTTTTTATTTTACTTGTTTACCTGTTCCTTTATTGATTTGAGTCAACTTGATTAATTTCTAGTCCTGTGTGTTTCTGTTTTTCATTCAGTGGAGGCTTACACTGCACCCTGTATCCTATTTGAGTCAAGTTGTGAGAACAGTGGTCTCTGTCCCTGTACAGAAGGACTTGTGTGACTACTGGCTTGAGTTCCAGCTGAGTTCTTTTTGAGCCTAGTTGGTTCAGTTTCCCCATTGAACTTTTGTAACCTGTTTGTATTTGGATTCACACACCAAATCTGGTAATCTGCAGTTTGCGTTCTCTTAATTGGCTGCTGCTCTATTTCTGCATAAATAACTCTTTTAACACTCAACCAGTTAGTGATGTGCAGACAGAGGTGGCACTGACTTTCCCACAAAAAAGACGTCAGCAGTTTGCAAAGGTCCAGTTACTTACATCTGTACTCCTGAAGGAGCAGCGGTATGAAATCCCAGGATAGGCCCAGGGTTCAAAGCTATTGTTATTAACTCCATCTAGTTTCTTCATCAAGGTCTTCACAAGTGCATCTCATTAGCCTAGCTCAGAGTTCAGCTTAAACAAAAGCCAGAAGACAGATCAGATCAACACTCAAAGGTAGCACTAATGATATGATTAATTATTAGTTAAGTAGAACTTTAAACGTTTAAATTAAAATTTTGAAGAGGTATGATTGCGTTGGGTTGAGGTTTGAGTGGAGAAATGCATCTGTATGTAGGTTGCAAAGGAATAAGTAGAAGTTGAGTCTACTTTTCAGCATGGAATAAACCCCGACTTGGATCAATGCATCTAGCCATAATGTAGGGCATGATGGCTACATCGGCGTCATTTCTGTTGGCATACCTGGTACTGCTTGTTTTGGTTGCTTGTGTATGACAAGATAAAGTTTGTAGTTACAGATTTTGCCTACACTAAAAACAAGAATAAAAGTTATTTTAGGTAGTGAAAGCTGTTTTTTTTTCTTTTGTTGAATTGCATTTCAAAAATACCAAAATGCATTAGGAAACTCTATCTAAAAATTGAAAACTATACTAACATGCAAAGAGTAAAAAGTTAATTTCAAGCCCTGAACCAACTTTTAGTGCATGCTGGGTTGTGTTGTAGAATATAGTCACGTCTGTCGCGCTCTGCTGCAATTTTCTTTTGGAATTTGCATTCTGGAAAGTAATTTCACAATGGTGTCAACATCAGTTACACATGGTATGTGTGCCTTGGGTTTTGTTGGCATATAACTGCATTTGTCCTGGAAGATTTTTTTATATGCAATGATTCATGGATTCATTTTTTATTTAATATTTTGAAAGCATGCCCAACAAAGGACTGTCTTTTGTTTTTGAGGTTACATTATTGGATTATTGGTGTGTGAGACGTTTTCAAAACACACACTGAGCTATTGGTTCTGTTGCACATTGCAATGGGCTGAGTTTAAAACTTTAGGTGTAATGCATTGTCACTTCCATTGCACATTTTGACTAGAAGCTAATATATATTATAAGGGCTTCTTGTATTTATCCTCCGTTAATTGCCATGTAAATATGATGTAAACATACCACTGGAGAATGTGAGTGGCAATTTTAAGACTGCATCAGTTAACACATGCTCTAAATGTTTTGTAAACATTTGACCGCAAATTTGCTGCAAAATAGCTAACATGAGGAAAAAGCAAGAATCTTTTAAAAAACTATTCTGCCAATGGGAAGCTGTGACCCATTATAAAATGTAAAAAAAAAAGGTTAAATTTTTTTATGAAATGTTACATTATTAATAGAAAAATGCGTGGACATTAAAAGAGCCTGTGGCTGTTGCACTATGCATATAAACCTTAGTTCTATATGTTGCCCTTATACCTTTCAGGTGCACCTTAATCCAGTAAGTTAACCCCTTTCTCAAAGGAGCATGGTCCTCGTTTTTTTGTCAGTCCACATGAACAGCTCCTGTACCGTACCAGTTCAAGCTGTGACACATCTGTGGTGAAAGTATCGGTATGTTTGGGTTCAGCCTGTGACACAAATAAAAAGCTGCAGTATATTATACATGCTAGAGGTTCTTGTTACTTCTTCGTCTTTAAATTTTAATGTTGTACCTAGGCTAGATCTGAATAGAAAAGTAAAGTCTTACCTGTAGCTCCTTGCTCAAGCTGTTGTGCAGCATTTTATTTTTACAACAAGAGGGCATTGTTTCCCATATGAACCTTTAATTTTCTTCAAAATAATAAATGCATTTTTTTAAATTAGTAGTCAGTTTAGATTTAATTTTAAATCCGATTTGTTGTGCCTTCTTCACATTGATTTATTTTTTTGTCTTTCTTAATATGTTTCAGTGTTACACCTAATTTAGTGGAACTTAACCCTACAAAGTCAGCATCTGTCAGAAATAATTTAGCAAAATTAGTAAAGTAATTTTAAAATACCTATTAAAAGAAATATTAATGGTAAAGGGTGCTATTTTATCAATCAGAAATCAAAGTACCCTTTTTGGCTTTACTTTGTTTTTTAACGCTTATCATGGCTTCAGTATTTACAAAACACTGTAGTTTTGACCAGATTGTGCTGAATAGATCATCAACAAAACACATTAAATCTTCTTGTCCTTTCTTTTTAGAAGTTAGTTGTAATTCATATTTTGATGTATAAAATCTGAATTATTACATACTATTTTAAAGAGACTGTTTTAAAGTGTTTACAACACTGTCGTGGAATAGAACAAAATGTAAAAGCAACAGTTCTATAATGCTGCTGTCTCTATTGTTTCATTTTTACGATAAACTCGCTTCCTTTCTGAGAGGTCATAAAATTGACACACTGATATTTTAACTTCACATCACATCTTCCTTAATCCTTCCAGTACCAGGCATTTTTTTCCGGCCTTGGAAAGTTGGTTAAAAACTTTATCAAAGCTCAAACAGATTAGGCATTACCTGAATTTAAAGTAGTGAGAGCTTAACATATTTGTCCATTTCTTCGGCATCCTGAGCATGGGTACGAGTATCCGAGGAAATCGCACAACGAGCGGGATTCTTCCTGGACGCATCCTGGACCAGAGCGTCCAGCTCTGAGGGCAAAGGAAGCGGATCGGGCCGCGGGTGTCGGCGGCTCTCGGCCAGCGCTTTAATATAGTGCAGCTTTTTGGGAAGAGGGGCCTGTGTGTTGTGCGGCGGGGGCGCAGGGCCGTGACTGTGCTGTGCTCCGCTCTCGCCTTGCAGCACAAGCAGCGCTGCCCCGTGCTGGAGGACCAGCTGGTGGACCTGGTGGTGTACGCCATGGAGCGCTCGGAGACCGAGGAGCAGTTCGATGACGGCGGCACCAGCCAGCTGCTCTGGCAGCACCTGTCCAGCCAGCTCATCTTCTTTGTGCTTTTCCAGTTCGCCAGCTTCCCTCACATGGTCCTCTCCCTTCACCAAAAGGTACGTGGAGATCTCCCGCCTCCGACCTGCAGGATCAGAGCTGAAATTCATTTCGTTTGGGGGGAAAAAAACTGGAAAGTAATAAGTATTGAAATGTGTGAATCTGCAAATGCTAAACTTGGAGCAAGATTTTCTGGGGTTGTATGTTTTATATCACGCTAGGAGTACAGGTTGTGTGCCTTTTTTGCAAAGGCACTATTATCATTTTTTTTTACAATATAAAGTTACAGTTAAGTCAAGTTTTGCATTTGAGCTAAGGCCCCTGTGTAGTGTGATCATACACAGCACACCCGCTTTGTGGTTTCATAAATGTCTGTCGTATTTCAGTTAAAAGTCATTTTTACTTCATCCCACCTTATAGTTTCAGAGCAAAAAATTGAATTTGTCCTCAAAAATATGTTGCAGTCTATTTAGCTCTTCTGGAACAACACATAATTTTGACCAAATATGGATTCTAATATTTCACAGTTTGCAGTTTTAAAAAAAACTGAATGTGTATGTGAATTAAGCTGGGGAGTTTTGTTGTTTTTTGTTGCTTTGTAGCTGGCTGGACGGGGTCTCATTAAGGGAAGGGATCACCTGATGTGGGTTCTTCTGCAATTTATATCTGGCAGCATCCAGAAGAATGCTCTTGCTGACTTCCTTCCTGTTATGAAGCTCTTTGATCTTTTGTACCCAGAGAAAGAGGTAACTAAACAGCACAAGATGTTCAGTGAGCTGCAGAGTTGTTGCAGGTCAAAGGTCAACGCCGAAAACAAAAAAGAGAGTGATTTAATTCTGCAGTGAAACTGTGTCTGTGTGAAAGTAACGAGTGATTTCCAGGTAACGCCGCCAATTCTCTGTCCAGTTTCCTGGCACTTGAAACAGTCTGTTTGTCCTTACTGTTTGAGGAAAGCAGAATGAAGCTGTGCGTAACGGTACAGGAAACGGGTGCAGGTCAGACAGTTTCAACACTGCTGAATTATGAGGGAATGTGCAAGGCGGGAGCAGCACCAGAGCACTACATTCTTGTTTCTTTCTCAGTGTATCCCGGTTCCTGACATTAACAAGCCCCAGTCCACACATGCCTTCGCCATGACCTGCATCTGGATCCACCTCAACAGGAAGGCTCAGAATGACAACTCCAAGCTCCAGATACCAATCCCTCACTCTCTGAAGCTCCACCATGAGTAGGTCTTTGCTTTGTGTCTCACATCTGCTACTCCTGTCGTTTTTGCAGGCTAAAAAGAGAACAAAAAAAAGTTTGTGGCTCTTTACAGCCAGTGTTTGAGCTGAGAATGGATGTCATTCCCCTTGTTATAAGAGGCATTCCCATTTGTAGAAAGTTTTCCGTACCGTTTAAGTAAACATATTCCAGGAGGTTTCACCATCAATAGCAGTTCTTTTTCAAGTTAAGCTCTCTGTAACCCCATACTGAGAACTAAATATGCTGCCGAAGTTAGGTATTCAGTACATGTATTTCAGTACACTAGTAAGAAATAAATATTTTGTAAGTCTTAGTTTTGCACTAAGATGTCATGGGTCCACTTCACAAGAGATTATTATTGTCTTAGGCAGCCGCTATCTTAGTGTCGCATTTCAAATTCTTGATTGTTTTTAAGCTGCGTACATTTGTGCACGTGTTTAATGTAAAGAATTGTCTCACATTCTGCAAAGGAATCTTTTCGAGACTTTGACGGATTCACGTTATTTAGGGCTGCCCTGCTCTCGTGATCTGTCCATTTTCAGGTTCTTGCAGCAGAGTTTGCGAAATAAGAGTCTCCAGATGTCGGACTACAAGATCGCGCTCCTGTGCAACGCTTATTCCACCAACTCCGAGTGCTTCACGCTGCCGATGGGGGTGCTGGTGGAAACCATCTATGGGAATGGAAACATGAGGATCACCCTTCCTGGGACCAACTGCATGGCTTCGGGCTCTGTCACCCCACTGCCGATGAACCTGCTGGACTCACTCACTGTTCACGCTAAAATGAGGTGTGGTGCTCACGATCAGCGTATATATATATACATATAAAAGATTTATAGGAGGGCGTTTTCTAGGAGTTCATTAATTTAGAGTGCATTCATCACACTTCAAACATTTTTTCCAAAAATATATTTTTTATGTTGCTATATGAAGTTTAATGATGTTTGCGATAATAGATCTCACTCCCTTATACTTGTATTTATATGCAGATATAATAAGATTAGATGGTCATGATTTAAATTGCCAGGCAAGTATTACGTATAGTAATTGTAAATATGAGGAATAGTGAGTATTAATACGAGAAGTGAATTTTAATGTTTCCCCACAACATTTTGTATTGATTTATGTTGCATAACCAGGTTAACTCGTACTGTGAAGGATTTGCTAGTGAAAATTATTATATGATTTTTTTAAGTGACTTGATATTTTCTGTATTTTAATGCATTGCAAAAGCAGACTTCTGCGACTGCAACAAAGCAGCACAGTGGAACATCTTCATGGACATATTGTCAAAGAATTTGAGGAATTTTCATAAGGAGTTGTGTGTGAAACGCTCCACTCTTTCAGAATCAAAGTATGGTTAGTAGCTGGAGTTTTTACAAAATGTATTTAGACAGCGTCTCAGCACTTTTGAAGTTTAATTTTCAAGAACCATAAAGTTTAGTTTCACTTTGAGGGGTAGAAAGAAGAAATAAAGTTTTGGCTCTTGAGCATTTTTCAAGTGTGCCTGGTGAAGGTTTCACACCAGAGGAAAGCTCCTTCAAACACTCAAAACACCTTATCTTTCTGCTTTCCAGTGTAAAATTAACCTTACTTGTTCCTTTCCAGCCAGTGTTCTCTGAGACAGCTCCCTGTTCAAACATTTATACTGTGTCTTTGGCTTCTTTTCTCTTTGGGTGAACAAAGTTAAAGACTTGAAACTTTTGAACAGCCTGTGAGATTTGTACAATTCGCAAGTACGACCTCATTTGGAATGTTATGTACTAAGAAGGTCATCCCAAAAGATGTTCCTTCTCTGGAAAGAGTCCAGAGAACAGCAACCAGATGCCTTCTCACCGTTCATTTTTTTTTTCCTCTGGCAGGATAGGAGAACTAACCCTTTTAGCTTTGAACAGAGAAATCTACAAGGGGACATGATTGAGGTATCCCATGTCCTTTAAAGACATTGACAAAGTCAACCCAGTCGAGTCCATTACAGTCAACACTGAAACATTAACCAGAGGACCAAAATGGAAACTTTTAAGGAAAGATGCATTTGAAACTGAGACCAAGAGGAGGCAGTTTTTTGCACAAAGGGTATAGGAAGCTAAAACTGATACCATGCTTTTTCTCAAGAAGTGGCTGGATTGGATCATTTTATTAATTAGTTACTTACAGTACAACCAAATGATGATAGATGAGCCAAATGGCTGACTCTCATTTGCTGCTTTTCTGCTGTTCTTATAAGAACTTATGATTGAGTCAGTGGCTGTAATAATGCTTTATTTCATCTTGTACTTTCAGAGGTACAAAATTCTGTTTTCTTTCATTATTACAGCCTCATTCACAGCATAGCCACAAGAGTGATCAAACTTGCCCACGCCAAATCAAGTCTAGCTCTGGCTCCTGCACTGGTGGAGACCTATAGCCGCCTGCTGGTCTACATGGAAATCGAATCTCTGGGAATCAAAGGTTTTATCAGTAAGTTCTGGGCTTTCTGGTTCTTATTCTGTTAATTCCTAAAACAATTTTTTGTAAAATGTGAATTTGCATAATTCTAGAAATTAATTTAGGCATTGTTCTTTTGATAGAAATATTCAATTTTTTTTGCTCAATGATTGACATTACAATGTTAGGGAAGTAGTGTAATACACTGTGAATGTAAAAATTGTGAATATCACATGTTTGTGTTAAAAAAAACACCCTTTTAGAATTTGTTTCAGCTAGCTTTTTTCTCGGTGGTAGAAATCCTGTTTCTCCCGAAGAAGGCTCCACAGCCGAAATGTTGTGTTTTCTCTATTCTCTTTTCAGCAGGGAATAATCCTATTACTTTTTCCTGTACAGCCTATGCATACTGACACAGCTACCCACCTGAAATCCTATTTCTGTGTTGGTAAATGCAGAAACACCCATGAACATAGGATAGCAAGGCTTTGATTGACAGGAAAGGTGCGATCAAGAGGTGCTGTTTCAATCGCACAGCATGCTCAGGTGTGTTTTGCATGCTTGCAGGCCAGCTGCTGCCCAATGTGTTCAAGTCCCACGCCTGGGGGATCCTGCACACGCTGCTGGAGATGTTCAGCTATCGGATGCACCACATCCAGCCCCACTACAGGGTGCAGCTGCTCAGCCACCTGCACTCCCTGGCAGCTGTGCCCCAGACCAACCAGAACCAGCTGCACCTGTGGTCAGTCGGCGCCGGGGGAGGAGGGGGGCAGTGGGGAAGCAGGAGGGGTGGTGGGCTTCCCGGACTTCTACAATTCAGCAGCATTTATGAGCATCGTATGCCAGTGAATGAATTTAATTTGATTGGCAAATGTGATGGATTACTTACTACAGAATGTGACATTGGCTTCTTATGTATAGCCAACAGCTTGGCTTCTTAACTGAGCTGTGTGGTATTGATAACATTTCACATTATTTCTGTGGGTTATAAGTACAGGTGAGGACTTTGAGCATTATCAATTTACTCAGTAACATAAAGGTATTGTAACTAATTGTAAATATTAGTCATAACGTCTAAATCTTTTGCATAACTGTGTCTTCAGTCATAAAAATAGATATACTGATGTTTTTCACCGCCTGCAATATCCTAATTTTGTTTCCCAAAGTTAAATTATACCTGTTGAATGTTATTTAAAAATATTGATCATCATCCTGGCTTCTTTTTGTTAATGAAAAATTGACAGGAAATGAAACAACGTTGTGTAATTTAAACTGAATATACCTGTGCATTTAGAAGGTCACACTTAGAGGGACTAAGCCGTGGTTTTATGCTCTATTAGATTAATATTCACACAGTCAGACATTTCTAAATTATATTTATATAATGCCTTCTCTGTCATCGAATTTCTCATGTGACACATTGTAGTCCTATTGGTACCTTTCATAGTATAATTTTGTGTTTAGGTTTTTGCTGAAGATGTCTCTCGAGAAACATTGCCCAAAGCCTTGATGCCTTGATGCCATTGAATTAATGCTTCTTGTATTGCAGTGTGGAGAGCACAGCTTTGAGGTTAATCACAGCCCTTGGAAGTTCTGAAGTCCAGCCCCAGTTTACACGCTTCCTCAACGACCCCAAAACTGTTCTCTCTGCCGAGTCTGAGGAGCTCAACAGGGCTCTTATTCTGACTTTGGCCAGAGCGACACATGTTACAGGTAGACCCTCGCGTGGGAGTATTGTTTTGTGCCATTCAGGTGCCTCTCGTACATGAACTTTCTTGAGTTCTGTATCTTCAGATGAGAAATCGAACTTCCAAGATGAAAAATCTGAGATTGTAATGTGGTACCCACGTGTTTCTGCCATCAGGTCTTGTGTTACCCATTACCACTATTCACTGGGATGATTGGAGAATTATCCTTGTTCTTGTTCTAGTCCAAGTTTACATCATCTTTAGAGCCTATGATAACAGTTTTTTTTCCTTTTATGTTGTGCTTCAGATTTCTTTACTGGCTCGGACTCGATTCAAGGCACATGGTGCAAAGACATCCTGCAGACGATAATGAGCTTCACCCCACACAACTGGGCTTCTCACACCCTGAGTTGCTTCCCAGCTCCATTGCAGGTATGTGGAGTTTCTTCTTGAATGTGTACAGTTGCAGCTGATACACTCTTTGCAGATATGATACATGTAGCACACATGCGGAGTGCTTGTTTGATTCATGCTGCTTAAAAATGCTTAAGAGAGAGAGAATGGTGACATGTTTTTTAATTAGCCATACAGACGAGGTCTCTAGTAACACCTTAAGAAGCAGACAGAACAAGATCAAGGACAATAGAATGAGAAATTTTGAATGTTTGTTTAGCAGAGGACCTAAATGAACAGTTATTGATAATGAATTATTATGTATTTCAGGCATTTTTCAGACAGAACAACGTGCCACAGGAGAGCAGGTTCAACCTGAAGAAGAATGTGGAGGAGGAGTACAGGAAGTGGAAGTCAATGACCAATGAGAATGACATCATCACCCATTTCTCCATGCAGGGCTCACCGCCTCTGTTCCTCTGTCTGTTGTGGAAGATGCTTTTAGAGACAGACCACATTAACCAGATTGGTTTCAGGTAACTGAACATATAATTGCATTGGTACAGTTGCAGAAGTCACCTGCAGTAGGGTTCATTTTTCGGTATGAGCTCCAACATTTTGTTCCCTTTCCTGTTTCAGTAATGTATAAATTCAGAATGTTCTAAAATTAGTGCATCTTCAGAGGGTAGAGCCTGTTGTCTACAGGCAGCATGGATGGATGCTTCCAGCGCCAGAGGCAGAAGGCATGTAATGCCCACAGGTCTGCCACTGGAGGCCACTTACTGTCCTTAGGACTTGTGCTCCTGTGTAAAGGTCTCCCCCCTGAGCAGTTAAGGTTCAGAGTGATGGTGCACTTGCATGTGGGGTGAGTTAGTGGGTTAGGTGGATCTATACCTATCTTGTGTGTCACTGGGGATGAGGAATCGGAGCATGACGGTAGGTGGCCATTGGGCCAGGTAGACCAGGGGCTCCTGATCCAGGGTCTGAAGGTCCCCTAAGCTTAATGACCTCATGGAAGCCTTTATTGAACTTATACATTCCTGGATTGGAATATTTGCAAGGTCTTCATTTTCTGCTCGGGTGGAAATGGAAGGTTTTGCTCATGCAGTGAAATAGCTGAAAGGCTAATCGCCACCGTGTTGAAGAGCTGAGAGCAGCAGTCAGGCAGTTCAGGTGAATCTGGTGACGAAGTCAGGAAAGGGTGGGCTTGTGTACCAGACAGCGGGGCTGGCACACAAAGTGGCAGGTGTGTACGTGCCTCCAGCACCAGGACTGGGAGGCAGTTCTCTTGTTAGGAACGGCTTTTCACTGGGTAAGTGTAGCCAGCAGCCATATCACCCTGCAACTCACAACTGGCAACCCATTGAAGCTCAGCAGGTGTGAGCCTGGTCAGTACCTGGATGGGAGACTTCCTGGGAAAAACTAGGGTTGCTGCTGGAAGAGGTGTTAGTGGGGCCAGCAGGGGGCGCTCACCCTGCAGTCCATGTGGGTCCTAATGCCCCAGTATAGTAATGGGGACACTATACTGTAAACAGCGTCGTCCTTCGGATGAGACGTAAAACTGAGGTCCTTACTCTCTGTGGTCATTCAAAATCCCAGGGCGTTTCTCAAAAAGAGTAGGGGTGTAACCCCGGCGTCCTGGCCAAATTTCCCATGCCTCCTAATAATCCCCCTCTATGAATTGGCTACATTACTCTGCTCTCCTCCCCACTGATATCTGATGTGTGGTGAGCGTTCTGGCGCACTATGGCTGCCGTCGCATCATCCAGGTGGGGCTGCACACTGGTGGGGGTGGAGGGGATCCCCATTACCTGTAAAGCGCTTTGAGTGTAGTGTCCAGAAAAGCGCTATATAAGTGTAAGCAATTATTATTATTATTATTATTATTATTATTATTAATATTATTATTATTATAAGTGCGATGAGCTGCCCCAGAAAGTGAGGGTGTCTAATATGTAGTAGGGGTCCAAGTGAACTAGACTTTTTTTTGTGCTTGTATGAAGTAAAGCCAGGAAATGTCCAGCAGAGTGCGGAGTAGTTTATGTGCAAACATCTGTGGGGGGAAAACACTCCATGTTTCTCCTATCTATCCTGAGGCCTTCTTCTCCGAAACTGTTTAGAAGGGAAAAAAAGCAGTATATAAATGAAGAAAAATGGGCAATTTTTGTTTCCCTGTCCATATATAATGGCTATTGTAAACAGCAGCTTTTGTCAA
Organism: Lepisosteus platostomus; assembly: GCF_059453375.1. NCBI lineage: Eukaryota > Metazoa > Chordata > Actinopteri > Semionotiformes > Lepisosteidae > Lepisosteus > Lepisosteus platostomus. Next base: position 77,879,742 of record NC_142613.1, on the reverse strand, counting down.
GGCATGATACACCTGTAGCTTGTTCCTTCGCTGTTCTACATAAAGAACAGTTTGCATGAGCATTCGAATTTTGATTTATATGGATCGTGCTCAAAATTGACATTCAAAGATAAATCACTGCCCTCTGCTGGAATTTAGAAAAGGTTGTTCATGGCTGTCCTTTATGTAGGCACTTTAACGTTCTGTATATTTTTTCAAAAAAGGCCATTTTGAAACACAAAACTAGCAGTTGTGCCTATTAAATCTCCCTTTAAAAGTTCAGTCTGTAGAAATTTTCTGTAAAGGTTGCATAACAGGTTGTGTTCCCTTGTAATTTATTTGATTAAACTTCTTAGCCCCAAGGGATTGTCTTATGGCAAGTGTACGTGAACGATTCTTATTTAATCACAGAACAGTTGACATAGCTTAAAGCCATGTTCTTTTTTATGTACAACTCTAGGGAGTTGTTGTACAGAATTACATGTAATTCTGATTTAAAAGTACTGTGGTAATGTTTCAAGGCCTGGCACTCTGGTTAATATTTTAATTGGTTTAATGCCTTTGGTTTTTCTGAACTATTTCTGGAGTGTCGCGTGTTTCCCCCTGACCTGTGTCGGCCTGCAGGGTCCTGGAGCGGATCGGAGCCAGGGCTCTGGTGGCGCACGTCAGGACGTTCGCCGACTTCCTCGTGTACGAGTTCTCTACCTCCGCGGGAGGCCAGCAGCTGAACAAATGTATCGAGATCCTCAACGACATGGTGTGGAAGTACAACATCGTCACTTTAGACCGGCTCATTTTGTGTTTGGTGAGCAATTCTACATCATTTTGTTTTTCATTCATGCTGAAAGGTGTTATGCCAACCCCAATACATGCATGAGTTCTATTAAAGTGTTTGATCAATGGCTACCACATTACAAACATGTTCAGGAAAAGGCTCGTTTTTCACTTGCCTGCCTTTTTAAGCGTGTGCATCTGTGCCAGCTGATCAGAGAGACGATTATGTCTGAGGGTTCATGTGGGAGAGGATATGACGCTTAATGGGCAGCGAGTGTTGGCCAAACCAAACATGGAGTTTTGAGGCTACATCTTTTAGAAATTCGAGTGCGAAATACAATACATATGGGCCCTTTTCATATTGGAAAAGAGGAATTGCAGGTGTATGAAGCATGGGTAACCAAAAGAGGGAACGCATGAGAGAGTATCCAGACAAAATGAAATCTGGAGGAGAACTGTGAGAAGAGTCTAAAAAAGTTCTCTTTCATTGAAAGATAAGTGTAATTCCACCTATTGTGTTTTATATAAGTAAAGACCTATTAATGAAGTTCAGCGGAATACCCATTTATTGGAAGGCTGCAAGCAACACAGCAAATAATCCTTAAACTTGAGGGAGTGGCACAGTGGAAGTGATGGAAAAAAACATTTAAAACTCTTTGGTTTCTGTAATCTTGTGCGTTTCTGGAGAAGGGCGAAATAGCACAGCTGGTACACATGTACCAGACAACAGAAACAAGGACAGAGCAGGAATGTTCTCTCAGATTAACTTAACTAGCTAACACGAAGATTCTTGGGAATCCTAACCAGTTTAGAACAACTATTACTTGAGTTAGTGACATTTTAAAAACATATCTTAGTACTTTTAATAGTCTTGAGAAATCAACTGTGTTGAGAATATCAAAACAACCGCTGTGGTAAATGTAAGACATACCTGTGACAAAACTTTTAAGCATTTAACACATTTTTAATTCATTTCTTTATTGCCATGTCAACAAAGTTGGAATTAGAGTTTTCCCCAGTGCAGGAAAAAAAACAGAACACAAATGAGACTTACACAAACACAGTACATATTATTCTGTCGATCGAAGGTCTGTTCCACTTACATTTATGTTCACTCCCATGTGATAGTTGCAACATTCAAGATCTCCATGTTTAGGTGCCTTGTAGCCTCTAGACAGGTGCTATTTAGGAAACAGGCAGGACTATGTCTGATGCTCCCCAAAGGGAGAAGTCTAAAGGGGGAGCTGGCGGGAAGAAAGGGGTCTCTGGACACCTTCTTAGCTCTCGGTTGGACCTGAACGTCTTCAGCTGTTGTTGGGAGCACAGCATTCGATGGGGCTCCCTCATGATGAGGCTGGTGTTAACGTCCCACTTCACAGAGTGTCAGATGGCCGAGACATGAAACTTGAAGGAGTCAAGTTACTGACTCCATTACTGACATTTGGCAGCAGATCACCTCCTCCCCTATGAAAGACCACCAGCGACTTTTTAGTCTTACCAATGTTAAGCTCCAAATGATTGTTACTGCATCCCTTGTCCAGTACACTGCCCTCACTTCTATGTGCTGTATTTCTCAGTATTGCAGATATAGCCCACAACAATATGTAACCAGTACTAGAAATCTATTTCTACATCTGTATTGTCATTGTATAATTCTGCATAGTGGATTTTACATCTGCACATACCTGATTTATATGTTTACAATTCCAGGAGCCACGTTCACCTTCACATACAGTACATTATCCTCCCGCAAGTCCGGAGAAGGTGAATTACTGCACAGAATAGGACGTCAGGTTTGTGTTCTTCTTCTCCAGGCCATGAGAAGCCATGAAGGTAACGAGGCCCAGGTCTGCTACTTCATCATTCAGCTGCTGTTGCTGAAGCCCAACGACTTCAGGAACCGAGTGAGCGACTTCGTGAAGGAGAACGCCCCAGAACACTGGCTGCAGAGTGACTGGCACACCAAGCACATGAACTATCACAAGGTGGGATAAAAATAACATTGTCTCTGCACCAAAAATAAGAACTGTGCGCTGCAGGATCTTAAGAAAATTCCCTGTGGTGAGCCTGGAAGAATATCTGTTTAGCTGAGATGAAAGTGTTTATTGTACTGAATGCCCATCTGTCACTGCTTTCCCTGATATGCTTTTGAAATAATTCAGTATATTGTTCAAAGATGACTATTAGATTAAAATAGAAATGGCTTTGATCTGTGTGTCCTGTTAAATTGTACCATGCTTTCAGATTTTTTATGCTCTAAGGTTGAATTGAACTAATGTACATTCTAAACTCGTATCTGAGAATCAAAGACTTATTGTGGTTCTCCTCATAATACATTTTAAGAGAGAAGGCTTATGTGCAGCATGCCAGAGTGCAGCTCTGATAGGAATCATTTTTATTCTTGGTGGGTTGGAATTTTTTTCTGTCCTTCTTTAGTTTTAACTCACACAACAACATGGCCACATCAGGCAGCTGTCTGTTAGATGAATGTGGTTCAGAGGCAACATTTACTAGCAGACAGCAACACAAAACCTGACTCTGCTTCTAGGGGAGCTTGTAACAGTGCTCATACAGCACAACAGTTTCAATCTTTAACTCTACAACAAAGCACATGGCTCTTTGTTTTTTATGTTAAGGGGACTGTAGTCAACATCAATTTCAATCCCTTTCTGTGCAGATCTTTAGTTCTAATCAAGTTAATGCTGACTTTCATTGAGGACTCTGCATGATTACAATTATTTAATTTTAGTTCTGTCAATCACTGAGACGTACTGTTTCCAATTAACTTCATTTGATATTTCTAAAAAGAAGTAATGTTATAACCCCCTTTTCCTAATTTAGTAGCAGCTGTGGCTAACCACTCTTTGGTTTGCCAGGACTGTGGATTTTTTCACCTCATGACATTTCTAGGCTCAGAAATGTAGTTACTATTTACATTATTTTATAGGTTAACACAGCCACTGCTGTGTATACCAGCAGATATCCTCATAATGCACAATGGTTATTGGCTGAGATTTTGGGATATATAATTTATTAATCATTCAAGATTGATGGTTGAAGGTAACCTTTTAAAATGCCCTTTGTCAGTATTTCCCCATAGCTTATATCCCATCGCAGATAGTTAACTTTCTGTCCTCGTTTCATCTGTGATTAAATGTGACTGGAGTGAATAAGGAGGGGTGTTTTTGCAGTGAGTTAATTTAATATGAACTGACTGTCTTTCAACAGAAGTACCCCGAGAAGTTGTACTTCGAAGGCCTGGCAGAGCAGGTGAATCCACCTGTACAGCTGACACCCCAGTACCTCCCCATCTACTTTGGGAACGTCTGTCTGCGATTCCTGCCTGTGTTTGACATCGTCATACACCGGTTCCTGGAGCTCCTGCCCGTGTCCAAGTCTTTGGAGACCCTTTTGGATCACCTGGGAGGCCTGTACAAATTTCACGGTGAGGTCTGCTTCGAGAAACGAGTTCAGATTCCTTGTTGCGCTGGCATAATAAAATCTCAATGGTCCACGATCACAGCCTGTTCTTGAAATCGCCCTGTCTTTTATTTAAAGATTTGGCTGGTCTTTTTTTATTATTTCTGATTTCTTTAACCTGCATTAAGTAATTTTACTTTTTAGCAGTGATGTTACTTTTCGGTTGGTACTGCAGTGGTTACTGCTGCTGAGGTAGCCGCTCGTGGCCTCTAGACAGGTGCTGTTTAGGAAACGAGCAGGACTGGGTGTGATGCTTTGAACCCCCCCCGCGCTGGCGGGATGAAAGGAGTCTGCGGACACCTTCTTCAGCTGTCGTAGGGAGCACAGCATCCGATGGGGCTCCTTCACGATGAAGTACGCAGCAGGAGGGCTGGACATCGGTGATCAGAAAGGATGTTCTCCCATGTGTTTCCCCCAGATCGCCCCGTGACGTACCTCTACAACACCCTTCACTACTACGAGAGGCACCTCCGCGACCGGCCGCACCTGAAGCGCAAGCTGGTTCACGCCATCATCAGCTCCCTGAAGGAGAACCGAACGCCGGGCTGGTGCCTCAGCGAGACCTACCTGAAGTGCGCCATGAACGCGCGCGAGGACAGTCCGTGGGTCCCCGACGACACTTACTACTGCAAGCTGATTGGCCGATTGGTGGACAATATCCTTTTGTGCGTTTAATTAGCTGTTAGCATCACGTGTATCCAGTGGTGGTGGAGGGGGGAGAATAATGCCCTTTAAATTGTGTCGTTCTCTGTTCGGCATCCTCATGAATAAGCTTAGAAGGGTAAAGGTTCATGTTGAAATAGTGTTTAGTGGTGTAGTTTAGTGGGTACAGGAGGTATTCATCTGTCAAGCTGCTGTGGGAGTGAGAGCCTAAATTGGGAGTGACACGGGTCCGCGGGTGACTGATGCTCTGTTTCACCCTTTACAGGCTGACGGCGCATTTTCTTCTGATTTCTGTCACGTGCAGTTTAGTTCTTATGTAAGCAAGGACAAAGTCGATGCAGTCCCTGTCTTTCTGTTAAATCTGCACTTCGTGCGGACATGTGGGAACTGTTTTTTCCAGATTAAAAGATTAATTGCATCTTTTAAAATCTGGAATGCAAACAGTGGATAGTAGTTTACCATACAATGTCTAGCGTCGATGACTTGCTGTTTCACAAAACTTTTGGGGAAAAAAAATGCAATTATTACTGAAGATGAAAAGATTGAGCACAGCCTTGATTGTAGCGATTGAATTTTTAAGTCTTCAAGGCAAATAACATTAAAGAAGGTATTTTTTGCATTGATTGCTTTGCAACATGCTGCTTATAATTTAATCCTGAGAGAGTGTACAAAAGGTTCGCTCAATTATGTTGATGAGGCTTCTGTTCAGTATTAAATACCTAAAGGTTAGATGGAAGTAAAGGTAATTGCAACATAATTATAGGCAATTTTGCACTGACGTGCTGGTGTCTTTGCTTGTGTCCAAGTTGTGATGTTTAAAAACTTTTCGCTGTTCAGAAGCTAAGATCTCCCTTAACAAGCATGCCACCTATGGCTGGCAAGTCCCCCGGCCCCTTCCCGAACTGCGACTGGAGGTTCAACGAGTTCCCGAACCCGGCGGCGCACGCCCTGCACGTCACCTGCGTGGAGCTGATGGCCCTGGCGGTCCCGGGGAGGGATGTGGGCAACTCCCTCCTCAACGTGGTGCTGAAGAGGTGCGCCCTGGGCCCAAGGCTCCGCGGTTCTCACAGCTGGACGGTCCCTTACAGGCCGTCGGCCGCAACGCTGTCTTGATAGCGGCTGTGGGGCATTTTATAGGTTTATAGATGAATCAGAAATAGTATAAATAAATATTGACCTCTGTAAAACTTGTCTTCACAGCCAGCCACTCGTGCCAAGGGAGAACATTACTGCCTGGATGAACGCCATTGGGCTCGTAATCACGGCCTTGCCTGTAGGTGTTCTCGCTTCTCTTACAACAAAAGACTGTCATGGAGACTTGCGTTTTCATGGGCCGAGTGGAAGTAACGCAGTTCACGCCGAAGTTCACATTGAGCGGAAAATATGCTAGTGTCACGGCCCTGTCTTTCGTTACTTATTGTGATTGAAAATAGTAATTTTAGGGTCTTGACTTGAAGACGAACTTGAATTTCTGAAGCATATTGTCAGCATGATCTTAATTTGAAAGTAATTGCAATTACATTTTAAATCTAATGCTTGTACTAATCAGTAATATTCATTATTTAATTTGTCCTCCTCATAAATCCAAGAGATCTTAGTAGAATAGTGTTGGGTTCAGCAATTTTGCAGATATGCTCAGTTTCCAGGGGAGGAAGTCTGCCAGGCTGACTTAATTCAGATTGGGCATGTGGCCATGAGTGTTGATCACATTTAGATTTCACATTCGAAAAAGGGTCACGTTTGTAAAAAGAGACACATATCATCTCATAGTTGCAAAAAAAATGCAATGCTGTGTATTTTTAAAACCTTCTCTTATGTATTTTTTGTGCACACATTTTAATTTTCATGTTTCAAAACAAATAACAGAACAACAAGCAACATTTCTCTCATAAAACACCCTCTCATATTTCCCCACCCTGATCAGAATTCTCCCCCCTGCCAAAAACACCCCAGAGTGAAACTGTAATACAGTGTAACACACACCTGACATCGTCTACAGCAGCGTGCCATGCCTTCACAGTGTTAAAATACGCCCTCTGGATCACAGTGGGTTATCTCGCGAAGTCAGGCAGGTGTGTGAGCTTCTTGCCGCACAGCAGCACGTCTCACTGGGCGGCCTGTGTTTCAGGAGCCCTACTGGGTGGTTCTGCACGATCGCATCGTGAGCGTGATCAGCAGCCCCACGCTCACCTCCGAGACCGAGTGGGTCGGGGAGCCCTTCCAGCTGTTCGACTTCACGGCCTGCCACCAGTCCTACTCGGAGATGTACTGCAGCTACGTCCTGGCGCTGGCCCACGCCGTGTGGCACCACTCCAGCATCGGGCAGCTGTCGCTCATCCCCAAGTACTGTCTGTGTCTCTGTCTGTGTCTCTGTCTGTGTCTCTGTCTGTGTCTCTGTCTGTGTCTTCCTTTTTCTCTTGATTTTTTGTTTTAGTAATGTGGATGCACTGCAGCGTATGATAATATATGTGCATGTCTGGAATGCATGCCTTTTCATAAACTGGATAGACTAAAGTGTGAATATTAATGTGCATGTAACATTTTCTGCTAAAAAAATTCAATCCCATTAAGGCAAACTATTTTTGTACAGTTAGCATTTGCATGTGCAGAATTTAAATAATTTCGACTTTCACTTTATATTACATTTTTCATTACTGTGGATGCTTCCTCATAAGTCAAGAGCATCCATCTGTTTAGACTTCAATAATTCTGATATCGACTTTTCAGCTTAGTAGATTGCAGTTTCATATGTGGTGGCCAGTTATGATCAAAACTCAAAAACTCTTTTCACATGCCTGCTTCTGTGCTGTGGTCACAACATGGTATAGTGCAAACTGAAGCAAGTACACAGTGCTCCTACACATATCTTATGGCTCAATTATATATTCAATTTTCAGCATTACCAAATACCAAATTCTTACATATTTTGTAGGAGGGTTCTGACTTGGGTAGAGGATGTAAGTGTGGAAAGGACAATAGTTTATTTATATTTTGCTATTAGCCAGCTGTTATATCACCCTGCAACTCACATCTGGCAACCCACTGAAGCTAAGCAGGTGTGAGCCTGGTCAGTACCTGGATGGGAGATTCCTGGGAAAAACTGAGATTGCTGCTGGAAGAGGTGTTAGTGGGGCCAGCAGGGAGCGCTCACCCTGCAGTCTGTGTGGGTCCTTAATGCCTCAGTATAGTGACGGGGACACTGTACTTTAAAAAGGCTCCGTCCTTCGGATGAGATGTAAAACCGAGGTCCTGACTCTCTGTGGTCATTAAAAATCCCAGGGCGTTTCTCGAAAAGAGTAGGGGTGTAACCCCGGCGTCCTGGCCAAATTTCCCCTTGGCCTTTACCAATCATGGCCTCCTCATAATCTCCATCTATAAATTGGGCTCATCATTCTGTTCTCCTCCCTACTGAGAGCTGGTGTGTGGGGAGCGTACTGGTACGCTCAGGTGGGGCTGCACACTGGTGGTGGTGGAGGTGAGTCCCCATGGCCTGTAAAGTGCTTTGAGTGGAGTGTCCAGAAAAGCACTATAGTACGAGGAATTATCATTGCGTTCTGCGCTGATCTGAATGCCTGCCTCTTGCCTTGTTCCCAGGTTCCTTTCCGAGGTGCTGAAGCCCCTGGTGAAGACGGAGTTCCAGCTGCTCTATGTGTACCACTTAGTGGGGCCCTTTCTGCAGAGGTTTCAGCAGGAGAGGACGAGGTGCATGCTGGAGGTACCGTACAGTCACCCCACGTTCCTCAGGCCATCAGTCATCCTGTCAGTGATAATGGTCACCACGCTCGATTTCAGCTGTTCTTTTCTGCAGAGAAAATATATGCCATTAGTACATTTAACTGTGATAGTACTTTGAACTTCAGTGAGGTATTTCGCTTGATTGGTAGGAGTCCTGTCACAGTAAGACGCTCCAGTAAAATGATGTCCCTGCACTCAGACCTGGGTGGATGAATGGAGGAGTCTCTCTTGATTGCATATTTGATTGTTCTTGCCATCAAGAACAATACAGTCTGGAGTCGTACACAACAAGATAAATTTTAACTGATCTTAGTTTACTGTAGCAGGTTTTTTTCTTATGCTCACAAATTATTCTTTACTATTTTTATAAATCGTTTATTGTGACATTCATTGACATTGGAAAGTAAATTATCCTCTGCACTCATCTAGCCTATTGCTATCTACAGTACCTGTGGCTAGTCGTTTCTTCTCCTGCTCCAAAGAAATACACACGTGCTGATTTGTTCAATTTTCTCAGAACAGATAACGCTTCAGAAATGCCAGTGAAAATGTTGAAGTGTGCGTAGCTGGAGTTGCTTGACTGGCTTCAGACATCAAGAGGTTGATACATCTCTCAGCTGAGCAGTAGTTCTGCTCCTTATCCCATTTTCTAGGGCTTTGCAATGGGAAAATGGACTATTGATTTAGATTAAAGGAAGGATTACTTTTAGGCTTAAACTGAAAATCCATTTATACTTTAACCTTCACTACTTTTGTCAGTTTCTTCATTTCAAGGCCCAGTTTTGTATGTTAAAGGAGATTCTGTTCTTACCGATTTCATGATCCTCGAGTACCTCTAGGGTTGTAGTCTCTCAGTTTAATTTACTCCTCACCCATTCTTACTTCAAAGGTAGTTCAGCATATCATGATGCAGTTTGAGGAATGAATTGAAGTCATGTTAGATTTTTAAAAGTGAATTTTGCTCTAGGTTTCTAATAAGTGAGAGTACATCATCCTTTGAGCAACGTATTAATGTGTCAGTTTGGCGATGATACACTTCTGAGCACTTTTCAAGAAGCAGCTAGCTTTACTCATTAACTTCCCTTCACTTTGATCATGCAAGTGACCTTTGTCCGTTTTGAAAAGGGAACCGTTATTTGTCTTGACTTGATCTTCTCAGATTGGGGTGGCATTCTACGAGATGCTCCAAACAGTCGACCAGTACAGCAAGCATCTCTTTTACATGGATCCTGTGTGTGACTTCCTGTACCACGTCAAGTACATGTTTACGGGAGACAGCGTGAAGGACCAAGTAAGCAGATGACGTTTTACATCAAATAAAAACTGTAAAAGCTGATTAATGTCTGAATTAAATTAGTATTTTTCTGTCATAGATGACCTATTCCTTGTGTATCTGCAACCATATACCGGACTGCCTGTTCTGTGTCGCCCAGTTCATGAGTTGTTGCGTTTCGTTTTTATAGAATTTCCTAGTCTTTCTGGTTATATTTCATAAGAACATAAGAAATGTTGCAAATGAGAGGGTGCAGTTGGGCCTATCTAGCCTGTTTAATAGTTAGTACATACTGTAACTGGATCTCACCCTGCCCTTTCTCGGTAGAAGCCAGGATATGGACTTCAGCTACATGGGTGTGTGTCTTGTCCACACTCCCACAACACTTTGTGTAAAGAAGTGCCTCCTGTTCTCAGTTTTAAATGCACCTTCCACATAGTTTCCACCTGTGCTCTCCAGCAGAAATCCACCAGGTTTCCTTTGAGCTGCCATTGCATTGATTTCCAAGGTGGAGCCCGTCGTCGGTCCCCAATATTGTAATTTTTTTTCCCCCCACAATGTTCCTTTTCTTTCTTTGCCCATTTTTCAGGTGGAAAAGATCATCTGCAATCTGAGACCGGCTCTGAAGCTCCGTCTGCGCTTCATAACCCATATCAGCAAAATGGAGCCTGCAGCCGCCCCCCAGCCCGCGAGCGTGTCGTCCCCAGCCCCGCAGTCTGCACAGGGGCCGGTCAGCGCGCCTCTGTCCGTGGCTCAGTAGGGCCCAGCCCCCCAGCATGCACAGGGGCCGGTCAGCGCGCCTCTGTCCGTGGCTCAGTAGGGCCCAGCCCCCCAGCATGCACAGGGGCCGGTCAGCGCGCCTCTGTCCGTGGCTCAGTAGGGCCCAGCCCCGCAGTCTGCACAGGGGCCGGTCAGCGCGCCTCTGTCCGTGGCTCAGTAGGGCCCAGCCCCCCAGCATGCACAGGGGCCGGTCAGCGCGCCTCTGTCCGTGGCTCAGTAGGGCCCAGCCCCGCAGTCTGCACAGGGGCCGGTCAGCGCGCCTATTGCTATCTACAGTACCTGTGGCTAGTCGTTTCTTCTCCTGCTGCCCAGTGCTGCCCGGACCCTGGGGGGACACTGGACATTCAGAGCGGGGGATTTCCCCAAAGGACAGGGCAAACCGTTCCGGAAACGCAAACCTTTTTTTTTTCATTTTTGTATTTAGCCCTTTTTTGGGGTGTAAAGTCTTTTCTGCGCTACAGATGACGTATATTGATAATAAATTCTTGTCTTCGACCCAGAGTTGGCTCCAGTTAATCAAGGATGATGTCCTCAGAAAATTCATTATATAGGCATCATGTAAATGCTTATCTAATTGGCTGTGATGGAGATAGATGTGTGCCTGTTATGTGTAGATATGCAGTTCTACGGGATTGTTGTGTAAAACATGTTTAATATGACATGATTCTGAAGTGCCCTTGTTTCTAAAACAATCTTTTGAGTGCAAAGAATTATCAGTAATTCATTGCTTTTAATTTTGCTGATGTACTTTCTAATTCCCCTTCAGATGTGCTGCTCTCAGAGTGGCATTTTTAAAATAGTGCCCCAGTTTCACATGACTCATTTTATGAGCAGTGTATTTTTGAGGCAGATATTTTTTTTTATATATGATGATGCTATTGTGAAGGACATGCTTGCTAAAACTTGTTTTACAAAATATACTCATAAGTACTTGGGGATTTTTTCAGGCTTTTAGGAATACTGAGATGCTCAGTACACACCATTTATACACCAAACTTCATTTGATTACAGCTGTCCGTGACGGATAAGACCATGTTTAACAGTGCAGGAACAGCACTGCAAGCTCTGTGCAGACATCCTTATTGTAAGTGCATTTGCACTGACATCAAACTTTTAATTTAAAGGTTTGTGGTTATTATGAGACTGAGATATTTCTGTCAGATCACAGTAAGGTCAGGTCTGATTAAATTATTCAAAATAATTACTGGTACTTAAAGTTAACTACATGTCCGGATTATAATTGTGCTTATAGGTGCACCAGGGAAAATTGAATCATTCCTTGGTGACAATTACTGTACATGCAGTACCCTCAAAGTATTGGATGGCAAAAGTCAGAACTTATTTTTGCTTTATGGTCAAGCCAATTGTATTTGTGACATAAGATGAGTGTTTTATTTCTGGTCACTTTCATTCATGCATTGGATCACAATAGAACACAGACATACCGTGTGCTTTTCTAGTCATTAAAGTCACGCATTTTGTTCAGACATGAGAATGATGTAGTACAGGAACAACTGATGTGCTTTTATAATATTTCAAACTATGTATTTATACACTTTCTACCAATAAAACCTCATAGTTCAGGGGTCCTGAACCTGGGGCACCAGCACCTAGGAGATTTCTCATATTTGTATAAGCTGAACTTAATTATTTAATAATAAATTGACTAGAACTGGTCCTGTTTTAATCAAACTTAAAGTTTTGGGGTGATATTGAAGAAGAGTAATGTTGATGAATCATGCATACCTTGATTTCACATTTATCGCAGATTGTCATGGCACACAGAGACCTCCAAGTCTCTCCTGAGGGACGTTTCTTTGCCATGCCAGGATTTAAACCATCAAAGCTGAAAGAGCTTTCTTCTATTCACTGTGGTCTTGAGGTACTGTATTTCAACAGAAAACTGCTTGATTTGAGGCATCAGGACCTTGGATTTACTCCAATGCAAAAAAACATGTCTAGAAACCGTACAAAGTCATGTTTTCGTTTTAAAAAAACTAAGAAACTGCAAACTATCAGAGAAACTTTTGTTGAGTCTTGTGCAATGAAAATTGTTCAGCTGGTACAGTATGTGGTAAAGAACAGTGAAAGAAAATCAAAGTTCCTTAAATGATGTTCTCAAATTGCCAACATGTCTTCAAAATTCTAAAACAGGTTATTGAAGAGAATACACAGTGCAGTCAGCTGCTCGTCTTTATTTGGTGGACAGCTATGAAGGCCAGCACTTTCTTGAAAAAGTAAAATGTTTCTTTGCCAAGTGTTGGCAATGAAGACATGTTGGCAATTTGAGAACATCATTTAAGGAACTTTCTTTCACCATTCTTTAGATAGATACTTTATTGATCCCGTGAGGGAAATTGCAGAATTGCGAATGACTTGATGATGATGAGGTGGGGGCACAGGAGTCGGGAGTAGCATCCACACACAGGTGGTGTGAATATGAATAAAAAGGGATCCCTCACGCGTTTTCTTCTGTGTGCTGGTGACCACAGATGACCAGTTGTGATGCTGCCAGCACTGGAGGGACCTGCTAGATGTCGCCACAGCCAGGCAGCACAGGTCTGTGACGTAGACGCCATCAGGAAGTCACCCAGTGGGTTTTATGGGAGTTGTAGTTCTTAAGATAACGCTACAGCTGTGCGCAATCATAGTTTTTATACCCATCCGCCCTGTGACTGACATCTAACCTTTGGGTGTTGGCAGGCAACATGTATTAGCTACTGTTTGGCATGGATAAGCTGTATGAGTAGCCAACTTCATACATGCGAGGTCCCTGAACCATCAAACCATTATTGAATTTATTTAATGTTACTCTTGTCTTCCATAGGTTGTGTGAACTATCACCCTATTTCCTTTGATAGCCACTAGTATGTCTCCTTAGGCTGTTTTTCTCTACAGTCACTAGACTGAGAGATTTTAAAGAGAAAAAACAGTAAAAAGGGTAAGATGTACTTCAAAATAATTGAAGGTGTGTTTAAAGAGGTTGAATAAAAAGAATAATAATGAGCCATCAATGACAGATTTGTTTTGTGAGATGTCAAGGTAGAATTGGACAGGAGTAATAACTGTACCTGAGTGTATCTTCAAGTGTGTATTAGGGTTCAGAAATAGTAAGAAGAGTTTTAGAGGTTTTGTTACAGGAATAAAAGCAAGACAGTTATTGTCATGATGGTCCTATGACTTTCACAGCCTTGTGTTTCAGACATGAATGAACTGGCATCACTGTAAATTATACAAACAGAGAAGATGATTAGGATTAGGATTGTGTGCTACTCGCTGAAGCACTGCAGTTCTGCGGACCCTGAATATGGAATCTGTTCATAGTTTTGATTTTAATTGCCTGTGTTATTTATTAAATAATCCAATTAGTATATTTTGCTGCTCTGCCTTTGCTAACTTAAAAATCCTTTTGCCAGATTAGATTTTAAAATGTAACACCTCACTTGTATCCCCTCCCCTTGAAGCAGATATTATCAATTTATGCAGTTATGTGAGGTCATTAAAGCTTTCAAACTGCTTTGTGTAATTTGAAAGCATTTTTTGTGTATATAATAAAAACTTCAATTTACATCCAGGTCTTATCCATGGCTAACAGAGAGTGCAAGACAGGACTGCAACCTTGATGAAAATCTAGCCCAGTGCAGCCTGTCTGTGTAACGAGGAAGGAGACCAGAGCTCCCAGAGAACACACAAACACTGGAATCGAACCCAGGTCCAGAGAATAAAACGTAGGAATAAAATGTAATATATTGTAACGAATACTCCACTGAGCGTAACAGGGATCTTGACTGCCGGGCTGAAGACGGTCTTCTTTAGCTCAGCCGGTAGTACCCTGTTGAGCGATGCTGGAGACCTGGGTTTGAGCCCATGCAGTGAGGGATGAACTGGGGTGGGAGCGGCGAGGGCACAAGCTCAAGAATCCGAATTCGCTACATTGGTGTCAGCAGTGGGATGGAGTGGAGCCGCGCGGTGAGAGGCTACAAATGGCTACGAAAGACCTTAACATTTACTGTAGTTTGATCCTGCAAAGCTTCTTTGCTGTTTTGGAATACTAGTGCCAGTTTTGAAGTTTTAAAGTTGGAATTGTGAAAGTAATTTTTAAGACCTCAGAAATATAGAGCTACCAGGTAAACTACCTATCATTGTATTCATAGAAAGGTTAATAAACTCTGATTTTTATTAACATTTTTATTACAAATATGTTAAGAATAAAGAATCTAAGAAACAAAGGAGTGGAGGCTGTTCAGCCCATCTAAGTAGTTTTGCAGAGTGTAGCAGCAGAGTTTATCTGAAAATATATAGTATCAGGAAGCAGAAGCAAAAAATATCAGCTAAATGCAAACTTTTTTACTTTGCTTCCTGAAAGAAAAGAAGAGTTTGGTAGTTTGTTCATGTATAATCTGCATTCCATGTGATTTAGTTATTTGGGGATAAGGAGGTTTTTTTTAACCTTCAATGTAATCTTTTTTCTCCATGATTTTCTCCAGACTTTCTCTGAGGGAAGGACTTTAATACATAGTCTGGTAGCTGTGCAGTACAGATTGTCCTCAGATACATCAGCCAAACTGTAAAATGCTGTTTTTCTAGATTAGTATTAACGATTTCCAAGAGAAACAGCTCAATTGATTTTTAATTCCATTCAGAAACTAAAGATGTTTTTGTGTCCCTTTCTTAGTGGTTAGGGTAATAAATATGAAACCCCAAAAGCATAACAAGAGAAACCTCAGTTTTCTCTGGCACATGTTGTATAAGGGACTCTATACCTGTGTAGCAGCAGACGCAGAGTGACTCAGAATCATATGAATATGAAGGCTCTGCTGACAGAATAAATGCTTTGGCTTTGAAAAACAGCAGATTCATGTGGTTGGTGTTCCAAATTTTCACTTTAGGAGGAATAGATATAAATACTGGTCGCTCAACTGAGAGAGATTTTTTTAATCATTCTACACAACATTATTTTAAGTCTTTTATAAAAAAAATATTGTGGGCACTGTCTTCAACTAAGCAAATGAATTTATGTCGTTTTATAATTCAATTGTTAGTAATTTAAGTAAATGTTCTAGTCGCCTAATGTCCTTGGTGGGTTTTTTTGTGCATTTTTAATATTATGGCTTCAGCTCTATTATCTTTCAAGTTTAATGAAAAAGCAATACAGTCACAATATATAGGAGCTTTAATATTATTATTTCTATTATATTATGTACCAATTATTGGGACACAAAATATTCATTAAAATTATACATTGTTTAATTCAGTTTTATACAGAAGGCTCTGCTGTGAAAAGTATATGTTTAAACCAGTGCATGCTTTTGAATCAAGATAATCCTCTATCATAAAAGCACTCATTCCAGTGCAAAGTTTGGTCATAAAATTGTAGTTTGCTTATAATATAAGATAAATATTATCCAAAAGGAACTGTGCTGACTGTGTATATTGAGCATAATGAAGTTTTCAGATGGTATTGTGCCTTTAAAAGCTTTTCTCCTGACTGAAACAAAAGTGTGTATTACATACTGTGCTATAGGTGTTTCTTTTTAATCTTCTTAGGCAAATTTAAAAAAATATATTGTATAAATAAAAATCTAGTTCTATAAACTATAATTCAAATTGTACAATGTAGATCTTTGTATAAGATGAAATAATATTGATAAATTCTCATCACTGTTGTTTTTCTACCCAAAATGTGCCAATATAAATACAAACCAGCCCTTCTCAAAAGATTTACAGCACATTTCAGGATGGGCTCCTAGCGTCTGAGCTTTACTGGGTGATTCAAACACAAGCCAAACAAAAGGAGGTACAGAGAGAGAAGACCCAATTCCCCCGGAGCTGTAACTACATACAGAGATTACCCTGTCTCCATACCAGGGCAACTAAACCTGGGCTTACTCAAACATTCACACGAAACATAAAGACATAACATGGAATGTGCCGCTTATCACTGCCTGGGTCTAATAACTCAGATATCCAGTGAAACAAAGAAACCTCTTTTTTGTATGAAAAAGGAGCTTCTCTGCAAATTAATGCCAATGTGAGCATTTAAACATACTGTACATCAATAAATTATAAAAAGGATTCCGCTGATAAAGTCTTTAGTTACTTTCCCTCTGTATCACTCCACTGGGGCAATCTACCACAATACATTGATTCAATAAAAAAGTTCAATAAAATGATTCAATAAAAACTCACATGTTAGTCACTGACTTGAAAACAGAAGTCCACCAAGGCCTATTATACAGACTACAGCTGCATGTATTTAAATAGGGGGGTTAATCATTGATTTTTTGTAAGCATGTTTAAATAGAGTTTTGATTTTTTTGAAATAGATCTTTTTGCTTTTATTATTCTGATGGCATATTCCACTGGTACAAAACGAGGAGAGCTCTAGCTGTGAATCAAGAACATCTACAATTCCACCATTAGCCATACAGCTCTCTTGAATCTTGTGACATCCTGCCTTGTTTATCTCAGCCCGTTGTTCTACCTGTTCACTGACGAGCATCGTCTAGAGGGGTTTCTCACTGCCGGCTCCTACGCCACTTATGTGTCAGGGCAATGAAAGCTGACCATACATCTGTAACTAGCAAACAACATGATAATCATTCACATTTGTGTGGACTACTGAAATGGAGTTTATAAACGGATGTTCCTATACTGTATAAACAGAGGTGGAAACATTTTAATCTTCTTATTTTTTACGTACTTCTACTCTGTTCTGTGAGCTATGCCAAATTTTGGTGTATAAAATCAGTACTAAGTTGTTTATCACAGATGAGAGTTTCATCCCACAGAAAGCCTTTAATACTATTATTACCAATTCATGAAATTGCAGGTTTTCAAAAGCTTACAGTGACCATTGTAATCTGCAGCTTGAATAACAATGACAGAAATCTAGTGGAAAGTGGAAAGTATGACAGCCTAATTTGCATAGTAATTTTCAGCTTCTTTTAAGTTCTTTGAAAACTTCAAAAAGACACAGGAAAGGAACAAAAAAGACCAGAGAAAACTGAGACAAGAATATAAGAGAAATTTGGTTTGAAGTGAATAAGGGGAATAAATTCTAGACTAGTGGGTACACAATGTTCAGGGGCGAGAATGAAGGAGTGGAGAGGTACTAGTAGGGGTAACTCAAAAAGGTACAGAGGCAGAAGAATTTAAAATAATATGAATGTTTAAGGATCCAACTCCAGAATAAAACAACAGGAGATATTGTGTCAGGCGTGTGCTACAGATCACCCAACTCAACTTTATTTACAATGAAATAGATCTGCACGTAGCAAGGGGGAGGTCATCTGACTCAAAATTGCTGTTTTCCTTACATACACAGGGACAGGCCAATTGCTACCTCAAATCCTGAAGCTGAAGTGAATGATATGGTTACTGACTCCTTTCTTGTCCGCCAACAAGGGAAAGTGCTTTAATCTGATCTTCTTTAGTAACCAAAACAAAGTGGAAAGGGTAGAAGTAAAAATCTGTTCACTTTTGACAAATATTTTAAAACCCTTCTTTTAGATTGGTAGTCTAGTTATCATTTAAGAAAAGCAGACTTTAGAAAATAAAGAGACTCTTATAAAGAGAAATTCAGGAAATTTACAGAAAATGAAGGAACACCACTGGGGTAAATTTGAAAGTGAGTCAGAATGCATAGCTACACGGTAGAAGATGCACAGGAGAAATGTGAACCAAAGGTCTAGAGAACACACTTTAGGACTTGCCTATGGTTCTTGGCAAAACAGTGGTTAGTAGTACACAAATCATGAAGGTTTAGAATAACTGAGAGAATTACAGCTATTGGAGTAAAAATCAATACCAATTCCTTTTTCAATATTGCAAAAGATAATTAAAGAAAAAAATAAAGTGCCTTAGACATACAGGAGAATCTATTATAGTAGATGAGCATTGCAGTGGAGGACATTTAAGTTTTTTTTCAAGGGAGAGAATTAACACCATCATAACAAGAAATAACAAGATTCTGCTTGAAGTGCAAAATAAGATTTATTCCAAGATAAAAGAATCCTAAATTGTTTAACAAATCAGTTAAGAAAAATAATGGTGAAAAGAAAGCACATTAGAAATTGATTTAAAAATATCAGGATCCATTTAAAGATAAAAAGGACAATGAATTGCAAACACAAGTATAAAATTACATTATTAAGGACAGGAGATGTTCTCTTTACAAATGGAAATATGACACTATTACACATAGAAAGTCATACTGCAATGGAGTCTAAAAGATGCTAAAACATTCTTTCAGTATTACAGCAAAAGAACCATAAAGGGTGAAGTAAAAAAGATCCAGAATAATAATAGAATACTTCTAGACAATGAGAGGGAAATGGCTCATGTACCAAATTAATATTTCACCAAGGTGTTCACTATGAAGGAAGTCAACCACATGCCTCAGCGTTAGCACAGAAGAGGCAGCTTCTCCTTCGAAAGACATCTTTCAGAAGAAACATTCAAATATGCTGGGCTCACTGGTATCATATCAATTGCACTTAAAGAAACAAAATAGATTATTCATGAACAATCCATCCACTCAGTTTCTAACTGCCCTACAGTATCCAATATAGGGTTGCAGAGGAGTCAGAGCTTATCCTGGCAAGTATCAGACTCAAGGCAGGCTACACACGGGCCATGACTCCATCACAGGGCACACAAAGACACAAACAGGCAAACCAAGGCCATTTTCCCAGAAGCCCATTCAGCTACCAATATATTTAGGACTGTGGGGGGAAACTGGTGCACCTGGAGAAAACCCATGCAAACATGGGAAGAACAAACCCACAGCACTGTCATCTTCTTCGATCTGACAGGGAATGACTGGTGGGGTGCTCAGTCCCGGCTAAAACTTCTTACTGAATATACGGGTGTCTACAGAATCCAGCTTTCTCATTTCCTTGATCAGGCAAAATTAATAACGGGCAGGATTCTGTACTTTACTGACTCGCTCTCTTGGCCCGGCATCTTGGATACATTTTTAACCCCTGATTCGAACAGCTTGCAGTCACGTAGTTGGTCATGTCAGATTCCCAGTTCAGTCGGAGAGACAAGAGAAGTCATTGAATTAACCACTGAAAAATGTTTGGGTTCTAGCTTTTAAGGCACGACATTCCAGTTGATAATTGGTCCAAGTTGTTATCAGGTATCATCCTGGCACTCACCCTGCAGGCCCCTTATTGATAGATGTCCTCCGGGTGATGAGACAGAGACCTTGGACCCATGGTCTTAGCTGAAAGAGACTACAGTACCTAGACTCAATGGAGCCCATCTGCACCCTATATCCTTAGTGTGCTTCAGAATGGAGAAAGCTATACAACATCCTGGTCCGTGGACATCTCGGATGCTGTCTTTAATCAGTGGCCCCCTTTGGGCTGCATTCCTCTGCTTTTACACAGAGCCCAAGTTCTTTGGTCAAGATGACAGAAAGATTTCTCATAATCTTTAATATCACCTCTTTCTTAGTGTCATACTATGCTTTGACACTACATGTTTCCCTTGTATGCAGGTGTTTTTACTGGGTGCTACAGTTTCCTTACCCCCTTTGAAGACATGTCAGCTGGATGAGCTGGTGTTTCTGAATTGTTCCTGTGTGCATGTGGGAATGTGTGCAGGGTCTTGCGATGGACCAGCCTCCTGTCCAGGGTGTAGTCCTGCTCTTTGCCACATAAAGGATAGGATGGATACTTATCAGAAATAATATCAGGGTAATTCAGAGTTAGGAGTTTACAGTTTATTGAGATGATAAAAATAGTTATCCTTAGCAATACATTTTTTTCTTCTGCATAAGTCTGCATGATCTATTTTTTTCTCAAGTTACCCAGTTTTATAAACAATCTCCTTCCTGTTGCTACAAGTGTTTGAGAACAAGCTTAAATAGTTTGAATAGGCAAAAGACAGACAACATATTCTGTGCCAAAGATGAAATTCTGCTTAAACAAAACTCCTCAATTTGTTTCTGTACCATGCCTAGTAAAGGTGGTATCTTTCTATCTATATGATTGACTAAATTTAATGTTTCCAGGTTTATCTAGTGTTTTTAAAGCAGTGGAAATATTTTTTATTTTGTGCAAATCACATTATATAAAACACATATTGCACGTATTAATGAAGTAAGGTTGTTTCTTGAGCTATAAATATCACAGTAATGTAGATAGGATTTGTATCTTTTCTGTTTCCAAGCCATATTTTTCAGACAGTATTGCTTTAAGCAGTTCAATATTGGAATAAAAAGTCCTATTCTCACATAATCCCTGCTTTTCTTTTCTATTTAGATACTGTGTTTCTATGGTTACAGAGAGCATCAGTGAAAATCTTTGTCTACCTGCTAGTTGCCTGGTGTCAGGCCTGGTATATACTAAGAAAGGCTCTTTTCTTTGTATTAAAGCTATTTTATTTTTTCCAATCTCACATACAAACAGAAATTATAAAACGGCACATTATTTTAAAGGCTTTCAGAGAAACCCATAGTTACTTTACCAGTGTGAGTGCACTGCAATTAAAGATCGCTGGCTGAACAGTTAGGAAAACCGGTCTGCAGTAAGCAGTGTGTGTTACAGAAGGCGCTTACCTGCTGTGGTCAAAGTGTGGCTGCCACAGGAGAGGTGCAATTCTGAATCAGGGTTTAGCGTTATGAAACCCGGCGTTTCGAGTGATTCCAAATACAGTGTTAGCTGTCCAAGAACAAAATAACAGTGAGACAGATATTATAGTTTAAGATGAATGTTGTCTCTTCACATGAAGCAAAGAATGACACGGAGGCGGGTGTGGAACAATGAACTATATATTCAAGTAAAGTTTGGTTGTACAGAACATTACACTAGCGATCCGACCTCTCACTCTCACGCTAGCTCCCCTCAACTGACCTCAAGCTCCCCGGTTCTTCCCGGTTTTCTCCCTCGCCTTCCTGCGCCAAAACTATAACAGCCAGGTGACTCCTACAACTTAGGAAAATGGGATAGACCCATCTGATGGACTATTACTTGTAATTCCAAATAATACTTATAGATTTATTTATATATACTGTATATATATATATCACTTTACTACAATTAAGACCATTTAGTAAATACATTTGTGCTTTTGATAATTCTGCTTTAATGAGAATGGAGTATCACGCTTGGAGTTAATGGACTAAAACTGTTTTGAAGAAGAGCAGCTTGAAGCTTCTCATGCCCAGTATGGGCGTGCAAAAAAATCACCATGACCTGTGAGGTGCAATCCTGAAGCCAGCCTGTGTGTGAAGACCTGAAAGACAAGTCAGTGCGGTAGTTTTCAAGGCGAGTTTTGGTCAGGTTTATACACAATCCCCATCAAACCATAGTCACAGTGTGAGCCGTATTCTCACTAGGATGGTGTAAAGTTTGGAGTTACTGCAACTGGACCAGCTGTCCTTGAACAAGAGCAGTTTGACTAAAAAGCACTATTTAGCAAACAGTAGATGTCCTGATATTCCAGGATAGGTATTGCTGCAACTTGTAAGGTGTAAATCAGAAGAAGATTTGGGTTGATCATGAAATCTTTCATTTCAACATTCTGTGCAGGAGCCCCCAGGACAAAAGATACAGACAGTTTGTGCTATGTGGACTATCTTGAGGCCAAGTTGTTATGCTGTATACAGGAACAACAGTGTGTCAGATGTCAGTGGTATGCTTACTTTAATTGTACTTAGCGGTCAATTTGTCAAATGGTTTATAAACAGCAGAAGTTAGTGTTAAAGACTACATATTGACATATGAAAAAAATGGTGGTCAACTCGGTTTACTGAGGAATTCTACCCTCTATAGATTGTATAAATTCCACTCTATTTGCTGTTCTTTAGCCAAACAACTTGTTTGCAGAAGCAGTCTGTTTTACAGGCCATATTTCTTGAACTGTTCATGATCTGGTATTGGTAAAAGAAGTATAACATCTTCAAAAAGCTTCGGCTGTTGATGATATGCACCAGGTTTTAAAACAATAGGTCCAGCAGTTCATGAGATCTTGAAATAGTTTTCAAATGGGAGGCTCTTGGCACAGAATGGTTATCATGATTTCAAAGGTTTATCTGTTCCCAGTACTCCTGCCCATTATGCAGTTGCTTGGATGCTCAGTCTACTGGTTTCAACCATGGGAAGGAAGGGAGTAAACCATTACAATCACTGCAGACCTCCCCTGCATAGAAACCTACCAGGCACATTTTCTCCTGATTGTTTTAGTGAGGGTTACAACTTCAGTAAATCATGGATGCTTTAATGGGAACAAAATTGCAGTGTGGGATTGTACTAAATCCATCAGGGACAGACTGCATTTCATCAGTTTGAAAGGATGAACAATGACACTGAGCCAAGACCAGCAGGTCCTGTTTGCCCAGAAGCTGCTGTTTCTGTACCATGTACATCTTCCAAGTGAATCACTGGCCAGCGAGCAATTATCATTATAAACTGGAAAAAAAATAGAAAAATAAGGCATGGGTAATTAGAATACTATGACATGGGTTCCTAGTGGGCAAGGGTTGTTTGGCAGAGAGAATTTTGTTGCAGTTTGTGATCCCATGACTTGTATCCAGTGCTGGAAAAAATGTCTGCAACAGCCATATTTCTGGATGGTTTGATGACAGCGATGGGAACGTGATGTTTCCTAGACTTCAGCACGCAGGCAAAGGTTTGGACTGTGTTCCCACTCAAACCACACAGCTGTACGTAATAGCTGGGAGCTTGACATGGATTTGGCTGCTCATTCTGTTAGTTTCTTCCTGTACTCTACCGGACGTTAAGTATTCTCTAAGCACTGTAATCACACATGCGCTGCACAATGGCTCTTGCCAGCAGGGGCTGTTTTAGCCACAGTCCTGCTGCTGGCTGCAGTGTGCCCCTATTATCAGCCCCGGTATAGTGCCATGCGGTCCTCTCCTCAGTCTGAAGGCGCTGACCCTTTTCCTGAGATGAGGACGTTACTGTAATCCCTGTCCAGCATCCCGTCCTCACAGTGCACCTTGTTTATTGTGTCTATAAATCTTACACATTGCTCTTACTTCCCTTATTTTATACATTTCTGGTTGTAAAAGAGACCAACCTTTGGCACATACTGTACATTTAGAGGGTGCACTTAGTTGAGAGAAAATGATTAACGACAGACGAGAGCAACCTTTCATATCACAGCATGAAGAGAGAGAAGCCAACATATGTTAAACCAGCACAGCAGTTAATAAAATAATAAACAGCTATGTACTAAATATTAACTCAGGGTACAAAGGACCTTGGTCACAAAGCACAAGCCTTCAATTCTTAATCTGTTAAACCTTTGGCATAGACATAAAAAGAGCACAGAGATGGAAAAGCTTTAGGTGTTGTAGAAGATTCACTGCTGCCAGCATCCAGGCAGTGCAATGAAAAACACAAAAGCCAAATGGGAGAATCAGGCATATAGCAAAGAGCACAGAATACAAATTAGGTGAGCTTCTGAAGCTGCACAATGCCCTAGTTAAACTACATCTCGAATATAAAAATAAAATTGGCTTAGAGCAAGTTCAGAGTCTCATTGCCAGGGTCAAAAGCACAATTTATTATGACAAAATTAAAGCAACTTTTCAAAGTTGCCTGAAGGTTTTTATAATTCAAAAGAGAGCAAATCAGCTTTTATAATGAAAATTAACCCAGTGTGTTATTTCAAAGTGATTCCAACAAACAGAAGCATCCATCTGTTTTCTAACCTCTGCTTCCAAGTCAGGGTCTCTGAGGAACCAGAGCCTGTCTCAGCAAGCAATGGGCACAAAGACGGAGACATCCTGGCTGGGACGCCAGTCCATGACAGGGCAGACACACAGACACAGACATGCTCACATGCTCTTATGCCAAGGCCAGTTTTCCCAGAAGTCAGTAGGGACACCCCTACTAGACACTCACAAGCCAACACAGAGAGAACTTATAAATATAACCATGCTATGTACAGATAGCACCCCCAGTCTGCAATTGAACCCAGGGCCTCAGCACTGCAAGACAAAACATGCTGACCACTCAGCCACTGTGCCACCTGCAAACAGAAGCACCGTTGCAAAAACACATTTTTGCACACCAAGAACTATTATAATATAATCAATTAATAATTTTGATCTGTATATTAAAAAAGCGATCTCTAAAGGCCTCATCATAAAGCATTTTTAATACATTAACTTCTACAATAAATACAAAAAGAAAATCTACTAATAGGTGACCTTTTTATACAGGATAGTCTTTTTAAAATGTTCCATGGTCACTGTGTAAATTACACATGGTAAATTACAACTTTTATCTTGTTTATGATCAGGGACAAACACGTGTTACATGCTATTAACCATCCTGGAACAAATTTTTAACCAGAACACTTGTCACAAAATAAACATCACATGATCACTGGGTATAACATTTAGGCTCGAATCACAAAATTTAAGTTTAAGAACAAATTCCATTTAATTTCAGAAGAAAATGTAATAGCAGACAATCTGTGAAAAATATGCAAAAGAACACAATGTTTTTCTTTAACAATTTTCATATTCCCATCACAGTTATTTTCAAGACTGCTATCAGATCCTAAATATACTGATGGCAAAAAGAAAGACAATACCTCCTCCTCCATACTCTGGCCCTCCCGTGTGCCTGGAACAGGCTGAAGAGTGACTCATCCGTGAAGAGGACTTGATGCCACTGCTGACGAGTCCATCGCCACCTCTGTCTGGCCCAAGCCAGTCAAGTGTGACGTCTAGGAGATGAAGGCCTCTGACAGGTCGCCTTGCTCTAAGGCCAGCAGCATGGAGCCTCACTGTCCTGTCACTGATGCGGGCATTGTGTCTGCCAGCAGTTTCAGCAGCAGTACGGGTGACAGATCTGATACGATCTCTCAGATGGACCAGTCTGATGTGCCAGTCCTGCTCTGGTGTGGTCACTCGATGAAGACCGGATCTTGGACGGTCATCTGTCCTGCTGGTCTGCTGAAACCTTCTCTGCAGTCAGGACACAGTGGAGCAGCTCACTCCATAGTGTCTGGCAATGCTGGGCCATGACATGCCTGCCTGCAACATGCCAATAGTCCTCTCCCTTGCTTCTGGTGACATTCCAGGCATTATGGAATGCACAGAAAACTGACTAAGTGTGACCTTTTTCTTGCAGTGACCTAAGCTTTGAATTAAGCCCTTTTTAAAGGTGACCTGACAAGGCATTGTTCCATCTGGACCTCGTTGGGTAAAAGTGCACCTAACGAGCTTTCGTGTGATTGGCAAGTTGCAATGCCTCACTGCACAAGCTGTATTGCTGGTCAGAGGGCTTAAAACAAATTGACAACTTTTTGTGAAAGTACATAATCTATAACTATAGTATTCTCATTCCAGAAAATGTGGCGTTTCTTTTTTCCATCAGTGTATATATAGGTTTTTCTGCAGCTGTGATGAAGGCAAGCTTAAAATAGCTAAAGACAGATACAAAAAACGTTAAGTGACATTTTTAAAAATATGAAATCCTTGTACTTGGCAAAACAAACTTGCTAATGGCCAGTTGCAACTCATAAAATATAATGTACCTGAAGACTTTGGTAATCCATTCACCCATTTTTAACTGCTTCTTCCAGTTCAAGTTCATGGGGGAAATGAAGCCTATCCCAGCAAGTAATGGGTGCAAGGCAGGATACACCATGGACAGGAAGCCAGTCCACCACAGAGCAGACACAGACACATTGTCACCCCAGGGCCAATTTTCCCAGAAGTCGATGAACCGTCCAGTATGTTTTTTGGGGAGGAAACTAGAGCACCTGGAGGAAACCCAAGTGAGCACAAGGAGAACTCCACACAGACAGCACCCCAGGAATTCAACCCAGAGCCCCAGCACTGAGAGGCAGCAATGCCACCATGCTGTTCACCTTTAGCAAGTCAATCCATCAACTGTTTAAATGGAATTGGAGAAGGCTACTGTTGAGCTTCTCATTACAAGGAATAAAAAATACCATGCTGCATGTCAGTGAGAAGACTCTCAAGGTACTTATAAATATATAGCTTATATGAAAACAAAGAAATACATTTAAAAAAATAACTCAGGCAGATATTAAATCTTCAGGGACCAAATGTGTTCACATTGAAAACAATGGGAATGAGCCAGAACAGACACAATGAGAAGAAAAAAGGAAGTAAGCAGAATACAGATGGTAGGCAATAATTATTGTTTTGCTCAGTGAAAAAGCCTTCTCCAAACAAGCTACTCTTTTCTCACATTTTTATCCACAGGACAAATTAAATAACGATACACATAATTCATTTGACATTATTTTAATTGTGTGTCTTCAGAAATAAATCTCTTCAGGCATGAATCTGCCCAGATGGGATGCTGCTATAGTCGCACTGAATGAAACCAGAAAGTGAATGTTCAGGATGATGAATCATTAAAAACTAAAACATCAATACTGTAAATATTAATTACATTGAGTTTTAATGACTCTTGCACGCTTGCAAAGAAAAACAAGTGATTTGTTTTCTGCTGTATACCGATCAAATGAAGGACATTCTTGACAGTTTTTCTGAGAGGATATTTGTGAACATGGAGCAGATAAAACTTTTTTCTTTTAAATTATTTTTCATTTATTAAATAGAGATCATATGTTACAGTTTGTAACCAAGTGTATTGATAAAGTCATTGTGAATGAAGCCTTTAGTGT
This sequence comes from Lepisosteus platostomus, assembly GCF_059453375.1. Classification (NCBI taxonomy): domain Eukaryota; kingdom Metazoa; phylum Chordata; class Actinopteri; order Semionotiformes; family Lepisosteidae; genus Lepisosteus; species Lepisosteus platostomus. The sequence continues at coordinate 77,852,405 of NC_142613.1, read as the reverse complement.
GAATGATAATAATAATAATAATTCTTATTATTCTCGTTGTTGTTTACTGTATATAGCACTTTTAAAATTGGCTTCACAAAGCACCCTGCAAGCAAAAAACAGAAGAAGAGAGGAGACAGCAGGATTACATAATTACAGTATAATAAGGCCCTAAAGAAGTGCCTCACTAAAAATAATGAGGACTTTATTTCACAGTGAACTATACATAACAGTACATATAACAACATGCTATTATGATATATGAAAGATTTAAAAATAAAACCACAGTAGATGTCAGGGTAGATATAGTGTTTATTCACCACTATATAAAAACTATGTTCCAATAATCTTTTCCCTGTACTATTTGCTCTGTTCAATCGGAACGCACGCTCTGATGAATTACAGAGATGGCTCATTTAATCTTTCCGTTTGCAAGTGAAAGATGACAAGAGCAGAAGATCTGACTTAAGATGAACTCCCACATGAACAGTTTAATTAGGTCAGTTTGTAGTTCATGTAAGTACAATATATACACTTACAAAGAATACAGAAAGTAAAATCCTTATTTTCTGTGGCATCAGAATTGAAACTATGAGCAGAAATACAGGGGCACAACTATTTAATTTAAAGTCTTATTAAAATATAACACAAACCAATGGAACTTGCTCTACTATGAAATATTAATTTGGCTTGGTCATGAATAAGCAAACCTGAATTTACATTAAAACATTTTGACACAGCTCCTAACAAGAAAGTATTTTGTTTCAAAAGTTTTTTTCTCTCCTCTCATTTTGCAAACTCCATAAGTGAATTTAAGTGATATGAATAGAACACATTCTTCTAAATAACAAAAAGCAGGGATCTCTGATGACACCAAAAGAAAGAAATGTGCATCCAGCCTTAGACTGCAAAGTGAAGATGATGATGGAGGATTCACAACGTTTACAGTACACGCCACATGCTGTCAAAAAGATGATCTGTTGCAGGGTCTTATCCTGTAGATAAACCCAGTACAGACTTATTTAAAAAAGTGAAGAAAGACATCAAAGAGAAAAAGCAGATCAATGTTATTCAGAAGTAGTCAGTGTGGCTCAGTCAAGAGGCACAAAACTCTTCCTGATACAGTAGTGTAATTCAAAGTGCTTTTAAAACTAAAAACAGGAAGTTCTTCTTCTTACCAAAAAGTTTGTAGGAGAACAAACTACTCAGGAGTGTTGTGGAAGCTGATGCTCTGTTCTTGCTAGAAGCAGCTGGATAAGGTCATCAGATCAATTAACTAGTAATTACTTTACCAAGTGGTCTAGATGGGTTGTACGAGCTTCATGAAGAATGCACACTGAAAGCTGTCAGATACAGAGGTGTATTAGAGAGCACTTCTTTGAGTTTTCAAAATCAAAATCTGATGTCAGGTAATCTGATGTTTAGTACTGTACATTCTAAATCTCAGGATCCTCATTCACAGCGCAGCAGGGAATATTAAGAAAATATCTTTTCAGATGTGTAATGTGGCTCTTCAGTATCTTCACTGATCTTTACTTGCAGATGTTTAGCCATGTTAGTGAAGTTTTTCCAGTCAAAGTCTAACTAATAATAACCCTAAGCTGGAAAAAATAATGCCACATTCCAGAAAGACTGTTTGTGAAAGTCCAATATTGTTTTTAATTTGCCAGCTACTGATTGATTTCTTTAACTTAACGACCAAGCAATACCCCCTGGAAGGTGAACTCAATACGATAATACTCAGACAGCCAAAATAAACCTGAAAGTTTTAAAAACAGTTTTAAATCAGAAAGAAGAACAGGATTTTAAATATGATGATGCCCCCTAACCTTCAGCCCACAGAAGTGACAGAGTGAGGCTGACAGCAGGGAGAGAAAGAAGAGTATAACCAGAGTAAGTGTGAGTAGGACAGTATGGACTTGAATAGACAGCAGCTGGATGACAGGACACTCGGAGCAGCTCCACACAAGAGAGGGCATTTTTATGAGCATACTTTTAAAAGTGAAATAACAGATAGGATGATCTTGAATGACATGTGGCATCAAGGGCTGAGAAGCCAGAGGTGGGCAGAGGCCCTGAGCTAATTTCAACCTGCTGAGTGTCTGGCCTGGAAAAAATCAAGAAGGAAAAGCAGAAAGGAGATATACCAAATATACCCAGAAGATCAAGACAACAATGCCTTTGTTCTACTGGTGTGCAGGAGGCTGGGCTAAGTCAGCACACTGCCACCTGCCATGTGGAGAGTTCACTGTCAGTAATTTCTAACCTGGCAAGACATTTCAGCCAAATGGCCCATCAGTGATAAGACAGATGAGCCCAGAGACCAGAAGCCACAACACCAGACTACCAAACAGCTTAAATGTGTCATATGGCCTCCTCTCATTAGTAATGTTCTCTAATGAATCCACTTAATGGCTACCTGACTACACTGCATTATATGGTTCAGGTCCTGGGACTTCACTAGCTACTAGTGATGCGCGGGTCGGCTTTTTTCTAACCTACACCCAGCCATAGCTGTGAGAAATGAACCCGCACGCCCCCGACCCGATCTGTTTTTGTTTTTAGCTCGAGCCAGCCCAACCCACGGGTCTGAGTCAACCCGCGCATCACTACTAGCTGCCATTCCTCTGGGGAAATTTCTTGAGACAAAATTCCAGCAGACAGCAACTGCTCTCGTGCAACCTGCGTGATGACGTTCTTGAAAGTTACGAATCTTGTGTCCCTTTGGCCATAGATGCCCTGCTTGCTAGACCTGTGCCCCATTGAATAGGATAATCTTGAATGATGTGGCATCTAGGGCTGAGAAGCCAGAGAACATGCACATGTTTGTTTAGGATCTACAAGAAGAAAGGAACAGAATCCCGCAAGACAACATCTGGAACGTGGTGCAAAGCACACGGCGTGCTGCAGACATGCATTTTGTATTGCCTTCAGTGGCAGCCACACCATTCGTTCAGAATTCACAGCTTGTGAATGTAAGTTGACTGATTGTTGATCACTGCTGTTGATGACAAATATTAATCAGAATAATTAATTGCTGATGACATATCAGTGTAACACAAGTGGGCTGCATGGTGGTGCAGCTGTTAGCATTGCTGACTCGTATTGCTGGAGTGCTTTCTACATGGAGCTTGTGTGTTCTCCCACATTTGTGCAGGTTTCCTCCAGGTACTGTTTATCTGCCACATTGCGAAGGGCATGCTGGGAGTTGACCTGGCTCCTGAGGGAATTGGCCCTGGTGTGTGTGTGTGTGTGTGTGTGTGTGAGTGAGTGAGTGTGTCTGTGTGAGTGTGTGTGTGTCTGTGTGAGTGAGTGTGTGAGTGAGTGTGAGTGTGAGTGTGAGTGTGTGTGTGTGTCTGTGTGAGTGTGAGTGTGTGTGTGTCTGTGTGAGAGTGTGAGTGTGTGTGTGTCTGTGTGAGTGAGTGAGTGTGAGTGTGTGTGTGAGTGAGAGTGTGAGTGTGTCTGTGTGTGTGTGAGTGTGTGTGTGTGTCTGTGTGAGTGAGTGTGTCTGTGTGAGTGTGTGTGTGTCTGTGTGAGTGAGTGTGAGTGAGTGTGAGTGTGTGTGTGTGTGTGAGTGAGTGTGTGTGTGTGTCTGTGTGTGTGCGAGTGTGTGTGTGTCTGTGTGAGTGAGTGAGTGTGTCTGTGTGAGTGTGTGTGTCTGTGTGAGTGAGTGTGTCTGTGTGAGTGAGTGTGTCTGTGTGAGTTTGAGTGTGAGTGTGTGAGTGAGTGTGAGTGTGTGTGTGTCTGTGTGAGTGAGTGAGTGTGAGTGTGTGTGTGTCTGTGTGAGTGAGTGAGTGTGAGTGAGTGAGTGTGAGTGTGTGTGTGAGTGAGAGTGTGAGTGTGTGTGTCTGTGTGTGTGAGTGTGTCTGTGTGAGTGAGTGAGTGTGTCTGTGTGAGTGTGTGTGTCTGTGTGAGTGAGTGTGTCTGTGTGAGTGTGTGTGTCTGTGTGAGTTTGAGTGTGAGTGTGTGAGTGAGTGTGAGTGTGAGTGTGTCTGTGTGAGTGAGAGTGTGAGTGTGAGTGTGTGTGTCTGTGTGTGTGTGTGTCTGTGTGAGTGAGTGAGTGTGTCTGTGTGAGTGTGTGTGTGTGTGTCTGTGTGAGTGAGTGTGTGTGTGTCTGTGTGTCTGTGTGAGTGTGTGTGTGTCTGTGTGAGTGTGTGTGTGTGTGTGTGTGTGTGTGTGTGTGTCTGTGTGAGTGAGTGTGTGTGTGTCTGTGTGTCTGTGTGAGTGTGTGTGTGCCTGGCTTGCTGCGACAGGCTTTGACTCAGGATCCTGAACTGGATAAAGTGGCTCGAATGGATGGATGTCTACACATAGTCAGTGCTCCTGCTACAAAAATGTGACTTTCCTGATAACAGATTGGTGATTTTGTTGTTTTTTTTCAGCACGTTTTCTTTCGCTACTCAGTAAATGTGCATTCCACTGAAAGGACAAAAGCTCTCTTATATTAAAAAAATCAAATAATTTATAATAATTTATTTTAATAATAATAATAATAATTATAAATAATAATATTATTATTATTTTATCTAATAAAAGTGCAGTGTGACAAGTTAAGCTCTCAAATATGATAGTGTCATTTCTGTACAACTGAATCGGCACCAAAGCAGCATTTCCTGCCAGAACTAAGCAGTTGGAATACTTCCTGCATTTTTACTGTACTGTAGCTGCATCACCAACCTCTTGCCCCATCTCAGAAGGTGGGCCAGGCTTGGCACTAGGAAGGTAAACCAGGCTGCTAGTACAAGTAACGAAGATAAAGCTACACAAAGAGCCTAAAGCTACCCGAGAGGCAGGTTCTGTTGACGCCACATGGTTTACCACCACATTCATTTTATTACACTTGTTGTTGCAGTTAGCCAAAGCCTTTTTAAATGAAACCATATACTGTACAAGCATTGTCTGGTTCCATGACATTTAATTTAAATGAATTTAATTCCCTGTGTGACTCTCAAGATCAACAAGGCTGATAAATATTTTCATCCGCAGCGAACAAAAATGCGTTATCCTGTTTGTAGACCCTCAGATGTTCACAACAACATATTAAGCCTGGCCTTGATAACTCTGTACCCATTGTGATAACTAAGCTAATTTACTAAATGGCTTTGTAAAAGCAGACATAGGTTTATCCTCTTGAGGTGCGATTAACAGCCTCACCTTGATGCAGGGCAGCACATGAAGTAATCCCTTTCTACAATTTTCATATAACACATTTATTTTATCAATAACTATACTTACATAATTCTGTTAAAAAAAACAATTAACACGTGGTTCAAAACTGAGTAGATGCTCTGAAGAATTGTTTGCAACCTACAGCTTGTGTTGTATGTTGGTTTGTATGGTGCTACTGTATTTTGTCTAATCTGTAAGCCTCTCAGTTTCTACGTAATACTGTATGTACTGTATACAACGCTTTGCATCAAGATTGTGCTCCGGCCAGTGAATGCTCTGTTAGCAGGAGCAGACCTAATTGTTTATGATAGATTTGATCGAGTCAACGTCAGAAATTCTGAAAGAAAACAGACTAGGACCAGTAGCTATACAGTGTCTGCACCTTATGATTTTGCATTCAATTAAAAAAGCAAAAGAATTAATCCTATTAATGTGCATGACAAACACTGATAAAACAGCAAAGTAGTTAGTTCAGTAATGCTGGAATTCAGATAATTTGCCTACCACACTGCATTATTATTTTGTTTATGTTAATTCAATTAATAAATATTCAGTCTGTAAATATAAACAGAAAAATAAAATCACACCATGCTTGTTCATTTCCCTGTTGTTGCCACCAATGTTCTAATGCTAATGCTCACCCTCACACAGGGAATTGTTCTAATGGGGTCTCCAATGTCTTCTAGTTACCCCCAGGTTTTAGCCATTGCAATAACTGTGCTAGGAAGTTACATTCTCAATCTCAGGGTTAAATCGATATGAGATATTTCATTAAATCAGTTCACAGACATTTTGTTCACTTCCCACCATACAGCATTTTACCAGCATTTGAAAAGAATTTTGAAAAGCACGGTTCATTTTTTCAACCATCAGAAATGAAATATTCACAAAGTTTTTTAGTGCATCACCATAACACTGAATTTTGATTCGGGCAATTTGCCATCGGCACACTTAAAACACACACTCTGCCCACAGTTCTTTTATGAGAAATATAATATTCTTTGAGTTTGCCAGCTCAAGAAATAAAGGCCTTGAACCCTAAAGAGCATCAAACCACAATTTAACAGAAAACAGAAGTGTTGATTTCATGGAAATGGAATCTGCATGGAGAAATTCAAACGAGAGCACATATTGTACTTAAGTATATTTCGTGCTCCTGGATACAAACAAAGCTAGTAAAAGGGAACCATTATTCAACCCACTATAATTGATGGTCAGCCTGTTGAAATTGTCGATGACTATAAGTACTTGGGACTGGTCATTGACAATAACCTAAAATGGGACAAATGTTGTGACATGATCTATAAAAAAGGCCAAGAGAGACTCTTCTTTCTTAGAAAACTCAGGTACTTTAAGGTGGATAAAACTATTCTTACACTTTCCAACAAATCATTCATTGGAAGTGTCTTCACATCCTGCTTCACTTGTTGGTTTGGCAACATAAGTACCGGTAATTGTAACAGGCTGGGTAAATTAGTGAATATAAGTGGCAAAATAATCAAATCAACTTACAGTAAGCATCCTTTACAAACAGAGGGTGACTAAGAAAGCCAAAAGCATCAGGCAGTGTGTGTCTCACCCCTCCCATTGTGAATTCACACTTTTCCCATCTGGGAGACGCCTCTGTGCCCCCAAGTGTAAAACCAACAGACTCAGGAAATCTTTCATCCCCACTGCAATCACACTCTTAAACAGTGCAAAGTCACTACCTTGTCTCTTGTCTCTGGTTTCTTTCTCCTGTAACACTGCCGTATTCTCTTCCTTTTTGATCATGTGTATTGTCATTGTGTTGTGTTTGACTGTGCCGTAAAACAAATTTCCCCTAGGGGACAATAAAGCCCTGAAATGATTTATTTAGCAAGTGTAAAGTCCCTGGGCCAAGACGATAGGTTCTGGTGCGGGTGTGTTGGAGGTGTATAGTCCCCCACTGAGTGTGTAGATTGGGCAGTCCACTAGGATGTGCTGGACTGTCCGCTCTTTCCCCAGGTACAAAGAGGCCTGCACCGGTTCCCAGTCTACCAAGGCTGGCAGGACAGGGACCCTGACCAGACCTGAAGCAGTTTACAGGCACCTCTCTTTTCCTGGCAGGTGAGAGCTGGGGGTTGTGATGAGGATTCTTTGTTAAGCCATTATTCACATTCTTCAGCCCTGGTGGAGTCTGCATTGAAGTTATGCTAGGGAGGGTTTTCCAGTTGGGCTTTCTTGAAGGAAAACTTGTCTTTGGTGGATTATATGCAGTATGTCCTCATGTAGTGGCAGGTGAGGAGCGCTTTGGACCTTTGTGAGCATGTTGTGGGATGTGTGGAGGAGTGGGGTGGAGATTAGGATTCCAGTGATGATGTGCTTGGTGACCCAGCTGGGTGTCTACTCTGTGAGTAAGTGATGATCTTGACCAGACAGGAACGCAGTATTGAGCTGCTGAGAAAGACAGGGCAGAGGCTGATATCCAGAGGCTACAGCAGTAGTGACAGAGCCCCATGTTGTACCAGCAAGTCTGGAGATCAGGTTGTTCCTTGTTTTGACCAAAAAATCATCCAGGATGTCAGAGAACCCCAGTGTAACGTCTGAGGATCTGCAGGACTCTTTTGCTTTGACAAACAACTTCTTGCCTCAACTATCAGGAGAACACTGAATAGGAATGAATTTAATGGACGAAAAGCCAGAAAGCAACCCCTGTTCTCCACAAAGAACTGTCGCCTGGCTATGGTTTGGCAAAGACCACCTGGACTCTTCACATACCCAAAATGAAGAATGTTTTCTGGACAGAAGAGTCAAAAGGTGAACTTTTTAACTACAGTGAAAAGTGTTTGTGTCATTACTGAACCTACAGTAAATGTTCATGAAGTATTCACACACAGATATTTAACTTCAAAATCATCTGCATCTTTTATCGAGGCTTTCATTAAGCTCTATTTACATTTTAAGTCTAAAATACACAAGAAAACCAACCTAGAAGGTTTACAAAATTTTTCTCAGCCCTGTATGAATATTCCTTCAAGTAATCTTAATGAAGGATGAAGAGACACATTGCTGAGACAGGGTCAGTATTTTATTCAATTAGATGGCGAACAAAAGAATGCTGATTTTACCAAAGACATTACAGGAAAAACAAGACTATGTTGACTTTTCTACTGTGCACTACACAGTGGATAACCTAGTGCAGGGGTTTATGGGGAAAAGGGAAACTTATAAGTCTGGTTTAGTCTAATTTTTTTGGAGGGGTGAATTGAAGCTTTAATTCTGAGATTTAAAATGGTAAAAAAAACACTGCCACTGGATTAAAAAAAATAAACAAGCTGATGGAAACCAAATTCATGCTGCCAAAAAAATTTAACGCACAGCAATCAGCCAAGAATTTTTCTGGATTAAGAAGTACTTTTTGTTGACTAGACAGCACACAAAGCTACTGTCACTGAAATGTTATATAGCACCATAACACATAGTGAATGCTTTTAAAAAACTATCATATTTTGTTTCTCAAGATTATCACGTGGTTATTTTTTCCAATTTAACACAGATGAATTCATTTTATTTATAGTAATGTGTAAACATTTGTATTCGTGTTTTGTCTTCATATATACTGTATAGTACCTGCTAGCTAAAAGTAGACACTTGAGAAACACAGACATTAAGTAAACCTCTACAGTCCATGTGTGAATAACAAACATGGAGCTGGTGTATAAATATTGACAGGCTATGCCAATTATTGACAAATGAAGTGTTTGTCAGCCACAATGCCAAGATTGCTTTAGGAACCAAATTTTTTTAGATTGTGAATAAAGTGGCTGCTTTTCAAAACGTAAGTGAAGCCTACGGTACATCTTGCCAAAGGTGAAGATCAAAACCCATGACATTAAGTTAAATTTATCGGTAGTTGCATAATTAATATCTTAGATATCTGTTGCCAGCCTACAGTCTACCATATTGTAAATGATTAAGATAAAGCTGCTTATACTGTATTACTCAAAGGATGCATCTGTGGTATTCAGTCAGAATTCAAATGAACTTGAAGCGGTTGATTCAAAGTTGTTAGAATTTAAACTACTTCACCAATCAAGTTTCCAAGATCTCGTGTCAGAAATACTTTACAATGGTTCATCTGAAATGTGAAAAAATTAGTTGCTTAATTTCTTCTGTAGATGTTACTCAAGCTTTGTTACTGGAACAATGGCTTAGTTTCTGAGACATAACTGACACTTCACAATGTAGTGATATTTCATATATTTCTGAAGTGATATTAGGTAAGGTGCAGATCAATACTTTTTCACATGAACAAATAAGACAGTACACAATTAAATCTTGAGCCTTCTCAAAGTAGAACAGTTTATTAGAGCAAATCATCTTTATTATTTAAAAAAATCCTTCCAGTACTAAAAACCAAAGCACAATCCAGGTCTTTCTACAAAAATTCCAATTATTTAAAATAAAAAAAAGTATTTTTCAGTGAAACAGTATGTTTGGCACATGGTCATCATGTGAAATTCTTAAGACCTGAGGGTGTTTTACTTCTAAAAAAAACAACAAACACCTTACTGGAGATATACTGTAGGGGATACAAAATCACACACAAGACAAACCTAATCCTTTACTTTTTAAATTAAAGAGATTATCTTTTCTCTCCTAATATTATGAAGCATTTACTTACACAGCCCAAAACACAAAAAAACAAACAAGGTATGTTTACATTAATGTATCATTTCTTACCAGTATATTTTTAAAAAAGTACTGTATTTTAAAGGGAAAATACATTTTATTACCTTTACTGATAACTAGGAAAAATGTGTGTGAAGGTTGAGCATTAGTGTACAACAACAAAACAGTCCCAGAAGGATAAAAACATTAAATTTACAAAACCTGAATGGTTATCAGTATTTTAACAGTTCTTACCAAAATAACCAATTTTTAAAACTGTAGATTGGCACAGTTTAATCTGCTGACTAAAATATTGCTACCGGAGGCAAGTAACAGAATTTAAACAAATGGCATTGGAGAATGTACTATTTAAATACTGGGACAGGACTGACTTGAGTTAATGGCTCACTGAACGGAACATTTTTAGCATCTCATCAAGTAAATGGGAGCGAGTCCTTTAACAACCCACACCTGCCTGCTTTCAATTACAGAATAAGGTTGTTACGCTTCCTTTATGAACGTTTATATTTTAATACATCTATCTTTTTTCCAACTGCTTATTCCAATTCAGCTCAGGGAGGATCCAGAGCCGGAGCCTATCCCGGCAAGCCACGGGCGCAAGGCAGGGTACGCCCTGGGCCGGACGCCAGTCCATCGCAGTGTGGGTACAAACACAAACACGCACGCACTAAACACCGGGGACAATTCCCCCAGAAGCCAATTAACATACCAGTAAGTCTTTGAACTGTGGGAGTAAGCCCACACGGCCATGGAGAGAACATACACCCCAGGTCCAGGATTGAACCCAGGACCCCAGCAGGGCGAGGCAGCAACGCCACCGGTATTTCACGTGCGTTCGCAGTTATTATGGAAGATAACATGGGCTTCGGTGTGAGCTGTGCACTCAGGAACACTGTGGGCCAGGTGAATATGCACCTGTGAGGAAGCCTTATACAACAGCCTAGATCATCTAATCCAGCCAGTCCTCCAGACTCCCCTCAATAAAAAGGAAGACTGAAGACATGAAATATGACATACGTTTGAAATAAAAATGCAGCTTTGGAAAGTGGTAGTTAACAATTTTTCCATTTAAAAATGGTTGGAAAAATAAGCTAGTGTTCATCTGTGGCAAGAGAAAGTGGATAACGTTTTGCACTAAATCCAAAAAAGCTTTGTGTCCTTTTGCTAAACTGTTCTAACAAAAGCTAATAATCTGTTTTTAATCATCATTCATTTCAGCTAAATCTAATTTCCACTTACGTCACTGCTGTCTTTGTCTCATTTTTAAAGGTTAGTGTTCACCAAAAGTGATTTTTACGTCTTCGTATAATGGATTGACAAATTACTAACATACTAAAATAGTTATTTTTTTATTTAAACTACTTGGACATAATAATACACTGTTTTGTTTATACACTGAATTCACAAAATGAACATCTCCTCAGATGGGTTACGTCTCATTGAATCAAACAACTGAAACAAGGAATTGTTTTAATACAATTTGCAAGTAGAAAAGAGGCTACTTGTTTGTAAAGATAATAATTTCTATCTGCAAACATCATATACTGTATATAATTTACCAGCCATATAATAAACGCCATATAGGGTTCCAGTCCATTCTCCAGTCGAGTGCTAATAACATAACATCATTTAAAATAAATTGTAAAATAAGGTGTTAAACAGCTTTACCAATAGTCGTGGTCTGATTGTCTGTCTCAAAACATCCATTTCTGAGCAACCTTGCTTAAATTATGCATTTGCACCAATAAAATGACACAATACTTAAAGAGTCCCCTAATATTTACAAAACTTCTGCAGCCAAGTTACCACGGCTCTACAGTGCAGCTATATAAAGATTCCAGGGTGGGGGCTCTTAAAGAGAAGTGTTAAAACATGGACGTCTTTCACAAGCTGTAAATGACAAAAACAAAACCAACCTTCCATATGGCTTTAGACCTGACTGCTGCAAAACAAAACAATGACAAGCAAAGTTAAGGAAAATGGTCAGTTATAGCGTGAATTATGCCCTTCAAGTACTAAATTCCCCAGTAATTACCTGCTTTAGTCCTATAAACAGAGAGAAACAGTTCAAAATGACCGTACAATTAAACTGGGGAAGATCTGTAGTCTTCAATTCTTTTTTTAGCACACAGATGTGTAAATTGCTAATGAACTCCTATTTACTTTAGGAACGTGGGCAATGCAGTCCTATAAAGGGATAAATTCAGGTTTGTTTCAGGTGAAATGATTTTTTTACCTGCTGTATGTGCATCGCAGTAGCCTAGTTACACTGAACTCTGCAGTGGGAGAACCGTCCCTTTCCATCAGAAAAAAAGGAGGTTTATTTCGCTTACTACAATGTTACGGGATTCTTAACATATGCTCTCCTTCTTAACTTATTAATCCCTGTAGGGATAATAAATAATAACATGTGACATATAATATATCGCTTGCTCCCTGTTGAATCCTATTCCTGTTCTTCTCACATTCCTTTTTTTAGCAGGATGTGAACTGTGTGTAATATGTACTTTTTGGGGTGAAACTAAAACTTAAATCACATAGCCTTTGTTTGGATAAAAAAAAAAAGGATCTGAGAGCTTGATTGAAATACCACTTACGTAGCCACAAGCAAGGCTCTGCCGATCTGTACTTTTGGGACTATCAAATCCTAGTTCAGAAGCAGCAGGCCATACTTAGGAGAATGGTACAAATCAACTGCAGATGCATTTCAATACACACTACCTGTCCCAGTACCCTCTTGTCTTCCATTCATTTTCCTGCCCAAGAAGACTGAACAAATTCCAGATACTGACATTCTTCCACACAGGACAAGAGATTCTTCATTTAGCACTTTTCATATTTCGTCTTAGACTCCATCATTCATCACCAAGTTTCAAAGCATTTGCATAGCTTGAACGTGTCTATTCTCCTGTTCCTTGTCACACAACTGAGAAAAATGATTCCTCATCTAAATGAAAAGTGAGCTCTTTGATCAAGTATTAAAAAGGCACTGCTGTTTGTGGTTACATGTCTTTCCATTTAGCAAAGACAAAACAACAATTAAGTTCTCAATTAACATTAAACATCAATGTATTTAGTACCTTTCTTAAACATCACCCTCTTAATTCTCAAAACCCAAGACCAAAATAGTTCAATATTTTCTAATTCTTGTTCTTTTCTTCTAACAATACTTAAAGTCAGCTTGCACTATAACTATGTTTGACATTTACAGTAAAGTGTTGGGATGTTTGTTATGTATGTTACCAAAATGTATGCAGCTATTTACAACATTATTAATGTTGGTTATTTATATCAAGTTCCATTTTGTCATTGTTCAATTTAATTAAAAACAAACAAAAATAAAAAGAATCAATATAAGTACTGTGATGGAGTGTTCTTGCAGACAATCAACAAGGTTACAAACAGAACACTAACCAGCAATACCACTGCATGCCTGGACAAAACCATTGTTTTTTTTAAAGGTACAGGTGTATATATACACAAAGCTGAAGAGAAAAAAAAATCCACATGCAAGGTACTAAAATAAAAACGAGAATTGTGTCTAAACATAAGGCTACCTTTGAAGTGGTAAATCTAGAATCTCATTAACTCTATCACAGGCATAAAAGTTAAAAAAGAGAATCAACCAACAATGACAGTGCAGACGACACGTTTGTGCAAAGCACAAAAAGCTTTGTTTGTTTGTGTTTAGGGAAAAAAAAAATCCTAATGGTAAGTAACAAAAAACAAGAGCATACCACCCCAGAGGCCTACAGACGTGTGGCGTGGCTGCAGTCTCTTTATCCCTGTGTGTTTAACAATCCCGTCGCTCTTCCAACAGACAGATGTGAGGAGAGAGATCACCTGCAGACAAGAGCACCTGCTGACGGGACTCCTGTTTCTGCCATCTCACAGCGGATTCGCGCAAGTGTTGCCGGATGGCACAAAAGGTCTTTTATCCAAACGAGTTTCTTCAACAGAGACCCCCTTTCTCTTTGCAAAGCCTTCCTAATGAAGCTTACATCACGTTTTATCCCTAAAAAAAGAAGACACAACGTGCTTTTATTTAAAATAAAAAGTAAGGCAGCTCTACTTGGCTACCCCCTTCGAACAGCCAACCTGCAGCTCACATAGAAATTGGCATCGGTTGCTGTTTCTTTCAATGACCAGTCTCACACTTCACTGAATGAACCAAAAAAAAAAGGCATAAACAATTTTCACAGCATAATTCTGGATGCATAATCTGCTTACAGCAATTTGTATGTTTGCTGACAGCATATAAATATAGTGAATATCTGTAGTGATATTTAGCTTAGTCAAGATGATTTTTGCATTGCATTGCTCACTGCCAACAGAAGTGGCAGCTCCATGTGACAGACAAATCAAAGACATGAGGTTGAAAGAAACTGTGTTTCAGGTAGTGTATGAACCTTTAGCTCTCCTTCATTTCCATTCCAAAAGGGCTAAAAAAAAAACAACTCAATTGCTCTTCAGAGGAACATCCGAGATCTTCTTACTCTAACCAGAGAGAAGCTTCTCTTCATGATGTGACTTTTCATTTTTTCCCCACATAACAGTAAGACACACTTAAAAAATAACGCTGTAACTGAAAACTGACATTTTCAAGGGTCAGAAGGGGGGGGGGGGTTGGATAAATACTGAATAAGGAAGGTGAGAAGTGGACAATTCTTTAGAATGCTGATAAAAGAAATGTATAGGGACTGATTCCTCATCAGAAGGACTGAATTCACAATTTCTCACAATGGATAACGCTTACATATAATGAATACAGTTTCTTTAGGTCTCCCTAGAACTCCAGGGCTTTGTGCTGTCGTGTGTCTTCAGAGGGTTTCCCCTGGGTGGTGGGGGTCCAGGATAAGGGCAAGACAGAGCTCATTTCTTGTCACTTGAGCGCAGGTTTCCTTCAGTCTGTGGCGGGCTGCTTTCCGCCTGCCTGTTTTTGTTCTGCTGAGTCTCTTCCAGGTACTGCTGCACTGCCTTAAGGACTGCATTCTCCACCAGTCTCTTACTGAGGCTCACGAGCTCCGCGTCGTTCGGTTCTGCCGCAGCCCTTTCACCTACACATCACGACAGACAACAAGGGGTCACTCAGAGAGCTCTCCATGGCAACCGGCAGCCAGGCGCCCTGCACCAGGAGCGCTCCGCTTTCATGACCCCTACACGTGGGAGAACTCGGCAGACACTTCATCACGCAGCACCAAAACACGGGGTAACGGGTAACGAGGTCCATGACCAATCACATGAGATGTTACTCAGTTTGTAGGGATAATCTCAAGATGAACTTATCACACTAAAGAATACAGCCACAGCACTTAGCTTAAATGGAAATTATTATTTGTACTATGTCTTCTAAGCCTGCTGCATAACTACAGCGTTCACACACACACATAGAGAAAATGGCCTAATAAATTGAGCAGTATTATTTTTCACTATCTGCAAAATAAAAATACAAATCCATGTGCACCTCATTGTTCTCCCAGTATGAATCATTTGTGAACGATTTTACCTGCACATGCATATTGTCTAGAATGTAACTGTAAAGTTAAAGTTGGAGATAAAAAAAGTTTTCAATTAAGCTGAAAGTTCATATTTTGTACTATATAAGTATAGAACTGTGCTACCATTGCACGGCTAGATTCATCTCGTACAGTGAAACAGTGATGATCTGTGCTGGCTCTGCTATTTACTGCAGTATAATGAAATGAAAATTCCCAGCTCTAATGTAATACATTCACTAAAACCAATGCTGTGACCAACAGGAAAATGTGGACTTTGATTTGCCATGGGAAGACTGTCTTGTCTGTTCACTGTGCTGAAGCTGCCATGTCTGTGTTTCTAAACTGAGATGAGATTTTCATAGACATTTTATCAGTCAATTAGCATGTAAGTATACGCCTCAGGGGGAAAAAAACAACGAATATTTAAAATCACATTTCAACTCATCACAACAAAGAATCTGGAAATCAACACGGATGATCTAAGCAGACGCTAGGGATGTGAAGGGGATTCCATTTTATAATGAACTCGGACAACTTACTGCTAACAATGAAATGAAAACTGACATTTGTAACAACTGTTTTCCCTTTCTGGGATAATACCACCAGTCATTCTTGTTCCTGTAGTTTTAAGTAAGAGTATGGGACTCATCCAAGATTGGACACTAGCTCAATGTCTTTCTTCTTTCTAATCTTTCTGTAAGTCTTAACTACAAGGTCTTGTTACTTAGTTGTCCTCCGTCAGAGCATATTTACTACAAAGAAGCCCAGTTTTGTTCCTTGCTAATTTTGTATTAGCTTACATTTAATGTACTCATTTCACTTGGGTTGTAAAATATTTAATCAATTCAGTTATGCAAAGTGCAGAAACACAAATCACACTGAGTTAAAAAGATTTAAAAGATAGCTGGCTGACAACGAGCTGCTTGTTTCTACACTAAAGGTACTGATTTGGCCAATACCACCTTTTCTTAAATAAATTAACCTCAAAGGCATTTAATATTTTAGGTAAAACTGCTTTTTTTAAACCACCCCAAGTGACATTATTTCAGTTTTGTGATAAAAAGATAATGTGCCAATGGGCTTCAAGCTACCAATGACGCCATAATATCAAACTTAATTATGGTCTGATGTTTTTAAATAATAGCAACAAAAAATGGACTCAGTTTTTTTTTGTTAAATTTAGAACAGTGCCGCATGCATTACCCTCCTGAACACAAGCTGAACAAAGTCAAACAATAAAGCTGATTGCCACTGAATCATTTCAACACAGAATCCTAATTTCTTTTAAGCACTCCAAACGGGTTAATTGTGACTTATTGTTGATCCTAACTGCCCCAGAATGAATCAAATCCTACAGAGAACCACAGTGAGTCTGCAGCATGATTCTCAACCTGTATTTTACAAAAATGCCTCCTCTTCAGCTACTAAAGAAATACATTAAACTTCCTGATGAGAAAATCACTTAAATACAGATATATAAATTTAAAACGTTCATACTTTCTTTTGTATATCAAATATCTTTGTAAGGTATAACTGTGGTAGTTTCTTCTAATCTTCATCTAATTTTTTCACGTTCATGTTATTTTTTTTGATTTTTTGTCTTTTGTATTCGTAAGTAGACTGCAAATATTTTTTTAGAAGAACTTGGCTTTGCATAATTGAAAAATATAAAAAAATCACTATCCTTTCATATATTCTGTGAGTAATTGGTAGCAATGAAGCCCGGTCCCTTTCAGATCTTACTTGCGAGTCTGCAGAAGACCGGCAGCCTTAAACCTACAAAGTGTAACAGTGTAAATAACACGCGCACACACACACACACAACACTTTTTTTGGTGCTATTTCCATCTTGTGAACCTACAAAATCTGCAACAAAACAAACAGTCGTAAACTAATAACTGCAGTGCCAAATGTTCTTTCACAGGAAGCAAAGAAGCATAAAGATATAATAGCCTTTCCCAATGAAACAACCACAAATCAAAATGACCCTTAAAAGGTCGGGCTAAGGCAAATAAAGTCTTGTCCTGAAAAAAAAGTTTCCTGAAAAAAATGCATGTATTGTATTTTTTATGGAGTCCTTATTTTTACGCAAGTATTTCATGTTCTTTGGCAATGATACCAAATTTAAAATAATCACCTTATAAACCACAAAAAGCCAAAAACGATATTAAGCTTTGCCATATATAGCTGTCCTATCATACCAATCTATGTATTTCTGATTGTATTTTAAAGTAAAGAAAATAAACCATTGTTCTGAAATGGAAATTGTATTAAGAAAGAAAAAATATTTTGGTGCTGGAAAGCCAATATATTGAATTCCCCACTGGAGGAAGTTGTTGTTTGCATCTCAGTTTAGAAATGATAGGTTTCACAAATTGCAATGTGCAGTTTCCTAATAAACTTCACAGAAATTACCTTGCTTTTCCTTATTTTATACTGAACAAAATTCATGGTAGAGGAAAAAAAGCTCAAATCCCAAAATACTACATAGTTTAGAATTGCTCTGAAACAATGGAAAAAGAAGCTCTACCTGTAATCTCATAACTGCTGTGGTAAAGAGCAAATACCTAAATGAATGCAAGGAGTAATACAACAGAATTGTGGCTCTCTATCATGCACACATCAAAATGACTCTAGGAACTGGAGACTTAAGATGAGATCACTTTATTGGCGATATACAATGTCTTGTATTAGGAATTTGTATTTTCTCATTTACAATCTGACTACAATACAATTTATTTTCTTACAAAATGCACTTGAAAAGTAGGCACTTTAGAGCCTTTAAGCTTCAGCATTAGACTGCACAGTGGAAAGAAATGTTGATAGCACACTGGCATTAGTTACCATAGCAGAGAAATGTTGAAATGGTTGTCAAAGGCACCGGGTGTCATAGTCCATATTGTTCAATACAAGTAGAAAACACACACACACACCTAAAAAATTATGACTAACAAACTGTATATTTGTTCTGCATTCAGCAAGTATAACAAAGAAATTGTTTGAAAATAAACTTGAGGAAACTAAGTAAAAAAGGGAGAAGGATCATTAAAAGCCTGTCTTTTGATTGGCTGGTACCTTGATGGATTGCCACCTAGCTGGTAGCTCATGTCGGTAACTTGCGTGAGACTCCATGACCAGTCCACACAGCGTGTGGAACGGTGACTGTAATGCCACAGCTATGCCTTTTCTACACCACCCCGCTTTTGAAAACAAAGAAGCAAAAAGATATAATAGCCTTACCCCACATAAACCACAAATCAAAATGTGCCTTAAAGGTTGGGATAAGGCAAATAAAGTCTTCTCTTGGAGAAAAATGTTTACTGAAAAACATTTATTTTTCATGCAGTCTTAATTTGGTTGGACTGAAAATACTCTGTTCTTCGACGGCACAAGTAAGAAGATACAATAAACTACCCCTCTGTTTGTAAGCCTTTAGCCTCACACACGCCTTCTGCACCACTAAAATTAAATGACAATATAAGGCATAGTTATGATTTGGGTAATCCATAAAGTTGAAATATTTCTTGATATTTTATCATCTTTAGCAAAATCTTGCAAATTGCAACACTCCTCTCTAGATTTGGAACACGCCCAATTTAAACATTTCCAAAGATTTATTCATCTTTAAGCGACGGTTAACTGCAGCACAAAGTCAGATCACACAGCTTAGACAAGCTCTCCTGATCCCTGTTCCATTATAGTAGCACAAAAAAGTCTGTCGGTGACAAGATGACACTGATGGTGCTGAAACAACAGTGGAGAACAACAGATAATCAAATTTACTGAAAAATTAACATCACTGATCCACGAAGAATGAATCGTTGCCTGTGGCAAAGCACACACATCTAGCTCACATCAGGAGCACACATGAATGGCTGCTACCATCACAGAGTGTGCATTTCAAGCCTTTAACCTGAACATTCAGTGCAGGTTTCAGCCCCAATGCAGATACAGTATGTTGAGATACTTCTCTTTAAAAAGACCATTATCAGTACAGGGGTACACTGAACAGAAGATATACAATCAGCATTTTCTTGAAACAGAAAGCATGCCAATCCTACTATACTGCCGAAACTATCTCCCCATAGATAAGTATAAAATGTCGATACATTACAATATGCTATGCACCTCTAGCAATAACAACCTGAATTCGCCCAGCAATTTTGATTTCAGCACAAATATTAAAGACGGCTACCCACATTTTAGCTAGTTTTTAGCAAGCAGATGAACATACTGCATCGTTGTTTTTAACTACTAGAATAGATTTTCCACAAAACAAAAACAAATCAAAGCATAATTAAAATTTCAGTTTCCATTCTTTGAAAAAATAAGTACTGTTTTGCTCTTATACAAGAATTTAGATAATTGAGATTCCAGACGGTTTACAGTACGTATACAGGCTAAACCCAACGCACAAGTAATGTAAGTATCAAGGCGTCTAACAGCATTTAAAAAATCACAGACCCATGAGCTGTTCCCTTAAAGCCTGCTACTTGCACAGCTACACATTCATCAGAATCAAGGAGGAATTTGGCCTCAGTCTCTGTCCCTAAACTCTTCCCCAGCTGCAAGCGAGCCGTGCTGAACAAGCACCACAGTAGCTCATCAACGTGCATGAAATCACTTACTGATTTTCTCTTCAGCTCTTGAAAATGGAAAGCAGCACAACTGTCCCATGACACCTTACGAATAAATCCCCCCCACTCTCTCCTTTGTGTCTTTTTTCCCCCCTGCACAAGCACTTCAATAAAAAGACAAATCCGGCAGCAGTCGGCTCTCAGCAGTGCTTTGGAGGGAATGTGCTTCTTTTTACTGTGACACAGAGAGAGGAGAGAGGCTAGAGGCTCCAGTGAGCACTAGAGCTCCGCCTCCATGTCTTGCCGTCTCATATAATTGCTTTAGGATGGACAGCGAGGAACAGCTCCCCATGCCATGTGCCCAACTTGTTTCCCTTGTGATACAGGAATAAATTCCACCTAAAAAGCCATATTGCAGAATCCGCAGCACTGCACAACCAAAACATGCATACAGTACATACCCTATATGACAACTTATTTGCTTTGTCTTTTGTGTGAATTTCTAACTTTCCCTGCAGTGACATCTTAAGGCAAAACTAAATTAAGGATTAATTCAGGTCAGCTGCTAATTAATGCACATTTCCTGTGGTTCTTTGTTGTGTGTGTAGTCTTTCAAAACATTTGCACTGAGCAGTCTTTCGAAACCTTTAGCTCTAATAATCCTGTGAGCAGTAATTAGGGATGATGTGCCAAGGAAGGAGAGATATTAGCTTAATTGGGCTTGCTATATTAGCTTAATTGTGCATTATATTGTAGTAAAAATGCTGAATAAAAATATGATTCCTTATACAAAAGGTTAATCCATTTAGTTTGGGTATTTGCTAGTTTTGAAGAATTGTCCATTACATCAATGCCCTGAAACAGTTCTACTTACTTTAAGCATATGAACTCAGTTAAAATACTTTTTTTTTACTGATTACCCAGGATTTAACCATGATTTTAAGAATTGGAAGCCAATGTCATGGCAAGGCATAACAAAGGCTGTATGGAGTTCCGATATAACAAAAACAGTATATTACAGATCTGGAAATGGAGTCATAAAATTGTTTCATTTAATTTTAATGCCATAAATATAATTAAAATCACCCATTATATCTAGGCCTGCAATTCTGAAATTATATCACAGTAGCAAAATTAACTAAACAAATTAAATTTATGAGAATGAACCCACTTTTTAAATGTCCCAGAAATCCCTTGACTTAGTCTCTTGTACGTGTTTCTAGAAGAACGTATCGGGGTATTTACCAGTATGGTCTGTGTTGTCTGTCCAGCCTCCCACTGGGACTCCAAGTTAGATTAAATGATTATGTAGTCAATTATACAACTACATACAAATTTAATTTAACCACATGCATTCAATATTGTATACCGTCAAGAAAACTAAAAACAAATAAAATATAATAAAATAATACTTCTAATCACTTCTGCAAAACTAATGAAAGTAGCTAAACTAAAAAACACACTGCAGTATAAAGTATTACACTGGCAGCCAAGATATTTATAACTGTAACATAGGAAGAAAATCATGCTACAAAAATCAATAAAAATGTTATCTCTTCTCATTTAATTAAATCAACACTACTGCAGATACAATTATGGAAGACAAAGGGAAAACCCCCAAAATCTGGCTGATGGGCACTTACTGGTAAGTACCGTTAAGAGCATGAATACATTTACATACTAATCTGATTTAGCAGCAGGCTACTGATGTGCATGCAAATGAAGTCCGAGCAGTTCTTCGTGGTGTTGCTGTGCATGTGGTGTCCTGACATCCAAGTTTCTTTCTGACAACAAGGACTGATATGTCTCGCTATAATTACTGGTGTTAAATACCAAATAATAGTATTAATTGATTTCAATTTCACAAAAATGCTGTGAGTTTTATTACTCATTCCTGGAATCCCATTTATGATTCTTCACTCCAGGAGAGGGGTTTCCTATGTTATACAATATACTGTCTTCTTCTCTTTCTTGTAGATAAGAATGGACTTGGTTTTTGCAGGACTCTTGAGGAAAGGGTCTATGCAGGATGTAAGTTATGATACTAGTGGCTTAGAAACTAGAAAAATGATATGTCACAAGAACTGATTGAACTATGGAACAGTATACTATATTATAATAATGAAGCCCAGACACATAAGATAATAACCAAACTGGATTACATGAACATGTGCAAAACAGAAAAAAAAGTGTTGCCTGTGGGATGGTAACCCCAATCCATTACCACACCCTTCATTTCTTAAATCATATACTGAATCCTGCACGTCCTGTCAAATACACTTTAAAAAACATTATACTACTAAACCAATCCATCCTATGCTATTTATACTGTACATTTCTGAGATGATACTTACACCACCATGACTTCTTTAATAAATTAAAAAATAGAAATTATCTCATTATTAAAATCATTCAGGTAGTTGTTTACCGTCCCCCAAATTAAAAACAGTTTCAGGACTACAAAAAAAAAAAACAATGAACCATAAACATTTACTTCATAGCCTAGAACATTAATCTTCACCTTCGGGCCCCATGTAACATCTTATGAAAGACAAAGCCTACAAATACAAACCCTAAAACCTATTCTTGCTAAACCAATTAACTCAATCCATTTGATAACAAAATGAAATGGATTTCACCTGCAGTACAACAAATGCAGCACTGTGGGTCATTGTTAAGCTTATGGACTCAAAGCTTAAAGCTTTGAAGGTTCAATTCCTGGTGGGACACTGCGGCTGTATCCTTCACTCAGGCAAAGGCTTCTCTTCTTTTACTCTTGGTAACATGACTAACTGTACACATGGGTACAATTGGAAATTGCCTCGAATTAGAAGCACCAGGCAAGGAAATAACTTTAAAAAACTAAATAAAATGTCCTCTATCCCTCTGGACAAATACAGAGAGCCCTGTTACCCAACAGCTTTCTACTGAACTCATAAAACAAGAACAAAACCAGCAGTGTATCATGTTTAATTTCCTTTCTCAGGGTGAGATTATAGAACACACTTGTGCGTATAATGGACATGGAGGAAAATGGATCACTGATAAGAGTTGTGCCAGACTTTGCAATGTCTAGTTTTGTCTTTAATTTCCGGATATCTACAACATTCAGATATTAGTATTACAAAGTTTTTTTTTCATTAAATAGTCCCAGGAAACAAACCACTGTCCATGGAGTTATGGGAACCTCACTACCTTTATTTAGGAGTTCACCATCTGTGGAAATGGGTGGTTAAAGTCTAGTTTTAGCCATGAGACAACTACAGTCAAGGTCTCCCAGATGGCCGAGTTACACCCAGTCCACACAAAAAGTATAATGCAGTCAGAAGGGATAATTCACATCAGGGACTTTGACTGTGGGACCTCAGTGGTGAGAGATGCCTGCCCTTCCCTTGTGTGACAGACTCACACTGCAAGACGTCACGGAGGGACTGGCAATGGACAGTACATTTGTACGTGCTGTCTCAGGCTCTTAGGGGCTGGTGCCAGAGCTTTAGTGGCAAAACAAACACATTTTCTGTTGGATATTCCCGAACTATGAGATGAAAATATAAGGGAACCAATAATCCAATTGTATGCGTACAAATGTAAATAGTTTAAATTGCACAAAAGCTACCATGCAGGAGTAAAACAACTGAAAATATTCCTGTAAGAAACCTTTGTAGCAGGCTTTCAAGGAGAGAATTACAAAAACGGGAAAGAATTTTATAATAAAAATAACACTCAATAATTGATATCTAGATTAGCCTTTTAAGACAATGCACAAAATAATGGAGTTAGGTACAGTATGTGCTGACCATACACGTTCCTTGAACTGAAATGATTTTCTCCTTTAAAATGAATCATCTTCAGAAGTAAGAAGTGAAGATGTTTAATCAAACCTTGTAGTGGTAGTAAGCAGTTTATGTGCTGAAGCGTATGAAGTACTTTATGAGGGTCTGACACCACATGTAAAAACAGTGGATCCTGAGCACAAACCCATTTCAACATCTCCTCTGCCACCAGTTCTTGTCCTATTTTGACCCTGGAAAAAAAGCTTCTCTTTCCAGGGAGTTGTTTGCTAAAGTTAGAGTCGGTCAGACTACAGACGTAATTCCACTCTTGGGTAATGGCAAACTCTCTCTAAAATTACCACATCTTAAAAATACTCCATTTCTGGAATTTCACAGGAGTTAAATACCAAAAAATGCCCATACACAATTAAAACAGACGGATGAGATCTTGACCTAGTTTTCCCAGTATTGAATATGAAGAACTTCACATAAAGTAGAATCAGTAAACAGGTTATTACAGACGACAGTTCACTACCCACAGTCCACTGACCGCTGGCAGATCTGAAAGACCACCACAAAGAGTCCACGGACAAAAACCCAGTTTCACAGAGCAAATCATTTCAGTCACATCATTAAAAATAGCACCGCTATTTACTTCACACGTG
Source organism: Lepisosteus platostomus (assembly GCF_059453375.1). Lineage (NCBI taxonomy): Eukaryota > Metazoa > Chordata > Actinopteri > Semionotiformes > Lepisosteidae > Lepisosteus > Lepisosteus platostomus. The sequence goes on along the minus strand of NC_142613.1, from coordinate 77,828,091 downwards.
GCCTTATACTGTACAGTTCAAATAATATTCATTTTTATTAAGACCGTCAAGCAACAATGTTGCCGGAACCCTGTTGTAATTGTGTGGAATTTTCTTCTTCCATCTGAATTCTCAGATGGAAATCTGAGAATCTCATAAAATCCAAGCCATGAAATGAAAAGTTGTGAGATTTGCCAGGATTGTGAAGGCATATAGGACATGTCTCAAAGGGAGAATGAAGGCTGAAAGGGCACATGTTGGAAGCAAAATAAACCTTGGAAGATTTTCAAAAATCATTAAGATTAAGTTTCAACTTGATCTAAGAGATGTAGACGTGTTCTAAGGACAGAAATGAAAATATTCAAATTTCCTCCTTTGACACCACTTGGACAACTGTAACAAAATGTATTAGTTCAGGTGGGTAGTTGAGTCAGCATGTGTAGGCTGCAAAAGAACAAGTTATAGGTTTATTCCATGCTGAAAAGAGAAGAAAAGGAACAACGTTTCGGCTGTGGACATGTCCTTCTTCGGACAATTGAATGAAAAAAACAAGATCACTGAATGGTATATTATTGCTATATTATCTTTGCTGACTGCCCTATCTTTCTTACACCTGAAGAAGGCTCCATAGACGAAACATTGTTTTCTTTCTTCTATTTTCAGCATGGAATAAACCTATTACTTGTTCCTTTAAAAAATGTATTAGTTCAAGTAGGTAGCTGTGTCAACATGCGTAGGCTGCACAGGAACAAGTAAAGGTTTATTCCACAATGAAAAGAGAAGAAAGAAACAACGTTTCAGCTGTGGAGCCTTCTTCGGACATTTAAATGAAAAAAAGCTAGATCACTGAATGATACTATACTGTTACTCAGATTAAATGTCTTAAATACTAGACAGATGGTGTTGTGAAAGTCACATTTTGAAATGATATATTAAGACTTACTCAGGACAGGAGTGCTTTAACAGCTGCTATGCTTTACTATAAAGATTATTAATGATCTACATTAATAACATAGATGAGCAGAGGTATTTAGCAGGAATAACAAAAGATAGAGTATCTGGACATAATCCATCGGAGGATAAGCTTGGCAGAATTTTAAAAACATTTTGTTGGCTGCGATTAACTTTTTAGATGACCTGATCTTACTTCTAGAATGCCGACACACCATATACTACAGATTTCCGATACAGAGTGAAATGGATAAAGACACCTGCAAATTACAGTGCAAGAAAGATGATTATTTGCCTTTTATCATATACTGTACATGCTTGAGAAATAAACAAGCACAATTCTTGTCCTAAGAAGGATAAAACATCAACACCTGGGATACTTATGGTGTGCGTGTGTGTAGAGGTTGTTTGCTGCAGATTTCAGCCGATTTTTGATTTTCGTCATGAAGGTCAGCTCACAGCAGTTCTGTACACTATGATGATCCATGTAAGGCAGGTATGTGCACAGATAAAGTGCAGACGAGAGATAACCTTTGCAGAGTCCTTGCTCTTTCTTCTGAGTCATGCTGTTTATGAGGGGTTATTCTTCATTCATCTGTGGCTGTCAATAACTGCTGTGATTCAGCTGTTAAGCAATGCAAGTTGCTTTTATTCCACTGTCCATTTATATTCAAGTAGAAACAACTGCATTTCATGACACATGAAAAAGCCAAACTGTCTGACTGTCAAACATGTCTCCACTCTAAAAAAAAAAACTTGAAAACCCACTTGCACATTTCAGGGATTTCATTAAAAGAAATGTGAATGAACAAAAGCAAGATGACAGTTTTTCTGGTTTCTGTTTCTTCTTCCTGCTGTATAGTAATTTTAATCTAAATAGCTATGGGATTGTCCTAATAAAAAGGTTAAAAAATGGCCAACTTAATGTAATAACATTTTATTTTCTGAATTAATACCTTATCCCTTTTTGATGGATCAAATGAACCATTTAAGCAACACAATGAAACACGACCAATACAGCAGTACTAATACTGCTACACTGACTATTAATAGTAATATTTTACTGAGTATTTCTGTATTGTACATGTTTTGGTCTGGATAATGAATATCATGCTAATAGCTAAGTGCTATTAAACAAGAATAGCGTATAACAATAGTATATATAATACGATGCAGTAGTTCAGGTGGGTAGCTGCCTCAGAATGCTTGGGCTGCAAAGGAACAAGTAACAGGTTTATTCCCTGTTTCGGCTGTGGACCCTTCTTCCCTCACACCCGAAGAAGACTACACAGCTGAAACGTTTCCTTTCTTTTCTCTTCAGCAGGGAATAAACCTATTACTTGTTCCTATTTAGTATGATTAACTGCTGGTAAATCTAAAATTTGAATTATGTGAAAAAGAGGAATATATTGTTTAGAAGGTACAAATATCAAAACTGCTACCTCACAAGTACAAGTGTTGTGCTGCTGTGGAAAGCAAAATACTTGGTAGAATGAAAACTGAAATAATCGAGCAATGATTTCAGGAAGCATAGATTTTCTTTACAATTATCTAGGGAAAATTCTCTAAACTTCTGAGTAAAAATATAAAATTTGTAAAAATATAAAACATCTAAGGGGGAAACGCAATGTAATTAGCAGTATCTAATAGGAGGCGCAAGAAATGAGATGTTTTTAAATCCTGCCTATTTGAAAGGATTGTAAATTACATGAAGAAAGGTCACTTTCATACAAGACCTTTTTCTATAATACACCATGAAGTGAAAACAGTTGATTTTAAGATAAACATAAGCACAGAGGAGTGTATTCAAAGACTTCAAGATACACATAAGCACAGAGAAGTGTATTCAAAGACTTCAATAGCTAGAGGCATTAATGGTACAGATATAGAAAAAAACATTTCCTCATATCTTAAGGTCATCCTTCTTTAAGCAGTCCTCGAATATACTTCCCCAACCCATACCAAGACTATTTTAAAAAAATACTCAAGTCCAAAACCTATTAATTTACTCCTCTGCAATTAATCCTTACATAGCCAAGGAATTAACTGCCTTAAAGCAAACAGAACATACCCCAAAGTATTGATAACACAGGAGCTTGTAATGCAGAAGACTTGTAGATCTGTACAACCCACTCATATCTTATTTTAAGTATTCAGAGCCCACTTCTAACAAATGCAAGATTGTTTTGGACCAATTTGGCATTTAAAATCTCTAACACGCTAGCCTTGTTACACAATTTTAAAGCAACATTAATTCTTTTCTGACATGTTTGGTCCTAAGAGAACAGTTGCTATAGTGTCGACTTTGCAATGAGCAGAAAGTAAGAAATAAACTATAAATTTGTCTCTAACCCACTTACTGTAGCAAATTGAATAAGGCAGAATACCCTGAAATGTAGTGAGTCAATACACACTACAATATTCTTGGGGGCATCAGGTTTCCGTATAGTGCATCAGAAATAACCATGATCTGATTTACCACAGTAAATAAGCAACATTTGAAAAAGGCAATTAGCATAGTGAAAAACTCACATGACGTTATCTTTTACTTAACTGCATCACATTACATATCCCCCCCCAAGTGCGTCATTAATAAAGGACAACATATACTACCATAGTCCCTCTCACTGCAAAACTGAAGAGTGAATCCCAGCTGCAGCAACACTGACACACTAAATTGTTTTATTCGGGTTGTTAAACAATATTTTTTTCACTGATGTAAACAAAAAAAAAATACTTGACAAAAAAGAAAACAAAGGTAAAGGAAAAGCCAGGAATCCTTTCCATTTGAAGGTAGCTCTGCTAAAATAACACATTTCCGAACGAGTGTCAGGCTGGAAGTGTCAAGCTCCGTTCAGGTTTGGATGCTGTCAGAACACGTCAGAAAGGGAGCCTCCTAAAGTACTGCCATCGTGTTGGTGAGAAATTAGCCGTCCGGCCATGTTGGTGAGGGCAGTACCCTGGCTTCTTTCAAGAAACAGTGAAACGAGTAGCTGTAAGTAGTTGTAAGAATTCATCCACAAACAAATCTGAAAATTATTAATAAGGGATAGTTTGTGCAAGCGACTGTTTTAAAATGAATTATTCCTGACCTACTTTCACTAAACTTGTTTTCCTTTGTCTGACAATGACCTGGTATCAGAGACACAGGGGTAAGTGCTTTCTCAGTCAGTTTGCTTATCATCTCCTTAAAAATGAACCGGTATTTGCCACTAATGAGTGCTCTACCACTGGGAAAAGTACGGACTTTTCAACATCATGATTCTTGGCTTGCAATGTATTTTACTTATTTCTTACAAGATCGTAACCAAGCCTGTGGTTTGTGTGCCTTGAAGAAATTCTCCCTCAATAAGAAGAGCATCAATGGTAAAATCTACTAAGAAGGGATTAACATTTCACTGATTATCCCTTAGCATTGTTGACGTGTTAGAGTGAGGGGATTATCTCCTGAAAGGCAGAAACACAATCAGTATGGACTCTTGGCCAGATAGGTGAAACACAAAAACATCTATAAAAAGCCAAACAGAAAAGAAACAGTATGATACAAGTTGTGTTAATAACTATGTTCTGCGTTTTTGTTTGGCTTAAAGGCTAGAAAAAGGGACTAATTGTTGAACCAAATCTTATACTATATTAATCAACAGCAAACTATTGCTCTTGACGTTAAATTCGATTTTATAATGCACAGAGAACCAACTTTATTTAATATTAACTATTTGCATAGGGGCTAAACCCCAAAAAACTGAGAACAGCCATAATGTGAACATTTTAGAGTCTAGGGGGATTCTGACACAGGTCTTCAACTCACAGTTTAAGACCCTCCCGGTGACACCTTGAGGTTACCGGGGGAACGAGCTGTCCTGCCCTGGAACAGACAGGAGCTTCAGTCTCCAGGGTCCGGTGTGGAAAGAGAGACCACTACAGTACTATGTCTCACACGAATGAGCCTGATGCAAAACACGTTTTCTATTCCATCTTTATTGTACCGTTTCTCGACCGAGCCCCTGTTCGGGTCAGGGCCTCTACAGACCGACTGACTAATTACTTCACTAATGACGACGGCACATTTATCATCCTTTATAACCTCAGGGCAGCACCCAGGTTTTCACGATCAGTGATTTTTGTATACTCCCTACTTGTTTTCTTGAATGAAATGTATTTAAAGAAAGCATGTTGGTCTGTAGCAATCATTCATAAAGTGAAAATAATGTGCGATGTGAAGACTAGCAAAAATGTATAATTTGATGGATGATTCCATTAACTTACTATTATGAAAGTAAGTTCACAGTTGTATTTGCTGAATAGTGCATTGCATGGGTAATGGAACTTGGCTGAATAATGAAGTCATTAGGTGACAGGCTCTGCAAACAGCTTATATTTCTTCTAATATATTTGCATTATACTTTAATTTGCACAGAAGCGGGGAAAAAAGAAAAGAAAATAATATAAATGAATAAAAAAACAGCATGAGGAAAACTGAATATAACATCTATAACAGACAAACAACTGGGAAGCTCATCATCATTATAATAATAATAATAATAATAATAATTGCTTACACTTATATAGCGCTTTTCTGGACAGTCCACTCAAAGTGCTTTACAGGTAATGGGGATCCCCTCCACCACCACCAGTGTGCAGCATCCACCTGGATGATGCAACGGCAGCCATAGTGCGCCATAACTAACATCAGCTCTCAGTAGGGAGGAGAGCAGAGTAATGAACCCAATTCATAGATGGAGATTATTAGGAGGCCATGATTGGTAAGGGCCAATGGGAAATTTGGCCAGAACGTTACACCCTACTCTTTTCGAGAAACACCCTGGGATTTTTAATGACCACAGAGAGTCAGGACCTCAGTTTTACGTCTCATCCGAAGGATGGCACCTGTTTACAGTATAGTGTCTTCGTCACTATACTGGGGCATTAGGACCCACACGGACCGCAGGGTGAGCGCCCCCTGCTGGCCCCACTAACACCTCTTCCAGCAGCAACCTTAGTTTTTCCCAGGAGGTCTCCCATCCAGGTACTGACCAGGCTCACACCTGCTTAGCTTCAGTGGGTTGCCAGTTGCGAGTTGCAGAGTGATATGGCTGCTCATGGCACCAGACAGAAGACACGTAACTCTCCTCATTAATAAAAGTAATGTGCAGAATACATTAAGTGTGACTTTTTAATTTTTATCCATCACATACACATGACTGCAAAATATAACATTTCTAAAAGTAAAAAAAGCAATAAAATTACTAATAATATGTAAAGCAAGATTATGTGTATGGGATATAGTGTGTCTATTAGCTGTGAAGTAAGGAATCAGTTCTCTCTGATTTAGGAAAATAAAGACTTCCAATCCAAGGACCTAGTTCAGGTAAAACTACTATCAGCAAAAATCAAACATTTTTCCCCAACAGTACTGAAAAGAACAGCATGCATTTTGCAATCTTTAACCTTCACCCAAACATAGTTGCTGTCACATATCTCCTCAACATGCCAAAGCTTTAAAAAAATCACTGGTATATTTTACCTTTTGCTCTGTAAAGTTGTTTAATTCCAATGTTTTACACATTCAGAAGTGCCGGGCGGTACAAACATTATCCCACATTTCAAAAACACACTAGATATAATGAGGTAGCACTGTCTGTGCTCTCTACAATCTCTCTAGATTTGCCTGTTTTTGTGTTTATATCATTAGTTCAAATCAGTTTCCAATGCTTTAGCAAGTGTGGCAAAGCATATCAATATAGAGCTAGATATGAGCACTTCCTCTGCATAACAGAACAGGATTTCTGAAAATCACAGGCTTCTCAGAATGAAACAGAGCATACAGTACACAGAACAATGAAAGAGTACTGATGAAATATACAAAATGTTGTCTCCACTACTGTTCCAGAGTTAGGCAAATATTCTATTAGACCATTAAGTCTTAACTTAATGACCATTAGACCATTATTAGTATTAAATGTGGTCATTATACACCTTCATACAGAATATATATAGTTAATATTCTAAAGAAAGAAATGTCAGGGTCCCATGAAACTAAACTACGCCACTTGAAATAAAATGAAAACCCTGACACTCTTGAGAGGATGGAGCACCTCATCTTAATGCCTCTCCACACCACTGCTCAGCAATCTTCCAATACTTTGAAACACTTAGCAAGAGGGGAGTGTTTCGTTTTTTAAAACACATTCTTACAAGCTGTCTTTTAAATTCCGAGGCCAACTGCATGTTTTTGAAGTGATATATTTTTTTTTCCATTTCCGCACAATGGCTTCTATACTGCAATAGGCAGCACTGTGGCCAGGGGTTTTCTTATAACCACTTCTCATTTTGCTCTAGGGAATTTAAGCACAGAAAGGATTTGGTGATCATTCAAAACTAAAGAAATAACTTTTTATTTAACATTTAGACACAAATAAATGAGAGATGTTCATACTCTCCAAAAACAAATACACAAATATGTGTACCTTACCTAAAAGAGAGAGGTTTCCCAGCAACAGAAAAAAAGTTAAGCTTATGCCACATTTCCTTCTTATAGACAACACGTCTATACTCTAAGTCAATTGACTTTTTTCATCCAAGAAAGGTCTCTCTCATGCCATGTTGTTTCCTGTACCTTTGAAACTCATCTATTGAGCTGGGACAAGCTTTCATAATCTATATATTTTGAAAATTGTAACAATAAAATTACCCACGAAGGAATTTGAAAAACAGTGTTGTAAAATACATTTCCCATTTTGCATTAAAATAAAAAATGAGTACTGTAAACCATCCTGTGGTCGTGTTTCTTGCAACACACACAACTAAAATACACCGCATACTGTACAGGTGTATATCACTCGTTCCCCAATGCAAAGGTAGCACTATGCACACTTTGTAATATACTGATGTCTTACAAACAAAATCCAGTTTGAGATTTTAAAAAAAGCTTTTTTTAATTCCATTTATATATTCTAGGCATATATCTGATATTCTATCTAAAGAAACCAATCATTTTACTTATGTGTGCTTTTAGAAAAGTAAAGTATAAAAAATTTGGATAGTGATTTATTGTTTTTGGAGCCATTTCGATTACTTGATTCATTACTGACCTTAATACAATCCAGAGGCTCGACTGTTGCCGTGGTATCGAAAGTTGGGGGAAAAAAAAATAAAAAAACTGAATGGAACGGATATGCTCCACTTACTATTTAGATAATTCCTTATTTTTATATAGCGCTTTACTGGACACTCCACTCAAAGAACTTTTACAGGTAATAGGGACTCCCCTCCACCACCACCAGTGTGCAGCCCCCCCTGGATGATGCAACAGCAGCCAGAGTGCACCAATACGCTCCCCTCGCACCAGCTCCCAGTTTGGAGGAGAACAGAGATGGGGATTATTAGGACTCCTTGATTGGTGACGACCGGGTTACACCCATGAAAGCCCTGAGATTTTTCAATGACCACGGAGAGTCAGGACCTCAGTTTTCCGCCTCATCTGAAAGACAGCGCCCTTTTCCAGTATAGTGTCCCCATCAACGGCAGCACCCCCAGCTTTTCCAGGAGGTCTCCCATCCTCGTACTGGCCTGCGGAGCTCCATGGGCTGCTGTATGTGAAGTGCAGGGTGACATAGCTGCTGGCCAAAATGATAAAAATGCCTTCAGGCCATCTCAGTACATTAATGTTTTCCTTTGGTATGAGAATTGAAAAAAAATGTTTAACAGCATTAATTTAAGTCTGTCTAATTAAAATATTATATATGGGCTGTACAGAAACTTTCACCTGCCTACAAATAATGCAGACAAAGAAAGTTAACAGCTGCATAAACAGGAGTCCCATCAACTGTGCCGCCTTCTTACAGACACAAATCTTAAGACACCATTACACAAAATTACTTTTGTTTAATATGAGCAAAAACCACAAGAACTGCTGTTGAGATGAAACACCCCACATTTCCACTGTACAAAGACATGCTGTAAACAAGTGAGGAGCCCTTTTGTAAGATAAAGGTGAAGTACATCCAGTCATCTATTTTCTAATTCTCTTATCCAATAAAGGGCCGCGGAGGAGCCAGAGCCTATCCCAGCATGCAAGGTGGGGTGCACCCTGAACTGGAGCGCGATCATTGCAGGGCATGATGAAGAATAATACGAGGCAAAAATATGCACACAAAGAAATTTTTCATGCACATTAACCTGCATAGTCTGATGCAGTAACAACATATGCACTATATTCTTTCTATGTTGTACCTTATTTATTTCACATTTGCCAGATTAAGACAAAGGCTCACTTACTGCTCAGAAAAGCTTATATTTCCATAGATGCATCCATGAACAACATAACCAGTTCTGAAAGTTGTGTTTTTTTAAATATAAGCTGCAAATTAAAGCACAGATGTGCGCCTAGTGCCAATAGTTTACCAATAAGTAGGAACATTGATAAAAATATTTAATTTAATATCTATTCTCTATCATACAACAACACCTAGAATAGTTATGTCACTTAAGTCAATTCATCATTAATCCTTCTTACTATATGCTGTGTTTTCATCCATTATCTTTTAAAATGAAGATAATTTCACATAACCAGCATAGATGCTGACAACAGAGGAACATACGGATCTTTATTATTTAAGCTTTATGTTTGATTTCTATATAATTGCAATTTAATTTTTTTGATTGTCTAGTGCCTCTCTTACTCCAGTGGTTAAGTCATATTACATAAACACTGAAACTTACATAATGGCCTCAGCATTATTACTCTTAGTGCTATGCATATAGAGAAGTAATTGATTTTTTCAGTAGTTTTAATTCTTGATACATTAGATGTTGACACGTTCATGGGTACATAATGTCACTTCTATGATGGGTACACTGCTCTGTACAGCTATGAAATAGTAAATATGAAAAACATTTGTATTTGTATTTCAAGAAAACTAAGTAAGATTTTATACTGCAAGTTTAATTATTTTTTCACAATCCCTATTTGGGTTTTAAAACACAACTAAAATGATAAAGAGCTAATCCCCACATACAGGGATTAAAGATCTTATAATTTTGCATCCTCTTAATTCACTGTAGAGGGAAAAACATCTGGTCAGTTACCAGTAGCTGTATGTTTTTTGGGTTGTGTGCAAACATGAGGATTTGATTAAAATGCTTCTAAGAAATTGTTTTCACTAGAAAGTGGAATCTCAAGATCAAGTTTCATTTAATACATAACAGATCCAATGTCAAGCATTAAGGCTTTAATGATAAAAATGATTTGAACATTTCAACTATGTTCCTTTATTCCCTTTTCTATAATCTAAAAAGGCCCAAATTTCTGAAAGGTACAAGTGGGGTTAGAGCTTTCCTGCAGCTGTAACTTATAAGTCTTGCACAGCATACATATTAAACCAAATGTTACTGACTGTTCTAAGAAAAAGAAAACCATGTATATTGTAAAAAAGTGATTTAAAAATATGGAGCAAGTGGTCATGGCTATAAAGTACAGTATTTCAAAATATAAAATGCAAACGCGTGCATAAATTATTAAGTACTTTAACTGTAATTCAAGTTTACACTTGAAAATAACCACTCACCACAACTGGGGGATTATACATCACTTAGTGAGACTCTTAGCAAGTGTTTGAAAGTCAAAGTACCATGATCACTTAAATTTAATCAACAAACAGAGATTATGCAACACTGATATATTAAGTATACAGCACTTGACAAGGCAAGTCTTCACTCCAAAAATACATATGATTCAATAAACTGGGATGTCAGCAGTGTGGTGACGTCTCATGCTGTTCACTAGATGCTATACAGAACTTTGTATATTGTTATTCTCCAGGAATGCCCTGCTCCGTGCAAAAAAGGAGCTACTATTATACTACCGTCTTGAGAACCCACAGTAACTCAACCACTTATACTTCCAAAAAAGGAAAATAAAATAAATGACTGCTGTTCAGGTCAATGTGCATGTTGTGACCGCTGAAAACATCAAAAGTGCCATGCACCATTAAGAAAATCAAAGTTAATACTCCAACAATATAGTGAGTTATAAAATACAGCAGAATTCATGTCTATAAATGGTAGTAAGTTCTAACTAGAAAAACAAATCAAGAAAGAAAAGTAATTAAAATAACTAATTAGATTGCTATTGATACAGTGTAATTCTAATATTGTCACTGGAATTAAAAGGTTTTGATAGTGTCCCCAGTGACAGGATATGTACCTCCTAAAAGCATTCAGTTAAATAATAGATGTGAAATATTTCCACAAATTTCAGACCCCTAGGACCAGATGAATCATGCAGCAGTTAGTTACACAGCTAATATCAATACTAATGGCCATGGAGATGACAAATAAGCCAAGGTCAGACTGCTGGAAAAAAGCTGGAACAACACTAACATCAATCTATTCATCATGCATTCGTGTTTAAATCTTCCCAAAATGTCAACATTTGACATTAAACTGTATTTCAACTGACTTTTCAATGATTAAAGATCAATTTGTCTCAGATGTCAGATATATAGTAAGTCATCTGGAAAGGGGTATATGCTAACCAAATAAATAACAATAAGGAGACTATTGATATTAGAGGCAATTCTACACCACTTGACCCCTTTACGTTTACTCCAGTGACAGCCCCAAAATTACAAGCTGGTTTAAAAAACAAGATCTATAAATTAAAGTATGGTGACACAAATGTTACATTCCATGTCATAGTACGTAATGCTACACACTACATCGTATCTTTTTAGAAGTAGTAGTCAAATAATTTTCTTGCAGTTATATATTCAAATAATGGTATTCAGATATACAGTATCTTTTGAATTAGAAATTGTCTGATAATCAAATAAATAGAAGTAAAAGACTACACCTGAACAAAAAAAAAACATTAAGTCAGTGCACTAAAGGGAACAAAAATACTTTTTCCGAGTTTGTAGTCCCACTTTTGCAAAAACAGAGTACATAGGCACATGGTAAGAAATATCTCACATACTTACAAAATTTAACACATTTTAAATGTAGTATCCACTTTTTATTTATGTGCAATACTAATATAATGGTGATTTATGCATATACACTGGTAATGTACATACAACCAAAGTCTTTTCCCTTTATCAGGTCAGTGGGTTCTACTGTATAAACAACCATGGTATTTAAACAAAGGCAAAGTTATTTTTTTTGTTTTAGGTTAGGGGAAGAAAATGTTACAAATATTTATTTTTCATGCTGTTTTGGAATCATTACACTTTTAGCATTGTAAACAAATGCAACAGTATATTACCTAAAAGTAATAAGCTGGAACTTCAATGCTACAATTTATTTTGTTTTTAAGACTATTGTTATTCATTCATTCATGTTAACAACTTACATTCTGAACTAATATTCGAGGGCAAAAACAGGTGAACCTTTACATAAAGTGATACCCAGCAGCACTGTGGAGCAGTGGGCAGATCTTGGGACTCGACAGGTCTGAAGAGGGCCCTGCTGACATTCCCTTGAGCAAAGTACTGCACTCAGATCACTCCCGTGAACCCCCCCCACACACACGATTACACATATAAACTGCTTTGGACAGAAGTGCACACAAATTCTGAATTACTACACACAGTTGTCACAATCTGAGCATTCACTTCTCATTTGTTCTGTTCCCTAGACACTGAACAGCTCTTAACCCAACACTGAAATGACACTGAACGCAGACGGCCTGCGCTTGCCGGGACGGGCTCCAGCTCCCCCACCACCCAGTTCTGGACACGGAGATAGAAAACAGATGGGTGGCACACTGCCTGCAACACTAGAATTAGTCTTGTGAGGGGAAAGCTGGAAGAACCTGTTCTCGAAATACGAACGTTCCGAATCATACGTTTTGTTTGCATCCATTCGTGCCGACGTTCTCCCATTTCGTCGTGGAAGATCTATCGATTAACCCTGTCCTGAGTGGGTGTCAGAAGAATGTTGTCCCAAGAATAACATCTCCTGGACCCTTCAGTACCAATGCCTTCCGGCCTCTAAAGATATACGAGACTAAGACAAGCGGACTCTAATATCAGCACTGGAGTCAACTCCAGCGATTCACCTCTACCTCCTTGATCTGACCATTGTCGGTTCCAGTTCTGTGAATGTGAAACAGGAACCTATTACACTATTTGAGCCACTTCTTCCCAGGCTTTGCTGTACTTCTTTCTCGGGTGTATTCATTCTATATGCTTTGAATTGTTGCTATAAATTTCCTAGTGATTTAAATATTTATTTTATCCATTTTGTGTCTCCTTTAAGTATCAGCCTCACTCCTTCACAGTTTTCTCTCTAAAAATCGTAAACCTTGGTGTTCTCCGTACAGTCTCAAAATGTACTTTGGAACATATGTTCCCAGGCTCCTTTATGCTGTTTTCTTCACTGCACCTGGGCTGCCTGAAAACACTAGATCAATACAGGCGTTACCACTAGCTGGTGTTGTGACAAACTGAGTCAAGAAGCAAATCGTTAGCCATGTCGGCTTCTGGCTCTGGACACCCCTAATGGTTTTTCCACTCTATTTCAGGAAAATTAATATTTCCCATTCAATTATTAATGCACTGCAAACAATAAAGTCAGTTTTTATCGGAAAGGTGTTCAACTGATATTTAGAACTCACAAAATCTATGTATTTCTTATGACAACCTAGGACCAGCTCCTCTCAGTCAGCTTCTCAATGTGCTGTACAATATATGGTCTGACAATTTAGCATAAATAACTTGATGACTTTTCCCACAATGCTAAAGAACTAATGCCGTTTTAGTTCTTGCAGCTACAGTACATCTCCAGCAAATTACTTTTTAAAGGAGGTATTGAATTATTGAAGCATTGGAATGGCAGTTTTCACATACATAATTTAGCTACTGGGAGTCTTTTCAAGATGTTGAATGCATATTCTTGAATTTTTAAGAATTTTGTTTAGACAAAGATTTATTCCTTTGTAACCCAAGAGAAATCACTCTGTATTCTGTATAAGAAACAGCAGAGGTATTATTCTACAGCTGCTAAAAAGCTATCAGTTTATATGCCTACAATTTACACTGTATGAACTCCCCTCCAAATTCCCCAAACCAGTCTCCAACGATCAGTAAATGGTTTCACTTGAACAACAATGTATTATTCCAAAATTCCCTATTGCACCTCCTTATAAGTATTCTCTTTTATAAGCTTTTTTGTTTGGTTCTCGAGATGAAGCATTACCATTTCCTATTGTCTGAAACTTGCCTGACATGATTTAAGGTCTTTTTTGTTCTGCATTAAACAAATTTAGCACTTTCACAAGCAAAACTACAACTGGATAGGAAAAGCACAAGTAATCAGTTTAGTTGCCGTGAGGAAACAAAATGCTATTCGGAGGCACCATAATGAGATTGTTAAGGAAAATGGGTTAAATTACTGTATCAGAAATATTATATATATTTTCATCTCAGGTGTAGTGTAATAAATACTGTAGCACATAAATGATTACTTATTTGTTGGATTATTTTACTAAACACCTAACTGATAGCAAGCACTACTATTTTCTTGATCCTTGATACTATTTTATAAATGTTGTTAGAAAATGCTGAAATATGGTCAGGCATTATCAGTAATTATTATTGTAATTTTCCAGCCCACATACACTCAGAATATTATACAAGGTGATAAATTGAACTGGTTTTACTAAAACAACCTTTTCATTATCTTTTCATGCGAAATCTAGAACAGCTTTAGAAGTAAAAACATGCCTTGTATTATTACTGAATAATGTTTCAACCACCTGAATGGAAAAACAAATCAAGTATTTATCCTGGATAATATATCCTTTCCTCTGAAGCATGCATTAATAAATAAAATCATGAAGTTAAATACAGGAAACAAATCTCATTCAAATGAGAGCAGGATAAACACAGTGCATGAAGTAATTCAAGGAACAAAAATACCTTTCCCAACTAATTCCAGGTGTAAATTGATCTTGGGTAAAGTGACCTTTTCAGATCCTTATTGTAATAATCTACATTAAATATTTCAGCTGCAAGGGTAGCCACCTCTTTAAACAATTCATTAAACTTTAAATGTTAAATGTTATGTAACTGCAAACAAGAGGAGTGTCGCCAGTTATACAACACAGGACTATCTCGTGGAAGAGCTACTTCACCTGAAACCCAGAGATGATTACATTAGATGGCATGGTGATTGTGGGGCCTTGTGAAAAGAGATAAGATCACTTTATTGGCCATATACAATTTCTTGTATCAGGAATTTGTCTTTATGCATACCCCAGCTTGCTCTCCATGAGACACACAGACAGGGAGAGACGCTTGGGGTCAGAGCGCAGGTTCAGCCATTTATCAGGGGCCCAACGGAGTAGGATTCCTCTGCCGGCCAGGGGATACGAACTGGCAACCTTCCAGCCACAAGCGCAGATCCTGAGCCACAGAGCCATTGCCCCGTTCTAGACACATTCAAATATCATTGGAGATGCTGTTTTTGTACCCTTGGCCAAGGTACTTCCCTTGAACAGCTGCATTAAAACTTCTGCTGTATAAACAGGCCTTCCCAAGGTCATCGCTGTAAACAAGAATGAATTCCTTTATTCAAAGTGATAGTCATTAAAGATAATGCAGCTTCTACTCCAACACCTCTTTCAAAAAGTTACAGAAATCAAGCTCTGCACAGATCTGTGCTTTCAAGATAAATGTAAGTCTCATAAACATTTAATTGCAGGTAAATATACCGAAAGGTTTTCTTTGAAATGGACAGGTACTAAAGTCGCTAAAATATTATTACAATATCTACATCTTGAGTTTAACAGATTTTCAGCGCCAACTTCTTTCTGTGATTAATACACATCAATAGATGATATAACCAGTATAAGAAAGGTAAGGCCAACCTATCTACTGTAACACTTGTTTCTGAACTAATGCTGAACTGGTTACTCCATGTACCATGTTTCTCCACCTGCTGGATACCTCCAGAAGTACAAAACTAATTCCATTAAAAATAAACACAGCACCCCTTTCTAAATTTAAAGAGGGCCTTTTTAGCTGATAACTTTCAAAGGGATGGAAGACTGGCCTATAAAATATGGCACCCACTCACAAGATCCTGTGAGGGAAATGAGGGAAATTAAAGCAGATGAAGCTGCTTTAATCAACATAGGCAAACATAATTATGAAGGTCATACCTCTGAAATAGTGAGCTGGTCTCCTAGATCAGGGCACTCACCTTTTAACATTCAATCTGATTATTTGGACAACTTTTACACATCTCAACCTAAACATACCTCACACTTTAAGGAGAGTTGAGGATTAGTGTATCTGGCCTGTTATATTACAGATAAATACAGTTTATCAATATATTTCACAGATGTCCTTTGCCTGTACTGAACTGTGTGATAAGAATTCTCAGTGGTCATAAAAACTCAGATACATATTATTAATACCCCTTGTGATGTGTAATTCTATACTGCATTCTATCAATCTATCTATACACATAGTATCTAACATTTTGTACTGTAAATATGCAACATTTTTTTCCAAGAGATACTGCAACGCAAGAAAAATGTAATGAACTTCATCTATTGTATTCAATTCAAATCAAGTCCAAAACTCAGATTAACTCTGAAAGGAACAACAAGGGCTACGATGCTCAGTTTTAACAGTAAATAAGAAAACACTCCTTATACAACACACAACCAGCCTGTTCTCTGTGTGTGATATAATTGTGGTCACATGAAGCAACAAGCTAGCAACAGCTTTCTTGAAAAATATCGACCACATGACCAATGCTAGGAGAGTGGAAAGAGCTGCTTGTTTTAAAGAAACATCCTTCTCCTGTGGTACAAAGCAGATCACTAAAGGAACATTTATGTATTTTAATACTCGTAGATCTGCTATTGAGACAGCTTTATTTCCATCTGATCATCGTGTAATACTTACTTTTTAATGTTATAGCCCCACTTACAGTTCAAAACATTGAGGAAAATATATTTTTTAACACATTCACCTTATTCTGCTTGTAGATTTCAGCACACATCAACATTTATCCTGTATTTATTCATATATTGGACCCATCCCATGCTCATTTTAAATCATTTTAATCCCTCACGTGCTGAAAACAGCCACTAATCTGAACACAACTAAGGGACCGGACCATACAGAGTCAGAACCTGTTTTATGTCTCATCCGAAGGACGGCACCTTTTTACAGCATAGTGTCCCCATCACTATACTGGGGCATCAGGACCCACACAGACCTCAGGGTGAGCGCCCCCTGCTGGCCCCACTAACACCTCTTCCAGTTCCACTATTTTAGGTTTTTGGCACTGAAAGGCTAAAATAATTGAACCCTGAAAACATTCTCCAATACATACACTTGATATATAATAGATTCACAAAGTTGTATTGATGCAAGGAGTCACCGTGCAGAGACCGATTTCTACAAAGTAAACCCACTGACCCACTGAACGTCTTCAGAATCTACTTTTTATGGCTTCTTGGTAAAAAGAATTTAAGTTCTAACCCTGTAGGACCAGGTTCTGTTCTTTCAAAGTTTTCTATGTCGACCAGTAGGATGTCTCATTATGCATCATATCTGTATTATATACAATTTCTAAAAAGGAAAAAAAAATAATTTTAATACCCTTCTCGTAATGTAATATTCAAAACATAAAGATGTGTTCTGGTTAATTTTGTGTTGTTAGAAATATTATTTTCAAGCTATAAGCTTTACACAATGTTACATTTATATTTTTCACTTATATACAATTGTATGTTACAATATACAATTACAATTGTATATTAATTATATTTGATCCTATAAAATACAGGGTACACCATTAAAATGTTTTACACAAATTCAAGTCATCCTCACTGACTCGGCTCTACTCCTAATATGGCACCTGACTATTTAGAGCACAGGTACCTTACAATAAAACTAACTCATTATCACCACACAAGTCCACACCTGCAAACAAACCCACTCTAAATACCATGAGACAAAGACAATCAAATGCGACAAAAGTAAACATCAACTGATTTGAAGGGGGGACCCAACCCATAATTATGTGGCAAGAGTTCTAAAGTACACCAAGAGAAACTGATTTAAACTTTACTCTTTACAGGGTATCCAACTAAATAGCCAGTAGTTAATTAACTTTAACACCCTTCTGTTTTCCATACCTGTTTAAGTTGTTACAATGTAGTACAATAATCCACACAAGCCCACTAACAGTCTCTCCCCCATTCTACTTTAATTAACTTTAATTTTTAATTAGCTAAGGTTTTTACAGTTAGATGCATTTGTACTTTAGGCATGAAAAAAGCAACAAATGATTTTGGTTTGGATATTTTCCAGGAACGATATTGTTATAGCTAGATAGGGGGTGGTCAACATCAGC
Organism: Lepisosteus platostomus; assembly: GCF_059453375.1. Lineage (NCBI taxonomy): Eukaryota > Metazoa > Chordata > Actinopteri > Semionotiformes > Lepisosteidae > Lepisosteus > Lepisosteus platostomus. The sequence continues at coordinate 77,809,785 of NC_142613.1, read as the reverse complement.
TACTGTCAACACCTGCAGCTCACAAGGGCTTCCAAGCAAGAAAGGAACTGAGGTGTGGGGGTCTGAGACACACTGATCAGAGGAATCCTCTGGTTTACCATGGTTAATTAATTTCTTGGTAAATCATTAAGAGTCATCAATAGTCCAGGAAAACAGGATGAAAAGAGAGAAGGAGAGAGGAGGAAGAACATGGGAGAGAAAGAAAAGGGAGACCAGAGGCGAGAGCTTCTTGTCCAGATCATCCACAAAGATCAGACTGGAGTTCATTATCTGAGCCTTGTTAAGAGAGCTTGCCATGTTGCTTTCAGGAAAAGCATGTTTGATTTTCTCAATAAAGAATCTGTAAGTTTAAAAACAGTCTCTCCTGGTTAGTGGATGCATTTTGTTTTGAACAGGGAGAAAGGGTCCCATTCACTTCGTAGGATCCTGATATATAGAGAGGGATTTAACTTGAGGTTGTATTCTGTTATTAAGAAGGCAGGTTTATCTCTTGTTGACCTGTGCAGGTGTTATATAAGATTCTGCATACTTGGTAGCACTTTTTTCTCGTTGGCCAGGGGGCCCCTGGCTTACCTTGGTTGCAAATAGAATAACGCGCATGTTGTATCTTATTTAATTGTGTTGTGTGACAATTAATTTGCTTATTTGCTTATCACAGTTTGCCTCTGATTTACTAGTCCTTTGACAAAGCTGTGCACAGGTGCTTCTACTTATATAAACTGCTTGGGTAAATTTCTTGGCATATACAGTATACACGTTTGGGGTTATGATTTTTTAACTTTTAACTGATTAACCTGCTCAGTATTTTCATTGTTTTCTATTTTCATAACCCCCAGGTTGTAACAATACAATTTATTCACTTTATCAGCACAAAATAAGTCACCTCGGTCACTTAGGTGTCTATAACAAAAAAAGAAGCTGCTGGGATGTGGAGGATAGGTACATCAATATTCAGGTCTGACAGACACTATGGCATGAAACAATTGACAATCTCATGTCTACGGTCAGGATACATTCAGACGTGTTCAACTCATGATCAAGAGCAGCCATAAATCACAACACCTATGCGAGACTGATGCATCCAATGGCATCTCTGGGACTGACATTGTCCTGCAACACAAACTGCCACCCAGATGTCACTGGATGAACTCGGATTGAATCCTGTAAAATAAAATAGAGGCTCCAGGATGCAAACATCAGTGCCTGCAATACACACATCGGCCTGGTGCAGAAAAACTAGCACTGGCAACAGAAACTGGCTAAACTGAAAAGTATCACAGATGCAAAGAGAGGTACCTTCAAAATTGTGGTGCACAAGTGGAAGTTTGATATGTATAAGCTGCAATATGGGAAGGATCCAGTTTACAGTGTCAGTTCATGGCTCAGTGACTGTGCGATGCCAAAGTTCATACCAATCCCACTCTGCCTTGGGTTGGGTTGGGTGGGCACTGGACTGGAATAGGGCATCACAGGGACCCACACCCATGTACGCTGACCGAGCTGTGCCAGGACGTCTCACCAAGGAGCAGCTGAGTCCTCATAGAGGAACAAACTTATCATGTCAATGCCAAGGCAGGTGTGAGCACTGCTAACAGCAAATAGAGGACACGTGATACTGAACTGATGCATTGAAAGAATATGGACCTTTGGTATTAAATTGCCTTAAGTGTTCAACCCAGTGCCAGATCAATGTGGCATGAGTGCCCCAGATTCACATGCTGACCATCTTTTTAATCGTATGGCATAAATCAATCCACCTTGCTTAGTAAAATCTGACTCTAATTCACTGCGCTTTTAGCGCCTCTCAGTATGTGTTAAATACAGGAATCCTAATCCATAAGAAAAACACTTTTCACCTAGTACACAGCCATTGTAAACAAAATCAAAAATGTCTACACAACAATCTTAAATAGGACACATAAATCCAAAGTCAGACATCAGAAAGCTTTCATTTGCACCAATACTCTAGCTTCACTCAGTGTCTCTCAATGCCCATTTTAGGTGTCCTAGTTGTGTTTTAAGAGTAGGAGCCGCAAGAGTATTTGAATGTACTGTATTTCTGAAATTCATACTTAAGGGAATGATTAGTTTCCTTACAGATATGCAAGCATTGTTATATTTTCATGTTTTGCAGCACAGTGCTTAAAAATGAGGTTCTGTCTATAGCTTTGCTATTACATATTCACCAAATGCATTAGAAAGACAGCAAATTATAAATATCTAACACATTCAAAATAATAATAACCTTTAAATCTGTCAAATTATTAAACTCTGCAATGAGAGTGTTGCTTAACTTTTATTCTTAGTTGCTTGACTTCCAAAAAACCTAATTCCTCTTTAAAAAAAGCATCTCATATCTAGTAAGTAAAAAAAATAAAAAATGACTGAATATGAAAACTAATTTAACTTACAGTATGGATATGTTACATTATGCAGTAATTTGATAAAATATTGGTCTTTCACGTCCTACAAATTTAAAACCAACATTCATGTATATAAAAAGACAGAAATAATCAGAAACATCCATTATTCATTTCATATTCAAATATTTCCAAATACTCTAAAGATAAAAAGTTGCGCTCGTTTTGTTACAACCAAAACGGCATAAGCAAAATGTCTATGACGATTGAGAAACTCTATCACAGATGTTTCATAACTTCAAATCACAGACTGCACTCAATTTTCAAATGTGTATCAATTTACTTTGCAACAGATCGCCTTGCATGAACATTACATTGAGATAAGGACATTTAAGGAATTTTCAAATGGTTTAATAGCAAAATATTATCTGTCCTTTCAACAGACTTTACACTTCAATTGACAGGTATATCTCATACTACTTAATTTAATTGATGCTTTAATTGCCTTAAGGTTTTAACCTTGAGGTTTCTTTAAGAAGTATTGCTTTGGTTATTAATCATAGGGAGAGTACTGAAGCCAGTTAATTAAATAATCTTCAAAGCATTCAAAATATTAAAACAATCTTATTCTTTATGGTTAAAGCAAAACACTAAGAGAAGGTAATGCCACCCTTTGAGATCAGTGTTCACTGGAATGTGATTTGTAAACACAGATATATGTTTTCTTACTATTGCTTCCTTCCTCTGTATTTTATCTAACCAGCCTCATTGTTTACAAAGAGAAGCTACAAATTTGCTTTAATAGCTAAACTAAAGTACAACAGGGTTGAAATAATCTTATGTCTCCATATACTGTATTATTGCATTAGGTAACAACAATAAAAAAAACACAATTACCCACAATAATTAAACTCCAATGAGCCTTACCATATTTTGATAAGACCAAATAAAGACAATCGACTGTATGCTAAGCACATTTTACTAAATGAGTAATTAATTCCCTGAATGTTTTTAAAGCCTACAAGTATTATCATCATTATTGAGCCAAACATCTAAGATGAAATCCAAGCAAGTGTTCACGCTGCCTAAATCAAGTATCAATACAAATACTAAACTGGATGGAAATGAATTGCAGACTGCTTACTACGTTTTCATCAACGGTCATTCATTCATCTGGCTAGCTAAACCAATATCACAATTTACAGAGCTACAGTATTATAAACCAAATATTGAAATTAAGCAAAATAATTTCCAATATCTTATAGAAGTGTTCTGGTGCTGAGTGACGTTTGTCTACACAGGTTTCCCTTCAGAAGATAGTGCGTGCATGCTTCTCTTGAGGTAGCAGTAAAAAGGTGCAACGGGGAAGCAATCAGGGGCTATTTTGCTTTCGAACCTCAGCCAGCCAGCTTGGGTCACATTCTTTAGAACCACAGCCTTCTGTTCAGGACATGTTTGAAAAAAAAAATCCCTGCACTCAGTTCCAGGTAGAAATGTGAGCACAGTTCTCAGTGTAAAAACAGAGAGCAGGATGCATCTCAGATACACTCAAACCCCCCCCCCCACAATGTCATTTCTTCAACACATTCCCCTCTTCTTCGAAAACACACCAAGATGAAGAGTCCTCACTGACAATTTACAACTTTGAAGAACTGAAAATGAAGAATTTCATGTTAATATCTCAACTGAAAACACTACAGAAATGTCTTTTGGCAAACCAGTTGAATGCTTGTTTATAATTCAAGAGCTTTATTGAGGAGTTTTTGAAGTGTTTCCACAAGGGACCCGTTTCTAAAAAGATGCTTCTGTTCCGCAGACATGTCAAAGAGAAATCTTTCCTCTTGCTAATGAGTTTGAAACATGGCAGATGGGCGACTCCAGACAATGACAGTCAAAAGTTATTAAAGCACAGTAATCAAAAGGCAGCATGCATTTCAAGAAAAGCAACAAAGTGTGTTGGAAGAATCTGGATTTTGTGAGCAGGAGCTGAAAACTGTATAGCCTTAAACGCAGTAAAGGATAAAACACTGAACTCTTGGAAAAAAATGTAAACCTAATCCAGACCTACAACTTGCAACTAATGAAAACAAAATTAATAAAATTCAATTAGGAATATTACATGAACTATACAAACATTATCACAGAACGTTGTAGAAGTTGAAGTGCCGGCTTCAATCAATGTTTCGAATGAATTTTATGAAAAAACATTAAATTAATTTAAAAACGGTGCACTATCAGAACAACTACTCTTTCATCCGAAAGTTTTATCTCCACCTGTAAACTGACTGAATCTATAAGAGTGAAATGCTGCTGTGGTCTTATACCCACTATAAATATTTTACCAAATGCCACCACCTGCAGGCATGGGAGAGTAAAGAAACACAATTTAAGCAGAGGCAGGGCTCTGTACTCTGTAATCTGTACTTGCTGTGGTTCCAAGTATCCACTGTGGAAACTGCTATTGTTCACAACAAGATACTTCACACCAATTGCGATCCACTTGATGGAGGTCACTCCATGATGGACTGAATTCCCATCCAAAAGAACTGACTCCTGGATGCTAGGATGTAGAGCTGTATATTTTTCTGATAACTGCATATTTGTACAATAAAGGAATGACTGGATAGATTTTATGTTTAGAAAATTAGCAGGTTTCTATTCCATGATTAACACTTTGGTAAAATCCAGGAGAGTTAAAAGTCATACTTTTATAAATAAACATGGGAATTCAAAATCAAGAATTGTAGTATCTATTATGGTAAATTAATCCAGAAAATATTTTTCACTTTGCATTTAAAAATAAAATAGCAAAATCAGAAACTGATGACCAAATGTATTGATTTAATATCTGTATATTTAATACAAACTTTTAACATGTTTTTCATTGCAGCTCTATGTTCAGCAGTGAGGTCAAAGTTTCTAATACTGAAACATTAGTTTATTTTGATCAACTGTCAAAAAAAGACCTCTCATATTATTCATATTATTTTCAATTAAAAATATAGGTAAAAGCACACTATTATCATCTAAAACTGAAGTACAATGAGCAAGGTATTATGTGAAACAACTCAGGAAACTTTGAAAATATTTAGCAAATTCAAATCCTCAGGGAAATTCGAAAGTAAGAAAGCACCCACTCACCTAATGTCACTGAAGCTTCACAATGGTAATATCCATCTGTAGTCTTTTTCTTCAGCATTGAGCAAAGATCTAGTCGTGATAAGGACTCCTCCCCGAACCTGTGCTGTTCAAAGTGCTCATAAAGTTTCGCATCCAGCTTCTTTACTCCCTGGAAAATATGAGTCATTTATATTTTCGCCATATACCTTCTAGGATAAAAAAGCTTAAGAATTTAAAGTATTTAATGCATAGCATAAAATCAATTTAAATCCAACCTATTTTGGTTAAAAACCACAATTAAATGAATTGCAGTCAAGCTTCTGAAAAAATTACAATTAAACAAAACCAAATATTGAGTCTATATTTGGGTTTTCCCACTTTCTGCCCCAGTTTTCAAAATCTAATGTGGATTTCACACCAGCACTACAACCCCTTACCGATAGCAACACCGGTGAAAATCTCTTTTAATAGGGTGTAGGGCCACCACATACACTCTACCACACCTGGGGTTCAGCAAGAGTGATGCAGCCCAGCTCAGACCTGGTGGATAGAGTCTTTTCAGAATACTCCGTAAATTCCTGAAAGGGTTCAGATTTGTACTGGTACATGAGCATGTGAAATGTGCGTCTAGACTGAGAAGCTATGTGAAAAGCTGCGTTACCTCCCTAATGTCTTTTTATCGGAGCGTACACATAAATAAGTATTTCATTGCACTTGTGCATATAAAAAAACAACCTGAACTGAAACGTTCTGTTTGAGGTTTGCATTTGATAATATTGGAGCTGGTGTAATGGGGAAAATAAGTCATGACACAAGAATGAGAGAGTTGGGTAGACAACTTTAAAAATGAAGAATTCACTAAAATAGGACTTTTTGCAGTGGTGATCAGGAAAATAGTTACACCTCCTCGGCACGTCAGAACCCCAACTCGTGCCATACGTAAAGAGGAAGAACTATAGTGGAAAGTACGTTACTGCCATGCAAATTCTGTATTACCAGCATAACAGACTAAACGAAAATGATCCACCTACTGATCGTAAACTAGTGAACTCAACACAGTCATATGCAAAAACATAGTAATTTATTCATCCCAGCTAAACAGGAGCTTATATATACTTATTAAATACTTCTAGTATTGTATACAAGTATTAATACAATGGAATGAAGATGAAAATGGTAAACATTTTGTAATTATACTGGCAAATAACTCCAAGTATAAAGAATTCTGCTATATTATTTTTTCGGCAATGATATCAGAACCCTGAGGGAAAAAAAATGTAAATGATCATCCCAACACTTTCCACTGGTGTTGTAAACCCAATTTACAGCAACATAATAAATTGTGCTTACCTGGAACACCATCAAAAACTGTCAAAGTGTAACCGTACATATATACAAAATGAAGACTTTCGCTTTTGTTGTGAGGTAATGTCACACTGTAAAAAATATGCATGTTGTGAAATTTATTTCGGTATAACGGGATTATGATTGCAGAAACTATTTATTAGACTAAGAATGAATTTATATTCTGTGAATGCAAGCTCTCAAAGCAACAGAAAAGGCAAAGAAGAAAGGGAGGAAGAATCAGAAGAACAAGATGCTGTAAAAACCCTCTAACAACAGCAAAGCCTGATGCTGACAGCTAGCAGGCACCTCCAACACACCATCAAGACAGCACTGCAAAACACTTGTTTTGATATTAAAGAAATGTCATATTCTAAATGATTTTTTTTGTGTTTGCTCTTAAGCTTATATAAATCCCTCCCCTGATGATGCCCCAACAGCACTTCAGTTGTGTTACTCGGCTGGCATGAGCGTACTCCATGGTTTGAGGCCTCAATGAATCCCTCTCAAAAGCCGCTTCTGTGACTTGACAAGGCAATATAGCCCCACAGAAGCTCTCCTCTGACGTCTGCAGGAAAATGAATTGCATGGAGCTTTCAGTTTCAACTCACAGCTAGAATCACCAACCTCGCAATGGCAGCATTTTTAACGATTATCTTCATGCACACCTCTTTACTGCATCCCTTACAGCTGTCGAGCTCTTAAATTCTTACTGCCTTAAAACTAACTTATAGCATTACTAAAATGAAGTTACAAACCTAAACGATTTAACAGGCAGCCGTTTCCTGCTTTGCCACTCTTAGATGCACTCGGGACAAGCAGCTGACACTGCTTTGAAAGTAATTCCACCCCTTCTACCCATCATTTAGCAGAAAGCTGATTATTCCTACAAAGGGCTGCATCAACCCAGAACCTATCCCAGAAGCACACAGCACAAGGCAGAACTATAAGCATGTACTGTATAAGCAATTCATCCAAAAAACAGTGATGAAACCCTTCACCCCCATGCATAAACTCTTGCTCTATCAGCAATGATAATTAGGCATTTTGTGACTTGACTGACTCATAATGTTTGGTACTGTGATTTCTATTCTCTCCATATTTCCTGAACCAGACCTAATCATAAACACCGCACACAAAAAAGGGCTCATTTGCAAGTACCACACACAGTGACTTTTCCAAATCCTGCTATCCAGTATTTCAGAACTCTGGTCTCGTCTCTCCTTTGTTTATGTTTTATAAAATCCATGAGCTGCACAAAACTAAACTGGTTCACCTCAGTTTCATAGCAAGTACAGAATCATCTTACCGAAAAAATGTTTGTTGTTTTTTCAATCAGTCCCTCAAGAAAAAGGATTATGATCAGGAGGCTGGATCAGAAACATACAGAATGGCTTCACACTGCACCTCTTTATAAACTTGTCTGTTTGTGTGCAATACGAAAGATGATCTCACCTGATGGCGTAGCTTTGGAGACCTTGAGAGCTTCATGAAGGTCAGGTGTGGCTTGAAAGCCCTACTGTCTCCAGCCAAAATGCCCTTTTCTTCAAACGCCTTCCTCACTGCCTCTGTGGTGAGAAGAATGCAGAGACAGGGGATGATAACCAGATACCCAGCGTCATTTTGTGCTTTGCGCTGCAATAACAGCGAAACTCCATTTGCTCCATGTAAAAGAAGAAGATAATCAATAGCCTGAGGAAAGGCAGGCAGGGAGAGGCGGCTCTAATGCGGGGCAGAGTACCATCTGACAACATTAACAGGCAGACAGAGCATCACACTGGCAGGATATACAGTAGGGATGCTTCATTTCACATTCACCGGCATGAGGCCACCGCAAATTCCTTTGCTAAATTTACGACATGACATAAAAAATTGTGTTAAAACCTACATTGAGTACGTTGCCTCAGCTAATACATCTAAGAAACACGATGCCACATATTACAATGGAATGTTATCTTACTAAATTGGCTAACTTAAAAACAGTCATTTAAAATGGCCGCATATCCCATCCGTTTTAATCGGTGGGATTGTTTTAGAGTAAGCCTGATGGTGGACTTGAAAGACCATACAACGACGACTCCAAATGCAGTGTATGGGAGAAAGGATGAGGAAGACATCCCAGACAACTGAGGTCTCCTGAAGCATTACCAAAGGAGGAAATCGTTCTTTAAAATTCCATCATTTAAAACACAACCCTTACTATAATATTAGGATTGGATTTAAGTCTAACAGATAAAGAGCTACTGTATCTGCTTTTTAACCTCCATTTGGCTTCCAAAGACATGAGAATGCAAACAGCTTGTCCTTAATTCATGATGGGAATCAACTGCAACATATGTTTTTCCAACGGTGCAGTTTGGCAATAAGATAAAACTAAGCAAAGGACTATAAACTATGAAGACTTTTTTCTTCGATAAGGGGACATTTGCAAGTAACATGCAGTGAGTTTTCAACATCCTGTAAGAAACTGCTTTCCTAACCTGGTCCTGTTCTGTTCTGATGTGTCTAAAGATGTGGCAAGTGTGATTTGTGGTTTGTCAATGCCCTCAATGATCCTGAATGTCTGAATCTCTATCCTTTTAATGGGTTATTTCTTTCTCTGAGTTTGTGATCTCCTTTACAAGTGCCATCTCAAGCATACGTGGGTTGTCTGGTACATTCATTCCCTGGGAACTCTTTGGATGATATTGGGTTGACAAGCTGTGAGATTCGAGGAGTTGTTGTTTTCATCTGTAGAAAGCACATTTCTGTTGACTGCCATGTAGTGTTGCACTTTTTTAAAATATGAAATCATACTTCACTGTACACGCTTGGAGCCTAAGATGTTATGATACTTGTGCAGTTTCACTATGTTACCACATTTGACCAAGTATCATATATACAGTTATACGATACTTATTATATAGTGAGGCTGAACCAAAATAATGCTTACAAGCAGACTGCTTATTATAATTTTAAGAACAACATCATCACAATCTTATTTCTTATTGCGTAATATGAACATGTGGGCTGAAGTGGGATCTTTCACAATCTACCACACTGGCAGAACATTTTAGATGATCTGGGGTAAAAAATTTCCACAAAACTACAAGTGATTTACACAAGTGATTTACTCAAAGACGTTTAACTACTCAGGGAACACAGACTTAGAAACATTTTTTTTAGTTCTAATTTATTACTTCTTCGCGGTCTCAAATGGCACCAGAAGGAATAGTTGATCTTGGCACACCTGCAAGATCTCTTAGTGTCGTCACATGGTCTCCTTCTGCCAGCTGCACAAAAGCAACCTCACTTCTGAAGTGCCCGATCCCAGCGAAAGGCAGCACCAGCTCCTTGCCCTGAAGCAGGTCACGGAGCACATCCTTCAGCTCAGTCAGCGCACAAACTGCCCTGTTGGCAGAGGAACCAGAGTTATCTACACTTCTTCCAAATATGTCACAGATGGAAAACAACTCTATATATAATCACAGAAGAGCCTTTGAAAATATTTTGAAGAAAACAGGGGTGTAAATGAAGTTAGTTTAGAAAAACTCAAAACCTTTCACATTGACTACCACTGTGCAGCTGTGGCTATGAATTAGATTTAGCTTAATCGAGAAGATTTTGATACTGTAGGTGACGCGTTAACTGGAAAACTGCACAGCATAAACTATAGAAAATGAAAATGTACCAGCTCTTTCTTGCAGCCAAAATTCTGTTTCTGATACCTCATTAACAGAACTGCAAATGACTGTACTGTATTGGCACTATGACACACATCTACAACAAGGCAAAATTAAAGTTTCATTTGACATGCTTATTTCACCTTGTCTGAAACTTTAAAGATGCCTCACATATACTGGTACTTACGCGTTTACTTCTTCTTCAGTGCTTAAGTGGGTCACAAGCAGAGTAATGTGAAGACTGCCAACAGGAATCATTGCTTTAGACAGTCTGTGATCCTTCTGGACAATGATGTCCTGAACAGCTTCAATCCCCCCTTTTATCTGAAACGCACAACACTTCAAAGGTCAGACGCTTGAAGAAGACTACATTATTTTATAACCTCTCATATAAGTACATTTTCTCAGTAGCAAAATAAATATGTACTGTAAAAAAAGTCAAGTGCCCTGAAATATTAAAAAAATTCAACTATAATATTTTCACCTACAAAATGAAAGCTGCCACTTTGCAGTTTTGAAACTGCATGAAAATGATAATGAAACAAAAAGAAAAGATACCTTATCATTTTATACACTTTAAATACTCGAAAAATGTTCATAAAACTTTCAAAGACTGATTGATGTGCTCAAGAGTTCAAAAGAAAGAGGAAAAACTTGCTGACACAAGATAGAACAGATTAACTTTTACTTTTAATGCACTTTCTATGCTGCAAACAAAAACAATTACAAATGCTTGATGCTTCAAAACCAAGCTCAGAGAGATCAGCAGGCGCTGCTTGTGTGTTTGAAACGTATCCACCTGTCAGCGGAATTGATTCATGTTTTAAACTGTTCCTTTGACAAACAGCAAGTATCACAGGAAATGCAACTCCACCACAACGACAATTTAGTTAGTTCTAAACGTAAACAAGAACAAATTCAATGTGAAACTGGTCACACTAGCTCAGGTGCATTTATAGAACAAAGAAGGCTATTTGCCATCAAATAGATATTTACTGTTTGTAATTTATTTCTCTAGGACTGTAAAAATATGCTGAACTCACTTTGATTTTCCCTCATCAACTACCAAAACACAGTCCATTAAGAACAGAACACAAATTGTCAAACATTATAAACCAGTCAGTTAATATGATTTATAATGTTAAGAAAGAGAGTTGAACTTCAAGAATGAAGTACATGTAAGTCAGATAAATTCATAGCAGAAAGTCTCTGCAGTAAATGACCTTTCACCAAATCCAGGAACATATAGAAACAAAACAATGTTCAATCAATCAAAGGCAAGGGGATACACCCAACAAAGCTCACAGAGAAAAAAATCTGAATTCCACTACAGTATATTCATATTTTTAATTGCTTATATTGTGTTTTGTATCTACTGTCAGCATGACATCATTTTTTTATTTTAAGAAAGTTTTGCTAGCTTTCAAAACCAGCTGTCTGTGCATTTCCTTGTTTTAGGGGTTTGCAAGTCATATACAAAACAAAATGCAGACATATTGACCTGTTCCTGTGTAATTCCACAAATAATTAAGTATCCAAAGTAACCAAAGCTAAAAGCCTACAATCACCCAGTTGTACTGACAAATACCAATCCTTAAACCTATGTTACCAAGACCTAATCCAGGTTACTCAAAACCAATAACAAAAAAATAATGCACATTTATTTTGAGTACTGTGTTTTACTTTACGAAATTAATTAAAAAGAAGTTTAAAAACATTTTATGCAGAGTGCTTTTAGAAATGGCCAAATAAAATGCCTACATATAGTTACATGAATTCCATGTATAAATTTTGTCATGTTATAGTTGAAACTGCATAAATACTAACTTAACCACAAAAAAAATAACCATAAAGTTCTGTAGCTTTTGCAAAATTTAGTCTAACAAAACTGTCACTTAACAAAAGTGTTGGCTTTTGTGTTGCTTTGAAACCACATGTAAGAAAGGCACACCAAGACAGAAGAAAGCTTTATGGTACATTTTGTAGTATACTATTCTACCGTACATATTAATTTTGGTAGCCCTAGCCATACCTTCTCTAATTGAAAACATTATGGTCATTTTCCATTTAGCATAGAGACACACCCTGCCTCTAAGCAGCACCTAGTCAAGCAGATCCAGCTTAAATAGTTAATCATCCAGAGCTAAAAATACAATAATTGTTTAAAATGTCTTCAGTCCTGGGAACTTCACAATCTAATTTTAATGCTCAGAGAAATTACAGTTGCTTTGCTGTGGGGTATGTTTTATCTGGCCAGTTTACAAGTGTTGCCTCCATTCATTCAATTTTTATTTTTGCAGAACATCACTTGCAATGAGCTGTGCTCTATTATTTCTTACATAATCCCAGCACATGCTCTTTTGAGACATACAGGGAAAAGCAACAGCTTGCTGTTTACTACAGTAAATACACAGGAAATCTCTTTGCACGCAGGAACAATGTTTTCCCACAGTCTTCTATAGGAGCCTAGGCTTTCATAACTCATTACCATCTTTACTGCGGCATCATACCTTAGGGTTTGTAATAGGAACAGACACAAAGTAGTTTGGACGTTGATCTTTTCTCTGTTTCTTCTTTTCATCTGCATCCTCTTCACTCTCCCGTGCAATTTTTCTCTTTCGCTTTTTCTTCAGTCCCTTTTCTGAGGAGGTGACTAAGGCAAATACAAAAATGAAGGGCGTTAATTAAGTGATATGATAAGTTAAAAAATACATTCTTAAAAGGTAATGCTTATTATCCATTTCTAATTTATTAATGCCAGATCAATCTCCAAAGTAACAACCTCACCTACTTAAGAAAAACTACAGTACAAGGCAAAGCGACAATTTTCTCCCAATGTTTTGCAGGGAGAAGCAGTGGAATAACACACACATTTCCTCAGAAAGAAAAAGGCACCACTGAAAGTTCATAAAAACGTATCATTACAAGAAAAACATTGAGAGTGTTTAGGAGCACGTGTGTATTTTAAAAGGTCTACTCTAATGTGGACTCTGAGGCATTTTTACTTACAGTACATACTGCTCCACCCCCTTTCAAATAAACCACACAAACACATGCATTATGCACTTGCGCTGGGCAGCTGGAAGGAATTTCAACTTGACAACAGCTGTGGTGCTAGGAAGTTCCTTGCCACTTTCACCGGGCAACTGAACATAATCCCTCATTACAAGCCATGCTGACAGCGCTCCTTCAGATTGCACGATTGCAAGAGTTTGTTGGTGAGAACTGTCAAGTGTCTAGTAGACCGCAATAAAACGCTCGCCTTCTCCCGGATCTAATCGGATTTGCCAGTTTTCAAAACGCGCTCTTCTCAATTAAGGTAAGATCGAAATTAAAAAAAAGTGTAAATGTAAAATCGGTCTTAGAATTGACCCTAATCAAAACAATGAAGTTTAAATACACACAACTGATGGAACATCTTAAATGGAGTCAATGTGTTAAAAGGTTTGACCTTCATTGCCGACTTCTGGGATACATGTTTCTTTTTCTTCAGCTAACGTGCCTGCCCCCTGAATACCGGGCAGTCCACGCTGCAGATTAAACAGCCCACTTACTGCCAAACTCCTTGCTTATTTCTGTGTTGGCAAAGGGAAGTTCAGCCAACAGAGTGTTCGAGCAATCAGAGGCCTTTGCTTTCTGCTTCCTGCCTTTTATTTTGGGTCTTTTCCTCTTCTTTTTCTCCTTCTGCACATTTTCATTTTCTGAAAAGCCAAGACATTGACATTAGAAGACAGGGGACAGTTCGGAAAAAAGTTTTAGTTTGAAAATGAAATGTCCGCTTCAGTCCAACAGACTGCAGGGCTGAGGATACAATCTTGCGTTTTTTTTCCCCCACATGCAATAGGAGTCTGTGAAATTCTTGGTACTCTTTTACCCCAGTAAGACCATCAATTAAAAAAAGGCTACAAAATTATTCATCTTTTCAAATGGCATGAAATTTGTATTATAAACCCATTTTATTACAGCCTTAACAACCACCTTTATTTTATGTAGTTCAGGTGGGTAGCTGCGTCAGCATGCGAAGGCTGCATGCTCAGGTGAGCCACACACCTGAAGAAGGCTCCAAGCCGAAACATTCTGTTTTCCTTCTCTCTTTTCAGCATGGAATAAACCTATTATTGTTCCATTCTTTTATATATCACCTTTCGTGGTACATCAGCTGAGACACTGTGACATTGATCCATCTAATGAAGCATCTCATAACTTGATGGACGGCAAGCAAAACATTTATTTTATAAATATATCAAAAATGTATTTTACTTGTTTAATTAGAAGCTACATAGCTAGTCTTTCAAAGAAAAAATGTATATGTTCATGTCTTTCCGTACAAGTGTATAATAGATAAAAGTTTTTTTTAACCATTTGATAAAATCTGCATTATTAGTGCCATAATCTATTATCGTAATGTCGGATATGGACAGTCTCGATGCTGAGACTTCTGAAAGCAAACTTCAGATTCCGCCTCTTACAGCAGAGCAAACAAGCAAATCCCCGCGCATCACAGTAATGAAAGGAAATGCAGTTTAATGTGTTAGCCACATTTTCGCACACTGTACGCTATAATCAGAAAAAACAGCCAACATTCATTTGGGTACAGCTCATTAAAACGTACTTCTGTTACTGTTTTTTTTTCTTTAAACAGGGATGATAAATTCAGATAGCGAAGCAAAAGGGAGTATACATGTTATATATTCAGATAAGTCTGTTATAGAATCCAAAAGTTTGCTAGTATACTGTAAATCTGTGATCTTAGTCCATGCAAATAAGTGATAGGAAACACTTTTGACAGGGAAGTTATACGAGAAAAAAAAGTACATTACATTAAAACAGACTACTAGTGTTGTCAAAAACGTCTAAAAAAACTCGCCTTCCACCTTGACTTACCCGAAAAGCATCTTTTCTCTGCAGTTTCCAGAGCTCCTGTTGTTATCTTCGCGTCGGGCTGCAACAGGTCCTCTGCAGGGTGCAGGTCCAACAGCACACCTGGGATGGCAGACAGCACCAAGTCCGTTTTGTCATCTTCCATGCCAGCCACCAGGTCGACAGCATGTAAAACCCGAGTCTGGGAGACAGCCAAGGGTTGTAGGTTATGGAGGGCTGCCTGTGTCTGAGGCAACCAGTGGACAAGCCGTGTTGAATTTCGCGAAGCTGCTGGTTCATGAAGTTCAGAGTTTGCAAAAGCGCCGCATCCCCGTAAAACTTTTTTTAAGAGGGGCACGTCGGCATCGCTCTCGCACCTTACTGTGGTTTCTTCTGTTCCACCGAAAACACAGAAAGATAAGAAAGAGCCATTTGTGTTGCGAACAGGTCTCTGATCGTGGCGCTGGCGCAACAACCTGCCACAATACGGCGAGTCTGCAACTTGGATACTTTGTTTATTCGGTCCTACCAAACGTGCATGTCCAAACAAACCAACCTTACAACGCACCGGGACGAAACTGAAACGAGGCAAATGAGCAACCCCCAGTCTCAAATGGTGCATTGATTATCTGTATCGTGCCTCAAAGCGAAAATAACATATTCAGTGGGCTTTAGAAACACTTCTTTATCCAGCGACGGACACATTAGTATTTGCCTTCTCTTTCCTAGGTCGGTAATTCAATAAAGCAAGCTCTGTAAATGGGACACTTCAGCTGGCGTTGAAAAAAAGTAAAAGCAAACGTCAGCTGCAAAGTTAACCAACACTTTGCTGGTGGCAGAGAAACGCGTTGCTCTGGAGCTTGTAGCCCCATAGGTACGGATACTCCACTGGCTCAAAAGGGCTCGATCGCATTAGTTTGCGAAGGTCTAATTTTGTCAACTACTTCACGGAGATGCATCACGCATCTTTTTAGTTTTAATTCAAATTCAAATATGGTGAGTCTGCTACCGAAACAATAAAATATTTTTAAAAATATGAACAGCCCTACAATTTAATTGAAAAACAAGCTGTACAAAATACCTGTGTCTAGAAAATATCTTTACGGTAGGTCTGAAAGGTAACCATCAGTTTTAAGGAAACAACTGCAAACAATTAAGCAGATGATAAAGTTAATTACATACAGAGGTCACTTGAAACACAAATCTGGATAGTTTTGGTGATCGAGGACCAGGTTCCTTGGTTGAACAAATAATATGATGCACTGAGTTTTTCCAGGTTTCTCAGTCATTTGTAAATTAAGGCAAACTTTAAGCTTCCTAAACTGGTGCATCTCAGTACTAGGGTTAAAGATGCCTTGTTTAATATGCACTATAATTTCTCCAGAGCAGGAGTGAGTACACATTACTGGTCTTTGACCTACAAGGCTACACAGCAGAACTACCAAATGAGGTCTAAACAAATGAAATAAATAATCATCATTACTATTACATAGTGCTTCTCTGGACACTCCACTCAAAGTGATTAACAGGTCATGGGGATCCCCTCCACCACCAGTGTGCAGCCCCACCTGGATGATGCAACGGCAGCCATAGTGCGCCAGAACACTCCCCACACACCAGCTCTCAGTGGGGAGGAGACCAGAGTGATGAAGCCAGTTCATAGATGGGTATTGTTAGGAGGCCATGATTGGTAAGGGCCAATGGGAAATTTGGCCAGGACAGCAGGGTAATACCCCTACTCTTTTTGAGACATGCCCTGGGATTTTAATGACCACAGAGAGTTAGGACCTCGGTTTTACATCTCATCTGAAGGATTTTACAGTATAGTGTCCCCATCACTATACTGGGGCACTAGAACCCACACAGACTGCAGGGTGAGTGCCCCCTCCTGGCCCCTCTGATACATCTTTCAGCAGCAGCCTTAGTTTTCCCAGGAGGTCTCCCATCCATCTGTTTAGCTTCAGTAGGTTGCCAAATTTAAGTGAGTTACAAACGAGAGGAAGCCATTTGGCCAATTCAGCCTGTTTGGCAATGAGTAGCGAACTGATTGAAGCATCTCATCCAGTGATTGCTTGAAGGGAGACAAGGTACTGGCTTTAGCAACATGTCTAGGTTGATTGTCCCATACTCCTACAACCCTTTGTGTAAAGAAGAGCCTCCTGTTCATGGGGTTAAATGTACTTTTACATTAATTCCACTTGTGTCCCATGGTTAATAATTTAATGTTCATTGTGATGAAGTCTTTTGAGTTGGCTTTGCGAATGCTTTTTAGGAATTTTAATAATTATAATCTTCTCTGTTCAAGACTAAAAAAGTGCAGTTTCTTCAGCCTGTCAGTGCAGGAAATTCCCTAAATTCCAGGACTGTATCAGGTTTCTCCTGGACTCATTCTAGGGCAGTACTCAATATTCTAGATGAGGTCTTACTAATCTTACTATGTGTTTTCCATTTTAACATAACATTCCTTAATTAAAATAATACTAGTTTTAATTTTGTGTTCTAATATTTTGTTTGCCTTTACAATTTCTTTCCCATATTTTCTAGAATATGTCAATTATTTGTCAACATAACACCTACGTCTGTTTCATAAATAGCCCCTTCTGTCTCAGTGTTTCCCACTTGGTATTTATAGTTTGTGTTTATGCAAACCCCTGCACTTGTCTGCATTAAGCTCCATCTGCCAATGTTTGCCCAGTCTTGAATTTTATCTAAATCCCTGTGGATTTTATGAGCTGCTTCTACAGTATTTACTTACTTGGTATTATCTGCAAACCTTGCACATAACAGAAGTCAGACCTATTGCTCTGTAATTACTGTGTTCAGTTTTCTCATACTTCATGTGGCTATACAGTACATGAGCAATTCTCTAGTGCGTGAGTACTACCCTGTCTTGAGCAGCCTCTTGTTTCCTTAAGTACAATCGGAAAGACACTATTGGGTCGTTAACCAATTAATCAATACAGGGTAAAAACTGAATGTTAGTTTAGTCAGTTATTCCATCTTTTAGATCCCTTTTAGTTTATTTACTTACATATACAGTGTATTAACATTTTTCCAACTGGATATTGGGGCAGTTACCACACAAGTAGTACTGGCTGTTGGAGTTCAGGATACTCCAC
Organism: Lepisosteus platostomus; assembly: GCF_059453375.1. NCBI lineage: Eukaryota > Metazoa > Chordata > Actinopteri > Semionotiformes > Lepisosteidae > Lepisosteus > Lepisosteus platostomus. The sequence continues at coordinate 77,791,320 of NC_142613.1, read as the reverse complement.
CAGGATACTCCACCTGTCACTCAAGCTGCAGATGTCTGGTTTAAACACTATTTTTGAAGTAGTAAATATATGGTATACTAAATGCAGGGAGATGTATTTTGGACATTAGAAACTGCAGTGCAGTAAATAAACTCTTACTCACATAGAAAATGCTTGTCACCTGGCATTTTTCTTTCCGTCTTTGTTCTCCCTCTTAGTATTAGTTGTGCCGTTTCCCTACAGTAGCCGCTTAAATACTGTCATCCTCCCTGCGAACAATCAACAGCTTTTCATCTTCTCCTGTGACACTGACTTACAAACTAATCTAACCGTCTTCTCTCAGTCAGAACAAAAGGTTGATCATGTTTGTTTAAAGGTAAACTATAGGCAAATTATTGGCCACAATATCTGCTCTCTAGCAAACAAAGCCTTACTCAAGTAGAAAATGAACACACCTATCATAACACATCTACATTATATGTAACTCATTCTTTTTTGTAACTGAAATACACAGACAGATCAGTTAATACATAAGAACATAAGGGAGAGATAAACAAAGTCATTTGGCACATGAGCAGCCATTTCTTGAGATAAGTGATACTGTAGTATCCGTTTACAATAGCATGGCTGGTTATAAATTAATCTAAATACCATGTCTTTGGACTGTAGGAGGAAATCAGAGCACATGGCAGAAACGTACTCTACACAGCCTCCAGGAGAACACGCAGACTCCACACTGAAAGCACCCAAGGCCAGAATCAAACCCAGGACCCAAGACCCGTGAAGAAGAAGCGAAAGCCAACATGCCAGGGTGCTTGAATCAGTTTGCTGTGTCATTTATTTCTTATGTTTTAATGCAAATTAAACAGATTTGAGTTCCTCAGAGACTCAATCACTCTGGCATTGTAGGTTTCTAGAGAGACGTCAGGGTATGAGCTTCACCAACACGACGGAGTAACTTGTTCCAGACTCCCACTACCCTTAAAGAAAAGAAGTGCCTTGTGTTCTTGTTTTTAAATTCACTTCCACGTCCATTCCACTTGTGTCTTCTGGTTTGTTCTACAAAACATTCCACCAAACAGCCTCCTTTCACAGTATCCCTGTACATTCTGGGAAATTAATGGCATGTCAAATTAAAGTTTTGAAAGCTAGTACGTTGTAATGTTCTATCACCTCCACAGGGCTATAAAAGAAGGTGTACATGAGGCCTGACTTTTCTCTTGGGGTGATTGTATAGAGATTTGTCTGTGCAGATTTCTTTAACTGGTAATCACAGGTCAGCGTTTGGTGCTTTACAGGTTAGAGAGTGATCACACAGGAGAGGAGAGTTCAGGGCAGGTTTAATTTGAGCTGACAGGCTGACCCCCAGCTTGGGCAGGCTTACGTAATGGTAACTGAGGGGTGCCCAGGTTAGTTTGCCAGGGATTGCTGAAGCTAGTATGCTGTTAGAATGGTCCAGTCTGTAAATAAGAACTCAAAGGAGTCATGATTGCAAGACATCTTTTGCAAGTAATCATTAGAACATTTCCTTCCAACTGATGGAGGACATGCATCAGTGTTTTTTTTTTAAATATTATATCAGTGTGAACATAGTTACCATGTCACTGTGCCAGTGGGCTCTCTTCAGCACATGCCTCAGATCTCCAGGTCAGGCAGTTCTGTTATTCCTCAGAACCGAGCTCGCAGAGCAGGAGAGTGCTGTGTGAATGTTCATCGGGGCCTCGGAACATCAAAAGACGGATCTCTTACTCTCTGATGTGATATTATTAGATGAAACTGTTACACTGTACTGGAGGAGGAACTATGTAGTCAGTGAATGGTTGGCTCTCCTTTCATTTGTGCAACAATTTGTATTTAAGTAATTAGTGGTTATGTATAATTATCTGGTAAATTGCATGATAGTGTCTGGTGTTTCCATTTTGCCGAATACTTTTTTTTTTCATTCCAGATCAAAAGAAACAAGCCTGAGATTGGTTTGGTTTACAAGATTTACTGATCAGCCTAATCTGTTTTTAAGTTTCTGGTGTATTCAAAATTGTTTAATGGAATTTAGGTTACTAAGTGGGTTAAAGACTATAGTTACTGTATATATCTAAGTATTAACCGCCACCGTTATATTTAAAAAAATGTGATTCTTATGTGCTGAGATTTTTCAGAAGAATAATATTATTTCAACCTATATGTTAATAGTGCACAACAATAAACCTGTATGACATATTGTGTGAAATGCCTGTAGAAAAAAATATTATTAACAGAGCTTACATCTGTTTGTTCTCTTTAATAGCTCCTGACTATCAAATGACAAACATCCATACATATGGGTGCTGTGTGTTTACAAGTGCAAAGGTGGTGTTTGCCTGCTCTAATTGCACTGTCTTGGCTCAGTGAAAGAGTGATAATGCTGCTGAACGGAACATCACATAGCAAAGAAGTCTGGTATTTTGTGTTAATTTATCCTAGACTCCAGCAGCATAACTACACAACTGACAGGAAGCAGAGTAGCCTAGTCCAGTAATTAAAATGTCATGACCCAGCAACACCTATGGCAAACACACTGGATACTGACAGAGGACACTACCTTTGGATGAATTCTTCTTCTGAGTTCAGAAAAGACAGTGCCAGCATGAGATTGTCTGTTCCCAATCCCCACTCTACATCTGGATCCTTAATCAGTCGAGAATCTATGATATAGGTTGAGTAAACCCCAAACAGTGGTGAGTATCACTGGTGATCTCTGCAGAGTCTATGCCATACCACTCACATGCTTGTCTTTGAGCCGGTGATGGACACACCAGTATCGGTTATTTCCATTGTGGTATTTGGCTTGAATACAGTATGTGACTGTACCACCTGACATTTTCAGATGAACAAAGAAACTTGTTTATTCCCTCTAGTCCATCCATTTTCTAACCACTTTATGCTGCACAGAGTCGCAGGGGAGCCAGAGCCTTTCCTAGTAAGCAACAGGCGCAAGGCAGGGCACAATCTGGGCAGGACGCTAGCCCGTCACAGGGCACACACAGACATGAACGTGCACACACTCACAAGTTTCCCAGAAGCCAATTAACCTACGAGCATGGCTTTGTGGTGGGAAACCCACACAAACACAGGGAGAACATGCAAACTCCACACAGACAGCACCCCAGGAATTGAACCCAGGGTCCCAGAGCAGTGAGGTAGCAGTGCTGACCACTGCGCCACCCATGTCACCCTACTGTTTATCTTAAATCTAAGGCTTCTCTTTTCAATGTGCTCCTTAAAATGTGCTATGCAATATTTGTCTGTAAAAAGGAAAATATTTGCACATTGTAATTCCTCCCCGTAGAAAGCAAACACATACTGCACAATACACTTTTTGTACAGGGCATCACTAATTTAAATATAATTAGTGAATAAATGAATATAATTATGTGAAATCAAATATCATTATATCAGATATCAAATATCAGGCTTGGAGAGATTACTTATCTGAATATAAGGTTACTATAGCGTCTACTAGACCTACTTCTCTCACATCATTGAAAATCACCAAAACAACCCCAGACATCTTTTCTCCAATCCAACAGATTGCTCAAGCCAAACTGCCCCACCACATTACCTGCCTCATCACAACTCTGCAACACATTCTTAGATTTCTTTAGTTTTAAGATTGACAACATCTGGCATCACATTCTCTCCACTACGCATATCATTTCCATACCTCCTCCCTCCTCATTCAACTTCTCTGGTTCCCTTCTCTCCAGCTTCTCTCTTCTTGACTCAGCATCCCTAAACAAACTAGTTACACGCATGAAACCCACCACATCTATTTTAGATCCCATTCCCACCACTTTATTTCAGTCCTGTTTCTCTTCTCTCTGTCCCATTGTCTTCAATATTATACATGAATTCATGAGCACTGGCATTGTACCAATGGTCCTCAAAACTGCTGCTTCTGTCAACTTCACAGCACAGAAACTGCCCTGGTCAAAGTCACCAACAATCTTCTAATAGCTTCTGATTCTGGTTCTCTTTCTATACTCATCCTTATTGATCTCAGTGCTGCTTTTGACACTGTTGACCATAACATCTTACTTTCTCGTCTTGAGACTGTGTTTGGAGTTTCTGACAGTGCTCTCAAATGGTTCAAATCTTACGTCACTGATCGCTGTCACTTTGTCTCTCTTAATGGGTACAGGTCTGAAATCGGTCTCGTTAAGTCTGGTGTTCCTCAGGGCTCAATACTGGGCCCCTTGTTCTTCAGCATTTACATGTTCCCACTTGGTCAGCTTTTAAGATCACATTGCCTCAGCTTTCATTTCTACGCTGATGATACTCAAATATACATCCATACCAAACCTGACACTGATGTGGATGTCTCTATTCTATCTAATTGCATCTCTGACATAAAAATTTGAATGATTCAAAACTTCCTTCATCTTAACTGCGACAAGACTGAAGTCATGCTTATTGGCACCCCCATCAACTTCGTAAAGCCAGTCCTGTAACCCTCTCTGTAGATGGTTTTGTACTTGATGATGATGATGTTATCCGGTCAGTCGGATCCGACTCTCTGCGATTCTATAGGCCATCTCTCGCCACGGTTTCCGGTCTTGGACTTTCCCTTTCAGCTGTTCTATGCCTAAGCCAGTGTCTGTTTTGATGGCGTCGAGCCACCGTGTTCTTTGGCGGCCTCGTCTTCTTGTTCCACTGACCATTCCAAGCATCATTGCTTTCTCCACTGAATCTGATCGCATCACGTGACCAAAATAAGTGAGCCAGAGTCTGGTGATCTTTTCCTCAAGCGAAATTTCTTGCTTGATGCGCTCCAGAACCTCTTTATTGGTGACCCTTGCTGTCCATGGTATCCGTAACAGTCTTCTCCAGCACCATAGCTTGAAAGCATCCATCCTCTTTTGGTCAACTTTTTTCAGTGTACAGCTTTCACACCCATACATTGATATGAGGAACACAATAGCATGGACCATTTTGCATTTGGTTGTGAGGCTGATGTCTTTGCTCTTCCAGATTTGGTGCATGCTCAGCATCGCACTACTGCCTAACGCAATTTGTCGCCTGATTTCAGGGCCGCAGTCTCCAGTTCGGTCGATCATGGATCCCAGGAAGCAGAAAACCTTGACTCATTCGATCTCTTCACTATTGATGGTTATTTTGACTGCTCCATTTCCAGCTGTTGTCATGATCTTCGTCTTTTTGATGTTGAGTTGGAGACCCATCTTTTCACTTTCCTTTTTGATTCTTAAAATGAGGTATTTCAGGCCATCCTCCGTTTCCGCCAGTAATGTTGTACCAGCTTCAGTCAAAATTGAAAAACCTTGGGGTTATATTCGATTCTGGCTTAACATTTGACCCACATGTTCCTCAGAAATATTGCTAGACTACACCTTATGCTATCACTAACTGTGGCTGAAAAGCTAATCAACACATTTGTATTGTAACGCAACGGGGGCTCAGGCGGGCGCCCTTGCCGCATCTGGTCGGCCCCATCCCGACTGGAGGCTCGAACCCGGGACTTCCGCGTCTCTCTGCAGCGACCTAGCCCCGTGAGCTAAAGAGAGATCTCTCTACAGTCCAGTAGCTGTGGTCCTGCTATCACAGGGAAGGGCGGTGAGCCGTAAGCGTTACACTCTCCCCCGCTTAAATCGCCGTTGCGCTACAGTATTCTCTCGAATTTACTGCTGTAATGCTCTACTTGCTGGGGTATCTAAATCTACTCTGAACTAACTGCAGTATGTCCAAAATTCAGCAGCCAGAATCCTGACCAGGTCTAGTGCAAGTGTTCACATTACTCCTATCATGGAGTTCTTGCACTGGCTTCCGGTCAAATTCTGTGTAGACTTTAAAATCCTCATGCTCACCTACAAGGCTCTGCATGGCTTGGCACCTCAGTACCTGTCTGAACTATTATCGCCCTACCCCCCACCTCTCAACCTCCGCTCTTCTAATTCTGGTCTCCTTACTGTCCCCCAAGCCCGTCTACACTCTATGGGTGACAGGGCCTTCTCCTGTTATGCCCCCAAGCTCTGGAACTTTCTGCCAAAGGATATCAGAGAGTCACCTTCTCTAAACTCAAATCCAGATTCAAAACCTTCTTCTTTAGGAGAGGCTTTACTTAACTGGTTCCATTCTTCACCCCTCTGCTTTTCTTAGTATCACCATCCACAGTCTCCTCTATATATTGTAATTGTGTTTTATCTTGTGTATTCTTCTTTTTATTGTTTGCTGTCATCCTGTAAAGCGCTTTGAGAAGCCACCTTTAAAAGTGCTATATAAAATAAAGTCTATTATTATTATTATTATTATTATTATCATTCAATTTCTATAATTTCTTTAGACTAGAACTTTTAAACATCAAAGATAAATGAGCAGCAGCTATAATATGATGCACAATGTGTAGTTATAACTACAATATAACAATTTCTGTAAAAGAGAAGAAACTGATCAAGGTTCACAAATATTCCAACTAAAGCTTTGATGATGCATTTACATGCTCTTTGTAGATGTAGTTAGTACTTACATACACACCCTAGTTTAACATACTTTGGGATGCTAGAATCAACAGCTGTTATCTTCATACAGTAATTGCTGTTATTGTTTTGTTTCTCCAAATAATGACAAATTCAAAGGGCAGAAAAAGATCCCAGAGTAACAACAGTAAGCATAAAAAAAATATATAATTCCAAATGAAAAAAAATCAATAAAGTACTGTAAACCCTCTAGTGGCCTAGTGGCTGAGTCACAGATGAGCATGTGTCAAGCCTTGTCAATCAAGCTCTTAGATAGGCGGAGTGGTGGCTCTGTGGCTTAGGATCTGCAGCTGTAGCTGGAAGGCTGCTGGTTCAAATCCTGTAGCCAGCAGAGGAATCCTACTCCATTGGGCCCCTGAGCAAGGCCCTTAACCACAGCTGCTCCAGGGGTGCTGTACAATGGCTGACCCTGCGCTCTGACCCCAAGCTTCTCCCTGTCTGTGTGTCTCATGGAGAGCAAGCTGGGGTATGTGAAAAGACGAATTCCTATTGCAAGAAATTGTATAAGGCTAATAAAGTGATGTTATGTTACTAATTTGTTTGAGTCCCCTTGTGCAGGATAAAATAAAGCGGCTTGTTCTACACCTCTCTTCAAATAACACCTCTATTGTCTGTGGAAAAGGAACTCAAATATTTGCTTCTGCCTCCACCTTTCACGCCTTTGTTTGTGTGTTGTAATCTCATACCCTGGTATTGGTTTGCAGCACAAAGGAAACCACCCCGTTCTCATGAGCTACAGATGTAAGAGCAGGACCAGTTTTGCAAACCAATTTGCTGAATGGAGCAGAAAGGGACGCTGTTCTCAGGAAGAGTTTTCACACCTAAGCTCAGGTATTTCACCTCCACCTTTCATCTTAATACTGTGGAACAACTGTAAAGCTTACCGGTGAGAATTTAAACCTCTTACATTAATTACTTCTCTGCATGTGATAATGGCACAGGGATCACATTACCGTGGTTTGTTTATCAATTTTTTTTTAGCACGTAATATTTCTTCTCATCCTAATTAGCTTTTGGGACAAAAGTAATTATTTTACTTCAGTCTTGTCTTATCACTAAAGATAATCTCTTCAGGATTTGCTTGAAGGCTTTAATGTGATTATCTTTAAATATATTCTTTTAAATGTTCTTTAAATGTTTAAAATGTTCATTTTAAAATGTTCTTTTCCCCCCATCGTTTTGTTGGCAAAAATGAAACCCAAAATATTTCAGTTTTTTACTTTCATTTTTAACTGAAGAAATGACGAAATGATCAAACTCCTGATATATGCTTCATTTTTACTTTCATTAATGTGTTAAAAGATTCTTTTGTGAAACAGGTTTTGGGAAAAGTCATAGTTATGAATATTCTGGTGAAGTTCCATGTTCTGGCGAAACAGCAGCTACAGAGACACTCGCAAGTGTGAATCTGTGGGTGCCAAGTGCCACAGGGTCCGACATCAGTTTTCATTCCAACCTCTTAACTACCTAATTGAACTTGTTATTCCGGGTCTCCCAGGTCCTAAGCTGTTAATGGTGTACAGAGACCTATAAAAACATTGCAATGCATCACCTGAGAAACATGGTTGGGCACCGTTTCATTTCTCATTTTCCGTGCTAACTGCAAATAACACAGAAGTTGTTTACCAGGAAATGCATTTGTCCTGAACAATTGATTGTTCTGTCATTTGAATGCAACAAAACACTTGCCTATTACAGTATATTGCTTTATAATTTTAAGAAAATATGAATACCTTGCACACATATACCCTGCTAATATTCATTAAGGCTATGCAGGTATGTATCGTTAAAATTTGTATTTTTTAAATGTACATGTTCTATCTGAAATAAATTGTATTATTGTTTATTATTAGTAAAGGCTTATATAAAAGGTATAAGTTAGACATTTCACATGCAAGGTTGTCTGAATAAGGAAGGAACAGCAGAGGCCAGTGCTTCTGAAGCTGAGGTGAAGAGACAGCAAAGTCATAACATTATAGTTTCTTTGCTGTTCTCTTTCCTTGTTTATTCTTATCTTTTCATGGGAGCCTTTAAAGAATGTAGAAAATTATATTTAAATAAATCAAACATTTTCCAGATAAAAAGATTTACAATGGTGGAGAAAACAAAATTAAAAAAAGTGGTCTTGCACATGAAAAATTTGAAGACAGCAATATTTCTACTTGATGATTTCCATCAACCACTTCCAATAGAAGAAATTTACATACGTACACTTTCTACATAAGAAGTAGAATCTATTGTTTGTGAGTACGACCAGTGTAACACCAATAGTCTCTAATGTGACCTATCTGTACTACTTTATTTATCTCTTCTGCTTTATAAAAAGGTAGGATACAGCAAATATAGAAATTGCTAATAAAAGTATGTAATATAACATTACTGTGTAAACTGTTAAAGACCTTTTTAACAAAATAATAAGTACCCTTTTGTTATTAGCTTTGAATGTGTCATATTTGATTCAGATGCAAACGATACAAAGATAACTGTATCACCAGAGAGGATTGCGGTTCACCTCAGTTTACATACGTTTCAAACTGAACTACACAGAGCAGATTTTCCAGTATCACAGTAAAGAACCATCTTTTAGGGAAGGGAATTCTGACAATGGGGAAGCAATAGAAAAGACAAAAATAGAAAGATACAGTATATAGTTAAAAATGCAGAATCTAAATCTAAGATGTTATGTTAGAATTGTACAATGCACTAGTAAGACTTCATTTAGAATATTGTTTACCGTTTTGGTCACCATGTTGCCAAAAAAATACTGCAGCTCTGGAATCAGTCCAGAGAAAGGCAACCAGATATATTCTGGGGCTGAAGGGATTGTCCTACAGGAACTGAACCTTTTTATTATTGAACAGAGAAGATTATAGTGGGACCTGATACAGCTATTCACAATCCTCAAAGGCAGTGAGAAGGTCAACCCGGCGAACTTCTTCAAAAGAAATGGTGAAACACAAACCAGAGAACTTAAGGATATCAGTCTTATGGACATTTTATGCATTTAAAACCAAAACCAGGAGGCACCTCTTTACACAAAGAGTTTTGGGAGTATGGACAGTCATGTTGTTGAAGCTGATTCCCTGGATTCTTCATATTCTTATGTTTGGGTGTTCCATTTTGTTAGAGATTATACATTTTAAAAATAATGTTATATTCTTTCTCATTGGCTCAAAATAGCCCAATGGTTTTGCACGTATTTGAGCTTTAGCCCCACCAAGAAAGCTCACTGAAACAAAGGCAAAATACAGAACATTCAGTAAAGTGCAGTAAAAACAAAAACAGAAAAATGTACAACATAATAGAGCCAGGTAATGCCAGGCAAAGAAAAACATGAAGTAAAGTCAAGGTCAAGTTCTGTAAATGTGGTCTTGGGACATACACTGTGGGTTCAAGCCCAGACTGGGCACTGGTGTTGTATCCTTGAGTGGATTGCTCCAGTAATACAATATACCCACCTGTAAGAAACTTGTGCAAATGTCACCAAATAAATTAGCAATATAAGATAAGATCACATTATTAGTTTTATACAATTTCTTGCATTAGGAATTTGTCTTTTTCACATACCCCAGCTTGCTCTCCATGAGACACACAGAGAGAAGCCTGGGGTCAGAGCACAGGGTCAGCCATTGTACAGCACCCCTGGAGCAGCTGGGGTTAAGGGCCTTGCTCAGGGGCCCAATGGAGTAGGATTCCTCTGCTGGCTACAGGATTTGAACCAGCAGCCTTCCAGCTACAGCTGCAGATCCTAAGCCACAGAGCCACCACTCCGCCTATCTAAGAGCTTGATTGACAAGGCTTGACACATGCTCATCTGTGACTCAGCCACTAGGTTGAAGTTAAAAGGGTCTAACAGTGCAGGAGTCGGTCATGGCTGTCTCATCCTCCTCCGCAGCCAGGACCATCTTTTCACTGGTCAGGTTATTTAAAGGACGCCAATGTATGGTGCTTCTACAGATAAATGTTACAGTTTCCTTTGTACACTCTGTTCAAATACGAAGAGGTGCCATTTATACTCTTGATGTCTGGCGCCTATATCCTGTCTTAATAACAGTGTCTCTTAATGTACCTGCTTTATCCTGTTTGATATCAGCAGGCCAGATGGTGGATTGTTATAATTCTTTTTACTAATCTTTTTAGAAATCTGTGCCGCCGTGGTCTGCGATTTCATTAGAAACAGCATCAGATAATAGCGGAGAGAGAAACTTTGTACTCTGGTAACATCATTGAGAATAACATTCTAGTCAAAGAGCATCGGTATTTTGTGGAATGTATATTTACAGAACTCATTTTCTTTATAGGTTAATTTTCTTTTTTTCAAGTTTGAGGGTACTTTGAATCTCATATCTACAACTACATTATAAATGTTAATCTTGAAAAACATGTTTTCAGCAACTGAACATTCAGTATGCGCTAATTCTTTCTATTTCTTCTTTTTTGCTTGTTTGTTTTAAATCTAAACTCTGGATGGACTGAATGATGGAAATCACTTCTGGAACATGGGGCACCTGTGTCTGGTGAGTTGTATCATACCTTTGAAAAGTTCTGATTGTTTAACATTCTATTTTTCTTTTAATTAATATTTTTTATGAATGCATCTATGAAAATTCCAAGAAACGCAACTTTTTTTTTCTGTTATTAGAGCAACAGAAAGATAGAGTTTAATGTAACACAAATCAATAGAGATGTTGGGTTATATCTTAGATATAGAGCATAGTATATGATATACAGTATAATATAAACGTTTTGGAAGTAATTTATTTTACATTCATACATTAGTTTTGTCAGATAATACCAATCATTTTATTTTTTCTATGTAACCATAGTATTGCAGATTTTTATCAAGAAAATTAAATGTTTTAGTGCAAAAGGTTGAATTAATCTCAAAATGAATATATTGTACAAGTACCACAGTAACAATGTTGTAGATTATACTATTTACTGTATCTCCCTCACATTACTTTCAGTTTTAATGTTTTGTGCTGGTATTTTCTGAGAAGTTAAGTTAATTCATGTAAATATGAGGTGAATTCATGCATATCTTGCAACTGTACTGCCACAATTTCATACAGATTTTCAAAATTGTTATTTAATTGCTGAAATCACATTATTTTGTTTTTGTTTTATTGAGGATATCACAAATATATGCAGTCTACAGTTGTATGTTAGCAAACTTTCTGCTTTTTAAAAATATAACAGCAATGGCAGAATTATTCTTGTTCATGAGATTATGCATGGGGCCGTTTTTTTTTTCTTCGTTAATGTCAATCTAGAGCAGTAGTTAAAGTTACGGCCGAGATTCCTAACCCATGGCTGTAGGTTCAGGCGGCTGTTGCAGACGCTGTTCTTGTATGATTCTCCCTGAGCTCTGGAAATTGATACTAGAATTGCTGGAGAAGCCCTGCGATGGCTGGAGGAGATTCACTGTACAGTATCTCAACCTGGGAAGCTCTGTCCTGATAGGCCAATAGGTTCCAATAAAGACTGCGTGTGAGCTGAAATAAATATTAATTTACAGTAGGTTGGGTCCAGACGCGAATGTTTTTGCCGAAAGTGCAAATAGCATCTTTCTCGTGGCTTTTCCGAGCTGTCATTTCCAGCTGTGGATTTCCAAAGAAAGACACGACGATTGACCTAAAATATAATCTGAGACAACCCATGCATAAATAATGAATAACGAGACCTTGTTCTCTTCTAAAGTGGTAATTGATAACCCTGCTATTGATCCGGTCTTTTTTGATATGTAGCCTTGTAATCTGACAGTGACGTGCCAATGGTTGTTATTTGCACTCAGATCTGCCCTAGAGGATGATTTTCAATTCAGTGTCCTCGTATACAGTAATTGTGCAACTTTTTCATTTTGTCTTTCCTTATCGCATTTTAATACCCGTTTATATGCTGCTAATATTTACCAGATTTCAAAGGCAGATGCTTTCTAAGGAGACACTCATGCTACTACAGAACCAATGCATACTTTCATTGCCAGCAGCCGTATCACCCTGCAACTCACAACTGGCAACCCACTGAAGCTAAGCAGGTGTGAGCCTGGTCAGTACCTGGATGGGAGACCTCCTGGGAAAAACTAAGGTTGCTGCTGGAAGAGGTGTTAGTGGGGCCAGCAGGGGGCGCTCACCCTGTGGTCCATGTGGGTCCTAATGCCCCAGTATAGTGATGGGGACACTATACTGTAAACAGGCGCCGTCCTTCGGATGAGACGTAAAACCGAGGTCCTGACTCTCTGTGGTCATTAAAAATCCCAGGGCGCTTCTCGAAAAGAGTAGGGGTGTAACCCCGGTGTCCTGGCCAAAATTCCAATTGGCCCTTACCAATCATGGCTTCCTAATACTCCCCCTCTATGAATTGGCTACATTACTCTGCTCTCCTCCCCACTGATAGCTGATGTGTGGTGAGCGTTCTGGCGCACTATGGCTGCCGTCGCATCATCCAGGTGGATGCTACACATTGGTGGTGGTGGAGGGGAGTCCCCATTACCTGTAAAGCGCTTTGAGTGGAGTGTCCAGAAAAGCGCTATATAAGTGTAAGCAATTATTATTATTATAATTATAAAGAAACATATTGTAAGGAGCACCAGTTATTCTGTAGGCACTGTACAGGGAACAGGAAGAATTTGAGTGGAATCCATGCTTTGCATTTCTATCTTTGCTTTTATCTTAACATTGCTGTAAACATTAAATCCGAACACAATAATGTTATTATGGAGTCCGAGAAATGGGATAATTCTAGCGCTTTTACAGGACCTAATCCAGGTATATTAGTGTGCAAGTTCTGAATGTGTTTAATGTGCAGAGCTTGTCTGAAATAAGGTTGCCCTGACTCTTTTTACATTTTACTCTTGTGGTTCTGGAGAAGTGTGAGCTAGACCACTATGATTAAAATTCACCCCATAAGGGGAATGGATACACGAACCTTTAACCTGAAGAGGCTGAAATAATGAATACCTGACTGGGTTTAAATACTGTACATTTCTTTATGGATTTTTTTTTAAACAATGAAGACATTTTTTTTCAAATGTTAAAAGTGTTTACAGGAGCAATGGATCTGAGTGTCACATGCTGTGAGGAGGCAGGGTGAAATAGAGAAATGTATGTGATGAATGGATAGATACTTTATTGATCCTGAGAGGGAAATTGCAGTGCAACAGCAGCTTAGCACAGCACGGTGTAACGAATGATACAATAATAATAATAATACAATACAGTCAGTACACTCAGTGAGAAGTGCACTAAGAAGAGTTACTCACAGTCCAGAACACACAAAGAACAAACCAGAACAGTACACAAAAAGTTATATTGCACAATATACATATATATACAGTATATATAAATGTATTGCACAAGTCCCTGGCATATATTGCACAAAAACAGATGCCCATAGACGTGAAGATGTGTAGTCTGCCCTGTGTAAAATGCAAATGGGTACAGACTGGGGCAACTCAGGGGACTATTTCCCACTCAGTAGAAAATCACAGACAGAAAATAGGAACCACTTCTTCACACCGAACGTTGTGGGCGCCTGGACCCTCAGGCTGAGGCCCAGACCCGCATCACTCTCACGAATCAGCCCAACAAAACTTCAGATTCACTTATCTACTTAAAATACCAAACAAGCAAGGTGGGCCAAATCGCATCAGTGAGGTCTGCCTGCTTGAACTGCAGCAGTCCTCTGTTTCCGTGGAAGTAGGAGAAACCACATACAGTAATATCAGGACAGTACCACTGACACCAGGATGCTCTCAACACATCGCCAACATTTTTTAGCTGCAGAGAGACCAGATATCTGTAGCTAAACCTGGTTCTGTCACTGCAGGAGGCCACGGTTATAATTTAGAAATGATTCTTGAGGAGAAGGAATACCCTTGTATGGAACAATGGATAAAACAGAGAAGGAACCTATTTTAAAAACATAATCCCAATCGGTCATCCCCAAAAGCTGTAAAGACATGGCCTCACACCCCTTGGATAAAGTCAGCACAAGGGACTAGGGACTGACTTAATATGACAGCATCTAACAGGGGTCAGGTACACTCTGAATATGGAAGCATAATTTATATGGTCCCCAGTATTGCTGTGGGAAATTCCTTCATCTGTAATATTCACATCGCACTTTGTGATGTTTTAATTTGGAGCCATGAGAGGTTTTAATTTTTGGTTATACTCCTTTAAAAACAATCCTGTAAATACGCTGATGTTCTACTATTTGAAAACCACGTTGTTTTATTCACGTACATTGCGCGTATGCCTTTAACTAAGACGGCCCATCGCCGATGTTCATTAGTGTAAATTCTAGAGGTTTCAGTTTTCAAAACGGAGAGGAAACTAGAGGTCAACGGTTTCTGACGTGCTTGTGTAGGTGCGTGTTTAGTTCTCTTGAATTTGGAGGAATAGTTTTGGTATTGTGGAAAACTTCTCCTTTTTTGTTATTCAACGAAACCAACGTGAATGTCAATAAAACACGTCTAATTTTTAAAACTGGCGAAGTTTACTGTGGAGTCCCCACGGGCCTAGTCAGCCATAAGATCGCCTTTCTTACGGCGGAATTCGGATACTACAAGTGGATAAAAACAGAGGAGAAACCTGTTTTTACAAACATAGTCCCAACCGGTCATCCCCAAAAGCTGTAAAGACATGGCCTTACGCCCCTTGGATAAAGTCGGCACAAGAGACTAGGGACTGACTTCATCAAACAGCGGTCAGGTACACTCTGAATACGGAAGCCTAATTTATATTGTCCCCAGTGTTGCGGTGGGAAATTCCTTCATCTGTAATATTCACATCCCGCTTGCCACTTGTGTAACAGTTGTGTAATGTTTGATGTGACGAGGTTCACAAGCTGGACAGCACTGAACTGTCTCCGATACTTTAGAGAAACATTCTTCCCTAAATTCAGAAATCTAATCCCAGAGTTCCCACACCTGCCAGAATCACAACGGGCCCAGTCCTACTGGGAGAGGGAGGAGTGGAAGTGGCAGTCCAGTATGTGATCTCCTGTCACAGCCTGAGGAACAGTGAGTCTGTCCCCGAATAATGCTTAATGTGTTTACAGTATATGTAAATATTTTACGATACGTCTTTGTTGGAAATGTCTGTAGATTTTATTTTACTTTTTGTTTTGTTTTATGTGAATTTCATTATTTTTATTTGCTTTGGCAACACTGTACCCATCGGCCATGCTAATAAAGCACCTTGAATTGAATTGAACTACTCCTGGCAGAGGTGACATTTGCGGGCTGAACCTAAACTGAAGTCAAAGGACAAAAGTTAAACCCCCCTAAAAAAGAAAAGTTGGGGCGGCCATTCCACTGCAGCATGTTGAGGGATATCCGTGACTTTTACCTTTTAAAGCTCTGTATTACTTAAACTGCTCCGTTTTAAGTGAGGCACTCGTATACTGAATATCTGACGTTCACAACTTTCATAAGCTAAAAGACGCCATGGTCTTGCCAACGCACAGCACCAGATCATTCAATTACACACGACGTGTGAATGTGAAGTCACCTACACTACCGGCGTAACTCGCCCCCCCCAAAAAAAACGCATTAAACTCCTGTAAAAAGTTGTGCACGTACATCGCACATACAGTAGTCGGAGCCCTTTCTCCCCGCTTGCGCAGCGACCATCGCCGGCACCACCGCCGCCTTGGCACACGGTCAGTGGGAGGAGTGGCTCTCCGTCGACAGACGCTGCGGGAACCCAATCACGTCGCCATGTTACCCCCTTGGTGGGCCCGGGGAGGCCAATGAAATCGGAGAAGGATGGAGCAGGACCTATTTGCCCGGGGGGAGGGGGAGAAGAGGAGGGCGGGGAGGTAACGTGTCCGGTGGATGGGGGGTTCCCTCCCAGCGAGATCTGGTCTGGGAATTTCAATTTCAGAGAGGGAGCGGAGGGCTGGTGTTGGGAAAGTGTTGTCGCCGCGGACGGCTCTCGAAGGCTGCAAGTCGCTTCACTGTTTTCGGAGCCAGGTGAGTGAGCACACGTGTGGCCGGCCAGCAGGACAAGGACTGGTAATAGCTGATTTACCTCACCAGCTGTGATTTATAAACGCATGTTCGTGGATGGACGCATGGATGCATGCATGGATGTACCTGTGTGTGTTTGTGTGTGCAGTGTCGCGGTGTTTCTCAGCGTCTTGCGGATGTTGTGCACAGTTTTCGGACCCGCATTTTGCTCTGTCAGCCGGGGAATTTAAAAATAACTGCGTGGCCCGTCGGAAGGGAAAATACGTTTGCAGAGGAAGGGGGGAATGACTTGATACGGACGGCGTAGCGTGATTCAGTCAACAGATTTATTAAAATCCGTTTTGAAAGCGGCTCTGGCTCAGTTTTTGTTTGTTTGTTTGTTTTTTTTGCACAATGCTACCAGTGAGGTTCAGCTGTTTTTCTCCACCGATGCGTTGTAAAAGCTCTTCTTAATCTCTGGCATCATTACTGTGTCATCATGTAACCCCAGCAGTCACTGTCAACAACGTTAATCCACTTAATATGTTTGTAGTAAACATGAATGAAATGTTTATTTTGGGAGATTTTGTATTTGGGGGGGGTCCATCACTGGCATTGTTTTAACATTTGTGGAAGTTGTTTTTTATTCCCAGCTGTTTTTTCCCTTATTTTTTTTTACTGTCCTTCGGTAGTTTGAGTCGAATCACATTCCGTGCATCTGTTTGGATATCACCACAGGGGCGACTTTCTTCAGAGAAAAGCGCTCGTAGTATGTATATATATTTCACGCTGAAATGTGGGGTGATGTTTTATTTGACTAATAAATTAAAGACCCTTTATAATTTCGCCTTTGAATCTATTTAACTAAATGTAGTTTTACGTACACTGTCGTCAAGCACTGTACAGTTAGTTCACGTCAATGCGGCGTGTGTATGGCAAAATTACATCTGGCATTTGTTGGATTAAAGAGGTTAGGATCGGTTTTACATCTTGAATGAGCTCGGCAGTGCGCACAAATTTCTGATGCTGCTTGTTGGTAGTATTACTGTATGTTGTTGATTTAAAAAAAAAACTCCACGGCGCCATTTTAAGCTCAGCGGTCTGCGCTGGTTATGATTTAGCTCCTGCTCCTGGCTGACAACGGGGAAAAAATTCATGTTGAGCGAAAAGAAAAGGGAATTAATTTGATTTACATTTATTATTTCTATTTAAAACAAACAAACAAAAAAAAAGCTCTGACGGAACAATAATCCACTTTTTCGTTCTGATTCACCTTTTAAATGTAATGTTTCTTAAACCTTATTATACTGTACAGTAGCTAGGGCATAACGGTACTATTCGTCCTCCTACTGTACTGCTTGTGTAGTAGATTATCTCACACAGATGGGTTGATAACATTTTTGAGAACGAATGCAACAGTTGACTGTACAGTAATCAAATATACATTTTAACACGTTTGTTTGATAGCCCCAGTCCCATTTTGATTCGCCGTGATTAAGAAATCGTTTAATTTGTAAAGACTGGAGACACTCCAAGGGGAGAGACCCCTTTTATGAATGAAGTCGTGTATGTGATTATCTGAGCAGCCTCGCCCCCATAAAACGTACCAGTACAGTAGCACTGCCTGTCCAAGGTAAGCCTGAACTGGGTTCTCCATTTCACATTGTGCATGATTTACAAAAGCTGTTTAACCTCAGTTTTAATGAACATTCATAATAATAACTTGTACTTAACAGACACTACTTCGTAGCTGACTTCGTATTTTGGTCATTTTAGGAATCGCTGCATATTTCAGTGATCAACATGCTTAAAATCTGTAAAACTATTCATCTTCTTTCATTGTGTCGGAACATTTTTAGTATAACTTGGTGTCTTTTTGCGTTGCTAAGATGTCAGTCGTCACTTTTCAGCATCTGTTTCCTGCTGCCGCTGGTACGCACAAATCATTTTAGCCACAGTGCAACCTGTGTCTCGGTTGGCCAAGTTGATCTCGCTAATCATAAAGACCCTTAATTCTAGTGTGTCAGACATTCTCTCTCACACTTATCCATCACAGTAACCACAATATCAACTTATATAATTATGTGGTCTGAGAACATGAACAGAATTAACTGGAATACTGTATTTGCAATTCCGTAAACTTGGTAGACCGTGGAGGGCAGGGTTGTGTATTGGCACCCGTGAAAGGTCACTGGGACAGCACTGTGGTGCAGTGGTGAGCATTGCGGCCTTCCTGGGGCGCTGTTTGTGTGGAATGTGCATGTTCTCCCTGTCTTTGCATGGGTTTCCTCCCGGTGCTCTGGTGTTCTCCTACAGTACAAATGCATATTGGTAAGTTAATTGGCTTCTGGGAAAATTGGCCTAGGTGTGTGTGTGCCCTGTGATGGACTGGCGTTCCGTCCAGGGTGTACCCTGCCTTAAGCCCTTGGTTGTTGGGATAGTCTCTGGCTCCCCTGCAAGCCTGAATTGGAAGACGTGTTTGGAAAATGAGCGGATGGAAAGGTCACTCAGCTTAGTGTTCTCAGACAGTGGTCATACGATTGGAGACTTACCGAACTTCCATTATATTTGACAAGATCTTTGTTACAGTTTGGATACAGTGTTGCTGCATGTGCTAAAATGTGGATGGAACATTTCTTAGTCTCTTGAGTGTGCACCAGCTGGTAATTTCTAACGCACGTTAACGACACCCTCAACTCCATAAATGTGACTTAATTGATCAGTGGAACAGTGGAAGATTACTTGTGCTTAAGTTACAGGAAGTAGTACTTGTTTTGTAGATTTTCGGGTGGCTGTGGTCTGATGATTTAAACTTGATGAAGTAATCCTAAATGTCACCTGTTAAATTTGAAATACTCCCCTCTTATGTCATCATATGTGCAGAAAGCATTTTTAAAACTCAATATACATTAATGCAGATGTGTTCGACTGTGCACAATCTGGCCTACCCAAGTTTCTCTGGCAAATCGATTAATGCTCTGTAGGAAAAACAGATAGGGGCTTGCCCCAGGGGAAAACATTTTCAATAAAACCCTCTTTAAGAGCTGTCATCGGTGGGTTTTTTTTTTGCTGTCAGACAAAAGTGTTTGCTAAATGTTTGTCATTGCTTATCAATGGTACATGGAGCTTTAGTCTTACTGTATAAAGTTATTATCTGTTGTATTTGATTAATAATTGTGGCAAAGAAAACAATCCCAAATAGGTCTTGGATCCATTGGTGGCTAGTCCACCTGAAGTATTGCGCGAACGTACAAATGGCACAGAGGTGTGTAGTTTATTTTACAAGAATGGCAAATTGGCTTCTTTCTGTGGTTTTCTTAATTTTCGCTAGGCCTGACACTCAACAGGTTGTCACTTCATCACACCCCTGTCCCATGAATTCTCTCACTGATGGGGCGATGTAGTGTGTATGCAACAGCCAGCGACGTGCGAGTGGTCAGGATCAGTCATAATAGTTCCTTACACTTTTATAGTGCTTTTCTGGACTCAAAGGTCTTTACAGGTCATGGGGATCCCCTCCACCACCACCAGTGTGCAGCCCCACCTGGATGATGCGACAGCAGCCGTAGTGCGCCAGAACGCTCACCACACATCAGCTATCAGTGGGGAGGAGAGCAGAGTCATGAAGCCAGTTCAGAGATGGGGATTATTAGGAGGCCATGATTGGTAAAGGCCAATGGGAAAATTTGCCAGGACCTACTCTTTTCGAGAAACACTCTGGGATTTTTAATGATCACAGAGAGTCAGAACCTCAGTTTTATGTCTCATCCGAAGGATGCCGCCTTTTTACAGTATAGTGTCTCTGTCACTGTACTGCGGCATTAGTATACATGTCATAAAACATGTTATCAATCTTCAAAATCTGTGTACTTTGTTTTTCCCCAAAACAAATGTGCATGAATAGAGTGATGAGCTTCGTGTGAGGTTCACTCTGATGAATGCTTGTTTTGATGCACACATTGTTACATTGTCTTAAATGTTGCTAATTGATTTACAGGCATTTGGTTAGGTGTAGCGATGCTGCAGCCTTGCAGTTCTTCAGTCCTGGGTTTGATTCTGGCCTGTGGAGCTTAGGTGTTGAGTGTCAGTGGTTCCTCCATCATGGCCTTGTGTAATTTCTCTGGGTGCTCTGGTTTCTGTCCTGCTTTAATGAAACATAGTCCAGAGACATACTGATTTACAAATATTCATAATTTTTTTTAACATTTCTATATGTATTACAAACATTTTCCTGAAATACAGTATATACCAATACTTTCAATAACCTGAAAACTAGGCTTAGAAAATTAATCTTGCCATGCAAGAGCTGCATGCTTGTGTTGTGCACAAACTGCAAGTACTTCCAGTGTCCTCAATCTTTTATTACATTACGTTTAATAAATGTGTGGCTTCTGAAGCATTAGTGCCATTTCCTGTGATATTTTTAACTTTGATGCAAGAAAGTTTGTGTTGTAAAATAATTGGTTGAACAGAAGGTTGTGGAACGTTATAGACTGGTTATTAAATCTTGGTAACAAAATAAATTCATTGACGGTCTAGAAAGAAATGACTAATTTTGAATTAAGCACCAAATCGTGAACTTTGTGAAAGTACTGTAAGTTCCCATGTAAACGCAAACTTGCATTTGAGTTCCCACGGATTGTGACGCGATGAGGCCCTTCCTGCTCACTAGTCACCGAGTGAATAAGTATCGGTTCTGAAGCAGAAATTTCCCTGAAGAAATGTTAACTTTGCATGCAGATCATATTAGAGCAAGTTAGTCGTATTTGTCGGCAAAACGGTGTTTAATTTGAAAGCAATATTTCTATTGGATTGAAAGAGATGTATTCCCAAGCCTGCTTGTTTACAATGTCAAAGGCCCACTTCGGCTGACTGGAGGTTTTGTTGCCTTGTTCTGAATTGCTGGACATGGCGCTGCACATACCTGGAAATTCTGAATATTTTGTTATGTACACTTGTAAAACCTCCAATTTACATTTTACTTTTATTTACCCAATGGTGTTTCCTGGGTAAAACCTCCAATTTACATTTTACTTTTATTTACCCAATGGTGTTTCCTTGCTGATTCAAGTGATCTTCTCTCTCATTCTCTTGTACCTTATTGTAGTGTGAGACAACAAAAGATTGAAGCCATGTCTGGTAATAGCAGAAGACATTTCCAGGAGTTTCCTCTTTAGGGATTCTATTTAAGACCTGGGTGTGTATTTCATACGTTATTGTTATGTTGACATGTGAAGCTGCTCTTCCTGCAGTCCTTAGTATTGTTCTTAGCAGCTGAGTGTCTTGGTGGGCTTTTTCCAAAAATAAACATGTAAGCTAGGCTACGGTGCTCCTGAGTGGACTAGGAGGTAAAGGCTTCCAGAGCAGATTGAACTGTCGGGTCCAGATGTTGCACAGTTGACCCAGGGGTTATGAGTAGGATTCCCCACCCTGCAGTGATGTCAGTGCTCTCCTGTCACGCTCTGCAGAGCTTTCAGCTTGTTGACGCGTGAAGCTAGGCTCATTGAGTGGCTGGGTGGGTTGAAGAAGCATGTTTGCTCCTTATTCTGTCTGTCCAGTACAGGAGTTAGAGCTGAGACGTAAGGCCACATTGGCAGTTGTGTACTGATGTGTAAATATAAAATACAACAAAGATGTTTAGAGCACAAGTATTTCCTTTTCAGTGATGGAACTGCCAAATTGCCTCACAGATGATGATTCTAATCTTGATTGCTTTGAAATAGACTCTGTTTTTGAATTGAATGTTGACAATGAAATGAAACATTGAATGTTGTCAATATACAGTAATACACGCATTTACTTGTGGTCTTTGTCATTTACAACTTACATCATTGTGGTGTTCTCCTACGAACTGATATTTTGCTTTCTGCTAGATCCTTTGTCCCGCTTAAAGGTGTTTTATTTGGGTCTGAGGTTACCTTGTGCAGAGCTTTTTCTTTTTTGTAAGTGTTAAGCTTTTTTTTATGAACTTTGCATCATGGTTATAAATCTTACTGCATAGTTTTAAATTGTACTGCAAAATACTTTCCAGTCAATAACAAAGGATAATTTGGAAATTTAGTCATATTTAGTAACAGCCAATAGGCAATCATGCAAACGAAAGAAAACTAAATTTACTTCATATAGATCTCTGGGTACTGGAAATAACTTCCAGTACCCAGAGATCTATATGTAGTAAATTTATGTTCAAAGGTATGTTTTAATATTTACACATTTGCATGTTGAACATGTTACTCCAAGAGCACTTTGGAGTCTCTGTTATCTTCTTTTTAGTATCGAGCTGAAATGTACTCACTTTGTTTTAGTTTATATCAAAGAGCAGAGGATCTTACAACAACAATCTCTTATTATTTTTCTGTTTTGTTACTATTTTGCACCCCTTTCTGCTAAAGGCTCTAATGTCCACCTGCCTGACGGTGTTTATTG
The DNA here is from genome assembly GCF_059453375.1 of Lepisosteus platostomus. NCBI lineage: Eukaryota > Metazoa > Chordata > Actinopteri > Semionotiformes > Lepisosteidae > Lepisosteus > Lepisosteus platostomus. Next base: position 77,768,433 of record NC_142613.1, on the reverse strand, counting down.
CTGTCCAGCTGTGTTTGATGAGAGGGAGTGTGTGAGCAACGATTTTGAAAGCGGGCTGTGGCTGGTCTGGAGCCCTGAGTTAAGCACCATCACAGCAATCTGGGTCACTCTGGGACTCTGCCTGAGGGCCAGACCATCTGTGGAACGTCCCTCCATGAACTTCAGAATGGCCCGATTGAAGAGTAACACCATTACATTTTGTTGCTTTTATTGAGCAACATTGTCTGTGTTCTGTGATATAATTAGGCCTGTTACTGTGGTTAATATACTGTACTGTATAGAGGGCTCTGTTCAGTCACTGACCACAATGTGAAGCCCTGCCTAGCACCTGTTGCCAAGACCCTGAATCAGAAACCCGGTCATGAGCTGGGCTCTGCTCGTCTTCCACAAAGCTCTGAACTGTTTGCAGTCCAGTCCCAGGTCGTTCTTCTCTCAGGGTTTCCTTGTGGTACGTGTTTGTGGGATAGACATGTAGTTTAAATGTTTAATCGGGTCAGTTCTTAGTTACGTGGGTTGTCATGGCCAAGGAAGGTAATGGAAGTGTCTAGGGCTCTATAGTAAGGCTCCTGGTGCTGCTAAATTAATTCCTGCCTGTTCACATCAGGCGCGCTGTGAGTGGCTGACTATGATTTTTTTTATACCTCTTCCAGCTCATCTGAGTGCGTTGTGTATATGTGCCTCTTCCCTTATGTCAACGAGCTTTTGTTAGCGAGGGAAGTTTAGACAATGGGAATCTTTATCTTAAGGCCTTTTGCAATTGTTTAATAATGTGAAGTTCCACATTAGGCCTGCTTGTTTTGTTCGCATTTCTTGATACCCACTTCAGCTTGTACTGCATTGTGGCTGGTGCATTTGTATTCTAGATGGGCAATATTGATGATCGTAAGCATTGGAAAACCCTGTACAAGATAAAACGCACTTTATTTTACTTGGGCTTGAGCAGTATTGTAGCTTGGTGCAGTCACTTTCTCTCACTTGCAGTATACATGAACTCGCCTTTTACCAGTACATTAGGAACTGCACTCTGTAGTATACTGTAGTACATTGAGAACAACCTCATTTGCCATGTTTAATGAATTAACGTATAGTAGATAATGCAAAACTTCACCCAGAAACCTGCCATGCACATTACTGTTGTAGAAAATGCACATTGTGCAGTGTTTTGCTGGGAGTCACCTGATATGCGATTCTAACATTATTTCCCTTGAATTTAATCAGGATTGTTATGTATTAGATGAATACAGCATTTTATTAATTCAGAATACTTTTTAGCTAGAAAATATTTTTACTAATGTTCACATGTTTTTTTATAATAGGTCCAGTAACTCAGAGGTTTTATGTTTCACATTTTCTCAAGAGAAGAATTTTGTTCTTCTCTTGCTTTCAAAGTTTTTTTTTCTTTCATGGTTTTCAAGAGTTAAACTTGTAGATATTTATCAGCTGTTATGAAGTCTTTCTAATGTTTGAAAATTATTTTAGGGTACACATTACATTTGGGTTGCCATTGCTGTTTTAAATATGAACATCATAATATAATAAACAGCCTCTGTTGTATATTAATTGCACGTTTGTAACAAAGTAGGAGTAGGTTACTTGGCTCAATTTAAAATGTTTTGAAATGTATTATTAGCTGAGTTATGAATATTAGTAATTGGCTGGGTTATCAATTCACAAAATGATGTTTGAAAAGAATGTACATTATTTTTAGCCGATTTATAATAATGCTGTCCTTTTGAAAAACAGCTAAAAATGGCAAGAATTGTCTAATGCAAAGTTTTAGTCCTTCTGACCAAACTGTAATTCTTACCTTGGAATGCTTAAAATGGTTTATATTAAAATAATTTGAGTGATTTAATAACCGTACAAAACATATATAAATTAAGAAAAAGATGTGAAACTGGATACCACTCCAGCTGTAATACTATACTGTACAGTGTAGTAGTACCAGGGTGCTTTCAGGGGCTCAGCAGAAAGTTGTAAGTGAGGAGTTTCAGTGAAATTAAATACAGTTGTTCTTCATTAAATTGAAGCGAGGAATTCAGGACTCATTTGCTGTTTACACTTGGCTCTAAATTGAAAGTAGTGATCAAGGTTGCTACTAGTTATAGTTTAGTCTACCAAGCCATAAGATCAGTGTGAAGGTTTCTTAAAAATCCTGTGTCTTGCGCCTTTCATTTAGTTTGACTAAATGACACTTAACATTTTGAGTTCATTCTCATTCATTGCCATCAAGAGACAATATGGGCTCTCCATTATGGATGGAAATAAAATGAAGAAGCACCTTATAAAACTTGAGTTTGGTTTTGCTGTCAGACATGTACTAAGATATTTAAGGCCACCTTTTCACAATTTCCTTGTGTATATTATTAAGTCCAATCTAGTGGAAAACTAGTGTCACACACAGAGAAATAGTGTCAAAGTTAAGTAAATGGTAACTTTCCCCTTTAGATAATTTGAGTGCTGGGCATCCATATTCCTGGCAGTCAGGGAGTACAACAATAAGACAGGAATGAAAGGTCTTACAGCTGTTACATATTTCACGCTGTTTTGTAGATGGTGGATCTCTTCAGTGGCCGTTGCAAATCGCAAGGGTCCGCACACTTGTGCGACACCTCAGTACTGTTCTTAGTTGAGAATAAGACACCACTGGATTCACCATCTCAGGTCGGGCAGCTTCTGCAGTGCCAGCTGGGAAGCAGAAGTGAAAAGTGAAAGTTGCTTTTGCACAAATGTGGCTAGTGATGATCGGTAATCTTTTTAATTACAAAGGAAGAAGGACTGTGATACTGCATTAGTTTTCACTGGCAAGTTAGAATAATCTGCACCCTCATGTCCTTTTCCCATTTGAAGGACAGTAAGTTTCTAACAGACCAAACAACTCTTCAACTTGGAGAGCGATACAATGCCCGCCTGACCACATAGAAGCAGAATGTTCAGCACAATACTTTCGTTTTATAAATTTTTGCATGATTTATAAATAAACAAATTTATCTGAGCTTCTAGTTAGGCTGCATCAGAACGGCACTGTAGTACTAATATGTATCTTAGTTACCAGTATTAACTTGCACATATTTTGCATTTCTGATTTTGTATTACATGCTTCACGTTTTTTATATGACACTACTTTGCCCACGGTGAAGAGTGAACTGAACCTGAATTTGTATGCAGGAAGAAATTTGAATAATTTGGTTCTGGTTTCAAAGAGGGAAGTTTTTTCTTTTTAGGAGTGTGTTGCAGTAATGGAAACTTTTATAAACTGGATAGCAGAGTATTTGTATATATTTTATTTAATTCATATTAAGTGTACTGTGCTGATATTATTGCTTCATGGCTTTCAAAAGGTTGTATAGCATTGTTACACACACTACCTTTCTTAAGAGCTAAATATTTGCTTTAAGACAATTTTTTTTCAAATGGATCTTAAGACTCTGGGGGTTTAATAGATTGTGGTCTGTCTGCATGTCTATGCCTTAAATCCATTTTGAGACCATAATTCAAATCCCTGGGGAAGATTGAGTGCATGCATTAATAATTTATTGTTTTTTTTCTTCTACATTAATATATTTGTACATGCACCAGGGTATGTAGGCATTGTGATAGTCTATAATTTGACTTGTAAGTTACTGTAGGAGGTTAGTTTTTTCAACTCACTGAGGTTCAGCACCTGTAACTTTCAAAGTCACCGAGATTATTTTCAGAGGTAGTTCAATATTTAATTGCTACCCGTGAATATGAAATGCAAACTATTTAAAAGTTTCTTTTTTTTTAAGTACAAACATTGATATTCAATGGAAACAGCCTATGATAGGTGCACCAGCTTGTGATAGATGCACCTTGGACTTTAAAGGTTGTACCAGGATTTGAAAGAGTGCTTTTGTGGTGGTCATTCCCTGGCTATATGACCCCATTTAATCCAGGCCTTTGCCTTGAATCGGAGTTCTTGATTACGTGGATTCATATCAAGCTGTGTTACGGTTGCCAGGGCGGATTGCTTGATCATGATCTGTTTGATTCAGCTCCATCTAGTCCGGACTAGATTTTTATGCATGATTAACTCTTATAATATATATACCTGTGATTACACTAATCAAGGATAATTCCTTGAAGATCGACTAGATTTTTTTATTTAGTTGAGGTTTATATCCATAGTGGGATACGTTTGCATCAGTGATGCAGATGGACATTTCTGCAAAGCAGCTCTGAGTCAAGTACCCGGCCTGAGCAGTGTCCCGTGTGACATTTTGGCACACGTCTTTCCACTTCCGAATCATTTTGAGTCATTTTTTCTGTTATTCGTGTAACAAACCACTTTATTATGATTTAGATACAGTTATAAAATCCATATGGAGACTGCTTGATGGTTGGACAGCCGTATCCGTCTCATGGTTCATGACTCAGTGAATTGAGTACTTGACTCCAACGTGAAAAGCCCACATTTTATAAATCCTGTCATTATGCTGCTAACTTAAATATTTCGAGACTGTATTTGGCAGGGATGCAAAATCAAAAACGGTACATTTTCCCCTCATCACATTTCTATTACAGTACGTAAATGCCTGTTAGATGAACACGTGATTGTTAGTGTTGTATGTGCGTCTTCTCTCTTTTGCATTCACTCATCACTCGCCAGCGTGCCTGGGGTCTGTCTCCTGCTGGCTGGCCGCAGTGGTCAGTGTAGATGTCCTGGAGGAAGGGCCTGTGGTGGACTGCAGGATGCTTCAGCGTTGAGAGAGCTCAGAGGTCTAGGGTTCTGCTTCTTTTAACTGTTGGATCAATACATTGAAACTCTTTTGTACTGAAATCAAAGTGACAGAGTGATTTAATGTGCTTGCCTTGTCGCTGATTTAGTGGTTTCTGTATGAGTAACGGTGTTGGAGGGGGCAGCACTGTTGGAAATGTGACCTAATGGTAAATATTTCTTTCTCTTTTTAATATTTGCTATACACAGTTTGTGTGTTACATGTTTCATCATGGGCAAGCATAACACAACATGATCTTGAGATGGTCAAGTTCCTTGTAAGTTTCTAGTAGAAAGAAGCCATTGTAGAGTGAAGCCGTTGCTTCCAGTAACAAAGCACGTCTGTTGAACAAAAGGACAACAGACGGATAGTATCCCTGCAAATGTGACTTTGGGTAGTTACCGTCTACTCAAGTGTTGCCACCCCATACCTGCCCATTTTTATTTTTATTTGATAAGATGTCCTCCCAGGCTATTTTCTTTGGGTTTAACCGTTCAAATGGAAAGCAAGAACAAAGGTTTGAAAACCAAGTGCCCAGCTGAACTTGCTATGGATTTGTAGCCGTGGTGCAGCCCGATGGTGAGATCTGCTTCCGCTGCTGTGAAGGAGCCAGGCTGGAGTTATCATTCAATAGAAGCAGCGAGCGACAGCATGGAATATCCATATCTGGAAGAGTGGAAAAGGAAGAAGAAACCTGTCCATTAAACCTGAACTTAGCAGGACACTCTGGAAACATGTAGCATACAAGGGACTAGAGAAAATTTTCACATGCTGCATATTCCAAAGACCCTCTGAAGAGTATGGAACACATATGCTTTTAAGAAATTGAAGGGAACCATTTGCAGATCAGGATTTTTGGAAGATGGATTTATGTTGTCGTGGGAAATTCCTTTTTCTGTGACATTCAAATCCACATTCCATGTACGAACAGCTGCTTAAGGTTTACTTGAAGACGCACACGTAACAGGAAAAACAAATAGAGGAAACCAGTTAAGTTATTTTGGCCCTGAAATCCATCAGATTATGGGTAAAAAAAACAGCAAAGGAGCTCGTATGCTTGCAAGACACAGAATATGCAAAGCCATCCTCATTTAAAAAATATCTGCTGGAATGTGACTCCCTTTGTTTCTCCGGTGAACGTGGTGGACCGAAAGGGAATTGTTTGTAAATCTGTGTGAATCTGCTTATTAAAGAATAATCATTTTATTTTCTTTATCTGCAAGGTGAAATACACCAAAGGGTAAGTTGTATAATGGAAATCCAATTGAATTGCATCCTTTTTTTCGATATATTTCATCTTTGTTTTGTTTGCAGTATGGCTGTACTTTAGTAAAAATGGTATTTGGTTGGGATTCTCTACTACATTGGACTCAAGAACGTGAGGGGCTGGGGATCATAAGAATTAAGATCATAAGAAGAATTGTTTAATAATAATTATTTTCATGATACAAATCTGTAAAGGACAGTGGTCTAAACACACTACATGCTGTATTGAAGACCTGAGCGATAGTTTAAACAAACCTTAGTCTCATTTTTAAGAGGAGTGTGAAGCCCCAGCAAGCTTTTCTTTTAAAATCCCACCTCCTGTGGCTGCTTAGAGGAGTATGTAGGATCAGACTGTAATTTGACATGGGTGCTTGAGGGATTTGCAATTACATCTGAACTCTGATACATTTCCTTTTACATTCTCTTGCTTTTGACATCATTTGCCCTCATAATTATCCTTCACACCGTGTAAGAGATTGCTTAACCATTCGGAAGGGTTGTGGGAACCTCTCATGTTGCAGTGCTTTACTCAGATGTCCTGCAGTGAATACAGTGTGCAGTCTAGGCTTGTCACAGTGGCCTGATTCATGTGGAGTGAAGCTTAATTTGCACCATCTTGCTGAAAATCCAATATATAAAGATCTTCAGTATGAACCCTGGATTGTGTGTTGTATTTAATAATTACGGAGCTTACTACTGGCTTTTTCCTGTGTTGTGTACAATCTTGGGTTTTAACTGAAAATTCTAGAGTGCAAGAAGCTGTAAAATGAAGAAAAACATCTGGGAAAGCAATTATGCTCTTACTTCAGGGAGGAAAACTTTAATTGTGTAAAGACCGCATTCACAACCACTCTTCTGTGCAGGGCGCGAAGGAACACTAACTGAGAGGGTGGGATACGAACAGCCAGCACTAGCGGAGCTGTGTTTGGGTCCTGGGTTCAGTTCTGCACTGGGAAGTGGTGAGTGTTTCTGTGGGTTTCACTGGGCGCTGCGATGGTCTGTGCTGGATAGGTTCACCGGTGCCTCAGCATTGTCAGTATGTGTGTACCCACACATGGACTGCCACCCAGCCTGGGGCAGAGTTCTGCCTGGCCCTCTGCTCTGCATGACCCTTCAGGTGTGGCTGGATGGTAACAGAACCTGTAAAAACGTGCTTTTTAAGGAGAATACAACTGACAGTGCTTGTATGCGTAAAGACAGAAGACTGGAAGTTGGCAAAATCGCACCGCCCACATCACATTGTGCTCCATTAGCTCTGTTCCAGAACTGGAACTCTGTCAGGCATGTTTAATTCAATTGGCTCCATTTTTAACTTTTTTTTTGTTAAATTGCTGCGCTTATTGCTGGTTGTGAAATATGAACTGGTATTGCAAACCCACAGTTTATGACTTGTGAACAACGACAACACGCTGCTTAGTGTTTCTGTTGAACATCTATCTGCTCGCCTGTGCTTACCAAACAATTAAGGTCCTGTTTGGTTAAAGCGAAGATGTCTCCCTGTGCATAATAGTTAATCCTTAAATATTAATATAGAATATACAAAAAAATAACCGTTGTATATATTGGATTTGCTTTCAATATATTATTAAACTGCTATTTATAAAGTAAAATATTTTTAACAAGGATATTGCTAAACTTGTTTCTATAACTGTGAATTGTACAATGAGGTTCAAATATTGCCAGTATACTACAGATTTACTGTGCATTTTATTTTAGATACAATGTTGTAGAATACAAGATGGGTATTTAGGGCTATGTCTTTTTTTTTCCCCATTTATGTGCACTTCAGCAATTATTTTCTTCAAGTGTGCGTCTGAAATCATTTTGGCTTGCGTGCAGCGTGTTCTAATGAGGGTGTGAAAAAGTTTGAAAAGTACATCTGTGTGGTTAGAAAGCAGAAGTTTCTGCATCAGGCACTTGTATGAACTTTCTCAGCCCCACTTGAGATTCCCTCAGGTCACTGGTCTTCCTGCTGCTTTGTGCACTGAATAGTTGAGCTTTTTTGTGGACTCCAAGTGTGTGGCCTTTCATTCCTGTACCGCAGAACGTTTACATGAAGGCCTCAAATTAGCAATGTTATGTCGAAAGGTTAACAATATAAAAACATATATAGCCGTATAAAACCAGGCGAATGTAGCCTGGACCTTAAAATGACCAAGAACTCCTCACCAGTTTAGGAAGGCAGACTAAGAATTAAGAATAAGGAAAGGCTTCAATTTGATTGCTTGAGCAAATAATCATTTTCACTTGGAATTAAGAGCTCAGGTGGAAAGAAAACGGAATCCTTCTGGCCCCCCAGGCCTGCTCTGGTGTACTTCTGTTATAAAAGCTCACTTCAGAAGTGATTTAAAAAGTGTTTTGCAAAGCAGCTCTCAAGAAGTGCTCTCATGATCTCGCAGAAATATTTTTCGTAGTAAGATTTAACCTGCTCTTCATACTTCACAATAAATGTCAGTGTTGTTGGCATAGTCGGATTCCTAGGCCTTTATCACAGTATTAAAGGATATTTTTCAAGTCATTGTCCTAATGAAGGCGTACAGACATCATCCAGCACAGAGCCAAAGACTTTTCCTTAATTTCAGACCCTGCGATGTGTATCTCTTGAAAACGCAGCTAAAATGAAACCACACCTAGTTTTTCTTTAACTGAAAGAGAATTTTAGTTTCAGCTGTTTGCCACACTTTGTATTGTTTTTTCTGGGCTGTTTGAGTCGGATTACAGTAAGAAGGAAATAGGAGCCCCAACCTCACTGTGCTATAGCCAGTTCACCACCATAATGGGTCAAGTTATAATGGGCTAGCACTCTATTTCACTGCAGTCACTTCTATGGAATAAGAATAAGTAATGCAAAACAATACTCTTAATGCCCACCGTAACACCGTCACCGTAACAATACCCTTGACTGACTATTATAAAGTGAAAAAAAGTTTGAATGGTTTGAGTCAGCATTCTCCAGTATTTGTTTTGAAATACATAGGAAAATCAAGGAAATAAAGAGTCCCAGACATTTGTGCCTGTGGTTTGGCTATTAGCCATACATAGTTAAAAAGAGATTATCTGTAGGGTTCCAAATCGACATGAAAGAGCTCGTGTCAAAAGTAAAGAAATAATTTGAGTAAAAGTTGTCTTGAAAGTAATGGATTTAACGATTGATTTTTTTTTCTAACTTGAAAAGACCATTGTGGTCACCAAAAAGAGCAGTTTCTCTCTATATAGGCTGTTTTTATGGTGAACATAATCTAAAGAGACATGCCGCTGTTGTAAACTTGTCATTTTCTTCTCAGCATGGGCTTGCCAAAATCCCATTCTAAACAGCCAAAGTATGTTATTGTTTATATAAATAACTCTACTTTCTTTAATTACTTTTTTAAAGTAATAAAATAACTTGTTTCTGTGATGTCGGCCTGTCTGCCAGTTTGGAATTTGGAATCACCTTTATGTCTTAATTGCAAAAGTGTAAAACATATGGTGAAATAATATAAATATAATGATCCTAGTTGGTTGTTATGAACAACTGTTATAGTCTCAATATTCTAACAAAATATGTATTACAGTTCATAATGTGATCTGTTATTTTGTATAGATATGCAGTAACTTTGGTTCCTAGGTGGGTTACTAATTTGTCTTCTGATAATTACAATTTGGGACTTGCAATAGATGACCCTTTTAGCTGATGTGGCAGCTATCAAGGAAAGAAGTGCCGATATATGAAGTAACCTGGAGTAACACATGTGCCATACTGTATCAACAACACGATTCCAGTTCCAGTCTGTCTGATTTGTGTACTTGAGGTGCATAACATTAAAACACCCACAGCAAATCGCAAACATTAGGAATTGCTTATAGTATTGGCTGAATTATTCATACAACTGTGTTGGACAAGCAGTGAACCCTAGAGTTATGTTGGGTACAAATTTAAGATCACGGACCATTTGAAACCTACTGCCAAAGTTGATGGCAGCATACACCACATGGCACTAAGAGTTTGGAGTGGAGTCCTGGGGTATGTGATTGCTAGCAGAGTGGTCAACATTTGCTCAGTAGGGTTGTGTCTTTGTCCATGTGAAGTGTTGTCAATAGATTGGGTTGTACAGTATATGTACCAAATTTCAGTGCTCCGCAGTGTAGCTTTCATAATACGATCAAATAGATGGAATATTTGGTTAAAACATCTATGAATCACTAGTGGGAGTGTTAAGTACTGCTTCATCTTCCTGCCCTTTAATGTGTAGAAATGTCTGCTAACCATCAGAATTTATTTGCTCTAGTGTTTTGTGACAAATGCTCTTTGTACAAGCTATCCCCATTATAAATTGCCCTGTGCTGTGTCGTGTTGCATTGACGTCACTGATGAATTGAGGAGCTCCACATAAACAACCCTTGATCTTGCAGCAGTTTGCAAGGCACTAAGCGCCAGCAATATAGTTGGTTTGTGGTTTATTTTTTACTGGTAATGAAAACCTATTGAGCTGAGGAAAATCTTACATTAAAATCTCATCTTCTTTTGTGCACATTTCTTAGATTACTAATATCATGCCCAGCTTTTAAACATTTAAGTTATTCCCCATCTTTAAGTATTTTCTATGCAAGTTGTACTATTTGTGAACGTTACCTGGACTTATAACGGGACCCTCTGTACTGTATTTGCTTAGCTGCAATTGAAACGCACACTGTAACTTGCAGTCTCCCCCAACACTATTCCATTCAGTCTCATGGGAAAAGTTTACGCTTCTTATTTACATGGTTCCTATGGGGAGAAATTCCCCTTTGTGTTTTTTCGCTATGAATTGTGACTTTCGGATCCCTATGCCCTACATGTATCAGGGAAAACCTGTTTTCATACCTGCTGTTGGGTTCATGTGTTTGAAAAGTTACAGATTACAAGTAAGTTATGTCTAGTTTATTATCTGACTTTATTTCAGAATCGTCAGATTGTACCCATCAGTGATGCTCTGTAGTTGCAGAGGAAATATGAAAATACTAATGTGGATTGGATTTATTCCAAAACTTTTTATTTTATTCGACAATTAAGGTGATGTATACGGTTTTCTTGCAAAGCCTCACAAATTTAGAAATTGTTACTCACTTGAAATTATTTCTTCTAAGAAGTATAAATATGCTACTTAAAGCACATTTGATTTTGAAAATTAGTTTTTTTTTCTGTGGGCCACATTTATTTTGGTTATGATCCAGTTTGGATTTTATCCACATTATATTCTCTGTGAAAGTGATTTTTCCATCATAATTTTGCATTGTGCTTTGTTTCTGATTAAGCAAACCAAACCGTAGCTTAAAGGAGAATTGGGTTTCTTCTGTTGCTTGAGGCTTCCTTCTCAGAAGTATGCCATATTAAGCAAAACCCATTTCCACTGTCTTGTCCAGTTTAAAAATATTTGTATTTGGGGCTAAAAAGGGGGAGAAGATAAGAGGTTTTACAGGATGATCAGTAGTGACAAATTTGCAAGCTGTAAAAACAAGACACGCAATTCTTATTTTTGGTTACCCAGGGGATGGCGATTGGAAGGTATGAGAATGTCTGTACTTAGTCTCCTTTTTTTTCCCCATCAGGAAATCAGCTGAGGTATTCGTTTCCGCCTTAGCAGCAAAGTGCAAATAATCACGACTGACCCATTTGTTTATCCCACTGAGTTTTCTTGTTTTTATTTTCAAGAACAAGCACCCACCACAGAATACTAATTGCTGCTTACAGACGTTCTTATTCATTTACTATTACCGACCACTAATAGGAGGAAGTGGGATGTTCCCCTTCTCTGTGCATGTCACTACTAACTGCCCACTACCTTTAACTGAGAACGTATGCTTTCATTATTTTCTTAGGACAGCTCTGATTTGAAACTGCTGTAATTTGTAATGGACTAAATGAAGCTTATTTCTTAGGACTGCTATCTGACTAGGATGTGTGCTGATACAAACTTTGGAATGCAGGACCTGAAAGTTCCTGATAACCATAATCTTCACCTTATTGTGCTGGTTTTATAAAGAATTTATTTAGACTAAGTCACTCATTCAGTAGAAGAGGGATCTGAATTACACAGAAAGGCTGAAACATTGCAGATTTCTTTACATTTAGTGCAGATGCACAGGATATGATTTTAATAATTGCTTACACTTATATAGCACTTTTCTGGACACTCCACTCAAAGCGCTTACAGGTAATGGGGACTCCCCTCCACCACCACCAGTGTGCAGCCCCACCTGAATGATGCGACGGCAGTTATAGTGCGCCAGAACGCTCACCACTCATCAGCTCCCAGTGGGGAGGAGAGCAGAGTAATGAAGCCAGTTCATAGAGGGGGTTATTAGGAGGCCATGATTGGTAAGGGCCAATGGGAAATTTGGCCAGGACGCCGGGGTTACACGGACCTCGGTTTTACGTCTCATCCGAAGGACGGCGCCTGTTTACAGTATAGTGTCCCAGTCACTATACTGGGGCATTAGGACTCACATGGACCACAGGGTGAGCACCCCCTGCTTGTCCCACTAACACCTCTTCCAGCAGCAACCTTAGTTTTTCCCAGGAGGTCTCCCATCCAAGTACAGACCAGGCTCACACCTGCTGAGCTTCAGTGGGCTGCCAGTTGTGAGTTGCAGAGTGATATGGCTGCTGGCTGTTTTTTTAATCGTTTTATTGTTTTCCAAATTTTATTGTTTCTTCTGTGGTTGATATTGTGTTTTCCCTTTTTGTTAACAGAAGACCAGTGCAGTGAGTCTGGTGCGTAATCCAGCATTTGACTAGCTGATTCCCTGAATTGGATATGGCCACAGTTGCTTGGGTAAAGCCATGTTTGGAACGTCTGTAAAGCAAAGACGTTTTTTGTGTCCCCTTTGTTCCAGTTGGGTGTTTTTCTGCCCCCTGATTGAGGATTTCTTTTAATTTTAAGTTCATTTGATCTTTATGTGAAGAGAGGTTTTTGGATACAGCACTGGTTGTGTGTGCATGTGAATTAGTAATAGCATGCTTAAAATGCTCCAAAAACCAAATGCACTATCCCATGCCATAAACATGCTGAATGGCAATTGGAAAACCATAATAAAGATAATGTTTCTTATACAGCATGCGTAAATAATAGCCTTTGAAAAGTTAGCACTCATTTTCTTCCTTTAGTATTTAGCTACGGTTACTTATTCTTTCATTAAATGATTGTGTCAGATAAACCTTTGGAACTTTTTTAAGCTGCGAAAGGTGCTTGACTTTTCTTTAAGAGAAAAAAAGAGACGTGTCTGAATTTCCATGGGAAAGGATGGAATGTGTGTCCAAGGCAGATTTCCCCCACTTGTCATGTGGGCCAGAGTTCAAGAGCCATTTGCCACAGAGTGCAGGATGTGCAGAAAGCACCATCATGGGAAAATAAATAGAGCTTCTTTCAGTCCAGTCTCGAGCAGGCCTTTTAAAACCCCCGTCCCCTGCGCTATGATACCATATGTTTAGTTGTACTGTGTGCACATGTATCCTGTAAAAAAATGCTTTAAAACGATTAGATCAGGAGGTGTGGTCTTAAAAACCGAAAATGAAACAGTGAAATCCTTTACCAATTCTTTCCTCTTCTATTAGGAACAGGTGTTTCTGATCTCGGCAGGATGATTTGCTTTAACGGTTTTACTGAAAGTCAAAGCAGGGATCCTAGCACTAAAACAATCATCGCCCAGAAAGGTGCTCAATTTATGCCGCAGAGGTAGAGATGAAAAGATTTCAGGATTGAGCACTTCCTTTTCTTATGCTTTGTGGATCTTTATTTTCCCGTGGGTTAGTCGTGTTGTGTATTGAGCCACACGCTCTTTAAAAAGCGCCCTTCTCTGGCCCTTGAAGCTTCTCGCACCTGGGTGGCTGGTGGCCCTCGTATCTGGGACGCGTACCCGCACGCCTGACCGCGCTCACAGTACACGAACAAGTGAGCTTACAATCGACATTGGCCAGTTATGACCAATTAAATTACTATGATTCAAATTTGAAACACTCAGTCTTTCAGAAAGAATAAAGGAAAAAGGAGGCTTTGAGGAGCAGTTAGAGTCCATTCCCATTTTTCCTGTTTAAGTACAGTGGTGTTCTCTGTAGATGAATACAGTATGTGTTTGTGTATGCTGAGATCTGCAGAGACACCATTTTTTTGTGTTTGGGTATTTAAGCATGACTGTGTAAACTGCAGCTTTCTTCACATTGATTGTAAAGCAGAGATCACAGATAATAGCACAAAGCCACGGTACAAATGCAGTTATCTTGAAAGCAGTACTGCAATTGACTTGAATTGCTAAAGAAAACCTTTTCCCCTAATTAACTTTGTCATAGGATTTTAGCAAAATGTTCAGTCCCTGCTTGTGTTTTCTACAGCCGCTTCAGGAATCTGTGAAGTTGTGACTGTTTTTTTTAAGTGAGAAACTGTACTGAAAATAAATTATGGTGATATTTAAAATAGCTGTCATTAGTATTTGGCTTGATTATGAACAGCATCTGCCACTCAGTTACTGAGCAGAATTTCCTTTCCAAATAAAGATGGCACATCTTTACGATTCCCCTTGGTGCACTGGACCTTGTTTTCCTACTTGAAAAATCAGATTAGAAATTATGGGTAATGCCTTTTCAGAGTACTTCAGAATTAACTGGATTTTAGTTTTGCAACAGAAAAATAGTGTTCATATTGGACTCTGATTCAATTAATTTATGCCGCTGGATTCATATCTATAAAAATATGCTGGCTGTCGTTTTTTCAATATTCTTTAAAACATCTGCATTATAGGGGCACATCAGGTGTAAAATTTAACAGGAGATCATTTCCTTAATATCTATCTTAATTACCCCAAAAAGTTGAATTTGTTTAATATGTCACCTTGCTTTATCCCAGTATTAGGAAGTTTTTGTTTACTTATATTCTAAAGGTCTTTAAGGGAAGAAGGGTTGGGAAAACAGGATATATGAGATTTATTTCGCAGTCTTTCCTGTTCAATTGACATTGAGATAATGGTTAAAAACTGCTTTGTGACAGTCTTGTCTACTGCCTCTTTTACACACTACAGACGGAAAATATCTTTGTCCATTACATAATACTAAGACGTAGTTACTACTGTTGTATTTTTCTTTTCTAAGGTTAAATTTTCAAAAATAAAACCTTTCTGTATATAATATAAGGATTAAGTTGCTTTCATATGTTTAGCTCAGAATTCAGGGCCTTTTTTCTGTTGCAATCACAATATTTAGGGATCTGTTACTGTTGTGTGATAGCTCTTCTAGTTTACTGTCTAGTATTTAAACCCTTCATGTTGAGATATCTCTCCTAGTCTGAAGAGAGGTTAGAAGCAATGATGCAGTTTTGTAAAAAAACACTGAATACTTGCATAAGAGGATCAGAACTGTTTAGAAACTAGAGATGTAAGTTTGATTCCAGCATTCCTTTTTTGAAAAACGTTCTTAAAGAAACATAGCTGCTATTAAAATACGCAGTCTGCATATGTTGTACTGCAATGTAGACAATATATGTTGCACATGGAGGACAGCAGTTCATAATTTGATGCGATAGTTAAAAAACAGTTAAATGTATTTCAGGGCAAGTCCTGGCTCATACAATTTATAGTTATTGCTCCCATGGGTTGTGTTGTAATAAGGGTGGACTACAGAATATTCAGTGCAGATGTGCTCTTCGGTGATGTATTCTATGAAGTCTAAACTTCACTACTGGAGCCATTTTACAAAGTGATATCAACTGTTGTGGTTCTTGTGTAATCTGAAAAGTAACTCTGGAGTCTCGCTGGAACAATTATAACTTGTTCATTAGGGATGGGCGTGTTGCATTCCGCAGTTCACAACCATGTTTCATTACAGATTTCTTAGCATGTTGAATGATGTTACATTTCTGAAGTGAAATCTTTAACGGTGCTGCAGAAAATGTCAATAGAATTCACAGCACTTGATGCGTTACATAATTCTAGAGTGTAAAAAAAAATACCTTGCGCTGTTATAAATATGTAATCTAAACCTGTTTGCCTTATGGATAGCAACTGTAAGGCTGTTTTATTTTTTTGCTTTGGCTTTATTTCATTAGTCTGTCCTATATCCAGTGAGGTAGGACTATTGCTTACATGTTTGTGAATAAGTAATCCCTTCTCCCAGTATTTTCCAACTTTACCATTGAGTATTTGCCAAACTTTGCTGATTGTTTCCTTACAAAGCTCCTTTTTGAGGAGATAAAAGGAAACACTGGGCTGGTAATAGAGAACAGGGCACATAATATTATATCCAAGGATGGAGGGTGTGGTCTTTATTTCACGTTGTCTTCATGTGCTTATTCTGTGTTCTTCTAGCGTTAAAACAGAAATGCTAACTAATTTAAATTGCACACAATTTAGTATTCTTTGGTCAATTCTGATAGCATTTAAAGTGTTTTTGCCAAAATCTTTATTAGAAAAGAAAAAGAAATTCTGAAAATGGACTGAAATGCAGTCCACTTCAATGCCGTTTTAAAAGCAGTACTTGGGGTGTGCTGTAGATTATGGGTGGAGACTTCCCCACCTCCGTGAAAACCTCATCTTGTGTGGAAGTGATTGACAGTTCTGAGCAGCAGAGTCCTTCAGCCCCACACGAGCTCGAGACTGCAGGAGACACAGGAAGATGCAGGCTGTGCTTGAACAAGAAACACATTCTAGTTGGGATGCATTGGTGAACACGTGCCAGACTGGGAAAATGCATTGAAGTTGGACCAATAACGTGATTATATCAATGTCACAATTTCCTTCTAATACCTGCAACTGGGCCTGAGGCATTCAGTTTTCAATTGTGCTTATCATACAATTTCACAGTCTTGATCATTTTTGGCATGGTCTTTGCTTCTTAATAACACAATTGGATTTGTGCTTGGATCTAGAGTAATTCGGGGCTTTTTTTCTTCTGCTCTCTTCTGCAGTTTTAGAAAAGCTTCCTCTCCTTTAAACAGATGCCACTCTGGAGAATAACTGCTGTAAAGAACAGAGCTAAAATCAGTTTACAAAGACTGCTCTGAAATCAAGCTGGAAAAGTAGGGAAATTTATACTTTTGTTTGCAACACAGCTTGAAAGTTTTCTCTGAAGCATAAATGTTTTACATCAGGCAATTAGATAATGGCAACAACATGACTAAGACACTGTATTGAATGTATTCCTCAAATGGTCTGAATTGTTCTGTTTGACATAAGGAATAAACAAAAATCTTTTAACTGTTTTCCACTCGCTCGCTCTATATTGCTTTTTTAAATAAAAAATAAACACGGAGATGATAAGTGGACTCCTTGAGTGGGGTCACTTGATCACAGTGAGCATGGTCATGTGTGGAGTTAATAGCACAGAAGATTGTTGTCTGGACCTGATGAGTGTGTTGCCCTCATTCATGGCTCTTTGCAGAGGAAACGGCTTCAGTGTCTTTTCTGGCATCAGTTTCCTTGACCTGTACTTCACCTTTTTTTTTTCCCTGCAAAAATGAATCAGGGAACTAATAACGTTTTTCTTTGTTTTCCTCCGGAATGTTACTCAAAATTCTTTTCCAGTTCTTCAGAATGTCATAGAATGGAAAAGGTCTTTTGTATGGTGTGTACATAAATAAAATGTTGTTTACAGCTGATCTTTATAATGTCCAGAGACACTCCAGGTCATTGTGAAAGAGAATGCGTTTGCTGCCAGAGATATTAGGGTATAATCTAATTATATTGCATGTTTGGTACAAAGAAAACGATTTTTTCCTGCAACCACAGTTTCTTCATTTTCCCCAATTCAACTGATGTCATAAAACCAAGAACGTTCTAACAAGATCTGAAAAATGTAATGCAAATTGACCTTCGCTTATCATGGGGACAATTATAAATCCCTGTAACAATGACGCATCAAAGATTTATTCCCAGACAGTAGGCCGAAAGGCTGCAGGATCGTCTTGAGCCACAGGGTTTTGGGGGTGTGGAATAAATTATCCAGCCAAGCCCCCGAAGCCCATTCCCTGGTTTCTTTCAAGAAACGGCTGGGTGAGCTCCTTCAATTGGCTGACTACTAACTACCGAACAGGTGAGAGCGACCAGATGGCTTTCGCTCTTTTGAAATCACTCAGGTGTTGGGTGCACATCGAGGACATTCCCATGCTCCGCCAGCTGTCCCCAGCCCAAGGTTTGCAGTCCTCCTAGTGTCTGGATCAGTGCACACTGGCTCTTCTCAAACGCCATCCCCCATGAACATGGTCTTTCTGCTTTTGAAACAAAGGAATTAAACAAATTGCCCACTCCCTCTCCTGATCCCTTTATAGGGTTTGGCTTTACTGTTATATAATGTAAAATGAAAAAAGAAAAAAATGGGGGGAAAAGGGCTTCAGAGTTACATGTGCATCCTTGCATAACGTATGCGTTAATGCTGTAGGTTTAACCTGGGATGTAGGGAGTGTGTGCAAATGGCTACTTTGCCCAGCCCAGCCCATAAAGCAGTTTTTCCAGAAGGAAGCCTTTTGGAGATTTTGCGATGCTGCTAATTTTGCAGGGACAAGGCTTCCAACTGTCCAGTGTGTGTGGCTGTGAAGCAGGGATTGTGGAAAGATAATTCCAAAGGGGGATGTCGGATGCTTATGAGCAGTACGTGTTGTATGTGGTGCCCGGAGGGGGTGGAGTGTGCTGGGTCAGGCCTGCCCTTGCCCCCTGGAAGCTGATGGAAAAGGCCACTGCTACCAAAACAGTGCTCTCACAGAAGACCACCATCTGTCCCCGCATGTCTGAAGTCCACACTGGAACACGTGTATCATGTGCTCATTTTATAAGAAACCCGTCTGCCTTTTCTTAATTCACCTTCCTGCTGCTGGTACCCTGGACTATGTCTAGAATCATTTGAGAAAGGATAAGAGGGGTCTATATTGTAGCAGAATGAATGTGCTCTGGGCACTTTATTAGGAATTGAGACAAGTTAAAATGGAAAAAATGTGGATGTGCAGCTGTGTTTGCTAACAAGGGGATATTATGAGAGGACTGTCATAAAATGCCAGAAGTCATGTCCCCTTCCCTTTGAATTTTATTTTGAGTGATATGAATTGATATTCTGTTGTAATGCTCCCTTTAGACGTTGTAATTTATAAAGATTCCTCAAGTACTTCCCTAGTTTTGCCACTGCCAGGTTTGTTACTGAAGTCAGGTTTCGGCTTTGAAGACGCACAGTAAGACTGAATACTTAGTAAAATAAGGATTGCATTCGATCACAGTGTAATATAAAACTTGGTGTTGTCATTTCCACTTCTGACAGAAGAAATGAACGTTGTCTATATACAATAGAAGTTCACAATGCCCAATGTTTACTTTGGTTATAATCAACCACTAAATTATTTTGTGGAAAGTAAAATAAATCGAAGCAAGAAACCCTCTGGATTTCAAAGCAGAAGGCATTTTAGAAAGAAATCAAAACTGATTGTGTTAAATCTAAAGAAAAAACTACATTATGGTAGGATTAAAAAATATGATGTTCAAAACATTTAGGGGAGCGGTTTGTGTTGAAAGCAGGAATAATCTTTTTATTGTTGGAGGGGTTTTTTAAAGCGCTGCAATACTTCTTTTTATATAGAATTGTTTTTGTTTGCAATTAATAGTGTTGGAGGTGGTGCTGACGGTAGCATTTTCAAAAAATAAGTGGCTTTTGTTGATTGCATTACAATATATTTTTGTTTGGATATTGTTCTGTAAGTTGGAGAGCCATGGTTAAAAGCCTGGTGAATGCATGGAGGTTCTACGGCATGCTGTTATAGGATCGGTTTGTCTGGTGTACTGCATATACACTTTCCGGTATGTAGGTGCTGTAACATACAAAGAGATCTCTCACTGCTTTAATTTCCCTCTGTTAGTGGCAGAACAGTAGCCGAATTTCCCAGTCAGAACTTTGAAAGACCTTTTTTTGCTTTAAAAAAGTTAGAAAAATAAACAAAGGTGCATGTGTATCCTGAGGAGTGGATAGTGTCACACCTAGTTACAGAATCAGGCATGTTCCTATTAAAATTGTAAGACATTGTGTTTCCCCTGAGCATTGTGTGCATTCTGTTAAATGAAGAATAGGGTACTCAAGGTAGTAAATACTTTTTTCATAAAGGAAGTACAGCTAAATACAGTACACGTGTGTAGGATCTAAAACCTCTGATTGCAGAGGGATTTATTATTATTATTATTATTATTATTATTATAGTGTTATTGCAATTCTAAAACCAAGTCTTGCAGAGGTTCTACAGAGATACTGGCACTGTTGTTAGAGAGTTGCATGAACAACTGTGATCATGTTGTTATAGCAACTCCTCAGAAACAGCAGACAGAACGCTTAAGATTTATGAAGACTACCTTGTTACAGAATGAATTCTATTATAAGGGCCAGTTGTTTTCTGCATTTGTGCTTGCTTCTGTGTGGCTAGTCCTATACTTGTGATTTCACAAGTAAACTCGGGATTTATCTGAATTTTGAGACACCTTGGAAAAAGGTTTTCATCTAATTATAATATTGAAAATGCACTCATACGTTTTCCATTGTGAGAGAAATTTTAATGTTGGTTTATTTGCGGTTTCAAATAGTTTTTGTTGCCTTACTGTTTCAGGCAAACAGTGAGGTCATCCATATACAGTATTGTTGTTTGTGATGCACAGCTGGTTGAGGGAACATGAACATTTAGTTGACAATTAATTAATTTAGTTCTGCTGAGATTGTACAATTCACTGATGGCTAGGAATGTATTCCCTTAGAATAGTATAGAGTTCACTGTGTGTAGTTGAGTAATAGTTGTAAACACTTTCTTGGTTTTTCCTGGTCCCAAACTCCATTCCTTAGCGACATAGATTCTGGCTTGAGTGTAATAATTGAACCATTCGGCATGATTGTTTGCGATTTTTATTTTGTGGTGTGCAGCGCACTTCATCCTAAAAGTACCTAAAATCCTAAAAGTTAAAACCTTTTGAACGTTTCTTTGGTGCCTTTTGAAATACATTGTAGATTTCCTCCTGTGGCCTGCTTGCGTTTCTCTTGGTGATTGATTCCTGTGTTGAACAGCGCAGGGTTGACACAGACACAAGGGCCTCCCTACAGCAAGCTGAAGGCTCCAGCAGGAGCTGCTTTATGGAAAGGTTCCTGCTTCACTCTTATCTGCAGTTGGCTCCTAGGATGTCTGGTATAAAGTCCAGGCTGACTTCAAATGTAAAAGTGCCTCTAGGTTTTCTTAAATTTGCATTTTAGCAAGACTTTGGTGCTTACAGTGTTCCCGTGTTCATCAAGCTGTATGTTTTGCTCTATATTTGTAGGACACAGTATATTTCTTTGTCGTCACCCTCCCCTTACAGGTTATCTGTGTATTCCTTGATTTACAGCATGGAGAAATGTTCTTTTCAAGACAATGTGGTCGGTTTTCAAAACCACATCTTGTTGTTTTTGGGGAGAGTGGGGGGGGGGTGCTTTTGAAGTTCAGGTTCTTGAAAAATTGAGATTGAGGCAAAATGCACAATTAGGGGTTTTATATAAAGGAGAGATTACTTATAAAAAATATTATAACGTATATACAGTATGTTAGAGAATGTATGTTCATTATGGTAAAACAGATTTGGTTTTGTACATTAAATTTGCTCTGAGTTTCTGAATTGTATTAATGCTAGCTATGGTTTTGCTCTATGTCCGAAAGGCAGAGATGATATAATATAATTTAAATCGGACTGAGGGGGGTGTCTGAGTCCTGGGCTCCCTTGGGCTCGGTATGGGTTGAAATGGAGTAGCCTCTTTCTTGGCGGTGTCAAGCCTGGGTGGGGTCAGCTTTACTTCACCAGCTCTGTCATCATTATGACAGGGAGCAGCAGAAATCAGGGTCTTGAAGACTGATGTAAAGAACCTAAAGACACGTGGAAGGTGCCACTGCTGCTGTGCATTTCTTACTCATTGCTATTAAGCGTCATTTCAGCCCTCAGTAATGTTTCATCTCTGTAGGACCCTTTCCTCTGTGGACGCCAGTTACAGACTGTTCTAGGTACAGTAGATCTGACAGGTTTTTGTTGCGTGGCTTATTAAAAGAGACTATCGTACCGCCTATAAACCACTATATTGATTTCAAAATCATTTTCTGACTTCAGTTATATATTTAGTTTGGGGAAAAGTGCTTTCTGTTCTGTCTTTCTGCTGAATAAATTGATAGTAATAAGCTGAATTTATAAGAAACTTTAAGCATTTCTGTCAAAATGAAAAATGTGTCTGTTTGACATTTGCTCTTGGTTTTGTACAGTAAATATTCTTCTAAATCGCTGTGCAAGGAGGTTCTCCTTTGTATCCAAAGCTGGAATGTGTATAGCAGGGTTCAAGATGCATGTGCAGTAAGTTGTGTATCTTTTTGCTTTGTTGAAAGAGGCCAAATTTTCAGGCTGACCTCACAGGGCCCTCCTTGATCCCTCATTTGAAAAACTCTTACGCTGGTAACTTGTGTCCTGCGATCGAGGCAAACGGAAAGGGGATTAGTGATCTGAAGCTATGGCAGCCGTTCGGCACCCCGCTGATCTCCTCCATCTGAACTCCAGCATGCCTGTTGCAGATTCTTTATTCCCTTTAATTCACATAGAAAACGCATAAACGTTTTTCAAGTGTGGCTCCCAGATTCCTGACTTTGGCTGATGCCTGAATGGGGAAGCCATCCACCATCACTGTGAAGCTCTCCTGCATTTCCAGCTGACATTTGCTGCCCACCACTAAAATTTCTGTTTTGTCACTATCTTCAGGAATTTGTCAACCAGAGCTTGATGTCGCACAGAGAAGAGATGAATGATGGAGGGGGGAGGTCAGAGGGGGGATTTAATATAAATCTGAACATCATCTGCAAAACAATGAAACTGAAGACTGTTTGTGTATAATGTGTCCAGGAGAAATTGTATAAATGATAAAGAGCAATGGGCCCTAGACTGAACCCTGTGGCACACCGTGACTGGCTGAGATCATGGGGGATTGATGAGGACCATGGAGACGAGATGCTGCCTGCCAGTCAGATATGAGTGGAACCAGTACCATTGATAGATCTTGAGCAACACTGAATAATTTTGTGTGGGGTGCTATTCTTATTGAATACAGAAACTGCAGGTGTTGTAGCTTTTTTCTTTGACTGTAGCAGGCTTTTATCACCAGTGTTGTTCTGGAATAAATATAGACTTAATTTTGGATCCATAATAGCCACTATTATCCAATCTGTTTGCTCATAAAAAGACTGTTAATAGGAGGACTGATTTTGGGTTTATGTCTTGTGGCGTACAATACATTACTGGAGAATATTACCAAGTCTGACTGTTTGCTGTAAATAATACTTTTAAATTATCCTAACTCTGCAATACAAACATGATGTTCCTATGGTGCAGTGCTGTGGCTCTGTGGCTGAGGATCTGCATCTGTTGCCAGTTCATATCCCGTGGCCGGCAGAGGAATCCTACTCTCTTGTGCCCCTGAGCAAGGCCCTTAACCCCAACTGCTCCAGGGGCACTGTATACATGGCTGACCCAGCACTCTGACCCCAAGCTTCTCTCCCTGTCTGTGTGTCTCATGGAGAGCAAGCTGGGGTGTGTGAAAAGACAAATTCCTGATTCAAGAAATTGTATTTTCTGGGATTTCTGGGATGAAGTCATGTCCCACCTTGTTCATTTCTCTCCTGTTTTCTTAGTACAGTTGCAAAGTTTGGGAATTTAAGCTTTTTAGAAATGTTTGAGCTTTCTCATTTATCATACGATATCATGTTGAGCACTATGTGCTTTTTGTGTTATTGCTTTCATTATATTAACTTTGTGTTCACGTCATAAAAAATGTGCTTTTATCTTTGTTGTCTGTCAGTTATTAGCCACCAGCAGTAATTTAATCCTGATAAAAGATATTGGCTATTGTAGGTCCTCCCTGACAAGACGCTTCTGCCATTAGCTCGGACCACATATTGATTTAATTCTGTCTTTTATGACATCTAAATGCCACACTCAGTGAGGCATGTAGTGTTCCAGAGCATGATGAAAACAAAAAAATAATAATTGGATGGCCATCACATGATAAATGCCTATCCTTTAGAATATTTAAGGTTTCTTCTTCTTTAATAAACAAAGATACTTAAACAATGATTATGTTGCTTTAAATTGAGCTACTTCTAATATCTGATCTACTGTCCTAAGTGGCAAAACGAGCTGTATATTTATTCATTTATCGAGTGATGGATGTATTAAAGTTTTGGTATGTGTACTAGAGCCAACACCTTTTCAGAAGCTTCTCTTTTGGTTCTACAGTACCATACGTAATCCGTCGGCCTTTTTTTAAGATCTTAAATTCTGAGTGACAGTACATTCAAGTCAGCAGTTTTAAAGTTGATGTTGTCCACTAAAATGCACCATTTATTTTTGTCCAGTTTTAACCATGGTGATGATTCTGTTTTTGCTACATCATTACATAACATCTCCCTTGTTGTGATGCTTGTGATCCATCAGTGTCATGCTGGTTACGGTGATGTTGGTTTTCGAGTGAAATGAGCAGTCAGAATTGTACACGGGCTTCTGCTTTAATCCTAGTATTTTACAAATGGTCAGCTATTTCAAAATGACACGCGGGCCTGTGTTCCAGCGTCGCCAGCCGAGTGCCAGCCTGTGACTCAGTGTAGAATTCCTTCTTTCTCTGGCCAGTGTGACCTGTGATGATGACGACTGAAGTGGGCACTGAGGCGGAGCTGAAGAGGGAGTCGGAGAAGCCCGACGAGCTGCCGGCGGCCCCAGAAACCCAGCCGCCGGGCGAGGCTGCAGAAGCGCTCGACCCCCCGACACCGCAGCAGGAGAACGACGTGGGACCCCAAGAGCCGCAGGTGCCCACGGAGGACCGGGACCGGGACCAGGACCAGGGGCAGACGGGCAGCGGGGCCCCGGAGCAGCCTGCCTCGCCCAGCCCCCCGCCGGACGGCGGCGCTGCTCAGACAAGCCCGGCGGCGGAGAGGAAGGAGAGGGAGCAGGCCGCGGGCAAGGGCCTTTCCCGCTTCCTGCCCGCGTGGCTGAGGAAGCCGAAATCCCCGAGCCAGGCGGAGCCCACCGAGAGCTCGCCCGCAGAGGAGGACGGCGGGGAGGGAGGGGAGCAGAAGCAGAAGTCTCCTCCTCCGTCTCCGTCGGCGCCGCAGCCCGAGGGCAAGGAGGAGCAGAGCGGGGAGGGCGCGGGGGTCCCGCCAGCTGAGGACCGGCACGAGCAGGAGGAGCTGAAGGCCGACGAGAAGGAGGAGAAGCACTCCATAAGCAGCGCCGAGACCCAGGTACCTGCCTTCCTCCTCACTCTTACACAGGTTCATTTTATTGGGTGCAGTTCTGACATGAACCATGAAGTTCTGACATGAACATGCTGTACAATGAGTAAATTAAATGCACTGCAGTGCAGCATCAGTGCCGCTGTAGGTGCAGTGTGAACAGGTGGGTCTCGAGGTGGTTAGGAGATGCAGTGTGAATGTGAATGGCTAACTGATTTTACCACAGGGGTCCAAGAATGGCTACTTAGCGAATTCTTCATCCTGGGTGGGCCTGGAGGAGACGGGGGTTATAGACTGGAGGGAAGAGAGTGCTGGAGAGTGGTAGCCAAGGGCAGGTTTATGGAGGTTTTGATAAGTCAGGTGGTGTGAATTCTAAGCAAGCCTGTGGGTTTGGAGATTAAGCAGCTGATGGAGTGTTTCTGGAAATCTTATCTTTGAAAAGACAAAAACTTGAAACCAGGCTCTATATGGGATAGGTTGTTAAAAATGAGTGCATGTTTAGAAAAAGGTGGAAGAGAGTTGTTAGGGAAAGAAACTGGAAATGGAAGAGGGCAAGCATCATGAGTGATACCGAGATTCTTTCCTGTAGCTGGAATCCCATCATGCGCAATTTATCATCAAAGTCTGTTTAAAGATTAAAAAATGTAAATACAAATGGTTCTGTTGCTAAATACCAGTTAAAATCTGCTGTCATTATGATATTAGTAGAACGTTTATGCAAACATTGCTACCCCTTGAATCCTAGCAACTCTGATCCATGGGTTTTGCAGTGCTGGTGAGGTGTAGAAAACAAGTCAGTGGACTTGATGACCTCTCCACCTGGCACGCGTGCAGGCTCAGTTTGGGGCACTGAAATATAGGAGTCAAATTAAGCCAATTGCTGGAACCATGGGTGCTATGTTACATTTTTTGTAGATTTATTGGGAAAATTAAAAAAAATAAGGGGCTTATATTTACAGTGTACTTTGATCTTGAAACTTCTTTGTCATGACGTGAGACATTATTTTTATATACAAACTAATGGTGGTGTGAAGTATTGGAGAAACTTTAAGAGTACTTCAGCAGCATGCATCTAGTTAATTACGTTAACGGCCTGTTTCCGGCTGTATAATAGAATACATGGAGCTTGAAGTCTGGTGAAACTCGGATAATTGGAAAACAGAATTTATCCTGTGGTAGAATTTGCACCTAAACATTTTTAATTTCCGCTAGATACGTAATTCTAATTAGGGTACATATTGTGTATTATTATTATTATTATTATAATAAAGTACTGTGTTACAAAGAATGAGAAGCGCAACAATTTTAGGTCCCTGAGCTCACATGTATCTATCTAAAGGGTTCTAAATTGTTAGATAAGTATTACCTTTTCTTTAAAGCCACCCTGAATATATTTTTAAAACTATTAAAAGTTTTCTTAAAAGCACAAATAAAATGATTGTGGAGAATTCAGTTTCCTTAAGCTTTACAAATTCTCATGGCAGGCATCCGAAGTTTCTGTACTTATTGAGACAGATTGTTTTTATTTTCCAAGTTGATCCACCCAATGACATCACTTCTACGGTGATTAAGCAAAAATAAACTTTTATTAATGCTCAGAATGTTGTGTGGCAGTTTATGAAATCATATTCTGCAGATTTTTGGACAGTTCACCTTGAGAGTTGATGTGCAAGACCATAGACCATATAGAAACATATGGAGCATTACTGAGAGACGGGTTCAAAGTTCCTCAAGCTGTGACAGGAGCTCACATGCTGTATTATTATTATTATTATTATTATTATTATTATTATAACCACATACATTAATAGTAATGCAAATTGATTTTTAATAAAGCTTTTCCCTTTTTTAAACAAATTTTAGCCTGCAAAGGAGGAGAGGAGAGAAGACACTTTGGATAAGGATACAGATTTGAAGGAGGAGGTGAAGGACGCTGGTGGAGACAAAAAACCAGAGGAGCATGCCCAGAAACCTGCCCTGAACGCTGACAAGCCTTCGGTAAAGCCGCCCAAGAAAATGAAGATGGTCACATGCAAGGTCACCCTGCTGGATGGCACAGATCACCCCTTTGAGATTGAGGTAAGGTTAATTAGACACACATGCTTTGCTGTCTCATGTGACCTCCAGGTAAACTGAGAGATCACCATTTCCATTTGCTGTTGAACACTTTAACAACTGTTTAAGTGTTCATACCTTCTTTTAAAAAATAGTAAAACACGAATAAATATCTTTTTCAAATCAAGCTACAGTTATTTGTCAGCATTAGGGTCTAGTTTTCGACCAGGGGTCACACTGTGTGAATGAAGAAAATCCATCCGCCCACCCATCCTTCTTCATGATTCCTGGCAAGGGTTGCAGAACCTGTCCCAGAAGTACTGGGTGCAGTTTTTACGTGAGAAGAGCACATAAGCACATGATGACAATGTACAAGCTGTGGTATTACACGGGGGGGCGTGGTCAGTGTGGAGGCGGAGCCCCAGATTAAGGGCGACGTGTTGCTTTAGCTGCCGCAGCTGTCAGGGCCCTTTAAGACACACTGAGCTCCTCCCCGGAGGGACAACAGACCCCGCAAGGGGAGGACCTTCCAGCGGCAGTGTTGGAGGCGATTGTGACCGAGCATAAGGCCGTTGTTTTTCCTTCATTTTCTTTTCTTTTTGCCGTGCATCTCCACTGGGGCGGGCTGACCCCTTTTCTCAGCTGGAGTTTGTATTTTGTTTTGGCCGTGCGCTCCCTGCTCTTCCAGGCTGGACATGGCAAAATAGGGTAAGCCCAGTCTGGATACCGCTACGCTAAGCGGGTTCTTTTTCCGAAGCTGGACCCCATTAGATAGCGTAAGCCCAGCCTGGACACCTCGCTATACAGTTTATAAGGTCGATTCTGAATTTTAACCCAGTGTGTGAGAGAAGGCTTGACTTTTTTATAATTTGGAGTAAGGGGAAACAATACCAGAAAGCGTTTTTACCCAGAGAATTAGTGGTCCGTGGGTATGACCACATGTTTTGAAATTGAATTGCTTTTTTCTGTTCTTGTTCCAGGCAGGAAGGTAATGAAACGTACATCAGTGCGTGCATTTCTGTGCGAGTTAAAGTAAAGCCATGTGACTTAGAGTTTTACCAGTAATCTTTCAGTGGGTCTGTCAGCGTCGGACACAAGGTGATGATATTGAGATTAAGCCATCGTGCTGGAATAATATAATAATGGGAGATGTAATTAGGTACAATAAGTGGAAAAATGACGATCCCTTGAGATGATAGGTCATTCAAATCCCAGCTGTGTTCCGGCAGAGCTCTCAGCTTGCACTGGATGTGATTGGTGCCCGATAAATCAAGATGACGCTTTGCCAACTTCAGACAACAGTAATAGCTCAGCACTCTGCAGGGGCCTCTCTGGCGGCTGGTGTTGTACACTCTGGGCAAGGAAGTTTGCCAGAGGCTGGTGTAATCAGCAGATTAATATGCTATTTTATGCCCACCACTGGTAATCAGATGAGACAAAATATTATTTGTTAACGAAAAATAATTTTCTTAGTAATAAGGTATTGAATGTGTACATGACTTCTGAAATTTCAGCCTCTCAATAGCATTGACAAGTCAACATGAAAGTGTGTTATTCAGTTTGGTTAATAGTGTTGAAAGCCGGGGCAATACAGAGCAAGCATTGCTGCTTGGTAGCACTGGGAGTCGGGGGGGTCCAGACCTGTGGTGCTGTCAGTGTGGAGTCTGTATGTTCTCCCTCTGTGTGGTTTTCCTCCCACAGTCCAAAGTCATACTGGTAGGTTAATTGGCTTCTGGAAAATTGGCCCCACTGTGTGTGTCTGTGTGTGCCCTGTGATGGACTGGCGTCCTGTCCAGGGTGTACCCCGCCATGTGCCCTTTGCTTGCCAGGATAGTCTCCGGCTCCCCGTGTCCCTGGAAAAAGAGATTTCTACTCTGGATAAAGTGGATAGAAAATGGGTGGATGGATATTGAAAGTAGTGAATAAAACAAACGGACATTTTAAAAAAGAAGATGCAGCTTTGAAGCCTTTATTCACGTGGCCTGAAACAGGATATGAAACAACGATCACATTTTTCGGCTTCAAGATGAAACAGCGTGTATGATTAAAACTGGTAGAGAGACAAACAGTAGTTGCTGCCTACTATAGAATTTGGTGCTAAACGAAGGATTGGTTTTTTGGCAGTAGACAGCCATAAACTATTCCGAAAAAGTGAAGGTACTTTTGAAAAGAAGTACTATTTTCCTGTTCTTCAGTGTTGTACAGTCACCTCAAATTAGAGTTGGAGTATTAGTTCAGCAATAAGAACAGCAGGTTCTGACATTAACGCATGGTCGCAATGAAATTAATGGGTCACAGGTTCAAGACTACATCCAGAATAAATGCACTGTGCAAGATGATTCAAACTCAAGGGAAAAATGGTGGTGATGGTCAGCTGTGATTTGGAGAGGTAAGTGGATTTGCAATCATTTGTATTTAAGAGGTTAGTACTATATTATTTAATGTCATTTCTGAACGCTCATGTTCTCGTGCACTCTGGGTATCCAGGTCAGCTGCATTTTAAGGTCATTTGAAAGCAGCAGCACCTGAAAAGTTAGTTAGTCTAGTTAAGGACGGGAACCAGATAGAGTGTGAATAACTGAACTGGAACAAAATCCTGTAGACACTGGCCCCCCAAGTTTAAATTTTGTGTTGTGGAGTTCTTTTTATTGCACATTAAAATTGTACTGAAACTCAAATAATGAGTTTCTACATTTCAGCTGCTATTTCACTACATTCTTCATCATCTTAGAATGTTTGAGTCTTTGTACCATCCACTGTGTATTTCTTAGTATCACTTGCGTATTGTTGGACGTGTGTGAATATATATCTCTTTTTTGCTTACTTGGACCATAGCTGTTTTTTGTTTTGGAGTCCAGAAACTGAAAAGCATGTGCAAAAGTGTCCATGCTTTGCATGTTTCACCATACGCAGAATACTGATGACAAACATTTCTCCAGCACAGATTCTGAGCTGCACAGTGCGGAGCACAGTGTGAACAGTGCAAGCTTTGTCTTCTGTGGTACAGCTGAGGCATCGGTAAATACAATTGTTAGAGGGTATTCATCCAGAAAATGTGGCATTTTTAGTAAGATGTGTAACATTTGTAGTTTTCTGTAATATTTAAAAGGTGTAAAAAAGCTATTGTTCTTCCTTATGTGCTTTATCTTTATAGTAAATTCTAAAAGGAAATACAAGAAATGTGTTGGAGTGGGGGCTCCAAGCCCTTATTTTGTCTGTTCAGTGAATTTGTTTTTTTTCTCCCCCACAGTTAAGAACATTTGTGGTTCTTTAAGGAACTATTAAAACTGACATTGCTGTATTTAGAACATCATTCCTTCTAGCATTTAAAAATAAAAGTCGAACCAGTTTCGTTTAGAGCGGTTGTTTGCGTGCGAAACTCATTTTTATTTGTGCTGAACCTGCTCTTGGGTTTCAGCTTGAGAATCCAGCTCTGCCTTTTTTCCCCTCCCTTGACATGTAGCTGCCAGTGCCGGCTCACGCAATTAGTACCCAGTGAGGCATGGTTGTCTCTCAGACCAATTAGAGCACGAAGGCACACGACTCTGGAGGCCTGTCTCCCGGGCCTGGTGGGGACTGGGACCTGCATGGCCGGTGCAGCAGTAGGAAAGCTGTGGAAAATGACACTGCCTTGTGCCTGTAGTACATGGCAGAGAATGTAGCATGTTGTGGTGGTGCTATTGCAGCCACATTACTTTCTGATGTGGACAGATGTATACGTGACCTTGTTTCCCCCCCCCCCCAAAAAAAAGTTTTTTTCATTCATAAAAAGCCGTAATATAGGAATTTGGAAATAGTCTTAATAGTCCATGAGTCTGTTTGTGTATCTGTACACTACACAATGTTATCTTCTGTCCTGTAGGACAACCTATTTATAGGGGACTGTATTGAGTTCTATGCGGGCCATGTGCTGTAGTAAGGTTTCTTAGTTCAAGCTCTAATCTTATTATTAAAGATCACTATTCTAAAATAATGACTATGACATATCTGTACTGCTACTATTGCTGTGTATTTGTAGAAAAAAATGTTTAAAAATAGTGCCAGAATAGCTACATATTTTTTGGAAAATATTTGCTGGCAGGTAGGATATTTAAATAAAAAAATGGGTACAAGTGCTGACAGCTGCTCTTGACCCCAGATTTGAAATGCTTGACATCTAATGTGTGCAGGAGTTCAGTACTTATGTCTGATGCCCAGCCAGTCCCAACAGGTCTGCACAGAGAAAAAAAAAAATCTGTTGCTGTGGAGGCAATACAGAAACCCGAAGGTCAAATCAGATGAAATAATGAAATAAGGCCCCCAAATTATATATAAATCAAACAGAGCAATGTGGTCAGTGCATTAAATGTCCTTCAGCTGAAATTGTGAAAACTAAAAAACTAAGAAGCCAGAATAGAAATTTAATTCAGTTAAAAGGGCCTTCCTTAACATACCAAAAGTGTTTAAATACTGCGACTCTATCATTAAATTTATTTTTGCATGCTAATTATTAGTGTTCACCGCTTCAGGAGCTTGTTATTACTGATGGTAATCTCACTGTGCAGCTTCTTATTGACAGCATTGGTGGTTACAGCAACATGTGGGCACAAGTCTCGCAGACATGACATGATATGGACAGCACTGTCTGTCACGGACTTCTCAGCTCCCTAATCTGGAAGCTGCTTTACAGAGGTCATACCTGTGTTCCATGTTGTCAACATCTCTGCCAAGCCATTTTCATGCTTCTGTTAAAGCTCTTGGTTGATAAACCATGTATTAGTCACATAAACCAGATGTAAGGGTATCTGACAGGGATGTAAAATGTATCCACCATAATACTGTGCATATTGTAACTTCCAAGCTTTTGCTCAGAAATAAGTCTACAAGTGATGAGGTGACACGACATCCTGCTCGATCTCTCACCTTCAGAATGATGGTTAGGCTGCGCAAATCATCACACTTGCCCACACAGACCTGATTGCTTCTGCCTGTAAAAGTCCAATACAGGGTCTCCTGGAAATGTGGGAAGGCAAAGTCAATCAGTGGCAGACCCCTGGAGGCAGTCAGCAGGAGAAGTGTCTTACAAGGCGGAAGATGGACAAGTCCTGCGGAAGAAGGAAGTCGGCAGGTTTTCATGTCATAACATCTTTCATCTTACACACAACATGATGTTCCTGGTTCTGTCTAAAACTGAGAAACAGATCTTTGTCACAGTTTTTAAACATACTCCTACCTATGTGTGATATGTTCGTAAATGTCAGGTTCTTGACAAACGGAGACAGGCAGCACTTACCCAATAACCTTTATTGTTGGTATCATATCGGTAAAGGTTATGAAGCACCATGAGATTGGACAGAATGTGCTGATGGCTTGTGGAGTTGATGGAATTCAGACTGTGGATCTCTGATGACTAGAAGATGTAAAAAAAATGAGTCATGCTCTGTGGTCTTCAGTTTGAATGTTTGTGATTGTTTTAAATCACTAGAAGATGTATAGCACGGACAAATGGTGCAAAATTGATGCTTTGTGTAATTCACAAGCTCTGTGTTGTAGTGAATTGCTTTTGTACAGTATCTTCATAAGCATGGATGTACTTCAATAGTATAATAGTACTTAATAAACCTTGTTGTATCCCTTCCTCTAAATTGAGCAAATAACAGTCAGTTAAACATGAAATACCGTTACACAAATGACCATCAAACATTTGAACTTGACAGAACTAGAAAAAATTAATACAGAAACAAAAACAAATTGGTTTCTCTTAAATACCATCTGAAGTGTACATAAAATTTATCTTGAATAAAAGCAGGCTTGTTTAGTATAGTTTACCCATTTAAGCCTGGACATGACCCTGTTTAGGCAGAACCTATTACCCTCATTGTTCAGCATGTATCTGCCAGAGTCATTAAGAGACGGCCCAGGCTTTTGATTATTCCAACCTGCCAAATTCAATTAAGCATAGTCCTAGTTCATATTTTGGTTTTTCTAAAGGCTTTCCCTACCAATCTTTAATGTTCATTACATGCTTTTTTCACAGTGGTGCCTACTCCTTGTTCACTGATATGCATATATACTGGTTTGCATAATTAATGAATTTTATGTGCTGCAACATTTGGAGCCAACAGCGATTCCTAATCATCTATAATAACATTGAGAATAAATCTGAAATAATTAGAAATGAATAGATGGCTACATTTCTCCCTTCATGAACATGTCTAGTTTTATTTAAATGTTTAAAACATACCAAAAGAACAGATCTACTAACCATGCTGATCTTTTCCATGGTAGAGAAATGGCATGCATGCATGACACCCACTTTCTCTAAATCCTTTGATAGAAAAGAAGTTAGATATCGGAAGATGTTTTAGAGTCCCCAAACCTTTGTGATATCGGTACTCCTGGAGTAGGTCACAGCTTCAGTATTTCAGTGTATATCCATAGTACCCTTGCTCTGTAAGTGTACTGAGAGTCAGTAAAACACAACAAATGGTTCAACTACTCATTTAGTGCATTTGTAATGTAAAGATAACAAGCTTATTTTTTTCAATTTTTGGATTTTCCACAATCTTCGTTTCTTCAGAAGGTTCCTTGTTAGATTGCCGGTCAGACTGATCAACTGCAATTTCTTTTTCTTAATTGCCCAAGTGGCACCATGGCATCCGTGTTGACTCAGTGCGGGACAGTGTTCTGGTGTACAGGTTCCTACGATCACAAGCTCAGGCAAAGCTCCAATATAGAGCCCAAGCCACTGCAATAGGAGCTCAGACCTTTAAGAACATTGACTTTAATTCTGTCTTTTTGGTTGCAAACCATATACAAATGAGTATGTGACTCAATCTGTCTCATGCTTATCCCCTTTATTAACTGTGTTCCCCAAGTCTCATTTATCCCTGTCTTAAAAAAATCTAGAGTTAAGCTATAACTCAGCAAATCAATTAAATTAAGGTCAGTGGAACTTCAGAGCAGGGTGAAAATGTATTCCTAATCTGACGATAGGATGGCATGGTGATGCAGTGGTTCAGCACTGCTGTCTTGCAGCGCTGGGGCCCTGGGTTCAGTTCCAGACCTGGGGTGCTGTCTGTGTGGAGTTTGTATGTTCCTCTCGCAGTCCAAAGTCATGCTAGTAGGTTAATTGGCTTCTGGAACAATTTGGTCCCGGTGTGTGTGTGCCCTGTGGTGGACTTGAGTCTCTTCCTGTTGCTTGCTGGGCCAGGCTCCAGCTCCCTGCAGACCTGTATTCAGGAACGTAGGTAGAAAACGGATGGATGATTATGATATTGTGACCTGCTGGAGGTTTGCAGTTGTCACATTTTCTGATCTTCATTCATGTGCTAAAACATGCTGGAGGAAATCAATACGTGGAGAGTGTTTTAAAGCTGTAAAAAATTAAATGTAGACTTGGAAATGCAAATAAAACGCTGACCTTCCATCTAGAATTGTGTTTCTACATTTTGGAGAGTGATACAGTAGGGATCAAGTAGGATTAGTTCAAGATGTGAAGTAAATTACTGAAAACATGTAGAAGAAGGTTTGGATTAAATCCATTCAGGAGTAAGTAATATGAGTTGTTATGGGACATTTAATCAAAGAGCTCTCCAAAACCCAGTCATGGGTATCTGAAGCAAATATAAATTAAGTCTCATTAGACTGGACCTGTCTTTGAAGCATCAGTGCGTTTTTATATTAATTTTTCATTGCTTAGGCAGCCAGACATGTATGCCTGACCATACTTTGTGCACTTTAGAACATCTGTCAAAAATCTAGTCCTCTTAGTATACATTATTAATACAATATGTGTATATGTGAGTGTGTGCAACAATGGATGTTTGCAAGACTGCTTGCGATTGTTTTGTATTCTCCCCTTTATTAATGCACGGTGATATATTTTAGCATTACCACGCTCTGCAGTACATCCCATGACGAACCCAGTCAGGTATTTGTGCACACTCATTTTTATCTCCGGTTTCCTGAAGAAAGTTTTCACTGCGATGACTGGTTTTTCTTCAGGTGTGATGAGCAGTAGGAACCGAGGATCACGTTCAGGCTGATATTCTACTTACAGAGATCACTTCTTTTCATTTTTCAGTTTTTTTTCTCTCCTTTTCTGGAATATGACTTTTTAGAAAATGTAACTTGGAGCCTCTTTGGGTTTATCTTTGCTAGTTTTCACTTAAATTTGTAGCAGGCAGTACCTTTCACTGTTACCACTGGATGGGAGTTCCTAAACTTCAGTTAATGCTTTTCAATAAAGGATTGTCTGTTATTTATGATGTTTACTCATTTATTTAGGATTTTGTTCTCCAAATGCTTCTTACATCAGCAGAGAGGCTTTGCTTGTTAAATCAATCACACTGCCTCCTTGACCGTCCTTTCCGACTGGATAAGACTGTTTAACAGTAACTGTTGAGATGGGGAGAAAAAGGCTGCAATTAAAATGTTTGATGTTGGGTGTCTTTTCATGGGATGATTTATTAAACCAGCATACCATAAATATTTTACTCTCTCTACAAAAACGAACAAAAATGCATCAGTATTCTTTTTTTTTCAATGTAGCAATCGTTGTTATTGTTCTTTGTCCCTTTTGATTTTCCTGCAGGCCTGGAAAATAAATTGCCTGTGGAGGTAGTGTGTTTGTCCCCATTGTGGGGACCGATTCAGCTCAAATAGTTGTATAATACCATTAGTGTCAAAGGACCTACACACAGATAGTTCACAAAGTTCTGTGGGGATTTTACTATAATGCGAGTGGCCTGTTAAATTCTGCTCTGTTAGCAAATGTTAAAGCTGCCAAGCGGCCATTAAACACAGAACGCTGAGCGGGTGTTGGGAATGTTTCTGGGTTTTCAGTGTTGTATTGACTCCATACTGCAATGCCAAAAATTCAAGGTTGAAGTCAGGAGCATCTACTTGTTCTACCTTTTTGAATGAAAAAATAAATATCACATTTCACTTTTAAAGTACATTTTCTGACAGAAAATATAAGAACATAAGGAAGATTAAAAACAAAAAGCCGTTCGGCAGAACTAATAGCACGCTAGATATTGTGAGTTTTTTAAATCTAAAAAGATTTAGTTTGTGTTGTTTTTTCAGTTAAGTAAATCTTTACAAATGTATTTTTTACAGTGGTTTTCCTGTGTAGTAAATGAGAAGCCTTCTCTGAGAGGAATTGGCATGGTGGTGTTCTTCATCAGTGGACCAGCCTGTGTTCAGTGCTTCAATTGCACTTGTGTGACACTAATGTACCTTCCCTTCCAATGAAGTGGGAAACGAATTAGAAGTTTCCATCTCTGGAAAAGTCAGAAGTGCAAAACCACAGGACATCACTAGTGTAATATTTAATAAATCAACTACCGTGACACCACAATTCTGTAACTTTTGAAATAATAAATGGCATAACTTTATTTTGTTGTCTTTCTAGAAACGGGCAAAGGGCCTAATACTTTTTCAGAAAGTTTGCGAACATCTCAATCTCCTGGAGAAGGACTACTTTGGACTGGCGTACAAAGACAACACTGACCAAAAGGTAATGTATTATTGGCACTGGCATGCCATTTATAACTAATGTGTGTGAAGCATTTTACTTGCCTGTGATAAGTGGTTAGATACAACTCCATAATAATTATTAAAGACAGATCAACATCTTTGGCTTGCAGATAAATTACTAGGTGGTGTTTAGGTTGGCAAAATAAGGCTCCTTTTCGCAGGATTCTTTACAGATCCCACTCACAGAAAACCAGTGAATTACAGTACCTGGACGTATTGTAGAAGAAAATCCACTTCAGCTGATTTATTTTGTATGATTGCAGTGAGTTATCTTCGTGCATTATTAAATATTTCAGTCTTATTGATGCAGGAATGGATTTAATTGAAAGTTGGACTCTACAACTCTAGTTTTATTCACTGCATTGACTTGTGGAGGTCACTAGACATTTAAAGACCATTTTATTTGAGTAGTTTGCAAAAGGTGCACAATATTAGTAGCGTGATAATCTTTTCATGAATTTTTTTAATAAGCACATTATGAAACCTAATTACTGAAGAGATTGCTGTTGACAGTCTAGTCAGGTGATTAAGGCTGAATTCTGTATTTCCTGCCTGCACCTTTTGCTGTGACGAGGTCCCTCTGCAAGAGCTTGTGGTCAGGACCTGATTAAAACGACAGCTGTGGAGTTCTGTAAATGTTCTGAAACTTTCATGATTGGACAAGTCCTTGCTGAAATTTTTAAAGGCTAAATTTCTGTTTTTGCAGTTAAGTTTTAAAGCATTACTGAGAGAGGAGGGATTTGTGTAGATCGGTTTGCCATGGAAAATGTGGCACATCTTTTACTCACTGTCTTATACCTTTCAAGCAGCCGGTTAGCCAAACTAAGGTAGTCATCACACACAGTCCAATCATGATCACATTCCGGCCACTTATGAGGGAAATCAATAGCACATCCATAATAAAATGCAAAAGACCGAAAAGACAAGCAGGATGGCTGATTCCTCCAGTCTGAGCTCAGTGCAGAACTGCATCCCTGGTTATAGGAGCAGCTGTTCTTTATCTGCTCGGCCTTCCATTACATGGGCACAAGTTTCTTGAAGTCCTTGCCCTCTCTAGCCTGTGTTGCCACAGCACTGTAGCTTTCTAAGTCCCTTGTGGGCCAACTTTTGTATTTCTGCTTTATTTGGCATAGGAGAATGAGAGCTAGGAAGCCTAACTGAAATTTTGAATTAAGCGAAAGGTTCGGGTTTTAAAGAGAACGAATACTGTAATATATCATGTTCAGGTACAGAGTTATGGGATACTCCATGTGTTTTTCTCAATCTGTGTTCATCTGATTTAAAGATTTAAATCGTTTCCATTTGTACCCAAGACCCTGATATAAATCAGGCTTTTGATAAACCTTACTTTAATTTGTTACCTCTTTATGAACACAAATCGATTCAACATGTACATGAGTACGGCAGGAAAAGTACAAAGTGGAGTAGAATTTGTGAAAGTTTTTTTTTTTTCAGGTGCTCTAAATCTCATCATCTCCTAAATATACCATCCCCAATATGCCATGATACCCTAAATTGACTAAAAGGTTTAAAAATGTTGATCTTCAAGCCAGATCTCATTGAATCTTATTTTTATATACTACTGTATGTAACAGCCTTCATAAGACAGGTGTTGTTCTGTATGTTGGGGCAAGGAGCAAGGAAACTAAATACCATTCTCCCTTATGAATTTACATGACAAACATGAACTCCATCTTATGTATCTTGGGAGCCAATTGCTGTGATTACTCTTGGTTATGTGTGTTGCGAATTAGTATTTTGTTTTATGTGGGTAAAAACACTAGAGAAACATTTTTGTGGAAGATTGTTCTGGAGTTGTTATAATATGCACCAATGTGGAACTGTATGCAGTATCCGGTGTGTTTTCCAACTTGTACTTGGAAAAAAAGTGTTAGATTTGTTAGGAAAGGTGTTCCATTTTAAATTATCCTAATTCAGCGAAAAATGACCAAAGATTCGCAGCTGATATGTTTTGAATGACGGTTGGCTTATTACACTCCTTTATTTGTTGTCTAAAAATATGTTTTTGCTGCGTCAGATGGAAGTCTATTCATAATGGTACTCAGATCAAGGAATCACAGTACACTTATTTCAGAAACTATGAAAAATGTTTGTTGAAATAAAAGAGTACCTTAGGAAGTTAATGTGAACTAAAATGTTTCAGGCTGTCAACAAAGAATCCTGTCATCAGGGGCACGCTTGTCTGACTCTTAGTTACAAGCTTGCAGTATTGTCTGGGGAGCCAACAGCCATGGCTACAGACAACCTAAATTCCTTAGAGATCATGATATTTTGTTGGCCTTCAAAGATTCTTGCTGTTTTTGCCATTACATCATCATGGCCTTATTGTTCTGCAAACCCTGGATTCTTCATAGGATCCCACACAATAAAATATTTTTTTCTTTCTTTCTCCAAAATGACTTTGATATTTCAATTTCATTTTATTGTAAATTGGGCCTGACCATATTTTACCAATTAGACTGTTCTGCGGTCCACTTGCACCATTGTTTCTGCGGTTTTATAAAAAGCCAAAAACTAGCAAAGCGGATACTTCCCTCTCTAGCAACTAGATTTAGATTGGGATTTGTAGTGGGCTGACAGAAGCATGCACTGTCAACTCTTAATATGTACTGTACGACTGGTAATGCATGCTTATAGGTTTTACATGGGAACAACTGTGGCTATTCACATCTTTTTCCTTACTTAATGCTTAGAAAGGTCATTTTTGTTTACCTTGCCTTTCAGTGTTGGCTGGACCCTTCAAAGGAGATCAAGAGGCAAATTAGAAGTAAGTGTTGTTAGACGTTCTGTTTCTTTTTAATTAATTTTGCATGCATGGACGTTGCTACAGTAAGATTAGTACTGTGATGAACCATTTTTAGCTCCAGAAAATTGTGGCATTTGTAGGTTTGCAGAAAGTAGCTGTCAGCCATGGAGGGAGTGTTGTGTGTTTGCGCTGCACATTACATTACACATTATATTACTTTTTTTTACGTTGCTTTTTTATAAACTCCCACACTTGCTCTCAAGAAAACAAAAACTATGCAGTCTGCATGAATAAAAGCTTCACATTTCTATTAATTGAAATTTCAGAAGAACGTTTTCACTTTTGTGCTTATTTCTAAAGATGCTCATTCATCTTTATAAATGTGAAAGTATTTTCCTCAGCACTGAGCAAAATAATACTAGACTATTGAAGCCAGTTTTTAGCGGTCACTGGACCTATGATAAATCCTGGCAGAAGCGTGCCAAGCTTAAGTCTGATACGTCAAGGGGAATTTCATTTGTATCCCTGGAAACTGCTGTGAGGTTCTGCCCTTTATATTTTTGACTGTTAGCTTTCTCACATAATGTATCCATTTACATCATCACCAGGTTCTCATGGCTGGGCATATGTCCAAATATAAGTATTGTGTCTTCCAAACGGTACAGCTGTGTTAGAAACTGTCTAACCTTTTGGAATTGTGCCTAGAGAAATACTTGAAGTACTCATTATTTTTGTGTTGTTATAAAAACATACATTAAGAAAAGTTAGGTAGGTTAAATTTTCGTCACGTTTAAATTCCTACATGAATTACAGGTTTTACTGGGTTTGTGGATGCTATTTTAGCAAATAGTAAGGTAGTAGTGCATAAGTAAAGTCCTGTCTATATTCTGTTTCAGTATTTATTTTATTCAGTGCCTTTACATGGCAGGCTCTGTCTCAGAACATGATGGAGTCATGTAACCGGTAGAACAGAGTAATTACGACCAAGCACTTAAAAACAAGCTATCCATGCAGACCTCAAGCCACTTCTGCTTGTGAGTATTCGTGCTTAACTAGAGGTTTTTGTAACAAAAAAAGTGATAAGCAAAATTATAAGGACGTGAAGGACTCCAAACAAGAAGCGCGGATCAGAAAGAAGAAGAAGTCTGCGACTGAAGCACAGCGAACATTCATGTGAATATTGAAAGCAGATCGCTGTGTGTCAATATTTATTTTCCATCATAATTAGTTATTGCCTTGGGACAATCCTGGAGGGTCATGCTGATTTACAGTATGTTGTCTAGGTTTCCTCAAGCCATATGTTTAAATCTTGGGTAAAATGTTAAGTGGTTGGATTAAATTTTAAATGCTGTAACATCCAAAACATGAGTTAAGATACAAGATGGGGCATAAAAACATGCAAAGAATAAATAACATTAAAACAAGAATGTTAACAAAAATGTCTATACGTGTAATTTAGAAACACCATATCTGAGAAAGTTTTTGAGTCCTTGATATATCTAGGAAGGGAGCTCCAAAGACGTGGAGTCATGGCTCAGAAGGTATGGTCTTCCTCTGGGCATCGCTCTGTCCTTGATGCGCAGAGAGGGTCATATTTGTCAGAGCAAGTTCCATTCTGTCACACGTGATGACAAAGCTAGCCCTTGACGTCAGTTGAGGTCAGGCCATTTGAAGCCTTGAAAGTAAGAGCCAAATCTTGTCAGTTCAGATTTTAGCTGCTAACAAATGAAAAGCCTGATGATATTTGATTTGTTTGCTTTCTTTGCAGAAAAAAAACCCATGCAATACTATTTTTACATATATTGCAGCCTATGTTCTAGCTTTGTAGGAACAGCAGCAAACGGAACATTTCAATAATCAAGGCTTAATAGCAAGAAATAGTTGCGTGTATCTGCCTAATTCATAATGAGCATAGAAACAACTGAAGAAATGTGAGGTGTAGTATGCAGATATAT
The DNA here is from genome assembly GCF_059453375.1 of Lepisosteus platostomus. Lineage (NCBI taxonomy): Eukaryota > Metazoa > Chordata > Actinopteri > Semionotiformes > Lepisosteidae > Lepisosteus > Lepisosteus platostomus. The sequence continues at coordinate 77,726,885 of NC_142613.1, read as the reverse complement.
ATGTATGTTATCAGCATAACTATTAAAAAATGAATGCCCTGATGAGTAATTATTTGGGAAAGTGTCAAATAATAGTCATGCAGATATCCTATAGAATGGATCCCAGAAGAATGCCAGAGGTAACACAACTGACCTCATTCCACTAAATGTAACCAGTTAGTTTATATTGCATAAAAATAATGAAACCCCTTTAGAATAGCAGCAAAAAGAACCTTGTCGTTCCCTGACTAAACATGTGATGGTTTTTGATGCCATCAGCCTTGGTATTTTAAGTTCAGCTGAAGCCTGAGTCAGCAGCCATCAGTAGATCATTTATCTAACAAATCTTAACCAAGGCAGTTTCTGTGCTATGTGCTGAAACTATATGTGCAACCCATTTGAAAAGTATAAAAAATAAAAATTGCCCAGACCTCCAATTTAATTTGTGATAGTCATGTTTTTTTAAGGTAATGCTTTTAACATGCTGATGAATTACTTGGTAGGATAGAATCTGGTATGCTACATCTGGTTGCAACATTTTGCCAGTAAATTTGCAATTAGCCTGTAATTACATAAATGTTCAGGGACGGGGTCTAAATTAATTTTTCAATAAAGGGGCGATTTGTGTGTTTTTTAGAAGTGAGGAGATCATTATAAATCTTAGTGTTAAGCTTATAATCGAAGGAAGCAGTGTTAAATAAAATCGGTGGATATGCCAATATATCACTTTTCACTGGGAAAATGCTCTTTTAAATGAAGCTTTTAATGGCAACTATATGTGTTCTATAAAAACCATTGCCCCATCTGTACTCTCTAACAGAACTTTTACACTTTTGCATTTGACTTTCAGAGAAATCAAAGGTTATAAATAAAAACTTTTTTATAGAATACATACTGTACTGTATGGTTTCCTATTTGTGTTGTCTTATAACTATAACCCTATCTGCACTCTATAACAAGATACAAAGTAAGGTGTTTCTGTAAGGTCAGAGGTCATGGGCAAGATCTGTAGTGCCTGCTCTATGTTGTTGTGCGTTATGATTAGCTGAGACAGCCATTGACTGTTTTGTAACGTACTGTGCACATAAAGGAAGTATTGCTTGAATTCAGGAGGTTATCTGTGTCTGAAAACATAGTTCTGTTGATTTACAAACGTCATGAAATGCTTAGTTTTAGACGAAGGTCTAGTTGGTCCTAAATGCATAAGGAGTGATCAGAAATACCAAAATCAAGTACCTAGAAGTCATACAAAGATACAATATAAATAAATAGTGCTAAAATAATTTGCAAATGTAAAACTCTTCTGTAAAGAGCAGCAAAACTGAACTAACAATTATAGACCAATTAAATACAATTGATTGAATACCGTTCTCAGGGGTAGTCAATATAGATTCAGAAGTTATACAGTACTTCTTGCTCACCTGACTTTAGTTCTTTGAACAAGCACCAGCATGAATGGATACACAAGGAGCATATAATGTGGCACATTCAGATTTTCAGAAAGTTTTGGTAAAAGTGCTCAAAAATAAATTTATGCAGACATTAACCATTCAAGGTAATGTATCTACTTAGATCACACTTTGGTTCAGGGAACAGATAAGAGGTACAGTAAATGCTCAGACTGTAGAGTGTGGTGTTTAGTGGCGTACCCCAGGGGATCTATATGAGAAACACTGCTCTTTCTTGATGTCATTTACATCAGTGATCTCAACTGGGGTAAAGTTAGGAACTTAGATAAGTTTGCAGATCACATCAAACTAGGAGAGTTTGCAAAAGAAATTCAAAAGTATTTAGACAACATTCAAGACAGGATAAACACTATATAAAATGAGAAACAGCAAGTCAGTTATGAATAATTGAGTGTTTATGTTGAGTTGAGCACCTTTAAAAATTAAGTAGGTACTTCTTTACACAAAGAGTTGTTGGAGTCTGGAAAAGGCCTCCTCACTATGATGTCAGCCTGTCACACTCTACTTTTCAAAAGAACCCTACGCAGATGGGTTGTTTGTAACCATTATTAACTTACTACAGCGCTTTCACTTGTAGCCCCACTGGAAACTAGTCATATTAATTGCTGCTATCAGATCGCTGTGTCCGAGGGTAAGACACTCGTTTGCAGGCCCAGTAACTTTTGGAAGGAGGTAGTGTCTCAGCTCTCATAGCCATTTTGTAGTTTTTCTAAGATGTGACTTTGGAGTGAGTGTGAGCTGAAGCACCTGACGCCTCCAGTATTTAGTCTTGCACGATCCTCAGTCCTCTCTACTCCTATGCTCCCCCAGTTTAACTCCCAGTGTTTTTTTTTCTTATTCCTGGTTTTGGCAGAGCTTGCAGATAATTCCACCTAAATTAATGCCGTAGAAGGTCACGTAACATCATCAACATTTTTTTCCAGCTTCCCCCTTTTGCACTTCCTCTGGCAGGCTGTTTTAAATATGTTACACCGATATGTTTCTCCTTTTCCTTTCCTGCCCGCTTCGTAGCTTGTTTCCTCGTCGTTTCTGAAAGTGAATTGATTTATCTTCTTATTACTCATTCTGGCTTGTCTGAAGCTGCACCCTGCCCATGCCAGCCAGCCCCCCAGTTCACGAAAGTCCCCACTGTGTTAGTGGGGTGTGAGGAGCACAGCAGCACACCTGTCTCTGCTCTTACAACAGAGCAGGCTGCTGACGGTCCAGCTTCATCCTACAGAAGGGCGCCTGGTTTAAATATGGGAATGGGGACTGAAAAAAAAGTCTAGTTAAAATAGACCAGCGTGAAACTTTCCTCCAAATCCTGGTTTTAGATTAATTTTTCTTTTGCTTCACTGGGGGACTTCTGTTGGCTTGGAACAGGTCTTTGAGGAAATGGCTTTATCTTTGACTCATGGTTATGAGAAACTTTCCGTGAATTAGTCGTTTCCGTAGAGGATTATCTCATCTGTTTGTTACACTTTTTACTATGAGGTTTTTCATTTTTGTTGAATGTAGTAAATCATGTGTGCACACACAAACATTTTAGTGCACAATCTCATAAAAAGCTCACACTACAATACAAAAATAATTACTCTAAACACATACTGTACAATTAATATTTCCTGTAATTTCTCTAGTATCTGGATAATACTTATAGCAGTTTCTTGTTCCAGCCTCAGACAGTACTGGGATGCATGAGAAAGGATCAGATACGTTAGATGGTATAAATATACTTTGTGTCTTTACACTACAAATATTAACAATGGAATTACCAGCTGGGGAAAATAAGTGATTGCTTTTTGGAGAGATTCATATAGTTTATGATGGGATGTAATGGTGAAATCAGAGGTTCTCTTCACTCAGAAAGCAGTTCCTCTGTATAAAAGTGTAAAACTCTAATTTAAACCAACATTTCATTTGGAAAGGCAGATCATTTATAGAGATTTATAGTTGCTGTGTTTCTAAGTGGTTTAAATGATGAGTGATGATATCATACTGCTCTGTGTCTTAATGAAATATTATAGCACCTCAGTGTAAACATTGCTACATTACATGATTTGTATTGATACTGCTGTAGAGGAAAAACATGTCATTTCCTCTTTCATAAGCTTTAAAACCATCTGCATATTTTGTATTTTATTTCCAATCTTTCCACAAGCTGACTTAACTCCACAGTCTCAAGTGAAGCAGAATGAGGGTGCTAATAGTGCTTCCTCCATTCGATGAAGCTTATAGTAATAAATTCCTAGTGTGCTTTTGTGTACTTTTCCACAGGTTTTTTTATTTATTTCCTTTTTTTTATTTGTATAATGTTAACATGCCCAAAGGGGTTGGGCAGCCAGTTGACCTTGGACCCCTAGAGGTTTGTTCTCTCCTTACTAAGGAGTTTTCGGTTCCTCTCCTCTGTTGTCTTCTGGTCTTCTGTTCTGTATTCACAACATGTAGGGTCACTTGCATTGTTAAGCACCTTGGGGCAACCTTGTTGTGAAAAGCGCTATATAAAAATAAATTGAATCGAATTGGAAATTCACACTTCACATTAATAGGTAACTCAAAAGCTTTGTGTCCAGTCGTGATTTATTTCCTTATGCTTACATTTGAAAAAATTATTGTGCAGGCATATTTAGGTCAATAAGCAGGCAGCACAAAAAGAAGTGTGTGTTTGGAACAAAGTACTCAAAAACACAAATAAACAAAACCCCACTGCATTACAGCCTTTCTTGTGTTATTGTGTTCTTGTTACTGTATCTCAAAAGCCACATTTGTGAGTACAGAAGAATAATACTACTTATAGAAGAATGTTCCGATTCTCTGAGTTACAAGAGAAAGTTAATTCAAACTTCTGTGAGAATCAAGGGTGTGGCTGAACCACTTTTACTCATATTGGACATGAACCTGGCTTCTAAACCCAAGATCATCCTGGTAATGCGGCTTCATTTGAAGAGGGGATTGGGCTAAATTGTTTGATTGTGACAGCTTACACTGTACTATGTAAAGAACGGAGCAAAGGACAGAAGTGTCTTAATCTGTCATCAAATATACAGTTTAACTGTTTTGGTTGATAAAACAGAACAACCATTTATTTTTTTAGTTGTTTTTGTAGTATGTGACAATTTATCAGGAATAGTGATTAATCTGTTTGGCTTGGAAATATCAACATTTATGTTTTTATGCGACATAAAATACTGTCTTATCTGACAGCCAAGATGGACTCTGTAATTACAAACTTCGAACTGACCTGTTTGTAGCACTGCCTGAGTCACTCTCTTCATTCTTATTACCACCGTTTGAAAGCACCACATTAAAATATATAGTTCCGTATCTCCACTGAAAACCAAAGTGAGTTGTTGCAGTTTTTAGAGGTTCAGCAAAAAACTTCAAAGCTTGAGGGTTCTCTACTGTGATATAATTGCTTGCAGCTGCTACATCCTCTTGGTGTGTGTTTTTTTCTTTGTACCATGTAGCAGTCTAATAGAGACAGTTCTGGCCCAGTTCCATTGGTGAGAGCATCATGTTTTTGTTACAGCTGTTTGTTAAGAGGATGACAAAGTTTATTGGTACCTTATTTGTAATAGGAAACGAGATGTATGGTTTCCTTCCTTCATGCTTTTTATTTAGATTGTTTAGTTTGTTGAATCACCTTTCTTTTAAAATCTATAAACAATAAGGACAGAATGTAAGTCATTTGCCTATTTTTGGTATATAGATTAGTACAGAATAGTTCAATGGCAAATTTATCTAGGTCTTTTTCTCCACTATAAAATGTAATTAACCAGCTTTTTATACTTTTCGTTTTTTCTTCAGACTCTCCTTGGCAGTTTGCCTTTAATGTAAAATTCTATCCTCCTGATCCATCACAGCTAACTGAAGATATAACCAGGTAATCTTCCTTTTCTTATGAACAGGCAATAGTTCCCCTTATTACTAGTTCAGGCCATATTCTGCTTTTAAATGTAATTTAAGTTCTCTGTCTGGGATTTGTGAAAAATACCTCATGATGAACTTAGTCAAGCAAATCTAAAATGCAATTTCTATACTCTGTTTTAATGTTGACAAATTAATAATGTTGACAAATTTGAAACATTTAATGTTCCTTAAATGTTTCAATGTACGTTCCTTACATACTGCATTTACCTGTAAAAAGATTTCTAGCAATTTGTATAAATGTTATGTATTATACAGCATGAAGTTCTGAAAACCATGAAAACAAACTGACTTTCACTACAGCTCATACAGCTTATTTTATCTAAAAGATCGTATCATTTGTACATGTAGTTAAGTGTGCTCTCAGATGCTAAAAACCATATTTGCTTCTGCTTTTGCATTTCCTTGGCATTGAAGATACTAAATCATGTGTTTATTCTAGCATGCTGAAACCTCATTCATTGCTGTTTATGAACCTAGTGCAATAGTGCAGAAATGATTGTTTCAGTATACAGTAATCCCTCAATAAATGAGCTTGATTCTTTCTTTGAAATCTAATTGTAAAGTGAAAACTTGTATAACAGAAATTATATACCCATATGTTATTAATTATCTGAGTTACATGCTGAAAGTCATTAGGCGATGCATAAGCAGTAGGTACAGTAGGAAAACAATCACAAAGCTGCTTGTTTACGGTCCAGTCCAGTAGTTATATCGATAGTTGTTCGCAAATGCTTCAACATTATGTACTATCCTGTGCCATATACACCTAGCAAACAAAAGTCATTTTTATAAAAAAGTTATAAATGTTATAAAAAAAATTAAGGAATATACATTTTAAGAGTGAAACTCTGCTCGATAAATGAAAACTGGTTCTTTAGGAATCACTAAACGACAACATGTACAGGGGTTTCTCAATAATTGAGGGATTACTGTTATGTGACCACAAGTAGGTTTTCTAAAAGGTTTACAATGGAAATGAGAAGTGTTTTTCTCCCCCTCTCGGTGCAGATATTTCCTGTGCCTTCAGCTCCGTCAGGATATTGCTTCGGGTCGCCTGCCTTGCTCCTTTGTCACCCACTCTCTGCTGGGTTCCTACACCCTGCAAGCTGAACAGGGAGATTATGATCCTGAAGAGCACCGCCTGGACTACACCAGTGATTTCCAGTTTGCACCCTCACAGACAAAGGAGATGGAAGAGAAAGTGACAGAGCTGTACAAAACACACAGGTTAGGAGGCTAGCAGGTTCATTATCGCTGCTCCGGTACCTCTTACTGTACTTAAGAGCCAGAAACTCCAAGCTATTCTGCTTGCCTTAGTTTCTTAGTTCTTCGCTGCAGTTCTCAGTGTTCTTAACACTCTCACCTGCTTGTAGTCCTCTATCCTCACACCTGCCGTGCAGGCCTGGTCCCTATGGAACCACTTGAAGAGTAGGTTCCTGCTGAGGGTGTCGGTCATTCCAGACCAGCTCCCAATTCACCTCTGAGAGCACCCCTTACAATAGTGTGCGAAGACATTGAAGGAGTGCGTACAGAAAATAAGGTGTAAATCGGGGAGCTGGAGGTTTGGTCCTGAGTGACACTCGTTTTGCTGTGGACTATTATCATTTAAGACTACAAGAAATCTTAAAATGAATGCTATGAGGCAGAATTGTTACATTTGTTAAACAATACAAAAGGAAGCTATGAAAGATCTGATTAAGAATTAGGTATGATGGTTAATTAATTGTAAGTTTTTTAGAATGAGGAGAGCAGGTGTTCAGTAATAATAATTGTAAGATGCATGTGGCTGATGTGAATTTTCTTGAGTACCAATGGTGTCCCCTTCAGGGGTCTGACTCCTGCTCAGGCTGATGCTCAGTTCCTGGAAAATGCCAAGAAGCTCTCCATGTATGGAGTGGATCTGCATCATGCCAAGGTAGGTTCTTCTAGACCTGAGTAAGCAAAGAATTTCACTGTGTAACAGTGCTGGGTTTGGCTCAGATTTTCACTTCTGTTGCCATTATGTCTTCAGTTGGAAGAGTTTTTACTAAAGATAAAAGTACAATGGCCATGATTTAATTAAAGTGCCGCCCAAAGACGTCCATGTTCGATGACACTCTTTTGTTTTGAGATTTGTAACGCCGAAGAGGGCATGCATTGTATTTTAGATTTCCTTCTTCGTACTTCAGGATTGTTCTGAGGTTGTGGATGAAGACGTCATGCGTTGGTGGTTTACAGATCTTCCCGTTTTGGCTTTGACATTGACATTTAATAACAAATTGCTTTGACGATTTAAATTTTGCCTCTGCAAAGGTGTGGACAAGACTTGCATCACAAGGATTGACATTTGTTTCAGGTTTTATTTTTTCTGCGGTGCCTATATGGGTTTTTTGTTTGGTCTTCACACACATTTTACAATCATTACTATGAATATACTCCTATACCAAGGAGCAGCAATTTCCTTTGGGATCATGAAAATAAATAATTAAAGAATGGAAATAGAAGGGGGGTAGTTTATAGGTACATTGGAGATTTCCTTAGTACAACTATTAGATCCACAAACAGGGAGACAGTGTGAAACATATAAGATTTTAAATCTTACTGTCTTTAGTCTGCAGTATAAAAATAGATCTAAAATAGGTCTGTGAAAACCAACTAACTCATGGAAGCAGATTTGATGTGGTTTGTTCCTGTGAAGTGAAGGCTAGTGGAAAATTATATTAGATGATATTTGGAACAGACCGTATACGTATACATCAGCTGTATAAACAAATAATTAAGTATATTTTTGCATTTAGATTTGTGGGTGGAAAAATTAATAAATAAAAGAATTCCATAGATCTCCCTGCCAAGTAATGTTTGAAGGTATTTTTCAATGACTGAATTATTGTTTACAGTAGTTATATCCCTTCCCTTTTATCTCCGTTTTATACAGAGTGTTGACTAACAATATTGCTGGCATGTTTTTTTAATAAATTTCAAGAGCCATGTCTTTATATTATACTCGTCTGATTGTGAACTGGTAGTTTCTGCCACAGTGCATACAGGCTCTATGTGGTGGCCTGAAGCCTTATTAAACAACTGGTATAACATGTGGCATGGTCTTTCCTTTATTTTTATTAATGTGAACTTTTATTCATAAATTTACTTAAGTGCAAATTTAAATTAAGTGCAAATTTGTATTCAACACTTACCTTTGAATGTAATGTTTAAACATCGCTAGAATATGAATGATGAAAATTTGAGAAATGCAAACTCTATTCTTAAATACTATTTTTTTTTACCATGCTAGGACTCAGAGGGAGTAGACATTATGCTGGGTGTTTGTGCCAATGGACTGCTAATTTACAAAGACAGACTCCGAATAAATCGTTTCGCCTGGCCCAAGATCCTCAAGATCTCCTACAAACGCAGCAATTTCTATATTAAAATTAGACCAGGAGAGGTAAGAAACAACAGAACTGTTTTTCACCGAAACACAGTGAATGCTAGTACTGCATCAGATAGATTTTCCTTCTACAGACGGTATATTCCATAATAATAAAAGACTCGGTTAGCACCTAGAAGAAAGTCTCTGAAAACAGTCTTGATTGCACAAATGGAAAATCTGAGATTTTTTTTTTCCCCCATTCATGTTAAACCTAAATTGTCTGGCATGGCAGTAGTTCTTTTCAAGCAGGTGTTCCATATCTTATCCTATTACACGCTCAGAGGAAGTAATGGATCCAACTGATTTCTTCCAGACAGAGCAATTTGAAAGCACCATTGGATTCAAGCTGCCAAACCACAAGGCTGCCAAGAAGTTGTGGAAGGTTTGTGTGGAGCACCACACTTTCTTCAGGTGTGTGGAGCCCTCTTGACTGAAATCACTGAAATCTGAGTCAGATAGCGTACCGTAGCTTCCTCCTTGCATGTTACTACGAACAAAATGTACCTGAAGTAACTGGATTTTGCACAGGTTTATAGTTTGGCTTTACAGTATGCATTATAGCAGAACGGTAGAGAAGCTTAAGTGCATTTCTGATTTCTATGTCATCTGCTATTTCTGCATCGACAGGAAATCATCTGGCATGCTTGCAGTGCACGACCAAGACTGTATTGAGTAGTAGTTTCATGCTTTGTTGGGTTAAATTAGGGAGAATTTTTGTTCAAAAGACTAAAAAAATATAGCATTCATTTCAGCATTAGTTTTGTCTGATAATGTAATGCCCACGTTTTTTTTTCTAGTACTTTTGGAACCCCAAAAAGACATTACATCATTTGTCAGTAATTCTGATCTTTCACTGCATATTTCAAGTTAATTTTCAAACTCGGATTACAGTATATGGCTACACTCTTTGTGCAGCCAGAATAAAGTTAGGCTTTAGCTCTTCCTTCACATCACAAATGGAGAGCAGATCACTGGGTAATATATGGTTGCACTCCCTCTAGCAACAGCGCTGTACCCCAGTTGAGTTATTTCCAAGTCATTAAATACCCAAGTTACTTACTGAAAGTATTTCAATGCTTGACTTACAGAAACACACTTAAGCAACTTTGAACAGGATAGTTTTCAAGGATTTACTTAACACTATGGTTACTGGGCTTGGTCCACTAATCATTCACTGTGCTTCAGCTACGTGTGGCTTCGATCGTTATCATCGCCGTACTTACTGTTCCAAGCTGGATCCAAATTCATTTCTAATACCTGCCCAGATTTTTTTTATAGTGAAACTGTCTTTTGACAGTTTTTAATTGTATGTTGTGCTTTCAAATCCAGTGTTGAAATGTTTTACTTACATTGGAAAACTTGGTATCCACAAGAAACCAAATCTATATCGCACATTTGTGAGATTAAGAGCGATATAGATTTGGTTTCCTTTTGGTTACAGACTAGCTCCTTTATGTTTTTAACTTTTTTTGCTACTTTGCTTATTTTTCCAAATTAATTTAGCCATGTACTGTAGCTCTAGAAAGGAATGACAAATAAAGTAAATTTAATCAATTTATGACAAAATCCAAATGATAAACAGCAACACAAAATGTAAAGTTTTTCATACATGGCTCTAAATCAGAGGTGTATACTTTCAGTTTTATTTATTTTTTAGAAAATGTAAAACTTGCCAATTAATTAAGCATGGTTTAATATATTGTCTCATTCAATTATTTCTTGCCCTCTGTTTCAGTGCCTTTGGAATGGTTGTCTATTGAGTGACCTGTCTTTGAAGTATTGTGAATTGGATGTCCATAATAGTTCTGTCTGACCTGATTTCCTAATGCCCTTTTCCTAAAAACAAAGAATTTTAAATCTTATTGTTTAATTATATATATCATTATATATCAATATATCATATTGTGCATATATATCAATATATCATCTCTAAAAACTAACAGATTTCTCTAAAAACAGTGAAGCTTGGTACCAAAGAGATAAAGTGTATAAGTCTTCAGAGATTACCTAGTTGTGTTTATAATTATGCTTTTGTCTGTTAAGTATTGTAATAAAATACCTCATATCAAGTACAAATTGGGATAAAGCGTTCATTAAATATTGATTCACACTAGATGGGAAACAAATTTTGTGACAGATTCTACACCAAAGACTATCCTCTCTGTGTGTTTTTTATGATAACATCATGAGATGTTAAATAATTTTATATTAAATTTATATTATTATAAATAGCTTATTAATAGGCCCTTATTCACACACCCTTCACTCCATCAGTTCGTATTTTCTGTGTGAAAGGAAAAATTGAGTTGCTTTTCAGATGTTTTCCAGCAAATATATTTAATACATTCTTCAAATTCCTTTGGTTTGTAGAGATCATATCCATAGATATGTTATGAATGTCCCCAAAATATATATTTTGCAAATGATAAAAGGTATTTTGCAAGCCGACTAAACTTTTAACTAATTTTTAGATTAAACTAATGCATGACCTAGTTGCTGATATTCTATAAAAATAAACAGCAAATTATTAGGTGCTTCATACATTTGGTTATTTTTTTCTTATTATTGAATGTGTACAGTGTAAACCTCTTTGAGAACTGTATATCAAGCAGTTTCACAAACTTACAAGTTTGTAAGGGACTGATAAAACATTGATTTAATTTTAATGTAGCTTCACTGCTGATAACCATGTTCTTGCTCCCCTATCAATCTCTAACACCCTTCCTTCTGATTATGAAGCAGTTGCTAGGTTATAGAGTTGACTTCTTCCATCTGTACCTCACTCTGACCCACATACAAGCGATAGCTTTTTTGGGGGGCAAAATGTAAGCGCTATGGCTGTTGGTGTTACATTAGTGGCCTTCTATGAAGCAATGCTGCATAGCTTGTAACCCAGAAAAAAAAACATCTGGAGAGAGGAATTTTGAATCTGTGCCACCGGCGTCTCAGCCTGGCCCCACCCTCTGCTGAGCTGTGGTGCATACAGCAGCTGTGGGAAGGCTTCTCTCCCCTGGAATGCCGTAGTGTGAACTGGGCCTTGGGAAAGGCATGATATGCATCCTGATTATGTTGCTGTGGGTGAGCCAGTAGGTAGAGCCTGCAATACTGGAAGTCTTCAGGTTCAGGGTGTGCTTGGGGATACAGTCTCTTGTGCTCCAGAGAGGTGGAGGAGCCTTCGGCTCTTCAAGCCCCCACCTCTCATGACATCTCATCTGAAGTGCAGCTGTTAGAGAGAGTACCTCACAACTGTGGAAAGAAAGGACGTAATTTCTAGCACATTCCAGACCTGATTATACTCTGGGGTACAAGCATATGTGCAAAGACTGAGACACTGCACTGGAAACTGGGTTGTTTATCAGAGTACTAGGTTATAATGTGACAACCATCCTGAGGCAGTGTTTCTTTACTACTGACTTGAATACTCAACATTGTAGAACATTTAAGATATGTTGCACTTAAAGGAACATGATTAAATGTGTCTTTTTTATACTTATTAAGCTCTTAACGTTTGTGTGTTATGTTTTGGGGTGTTAAAGGTTGGTAGCACCTGAGCAGCCGCCAAAAGCCAAATTCCTCACGCTGGGCTCCAAATTCCGGTACAGTGGGCGCACCCAGGCTCAGACCCGGCAGGCCAGCACGCTCATCGACAGGCCAGCCCCCTATTTTGAGAGGACCTCCAGTAAACGGGTGTCTAGGAGTCTTGATGGAGGTAAGAAAGTTCGAAGTGGGTGAACTGGACACGAGCTCTCCTACTGCACATGCATTGAGGTGTAGGGTGGGTGTGTTCTCAAAGTGTTAAAAAGTTTAGTCTTAGAGGAACTAGGATTTGTTTATTTGTGACTGTTGGCCAACGTACAGAAATCCTGGTGATTTTTAACCTGTTCGTAGTTAGATACAACTAGATTATTATTTTTAAATATCTGGGAGAAATGAGACAGATACAGACTTTAAAAAAATACTTCAGCTCTGTAAACCATGCAGGTTTCTTTTCCGGTGTCATATTTGTAAAAAAAAAAAGTTACTAATACGCTTCACAATTATGTCATGATTTAAGAGCAGTGACCCTATGCAATGAGCAGTGCCAGTTCTTCCTAAACAATGGCTGAACCTGTGAGGGCAGAAGACTTTCAACATCTTGAGATACAGTATCAGCGTGGGTAGCATCTAACTGGAGCCCCAGTGCCTCTCATTAACCACGAGGCATCAGCCTAAGGTGTTCAAGATTTAAAAAGACAAAAACACAAGAAATAAAAATCATCGTCTCCAGGTATCGTCAGTTTCAAAATGAAAAAAAAATCTATTATCTGTAATCGTTAGCAGTGACAATCTGAATTGGACCTAATATAAATTAAGAGAGAAAATCATTGTTTGCAAATAATTGTTTAGCTTTTGCAAAGTGTGCTTAAGCTGTACGTATTGATTCTATCTTAAGTAAGCTGGATCTCAGTAACCAGAGCTTTATCACAGCCATTGGACTTCCTTTTGAGACTGGAATTAAAACAGTGGTTTCAAGGCCTGCAGCCAGCTCCTGCAGCTGGTTAGAATTTGGGTGGATATGCACAACAGTGTGTAACTACTGAGGGTAATTTTATGGCGAATATTTTGTAATCTTGTTTTAATGTTTATTCTTGACAATGTGCTGTTTATGGTATTTCAAAGTTGCTTTGGTTAAAGGAGCCTGTTGCTGCAGTACACAGTTTGGGGTATAAATTATTATCTGACTAGCAATGTTTTCAGCCGCCTGGATCAGCCCTCAGGAGGAAGGCAGTGGGACCTTATTAAATCGCACATCAGCTCTTGAGGGAAAAGGCTTGCCGTTTCTGTAAGTCAGCAGAGGACGCTTGAGGACTGTTCTGGAGAAGGTCAAGAGAGACAAGAGAGAGGAGTGACTAGACGGATGGATGGCACACGTGGTTTTTAGGACTTCCTTAAGTCTGATTTTATACGTGCTCCTCCTGGCACACCTGGCTTTCATTTTCACCTCTCAGTCCAAGCCTCTTCAGAAAACAGGACAGAAAGTGACGTGTTCACTTGGACTCGTGCTGTTCTGGGGGAGACGTCTGCTATTCTGACAGGACACGTGTGCTGAATGGGAACCACACCCAGAATATTTGGTAACATTTAGAAACGGGATTTGCATCAAATCTGGTGCCAGAATTTTATGATCCCAGATATTCCCTCTGTTTCTGACAGCCTTTAAAATGTTATGACTTTGCATTGGGTCCTTTTTTCTTGTTTTTTTTTATTTCCTTAAATTCCTGCTTCGCCTCAGTAGCAAACAATTCTAAAATTCATACCCGTCCTCAAAGTTTGTGATCAGGGGACATGATCCATTTCAGCAATAGAGACTGTAAATGTGTGTTTTAGTACTGCAGCCAAGGTGTGTTATATAATTTCACACTTGGAAAGGTCTTCGTGTTGGCAAAAATCAAGCAAGGCTTTTCTGTGTTTCTTTTTGTTTCTCCTCTGCCCTTTCACTGGCTTCTTTCATCAGTAAATTTAATATTGAGAGGTGATTTACATGCTATGCTCTGTGCAAGGCCTGTACAAAAATTACATTGACATCAGTTTTATTTTTTTCCTACCAAAAAAAAAGTTCAAGTCCAGATGGGTAATTTATGCAAACATGTTTTAGTTGTAATTCAGAAAACATCTTTTCATTTCTCGCAAACAAAATCTCAGGGGCACTTTACCATTCCTCCCTACTGACAAAACCTAGCAGAGCAGACAGATATTGGTTTTGCCTGTGCTCATCCTTTAGTACTAGCTGTAATGGTTTTAGAGGTGGTGGTAATGGATTTTTTTCCCCAAACAGACTTCATCTCATCAATTTATTATGGTGTGTAGCTAAGCTTTCGATGGCCTCAAAGGCAAATGACATCTGGTTCTGCTGTCATACTGCGGCGTCAGTCTTGTGATCTCATGACATAAAGCTTATTGTATATCCAGCACAGATAGTGTTACAGCAGTGAATCGCAGAGCAGTCTGGCTTGTGAGCTGCCCGTGGGCTCCGGGCCTGAGCTTCAGGAAGAGCCTTCTGCTAATGGATACTGTCCCTCGTAGGAGCCAGTGTCATAGCAGCAATCCGTTTTCACAGATTTCAGATTTCTTTCTTTCAACTCTGCTTTCACTTTTGTTCAGCACCCTCATAGCTTTTAGCTGACTTTTATCAAAAATGAATTATGAATTACTGCAATGTAGTAATACAGTGTTGTGTCTGTTTACCTTTGTTTTGTGTTGTTTAAAGACAATCTGTCCACAGCTGTGCTGGACAAAGTTATGTTCTTTGACGTCTTTAAACCAGGCCTACTGAAGATCACACCTTTGTCTAGGGTTTATTTGCTCATTAAGCAATGATATTTTATTATTTTAATTATGCTTCCCCGAATAATACTATGCACACCTGGTCTGCTGCAGAATGTTTCATTCTGTTCACTCAATCAGATAAAAGTGAGACGTAAAACCGAGGTCCTGACTCTCTGTGGTCATTAAAAATCCCAGGGTGCTTCTCGAAAAGAGTAGGGGTGTAACCCCGGTGTCCTGGCCAAATTTCCAATTGGCCCTTACTAATCATGGCCTCCTAATAATCCCCCTCTATGAATTGGCTACATTACTCTGCTCTCCTCCCCACTGATAGCTGATGTGTGGTGAGCGTTCTGGCGCACTATGGCTGCCGTCGCATCATCCAGGTGGATGCTGCACATTGGTGGTGGTGGAGGGGAGTCCCCATTACCTGTAAAGCGCTTTGAGTGGAGTGTCCAGAAAAAGCGCTATATAAGTGTAAGCAATTATTATTATTATTATTATTATTATAAAAGAAGCTCCTGTATTTTTTGTTCCTTTGTCCAGTTCTAGAGAGTTGAGAAAAAAAACCCTTCCCAGTACTTGCCAGTGATGAGACATACTCCATGATTATGAGAAATGACCAATGATTGATCATTGGATTAGAGCAGTAATTCTTTTAAGTGGGGAGTAATACAATAACTTCATCTTGAGAAAAAGGAGTCAGTGTGCTTTTTGCCATCATAAGAAGTCTGTGTTGCAGCTCCACCTGGTGGACTTCTACTGCTTTGCAAATGGAGGGTTTAATTGTCTCCCAGTCATTTCTGAAGTTCTAACTCAGGATGTTATTCTCATGGTGTGAACGTTATAGTACCATATTGTAAAATTAACATCATTACCAGTTACTGATTTGGGGGGAGAACATCAGTATGGAATGGCTTCCTTTACTATTCAAAAATTAAATTTACATCAACATTTTCTGAGAAATGCTCACAAGCTTTCAACAACAAAATCATATTTTTCCTGGCATTTCGGTTGTATACAGTGAATTTTAGTTTCTGATAATGCAGAAAATGAGGGAGACAGGTTAAGACGATAAATCAAACTAATTCAAATTACATCTCTAATCCATTTTAGACCGGGTTTAACCGCTGCTGAAACTGCTGAAATACCTTGATAGGACTTCTGCTTGATAAAATGTTTTAGCATATGTGCTAAATTGTATGGATTAAGTACTTGTAGTATTTTCTCACTAAACCCGATCTGGATAAATACTTTTTTACACAATTTCTGCTCTAGTAGTTTCTGCAGTAGTTTTAGAAATCAGGTTTTAAATACCTTGCTTATGAATGCGACAGAAGTTTCTCTTATAAGCAAGTTTATGAGCTGTGACCATTTTGTGTGTACAGTATTAGATTGGGATTACATAAGAGCTTCCGATTTCCAGTGTCTTCTAGTGTTGTTTTCATTGTGTAGTTTACATGTGCGTTGTTAATTAAATGGCAGAGTACATTGTCCAGTTACAGATTTTCAAATTTTGCAAAATAAATAAATATGTATTGCGTATGTATTTATGACATTTTCAGCATCAGGAAAGTTATTGCAGTGCCCCCGTGTCATTGATTTCAGAAACTGTTTTTTTCTGGGATAATACCCATTCTGTGTAAATAGTAAGTATTTGAAATTGTATACGCCAACCCAGCACCTGACATATGGTATGTTCAAAATTCGTGGTTTACTTCAGCAGAAATCGTTTCTAGAGCACACTGTTTTCTTTTAAAGAGCTGGGAATGATTTCCTTCTCCAGCTGACTAAGTGGGATGATTCTGATCCAGTGTGGGATTAGAGCCGGGACCGAAGTGCTTTACTATCCGGCCTTGCGGGATTGTAATGCAGCGTCTCCTTGACTCTTCAGCCCCTGTGGTCAACATCGCTGACCAGAGCCTGCCCCCTGATGCCGCTGGGAAGGCAGACGGCGTGGCAGGCAGGGAGAGTGGAGATGCCGGGACACTCCCCAGAACAGCCCTGGAGCTGTCCCAGGAGTCCAAGGTAAGGTGGGCCGGATCCTGTCCGGCGTCCTGGGGGCCGCTGTGGAGGACGAAGGGCAGTGTTCTTGACCACAGGAAAACGCCACTGAGCTCCTGCACAAGCTGCAAATGTGCAGCATTGCACAGGCATTTCAGTAATGTTCCGTTTGTGATTGTGCTTGGAAATAATGTTTTTGTCTTTCTTCAGCAGCTGATAGTTTAAAAACGTACTTTTCGGTATTTTATGTACTGTATGTATCCTGAGATATATTTATCCAAATATTCTAAAGATTTCCATAATAAAGCATTGGGTGGAAAGAGACTTGTTTTCTTTTCGATACTCAGTCAGTCCAGGTTAATCTTTTGTAGTGCTGCAGCCTTTGTGTTTTTGCTCTCCTTTAAGCCAATATTTCACTGACAAAGTGCACCTGGGTACTTAATTCATTGGTTGATAATTTCAATTTTGATATGCTTATTTCAGTTTACAAACAAAGAACTCCTTGTCTAAGCAAATATAGGAATGTGATTTAGTACTAGGGAGTTATAGCTGAAACATGTTTAAAGAAGTCTCCTGTGCTTAAAAGCTAAACTCCTGCTACAATATGTCTTTATGAACTGGACACACTGAACAGTTGTATTTAGTAAACAGTAAGACAGTGTTGAGCTTGACTTTAGTTTTTGTTATTGAATGAATTAGTCCACAACGCATTTCTTTTTTTTATCAAAGACTGTTTTTAGTGTCATATAATTTGGTATCAAAGACTGTATTCAGCATCTTCTCTTGCTATTGGAGCAATTGGGGACCTAGTCATGGTTGTTGTGAGCTTTTTGAACACATGAATGCAAGACTTGATAGCTGTTTTTCTTTTTTCATACTTTTGAACAGGTTTGACAAGTGTATTATTCTTTAAATCCATAGGAAGTTCTTTTCACAGTCAGTTGAACACTGTTAATGCTCAGATTTCATAATATCTTGAATTTCATGTGCCAGTAATTAAAATTGTGAAATCTTACTTGCTTCCAGTTCTTAAAAGCCATTTCAGTTTTTGTTCCGGCTCACTGGATCTCTTTCTACTCACCAGTCAGGATGAATGTAACTACCTTTGAAAATGCCAGGGGAGGATCTAGACTGTGCTCGTATCCCACCCCAGTGCTAAACTGCACTTGCTTTTCCCCTTTACTGCAATGCTTTTAGTCTAGCCTGCTTCCATTTGTTGAATCTGCTACACTTCCTGACTTGAGATGCTCGACAGACTAATCTTCTGTTTCTTTTTTTTTCCTTTCTTTTTCCGCGCACTCTTTCTGTACGATTTGTCATGCACATTATTGTTTTTACTTTGCAATTTTATCCGGCCTGGGGTGGGGGGTGTTGGTTTCTGTTTAGTCACTACACATGTGCCCTCTCTCGCCAACTGGCTCCATTGCATCCCTTTCCATGAACCTGGATACCATCTCTGAGCTGGACGTCCTGTCTGACATCTCGGAGGACGACCCCTTGTCATTTGGAGAACTGGACCAGGAGCACCCTGGTGTTCCCGCTCCCAGTTCGGACGAGCATGCCGAGAGCATGGCCACACCAGAGCATGAGAATGTCACAACACGTTCCCCGCCAGACGTCCCCATTTGCAACCGCGACATTCCCCCCGCAAGCACAGACTTGGCAGAAGGAAGCATTACCTCTGTGGAGATAAAATCTGAATTTCACTTCTCGTTCTTTGGCTTGTGCAAAAGCCTCAGATTGCCCTCGCTGCTGGATGAGGATGGGTATATCTGTTTCCCCTCTCTGCCCGAAGATTGTGCCTCTTTCATGCCCCCCGGCCTTCAGCCCTACCTCCCCATCACCTCGCCCTCCCTCATTCCCTCCTTCTTTCTCATTTTCGCCCTGCTTCTCTCTGCATCCCAGTCGCTCCCCTTCTCCCTCACCCTCTCCCTTCCTCTCGCTCTGTCCCTTTGCTACCTGGAGCCTAAGGCGCCCTCTTTTAGCGCCCCTTGTGACTTTGACCTGATTGACAAACCAGAGCAAGAGGAGGTGTGTAACCCTGCTGCTTGATTGTTGCAATTCATGCTTTTCCGTCCATTTTCTGTTTTATTTTTCTTAAGCCTTGCAAGATTTTCTGTGTAAAATAGAAGAATAGGACCGATTGAAACACCAGCTTGAAGGCGGTGAAATCACAAATTCCAGTTTTGTTAATAAATTCAGTTCGGTTTATTTTTATATCGCGCCTTTCACAAGAAGGTTGCCCCAAGGCGCTTATATTCAGTTTGTTGGAAATAAACTTTAAGGCCGAAAATAAGTGCGTTATATAAAAAAATAAAGGCAATCTTATACAAAATAAAAGCACTTTGCTCTACAAAATTCAGGAAACTGTAGTCTAGCTCCTAATAAGTACATTGTATTGTATGTGAAGTGGTGTTGCTTTCATTTTAAAAAAGAGGTCAGTGCAATTTTATAGCATAATTATACTGTCAGTGCTATTTGTATACTGTTGTTTATACTGCTTTGTTATCTTTGGAAAAACTCCTTTCAAATATTAGGTAGTTCTAGTCTTAGTGCAGTAGTCGAAAAATATAAGGCAGATTTAAAAAGCCCCTTAAACATCTGCAGTAAATGCAGAGGTTCCAGAAGAGCTGCTTTGCATATTTGTTCTTGGAACATCTTGTAAATCAGAGTGACCATAATTATTTGAATTTGACGAAATGCACAGAAAAAAACGGAGTGCAAGATCTTCAAGACCAGCATGCCCTTGTCGTGTCTTCTCATTGCGCGCTGTGAATCACTGCCTGCGAACCACAGAGGGGATGGTGCTCTCTCCACCACGTTGTTTGTAGTGCTGCTTAGAATGAAGCCTCCCATCTTCCATTTCACCTTTTTGCAAACGCTCCTTCAACCATTTCTACAACGGTATAGGTGGAAGGAGAGCAGGTGGATGGCGCGACAGCACCAGCTACAGAGGCGGGAGCGGCTGAGGTCTGTGAAGGAAGTGCACATTCTGTGGTTCCTCGTTTCCTGCTTCTGAAATCACTTGGTCATGCTTTAGATACTAGAATGGCCTGCTGCGCTAAGGTGTGCTGTCTTTCGTGGGCTCTGTGGGTAACCTGACACAGCTGGAAGGAGAAGAAGGAAACTCGCAGCAGCTGGAGGTGGATGGCTTGTTTGTAGGATTCCTGGGCGTTTTCCTTGCTGCAGCTTCTGTTTGTGTTTGGGCAGGAAAAGTCAGCTGTGTGGTGCCAGTGGTGTACTTTTTTTTTTTTTTTTTTGTTCTGTTCTGCTTGATTGTAATGACCAGGGCATGCACTGTTTAGTAGCTGTCTAGTTACATACCACCAAAGCTAAATGGTCTTCAGCTTCTGGCTTTTTAACAGCCATAGTGGTCATTACTCATTTTTTCATTCACCTGCTACAATTCTAAATTTCAGCAGAACTCTGTTCCGTACAGTACAGCGTTTCTGTCAGTGTCTCATATTGCCCATTTCAACTAAATTGGCTGTTGGGTCTCCTTTTATATAGTTACCTTAAAGTGTATGCTGAATGTGAACACTGATAATTTCTAAACACAGTGTTTTGAGGTGTTATGTAGTTAGAAGCTATTTAAAAAGCTTGTTTTTGTAAAAAAAAAAACAAGTTCTTTTTTTTTGTGCCCTCAGTGGTTTTGACATTCCTTTGATTGGTGTTTTTTTCTTATTTCTGGACTGTCTGCTTTTTGCATTTTGCAAATGTCTTATTTCATTTTGATTCCACAGACGAAGTCATTGAGAGTAAAGGGGGAAAATATATATGTCAGACATAGCAATTTAATGTTGGAGGTTGGTATAAAACAGCTGTTTCTTGCTCCTGTCCTGGGCTGCTGCTCCTCAAGACTGCTTTTCACTCACAGGCTCTGTCTGTGGACACTGTGCATGATTTGCATGGGGATCCTGAGTGCATGTGAATCTTCCAGTACCGGCATACTTGCCTTCATACAGTATTCACTGTGAATCACCTGCTTATGTTGTTCTTTTTATTGGGAGAGGGGATGTTATTGTTCCAAGGTTTTGTTTAGGCAGCCACAATCAGATGCAGATTTCTGATTTATCTGGTAAACGTGTTCATAACCAGACTAATCTTTTCCTAAATAAAGGAGGACTGCTGCTTTGGTAGCTTTCTTATTAATATCACAAGCTTAATACAGTATTTATGATATGGTAACAAACTAAGCTCACTTAGATGTTTTCTAACTATGTACATAAAAAATTAAATGGTCAGTAGATTTCAAAAATCCTGTGATGAAGGGCAATGGTAACTAGGCGTACACTGTAACAACATTCACAGATGTCTTCTTAGCACTTAATCTGCTAGCTTAAACATTATAAGGTGAAGAGGACAGGGTGTCAGATGACATCGGTTTTGGGAAAATGTTGTCAAATGTAAGAGAATAAGAAGACCAAACTTTGAAAATGATATTCAGTCCGTGATGCTCAAGATTGTAGAGTTCCTTGCGTGGAAACCCTCTGATATGACGAGGTCCACTTGCAGAATCTGTGGATGGTGAGCCTGGTGTCGGCTCCAGCGGGGCCCAAAGGTGTTGTGCCTGCAAGAGGCTTGAGGCGCTCTGATCTTGCAGAGGATTTTTGGACACTGTCAAGCACCAGGCCGTTGCTACAGAGTTAAAGCTAAACGTCATGAGTCCACAGCATGACCGTGACCTGCATACCAACTGGATGCTAGCAGCTGTGTGCTGTCCATGCAGCTTGGACCTTGGAGCACTGGGGAATACTGTTCCCTGAACAAAAAGCCCAAACGACAATTTGGAGAACCTTGCACTACATGTGAAAAATTCATTTAACATGAATGACGACAACACTATGTCCTCCGCTGCCTCCCCATATACGAACAATAATTGAAAAGCACTAAAATCCAAGCCATTCCCCTGGATTCAGTCTTTGCTGCATTGAAGTATGGGTCTTTGGAAGACACACTATGGTACTGGTCTGAATTGTATTATTATACAGACGCAATGTTTATTCAACGTTTTGACCTGGCGTCCTTGCAACTCTGGTGATTCTGCAGCTCAGAACTGGTGAACCCGGTGATCCTGTGATCATTTTGACAAAGCACACATTGTGCCTCATGTCTCAGGATGCGACGTCCTATGTAGAGGAGCTCTTTCATCATTTCATTTAGTTCTTTATTGCCTGAATGAATGACAATCAAATTTGGAAAAATATGCAAGGTATTGTTACGTTTCATTATATTTACTTGACCATTTAATTTTTTGTGTATATTTCTGCACATTGAGACAAAGAGCAGAAGCGCTAAATATGCCACGACTCACTGAAATAAAACAAGTACGTTTCACAGAATACAAACCAAAGGTTTCCAAAAACAGTTCATTGTAAATAGAAAATTCAGAATTCCAATAAGTTTCTATCCAAAAATAAGATATATACATTTCTAAATACTAATGGTTTTGAAATACTTAAAAATACATTATATTTTGCATTAAAGTGGCAGTACTGCACTATTTATAGCACAATTGTGCCATCTACTGATTGTATCAGGAGCCTCAATTAGGTACACTCATAATAGTTCTTGTTGCTGTAGGTCAACTAAATATTTTTTAGCGTGAATATTTTTGCTATGACGATAGTCATATTTTCTCTTTATTGTTCAGCTGTCAGTGAGACTTGGCATATTTTATTTTTCCTTTTTATTTAAAAAATGTAATGTCCTTGTTATTCGTTGTCCCATTTTGTTTCCCTGCTGACCCTGTCCCCTACTGCTAGGACCTGGATAAGACCCAGGAGGATGTTTTGAAACATCAGGCTAGTATTAGTGAATTAAAGCGC
This sequence comes from Lepisosteus platostomus, assembly GCF_059453375.1. Classification (NCBI taxonomy): domain Eukaryota; kingdom Metazoa; phylum Chordata; class Actinopteri; order Semionotiformes; family Lepisosteidae; genus Lepisosteus; species Lepisosteus platostomus. Next base: position 77,703,984 of record NC_142613.1, on the reverse strand, counting down.
TCTTTTATGGAATCCTCACCTGAGCCACGCCCAAATCAGTGGGAAAAGCGACTTACTGCAACCTTGCCTCTGCAGACACAAGGGGTATGTGTCCAATCCGCCTGCGTGCTGGGGGCATTCCAGTTTTCTCACGGCATGAAGGAAAAGGGGTTTTCCTCTCAGGTGGCAGATGGGATCCTCCTCTCTCCATCACACTAATATAATTAACGTGTAACGTTTCACTCACCACACTTACACATACTGTAGATCAGTTGGACTCTGCAGCAGTGCAGTCACGAACTTGCTCTGGAACAGCTTGAAAAGATTGCCGGTCGTTGTACTTTACCCCAGGTGTCATAGCAGTGCTGCTTTCAGCCAGCAGCTCATCATCCAGCACTGCTAGTTGTCATGAAGGGCTGGATGAGGTATTGTCTCTGACCAGCAAAGAGCTGCACTGTTGTAGAGTGACTTTATAAATACATCTTTAGATAAAATATGAAGACGGGATGACCTTCCTCGTATCCTTGATGGTAAGAACACAGAGCTTAATAACCTTAAAATGGTCATATTCCCCTCATTTCTACTTAATTATATTTAACTCTTTAGCATAATTGTCTGAGATGCTACACATTCAAATCTACTGTAGTACAGAGATTTGTTGGACTCTTAAGTTGCTTTTTGTATAATTTCATTCTATCTACTTTTCTTTGATTTAGATGTTCTCTTTGTGCAAGACTTAGGATTTCTGTTTCTGTTTTGCTGCAATTGGGTGTGTATATATATATGCAGTTTACATACTTGTGTGTATATACAGTAAATGGAGATAGCACTTTGTTTACTTACCTGATGAGTGTGGGAAGCTGAATTTCCAGATTTGTAAGAAGAGAAATCATTGAACTAGGGTACCTTGGATCTTCTGGATTATTTCTGAAGGTGTTTCCAGTCATCTGTATCTGTGTGCTTGACATGCATTTTGATTACCTGGGTTTTTATATAGTTTAATTCCTGTGTTCTGGTATCATCATTTGACTTCTGTATTTCACACCCATGAAAAGTCAGGAATAATGATTAAGCTAAAATTTGGAAGATGGCAAGTGTCTTAGCATTTTGGTTTACTGTACATGTTTCTGTCCCGCTGCCTCAAGTCCATGTTCTTCATTTCTAAGCCTTTCTGAAATGTTATACTTCAGTGGTTTTTAAGCCCATGTCCACGACCTTGTTTTATGCTTAATATTTTAATGTTATCTGTCACTCTCAAATCATTATAAAATAATTGTGTTTGGTTTTTCTTTGCTGTGATAGTCATCTTTGATTTTATTTGGTCATGGTATAAAGCTGCATAAAAATGTGATTAGCTTAGTGGCATTAATGTCTATATACAGTACGTTTTGCTTAATAAAATTACTTGCATTTAGTATGACAAAAGAGATCTCATCCCTTGAACTATTCCCGTAATTTTAAGATCCTACGCTTGAAATTGCAGATGTACTGTATAAAAATTGTTTTTTTGCTGTATTATGGTTTTCGCATGTAGTGTGGTTCTTCATGGAAATAACTCGTGTTTTCTTTTCGTAGGTGTCGTCTTGTCCCTGCCTTGCCTTAACTCTTGATTCTTTACTTCTCATTTTCTAACCTGTGTAGAGTTTAGAAGAGGAGATAACAACCATTTTATTAAGTAAAGAAAGCTTTTCTGCTGGTTTCACTGGTTTCTTCTCTTCTGCCACCAAGCGAACAACAGAGGGTGCTATTGTCATAGCTCCACCTGAGTCTCTTTCTCTCTGTCTGGCCACACAGCCTGCTGAGGTGCTTCCTTGTAAAACAGTTTGGTGTTTAAGTCAAACACTAACAGGCCTCATCTTCTGCTGTGCTGCCCCATAGCTCCATCTTGGATTACTGTTCTAAATTTATGCTCAGTCCATCATCATTAAATTAAGAATTGTAATACACTTGATAATTAATAATGAAATCCCTACACATATCGCTTTTCTGGACGCTCCACTCAAAGTTCTTTACAAGTTTTGGGTACTCCCCTCCACCACCAACGTGTAGCCCCACCTGGATGGTGCGACAGCAGCCAAGGGCACCAGTAGTGCACCAGTATTTACAGTAGGCGACTGGAGGTATCTAAAGGAAAAGGGGGCTGAACTGTGAATTGATCTGTGGTTAGCGCCGCTGCCTCACAGCTCTTGAGTGCTCGGTTTAATTTTGGCTTTGGACTCCTCCTGCAGGCAGTTTTCATGTTATCTGGGCCGTTTCTTTGTGCCCCTTAAAACATGCTGGCTAGGTTAATTGGGGTCTCTAAATTCCGCAGCTTTACGGTAAAGGATGGATAGGTGGATGCTAAGGAAAAGTACCTCTTCTCGTTACGTTCATATACAGATAACTCGCCATTTTACTATTAATCAATATGTAATCAGTGGTATATTTACCTTGAGGGCTCTCACTTTAAGAAAAATACATGATGCTTGTTCTACCAGACATGTTTAAATTTCACCAGTATTTCAGAGGATCTTAGTGTCTTTTCGCTCCTGTTGTGGGGAAGCATTGTGTAGTGGTTAGTGCCTGTATTCCCCCTTGTATGGCCTTGGGCTCGGGTCTCTTGACCGCTCTAGTTTGCTCAACTGGAAAAGAAGTGCAGTGGGTACCTCTCAATGGACAGTATCCAGGGGAGAGTCATGTTCTCTTAACACTGCAGAAAGACCAGAATCAGCTTCACTCTGATCACATACTAGACCCGAGTATACCCTATGCGTATACCTATTTACCTTTTGTAAAACCTTTGTAGCTAATCAAACTGTCTTACTGTAACAGACGGGTAGACTTTAAAGGGTTTTGCAAACAGTGCTGAATATGTTATTTAATGGTTGACAATGTTTTTTGTAAAGCTAATTAGTATTACTCTTTCTCAGAAATTAATTCTCTGCTGCTTTTCATTGATTAAAGGACTGACCATAAATTTAGGTTTAACATTTGTAATCAGTAAATCATTCTTTCATTATAACTGCTTGTGCTAATAACAGTTTTGGCTTCATTAGGCTTTTATTGTGCAGTTCATTGCATTGTTTGTAATATAAAATACTATAGGACTGTAAAGGGTTCTTTATATACTTTTGTGACAGTGCACGTAAAAGTGTGCATTTTTAAAAAGTTCATAGTCATTTGCTGTAGGGCAAGAGAAAAAATATTTCTCATTTATTTCCATACGTATCCAGAGTATTATTCTGTGGGACCTGTACAGTGCTATAGTTGTGTCTCCTGATGATAGTAAAGTCTGAGTGACTGGTTCCTTTGGTTACTCTTATGTTCCACAGAAAACCCCAACAAGAGCAGATGGAACTCAGCCAGGCAGCAAAGACGTTACCGAGGTGGACTTGAGTTATAAGATCCATTTAGTATCGCACCATTTTCTACTACACATTTCGAGTTCATTTATTTCAGCATTCACGATTTCCTTTTTCCTTCTGTTTTACACCTTTCACAAAACACCACGTGTGATCCATTCACCATCTGTTTGTCTTTTTTTTTATTTTCCCTTCTGTTTTTTTTGTTTTGCTTTCATCACGTATGTTTGCGTTTTCCATCCGTTTCTGTTTTGTTTCCCTGTGTAGAGCTCAGATGACAAACAGAAACCAGAGACGGGCGAGCAGGCAGAGGTTGAGATAGAAGAGACGGTAGTCATTGAAGAGATCAGGAGAACCCCCAAAGTTAAAACGGGAGCTCAGGCCGCCGTTAGCCCAGAGATTGGCGACTCTTCAGTGAAGCAGGAGAAGGAGGAGAGGAGGGCTAGCACATCCTCGGGCAGCCACAGCGAAAGCGAGGACGAAGCGGAGTACCATCCTGAAGTGACTGGCGTGTCCCCGGACCAGATCAAAGCAGGACCAGAGGAGAAGGGCTCCCAGCAGGAGAGCGTGCATGCGGCAGAGACGCCAGCAGGCGAAGTCGCAGTGCCCCTCTCTTCTTCAGACGCTGCGGTGGAGGAAGATGTCGAAGAGCCGAAAGAGCAGGAACATGAAGAGAAGGATGGCCGAACGGAGACAGAGGAGCTGCCCGAAGCAGCGACGGTGGAGGAGCCCAGAGTAAACGGAGACATGTTTCACGGTGAAACTGAGCACATTCCGCAGGTTATCTGTTGCTCGGAGGTAAATTCCGGCTCGCCGAGGTTTTCTTGACCCGGACTCATTTTGGTGCCACCTGCCGCTTTCTCATGCTGTCTTCCCATTCCTGCTGTTGCTGAAAACCTAAGAGCCAATGAGTGGGGATTGAAGCCCTGTTCTTTTTCACAGTGGGTTGCTTGACAAAAAAACGCCGTTACCTCCCCATGCAGAAACACGCTGGTCATGCAGCACAAGCTCTGCCTGCTTCGGTCTTGGTTTCTGGCTGCCTCTCTTAAACTGAAGCAGCCCTTGTCAGTTGAAATATTTCATTCTTTCATTAAATTTTAGTTGCATTTTACAACTTGATTATTCACTTATTATTTATGATTTATTTCCAAGTCCCAGTCTTGGTCCATGTGAATGTGTTTTGTGTTGTTTAGTGGAAGCGTGATATGTGTTCTTGTCTGTCGAATGTGGTTTGCTACGAGAAGTCTATGCATGTGTAGCTCACTGTGTGAAAGCCGATGTAATTGTTTCCCCTGTCTAAAATGCTCCTTTTAAGTTTTTAACCCTCATAATTCTGTTGAACACAAGAAAAAATCTTGACCTTCCGATAACTCATTTGGTAGAGAAACAACATCTAGTAATTATTGTACTGATCATTTATGTTGGCTTTTTTGAAAAGTATTTATTGTGACTGATCCTGTAGCTTTAAAAATATGTTGAATCCTTTGGAATTTGGAAGTTTTTTTAACACTTAATAGTTTTTTTGTAAATTTTTCTTGTAAACTCTGTATCTGCTGTCTCCTACTGGTTAAACCATCTGTTTACTTACTGATAGTGTTAACCGAATGTCCCTTTTCACTGCCCAATCTTTTACTTTTGTGGGTTGTACTGAGATCATTTGTCACTTGTGAGAACTGAGCTTTTTAGCCTTTGTAGGGATGGCACTGTGCTTGTATTCATGGCATGCGTGTGGATTAGCTGGCCAACAAAGACTGTAGTGTTTGTTTTGTTCATTGCCTTGATCTCCATTTGCAGCCTCCTGTGGTAAAGACTGAGATGGTGACCATCTCTGATGCCTTCGCTGCCCAGAAAATGGAAATATCAACAAAAGAAGTTCCTATAGTGCACACTGAGACTAAAACGATCACATATGAAGCTTCTCAGGTATAAATACATAAAAACGATATCATGACAAGTTAGTCATCTACATCAAAGGGCAATGTTTCCAAAAATGTCCAGACAGTTCAAAGTACTGTATATGGAAAGAGAGAGACTCTTTTGAGAGACTTCCTGAGAGATAATAATGAAACAATTCTCTGCCATATTTTTTTATTGGATTTCACCCAGTATCTTTACATACTTGTAAGCTATTGTGCACCTCCACAAGCATAGATTTGAATTATTGGAAAATAAGTACTTAGCTTTCCTTGCACACGTTAATACTATAATTTTCAGTTAAATAAAAGGATCAATGCAAGTTCAGTTTGTGAGAATAGAATATACAGTATGGAGTACATAATTACCAAACTTTCAAACTGACGTACAGTACAGCCTCGGTAATTGGTAAATGGGAGTTTGTTTAATTAGGGGTCCTTTAGCCTCACCATAAATATGCTTCAGTGAAAGATGTGCATTGACCAGCTTTATTGTTACTGTATAAGAAAGCACAACTTTCCTTATGTAAACAGTTACGTCTCTTTAATTCACCTGTTTTGACTGCGGTAATCTTTACTTGCAAAGGATTGTCCGGCACCTATGTCATATTTTGTACTTTTTGTCCCCGAGAGTTCTTTCGTCTTTGGGCGTTCTTTGAATGTCCTAGTTCAGCAACGGCCTTGAGTGAAAGCATGAGAACTTGTAGTGCCTTTTGTCTTGAAGCTGGATGGCGGTGGAGAAGGTGAACCTGGCATTCTCATGACTGCACAGACCATCACCTCTGAATCCCTCTGCACCACCACCACTACACACATTACCAAGGTAATGGTTCGGGAAGGGCAGGTAGGTGACGCACCACCTAGTATCATTGTGTTTGAGAAGTCAAGGGGCAGAGACGACCACGATTTCAAGAAGTTATTTGTTTTACATTTGTTTTTTAGTTTTGCCAGTCTTCATTTTTGCTGTTCTTCCTTATTTCTTTTAAAAACGTTTTACCCATGGTTCCTCTTCTGTGTCTAGTATTATCTCGGGTTATTTCAAGCGGAATGTGGAGGTTATTTTCATTGGATGTAGATTCTGTAATTGTCAAATATCAGTGTTGAGATTTGGCCTGCAGACACCATCTTTGGTATTGCAAGTAATCCCTTGGCAAACAAGATCTAACATCTTGAAATGGTCTAACCAAGGAAAGCAGTACATGATCAAATGAACAAATCTGTAGCATGTACAGTAGGTTCACTTCTTTTTCAACTAATAAACGTAGATCCTGTAATGTGTCAAAAATGTACATTGTACACAGTATATACACATTTAGAACTTAAAACCTTAAAAAGAGTTTTATAACAAATATTTAATTTCAGCTGCGCTTTTATTTTTCACACAAAATCTCATGAACTGACTCGATGTCTTGCATAGATGCAATACTAGTGACATTGTCAAAAACAATTACTGTCTCCAAAGAGATTGTTAATTACGTTGAGCAACAAGTGCGGAGTGAATACTGTAATCTAAAGTCGGTGACCCCTAACTTCATTGTCACTAGTCGAGAACATAAAGAAGAGAGTTTGCAAATGGGAGAGGGCCAGTGATCCATCTAGCTATAGGTGTGGACAGGAAGCACACGGTGATGCTGTCGCTGTCAGCATGAGCATTAGCAACAGAGTGGACGGCAGATTGTAGATGGGCCATTAGCAAGCCTGTCATGTCTATGACAGCTAATCGAGTCTGGGAGAGTGTTGTCATCATTAAATGTGCACTGAGGGCCATGTCACCAAGCAAATGTTACAGTGACATGCCACTTGAGAATGTTGTCTCTTTAAAGAAAAGGCAGTAGCTTGTCCTCTGATTTTGTCACATTAATAATTGATATTTTCTTTAGTGTAATATCCCCAAAAAAGAGATTAAAGGTTCCATTCTCTTCAGTCTTTTTAAATTGGAAGCTATAATGAATCAAGTGTTTCATAGACATTAATTCTCTAAAATTAAATTTCATTTTTTCAATTTTGGCTTTGTGGTTGATTTTTTTATAGTTCTTTTTATGGTTCTGTATTGGTAATTAGTAGTTTCTGCATATGATGTAAAGAAACTAAAGAACTGTGTAAAAAGAGTTGCTTTTTTTCTTATGATTTTCCATCTAATTAATGTCTGAAGAATTGTAAATTCCATTGTTACTTATCCATATGCTCCTACCGCAAGTGCAGTATTTATTAGATTAACTTTTTCCCCCTCAGACAGTAAAAGGTGGACTTTCTGAGACCAGGATTGAAAAGCGCATTGTCATCACAGGAGATGCAGACATTGACCACGATGAGGTGCGTACTGGCTCTGTTCTGTGAAGTTGTGCCCTGATGTCATGGCTAGGAGTATGATTGTTACTGCTATTGCTGCTGCCATGGAAACTGTACATTTGCGCATTGGCTTTGAAATCTAAGCAGTCATCTAAATCTTAAACTTAAAAAGTAAGCAGCACAGGTGTTTTAAATTACTGTGCATTGTTGCCATAATAAATGTAACTTTTTGGATAGGGCTGGTATATAGAAATCACTAGCGAACATGCATGAAAGGCAAAACAATTTGCCAAATCAAACTCTGTTTGAGACTGAAGCTGCAGCCAAACAGCGTTACAATTCCACTGTAACTGTTGTCCGCTGAGTGAATCTGTCAGTTGAAAAGTATTTGTCCTGTGGCTTACTCATTAGATTTGCTGCTTTCAGCTATGACTGTACTGACTGTACTGTTAACCTCTGCTGTTCCATACTTTTCATGCATAGAGAATGTCTTGGATTTCTAAATGATAATGTGTGATATTTACATATTTTTGCTGTAAGAAAATGTTATCCCTATTCATATGTTTCTTGGAATCTCACACTGCAGTGCAGAAGTCTTAGATATCCTGGAATAGTCAACAAGTTTGTTATGAGCATAAGTAGTTTGCTCCATTAGTGCTTTCTACTATTACAAGAACTTAAGCTGGGCAAGAAGAAACCAAACATGTGGTTCAGCAAACTTTAATGTAATTTATATAATTTTATATAAATATAAATTAAACTAAAAAGGTAAACTACATGTGCAATATGAAGAGACGTAGTGCCTAATACATCACATTTACCAGCCAAATATAATTGACTTATTGTCAGATGTTCCTCCAGTTTCTGTGTGTAAATGTGTATCAAGGTAAAATGCTACTTTTCCTGTTATAAAATAAAGAACTAACAGGATAAACTTCTAGTTTGAAACAAAATGGCTAAATGTTCAGTAGGAGATTGCAATAGAATTGTTTTTGAATGAAGAAGGAAAAAGCTTGCTTAAAAAGAGTATAATGCAAAACAAATTTCACAGCAGTGTATAACACTGCAATTCATTAAAATCCCACTAATTATCACCTGTACCATTGGAAAAAACAGTGCTACTTAGTATTCTTGTACTTTGTAAATCCATATGGTACAGGAAATGTAAAAGGTTGTCCATATTATTGATCTCTCTTTCTTTGCATATTATGTAGGAAAGGCTTAGTGGCATGATTCCAATAAATTGTTATTGAAATGGTTTTGCAAATGTCATGTGCATTAGTAGAAATTTTCAGCAACTGGAAAATGTGTACTCACAAGGGATAAACAATCTATGTTCAGAGTAAAGAAAATATTAATTAAATATTTAGTTTAATCCTCCCACTAATTTATCATTGATATGGAATTTACCTCCTTCTGCTTTTCAAAAGTGGTTTTCAGAACTTAATATCTGAGAAATTAATTTACAAACAACTTTATGATGCCATTTGGAGTTATTAATGTTTGAGCAGACAGTACATCCTTCCCACAGAAACGAGCAGACAAGGCTTATAAACGAGATGAGCTCAGTCAAGTTAATTACAGAGCGGCAGAGGTTCTCAGCTATAGGGAGTGTCGTGGATTTCTAAATGAGTCAAAAACAGTAAATATTTATAACATCACAAAAATAAAAACACAGATACAGGTTTTCCAATTCTTCTATTTGTAGACCCTTAGATTGGTTTTGGCTTTGATTGCACTTCAGCAGGAGAAAAACAAAAACAGGGCTGTTTGAAAGTACAATCGATCTGTTGGTGACTTGAATGAGATGTACTTTACATTGGGAAGGCAGCTCAGATGAACAATGAGACTGTATTCACTGGTGATAGTGAGGGTGATTTTTGCAAATCTGTATTTTAAGTGTGGTCTCTGTTTTACCACTTCAGGGAAAAAGGAAAGAAAATGTAACCTTCAAAAGGCGTGTTTTAATGTCCCCCTGTTTAAAGAAAAGATGTTTATACAGAAGGGTCTTAACATTCGCAAGGGTTCAATGCAAATAATCATTACAAATAGCCCAATTAGCATATGATCATGTCCACCCCTATACTGTTGCATAATATACTACAGTATATGGTACAGTATGTGTGGTTATGAGACATACAGTAGGTAATCCTACCTTATGATAATTAAAGTACTATTGCATTGGGTTTAGGTTAATTAAAATAACATTTACTAACTAAAACAATAGTAATCCATTTAAATAAGCAAGATGAATATCTCCTGTGGGTTTAGCCTATCTTTCTCTGCCTCTGTACTCTGCTGTACTGAAACATGCAATACAACTGTCAGAGAGCCTTTAAAGTCTTCTCCAGCTTGTCATTTCCCACACTGCTGAGACAGAACCCGGAGCGTTCATTACGATACAAAAACAAGGCCACACTGAGATGGAGGTGTTGGGTACTTGGGCAGAGGGCAGGGAGAGACTCACTTACCAGCTAGATTTATTTCACGATCTTAGTCTGTTTTGCCACTAATTTCAACGTTGCAGTTAACAAATTTCAGCTCGGTTTCATCCTGCTCTGCTCTTCTTCCATACAAGACCCTGTTGACCAGACAGAATCGCAAGCAAATAAGTGAATTTGCTTAAATCACCAGGGCAAGCTTGATTAATTTGCTTTTCATTTTGTTTTGCCACTTTCTTTTACTTTGTCTTCACCCTGTGTTTGCATGTGGAATTCTGGGTAGGCCTTGGCCCAGGCAATTAAGGAAGCCAAAGAGCAGCACCCTGACATGTCAGTGACCCGGGTGGTGGTGCACAAAGAGACCGAGCTCACAGAGGAGGGGGAGGACTGAATGCCAGGTAAGGGACCGCAACATTCAGAGAGGCCTCGTCACCTCTTCTTCTGCTTCTCTGCCATTATCTTCCGGCCTGACGTTTTTGAGAACCACCATCAAATGCTACACGCAGCCTGGAGTGCTTTTTCTTACTATGTTTTACAGCCTTAGGTTATCTTTTGAATTCCTTTCTATCGCAGTTTTTGTTGGTTGTACCTTTGCTACAGTACCTCCGATATCCAAGATCACTAATTTTTGTGAGATCTGAATCAGTTTTGATTGTGCATCTTGACACATCACACACTTTCAGAGTGGTTCACTTGAGGTATGTGTAATATTTCCATCTCAGTTTACACTAGCACAAAATTACATCCCAGTTTGGCAAGAACAACAATAACAGTTCCTTGTATTTATGTAGTGTTTTTTAAGCCCAAAGGATTGCCTCCCAGAAATTTAAGTCTTGCTTAAAGACGATGTTCTCATTGAAGAGTTTCAACAGTGGATGAACAAAGTTTCTTTATAAATGAATTTCTGCTTGTGAGGTACATGAATTTGCCTTGAGCACTCAAATTTGTGTGTTTCTGGCTTTTTTTTAACTATGGGTAATTTTTCATCAGGTCTTAATTGTCTGCATGGCATTTGTTTAAATATTATATTTGCATATAATGTTACATTTCATTACATTTTAGCTTACACTGGTATATTTGGCATTTTAGCATCTGCCTTGTTGTATTAGGAGTTGGCTCAATATCAGTAAAATGCATTTAATTAGAATTTATTAGTAGTATAGTGCACAGCATAGGGTACAAATCATTATACACTTAAGTTTTAAGCAGTTACATTTAGAAAAATGTTCAAATAACTCCATTCTTTTTACGACAAATTCATACTAATATTATAAGTAAACTTGATACTGAATCCATGTAATTTAAATTTGATGTCAGGGTACTGAAGTGTTTTTCATATTTTTATTTATTTTCCTTATTAAAAAGCAATTATAAGGTCTAATAAGGTTAATTTATTGTTCACTTATGAACAATATTTTGAAAATAAGTCTGTACTGTTTGCATCAGTGTAGTACAGATAGAGGACAAAAGATGGAAACACCAGTGTTAAGTCCGTTCATAAGGATCTAGACCAGCAGGTGTGGCCTGTAGATCTTCCACAAGAAAGGCGGTTCAGCTCATGGCCTGTTGATGGAGGCTGTCTTGGGGCGTTGTTCTGGAACATCACATTCATGCTCCAGTGGGTTCTAGTGACTGACTTGGCCATGACATATGGAGGACATCAGAGTCATGATCATCAGACCCTTGTGTGACCACACATACTCTGTAGATAGGGGGGTTGTCATCCTCAAAGACGCCCCTCCCAGCAAGAAATAAATGGTGCAACATGGGGTGAGGATGATCACTCATTACCATTAAAATAGTAGCTAGAATGAGAATGAGTGTACTCGTACCATGCCAGACAAATGTGCCCCTCCCAGAACATTACTGAACCACCAGAACCCTTCACTGATGGAACCAAGCACTTAGGTTAGTGCTACAGTATGTGTGCACTTCTCTGTAAAGAACTTGGTGAAGGATGCCAGCAAGCATATCACCTGCAACTCACTACTGACAACCCACTGAAGCTCAGCAGGTGTGAGCCTGGTCAGTACCTGGATGAAAAATCTAAGGTTGCTGCTAGAAGAGGTGTTAGTGGGACCAGTAGGGGGCGCTCACCCTGCAGACTTTGTGGGTCCTAATGCTTCAGCATAGCGACAGGGACACTATAATGTAAAATAGGCACTGTCCTTTGGATGAGACATAAAACTGAGGTCCTGACTCTCTGTGGTCATTACAAATCCCGGGGTGTTTCTCTCAAAGAGAACGGGTGTTACCCTGGCATCCTTTCCTCCAAAAAATCAGCCTCCAAAATAAGTTCCGTTTACATGGCCTGAAAGAAGTGGAACTTCTTCAGGTGTTCTTCAGATGGCACACCCCATCCGTGTCGAGGTGCGATGAGTGGTGCGTTCTTTTATGGATTTTTCTGCACCAGTGTTGTACTAAACTGTCAGTTGACTAACTGTCGACTGTCTGTTGATGTGCACATTTTGTATCCGCCTCCTTTCACTTCTTTCATCAAAGACAAAGCCATTTTTGACCACCGGCCTGCCATTGGCTGGGTGTCTATTGGGTGGTGGACCATTCCAGATACACACTAGACACTGTTGAGCTTGGAAAACCCAGTTCTTGACACACTCAAACCAGTGTGCCTGGCACCTACTATCACATACTTTTCAAAGGCACTTAAATATTTTTTCTTCTCCCTCACATACACAATCCATGTCTTAAGTTGTCTCAAATCCTTCTTTAACTTGTCTCCTCCCCTCCCTCTACACTGATTGCAGTGGATTTAACAGGTGAAATAAATTAGGGGTCATAGCTTTCACCTGGATTCACCTCGTCAGTCGATTTCAAGAGCGGGCATCCCTAATCTTTTGTACACTCAATGTATATGATTGCTGAACTGTGTATATATATATAATCTCATAATTTATGATAATTATCTTTGGAGGTGATTAAAACTATAATCTATATAAAATATATACAAAAAAAGTTGGGACCATGAAAACTATGGTAGCCCTGCCACCATAGTATTTTTTCACGTGCAAATAGAGCCTTTATTTTCAGCTTGGACTGCTTTTGTACTGCAAAACTGAAGTTTAAATGCACTAATACCACCTCAGGAAAGGTCAAATCTCATTCTGGAAAAAGATTAGTACAATGTAGAGTTCCTTTTGTTGTAAAAGTCACACAACAATAGTCTATTTGTAGAAGGTGGCTAGGACTAAAGAAGTAAATATTTTATTTATCAAGTCATTGTCTCGTGTGTGGTATAATCCTTGTTAAATTTGTGTTTAATCATCATTTTAAAATTTATGAGCAGATGGGGGGAAAAAATGTACCTCCACCTTCCAGTGGGTAATGCCTTAAAAAGCTGTGAAGGAAACCAGGCCAGACTCGGGAGCTGTTCTAATGAGATTGTTTCTGAAGGATAAATACATATTGTAGCGATCTGCTCTTCCCAACATTGGAGCCTTTGTTCCAATACATATTTATTTTCAGCACACAAGGATGAGTATATTGCTAAAACCATATATGCATTTTCATTTTTTGATAACGAAATCCATGCAGTTGTTGAGTTCAGTTTCCCCCCTTGAACTCTATCAGCTTTTGCTTTTATGAAGTCTACCATTTCTACCTGCTTGGGAGTTTTCTATTTCTGCTTTTTCATATCCATTTATTTTTTTTACGTTCAGAAAAATTGAAAGGCTTCTGGACCAGCAATTAATTTTGTAGTTTTACAGAAGAGGTTGGGAGCATAGGAAGAAAGATGTGATCTGTTACCAAGTGAACAGTTACCCCCTTTGGCATAAACAGCGACATGTGGAGCATCAACAGTTTGACACCAGGGGAAAATGTGTGCTGCATGCTCCGTCAAAGCCAGTATGACTAACACTGCTGATTAATGCTGAACTAACTCTTGTTTGCTTATTATTAATTATAGAAAGTTTTAATTAAGAATAAACAAGCCCTACGGTAGTATCTTTACCGAATACAGAAGAGCAGATAAAAGGATCTCAAAGAAATGTGTAGTATTTTGCTTCTATTTGCTGTTTTATGATTTTATTATTTTGTGTTATTCTTACTATATTTTAGAACTGAGAAGAGGACACTTGGATTTTTAAGTAAATCCAGAAATCCACCGAATGAAGCATCTGTTCAGCTACGCAAGAAGAACAGCTGAGGATGATACCATTATTTTTATTGTTTTTTAAGAAAACCACTTAACATTTTTAGATCATTTTCGTTGTATTTTCTGTGCTTTTGCAAATTTGTCTACCATTATTAAAAAACAAAAAGAATTTATACGTGATCAGTTTTATTGTAAGACACATTCACTTTGGATACTTTTCTAGTTTGTACAGAATAGTATTGGATTAACAAACATCATAAGAAGTCTGATGGGTGAACAAATATACATCTTAAGACACAGTATAACTAAGTGAGCAGCCTAGATTTGGAACTGGTCAGTGTACCTTGTAATCTATAAAAATGTGCAGCAAAGTTTCCTCGGATATATATAAAGGAACCAGGTAAGACGAAGCACTGTGTCATTAAGGACATTGCACTACAGTGCCAACACATTCTCAGATGCAGTCAACTTAAACATTCCATGTTGGGGAGGTATTGTGTATTAACTTCTCCCTGATAAAAACCTTAAATTTTAGGCAGCTTAATTCTTTGCTTTCCATAACTTTCTGGCATAATTAATCTGATTTATATTTTTAGAATACTTTTGCTATCTTTAACACTTTGTCTTGATGTCTAAACCAATTTAGATGTTCCTCTGGCTAATTTGCTTTTTAATTTGTGTAATTGTTTTCAGAACTTTGTTCTGAAGAAACATTTGATCTTTTCCTGTAGATAAAAAATAACTTTTCTTAGCAATATGATGACATGAATTTCAGAAACCCATTGTTGATGTCAGTTTGCTTTTTTTTGACCCTGTGTATAGCAAAAATACACTTAGGTTTTTAGCAGCTTTAAAGATGTGTTTTGTTTTTCCTCTGTAATGCTGTTAAAATAAAAGCTTGTTTATATCCAAGTGTGTTTTTTTATTTGCTTACTTTTCTTAGACTTGGAAGAACTTTATTTTTCCACAAGGCACTTCATTTGTGTTCCTGGGTACATGAACATCCTTCACACATGCATACAAACATATACAAAAAAATGAAGTCATATTAACACAGCTTCTACTGTTAAGAAAAATGCGATCTAAAATGCCATTTATGCAAGTCAATTGAAAGTGACATTCACTGTCATCAGGATCCGGAGTCAGGAAAGGGGAGGACGTAGCTGTGATTCAGAGAAGCAGGGAGCTTCTCGGAGTTCTGGCCCGGATGAGGAACAGGGAACAGGGACTGAAGCAGGAGCCTGGAGAGATGCTGAAGCAGTGGAGTTGGTTCGTATCGTGTCGTGCAGGAGAGCTTGCAAGAAAAGTCCTGCACAGCTCCCCTCATCGCCTTTGCTCAAGTGCATTAGCCTCTTGGGCCTCCTGAGCGTGGTGGGCCGCGATCTGCAGTACTTCACCAAGCCCTGCCAGACTGTGACGCTCGCTGGAAGAGGCCGCTGGTTCTTGCTGACAGGCTGGTAGTCCCCAGGGCTGGAGCTCAGTGACTTCCGGAGGGAAGTGGCGGGGCTCGGAGATGGCCGAGGCAGGATGGAGAAGGGGAAGCTGTGGTGGTGAACTGGTCTGGTCTGATTGGCGTACGCGGTCGTCGGGCCAGGATGCGCTGTCATGTGGGGAGCTGGTGGAGAACTTGGAGCTGCTGGTCTGATGCTGAGCAAGAGACTGGAACTGTCAGTCGCACTGTCGTTATCTAGGAAGCAGCTCAATGACAGAGCACTGGACCAGTGGCATAACCCGGTTTAAAGTGTGAGGTTAACTGGTTGAAGAGGGTTGGGAAATCTGGCCTAAGTGAGTCTCAGTACCCCCGAGAGGAATGTGACTTCTTGTGGAAATGCCCACAGTTCCTGAGGAAACCAAGAACTGCAAGCTCCCACTCATCACTTCCATGATATTAACTACTGTATGTTGTTCACTCCTTTGCTGTTGCACGGCAACAAGAATGGCTTCTCTGATGGAAGCAGGTGGCAGCAATTCAAGGCAACATCATCAACCAGCTTGACTACTGGTTGCTAGGTGTTCAGTGATCAGTGAGTTTATAATGCAATTTGTTAGTTGTGTACAGTCTGTACTGTATGACTAAAACACAAGCAGTGGTTCAGCATGAGAACCAATTACTTGTTTTACAGTGTCATACACTGTATTCATTTCAGCATAGTTCTGTTTATGCTGATAAAGAGTCAAACCTGTTTATTTCATTCACTAATGTGTTTCAGGCATTCAGATTGAAGCTTTAGTCTGCTTTTCAATATATGCATTATTTCTGTCCATACACTCTGATCAGTATACATATACCATTTGCATGTGTAGCTCTTTTAAGTGGGAGATGCATATAGATTGATTTTTTCTATGGGAACGTTTGATTATGTCTTAGCAATGTCTTTTTTTATTTAAACTATAAGATGTTGGTGTTTTGGGGTGGTGTGGTAGCACAGTGGTTAGCTTTGCTTCCTTGCAAGGCTGGGGTCAATTCCTGAGGGTGCTGTCTGTGTGGAGTTCTGTGTATGTTCTTCCCATGTTCCCATGGGTGTCCTCCAGGTTCTCTGGATTCCTCCCACAGTATAAAAACGTACAGGTAGGCTAATTGACTTCCATAAAAATTGATTGTGGTATGAGTGTGTGCCTTTGATGGATTGGCATCCCACCCAGGGTGTGTCCTGCCTTGCACCTATTGCTTGTCAGGATAGGCACCAGCTCCCCTGTGACCCTAAACTGGATGAGCTGTTATAATTTGGATGGATTTGACTTTAATAATTTGTGTGGTGTGGTTTAATTTAATGTGTGAAATATGTGTCTTTAGTTAGAATTAAACGATTTTTGCATAAAGATAGTAGTGGTTCTGTTCTTTTTAGCATGTCCCATATACAATATAATACATTATTTTACAACCACAAACATTTTTTTTGGATGATATATCTTTTGCAGCAGGGATTTTATGTTTTGGTCAAAACTTCCTTTTAGGGATCTTAAATATTTGTTACCATCTTTTTTTTTTCCTGGGCATAAGTCCATTAAATTCTGGTTGAACACAATATTGCATCACAGTATATGGACATTTATGTCAGCTTACTACATCATATAAAACTGCTTGGACAAAGTTATGTTTAAGATTCCTTTAAGAACACAATACTTGATTCAGGGAATTGTTGTTCACTAGTCTCGTATATCACACACTAGCTCAGGTGATGCATAAACAGTTATATTTACTGAAGGCTTGCTGTAAACTGTTCAAGATTGTAATTTTTAGTTTCTGACGCTTTTCCTGATCTTCTGTTGTGAAATCCTACTGGATTTGTGTACTTCAGCTATTCATGAGCCAGATACAGTGATTCCATTAGAATCTGGTTCACAGTCATCAGCCATCTCTCTGCTCTTCAAGTCTCCCTAAGGATCTCTTCTGTGCGTCATCTGGACTCCCCTTCCCAGGATGAGAGAAGCCCTGCAATTCTGCCTGGCCGCATGCAAGCTTGGAGCCCGCTGCTTCTGGGGTGTAGGTCAGGTGTGTGGGTGCAGCCTGGTCCTGTGTTTCGGCCTTGATGATGCTGATCCAAAGCACAGCTCATAAGCTCTCTCCCTGGGGTCCACAACCACAGCCAGCTCATCATTCACTATTTTGCAAAAGGAGATAGTGGTGAGTACATTTTAACGTCTCCTTTGTTTATTGTCAATTGAGGTGTCCCATAATAACTTCTGAAGCCATCTGCGTTTTACCCCTGTTGAATGTCTTTCGCACCGCGGTTAGAATATAGTACAATAAAAGAGATTTTAGCCTATATACTGTACTAACACAGGCTTAGCTTAGCTAGAGCAGGATTGTTTACTGAAACCTTTTTGGGCTTGTTTGTATGAACTATTTCATTGGAGCAATCACACGCCTCCTGTTTTATACACACCAATAAATTATATTTCAATGTATTCCTTAAAAGTAGCAGGTATCAAAATGACATAAGAACAGTAGAAAATTTACAATCAAGAAGAGGCCAGTGTACAGTAGTTCATATGGGTTCTGTGGACCCACAAAAAGCACCTACTGCCACTACAGAAAAAGAAAATGAATTTCATATTGGAGGTACAGCAATTTCTCATATAAAACCATAGTTGCATTCCTGGAAACATATGCAGGGATGATCAATATTTTCTTCTCTGTCAATCCACACTTTTGTTAATGTTAATTTCAAGTACAGTATGTGTTTACATACTGTATGTGTTAACCTGCTCATATTGTATGCAAATGTTAGTATATTATTAGTGTGAATAAAGTGTGTATGAGTACATAGTTTTACTTAAAAAGGAAAACTTGTTTGACAAAAATGTCCTAACATAAATAAAATCATGCATTATTTAAAATGAAAAATAAAACTTGTAAATGACTGTTTTTACCTCATGTTCCATGGTTTAATTTTGTCACCTTAGAATTAAAATTCTACACATTATCGACCCAGTCAGATTCAAACCGCATGCTGAGATGTCATAAATTCATTAATTATCTGTACACTTTATACATTAATGACTTTTATGACTCTTATAAGTTTTCTTTGCCTTTTATTTGCAGAACCACTGGTATTGCCTTTTGCGTGTTTGTCTCTCATGGTAAAGGATAATACTGTATCGTATCCAAATGAAGGTGTATACAAACCACATAAAGTCATGACCATGTGTTTATTCATGGTAAATTAAACACTGAGAGAGAGATAAATGACCATGATGTGTTCTTCCACACAGGTAAATACACACAACTTACTCTAACTTAAGAAGGCTCTACGGCCGAAACGTTGTGTTTTCTTTCTTCTCTTTTCAGCATGGAATAAACCTATTACTTATTCCTTTACTCTAACCTAATGCTTTTTTAGTTGGTTAGAATGAAAATAATGAGAATAGAAATGTCCCTTTTTTATTTGTGAAAAGGCATTATGCAGGTGGGTGTTATGTGAGGAATAAGTGTACTTGTATAGCTATGAAATATGAAGCTATTCTTGAAATAGGATCACATGGAAGGATCAGCTCTTTCCATGAACTGCTCTTAGGGCAAAGTTCCATCTTAAGGTTGTGTTTAAAATCATAAACCCATCATAATTAACACCCACTGGGAAGAAGTCATATTTTTTTGGAGGTGTTCAACATTTCTGAATGTTACAAGATGTAAATCTGCGGGGCCTGTCTTCCACACCAAAGCACAGTTTCTCTCTTCAGTCTGTTCAGTTCAGACAAAATATTACTGCTTGGTGGGATATGTGGGCAGGTTTATTCATTTTTTAAGTTTATATTCCATATGGACATAGTTCTGGGACAACTATCCAAAGAATTTTTGTTAAATTGTTCATTTAGGCCTCTACCTAGCTAACAAATCTAAACTGAACAGCTCAAATTTGCACTCTTGCATATATCAGCTGAAAACACTCGTGAACAAATGATTGTTTTTCTGATCTCACATTCTGAGGGTAATAAAACTTGAAACAGGCAGTAACCACCTGAATGATAATAAGTAAAATGCATTTTCTCTGCGAGACTCTTTCAATTAAACCTGAATAAAAAATGCAAATGTTACTGTCATTTCCAATCACTGTGAAATTGGTGGTGCAATTTTGCACTCTTGACTATTGATAACACTTGTCAAAGCCCGATTTTGATGGGACACCCATTACATCAGTAGCTGTGAATTTTTTAAAACTGTATGCTCTGAAATATATTTTGGTTTGGATGCAAATTCAAAGGCTTTTTCCAAAACCACATGGTTGGCTAATTAGACATCCAACAGCCTACATAGCTGGAGGCTTTCATGTCTGGATAACACTGTCTGAATGTTAGGATAAAATATAAAGAATTGATATCTCTTGATGATTGAACCTGTTGCGTTTGCTGTTCCTAACAGATGCTTACTGTAGATGTTCTCTGCCATGCAATGCCTATGACACCTCACAGACTGCAATTACCCACAATATAAACAAGAATTTGAAAAACCTTTAGTACTGTCATCTCTTTTTTTAACGACATCTCATTTTTAATCCATCACCAGAGTGAATTTTAAAAATAAAAAGCCAACAGGAGATTTGAGATTTTAAAAGCCATATCACTGAGAATGTTAAAGGCATATCAAGAGGTTTTCAACATGAGTATGTAAAAGACAGTTGTTTTGCTTTGTTTGGCTTTTGTGATCTTATTGTAGTTTAGTCCTGCACCATAATGTTAGACCTTAAGTAGTGTTGATTAAAAATTTACTAACAAAGTAATCATAATCATGAACAACTTATATAAGTGAAAACTCCCAGTCATGGTATAGTTAATTTGTTCTCACTTTTGGGATATTTCTAATGTTTACCTTATATTTAATTAAAAATAAATAGGTAAACTCAGGACCTTGACTATTGATAGCACTTTTTTAAATGTTAGAATTGTTAGAATACAGTATATTACTGACATACCTTCTTTAAGCTTCCAGCTCAGATAAGATATAAACAGAATCAAAAGCAAAGCAAAAGGAAGGAAAATTCCAAATATGAGAAACCAGCCAGGGATTTCTCTTATGAATATGGAAAATATATCCATCATTGAGGAACATCTGAAGATACAAGCTCTGCAGTCCACAGTGGTATAATTTAAGCAGAAAAAAAACTCCAAGCGGCTTTGGACTTTGTGCTGTTGACAGAAACCCGTGATTTGTAAGAGGATTTATTACCATCAGGTTAATAGTTTACAGAGCTTGGTGCCATGGATGAAATGTGAAGTGTTTGTTAGTATCATATGTTCCTTAGTTAAAAATCTATTAACAATGAGTGTGTGCCAGTCTGCTAATGTTTGTTTTTTTGCAAATCATCATTGCACAATTAAGCACTCAGAACTAAAATAAGGCTTCTGAAGATCGGCAAGATCACAGATCAATGTTTTCTATCAATTTTGAAAACATTGCAATACTTTTTCAAACTCACAAAATTAATATCCTACAAACTATGCTAGGGCATTTTTATATATTGATATGAATATGAAGACATACCTGTACTGTATATACAGTATATGATGTGTAGGCTGCAAAGGAACAAGTAAATGTTTATTCCCTGCTGAAATATCACTTTTAGGTTGTGACACCTGAAGAAGGCTTCACAGCTAAAACATTGTGTCTCTTTTCTTTTCATCTTAGAATCAACCTTTACTTGTTCCATATACTGTACATGACTAAGCTTTTAAGAATTACACGTAACAAACCCTCATCTCATTAATGTAGTCTGTTAATATCCATTATCTCACAGCTGAAGAGCAATTAATAGTTTACTGGCATGAGCTGAATCCTATCGATGATTTAAGATGCATTAATTAACGGTAATAATGAATTCAATTAACAAGTGAAGTAAGACAGAGTTTGATGCTCTGGTACATGTTTTACTCTGCCCTGTGCACATAATATACATGACTACCAGTGCAGTACCCACCACTTTCAGAATCTCATAAAAATCTTGATGATTCTTTGGTTTGAAAGCTATGTAATGCCTACAAAGCAATTTGTGTTGTTAGAAAATGTGCCATTTAGATACGCTCTTGTCAGCAAGTCTTCTTAATGTGTTAATTAATAGCTATTTGCAATGTTTACAGCTGCAATATGGTCTTGTTAAGTTGTTAAGCATTCCCAATGGATGTATTCCTTAAATAGTAACAAAAGCAACACATATTTCAAGTTTCAAGTAAACAAGGGGTCAGTTTAATTTAATGTGCAGTATTAAATAATGCAATTCTATTTGTTTTCAAGTTTCAAAGTTTGTGTATTGGTTAACTGCACATAATTTAAAGATAAGAGTATTGTACGAGATTCTAGTTTCAGAAATGTAATCTCTGCTTAACAATCTTCATTTTTATAAGAACACATCTGTGAAGATGCACCATTACTGTTTTCTGACATGTTATCAAAATTATTGACAAAGTATGTTTAATTAATAAAATAAAAAAAGTTTTTTTTTCCATGTGCAACATGGTGAAATCCAGTGTTAATGCATGGTATGTAAATCTGGAACAAAATAAGACCGAGACAGAAGAGCTGATTTTTATGCACATACTGTATATGAAGAGGTTCATGTAAGGAGAAAAGTGAAAACAAAAGCTGAAAGACACAACATCAACTCTCCTATTTCAGATTCCCCAGAGCCACCAGGGCAGTCCACACAAAACAAGTACTTTCAAATCTTCAGCTTACTCCACGTGCTGCTCACAATCACACTAAGATATTGCTGTTTCAAATTGCTTTTCAAGAAAAAGACAATTAAAACTGAAATTAGGAGACATTTCTTTACCCAACACTGGGTTGCAGCAGTATGGAAGAAGCACCCAGCCTCGCGGTCGAAGCTGATACTTCAGGAGAAGCATGGGTGACTTCCTCGGACCATTGCTACCAACTACTAAACGGGCCAAAGGGCCCTTGTTTTTATCCCGTCCTCTGTTCTAAGTTCGCCTCTTCAAACTTACTGTTTCCTGGTTGGTATTTATCATATGTGGTGGATCATCCAGGTGGGGTTTCACACTGGTGGGGGTGGAGGGGATCCTCATTACCTGTGAAGTGCTCTGAGTGGGGTGTCCAGAAAAGCGCTATAGAAGTGTAAGGAATTACTATTATTATTAATAATAAGATATGTGTTTTTCCACATACATATAACTGTATTAGACTACATTAAACCTTATCTGGCAGGTGTTTGGCCAGTAATCTAGAACGTTTTGAATTTCAGCAAAACAACCAACTATACAGAAATCTGGAACATTAAGTAATGACATCATAATGAATTAGGAAGAGCGGTGGTCCTACTGCAGATCCCTCTGGTTATCCGATAATTACATCACCCAGATTGGAACATTCATCACTTATCTGTACCTTCTCTTTCCTACCCGTTAATCTGAATATGTCAGTTTTCTTGAATGCCTATTACCTGTAATTTGACATTTAATCTTGTATAAGGAATTTTATCAAAGGTTTGGTGAAAATCTTACCATTTCATATTATATGCTCGGGCTGTATAATTAGTTATAGCTGGTCCAAGGAACTGTAGTTAGTTAAGCAGCTATCCCCTAGAATCCTGTTTCCATTTAGACAATCCTTTGTTTCAGTTCTAAGTAAGATTTCCATAATATTCCTTACATTCGATATAATTTGCATCAGGTCCTAGAGTTTAATATAGGTGTTTCTAGTACCCATAACAGTTTATCCACTTTTACGTTCATTGTGTTTAATATAGAATTTGATTTTTCATCAGCCTGCGGCATGTTGTTGATTTATTCCCTGCTGAACACTTAAGTGAAATATTCATTAAATACATCAGCTATTTCTCTCTCACTGTATACGTTTCCCATTTTTATCACTGATATACATTATTTTCCCCTGCTTTTTCATTGTTTTAAAACTGAAAAAAAGGCAATTTTTTATTTTATCCTCCATATCAATATATTCATCTATACAGTGTCTCTCTTGGCCCTTCTGAAATCCAGTATCAGTAAGTCCTCCACAGCACAGATGTTTCTGTACTTTTGTGGCTTATCTGTGATCTTGCCGTGCCAACAGAATGTACAGTTTGCTTGCATTGTGATGCAGTGTTTACTAGCTTGGTCTTTTGAAGTGCTTTGATATCTTTAACTTGTTGATCTCACCATATATCAAAGCAGTCTTTAGAACTATTGTCATTATTGCTGCATTCCCCCTATTAAACATCAACTGAATGTTGATGAGCTTTGACCTTTGGATGGCTTAAATATTTTTGACTATTTGAGTTGTTTGTCTCTTGAAATCCCTTTAATGGATTACCATGGTCTTCTTTGATTATCATTGTATAAATATTGCTTCAGTGCTGAATTATACCTAGAGCTATTACTGTAGGTAACTCCTTATTAATACACTAACCAACTAATAACACTATCTCTTGTTTTTTTCTGCCAGAACTAACTAAACCTTATTATTCGATTCAATATCGAATATTCGATTCTGGCTTAACATTCGACCCACATGTGCAGCATACTGTCAAAACATCTTTTTTTCACCTTAGAAATATCGCAAGACTACGCTCTATGCTATCATTAACTGTGGCTGAAAAGCTGATCAACACATTTGTATTCTCTCAAATTGACTACTGTAATGCTCTACTCGCTGGGGTATCTAAATCTACTCTGAACAAACTGCAGTATGTCCAAAATTCAGCAGCCGGAATCCTGACCAGATCTAGTGCAAGTGTTCACATTACTCCTGTCCTGGAGTCCTTGCACTGGCTTCCGGTCAAATTCCATGTAGACTTTAAAATCCTCATGCTCACCTATAAGGCTCTGCATGGCTTGGCACCTCAGTACCTGTCTGAACTATTATCGCCCTACTCCCCACCTCTCAACCTCCGCTCTTCAAATTCTGCCCTCCTTACTGTCCCCCAAGCCCATCTACATTGTATGGGTGACAGGGCCGTCTCCTGTTATGCCCCCAAGCTCTGGAACTCTTTGCCCATGGATATCAGAGAGGATATCAGAGACTCAAAAACCTCTTATTCAGAAAAGCCTTTACTTAACTGGTTCTTCACCCCTCTGCTCTTCTTAATACCACTGTCCACGGTCTCCTCTATATATTGTAATTGTGTCTTTTCTTGAGTATTCTCCTTATTTATTGTTGTATTCTTCTTATTTATTGTTATTGTCATCCTGTAAAGCGCTTTGAGAAGCCACCTTTAAAGGCGCTATATAAAATAAAGTTTATTATTATTATTATTATAAACCTAACCCTGATTCTAATCCTAAATTCAAAGAAGCAATTCTGCAAAGCCTATAGGAGTCAATCGATATATTGCATCTTAATATTAAGCTGCAGGAACCCAGACAAAAAGAAACGTGCTGAGGTGGTGGGTGCAGCTGTTCTCTGCTGCTGCAGTGATTCAGTCACGGTGCCTCTCCCCTGACAGTGAGGGAATATGCAACAGCTCTTCTGCTACAGGAAACATCAGGTCTCAAAGAGGTGAAATCCCCTTTGTCACAAACTTAGAGCCACCCCCCCCCCCCCCCACAATTGGAAAAAAGTCAAACAGCATGTTGTTGATCTCAGATGACTCTGGTACCCAAAGCATCCACACTGACTGAACGGGAAGCACAGAAAACCTTGTAGTTCAAAGCCCACTTTCAGGAGCTGCAACCTTTTTTTTCCTTTTTCTCCCTTGTTTTTTCTCTCACGGCTTCAGTAAAACGCCTTGGAGGGACAATAAAGTATGCATTAGATTTTAACAGCTTTGTTGATATGTTCCTTTTTTACATTTTGAAGCATTTTTAATGCTCATAGTTATCTATAAAAGACCTACAAAGTAATTAGCTTTTGTCTTCTTATAAAATGTACTGTAAATCTGTGAGTGGTTTCATAACACACAAAGCTGAGCCTTTTCAAAGAGGTGCAGTGCTTCTTATCTTTATTTTTAAGGACAGATGAAAAGGGAAATACTGAAAGCTGCTTTCACTCAATTAAACTAGAAATTTGCAAACGTAAAAAATAAGCCCTAAAAAAGGCAGATATAAAACTACAAATGTATTTATGGTAGGTACAGTAGAGATTATGGATGTTCATGGTAGAGGTTTTAAGTGTAAATTTTTTCCAGGATAGTTATCCACAAATGGAGCCGACAGCATCAAACATCCAGACGTGCACGAAAAGGAAACATCAGTGAGTACAAAAAATACTTTTTTAATATAGCTATTTATTCAGTAGCTTCGTGTAAGCTCATGAAGTGCGGCATACTTTCAAATAGCACTGTTATCATTCTGCTTGTGTTTGAAACATAGAGTGAGTTCCACCTAAGCTACTTTATCCACTGGATAAAAAAACCTCAATGATAATTACAAGCCAAATCAGTTTCCTGATTAAACTATGGAAGATAAGCACTGCTCAATTGGATGTGTAAATGAGCTCCTGAGGAGACATGCCTTTCCTTATAACGTCTAATTTAATAGGCAGCTAATTATAATCGGTCTCACATGGCTGTATCTTTTAAAAAATCATACATTCAATCAGTCCAGCTGTGACTGACATTTCGGGATCATGTTGTTATTAAAGAGAAAGTTCACCAATACAATATTTATACAATGACATATTTCGAATCTTAATGTACACTTATAGATTTAAAAGTCCCTTTACTTGTCTCAGTCTGTTATTCCAAAACGGTGCATTGATACTCATCCAGCCCATTTTTACAGTATGTCATGCTCTGCAATAATTACTGAGTAGAAGGAACAAAACGTGACTGAAACAGAGGTGGTTATAGCCGACTGATTTACAGTTACCGTTCAAGTAATGAAAACAAGACGCTTTCATTCTGATTTAAGGACAACACTCCTAGAAAACAAATCACATTTGTCAGTTCTTAAAAAGGTTCATTTTAAACAAAGGTAAATAACATGCTATTTGACAACATCACAGTTCATAGAAGACCTACCAGGATGTTTCATTCACTAGAAATATTCAGGGGAAAGTAAATTTTCCCTGAAACACTGCACTGAAGCTGGTGCAGCAGTTATAAAATTTGAGAGGGCACTTTTTCAGATTTCAGAAGGCAGTTTTATAAAACAACTGTGTTGAAAAAATCTTTCCATTTAATTGACCACTATTCCTCCAAGGATCTGAAACAGGGATAGTCTTGCATGAGACTGATAAAATTTGGATCACATTATTGTTTAAGTACAGAATTGAAACTCTAGGGTTAAAGGCAAACATTCTCTTGCAAATGGCTTTACTGATCAACATCTTAACTTATATACAGTACTGACCTAGATACAAGCAAGCGGAGCTACACAGGCAGCAATCTAGCAGCCCCTGTCGCAGGAGGAGCAGTGACAGCAGCAGCCACCCAGAGCGCTGGCCTGCCGGCCCCTGTGCACTCTCTGAGCTCCCACTGCGACGTGACTCGAGTCGGCTCTCCATCTGACCTGCTGACCGGCCAGGGGGCTGGAGCGGATGATCACGCGTCCCACATTACTCAGCGTGACGCAAACGCACACGCATGCTCCTCCTGCATGTGCACAGAGCAGGGCTGGTGCTTTGCGACGTCCCTCCCTGAATTGCTGCGGTGAACGTTTATTCCATCTGCGAGCCACCATAAAATGGTGCTTCTCCCCATCGAATGCACATCATATGTGGTTCAAAAAATCAAACGAGTGGTTGGAAAAAAATTTAAAATGGATCTACTTGCAGGTTTATTGAAATAGGTGTCATTTATTAATTCATTACTGCTGTTAAATTTTGCTAACACTACCTTACTGTCTAAGGAAACTTTCCAATTAAAAAAAAAAAGACAAAATTTTAAGGTGGCCATAGCCTCTCCCTGCATCCCCAGCCTGATATGTGTGCATGGAGAAAAACATGAGTCGTCTTGTCTTCATGTGAGAATACACTAGGTCTTACACTGTAAGGGTTAAGCTCATAGCAGGAGAAATGTCAGCTTGTGTTTTAAAGTCTCTGATTTACCCGTGTGGAGCATAATAAAACATGTCCTAGGACCATTGTTTTTAAAATAGACTGGACACACATGCCTTAGTCAAACATGATATTGACCAGATAGGACTAGAGATGAATGAAGGAGATGTGTGCTTTATGAAGAAGGCCTTTGACACAAATGAAGTATAAAGCCGAGCACACTACACTACACCTACAGTAACTTGCAATGACTTAAAATTGTCCATTTTCTTCTGCTGGGTTAGGTAAAAGGAAAATCATGTCACTGAGAAATGCTTTATTAAAACTTATGATAAAGTCCTAATGAAATTCTGGAATGTTTTTTTTTATTTATGTGCTCATTACATTAATAAGTTCTTTATAACCTGTAGTGTATTAAAAAAAGCATTAACTAACTGGTATTAACTATTGGTAGAAACTAACTCTTTCTAATGATTTCTCTCATATATATATAGTAAATGCTTGATTAATGGATAATTCGGTATTACCAGGTTACTTCTGTAACTACTGGAATTGTTAAGTTTCTTTTACAGTCTCTATATGCTTTACGAAGGTCTCATCTTCATTGTTGTTTATTTCTATTGCTCCCACTATGGAGCAATTATTATCACCCCTCCTTGGTTCAGATAAAAAAAAAGTATTCACCCCCCTTGAGTTTTTTCACAATTTACTGTGTTGCAATATAGAATCATAATGGATTTAATTGGGCATTTTTTGCCATTGATTGACAGAAAACACTCTATAAAGTGTCAAAGTGGAAATAAAATTCTACAGATCCTGTTGAATTCATTTTAGATATAAGAGGGAATATACGTGATTGCATAAGTGTTCACCGGTTTAGATATGACTAACCTAAATGGACTCTGATGCAACCGAATCGAGTCCATTGTCGAATGTGTGCAATTGGGGTGCTTCACACAAGTTCAGGATAAATATACAATTAAATGTAAAAAAGTCCAAGAGGTGGGGGATGAATACTTCAGATAGCCACTGTATTCTATGTCCTTCATTAAGGAGATCTGATTAAGCTTTCTAGGTAACGGAATGCTGCGGTGTTTCAGAGTATTTTGAGTTTTTTTTGAGTCATCACTGATGACTACAGTAGGGTTTTGTTATTCTGTAGGAGTGATAACTACAGAATGCCATTGTCTGAAACACTGAAAGGTAACCCCTGTTACTGTATTGGAAGCCATTCCAAGGCTTGATGTTTACACCCAACTCTAGCACAATTAAGGCAAAGAAAAGCAAATGCCAAATTTAGGGAAGTGCAAAAAATAAAAGAACATCTTTTCGTTATTAGGAGAGCCTGGAACTTTAAGGTCTGAAAAATGACACTGGTACTGAAAAGTATTATTGTGCTGAAAAGGAAGACAGTGTGGGGTACCAAATTCACAAATTAAAAACATTTATAAGAAGTCCTTTGTCCCCACTGCAATAGAACTACTCATTGAAGGTATGTAAATGTAGGCCTCCCCTACTAACGAATTATTTACATACCACATTCTGGTGTTGTGATTTTATGTGACTCGGATGTTTTGTACTTCTGTGGAAGTAGCCAAAGACAAACTACCACAGCAGTGGACAATAAAGTATCTATCTACAGCACTTTAACACAAAATAAACACACATTATATTAACTCTATACTTTATCTGAACTCAAATTAGACCAATGTAAAAATGTACTATTTTTCCTTTTTAAAATTAAGACACTTTACAGTACAGATATAACTGTTGACATTATACAATAGGTGGGCAGTTTTCATACTGTACCATGTTTTGATGACCAATTGAACAACATGTTTATGCGCTGGACTATGTATTAAAGGAATTTACTGTAATTGAATAAAACAACATTGGAAGCAAATGGAATTTAAGTGCCAGGCTGCTTGGAACATATGACCTGAGTTATTTATCATTATTTTATGGTTGTTCTTTTTTAGACACATACTGTACAGTACAGGTACTGTAGGTAATGCTTATTGAATTGACAATGTCTAAATGTAACAAAAAAAATATTGAAAAGGGACAATATTTTCCCAGATCACATGCTATCTGATAATGAAATGTAGCACTCTGTTACCACTCTATTGCCTGAATATTTTTATATTTTTCACCACTTTCAGCTGTTTAGAAGAGCTAAGAGCGTTCACACCTGGCTCCACTATACCTGTAGAACCATTCAGAGTGCATAATAGCAGTCTTCCCTGTGGAACACAATATCATTCAGGACACCAAACTTCACTTTTCACTGGCTGAAGAATATCATTAGGTGGCACTCCCGGTGCATTAGGGATTAGTGAAACTTTGCTTCTTTTACAGTAATCTGTTTTACTACTGTACTTCTTTAAATCCACTTAATAGGGAATATTAATATGGAATCATGTAACTAAAGGGAAATTTTGGTTGCTAAAACTAACCAAAGTATAACAATGTCTCTGAACATCATTAACAATATTTATTTATGAATAATAATGAAAAATAATACACACATATACAGTAACAGGTAGTGGTAACTAAAAATAAAACAAAAGGTACACGAGTATTCCACTTTCTTCAAAAACATGTTCTCATCCATGTCTTTAACTTACTTGCTCATCTTTTATTTATCAGTTGTTGTTATTTTGGGAAGATGTTGATGTGCTCCTTTAACTTCATCTGTTGCAATGAAAAGTGAAACACAACTCAGAGTGCAGCATTGATGGTTCAGTGGCAGGATTCTACGTGATAGGGTGTGGGTTTGATCTCAGCCAAAACCCATGTTATCTTGTGAACAAATTGTCCATTGTGCATGAAGAAATAAGGGAGACACCTGGGAAGTGAGATAATAATATCTTTTTTTGTATTTTTGCAAACTATGCAGTCTAGTGGCTTGAAGTTGGCTTTGCGCCCAAATATATAAAGATGCTGCCTGTCCTTAGTCAGTAATATAAAGGGCATGTATTTGGTAAGCTGGCTGTGTGCCCAGAATATATGAAAATAACTAACTGTTATCTAGTCTGGAACTTAGATATAATTAATAACAATATTGGCAAGTGTTGTTGTCTTATCATTCATTTAGAATGTGTCGTAGTAACTTGTTTCACAGTATAAAAGACCATCTTTAGTTACTTATTTTTAAGTTCGGTGGTTGCAAGCCATTCTTCCATATGCATATGAAATAAAGAGACTTCTGCTTCACAGACACCTAAACGTTGTCATTTGTATGACACAACAGACATAATAAAGACTTTCTTTAATAATAAAATAATATATATAAACAATATTCACATTTCTGTTAATTTGACAGTATGTCAAATATTAAAATAATGTTAATAATAAAGTAATAATAATATGTTAGTGTTTTCAAAGTTGTTTTACAGATTTGTTACTAACTACTGTACTTAAGTAAACTTAGTACATAGTGCCTTTTTAAATGTGTGGCTTGAAACTTTAAACAGACAGCTTGAAACTTTAAACATTCCTTGAATTGCCTAGTT
Source organism: Lepisosteus platostomus (assembly GCF_059453375.1). Lineage (NCBI taxonomy): Eukaryota > Metazoa > Chordata > Actinopteri > Semionotiformes > Lepisosteidae > Lepisosteus > Lepisosteus platostomus. The sequence goes on along the minus strand of NC_142613.1, from coordinate 77,673,005 downwards.
TTTTAAAAAGGATTTAATGAGAAACTGATTAGATCAGGCCTTCGAGTTCCTTGGACTCGACGGGAAGGACAGGGGTTAGTGTCCATGTCATGTGAGTGTCCTGTACGTGTGTGTCTGTCTCATGTTTCCCCATCCAGGTCTGTGGGCTCAGGTTCCCACCTTGAGCTTCCTGGCCTCTGTTAGTCGGGACCCCAGCCTTCACTCGGTATTGGGGGTGGCTTTCGTCTTATTGGCTGAGCAGAACAGTTGTTTTAAGAAATCGCCTTTTGGCTAAGATCAAATGTAGTTTTTAGAATAGCAAATCTATACTATTCCCAGTTATCTGCGCATTTACTGCTCAAATAAAATGATATGTATAAAGAACTCTGAAAAAACAATTACTGAAAAAAACACTGAAAAACACCCTACTGTTAATGACAAATGTTTTGTCGGAAGCATTGCGGTGTTATTTTAGTGGAAGTGTGGTATTCTTAAAGGAAAAACATTTATATAGTGTAGACTTGTACAGGATCTGCTCCAATACATGCATACTTTATTAATAGTAAGTTATTTAGGTTCCAACTACTGAATTCTAGTTTTAAAAAATGCTTATTTGGCTTTAGATGTTTTAAAGCCTCTGTGCATAATATATTTTACAGTTTAAACCTAAAATAAAATTATGTTTTCTAATTGTTTATACACAAATACTAAGAATTCTGTATACATTATGAAAATGAAAAATCTGTTAGTATTACTGTACAGTATGACTGTAGCTCAGGAGCTCAGGAAAGCACTGATGAGTTAATACAGATTTTTGTGTTAAAATAAGATTGAACATTATTACAATTTTAAAGTTAGACACACCATGTTAAGCATTCACTGAACCACTTGGTGGTTAAACAAAGTAGTACAGTCCTGCATCAGATTATTTGAAAAAACAAAAGGGTTTTGGGCATTATAATGTGGTGTAACAAAGCATGATATTTGCACTATGGTGCATGATGCTTTGATCATTCTGAATGGCTGGATCTGTTTTTGTTCTGCTAATGGTAGGATTTGGAAAATTGCATTGCTCTGGTTCATATCAGACTAATACAAGCTTACTTTAAAGTAAAGCCACAACAGTTTAAGGGTGACACCACTTAGTTACAGTTCATTTTATATACAACAAAACAACAAAGCAATTAGCAACACATGACCTCTTTTATGATTATCAGTGTAATTGTATTTGAATCTTATTAGCAATTATAATTCCACAATGGCTGTTTGAGTGTTGCTATGGGCATTCTACTATAGCCATGAAAACATTTGCAGACATCTGGAAACTGCTATACAAAATAAGAATGTCTTGGTTTTTCAAGGACATCCTCCCTTTACCTTTTGCATAATGTTTCTTATTCTAAGATATGATCTGTAAGTTAAATGAAATGAAAGCATACTACAGTAGATTGAATGGTTTCAAATAATTGCATCTTTTTAAAGCCAGCTTAAGCACTTTCTAAAACACAATATTCCGGTGTGAACAGTGAAGTTATTTCTGAGTTGTCCTTGAATTTAAGAACTTCTTTTAACACTTTATTGAAACATACCTGAATGGTAGAGATGTTACCAAAAGAAGAACATTTTTGTCACATGAAAGAGGCTGGCCATGTAAGATTATTTTCAATAGAAACAGAACACCAGGACATCATCATGACATACACATTGTTCACTTTTATCTGAGCAAGGATTTGTGTCTATTTATTGTTGGATAATGAACACATTGAAATATGAAATTTTGACCCATTCAAATTCTGATCTTTTAGGTAGCTATTGTTTGGCTCAATTTCATACAGCCTAAATAGTCCTGCTGTCTTTAGATATTAAGGAAATTGCTACAGGGTGGCACAATGGTATGAAAAATGCAGCACTTTCATGGGGAGTATTGACCCAAATTAAAATCAGCATAAGCTTGTGTACAGTAGGTGGCGAAGTGATTAGGATTGCTGCATTAGGATTAATTAGTGATAAGGATTGCTGCCTTACAGCACTGGGGCCCTGGGTTCCATTCCAGAGCTAGGGTGCTGTCTGCATGGAGTTTCTATGATCTCCCTGTGTTTGTGTGGCCTTCCTCTGGGTGCTCCTGTTTCCTCTCACAGTCCAAAAACATACTGGTACAGTAGATGAATTGACTTCTTGGAAACCTGTGCCAGGCGATGGACTGGTGTTTTGTTCTCAGGGGGATTCTGTCTTGTGCCTGTGCTTGCTGGAATAGGCTTTGGCTCCCCTGTGCCCTTGAATTGGATGAAGCAGTTAGAAAATGGCTGGATGCAAATTGTTGTTTGACAGTATTTTTGATATTTTAATCAAGTTGGAGTTTTATTTCTAAATTTCACAGATAGCAACTTAAAATCATGATGCATTGTTGTAGTACAAAAAGTGACACACAAATCCACAAATCTGTAATTTCACCTTGTGTTTTAAAGTATTCCAGGCTCCCTGAGTACCAGTTCAAAGTAACTTACAGATTTTTTTAACATGATTCGCTGTTCCAAAAGAAAGTGTAAGACATTTTTTTTTTCCTCTCCACCCTCCCACATGACAACATGCTAAGCAGATTTGGGGAAACTGTAGTCGTGTGATGTTCAGCTTTGAGTGGAGTAACTGTTTATCCACCTCTCAAAGAAAACAGGCCATAACTGTCTATTGGAGAAAAAAAACAGTTTTCAGGTTCTTTTTTATGAAAAGCTTATGCTGAAATGGCATTCTATTGATACATTCTAGTGGCAAAAGCCTGATGGATTGATCTTGTAAGAAGGTGATAAAAGCCATTGTAAAGCATTTTTCTTGATCAGAACACAAGGCGAACTCTAAACTTATGACAGTTACAAAAGTCTTTATCAGTGTGATGTACCATAACAAGTAGATATGTTACATTGTGCAGAGGGTTCATTTGTCATTGGGTATTCAAACTAATACATGTAAAACTTTATAATGTAGATTAAGTATACTGTATACTGGGCAACATTTGTCTTTCCAATTAAATGTTAGCAATGTCTCAGGATCCTTAGAGACAGTGTACAGAAATGCTTGTCTAACAGCCTTGCCTTACAATATTACATTATTCTTGTTGATTTAAATTTATAAAGCATTTCAATTTTTTACAGGGGGGCAGTATTATTCTTACAGCAATAGGGAGGCATATAGTACCTGTGGATATAATCTCATGTTGCCAAGTGTTAAATGATTAACAGTTTCCAGGGCTGAAAAATAAATTCTGAAGGACAGCTGAACTCAATTCTCCATGAAATCATATCTCAATAATTAAAAAAAAGGATTGCTACAGTACGTATTCATATTTAAAATGCCATGCACGAGATTGATCAGACTGTGATGGATTCCCTGGGGAGCTCATTAGCTGCTGGCATATCCACAGTACATTTAAAGCTGTTATTGTGTCAGGACAGCTACCCACCAACAAGCTGCACAAATAAAAACAATTAAGGGGCGAACAGAGAAGAGAAAAACCTTATCTCCCCGTGATCAGGCATGTGTTGCTGGTGGATAGGGAGGCTCCAGACCTCTAGTACAGGCCTGTGTTGTCTGTGATGTGTTGAAAGGCAAGTGGCTGGGAGATGGGCGGGTAGGAAGAATCTCATTCTTTCCTGTGTGCGATCACAAGGTCTGTAGCTGAGAACTAAGACGTGAAAACACACACTGGGCTATTTCACATCTGGTGGTTATAACAAAATAAAATACACAACCGATGATCCTAAATTTGAAATATTTTTTTAAGTGAAAAAGTCATTTAAAGTTTAAGTTAAAAACCTTTATACAAACACAGTTTCACAGATAGTGTAGGGGCATTACAATCTATCAGTAATATTAGCAGTGATAGTGTACCAAATAAGTAGGAGACGTACAGTACACGTTTAAATATACTGTATACAGAACAGTAGTGTAATCTGTAATTTGTCCATTTTTTATGTGACTATTCGGTTCTCAGTTCTCATAACATTACTCAGTATGAGAGTGTGACTAATGGTTATTTAAATTTAATATTTACATTTAAACCACTGAATAACAGTTCTATATAAAAAACAATGATAACGTCAGTAAATGACTTGTGAAAATAATATACTTACAGTATACAGCTTTCTGTTGTTATCGTAATCATATTACACAAGGTAATACTGATCACTAGGAACTGAAATTTAAAGAAAAAATAAAAATGTTCTTAAGAAAATATTTAGGATGTTATAACATCATTTGAAATGCAAATCTCCCAAGTTTCTTGAGACCGTAAGGACGATCTTTAGAGATTCTTAAATCCTTCATTAAAAAAGCAAAAAAATACAGATGCATACATACTGTATATGGATGCATCTAACCCACATTCGTTACTTTAGTTCCATATGTTTAATTAATTTCCTGAGCCTATTGGAAAAACTGAAATAAAATACTGCAATAAATTATCATGTGCGTAAAATAAAGCAGTAAAAATCTCTGTTCGTTTCATTTAAATGGATCTCAGAAGGACAGTTTTAAATTTTTAGGGAAATAACAATAACTGTCAATAACAGAACACATTTATTTTTCTTTAATCACCATCACAATCCTTGCATTTACAGTAGGCGCACAACACTAATTTTAAAATCGATTCCCAATGGATTCAGTAACTGTAGGACATATTTGCAGGCTAACCTAACGTTCAAATGTTTTCATTATGTTACCATGGAAACCCAGCCAGAAAAACAGAACCTTCTAGCAAGCAGGAACAATGACAGAACCATGGATTTCAAGGTCTGACTTGAGCGCATAAACAAGACTTTTGAAAATATAAGCAGTCTATCGTGAAAAATAAAGCGACCACTCATCATGATTTCTAATCAAAGTGAAGTAGTGCCGTGTGAAACTGAACGGATACCATTTTTTTACCCTTTCTGTACCCGAGTTTCATAACCTTTCTTTTATAGTTTTCTGTTCCCTTTCTGTTAAATGTCATAGGTCAGTGCGATTTTTATCTCTGAATGTTGTGCGAGATTGAGGAATTTAAAAAATACGGTCCTTTTACCTGCACTGAAGTGAATCCTCCTGTCTGGGCCCAGGGGGGTAAAAGTAATTCAAAACACTGATTGCTTGTGCAGTGTTTGTGCCAGTTTTGCATGTGACTAGTGCTTTGGCCCAAATTCATGTAATTAGAATCTGCATAACAGGCTGAGCCACAGCCCTCACTGGGGTAAGTAAGCTGATAATAGACCGATGGGTAATAGATTGAATTTGACACCTACATTATTTTATTATACAAGGTAACAGTGCATTGCATTGCTTCTCCTGAGTAACTACAATAGGTTCAGTTTTGATCTGTTTTACTGTCCAACAGTTGTGCTTTTTTATATCTTTCTCAGAAAGGTGGAGTGAAAGGCAGCTTTGGATAATCCTTTTAACAAAGAGGGGTATTCTATGAACAGGTATTCTTGAGAAGACACAGCAGCTGTAATTGAAATACACTTCTCAATTACTCTAAAAGAAGAGCAGCGATGCCCTTGTTTATTAAATACTCAATTGCTGCTCCTGTTAAGCTTGAAATATACTATATGCACATATGGTATTTCCAATTCATATACTCCTCGTTGGTATTGGAAGCAACAAAAACAGTGTGGTATTTTCATTTAACTCTTTAATTGAATTCATCATAGAACTGAACGCTTTGGAAAAAAATATGAGGTTATATGCCTATTTTAAATTAATTACACAGAGGCTTAGTGAAACCTCATCAGAGACTAGAAAAGCAAACACAATGACTGTACATTGTAATGCCCCATTCAATAAGAAGGCAACAGCAAACACTTTCATATGCTACCTCTGAAAAATGATAAGCTGCTGAAATTGTGATTATTGCCCTGAAATGCACTCTTATTGAGAGCTCAGTTAGTGTACTGTATGTAGGGAGAACTGTTCATTTTATAATATATACAGACATGAAGATTGATTAACAGTCAGATCACATAGGTACAAACAGATTTACAGATTTGACATCAGGATCTGTGCCGTCACCACAGTATATGATGTATTCCTACAATGTTGGAACCACAGATTTTAATGTTGACCTAAGAAATAGGACGCTATGGCAGAAGACAGAAATCAATTCCTGAAGTTACATGTTTTGAGCAGTTTGTTGCTTTCAAAGAGTATTTACAGTACATACAGAAAGTACATAGCATATTACAGAACTGACCCGGTGATGTCACAGAAAAGGGATGGTGAAAGAAGGATCTTCCTTTGGGTGATAAACAGTGACCTTAGCCCCATGGTTTTGAGAAGAAAGCAGCCAGGAGACTTGCTGGAGCACACCCATGCTGCACAGTATATCATTAAACGTACAGCACTGGTTACAACTTCATGATGTCTCTGATCGAGGGACTTTTAGCTACATTCTTCTGCATTTAGAGAAAGGCACTAAGCTGCTTGGTCAAGGCAACACAATGATTATTAGAAATCTTTAATAACATTTAATTCTTAGTGTAATAATAGGCCTTGTTACTGCAGAAAGGCTTCTGTCCTCCACACTTGTATCAGTAATGCAAAAGTATATTTGTTAACAGATGTACGCAGGCGTATAACTTGATAATGCCTCAATGTAATGCAACACTTTAAAAATTCACCACATATTTCTTCCATTGTGATATATACGTAGGTGTTGGACAGCAGTGATTTTCTTTTAGTGTGTTGCTGTAATCTGGTACAAATATACCAGAAAAGCACATTGCTGGTTTAATAATTGGAAAAATCTAAAAATATATTTAGAAGCAGATCTCCTATAAATAAAAACAAGGGAAACCAACTGAGACATTCAAGCTGTACTAAATGCCAAGAGTGATGCTGCATATTAAATAGGGAAATTACAGGAAGGGCTGGTAATGGGATAAATATTTATATTTATATTTATTCAGTATTTAGAAAAATCTCTTTCATACACACAGTGAACCAAGAGGGCATCTTAACCAGTCACATCCGTGAGACTTGTTTACATTCATAATAAACATTTTCCCACTCATGATTTTAAAAAATGCTTACACTCTTTCATTGTAGTAGAGTTGAACAATGAAATCCTCATGAAAAATCATAGCAAGAAAAGATGGTAAAGATTGAGGAAGAATATTGCATTCATTTGATTTTTAACAACTTTAACAGCCAAGCTTACAGCTGGAGTATTATGGCTGTCTGACTATATAGAGACACGTGGCAACTGCTATACAGTTAGGAAAGACAAAAGAAAACATAAAAGTGAGAAAATGCTTGTTTGACAGAAACTCAGAGCACACCTAATCCTCTCTTGTTTTCTTTATAAAGATATATAAAGATACAGAATTAAAAGAATTAAAATCCCCCATAACAGTTCTGTTATCAATATACTTCTTACTGTAGGTACTGCATATACAATTCCATTAAAAAATCCCCATTTGCTGCCTTTCCACCAGCTGTAAAAACAACAATTTTGATCATTTCTAAATATTCAAAGAAAGTAATGAATGAACTACACCTCATGGAGCATGGTTAAAAATTGTCTTTAGTTGTAAAATCCCCCCAGTATTTGACTGTTCTGGTACATTAAATTAACTAGGAACAAGTAATAGGTTTATTCCATGCTGAAAAGAGAAGAAAGAAAACACGTTTCGGCTGTGGAGCCTTCTTCAGGTGCAAGTTAATTAAATTAACTTAATATTTAGGAATAGGTAAAGGTTTATTCCACACTGAAAAGAAAAGAAATGAAACACAATGTTTCTGCTCTAGAGCATTCTTCAGGTTAAGAAACTCACTATCACAATCTCGTGTATCATTTCTTTTCCTTTCAGCATGGAATAAACCTTTACCTGGTCCTTAGCCTATGCGTGCTGATGCAGGTCCCCACCCCCAACTTCTTTTCATTGAGTTATTTCTAATCTACATACATTAAAAATGCATTTTTACATTTTTGTTGACATCATGTACATCTGCAGCAAAACCAACCTAGGTGTCTAAGTTATTATGTTATCCAAAATCTCATACAGTAAAAGCAAACAGTCTTTTTGTTTTTGTATAACAGAGAAAGAAGCAATAAGGCTAGCAGATGAAATATACAATTTATAAATATCCCACTGAGGGACAGTTGTAACACATGTGCTTTAAAATTAGGTAATAGAATTGTCAAGGGAGTGAAGGAGGAAAACATTTGATGTTGCAGTATATCATCTTTTTAATTTATTTCCCCATCTTCTTAAACACTGACGCTGCATCTTATAGGAATATAAGAAAATAATTCTGTAAATATTACAATGTGTATGTTGTCAGCATTAATATACAGTAACACTCCTTTTCTTCAACTACATGAATAATATTCTAATGCATTATTGTTTATTTCATTGGCTGTGTGGTGTTCTGTTGGTTTCAAATTGTATTCATAGTTTTCCACTTTTACTATTTTTCCATTTTGCTTTCAACCCTGTAACTCTCTCTGTGTCTGTCTTTTTCATCATTTGTCACATAATAAGTTGCAGCTGAGCCAGCCTGTCTGGAACTGTTCTGCCATTTAATTCAGGGGAACTCAGATTTGGTGGAGCCAGAAGTAGGTCAGGCATTGACATATGTAATAGAGCTGTTTCTGAAAAGAGCTTTGATTCTTTGAATCAAAATATCATGGTATTATTACTTGTCTCTATGCATTTAACTACAGAGTTACAAACAACCCCCTAATTAGGCACTTTGCACATTCATCCATTAAACAAGAAGATGAGTGACTCGTTTTTCAAAAAGGTTTTTCTAAGTCATATTAGTACTTTCAGTACTTTATTATTAGAACATGTACTGAAGAACTTTAAACCACAGTAAACAGAAAGTAAAAATACACTTTATTTTGTTTAAATTAACAAATACTTTAATCTGAAGGTTTCTTTAAGGGGTGGATGAGCATTGGATTGATCTAGATTGAATTCATGAACTCAGAAACAGTTAAATCATTTTTAATCTTTACAGCAGTTGTTGATCTGTTAATGTAAGGTGAAAATAAATTGTTCTATGAATGTAAAACATCTAAATATCCAATAAAATTAGTATTTTTGTTAAATGAAACCACTATGAATGAATCAAATGAGTACACTTCCAGTAGATAGATTGTTAATGGCTGTTACAGTTTTCCCCAATTGCTTAGACAAATATCTTGAAATGGGGTTCACATCTCTAGACAGGTTTACCCAAACCTCAAAACTCCATCTTATTTTGCAATTTACAGTTCATTTCTGCATATTACGGGGGAAAAGGGTTCTAACAACTGAAGCACTTTCAAAATGGCGTTGCTGTGGCTCTGTGGCTCAGGATCTGCGCCTGTGGCTGGAAGGTTGCCAGTTTGTATCCCGCGGTCGGCAGAGGAATCCTATGCTGTTGGGCCCCTGAGCAAGGCCCTTAACCCCAACCTCTCCAGGGGCGCTGTATAAATGGTTGACCCTGTGCTCTGACCCCAGACTTCTCACTGTCTGTTTGTCTCATGGAGAGCAAGTTGGGGTATGCTTAAATTCCTAATATAAGAAATTGTACAGTATATGGCCAATAAAGTAATCTTATCAAAAGCAAAACAGTACATTAAACAGTAAAACAATGCTCAGAAATGGAAAGTTGTCTTAATCATCACTTGCATGTACATTGCTAAACGCTGTATCAGTGCCACTATAGTTATTGTTTGATGTAGTTACATGTCCTTCAGACAGGACTTCAAGTCACTTAAAACCAGGATGCCTGATATACTTTTTTGTATACAGTGATGAAAACCAGCACCTTACATTAAATAATTAACTATATGCCTGATGTTACGTTCCAGTGTGTGGTTCATGTGTGCTTTGTTGTTATGTTCCACATTTCCTGACTTTGTTCTCCCTCCCCCATTGGTCCATCGTTACACCATTGTTTCCGTATTACGTCATCTTCAATTAACTCTCGACCAATCAGAACTCAGCTTATTCAGTACTTAACTTGGAGGTTTTCAGAACGAAGGGGCCTTTTCGCTTGACTTCGGTTCTGCTGGTTCAGCTTCGTTTCACTTTTGTTTCACTTTCGCTTCGCTTTGGCTTCGCTTCCCCGTTTTCGTTTGTTTCGCGTTGTGTTTTCGTATAGCTTCGACTTTGTGGGTTTGTGTTAGTCTCCGTGTTCTTTCGTTTGTTTGTGTTTATCCTGTATTTGGCCATTACCTTGCCCAAACATGTCATGTTAACCTCTGTGCTCCTTTGGTACAAGTGTCTGTTCCTTGTGTCTACTCTTCCTTATTTGTATTCGTAGTTCACTTGTGTATTTGTGTGAACTTTTGTTTGGTTTGTTTTGGTAGATAGGTCAGCTACCCCTCACTTTATTACCCAGCTCCATTTTGTTTGTTATTTTCTTTTCTTTGGCACCACTCTAGTTCCCTTTCCCTGTTTGTTATTGTGTCCTATTTACGTACCAGTCACTTTTCACTTTAAAATAAATCCCTTTTGCACTTAAAGTTGTTGTCACGCTTCCTAAGTCCCTCACCAGAAACCCACCTGCAACCAAAACCATCCTAAATGTTACACCCCTTTACCCCTAGACACTTGGGGTCGTAACACCTGACCATTGTAATAAACTGTGATATTGAATTCAGCTTGTGGCACCTTGTGTGGCAATTGTCTGTCAAGATTTAATCAAATTGATGATTAATTAATGCATTAACGAATAGAGGAATGAAGAATGTATTCCTATAGGAGCTTGAACTTCCTAAAGAACTTACATTATTGCTTCTGAGCAGCTACTGTACTAATTACAGATGCAGCCATTCAAAATGGGTGAGGTATTTCGCGGCATACCCCGGTGGGCGTGTCACAGTATCACGCGGTATCACGCATTTCACGTGTGTCACGTGACTAACTATCCGGCGTCGCCTTGTAAAACCGCCAGGGGGAGCTTAACCTCTCATGTACAGCATTTGAGCCTTTAATTTTGAACTGTGTATTACAGCATGTTAATCATCAGTCATTAAAATGTTGGTATATATTATGAAAGCAAGATTGCTCAGTTGGACAGAAGTACACAACCTACCTTTATCAGAAATATTTATGCATCAAAGCCTTTACTGAAGATATTACTAATAGTATTAATAATGGATGACTTTGGACAAGCTGTATACTCAAAGTATAATTTCTTTAGCACATTTGTACAAGCACTTGGAATCTGTCCAAGCCATACTTTGTCAGGCATTTTGTTTTACTTCAACGGGGCATAAAAACTTCCTTGCTTTTAACAGGGCGTTTCATAATTTCTAGCTACGAAAATGATTTAAAATGCGACACCTATCATTCAACTAGAGCTTAAAATATCACAAGGAAAAATACACACCGGTATTCCATTTCTCCCTAAACATTGTAAGCTTCGAAGTCTTTAACTAACGTGATACCGGAGTCAACAAGCATACTTTTAGAATTTGATTAAAAGGGAATATAATATGGAATCGCGTATCTAAAGAATTTAATAACGGTATGATTATATCCGTGTACTGCGGCAGGACTGTGTAAGGCTGTTTCGCCTACCTGAACATGCGAGCTGTCTTGTAGCCTACTGGTCTAGGTGCGTGACTTCCAACTGGTAGGTTGTGTGTTCGAATCCAGCTGGTGCTGGACTTTTATTATAACAAACATTTCTTCGAAAAAATAGGTAAGCGATATTATGGACAATCAATTGACTTTTATATTTCAAAATATCGCAACATGATCGATATTTGCGATATTTTGAATATATCTTCCCTTCTGACAGTGGTTCCTGCTTCTATTGTGTGTGTGTGTGCAACAGTAAATTTTTATAGAGAAATGGAGGCGGGACAGTATGCGTTACAATATAAACATTTATATTGATTTAAATCGTGTTCTGATTTAAATCGCAAACGCGTGTTTAATTATGTGTTTTTTAATCATGATCAGGCTAATGCATTTCTACATTTTCTGTATGAACCAGCTTAGAGGTTCATACAGAAAGACAGCTTGTGTTTAAATTGAGTGTAAGGTAATTTATGCTTCTAAAGTCATGGTCAGTATTGTTGTACTGTGCTGTACTGTGTCACATTATTTTATAGCGTTTTTATTGCGTTATTAAATCCGGTGGCGCTGTGTTAGTTTCCTGACTCACATTATTTAAACTGCGACACTGATCATTCATCTCTAAATAAACTTTATTTTATATAGCATTTTAAGCGAATAGGTAATTAGATTGCTCATAAACCTAATCACTTTTTCTACATAAACACAGCGTGATTGCTCTCTGAAAATGCTTTTCCTTTATTTTTAAAGTAGGCTCAGATTTCAACTATAGATCGTATTATTATAAACTTTCTTGGAAAAATATATTTTATGTAAACCATGTTTGCTATTAATTCATTTAGGGCTAAAATACGTTCATTGTCTTCTAATCGAGTCGAGTTGACATTGGAAGCCTGCCACACCCGGACCGTTAACGCATTAGCACGTCAAAGCCCATTGAGCCAGTATTGGCTTTAGTATCCCCCCCTTCTCCCCTCAATTCAATTCAATTCAAGGTGTTTTATTTACATGACAGATGGGTACAAGCAGTGTTGGGTACTGTATGTATATTGTAACGCTTACGGCAGACAGGCACTGTGTAGGAGCCGACGCACCAGAGCAGCGCCTGCAATTTTTATATTTATAACTTAGTTTTTAAAATTAGTCAAGCAATACGAAGCATCTCCTTTTACTTAGTGCCTGAGCATACTGCAACGCGTGTGAAGCCCATAAACGATATTCATTTTGGAACTTAAACATACAGTATATGGCTGGTCTCGGTACTTTAAAGAAAACATACACACCAGTATTCCATTTCTCCCTAAACATTTTAAGCATCGAAGTCTTTAACTAACGCGATACCGGAGTCAACAAGCATACTTTTAGAATTTGATTAAAAGGGAATATAATATGGAATCGCGTATCTACAGAATTTAAAGACCAGACAATCGCAAACTCGTTTTCAATAAAATTATTTTATTCATTCAGCAGTTTGTGAGAGGGACATCCAGCAGGGAGAGACACACACACCGGTTTTCATTGACAACATTGTTTTTTTTTCAATTCCTCTTGTCTAACAGGAATGTTTTGTTTGTGGACAGACTGTTAGACAAGAGGAAAAGACTGCCTCCTCCTACGAAGCATTTCGTTGATCCGATCACGAATTCTTTTCCAGTCGTACGCAGCAAGGGTTGAGAATCTCCGATTCACCATCGTACTAATGGTTTCCCGGAGATTGGGTTTAAAAAAAACAAAAAACATACTAACAACTGTGCCATCCTACTCCTTAGTTAATACATTTTATTATTCATAAACAGTTAACATTGTTAGCAAAATATTTTGAATTATATTTAACCCTATTTTTTCTTTAGTTTTGTATTTAACTTATTATATGATAGTCAGACTTAATGTATATTTGAACAATGAAAATATATTTTTACAAGATTTTACATTAAGCACTTAAAATTAATATGGTTAATAATAGTAAACTGTAACATGCTGTAACAAGATCGGTTACAAGAAGAAAATGCTTTCAGAGAAAATGTTTCAACCAAACTTGTTCCCACACACCCCGCCCCCACTACCATTAGAATATACACAAACATTTTAGCGTTTCATTCTGAGCAGAAGACCCTCACACCTGAAGAGTGCTGGCTGTGACGAATTAAACCGGTTTTACAGGTTTCAATCACAGACCATGTGACATGGGACTCAGTAAACTACAGTAACACCGTATTTGATAACGCTTTAAAAACGCTATAAAATAATGTGACTTGGCACAGAACAAGTTTACAACACAGTACAAAGATAAATGCTGACCATGACTTTAGAAGCATAAATTGCCTTACACTCAATTTAAACACAAGCTGTCTTTAGCCCTCTAAGCTGGTTCATACAGAAATGTAGAGATCTAGGCTCAGAACACACAGCTTCATTAGCGAATACATATGCAGGACAACTAGAGAAGACGTTTTACAGAGGGTGGATTTTTAGAAACATCCCATCAGACATCCCATCATATTCACAACGTGAAATCTAGAAAATAATATTACGTAACCAAAATCCGCAATATGGAAACAGAACCTGTGTAATTGTTGATAGATGATGTACTCGTAACATTTTTTCAAGACGAACTACAACATTTAAAAAATGACTTGTATGTACTTGATATCTCTAATCAATCCACGGGTCCCAGCACAAAACGAAAGTAAAACGCATACCGTTTCTCGCTTCTTATTGCTCAAAAGTAATTTGACCGTATGAAATGCATAATATAAACCTAGAAACATATACGTGAGCAGTACTTAAGCACTGTAGTATCGGTGTTAAGACATACCTCTCAAATACTGTAAATCAAGTTAAAAATATCTCAAGACCGATTCTGGTCGTAATGAAACCATGCAAGGGAGTTTTTATGTCCGTTGCAGTTCTTTTGCAACATGAATATAATTATATCGTTATTAATTTCTTGAGATACGCGATTCCATATTATATTCCCTTTTAATCAAATTCTAAAAGTATGCTTGTTGACTCCGGTATCACGTTAGTTAAAGACTTCGAAGCTTACAATGTTTAGGGAGAAATGGAATACCGGTGTGTATTTTTTTCTTTAAAGTACCGAGACCAGCCATATACTGTATGTTTATGTTAAGATTTCCCTTCAGTGGTAAAATTAGATATGAATATTCAATACTTAAACGGGCACAGTTAAGACATTTAATATACATGTACATATTGTATACAGTACAGTTTGCATACGGTAATATGTTTATGTTACGCGATTAAAAAATAAATAAATAAAACTGGAAGGTCCAGCACCACCATTATGTTTATATGGTTGTTTTTGTTGGTTGGTTGTTATTATGGTTATTAATAATTCGATCTATAGTTGTAATCTGAGCCTAAATAAAAAGAAAAAGCAAGTGATTAGGTTTATGAGCAATCTAATTACTTATTCGTTTAAAACGCTATATAAAATAAAGTTTATTATTAATTTGCTGGACAGAGCGGTGAACATTATTATGCATAAGACAAAGATAACGATCCTGATCAGTTTAGAAATCTGTGTACGCTGTAAGGTTTTTACTTCTTAAACTTTTAAAATACACGTTTTGAATAGAAAGAAATCCTCTTCCTGGTAGTGTGTATAGCACGCCAGCACGTCTTTTTTCTCCAATCAGAGGGGTGTCAGATAGTGTCAGCCAATCACCATTCTGCGTTGGGTAGCAACGGGTGACTGTTCTCAGGCGGAAGATGTAAACAGCTTAATGTTCGTGTTAAATATTTTTTTTTTAAATTCAATTAAACGGGCACAGTTAAGACATCAAATATACATATACATACTGTATACAGTACAGTTTGCATACGGTAATATGTTTATGTTACGCGATTAAAAAATAAATAAATAAAAATGAAAAGTCCAGTACCAGCTGGATTCGAACACCCAACCTACCAGCTGGTGGTCACGCACCTAGACCAGTAGGCTACAAGAGAGCTCACATGATCAGGCAGGCGAAACAGCCCTACATAGCTCTGCCGCAGTACACGGATATAATCATACCGTTATTAAATTCTTTAGATACGCGATTCCATATTATATTCCCTTTTAATCAAATTCTAAAAGTATGCTTGTTGACTCCGGTATCACATTAGTTAAAGACTTCGAAGCTTACAATGTTTAGGGAGAAATGGAATACTGGTGTGTATTTTTTTCTTTAAAGTACCAAGACCAGCCATATACTGTATGTTTACGTTCCAAAATTAATATCATTTATGGCCTTCACACGCGTTACAGTATGCTCCTATTCTTTTTATGCTCAGCTACTAAGATTTCCCTTCAGTGGTAAAATTCAATATCTACAACGGGCACAGTAAAGACGTTTACAGTACAGTAAGTCTTTCTACGACAGACCAACGGACCACGAGTGCCCCTGTCGGTCAACCAATCACGCACCGCGGTATCGCGTGTCATCATACCTGCGGTATCTGTACTGCGGTGTCTGTACCGCGCACTTTGAATGGCTGCATCTGTATGTGCAAAATTTTGTATAGAATATTAGAACAAACAGTACTGTGTACAGTATGCACAATGTTAAAAGTTTCTTAACTCTCTCTTCTGACAATAGCATTTTGCTGTTTTCCAACTATTATTATTAGAAGATGTACCATTAATAAAAGCACTTTTGTCATAACTAGTATAATGTATTATTATAAGGAAGTCCCTTATAAAGGCAAACAAACAAGAATGTTCCTTCTGTTTTATGTAGCAAAAATTCGAAATCTTGAGAAATAGTAATATACAGTAGTCATCTGGAATGTATGTAATGATGATATATTTCCTTTTTGTACATTCTCAGGCGTCCAGGCCACTACAATTCCCAATATCTGGAGAGGACATGGAGGACAGTGAAACTCAACAACTCAGCTTAATAGACTTGCTAACATCCTCTTTGTCACAAATGGAAAACTTAATGAAATAATTTCATCCACCTAAAGGCTTCCTGACATTTCCCAGACTGTTTCTTCATATACAAAGAAGACAGTGACAGGTGAGAATGTTTGACCACACTCAAACTAGGGATCTGCAGAGACAGATGTTCCCAGCTTTTTATTTATCTTCTCTCTGGTGAGGATGTAGGAACTGTTGCAGAGACAAGGAAATACACATCCATCCTTGACAAACACTCAAATGACCACACAGTGAAAACTGTTAACTATATTGTAAATGTAATTAATTTGTTGACAGGAGATTCACTTTTAAATGAGTTTCTTCATTTGGATCAAGGTTATGAGCAGTTTTTGTGTGTGTGTGATAAACACACCTTGAATTTGGTGTGTAACAAAAGAAACCAGTAACAAAAATATTGCAAATAACAGCTTTCATTCTGTATATAAATCTTTATTATGATTTTGTAACTGTGTCATTTAAAATCAATATGGATTCAACATAGTCTGTTATAATCCATCTATAATTCTTTGAACACAGAAATGGAATAGCAGCATGCAAACGCAGAATAATATAATTCTTCAGAACTATATTCTGATATAACAATATCAGTTCTTCAGAACAATATACTGTAGGAGGAGGATCGAGTGGGGAGCCTTGTCAGCATGTGATACGCAAAGGAACAATCAGAGGTTAATGAATGTAAAGTAGAAAAGGAATAAAAAGCATTTATACTGTATGCCAACCATTAATTAAAGGTACATGACACCTTTATTTAACCTTATATTATCACTGTAACTCAAGCTAGTGTTTGCTGATATTTGAAGGAACAAGTAACAGGTTTATTTCACGCTGAAAAGAGAAAAAAGGAAACAACATTTTGGCTGTGGAACCTTCTTCAGGGGTGATTTGTTAATATTTCTCAATTTTCTTCCATTGTTGTTTCGGTACTTATAGCAATATGGTATAATAATAATAATAATAATAATAATAATAATAATAATAATAATAATAATAATAATAATAATAATAACTTTATTTTATGAAGCACCTGTAAAAGTATAATCTCAAAGCTTTTTACAGGACCGGAAAAAATAATTAAAGGAGAAGGGCAACTATTTTTATAAATTGGGGTTAAAACAAATCAACATTGATTTGTGTATTTCAGAATGAACGTTAAATATACACTGCAACATGTAAAACCTCCAATTTAAATAACAAAATAGACTAAAATTATAGGTATACACAGTTCCATATTCTGAGGTTCTGAATGTGGCAGCGAAACTTCTGGTGAATACACCTCTTTTAAATCGACAGAAATTTAAAAGACCCAACTTCAAGACGGTTTTGCTGACAAATACTTACATTTGAACTCTACCCGTAGATCACCTCAGAACAGTTCTGCAGTGAATGGAATTAGAAATGTAGAAGAAGGTGGAAGGTGCAGGCAAAGACATCAATTTAAAAGAAGCTGGATTGGAATATGCTCAGGGAAGGTGACTCCGATAGCCTTGGAGCTAGAATTCCAAAGTTTTGGGGGCACAGCAACCATATATACATGTCTGTGTTAGGGACTGAAGATTACTGATTGACAAAAAAATAAATAATTTTTCAAATTAAAATTCATTTAAAAATCTGTATGAATTTTTATGAAGACAAGATCTGGAATGTTTTTTTTTTTTGCTTTCCAGAACTGTAAAAAAAATAAAATAATTTAGTATTATTACAATTGCATCAACTACTGGCAGTACTAGAGAAAGTAATTATGGTGTTTAATGTTTTAATACTTTTTTTGCACACTTCTGTACTGTGTGTACTGTGATAAACGGATAAGAATCTGTGTGATCTTCACTTGACGGGCAAAAGTAAAAAAATGCAAAAAAAATCATGTCAAACATTCATGAATACCTTTAAACCTCCCTTTAGTTTCTGAACGGTCATAATTCTCTAAATGACAGCTATTTTTACCAATCAGACCAATTTTTCCATAGACATGAAAATATTAGTAGGGTCCCTTGCTTTAAAAGTGAATGGAACGTTTGTTATTTTGCAAGCTACAGTAGGGAGATATTATATTTATATTGATTATATTTTTTGCAGTTCTGTTTTGCTGAATAAATTATAAATTATTGATGGACTTTGGATCTTAGGCATTTCTGAACTTTATCACCAGATAAATGATCTTATAAAAATTGAATTAAAAGATTGCATCACTCTACCAGAGTGAGAAATACAACCTTGTGAAGTTAAGGTATCTTGTTTTTTTATATAAAGTTCATGGTGCTGTGTTTTGATTTTGTTGGTAAAATTGATTAAATTCACACGTTGTGTTGCATGCGGGTGTAGATTTGCAGTCAGCGGTATCTCATTCATTTGTTGTTTTGTTTTTAGAAAATAGTTTCATTGCAGTGAAAACAAACTTGATGGTTGTATTTAGAGAATATTGGAGATCAGTTGCATTTGTTATACATCACAAAAAAATATTTAAAATATGTTGTTTATGGAAATGAAATGTGTAACCGCAAATGTATGCATTGAGTCGGACCTGTCCAACAGGGTGGCATAAACAAAAACATCAAAAACACTGGAATAATCATTTTCTATTTTACAGAAATGCCTGCTTGCTAGATCTGACTGAGATTCATTGTGCAGCCTCCAGGTCAGTACAGTGTGTCTTACAGAAACATGCTACAAGTGAATTCTATCTTCCTACATTTCTACAGTTCCAGCTCTTTGCAGACATAAACATGATAGATATTTCTGTGTTCAGAAGAGACTTGAAGTAAATCTATGGGCAGGTAGCTGAGTGTTTAGATCCATTTCCTTTTATCAATGACTAAATAGAGCTTGTTTGGTTATTTGTTATTGAGAAATGACATTTTAGCTTTAATCCATAGAATTATTTGTATATAAAACTTTTTTCCATGCAAATATTGACTTGGAAGATATTTGACAATTGAAAATATGACCATGCAAAAATATTCCATGAAATATACTGTTCATGAAACCATCATTACAAATGATAAAATAACAGTGAAGTAGAAAGACAAGTTAAAAAAGAGTTTTCTAAGCACTAATGCAGATTAATGATCATTTAAAATGACTAAACCTTTCAGATCCATTATTCATGACACACTGCTGCCCTTACTTCTTTCAGCTTGAGAGAAATACAGTAATAATAGGACTTAACAATACCTGATTTTAAAGCAGCTTATTCTGGAACGACTGACATGTTTAATGATGTACAACACTTTTATTGGCAATGGTTTCAAATTGTACAGGTGAATAACATTTTGAACAGCTTGAGCCTCCTTTGACAGCTGTGTATAACATTCCTATCAACAGGGTCTAACTAGACATTTCTCATGCAAACTGACTCCTTACTTACATCATCCCTGGCATTTAATAACCTGGAGTTCTTTTAAGGAAGCTTGCTGAGATGTCCCTCATAAAGAATGTTGAAAAAAATAAGAACAGATAAATGCCCTTTAAGTAGTTTTTTGATTAACTGCTTCATATTCCAACCAACAAAGGACTTCTTTATGACTTCTGAGACATACTTATTACTCACTGCTATTGCTAATTATTAGATTTTATCTAGAATGTTTTAAACAAATGACACAGAGCCTTCAAACCATTATTTTTTTAAAGACAGTAGTAAATATTATGTACTATATTATTATGTATTATATTGACATTTTATTTTTATATATCACAATGTGTTATAAATAAATAAATTGAAAATATGAATGAGCAAATATGAATTAATGTGAAAAAACAGTTCAACCTGTTCAATCCAATTAAAAAATACTACATCCCAATGGGGCAATTCAAGACAAGTCTTAAAGCAAGTCTTAAAATGAAATAGTATTTTGTAGCGAATGCGGGTTCTTGGGCTTGTGCCCTTGCTGTACCCCAGTTCATCCCTCACCAGATGGGCTCAAACCCGGGTCTCCGGCATCACTCAACAGGGGTCTTGCAGGCTGAACTAAAGCAGATCTTCCTCAGCCCGGGCGGCCAACATCCCTGTTATGTGCTGGGGAGGGCGGTGACGTCACCATGCTGCAACCGGCTCATACAGCCTGCATGTATGATAAAAAAACTGTGTTTTCAGGTGTGAAATATCTGCTATAACAATGACGAATATAATTGCGATTCTCTCACAATAAAATACTATGCAAACTATATTCATATTTTTGTAATTGAACATTCTAGTCAAATATTAATATGAATATGAATAATCATGTAATAACATGAATAAACCTCCAGAGCTTCTCCAAGGCTTTCTGAAAGAGCTCGGGAGGGGATGTTTTGTGCCAGCCAGCGCATTATCATCTCGCACCAGGAGGAAGGGAAGAAAGCTGGTAGTGCTCATGTCATTTATTTCCGTCTCCATCACTCTGCTCAACTCCCCCAATCCCCCTTCAAAAGGGTGTGGTGTGTTAACAGAGCCGCTTGTAAGCGCCAGGTGACTTTCTGCTCATTTAAATAAAGCTTCTGTACAGACAGATTTTAAATTCTTCAAGCAAAATTAGCTGTCAAAATTTTATTATCATATTCAATATCACAACGTGTTCAATAAATAGAAAAAATGAATGAGCACACGTGAATATTGTCAACGGTGGGAGTAAAAACAGTCCAACTGGTTTAATTCAGTTAAAACATACTGCATCCCAATGGGGCAATACAAGATAAGCCTTTACAACAAGCAACAGTATATATTACAGTTATAATCAAGAATAACAAAGTGATATTAAAAACGGCACTGAAACCGAACTATAATAACGTATCTGATCACTATTAATGAGATTCAATTATTAAAAATAACAATTTAAAACTGTATTTTGTTCAGGGTCATTTGTCACTGTTTTCACGACCTTCGCTTTCTTATTTAAACTCCTATTTTTGAGACAGGATGCCAATAACACACAGAACCTTCAAACCATAGGCATTTTAAAGACTGCAGTTTGTGAAAAACTTTTATATAAACAATATCTTGTACCCGGTTCAATTTTCAAAATTTTCAAAAGCGAATCCCATATGTAAACGAGCTCATAAAGCCAGAATTACTTTCCCTACGTCTGCGAAACACCTGACCGTATACTATAAAGCTTTCAGTGCTTTGTTTGTGTCCAATCGCAATGGGGGGAGGGTGTGTGGGGAAAGGTTTACTTGAAACATTGTTTTCTCTGAAAACGTTTTCTTCCCTCTTTAGTTGATCTTTTGCAGCATATGCATGCTGACGCAGCTCCCTACATAAATTCTCGTTCTTGACTGAGAAGGCTTTAGAGAACTTTACAACCATTTTTATTTTCTTTGTGATGCAACTTTGAAGTGCAATGACAAATCACACCAATTGTAAATATGATGTTTACATTGGCGTTTTTATTAATTTTACACTTAAGCATATGGAGGAGTTTTAGATGTCAAGGAGAGCCCCTCCCCTCCCTAGTTGGGCAATTGAGTTAACTTTTCTCCTGATTGTAATTGTAGCAAAGTGTCACGTTATATAGACGTAAAACCGAGGTCCTGACTCTCTGTGGTCATTAAAAATCCCAGGGCGCTTCTCGAAAAGAGTAGGGGTGTAACCCCGGTGTCCTGGCCAAATTTCCAATTGGCCCTTACCACTCATGGCCTCCTAATACTCCCCCTCTACGAATTGGCTACATTACTCTGCTCTCCTCCCCACTGATAGCTGATGTGTGGTGAGCGTTCTGGCGCACTATGGCTGCCGTCGCATCATCCAGGTGGGTGCTGCACATTGGTGGTGGTGGAGGGGAGTCCCCATTACCTGTAAAGCGCTTTGAGTGGAGTGTCCAGAAAAGCGCTATATAAGTGTAAGCAATTATTATTATTATTATACTTCCTTGTGTAACAATCATGACATTCTCATCCAAACAAAGGTTTGATTTTTTTTTTTCGAAACCTTGGTTGGTATGCCTCACGGACTCATTCATGGAGTAATCCAAACAAAAGAGCTGCTGGGCGCACCGTGATCTTGACATGCATGTGTAAAGTAGAGTTAACAGCTTCAGATTTCAAAGGTTGTTAATAATATCTTCTGTATCACATTAACATTGGAACATTCTTACAAGTCTAAAAAGAGGCGATACACGTGTCTCCTTTATAACTCTTCAGTTTACAGAAAAATTCTGAGGGAGCCACACAACATCCAATAATACTCTTCTTGAGTCTAATTTTTAGTTTAGCAGGATTTGGGCAATAAGCACATTGTTTAATGGGGATGACATTACCTACGTCCATATCACTGTACAATACAGGTTTGAGTCAGGAGTGTGTGTTAATTGAACAGAGTTCCATCCAATACATATAACTACTGCATGATTTCTTTATCCGTTTCAGCTAAATGAGGGGAATTAAATCAGTCAGAATCCCAGAGTGCCAATTGTTAAAATAACTCTTCTTCCCTCCTTTGTTTAACTTAAAGAATTTCTCAAAGAAATCCTTAATCACAATACCATCACTTAATTCATCCAGATACACAAATTCAGGCCAGAGCCAACAACAAGCTATAATAGTGGACTATTCTTATGTATTCACTATATAAGAAACAAGCCAAAAGTGAAACTCTGATCGCGCTTTGAACTATTGGGTGCAGTGCTTTGTCCATTACCACTACAAGGACAATAAAAGTTTTTTTAAAAGAAATGGATGTCAAAATGTTTCCGAAATTTTAGTTGCTTAGTTTCACGATTCCATATTCATATAACTATAAAGTGATGTTAAATTACTACAACATTTATCTTTTTACAATAACAGCAAGTTGTGTTCTTACTATGTATTCTTAGAAAAGGATAAAACGTTATAACTTTTTATTAAGTACAGTATATAAACTTTATAATATTAGGACAAGCATGTTAAAACCATAACCCACTGTAAGTTACAAAGTTAAAGACTTGATGCATAAAATATTTATGAAGAGGGTAGAATACTGTTGCTATCACTACCATCTGCTGTGCGTGCATTAGATTACTGTATATACAGTATTACATTACAGTAATGTTTTTGTTTTCTGTTACCAAAATTTACCTTTTGATTTTCTCTATGTGAATGTAAAGCTGAAAAAGGCACATCACGTTCACAAGCTACAGCATAATAGTTTAAAATTAGTAAAGGTCTAAACAGTACAGCTTAAATTCAATAATTAGATAAAACTTGTCCCTCAGCATAGACTGGGATTCGAAACCAGGCGTTTTCTGGTAACAGCCAAAATGCTCCACACGTCCCGTTAAGCTTTTACAGTTCCACCTGGTGGTTTTACAAAGAACTGTAGTTTAATTACTGACAATTTCTAAAATGTCGCTGTGTCCCGCAGTCTACTGCAGACTCGGGCAGCTGCTCAACTACAACCTACTGCAGTATCCCTTGCGCATTCTGAATGGCTGGATCTGTAGGCCTTACATTGCTGCTCCATTCACATTTCCATGAGTTTGTGACACATAAATCAAGACAGCTCCACAGCGGAAACATTTTTTTCCTCTTTTACTTTTCATCATAGTTATGGTGCAAACATGTTTTCTCAGATAATTAGACTTGATGAATGGTTTTATATAAAATCAGTCGTCAAGCCACAACAGTACAATAACTACATTTCTGTCTCTTTTCCATAGGAAGGATCAATGTGTTGTTGATGGTTAGAAAAGCTAGAAATTGGTGTTAACCCTCACAATCTTGTCTCCACTGTACACCTACAACCAGAGATCAGCAGCCAGTTAAGACCCTTTTCCCACCCAATTATCTTGTATTGCAAAGGGTGAGGGGCCTCTTTACCACAGCCACACTCTCTGGTTCCCTCATTTCATTTATAACTTACAATAACTGATCACTGGTGCTGAGATAAAAGCTCCAGCTGTACTGAAACACATGGAAGCCACTAGCTCACAGCCGAGAGCCTCACATGCTTTTGATATCTTGCATTGCAAGAATTTGTATTTAAGGATAAGTTATTGTACCTCTGTATGTTATTTCGGACAAGTGAGCTTCATAAATAAATATACTGAAGGCTCAAAGGCATAAAAGAATGAAGATTTGATAAGAAGATATATACATATACTGTATAGAATTTGTGTACACAAATAATTTAAATACAAAAAAGCCTTCATTTTAATTTAAGTGTATATGGAATTTTATATACCAATCATACCATAGACATGAACCAAAGGACAACAATGAAACTAAGAGGATGCACATTTAAAACTGAAAACAGAAATCGTTTCAATACACAAAGAATA
Organism: Lepisosteus platostomus; assembly: GCF_059453375.1. Lineage (NCBI taxonomy): Eukaryota > Metazoa > Chordata > Actinopteri > Semionotiformes > Lepisosteidae > Lepisosteus > Lepisosteus platostomus. The sequence continues at coordinate 77,648,301 of NC_142613.1, read as the reverse complement.
GTGGGTCTCTAAAACAAACGACCCAGCCATGTTACCAAAAAACAAAACTCTGGCTTCTTTGATATAGCAGCTGGACAAAACCCTTAAGTCAATTAGCTACTAAAAATATAAAAGCTTGATGAAATTGAATGATCTCTCTGTTTGTTCTGCAAACTTCCTTATGGTACATTCTGCAACTTAAAAAAATCAAAACTTTAAAGAACTGTGGCCAGTCTTGCAATACTGACTGAAATATTTTAAAAAACAATAAAGCAGACCTGTCTGAAAGTACTGGGTGGATTAAACCCCCTGGCTATTATCTGTAAAAAATAAAAAAAAACCTTTCTTAAATTGAGCTTTGTCCTGTTAGTTATTCTAATTTTATATTCAAAGCTAAGTAGCTCTCATTGTAACTATTGTTATGTCTGATAATATTAAAGGTGAGTAATGTTATAATGAAGGTACTGTAACATTTAGACTCTATTTCAATTTATTCAACACTTTGATGTTTTATCTATTGATCACCCTTTAGTCAACACATAAAATGTTGATATTTCATCAATATTTTTGGAGGTTCCAAAAATGTTGTTTTTTTGCACTTTTCAGATTATTGTAAATTCCAAATTATGTTGTTGTTGTACTTATTTCAACTGTGATGACGTTTAGAAATTATTGGAAAATACAGATTTGTACACATTTGTTTTATTATTTAAAATAATTTAATAAAAACATGTAGGTTTTTCTTGCTGGACTCTTACATTTTAGTTATACCTTGTTGGACAGCTGTTTTCTGAAAGAACACAAGGCAATACAGTGTCCTTTTTAATGTAAAGTGTTCAAATGTTTTTAGAACTAGGCTTCATTAAACATCTTATCCAGAATCTGTGACTCAGGACTACTGCATTTTAAATAGAGCCTATTTTAATGAAGTAGAGCGTTTCAGCAAGATTCTCTCAATTTAATTAAATGAAATATTCAAAGACAGTTTAAGGATTAAATCCACTTGCTGAAAAGTACAGAAAATCAATGGAACTGCATCAGTTCATATAGCTAAACAAACTTCCCAATCTAAAATTGATAAATCACAGAGACTGCCAAGAGGGAGCAATAGAATTTAAAAGGGTGATTATAATGTTATAGCAGCTTCTGCTTTTCTTCTAATATTGTATGTCTTTCGCCAAGATCAAGAGCACAGAAATTGCTGCCGGGAACAATGAGGAATCTGTAATGATCAGGACATCCAAGGAACAAGGTACACTACATGTGAATTTACCTGTACATAAATACATTGGAAGATAGATATTTGCCTATAGTCAATACATAGTTGGTTTCTGACACTAGGCCAAGATTAGCATGATAGGGAGAAGTTGCCTTCCAAGACTGAACTGGAATTTTAGTGGATATCTGTCCTTTAAATGGCAGAAAGAGCTTTATTACAGTATGTATTTTTAATGCACAAAATATAAACACGGGCATTTCCCAGTTGTATTTTCAATGTATGTGGTTTGTTTGTGACAGCTGTAGGTAAATCGGAAAACAGTCAAAGTTACAGTACGCTACTAAGCTTTTAATAGAACTTGCCTTAAGCATTCTAGAAGAACATCTGTGTACATCTCCAGTAGCGTAGAATAATTTAATCACAATGCACACTTGCAGAGATGGCAGTGAATGTTAGAAATGAGAAAAAGTTATTTTTTGGACATTTGTTTGTCCGTTGTCCATATCAAACAAAACAAATCACTTAAATGGAAATCATTGCATAAGCATTGCAAATATGCCATAGCTTATAAAAAAGGGGACATTATTAAGTTCTTGAAGTCAAGTTCAAGTTTATTGTCATGTGTACCTGGGTGCAATGAATTGTATACTTGCGTGTTTCTGCACAAAAAAACTGACATCACAGATTGTTGGACACAGGAAAATTAGACAATAGCATGAGTGCCAACAACATAGTGGAAAGTAACAGTGTAAAATACACATAGAAGCAGTATGCATAAACGTACTGTTAGCAGCAATATGTATGAGATTAGTACAGAATACAATTAAACAGAATACAATAACTGTAGTATGACGGTACAGTGGCTCTGTGGCTAGGGATCTTCTCCTATAGCTGAAAGGTTGCTGGCTCAAATCCTGCAGCTGGCAGAGGAATCCTACTCTGTTGGACCCCTGACCAAGTCCCTTAACACAAGCTGCTTCAGGGGTGCCGTATAAATGGCTGACCCTGTGCTCTGACCCCAAGCTTCTCTTCCTGTCTCATGTGTGTCTCATGTAGAGCAAGCTGGGGTATGTGGAAAGACAAATTCCTAATATGAGAAATTGTATATGGCCAATAAAGTTATTTTATCTTATGCATTAGAAGGTAACAACTGTAACCTTCAGCAGCATTCAAATAGCAGCAATATGCAAAAAACAAGTAGTGACAGGATTGTGCAAAAGCAGGGGGTATAACTGGGAGTAGGAGGATTAAGAGGTGGTGTTCAGATGTCTTATAGCTATGAGAAATAAACTTTCTTTGAACCTAGAGGTTCAGGCTTTTATACTAAATATTCTGCCAGAAGGAAGAAGAGAGATGAGTGCATTCCCAGGGTGTTTTTGATCCTTAATTATATTATTTGTCCTTCTGATAATGGTGGGGAGTTCTATACCAGTGGTGGCCAGGACTGACTCAACCACCTTCTGACATTTTTTATGTTTCTAAGCTAAGCAAAAAACATACCAAACTGTAATACATCCAGTGAGAATGCTCTCTATTGAAGATCTGTAGAAATTTGTAAGTGTTTATAAAGACACACCAAATCTCCTGAGTCATCTAAGGAAGTAGAGGTTCCAGTGTCCTCTCGTGATCACTTCATCTATGTTGGTGATGTGACTGCCCAGGAACATGAAGCTGCTGACCATCTCCACAGTAGCCCCATTGATACAGACAGGGGTGTGGCCTCCTCCCTGCTTCCTGAAGTCAACATCCAGCTCCTTAGTTTTGCTGAGGGTGAGGATGTTGTCCTGTTGTCTATTATGTCCTTGACCTCTTTCATGTACTCCGTTTCATCATCATTTGTGATCAGACCTACAATGGTGGTGTCATCAGCAAACTTAAAGATGAAGCTGGAGCTGTGTCTAGCCACACGATTGTGGGTGAATAGGGAGGACAGCAGCGGACTGAGCACACAGCCCTGGTGGGCTTCTGTGTTGAGCATCATCATGGAGTAGATGTTTCTGCCTGTTCTCACAGATTGAGGTCCACCCTTTAGGAAATCCAGGGTCCAATTACAGAGAGACGTACTAAGGCCCGGTGCCCAACGTGAATGGGATTATAGTATTAAATGCTATAATTATAATCTATGAATAGCAATCTGTTTGAGGCGTTTATATTGTCTAAGTGAGTTAAAGCAGTGTTTAAAGGAAGGGAGATGGCATCAGCTGTGGATCTACAATATTCACTTGACTATATCACCTACAGTTACAGAGCTCTGGAGCTCTGAAGCAATAGAGCCTTAAAATCCACAAGATTTATTTTCTTGAGTAAATTAATGCTCAGAGACAATTTTACAAAAATAATTTGCATGAGTGCAAACCAGACTCCTCACTAATAAAATTACATGCTACATTGCCAGTAAATATAGAATTCATGATTTATTATATTTAAATAGAATTCATTCCCACAATAATCACATTATGAAGATATCTAGATACAAATAAAAAAACAACCCAAATATAATATGGAACCAGATCTGTTCTTACCATATAAAAGAACTTTACAAGAAGGAGAGTGAGCTTGAAATAATCATTTAACAGCAACCAGACTTAACCCATATAACCCAAACCATTCATCCGAACATCTTTCTCTTGGTTTCCCCATTGGTATTCAACTGAGATCTTTTAAAAAAAGGGGTCTTGCTCTCAGGTCTTCTCAGGTCTGTCCAAAAACATTCTTTAACTGCATCTGCATTCCTCTGTCTCAGTGTCCTCGCAATCATCTTTTTAAAGAATTATGCTAAAACCTTCCTATGGTTGAAACCTTCCTATAGAGCCAACCAACATCTGTGTAAGTGTGCAATGCAGAGTAAATAAAGGTTCTTTCCATGCTTCGGGTCTTCCACACATGAAGAAGGCTCCACTGCTGAAACGTTGTGTTTCTTTTCTGCTCTTTTCAGCATGGAATAAACCTTTACTTGTTCCTTTGCAGCCTACGCATGCTGATGCAGCTACCTACTTGAACTACTTCAGCCTACTTCTGCTGTGACCCGCTATGCCTTCTGCTAAATCTTTTTCTAGATCTCTTCATCATACCTTTTCCTCCTGCCTGGGCTACATGCTACCTCCTCTCACCAAACCAGCTTTCCGCCTCCTCATGGCGATCTGTTGCAAGACCAGACTTTCTAACCACCTCCTCTGTCCTTGTCGTCATTTTAAGGCTCCACAGCCGAAACTTTGTGTTTCTTTTCTTCTCTTTTCAGCATAGAATAAACTTCTACTTGTTCCACTTGTTCCAGAGTAAATACTGGACCTGAATTAGAGTGACTTCTTTTAGCAAGGAAATAGTGGAGGAAATGCACCACAACATTGGCAATTTTCATACATAGTCCTGTGGACCCCCATGCTAATGAAATCAGCATAGCCTGTGCTTATTCCCATTATACAAGATCCAGGATCCAACAGAGTGTTGGATAAGCAGTAGAATACTGTTGTATATGGGTAAATAACGGGGTAAAAATGTTTTCTTTAAGACTTCGCACTAATTTGAAAAATGCATGTAATTTAGAAAATCTGCAGTATGTGAAAACAATCTCTAATCTCATCAGATATTTCTCCCGAGTGCAACAATCTATGGAATCTGAGCTGAATTATATTCGGATGCCTTAGGAAAAGAGAATTGAAAGCAACAAATTTAATTTCTTAACAGAATAACATAAAATTACAGGGGTAAACAGCCCATTACCATTCCCTTTAAAGCAATAATAATGCAATCATGCAGTTGCAGACAATTTTTAATTGAACATTTCCACCGTATCACTGGGTTTTTATATACTAGAGTAGGCTTATGATATTCATTTTATGTGTTCTGTTACAATTTGTTACCTTAAGCAGCTAAACAGATCTGTTATCTCCAAAGGGAAATGGTACTTGTTAAATCACTTCTGCTTATTTATAGTTTCAAGTCTACCTTTGACTGCTTTGCTTTTACTCTGAAGACCTTTAGCTAGACAACCTTACATTTTAATAATGAAAATTTAAAAGCTAGACATTGTAATGAGGAAATAATTATAGGTCTGAAAAACACTCAATTGTTAACAGCTATTACAGTAATTCAAAGGTGAAGTTTTTTGGATAATGTACATTTTTAATGTCTAAATATGATATTTAGAAGTTGTTGGTTTTGTTCGGAATTAATTTTTATATCTGTTTTCTTACAAAACCTTTAAGGATAACACAAAAAATGTTTTATTCTTGGTTCACTGTCTTTGTGACACATTAACAAATTATAACCTTTTTATATCTTATTGTTTTATGAGAAATGACACAATTCTATCACAGTAGGTTCATTTTATTTAAGTGCAAAACTGTTTAAAAATCCACCTTTAACTTTTGGAACTTTAATTGCCTCATTACATATGGGCACAACTTCAGAAGACTGACTGGACCAATACAGTCATTGTATACATACTGTACACTGTCATTTTTCACATCCTAATTATTAAATTGTGATTTGCATTCAGATTCATAAAGGGCCAAAATTTACATCAGTGTAATGAGAAGGCCACTGGGATTTTATGATAAATGTCAACAGCCTAGAAATCTCAGAATCTGCTAAGTACTGTAGTAGATATGAACAGCACAACACACAAATACTCAAGCACACTAAAAAGAAGATAAAATGCAAGCAAAAACTGGTTTGATATTGCCAGTGGTAATCTTACTGAATGGTGTTGTTTTGAAAATACTTTGAGATGTGCACTATACTGTACCTTTAGTTACAGTACATCATGAATGACAACACAAAGATGTTTCAATGTTGTACTTGTTCTCATACAGTGTGAGCTCTTAAAATTGTTTCAATCTCAAATCACACATTGACCTGCTCTGTCACTGCACTTTAAACCAGCTTGCATCTGTGGGACAAGAATGTCATCTGTCCATTAAGTAACAAGTAAAGGTTTATTCTATGCTGAAAAGAGAAGAAAAGAAACACAACGTTTTGGCTGTGGAGCCTTCTTCGGGTGTGACACCTTGAGTGACACCTTCGGGTGTGAAACCCGGAGAAGGCTCCACAGCCAAAACGTTGTGTTTTTCTTCTTCTTTTTCCAGCTTGGAATAAACCTTTACTTGTTCCTTTACAGCCTACGCATGCTGACGCAGCTACCTACCTGCTACCTACTGCTACCACAGGTGCAGATCCAGTAGGTGGCTCTGTAGCTAAGGATCTGTGCCTATGGCTGGAAGGTTGCTGGTTCAAATCCTGTGGCTAGCAGAGGAATCCTACTCTATTGGGCCCCTGAGCAAGGCCCTTAACCCCAACTGCTCCAGGGGTGCTGTATAAATGGCAGACCCTAACCCTGAACTCTGACCCCAAGCTTCTCTCCCTGCCTGTGTGTCTCAAGGAGAGCAAGCTGGGGTATGCGCGAAGACAAATTCCTAATGTGATCTCTCTTATCTCTCTTACTTGAACTACATGTGTCAATTAGCCTTGCAGATTTGACACTTTATCTTGATTAATGCATATTGTGAATCTATGTGCTCCAAAATTATGTCACTATAGCCTGATGGACACAGCTGCTGATCCAGATCAGATTTAAACCAGCATTGCCTGGCTTCCAGGTCTTCACCAGCAACCTGCATACAGTAGGCACCTTTCACTCAAGAGCCTGCACCTTAAAGACTGTCCCTGAACAATCACTTACAGGTGAATTAGAATAAATACTGGAATTCTATTTCAAAGCAAGAGATGCTGGCTTGTGGACTTACAGTAGCATTTCAATTAGTTTAATTTATATAATAATTTATTCAGTTTACACATTATACAGTGTTAATTGCATCTAAAATTATGCCTATTGAGGGAAAGCTACAGTATGTGCAATTTGGCTATGGCTATTTTGCAATTAGGATTTTTCTTAGCATATAACACAATATAACAAAAATAACCCAGATTCTAAATGTAATTATTTCACCCAATAATGGGCTTTTGTCAAGATATGCTGTCTGTGTTTTTAATCAAATTCTTACAAATTAGCCTCTGCTAGGCCTGAGCTTGATTAAGGGTGAACAAAGTTCAAAAGTTCAATACTTTGTAAAGATTCTCAGATTATGTGTTGAAATCTGTGATATCAGTGTTTCTAAGAATAGTGGTGTAGGAATAACTTCTAAAGACTGATGCCAAAGCATGGTATCACAGACACTGAATAAACAAACAGTGAATTAAATCCGTTTCTAGAGTTTCAGATGATGCTTCTGAGTGGTGTAGGTGGACAAGTACCTGGTACTCTTCTCACTGGGCCAGGCTGTTCAATCCAAATAGAGGCACTGCAGAAACTGTGATGCAGGCATTGCTGTCTCTTAGGTGAAACATTAAAACGAGGACCTTAGTCCTTTGTCATTAGAAATCATGATACAGTTTGTAAGCAGCATAGAAACAAGTAAAGGTTTATTCCATGCTTCGCGCAACCCTCACACCCGAAGAAGGCCCCACAGCCGAAACGTTGTGTTTCCTTTCTTATCTTTTCAGCATGGATAAAACCTTAACTTGTTTATTTGCAGCCTATGCATGCTGACACAGCTCCCTACTTTAACTGTTTGTAAGCTAACGAGTTATTGTGGTCCACTGGCTTACAGGCTTGCTTTAGCTGCTCTGCCTAATTTTCCTCCTAAATCAAATGCCAGAAGTGCATTTTAGTTGTGGATGAAATGGCTCCTCAGCTGTCTTGAAAAACTGCCCAAATAAAATAAATTATGTGATTCAGGTATTCAAAATATTGTACTGGAACCAACCCAGGGTTAACTATTCGATCAACAATGAAAAACTGACCTGAGTGTAAAAGTTAAAAATAAAGGCAGGTGCATGTTAGGTTACAAAAAAATAGGTAATTATTTAAACAAAGAGTATACGTTCTTTTGTACTAGTGCCAGCTATGTATCCTGAAGATGTTTTTTTTACATTTTTATAATACAGTACATATACTAGTTACAATATATGTGCATCAATAATTATACAAATCAAAATAATACCAAACACCACACATAAAAAGAGCAAGTAGGAGGCAAAAAGAATATTAAAAAAAATAGCAGAAGACCTCAACCATAAACACAACAATAAGACAAAAAAATATATATGTAACCCTTTTTCCTACCAGAGACTACTCGATCTTAAAATATGAACCTCCAATTTCAAATAAAAAAATGTAAATTTTGAAATTGATTGAGTTTCCAATTCCAAAGTTTTTGAGTTACATTACCTCTCAGACACTGCATGAGAAGTTGCTCACTTCTATTCTGTATTCTGTTCACGCTCAATGTTCTATTCCCGTGAATGGAGATGAATGTTTTTGATATTTCACATATGGAGGGTGGGAATTTTGTTGGTCAGTGTGAGGCAGATGTGCCAGGAACAGGCAGTACCACTGACCGAAGTCACATTTGGCAAAAAGTACATTTCAATAACAATTTATGAAGTCATAAGGCCCACATAAAACAATTGTTTACAAGACGAGGAACCAGGATGCTTTTACAACACTTCTGTGCATTTTGCACATGATCTGCTTTTCAACATATATTCAACATATACAAAAAAAAATTCAAACCAATTTAAAGTTTCCATTTTGAAAATTGAATACACGACTCAATCATTATAGAAAAACAGATTACAAAAGGTATTTTAATAAATAACTTCTTTATAATTTTTAGAATGTAGCCATTGAAAAAATGCAGAATTTGCTTTAAAATTTTAATAATACAACAATGAGCAGTTTCTTTCCGAACTGTCATCAGTCATTCCACATGTGCACTCAACTCTGACAGATGTTTGCCCAGTATTGAAAATCATTTACTGCTTCTCCATTGTTTGTTAATCATCCTATTTTTGTATTCTCATCTGCAAACCTGACTAGTTTACTAATTAAGTCCCAGTACAGCTATTTAATCTATCACCCCAATACCAGGTACAGTCAGTTATTATTATCAGGCTCAAAGAATTGTCCTACACTAAAACAGTGGAGAAGACTGCGAGGGGACCTAAATCCAGTATTCATAATCCTCAAAAAACAGATTGTATGTTTATGGTCTATGTTTATTCCATGTTCTATGGTCTGGTAAATTCTATGTACATCTTCAGGATCCACAATGAAAAATGAGCTACAGGACAGAAATGGAAACATGGTAGTGAATTTAAAATGGAGAGCAGGTGGCAGTACTATGGCAGAAAAGATTGTGTTTGCCTGGAACAAGCTACTCATCCATGCTGTCAACTTGACACCAATGCTTCTTACAAGAAATAGCTGAATGAGATGATAGAATCAACCGACTATTTAAAAATGGCCAAACCCAAAGGGCAGTTGGCCAGCACTTGTTTGTAAGCTTGCTCACCTTTTTTTATATTCAGGTGCATGCACAAGAAGGTATACAAATGAAAGGACGCTCCAGATATTCACTTAAAGTTCATTTTTTGAAAGGAGCTTCTTTAATATACGGAGCCACTGTTTGATAAAGTCAGGAACAATACATCTTTAACTACAAGGAGGATTCAAAACACTGTAAAAAAAACTACTGGCTCGTTGTTTTAATCGAAAGCAGAAAAGTAAGTAATTATAAGACCAAATGTAGAATTTTGAACCGGAGAGATGTTCAAAGCTGAGAGAAAACATAGTCGACATATGTATTGCAGATGGTCTTATCTAAAAATCAGATTTTGTCTCACAAATCTGTTGCCTGTAATGGGACACACCAAACAAAAAAGGAAGTTTATAGAACTTCAGAATAAATGGTAACTAATATCAGGATCACATTTTTTGCCATTGTTATCCTCTATTAATAATACATCACAGTATGTTAAGATAAATTAAATCCTATTTTATTTCCAAATGGGGAACACAGGTTGTAAAAGTTGTTTTTTATTTGCACTTTTCATTAACATTATGACTGCTATAAAATAATATATTCTGCTAGACACGATGTCTTACCTGATTCGGTCAAGTTCAAGATTTGGCTAATGAGGCTTTTGAACACTGTACAGTATGTCAGTTTACCTTACATGTCTAGGATACTAGAACCTTAGCTATGTCCACAAATTAATTAGACAGTCTTTTGATAATACTCTGAGGTAGGTTAATTGTAATTCTCAAAAGAAAAAATAACAGCCTGTAATCCTTTGACTGGGTGGACTATATTAAATGACATCCTAAATGTCACTTAACTTTGCTTTGCCCTTTATAATATAATTGTGTCTTTGCAAAAAATGTATGTAGAAAAGAAAAGTCAGTTTGCTGTTCTAGGACATTGAAAAATATAACTAATTTACAACACTGTATGTAGAAAAATTCCTTTCTAATATTGCATGTTAATTAGTGATGGTTTTTGTATTTAACATTTCTGTAACACAATATTTGGAATTATTGTGAATTTTCCCACCGCACAGCCTTGGAGGAAGAGGAGGATGATGGATGATATTGAAGTTCCTTCTTTATTTCTTTTTTCTTTTGTCTCTCTTCTCTGTTCTGTTTTTACACTCAGATCATTGTTGAATATTTGTTCATTTTAATGTCCAATATAATGGACAGCAACGTCAACACCAAAAAACATTTTATATATAAAATATATTCAATAAAATATATGATATTTAAAACTGGCCAGTTTGGACCTTCCTTGATGTCTTATAATCTTTAAAGCTTACATTTTTGCCACAAGAAATTGAAGAAATGTATCAGAAAATATATCGATTGAGAGGAAGCACTGGATGGCTTCATCGGTCCATTCATAGGCAGCAATAAAGTGAATCTTTCACCGCCCCATTAAATGGAACTTCTTAAATTAAATTATGGAGGGATGATGACAACCAAGCCAATTTCGCCCACATGTTCTAAATCATATTTTTCCCCATTTAATTCCTCAAGACATATACAGTATATACAGTATACACATCATACACAAACACATCTCTTTCACATTCAGTCTCGCGCTTCCCCCAGCCCATCTGCCCTTGGTTAATTCCTTGCTCTGCCTAGCCTCTTCATCCTATGAACAGGGTGCCCCTTCGCCAAGCAAATGTATCTGACTCTTGGGTGTTATTGCTTGTGAACTGCAAATTAACTTATTCACATCAGAGACCTGTCATCAATTTGTAAAGGCTGCCTCTACAGCTAACTACCCAAGAACACCTCATGCGAGAACATTTTTAGTATGTCTGTACTCTAAAATGCACAAGCAAGAAAATGTGGCTTAAGGAAAGAATTTGTGTGACCAAAATTGTCAGTTAAAAAAAAAGATTTAAAAAAAGGAATTTTAGAAACCGATTTGATAACAGATAACACACCTGGTCAAATATCTCTTATTGTACTTTCTTGACAATTGGAATAGGATGAGGTTCATTCCATGCTGAAAGATAATGAAAAGAAACACTACATTTCAGCCATGGATCCTTTTCCGGGTGTGAGGAAGAGAGGGAAAGTATACTGCTGGAAAAAAGAAACGCGGCATTTTCTGGAATGAGAATACTATAGTTATAGCTTATGTACTTTCACAAAAAGTTGTCAATTTGTTTTAAGCCCTCCGACCAGCAATACAGCTTGTGCAGTGAGGCACTGCAACTTGCCAATCACACAAAAGCTCGTTAGGTGCACTTTTACCCAACGAGATCCAGGTGGAACAATGCCTGGTCAGGTCACCTTTAAAAAGGCCTGAATTCAAAGCTTAGGTCACTGCAAGAAAAAGGTCACACTTAGTCAGTTTTCTGTGCATTCCGTAATGCCCTGAATGTCATCAGAAGCAAGGGAGAGGGCCGTTGGCTCGCTGCAGGCAGGCCTGTCATGTGCCAGCGTTGCCAGACACTATGGAGTAAGCCGCTCCACTGTGTCGCGACTGCAGAGAAGGTTTCAGCAGACAGGCAGGATAGATGACGATCGGTCGCCCTCGAGTGACCACACCAGAGCAGGACGGACACATCAGACTGGTCCATCTGAGAGATCGTTTCAGATCTGTCACCTGTACTGCCGGCAGACACAATGTTCACACTAGTGACAAGACAGTGAGGCTCCATGCTGCTGGCCTTAGAGCAACGCGAACCTCTGCTCACACCTCCTAGACGTCACACCCGACTGGCTTGGGCCAGACAGAGGCAGCGATGGACTCGTCAGCAGTGGCATCAAGTCCTCTTCACAGATGAGTCACTCTTCAGCCTGTTCCACGCAGACGGGAGGGCCAGAGTGTGAAGGAGGAGGTATTGCATTTCTTTTTTCCATCAGTATAATTAAGGCACAGAGTAAGTAAGAAGGGGTGGGGACCAGGGGGAACTGGTCATAAAGCAGGTGGGAATGAGTGTGCACACTCAGGGAGAACAGGAGGAGAGGTGTGGAAAGCTGAAATCTGCAAATGAATGGAGAGGATTTTGAAGGAGATGAGTCTGACATGTTTCAAAAGGTCAATGCCGTAAGAGGTGAAATGTGAAATTACTGGTTTGGACAGATATTTGAGCCTCACAGCTCTGAAATGTTCCTTAAGGTCTGCACATCTCCTGCTTGTATCAATGTACTGCAAACGGCTGGACATTTTGTGATAGTATTCTCTACAGAAGACTAACAAATTACTTGGGTCGTAGGTCATGAGTACTGTGTAACTATCATTTGCCCAGTGTTTGTCCACTCTTGCTTTAAATTTCCATGCAATGCAAGTTGCCAGGTACTGAAAGCAGAGTGAAACCAGAGGTCATAATGGAAACAAAATCCACTTCTGTGTCACTGTATTTTACTGTATTGTACTGCAGAAAGTTGTCAGAATGTTATCATTGAAAGACAAATAGGCAGATGTTATTTAAAATGCTGTAGCAACAAACTGGGAATTCTACCACTAAACATTTCCAACATTAAATGCTCTCTGTAGTATTGTATTTATTGTTTCAATTTGATATTATATATAATATATCGTGTTTTTTATTATCACAGAGAATATTGCGAGCATTTTGAAAATGCCTAATGTACAGAGTTTAGGAAAAGCTGTTTTGAATTCCAGCATGTTGCTAATTAATTAATTTTAAGGGTCATTGAACTACTGGCTGACATTCAGCTATTTTCATTACTCATTCATAATATGTCTAATGTTTGTTTCTTTAAGCATTCCTAGGTACTTGAAAGTCAAAGTAATGTCATTTGTATTCTTTTTTAGTCTGCTTCCTTTTTCATATGAAGAACAAAGGAACTGTTGCTTTATCTCGAAAAGTAAATGATTCTTTTTTCTTATGTAAGCCTGAAACTATTATTAGATTTCATACAGTTAATTTATAACATTGATCTTTGTTATGAATACTAAGGAATCTTTTAATTGTCCTGTTTCTATACTATACCATTCCCAGTGAAAGACAGAGCCCTAACTGGCATTTCAGGATTACAGTACTTCTCGGACGAGAGCCTTTTGATTTTCTAGTCCTTTTGATTATACTTTGAAAAGTAAGTGTGGATTTTGAGAAAAATCTATATTTTGGGCTCATATTTTTTACTCTATTTCTTCGGAATGAAGACGTGGGCTTATTTCACAATAATAACATAAGAATAGAACCTTGAGTAGAATCCGAAACATTGCCATTTAACCAAAGGTTGAATATTTGCAATTTTCAGCTATAGAAATAATCAAAATATCAAATGACAAACCTATTTCTTCCTGTTTTCTCAAACTCAGATTAGCATATACAAAATCAGTAATGCAATGCAATACATCACAATATACAGTACCAAGAAAAAATACCAAAAATAGTATTGAGATGATCGCTAAAAGATATGGAAATGTGATTGGCTATTGTTTTCCATGATTTACCATTCCTCTTTCTTTTCTATTGTTATTGATATTGTTATTCTGTATACTGTACTGTATATAATGAATATAAGCATTTAGATTTAGATGAAGCTAAATATGATGATAATTATTGTGTTTTGTAGATAGCAGAAAGCTGAAGTATATTTTTAAACATTGCCTTGGAAAAGCAGGGCCATGTTCAAAGACATCTGTTTTCTCCTAAAGAATAATAAATCAACCAGCACTCACACTGAAATGTACTGTTTTAGAATACTGACTACAATGCTTTATACTGTGGTGTCATTGTGGCATTTTATGGCAGTGATCCATAAAATAATATTTATATTTTGTACAATGCAGAAAAGAAAACAAGTTTGTTTTAATTATTTACCATTTATAACTAGATGTCATGAAAAGGCTCCCACCTGAGTCCAAGGAAAATCTTTTTAAACAAGCACCTCTGGTGTTTAATACTGACTGAGGAGAGCCTTCGACGGTCTGCTCTTGTTACTATGGAAACAGAGCATACACTGAAGACACTCGCCTCTTACATAACATGGCATTTAAAAATCAATCTTTAATTTTCAGAGGCATCACAAGTGAAAAACTGAGAAGGAAAATCTCACAAAGTGTAGATTAAATAAATAAGGCTATAACTCTTTTGCGGATTAATTGCTGCTGATTAAGGACCAGGTTACAGATTGCATTTATTTATTTTTTAATTGGGCTTAATGTTTTTATAAAAGACATATTAGACAAATTATCAAATTAAATGTTGCACCAGATAAAGACAAACAGTCTTATGGCAATGTTCACCACCTCTCATCAGCTGCTTGTTATTTTTCTTGTTAATACACAACAGAGTATTACTGTTACAAAAGTGTGAAACTGTTTCACTTTGTAAGTACATTACATTAGAAAATAACTCCCCCCTAGCCATATGTAAGTCCAAGTCCATGATATTTAATGCCTCCAGAATCTTCCCAAATCAAAATGATACTGGCCAGCATATGAATGCCAATAGTTTTAAGATAACTGATTATACAGTATACTTGGCTTCTATAATCATATTATTAAATATCATATTTTTTTAATTATGTGATTTAATTATGTAATTTAGTGAATTATGAATATTATGTATCTCTGTTAAAAGTCCTTCTGTCCCTTTGGAGAAACTATAATTACATAGTTATTATAAAATAATAAATTTATTATTTATAATTAAAACAATAAAATTATATTATAATATATATATAATTATATATATATACCCGAAGAAGGCTCCACAGCAGAAATGTTGTGTTTCCTTTCTTCTCTTTTCAGCATGGAATAAACCCTTACGTGTTCCATAATTAGCTACTGGCTACCACAAATTAGAAAGAAAGAAAACTTAGCTTAGAAAAGTGGTCAATCTGAATAATACAGTATTATATAATAGTAGAGGCAAAAAGCAGAGGTCAAATGAACAACATACACTGTCATTAATAATAGAAAATCAATGCAAATTAACTTAACAAAATTGCCATTACATATTTAAATCAAATTTTTTTACAAGTTTAGAATTACCAGTTATTTTATTATATCCAGTTTTTAGTCTCTCTTTTAGATCTTGGCTCATAGAGACAACACCTGGACTCTGGAGACATCTGGAGAATACTGTAAGTGCAGGCAAGCTTCTTCAGATTGCAGACCTACCTACAGTAAGTGAGCTATTCATCCTTTAAATTGCCACAAGATCCACAGCGATGTACAGTATGTACAGTACAGAATGTTCAGTACCAACTGAAGGAATGGTGCAGCCCTCACTGATAACATAGTGAGACTGCAGCCCCACAGAAACTCAAACTTCATTAGGAGTTGAGAGTCCTGTCCTGCTAATCCTAAAACCCCTGAGGCCCTGTCAATCATCAGGGATTCTGGTTACAGAATGTTAGTGACATGATCCTCACTCAAACTCATGACATCTTGAAATGCATAACTCTGGCTACCCTTTAAGTGACTCCTAATGCTGTGCAAAAAGGAAACTAATAAGGTAAATATACTGTGGAGTTTGCTCTTTGTCAGTATCCCTGGGCTTGTTCGGTATTTAAAAATACTTCTTAACCCAATTCACATACAACAAATAAGGCTCATCTTACTTTTTTAAATGACAGTGTTTTGTTTTCAGTGTTTAAGCCCATGATTATTGTAATTAGAATGTTGTGTTTTGAGCTTTGAGGTTTGACATATACAGCACGATTTTATTAAAAGTGAGATACTAGATGTGAAAAGCACAGATTGTCTGCATTATGTGTTATAGCGTGTTACCACTCTTCTGTTTGTGAGCATGTTCTGTGAGGTGTTGACAAAAACCTCACTTGTGGAATATCACAGATACAGATTAATGTTGTAAAGGAAACTGTTTCAATGTACATTTATTATTACTTTGTGCAAGGTATGGTACATAATTATGCTAAAAGCTACAATTAAATTACAATTACAGCAGGAACAGATACTCTACAATCTGTTTTACATAGGATTTTCAGTAGGTGTAAATTTCTCTGCTGACAGAATTTTGCTACATTATTGTAATAATTTTTTCCATTTCTCTTAATTAGAGTAAATCCTAAGATTTGATGCACTCCCACTCACTATTTTCTTTTTTTTATCAATTCCATGTGCAGTTATAGAAAGAAAACATGTTGTATAATTTATTTACAATAAATCATAGTATATGCATTTAAAAACTGTCCATATTGCCAATTGGTATTGGTAGATATTTACTGTAGCTAAAATTGATGCTAGTTTTAGTCACTAAATAATATGCACTGACATGTTAAAAATATGTGTTTTTACTGTTTATTGTATTAAGCTCACTGATTTCTATTAATCAATTAATCGTATTTCAAAATAGCTTTTATTTAATTTATAGCTTCCAGTCACATCACATTATCATAGCTACTAAATCATAGTGTCTGTTGTAGCCTACAAGATTATCATATTCGTGAAAGGGCTGAAGAGGTATCAATAAGCACAATGTGGCTAAAACAAACCTCTCCATTGCTTTGTGTCCAAATGCATGCCAAATGTAATTGGGTATGCAAAACAATTGACATTAAAATGCTAACAATCTTACATCAAATCCTGTGCAATGTATTTGATATTCATTTGAATTTATATATTTATATTAATTTATTTGGATTTTTTTGTTATATGTCCTCCAATTTGAAATTGACAGTTGGATCTCTTGGTTCACAGCAGTGACCCCTGTACCCACAGTGGGACAAGGAAGAATTGCAGACAGACGCCTCTATTCCTTACATCCCTTGATCCATTCATCTGCTAGACATGGTAACATGGTACTGGCCCTGCAGAGACTTACTGTACAGGAGGTTCAGCACCCATTGGAGGGAGAGGCACAACCCTCACAAGTTCACAGGCGCCAGCATAATCATACTGTAGGTGTTGCTATTTCATTGGTAGCCATGAGAGCCCAACTAGTTCAACTAGTTCAAGCCCTGTCCACTCTGGTACTGAGTCAGTTGTTTATCTGTGCTTGGAGAGTGCTGCTCACACTCAGAGAGTAACATGATGAGCTTGAACATGCCATACCTGCATGTTAGAGCTGAGCCTGCACCTGGAACAAGACCAATGTACTGGTACTGTAGATCCATTCAAAAGCCTCATTCCATTTTGAAGACAATATACTGTATTTTCAGTTTTCACGCTAAGGCCTCTGGCTCTTGGTACTGGAAAGCTCACCTTATTGTTTTAATCTGCACCTGCGTTTGATCTTATTTCATTAATGGCTCAAAACAAATTTATCAAATTATTAACAACATCCATTTACGAGACTAAATTTTATCTTTATATTACTTTCTACCTCAAGGGCAACTTAGAATAGGAAATGTAAATTTATGTATGTAAAGTAACCAAAAGAAATTAAGATATGTTATTCCTCTTTTCTGTAGTTGTTTTTTTCTCTGTCTTATTTTTTTGTCTGACTCAGAAATATACAAAATTTGTACTCTTCAGCATTTTGGCCTGCACTTGTTTTGTATGTATCATTTCCCTGTTTTTAATTCGAATCAGTTAACTGAAGCTATAAAGAATTATTGGTAAACAAGATTCACTGGAGTGAGTGATTGATGACCTGTTCACTGTGTGTTGTAGCAAGGGCAGAATCCACACAGTCTTGTTGATAATCATTAGTCCAAGAACAATTTACATAGTGGATCTGCACTATTCCTTTCTTAGATGCAATAATGAGACTAAGACTTGCAAGCAGCTACGGACATCAAGGATTTCTGTAGCTACCTTTTGCTATTATTAATGGAAGTAAGACCCATTAGGAATGGTGTTTTCATCTGGAAATCATCTCTTTCTAACCCAGGTACAGAAATAATAATAATGATTCCTTACACTTACCTGTATATAGCGCTTTTCTGGACACTCCACCTAAAGCACTTTACAGGTAATGGGGATGGGGGCCGGGATGCCTGGGTTACACCCCTACTCTTTTCGAGAAATGCCCTGGGATTTTTAATGACCACAGAGAGTCAGGATCTTAGTTTTACGTCTCATCCAAAGTACAGTGCCTTCCCAGTTTTTCCCAGGAGGTTTCCCATCCAGGTACTGACCAGCCCCACACCTGCTTAGCTTCAGTGGGTTGCCAGTTGTGAGTTGCTGGGTAATGTGACTGCTGGCTAACTTGTTGTAATAAAATACAGCCAAAAAGCTTTCATTTCAATTTAATATTATCAGTATGTACATAAGGACAAAGGCATTGATAAACATGTTACATAAATTATGACTCCAGATCCAGTTGCATGGTTGCTGGAATGATGTGTGTGGTGTTCAGTTTTTCATAAGATCGTTGTCACATCTAATCCTTCTGGTGGATACAAAAGGAGTCGAGCATAACTCAATGTGGCACATGTGCTTTTATCATTTGTTAGATTTCTGTCCACAACACTGAAGACATCATGGAGTGTTCTTAACCCAGTTAGGAGGGTTGCATGCAGCTGTCTGACAGTACATAGCTTCCAGCACTTTCAGTGTCTTGACCAATGCTGAGTCTTTATATGATTTGACCACTGTATCTGCAGATGACTGAACACTTTACTGTCACATATTTACTGTTGAAGACTTTCATGCAAATCACACAGCTTCAGTCGCTTAAGATGTCGAATAATCATTTAATTTAAATAGATGGCAAACTGGAGGGTGCTCAGCATTTAGTATTTTTTATGGATGACATTTCTTCAGTTTGCACAGTATAATCATTTTAAATATGTTTTCAAGTACATATTTAATAAATTTTCTTTATTTTCTGCAGTTTATTTTGTTTATGTGGGTAGCTGCGTCAGCATGTGTAGTCTGCAAAGGAAAATCTATTTTGTTTGCCCACTCTAGAAAGGTCATCATTTCCATAAAGTCGTGGATATCTATTATAGCACATGTAGAATACATGAATTCTGGTGGGGGGGCTTAAATGGACTAAAGATATGAATTTGTAAGATGCTACCCTAGTATCAGGAAGATAATTCAGAATTATGTTGTATAAATCCAATATAAAATGATTTGGTGCAGTAAATTGCATTTTTCAAACACAAAGCAAGTGAACATATGAAAAGGGAAACACTCCATATGCAAATGTATGAATATCTCACCTACTGCACAGTACATCATCAAACAAAAAAGCTTTTGCTTGGACTTTTTCAGATTTGGGAGAGGGTAGTACTGTATATTCATTCATCCTGAATTCATAGACAATCGATCCATTGCTTATACGTTCACTTTGTTTTGGGTGAACAATCTAAAATTGCTCAACACTTCTTCATCATATACAGCAGCTTCCATTGTCAATTCCAGTTCTTTACTTTTGACATACTGTACTAATGCACACCCTGTCCCCCTTTCTGAATGGGCGAAAAATAAACGTCCAGGTATTTATTTACCTTTCCCTTGTTGCTACCTCTGGGTGATAAAAAAACAGCTGGTCACAAAACAAAAGTTTTAAATCACTTATGATTTATTAGGAAATCAAGGCATATATCTCTTATTAGCTTAAAGCAGAAGGGTTTAAACCTGGGATGAAAGCATTGTACCAAAGCTGAATGGTTTCATAAGCTGTAAGGCACCAAAGCCATTTAAAACACTTACACTCAGTATTTAAAAATGTGTGCAATTTTGCATATGCTGAATAATCAAAGAAAAAAAAACTACTGAAATTAGAACATTTATAATTTGCATTCTTATGAAATCACAAAATCAAGTGATTACATAGATGAAAATACACAGTTGTAGTAGCTGTACTGTTCATATTTACCTAAACTATTATAAAATATCAGATTTCACACATCAAAAACTTAGATCAATAAAGCAAAGGTATACATGTAAGACATATTCCTTGATAAAAGTATTGTTTAATAAAAAAAAACTTTGAGCTAATGGATATATGCTAACTGGTTTGGGACTGTTGTCATTAAATATGAAATAGTGCTAAAACTAATAATAATGATTCCTTACACTTATGTAGAGCTTTTCTGGACACTCCACTCAAAGCATTTTACAGGTAATGGGGATCCCCTCCACCACCACCAGTGTGCAGCCCCACCTAGATGATGCAACAGCAACCCTAGTGCACTGGTATGCTCACCTCACACCAGCTCTCAGTGGGGAGGAGAGCAGTATAATGAAGCCAGTTCAGAGATGGGGATTATTAGGAGGCCGTGATTGGTAAAGGCCAATAAGAAATTTGGTCAAGACGCCGGGGTAACACTCCTACTCTTTTTCAGAAATGTCTAGGATTTTTAATGACCACAGAGAGTCAGGACCTGAGTTTATGTCTCATCCAAAGGATGACACCTTTTTACAGTATAGTGTCCTCATCAATATACTGGGGCATTAGGACCCCAGGACACAGCACCCCCTACTGGCCCCACTAACACTATTCCCAGCAGCAACCTTAGTTTTTCCCAGGAGGTCTCCCATCCACGTACAGAGCAGGCTCACACCTGCTGAGCTTCAGTGGGCTGCCAGTTGTGAGTTGCAGGGTGATATGGCTGCTGGCAAACCATTGAGTTAAAAAAAAAACTAGATTCAAATCTAGATTCAAACATCTATACAATGTCTAACAAAGAATATGCATAACAGTTATAAGAGTAAAAACTGTATTCATACATTTACTTGGTGCTCAGAAAAACAATGTTCAGTAATCTGATATGAATCACAATCCTCTCTTGGTCCATGGAGTCTGATGAATCCTCCAGGTCACAGATTGTACCCTGATCCAGCATATCATTCCCTCGAGGAGTGCACATGAAGGTGATCCGTCATGGTTGGCTTACGGAACCGCTCCGGGCTACGAAGGTGTGCTGGTGGCCCTCTTTTGGAGAAACCTACTCAGTCCCAAAAACCAGTCCATCAGAGAGATATTAGTCCCCTAAGGATCTTCAGCTCCTTTTCGCACATGGAAGAAGTCTTCAGTCCTCTATTTCACCGAGAGAGCTGGAACAGATTAATTCATGACAAACTTCCAAATTCTCCATTTCTACAATTTCCCTCACAGGATCAATAAAGTATCTATTCCTCTTCCTTGCCAATATGGAACTACTTCACTTTCACCCCCGAGACCCCTGACACACTCAACCAGGCTCTTTCATCCTTGGCCAATTGTTCCCACTGGAAGGTAGTGAAGATGGTCTCTTCTAAGACCTACTGGATCTACTAATCTACTACACAATAAAGACCTCACAGAATTCAAACTAACATAGAAATATAATACACAATAGAAAAACTTTTAAATTCTCTCTGGATTCATCCATCTATGCTTAATCCAGTTTAACAAAATCCTTTATTATCTCTTTCTAACTTTTCAAGTTGGAAACTGGTTAGGACCACTAGCTGGCTGACTGATGTTAAAGCACAGAAGGTAAACACTCCTTTGATATGTAAACACAGTACAATTCAGGATACCACTATCACACTCTCCCTCCCTGAACTGCAGGAGCTTAGACTAAGCTCCCTGCCCACTTCCTCTGACTGCTGTTATACTGACTGCTGCTACTCCAGAGGAATGTCCAATTAAGCACAGGGCCAATCAGCTGATCCCTTTCCTGCCTGTGGAATTCCAATCAGTCAATCAAGGCTGCTATGTCCAATTTACTACAGTGAAGGAAGAGACTTTTTAATAATCCTCAGTTTACTCCATCACAGAATCTAACACTTAGTATAGGCTCTCCAACCTAATTTACCAAGATCACAGATTGGGAAGACAGCAAAAAACAGTAAAGTGGTCTACTAATTTTCAGACTTCTTTTTGAAAGTTGCAGGGGAGTCTGAGCCACTGCAAAACTAATAATGAACAATTTAAACAATATTTAAAGGTATGCAACAGCACAGTGTTAGTATTCATTTAGCTTTATTAAATGATTAATATTGTAGCGTTTACAGGTTCTTCTCAGAACAAAGGACCAGTGGAGATGCTATTAACAAACCAAGCAATAGCTTTAATCTTTAACAACCACAAAACCAAACACAGGATATACACACACATGAGGACTGACGGAACACGTACACATCTTTAGGGTGGTAACTACTTAACAACATGCTATTACTTATAAGACTACACAGGACACTTGAACTATAATGACATTATTTACACAGGTAGCGTCAGCCGCTGGTCATCGTGCTGACCCTCAGACTCTCCCCGGCTACAACTCCCAGCCTGCCCAGCGGTACTATGAGCGCCTAGGGGCACTTCCTCCTCACCACCAAGAAAGGGCGTTACAATATTATAGCTTTCTGTTCTCCAGAATTGGATTGTCAGTTTTCGGCTGTGACCCTTTTCTGTTCCCCACACACAATCACCTTTCCTTCCTCCTGTAAAAATGGAGGTGGACATCTTGGAGTTCAGTTGTGCCTTTTTGATGTCATGCTAAGGAATCCCCCAAACACCCCCAGTAACCAGCATGAATTAAGGGACTGGTTTGCCAAGATCTTGGGGCATCACAGCAAAGCTGTGGTTGACTCCTGAGCAAGTCCCAGAGTTTATCCCTCTGTACTGCAGTATGTTTCCTGTTGATTCCTTCTCCACATCACTGATACTCTTAAGAAAAAGGGAGATTAAGCGAGATTATCTCTCATTTCATCAGATGACTATAGGCCAACTTCCAGACCATGATACAGAGACAGTGTACAAAGTTTTCTTTCAGGGTTTTTCCAGCCTCTTAAGGATCCTTCAGGAGAACCATTGTGGCCAGGACTCAAATCTTGAGTCTCACATGTTCTGGGCCTTTGGAAGACCAGATCTTGGTGGACCATTTTTTAGAGTTTTGCTCCACCAGGGAGGTACAGTTGTGTCTGACACAAGCACACCACATGGATCCCCTTCCAAAGAGGGGCGACATTTCTCATTTTACCAGCTGTTTCTATTGCTACTAAGCCCTTCCTCACTTATCAGAAACTTCTTGATAAGTGCTGTTCACCATTTATCCTTCTATCAAAGTGCTTACCAAGCCTGTCTTGCCCCATTCCCCTCACCGTTCCCAGCTCTACAGGAGGGTATTAGTCTATCTCCTGTATTATCTTGGTGCAAGGGACCTGAGGGGAGGGCAATGTAGCAGTTTGTTCCCCAGTACACCTCTGGCACCTCTCTCCTTCCCATGCATGCTTACCTCTACTCCCTCATTCTCCTGTACAAAGGCTGATAGAAAATTTAGAGTCTCTTATGCATTGTGTGATGCTAGAGAATGCTATACCCCTTAATGCCCTCAGTCACTCACTTGTCTCTGTAAGTCCTAGGGGCAATAATATTCATAATGACAACACAGGCGACTGGGCCGGGGGAGTCATCTGCTGAGGTCCGGGTCCAATGCAGGTTCCCGTCCTCTGGTCCACTGTCAGCACCCTGAATCCTCTGGACAGCACAGCCTCGGAGCCCAGGAGAGGCATGGGAACTAGAAGCCAGGAACTGAGGGACTCAGCTGGGAAGGAGGCTGTCACAATGTGTAGATCAGGACCCTATGCAGACGGCAGAATCCAGATGGGAGTGAAACAGACACAGGGAGGATACGACGAGGAACTGGGCAGGTGGATGAACAGGGGGGCATGATGATTGTGTACCGGTGCTCGGGGGGGCGTGGCCAGGGCGAACAAGTCCAGGGGAGTCCAAAGGGAAATGCAGGGTGAAGTCCAAAAATCCAGAACCGGGTGATCCATCCAAGACAAAACAAGACAAAGTTAAAAACTGGAACGGGATCTGGTACAGGGATGGGGAATAAAAATGTAGGTGATGAGGCCAGGCGCCCTGAGCCCCGGACTCAGCTGGTCAGGACGCCGATAGGAGACCTGTGCCCTCAAGCCGCAGACGTAGGGAGACTTTTTGGTAGTCGGGCCTCCGGGAGTCTGTCTTCCAATGCAGAGCCAGGAGTAGCGAGAGCGCCCGGCTTAAATAAGCAGGGGCAGGATTGGAGCCAGAGTGCCCTTAATGCCGGATTGCTGAGAAGGTACAGCCATAACAGAAACAGCTCAGTAACAGTGGTCCAGAACAGCTGTGTACAATCCAGTAAAGTGTTACCAAGTTAATTAGCTCAGAGGAAAAACCGACAAATGCACACATGCCATTTCTAAAATCTGGACCACAGTGAATTTCAACTAAATGCATGAATCACTTGGGCATTGTTTATTACTTAACATAATTAGCATATTGTTCAGGAAAACTGTTAACGAGATGTGTTAGGAAATGCTGTCAATGTTTCCATGCGATTTGAGAAATATTAGAATGAACAATAATTATGGGCAGAAAACATGATAAATGAGTGTGAGGTGTTATAAATGCAAAGATTATATGTTCATACCTAGGAAGTGCACCAATGTTGTCTTTATTTCTTTTGTCTGATTTTTAAAAATCAGATAAAGCATGGAATATGCTTTAATAGCAAAGCAAAAGAAAGAACGAAAAGTATTTTATTAGTTATACATAATTAAAATGGTTAAATTGGGCTGTGTTGTATTTACTGTTGTAAGTTGCAAACATTAATGGGAAACAGACTACAATACTAGATTAACTAAAAAATTCCTTCAGTTAAACTGAGAAATGTATTCAGGATTACTAGGCTGTATTTATCATTGTGTCAATAACGGGAATATTTCAGAGTCTTATTTTTACGGTCAAATGCACTGACTTGTGAAAAACAGGCAGTCTAGGCTCTAATGCCACTCTGTTCATTTAATTGTTGCATAAATTAATGTCATCTCTCTCACAGAAAAATTAAATGTTCAGCCTAATTAGAATAAAAAGACATGTCCTGGTATTCTATAAATTTTAGATTAAAAGTGTTGCTTTAAAAGCCAAAACATCAGAAAGGCTATTTACAGAAAGGACCGTATTCCTTATACTTTACAATTGTGATTAACACTTCTTGATTTATGGTTGGAATAAAGGTAACAGATCTTTCACTTTATTTTATTGAAATTTACTTTCAATTTAGAATATTAGGAGGATGTGTGTTATAATTAATCTGATGTAATAGTGTTAAGTACGTTGCTTATGTAGGCTGTATGAAATATTTACACTTTTTAAATACTGTGAATTGATTGTGAAAAAAATCCAGTCTTTGAATATTGTATGTGGAACAATTCAGGGCATCATCCTTAGTTTTTTAAAATTACCGGTATTTATGTTTCTTTTAAAAAAATAAATAATTTCAGATGAATCATTTTAGTTTTATTTTTGTCAAGCAGTCTGAACTTAATATACAACTTTATTTTACTGTGCCATAACAACATGTAATTACTGAGTTGTTTTTCTGTGGTTAAGAGCATAACACACGTGTCAACTGGGTAGAGGTACTTTGGCCCTTTTTCATTTGATTGTAACTTATTTTAGCTTATTGATCTGAGGATCTTATCCAAGCATTTCTTGAAAAAAACCAGTGCATCAGCTTTGATAACATGGCTGTTCAGTCCTTTGGGTAAAGTAGACCTCTGTTCTCAGTTTAGTAGAAAAGCAGAAGAAAGGACCTTACTAGACTTACTAGTGCACTGCACAGTTTTAAAGTAAATTCCCTTAATTAAAAATTTGACAGTTTTAATTAATTCTAACATCAATTCGTGCATTTTCTAATTGCCCAATACAGGTTTGAAGGGGAGCCAGAGACTATCCCAACAAGCCAGACCTCAAGGCAGGGAACGCCCTGGACGGAACGCCAGTCCATCACAGGGCACACACACATACTCATACTGGGTCAATTTCCCCAGAAGCCAGTTAACCCACCAGCATGTCTTTGGACTGTTGGAGGAACCCACGCAAAGACAGGGAGAACATACAATCTCCATGCCAATAGCACCCAAGGGACTGAACACAGGCAGCAATGCTTTCCACTGCACCACCATGCTGCTCACATCCTAACAATCTGTTTTCCTTTATGTTGTCTTCCACATTGCCTGGAAGATATAAATGTGTGAACCCCAACAAAGTCTTTTTCACAAGTACTGTAGGGCCGTCAAGTTAGTTTCACTACCTTACATACATTCTGTAGATTGGTTTAACTACAGGCTTGCAACACTCTGAAATTAACTCTAAGTTAATTAATTATAAAAGTGTCAGCTCTTTATAGCCATCAATTTTCTAAGTGCTTCAGGGTCTCCTATCCCGGCAAGCGACAGGTGCAAGGCAGGAAACACCCTGGATGGGATGGCAGTTCATCACAGTCTTAACATTAATAAATAAAATGAATCTAAATCTGGACAATTTCCTTTGCATATTCTGTAGTGTTTTCTAACTCTTTTATTTGGGTGATATCTTCACTAAGTTAATAATTACACCAGAATCTAGTTTATTGAAATTATTAGGAACATCAGTGGCCCTAATACTATTACCTGTAGGAGTCCAATTACATTACTGCAGTTTAAGCAGTATCACATATGTGTTCTGGTTTCCATCCATCAGACTAGTTCTCAATCAAAACTATGCTCATAAATACCCATGCTGTATTCATTAATGGATACAAGAAACTTCAACAAAATAGTTCACCAAGACCTACTTACTCTGAATGCATAAGTACATTCCCTTAAAAAAAACAGTACCATACTGATGACTCTCAGTTTAGATGTAGTTCTTGATTTGTACCCTGAAATGTAGTAGAGGTAAGTAAGATTG
This sequence comes from Lepisosteus platostomus, assembly GCF_059453375.1. Lineage (NCBI taxonomy): Eukaryota > Metazoa > Chordata > Actinopteri > Semionotiformes > Lepisosteidae > Lepisosteus > Lepisosteus platostomus. The sequence goes on along the minus strand of NC_142613.1, from coordinate 77,621,195 downwards.
GTCTGTATTTAACTGGCTCAATTGTGTGTCTGTTTGTATCGATGGGCAGTACATTAGCAATTTTCCAGTCAATGCATGTTACCTCATCTTCAAAGACCGGTGCAAATATTCTGTTAATGACATCAATACCATCTGCTACCTTATGTACTGTTACAAACATACCATCAGGCCCTGAATATTTATTTATATTAAACAATTTAAAATTGAATCTCATCATTGCTCAGCCTTTCTTCCTTACTAAATATCTGAGTGAAATAGGGGGTCACTTTATTCTTTAATGTTTTTTTGCCATTGAAATACTGAAATAGGGATATTCATTGTAACCACCAACCAACTCAATACTTTTAAATCGTTCCCTTGTCCTAAAATCCCTCTTGCAGTAAATTGATTTTCTGTTAAAAAAAACAGACCAGTTTGGCCATGTGGGGGGTTTAATGACAATGGTATTCGCTGATGTATGGCTGGAAAATGTTAGGATATCTTGCCAGACCTGCTATAGTGTAACTGACTCTCCTATTAGCACCTCTGAGCACTTAGCACTGTGCATACCTAACCAGAACATCTCTTCACTACTCACCTGGTCAACCGTGAAAGCCATGTGCTCATCAGTAATCAAGTTGATCAGCACCTTCTCCAGCTGACTGCATCCTGCAGGTAGGGCTGAGAGACACTGGCGCTCCAGACTACCCATCCAGATTAAGAAGGCTCATTACTGATTCATTGCAAACAGACCCATAGCCACAAGCCTCTGGGTGACAGCTTGGTCCCTCAGTATGTACAGTATCTGGGATGTGCTGTGCTGAGATGCCTTTTAGAAGTAGTTTTGTTATCTTATAAGGCACAGCTCTGGCAGTTTTTGACACTGTGTGTCTTTAAGATGTGAAAAAAACATTTGGAGGATTTGCCTGTTTTTTTGTGCTGCTCTAGTTTTCAGATTTCAGATGGTTTTCACACTTCAATTTGTAGTGTGCTGTTTGCATGATTTGTATTAAGTGGCTGATCATAGTTCTTTGAAAAGCATACAAACATGGCCACAGACAATTCAGTAGGTGGTCACATGTATCAGAACATTTTCCCAATCGTGCATTTTCCACCACAGAAACAGCAACGCCAGAACTACTTAAGAGCAACAATTCTGAAGGGCAGACACAAGGCAGACATATGATCTAAATGCAGTGTTAGTACATAACAGGTTAATGCACAGGAAAAATGTGTTCCATTACTTTATTTTATTCATATCACGATTAAGCTTATCTGTGATCTTCCAGGCTAAGGAAGGAACATGTTAATATTTGGTCAAAACTGCAGGCTTCTGCCCAGTAAAGCACAGAAACAATTCTGTGATGCATGCGTGAGGAGTAGTCACACAACAGCTCATTGCATACTAAACATATTTTTGCAAACAATGAGAAAATGACAAGACTGGCCCCACTTAACAGAAGACTCATGAACCTGCAGTGAAGCTGCAGTTACACAGGTCTGTTTTGTATAGAATGCGAAACCAAAAACTTTCTTTTGAACTCCCACAACACAGTAAAATGCATACAAGAAAGCACATTTAAAACATATTTAAAATGTACAATATAATAATACAGTTCTTTTATTAAATACACTTTAAACTCATACAGCAGACAGATTGTGATTTTACTCATGTGGTGTATATATGCACACAATTTATTATGGGCTCTTCCCTTTGTTTGGAATTATGACTAAAATAGCATGATCCCTTCAGGGGTCTTTCTCGAGTCATTTGATGCTTTAACCACTTAGAGAATTGTCTCTTTTCATACTTTCAGGATATCCCTTTCAGTGAAAGACATTCTCACAGTTGAAGCCCTAAAGATTGCTGTGTTTTTCCATACTTTATCCTGTAAGGAAATCTTTTTTAAAGGTCTGTCTGTGAACCAAACACTGTTGCTTACCAAATGAATTTTGAAATTGCACATTTGTCTGAAGCAAATGAATATTCACAGCGTCATAGTTTTGATTCTGTTTTATAATATTCTCTGAATTTGATAAACGTTAAAAAAAATGTCACACAAACCAATAGCATACGGTAACTCAACAGTGTTTCATGCCAAACAATGAAAGTCCAGTACTTGAGTTGTTTTTTCCACTGTCATTTCTTAGCGTTCCAACTCTTATCCCAGACAATCTCCAGATAAACTAATTTATAATGATTTCGCTTAGAGTTCTCAAGAGTAAATACTAATATTTGATATACTTTATTTGACATACTTTAGGTCCAAAACATCTTTACCAGTGAAACACATGACATATCCTGCCTTTGTAATTTCCCTTGTCTGTTTTTTCAAAGACTGTTTTCCCATTTTATTCTAATGATTCTATCCATTGCCCCACACACCACAATATATTTTGTGCATGTTTTTAAAACGTTTGCGTTCTGTTGTCCAATTTTCTTGTCTCAGAGTATTAAATGCTGCAGCCAAGAACATCACTAATGAGGCTGTGACAGAGCCAAAGGTTACCCTTGGAGAGACAAAAAAGCCTCCCGAAGCACTTAAATAAATAAACGCTTGCCGTTCTGAGAAGTCTGTTTTTCTTTGGCAGTAACACAGAAAAAAAACTTACTGGAAACCAAGGGTACAACCAGCCAGCTCCTCTGCGGTTAGAATTCTAAATGTCAGTATGCCATCAAAATATCTCAGACACTGCTTTAGAGATAAGAGTCAGCAGCAAGCACACCATGTCCTGGTTTATTAGCTCTTTAAATTTGTACTGCTATTCAAAGTTTCAGATAGAAGAATGCTGATAACACTAGAAAAAATATCTTGTTAAAGAGAACTGAATCAGTCAGACAAGCTTGGGTGGGAAGGAGGACATATACAGTAGTACATGTGCTGCTGAAGGGCCCATACATGAAATAATTGTTACTGAGCTGAAACAAATACTTTTTACAAGCTATGGCAGACATAGAAAGTGAAATGTTTAGAGTCGTGTGACACAGGATTGTATTGGCTCAAAAGTATTCACCTACTGTATCTTGGATTTTTTCACATTTTATAACGTTACAGTGCAGATTCCTAAAGTATTTAGTTATTTTAATTATTTGGCCATTGATCAACACTATGTTATGTCGAAGTGAAAAAAATTCTACAGATTTTCCTAAATGAATAATACATGTAAAACAAAAATAAGTGATTGCATAAGTGTTGCTGCCACCACAAAGCCCATTGCCCATCAGACATAGCATTTTCTTCCACTTGGTTTTCTTAAACAATGGCTTTCCTTGATGTCATATCCACTGTTTCTCCCATCTCAGCTGTGGAAGATTGTAATTCCTTTAGAGTTGTCACAGGCCTCTGGGTGGCCTCCCGGACTAGTGCCCTTCTCAAAAGGACACTCAGTTTTTAAGGCGTCTCTGTTCTGCGCAGATTCACAGTTCTGCCATATTTTTCCTTTTCTTTATAACGGACTTTAGTGTGCTTTTGAGGATACTCAGTGCTTTGGAAATGTCCTTATTCCTTTCCCCTGATGGGAGCTTTTCAATGACCGGATTTGCATTGGATGCAAGTCTTCACGATGTTGTTTTTGTTGGGAGATGTACTAATGAAATACTGTACATAAACTAAGTGTTACAGGTGGATGCTGCACATTGGTGGTGGTGGTGGAGGGGAGTCCCCATTACCTGTAAAGTGCTTTGAGTGGAGAATCCAGAAAAGCGCTATATAAGTGTAAGCAATTATTATTATTATTATTATTATTATTATTATTATTATTATTATTATTATTATTATTATTATTATTACAGCTCCACATAATTCCTCTGCGGTTCCCTTCAGGGGGCGTAGACCTCGTTCTGACAGTTAACCAATCACCTCACCGGTTTTGCACCACACCTCCGGTCTTCTCTTATTCCAGGAAATTCCAGCTCTTCTCTCACTGCTCAGTATTGGGTTTATCTTCTCTGAGCTACAGTACCTGTGTATTTACTACTTGGAACTTCCTTTTTCTGGCTTATGACTCACCCTTTTGACAACGGCCTCTGGATTTCTGCATCTGGTTTTGGCTCTCTCTTCTCTCTGTAGAATTTTATTTTTAACTGACATTATAGAGAGTTTTATATTCATCAATGGCAAAAAATCCCAATTAAATACATTATGATTCCACATTGTCACACAAAAAAGTAAAAACGTTCAGGGGAGGCGAATACTTTTGAAAGCCACTGTACATTTAAAGTGATTCTATGAACCATTTTAAATAAATCAAATATGCAACATTTCTATTTAAGCTATTTAGGGCTAAAAACACAGGTTATTTGCAATATACTGTACTCCAGACTGAGAAAAACAGAAAAGCCTAAACTTTCTTTAAAAAAAATTGTAAGCTTACAAACATTTGACATTAGACTTAAAGCTCCATTTCACAGTAAAGGACGTGAAAGGGTGTGACCCACAGTGGGCAAGAAGACGAATGAAATCCGTCAGTAAGGTTTGCTTTTCAAATAAGTTTCCTTATTACCAATCTTGTATTACTTCAAGCTCAAGAATCCAAGCAAAATTATTGATGTAGGAGACAAGTGTACTGCAAAAGAGGATGAAAAACATAGGGATGTCATTACGTCAGAAGGGCACAGCTTGGTTTATGTCACGACAATAAGGTAATGCATGCAAAAAAGGAAATATTTTTTTATTGACCACACTATGATTTTCTCTCTTTCCAAATTAAAATTGAAATGCTTCTGATTATATAAAATCTCCTACTCTGTGTAGTGCTATTGTAGTGTTATTAGAACTTATGCTACCGGCAGCAGCTGTGATCTAGAAGAACAAGAACAAGAACAAGTACAGTATATTGGTCAGGGTAAAAAATGCTTCAGAGGTAAGATGTATTATTACTCAGAGACAGAAAACTCTGGCCCTTGAGTGCTGTGTTTGCCTCTGGATTTCAAACCCTCTCAAACCTGAATGGCATAATTGCACCAATGATGTGGATAAGAAGTCAGATCAGCGGGGTTTTCCAGGTCTGAATCACTTACCAATTGAAAGGTGCCTAAAGCTGGCATTAACCTGGTGCTTATGGAACAGGGATGTTATTATGTTAATGTCTGATGCAAGATCTCTGGACTAACAAACTGAATTCTTACATGTTCATTTTTTACATTAAAGTTACTGTACTATTACTGGCTTTGATTTCTGTTCATACAACATTTCAGTTATTAACACATTTAATGAGAAAAGCAGTGCAAAATGTATTCGCATGATATTCTCTTAAGACCAGGGCTCTGTTCTGCAGCAGGCAATGCTTTCCTTTACCTGTTTTTGTGCTATTACGTCTGCCTTCAGTAACTCCTTCATGGTTTCCCTTAAAGAAGTGAATGCAGGTGACACACTGACATCCCCACTTTTTTTGCCCTGTGCAAGATGGATTGGTCTCTGCTTTACTGTGACCCTCTAAGGAGGTACTGGACTTCGATGGATACACTGGTACTGTATTTCAAGATTGCTGTTAGGGGAAATATATGTTTTTTTTCCCATAACCTGTAAGATCATCCCTGATTTAGTCCTCATTTAAATATATATATATTAAGAGTAAGCCACTACAAAAATGCATAAAAATGACAAAGGAAACTGTATATTATTAATTGTATATTGGCATAGATCAGTTGTAAATTTCAAGACAACTGTTGTCTACAGGAAAGGCTTTGTGCATTCCTTGCCAAATACACCTAGAGATTTTTGTTTTGCTGGCACTGTAAGTCTGCCAACCCTTCTGTACTGTATAGATGTTTTAAACCTCTTGTTGATGTGTACACAGACAGGAAAGAGAAGCACCACATCCTTGTTGTTCAGATTTGTAGACAGTGTCTACATTTGTATCGAATTGAATTTATCACGATACACGTGTTTGCAGAATATTGATACCTACACAAGTTTTGTTGTTTTCTTATTTTCAGGCTCATTTACACCTACATTCTGTCACGACCACCAGCCAGCGGAGATCAACACGTAAGCGAGCCAATCAGCACCAGCAGCGGATTACTACTAACAAGCGCCGCCGCACGAGTTAACACACCTGCAATTGCTCTACCGTGCGGCACGCCGGGTTATTTATACCATTCGCACCTGATTCCCGTTGCTCGGTATTGAGTTCTCTTCTTGTTGCTCAGCCTAGCGTTCTCACCCCTCTTTTGCCTTCCTGGAATTCTGCCTGCACCTTTTGCCTTCGGACTTCGGATCTCGTCTCGCCCTTTGGATTGTTTGCTATCATTGCCTGTTTTGGATTTGACCCTGAAGCTCTCCTTTCGACTACGATTCTGTCTCACGTTTTGGATTGTTCGCCACCAGTGCCTTTACCGGATCTCGACTTACCTTCGCCTTCGGACTACGGCTCAGCTCCTGGATTTGCTCGGTACGTTTACTTACCTCCCTGCGACTCCTGCATCTGCATCGGATCCTTTTCACCTCTACAGAGCATCGTTACACATTCTCAATTTTGTTTTTTAGATACAGTGCCTTTCTCAACAAAGTCACCCCAAGGCACTTAACAAAGCTGTGTGACGGTACATGACATTACAATACAGAAAGAGAAAAAGCCAGAAGACAACGGGGGAGAGGAACCCAAACCTCCTCAATAAGGAGAAAAATACTCTCTAGGGGTCCAAGGTCAACAGACTGCCCAACCTCTTATACAATTCTAAAAAAGTACTAAATGTGGAGTATTAAGTCTTCCATCATGTCCTTCTGTGTGGCAGTACTCATGCAGATCTCTGCAGACCAGCAAATCCTCCTAAATGATAGCTATGTTCGCGATGTCCCCCTTGGATCCATGGCAGTGATGTGCCATCCAACTCAGATGGTGCCCAGCCCGGATGCCATCCAGACATGTGGGGAGGAGAATAGGATAGTTTGGTCAGAACAGATGTATCTACCTGGTGGGCCAACACTGAGACACACAATGGCATGTACAGCAGCACCAGCAGCCACAGTTACAACCGGCTATGGTGTAAGGTGTGAGTAGGCTAGGCTGAAGTATTAGGTTTTCAGTCTGGATTTAAATCCTGAGACTGACTCTTCATCTTGTACTGTACATAGGCTGGCAGACTATTCCATAACCTAGGGGCCCTGTAGCTAAAGGCTTTACCGCCAGCTGTTTTTATTAATATGTGGAATAAGAAGAAGACATGCAATCTGTGATCTAAGTGGGCAACTTGGATTGTATACATTAATCAGCTCTGTTAAACAGACAGGTGCCTGACTTCTGAGAGCCTTATAAGTAAGTAGAAGGATTTTGAAGTCTGCCCTTTACCCAACAGGAAGCCAATGGAGAGAGCTAAGTACAGGTGTTACAGTATGTGGTCGTACTTTCTACTCCTGGTAACAATTCTAGCTGCCGTGTTTGAATTCGCTGTAAGGTGTTGAAGGTGCAATAGGTGCTCCTGATAGTAGGGCATTACAGTAATCTAATCTGTTGTATACAAAAGCATGTACAGTATTAGTTTCTCTGTGTCTTGAGTGGAGAGAAAATACCTTAGTTTTGCAATATTTCTTAACTGTAGTAAGTGTGCTTTCGATACTGCATCAACACGAGAGTTAACAAAGTGACAAAGTAGTATAAATATAAGGTATTTGAACATAGTGAAAATGGTTATTTAAATAGGAGGTAAACCACTTAAGGACAATTCCACATAAGTCAACCTCAGACTCAAGCCTGTGTAACAAAATACAATGGTCAACTGTGTCGAAGGCAGCACTAAGATTTAGGAGCACAAGCACTGTTGCATTCCCTGCGTCAGTCACTAACAGAATATAATTTACAACTCTTGCAGTTTCAGTGCTGTGGCCTGGGTGGGAACCAGATTGGAATTTCTCAAGTATATTTGAATCCAGATAAGACAGAAGTTGAGCCACTATTCTCTCAAGACTTTTAGACAAAAACTGAACATTTTAGATAGGTCTGTAGTTCTTGTGGATCCAGATGTGGTTTCTTAAGCAGCAGTCTAACAACCGCTACCTTAAATTGGTCAGGTACAACGTCTGGTGCAAGGGACGTGTTCATCATACTAATTACAGGTCCCGCCAGTACTTTAAGGTAATCATTAACGGGTGGGGATGGGATCTAGCAGACAGGAGGTTGATTTTTTCTCAATAATTAATTGATTTTGTTCATGTTCATTAATTGAAAAACACTGGAAAGGTGCGCACATTGTTTTTGTACTTCTTTGTGGCCTGTTTGATTGTGTCTGAAGTCTGATGTTGTAAATTTTATTGTTAAAGAAATCTGTCACGAACAGTTCTTTTCAGACCCTATGCGGACGACACAATCCAGGGTGAAGTGAGGAAACACTAGGATAAAGTCATGCAGGAATTGGGAATGAATACGGGGGCGCATGTCCAAAGTGCGCAGGTGTCCAGGGGGAGTGAGTCCAGGGCAAACAATCCAGGAAGAATCCATCCAAAACAGGAGAATAAAAACAGGAACCGGGTTGGGACCGGTAGGGGGAATGGGAACAGGAATAGAAAGTTAAAAGCATAACGGAGCCAGACGCATCAGGACCCGGGCTCATATGGTACGTGAATCAATGTAGAGCCCCGATTATTGTCTGCGTCTGGCTTTTAAGGGGGAACTGAAGAGGGGAGGGGCTGGAATAAGGAACAGGTGCGGGGAATGAGACAGGGCTGGAGCTCCCTTAAAGGGGGGGGGGGGGGTTGCGATCGTGACAAAATCCATGAAAATGTCACTACTAAAGTTAGCTGGTTCTGTTGAACCTGCCTTATTTGTTAGATCAGCTATGGTCCTAAATAGGTAGCGAGGGTTATTTGTATTGCTTCAGAGTAATTTCAGAGTAGTAAGCTGAACAAGCTCTATATAGGGCTTTCTTATATTGTTGCAGACTATCAGTCCACGCCGACTGGAATACTTGCAAACCAGCTGACCTCCATTTGTGCTTTAGTTTGCGGCACTCCTGTTTAAGAGATCACGTGTGATCATTAATCCATGGAGAGTGTCTAGTGGTTATGACTACCTTAGTCTTTAACCTATCCTACTTGTACACCCATGAAAGCCCAGTACAACAACAGTTTAGACCGTCATTTCTTAATATTAAGCTTAATACCTGGTATGATCTTTGTTATTGGAAATCAATACAATGTTTCAGATTATTGACAAAGCCCCATGAATATATAATTCAGCTCTTGCAGGTGCTGACATGCAAAGAACCAAGAATTCAATCATTTGGCACCACTATTAAACATGAGAAATGGTTATAACACCCTCTTATTTATTTCAGTCATGCACGTCTTATGGCTTGTAGAGTAAGCTTGATTTGTGTGTGCGATGTGCCACTCTAATTAATTGATGATAGAGGCTACAATTTCTTAACTGCAGCCTTTGGCATGAAAATAGTTGTTCTAGTGAAGTGGTCTTGTCCTTTCTCCTGAATTATAGCTAAAGCTTTCAACAACAACAAAAAATCGAATTAAATACAAAATGGAAATAAAATACTGTGTAATATTAAAGGGTAGTTTCAATGCACTTCTTGAAAGAGTAAATAAAAATGTTTGAAACTTTCTTCAACAGAAACAATTTAAAGGCTGAATTAAAGTATTGTGTTGGGCTTAATCATTAATGGCGTTGCAATCTAAATACTTTGGTGTTGCAATCTGTTACTTTGCTATTTTATCATTGTAAAGTATTTCTGTCTAGGTAGTGATTAGATAAAATATTATCTAAACATTAAAAAATAAGTTTTACACTTTAGTAGGTATTCATACTGCATATGCTTCTTGTTAGGAATTGCTGAAAAACATTTAAAGGAAATATTATTATGTGCTGCTATTCAACAGCATTAAAGGTTGTTTATTTGGAGGAAAGGTTATCCTGTCAGAATGATATGAGAATCCTTTTCCGTTCAATTCTCCAGCTGCTCTGCTCTGTCAGTGATTAACCCCTTTTTGTTTTTTTCTCTCTCCATTATTTACAATATAAGAGTATTACAGCCAAAATCATTTTTCAAAAGGCAATTTTATAAATAGTATTTCACACTGATGGTACTAACTCCCTAATCAATGAGATCTGATTTCAGAATTTGTGTCAGGCTTAATTTGTTTAATATACAATTAATTAGCAGGTGCAACTAACAGGGACCGAGGTGAAATATCTTCACATTAATAAGTGAAGAAGTGGAGAAACCACAGTAAGAGCAGGTGAAGATTATAGCAGGATTTCAGTTGCCACGGGAAACAACCAACCCTTTTTTTCAGGAGCACATCAGCTTTTTATGTATCTTATAATGTTCCTCAGCAAGACTATCCATTAGCCTGGTTTGGTTTCCTATAAAAGGTTCTTAGTAATGCCTAACATATTACCTCCTATAAAGAAGACTGAAAAGGCACAGGCAGTTGTTAAATAATTTTAATAAAAACTCAGAGACACTTTTTTTACAAAGCTTTTCTGATTATAGTAACGTCGTGACACCCCATCGGTCTTTTAAGTTTGTTTTTCCCGGTCTTCACATGGAACGTTCTGAAAGGTTAGATTCTCCTTCACTCTTGCTCTGTTTCCTTTATCAAAAATAATGTCATTCATGCTTTCTTCCCTCTCCTCTATCCACCTCAGCCAGATGCCAGAATCTGACACCACCGATAAGAACAAAACTAAATAATTTTCCTTATGCAGTGTGTAAAATCAAAAGTTATCCCAGGAAACTAATTTCAAATTTAAACAAGATGAGGAAACTAACTTCAAATTAAAACAAGATCTATTACTCTTTTTGACATCGGTCAGACAAAAGTAGAGAAATGTAATGATCTATTTTGAGAACCTCATTGTACAGTAGTTCAAGAGAAAATCATGCATGTCATTTTTTCAATCAAAAAATGTGAGAATCCAGTCTGAAAATAGTACTGAAATATGAGCTTTTTGCATTTCTACACATTTCCCACACGTCTTTAGTATTTAGATCCCAAAAATAAAGCTTCCACACTATAAATAAAAATGGGAGAATAGAATTTAAAATCATGTGAAGCTCATAACAGCACATCCAGACAAACATTTTTTTTCTACTTTTCGGTCTGGAATTAACCTCAACGTGTTACTTTTCTGTTTACTGACACAGCTCCTCACTTTAATTTCTATCAGTAGAAATTGTGGATACATTTGTTCAAAGACTAAGTGCAGTGCATAACTGTGTGCTTTGGTGCTTTGTTTTAACAGAGCATGTTATTATTTCATTATTGTTGCTTTTTATGATCAAAGTTACAAGTAAACAATTATTTTAAAAAATCAAGATACCATTTTTTGGACGGTCATATCAGTGAATAAATATCTTTAATATGACATTGTTATGCACACGTTGATTTCTTTACATATTTACTCTTTACTGATAGTAAAGTGTTTTTAGAAGCTATGTAAAAAGCATATAAAAAGTGTAAAATAGTTTATAAAAAGGGTGAGAGTTTGGAAATAATACTATGTGTGTAGTATATGGTATTTGTTACATCTTTTAATGTTTCTTGATTTCTAGATGTGTTCTTAGGAATTTGTATATTTATTTGCTTTCTTAGCATATATCCTTATACAGCGTTTGGAAGACATTATTTTCATGCATGTCAGTAAGAAATAAATTAGAATAAAAAAGCTTTCAGGTTTTCAGACCATTTCAAATGGTACCTACTGAATCCTTTATATACCTGTATAAGAAATCCAATCTTGAACACCAAAATCAGTCCATCTGCAGAACACAAATGTATTTCTGTATCTGCAGGCATAGTAACACTCAATATAGATGCCAACAGGTTTGAAAAAAAAAAAACTAATGTACTTACGGTTGAAAAATGCTGTCTACACAAAGATGTAGTATTTTGCCTCTGTTGCATTATTAAATGCACATTATAAAAATTAGAAAATGAACAGGAAACCTGACCTGCAGCTTGGTGTTGAGGGTGGTTAACTAAACACATGGAGATGCATTCAAGTTCAAGATCAAAATCAAGCAAATATGTTTTAGCTCACAGAAGTGCTGCTGTTGTGCATATTTGTGGCTCTATCTTAAATTTTGTGGCTGGTATGTACTGTAGGTGTATGTAGTATAGCAATTTGGTTTTAAAATGTGATGTGGGATTGATCGCATTGCTTTAAGTGTGGTGGTTAGGTTTTTCTTCAACTATCATCACTCCAAAGTTTTCAGAGTGCATCATCAAATTGCTGTTTGCATGTACCTCATGTTGTACAAGGAGGAACTAACACATAAGGGTGTATATATTATTAATGTTTGTCAATTTATAGTGTGTATTTTGTTCTGGTATGGTGCTGTACAGGTAAAAGGATAGACGGATATACTCTGCTAATGCCCTAACTAGCAAAGTGCAGCCTAAAGCAAAAGAGACACATTAGGAGAAGATACTGTAGCACACCGCCCTTTCAGTAAGATAACCAAGCATAGCTAAATATCAAACTAAAGCAAATAAAAAATAAATCATTTAGGTTACATAAACAGAGAATATCATAAAGGATCTTCTAAGACATTTAGCTCTTTCATTATTAATGATATTTTTGATAAGTACCCACTACTTTTATGAAGAATTTCAATTTTATTTTCAAAATAATAATAAGTCATTGTTATGACAAGTTCTTTGCTTCCATTTTTTTCTGTGCTATTTTAAAAGCTATTTTTTAAAGCTCAGTTTTCAGACACCTATCATTGTTGCATGTTATATGCATGGCATTTCCTGTATGCTAGCATATAAAAACACAGTTAAACTGTTTATGTGCGCCCGCTGTTGTATTTACTTGAAGTCTCTTGAGAATAAGCAGGTATGGGCCATGCAAACCAAGCTTTTTGAGTCTTTTCTCTGTATTATTTACATCTGCAAGATCACACTCTCAGCAATTGCTTACTCAGAACTTATTTATTTTTGAATTTCAGTTCTCACATGACATCCAGTTGCTATCACTCAACCCTTTACATTACCCTTTTTTGGTATCAAACTGATATTTGTTAGTGTTTTTGCCATCTGCTTCCTGTAATGTCAAAGGGGTAATTGCTTGGAACATTAGCACTTGTCACCATAACCAGCCAGCAAAATCTTGAGATAGGCGGTGTTGATAAACAGTCTGTTCTTGTGCCTCTGCACTCACACTCTTTCTTTTGGGAATTTAACTTAGCCACAGATGTGTGGTCTGAAGGATACTCTGCTTACTGTTGCAATTTGTGTTGTCTCAGGAACGTCTTGGAAAAATATTTACAAACCCCCTTGTACTTCTCCATACAGAAGGATAGTTGGCTTTCACAAACATAAAATATTTCACAAAAATATTTTTATATGTTCACAAACAACATATAAAAATTAAACTGCTTGCCAAGATATTTTTAATTACCTCTTGCAAAAGGAACATTTATGTTTGTACTCCTTTTGAATTTCAAACTTTCACTTTACTAGTACCAGTCTTTATTTCACTGTTGCTTTTATTAATTTCGTGTAGCTTAAACATTGTTTACATTGTACTTATTATCAATGTGAAATCTTATTTCTGCCTCCCCACTTAAGAGAGAACAAATAATGTCTATCACAATTTTGAAATAATATGAATTGCACATATTTCATGCATAATTTTATTGCCTTTATCTAATACAGGGTCGAGGGGGAGCCAGAGCCTACAGTATCTTGGAAGGACAAAAATCCGTAATCGCCATATGTATAGTACATGTACTGTACATTCGAATTCTTAATCGCGCTGATCTGTTGGAACATACACAGTACAACAGACTACAACACACAATGTAGACAACAGGAAAAATAGATATGTTGTGGGAAAATAAATATGTAGTAAGTGAGTCAAAAAAACAAAATAAGAAAAAACAAAAAGTGCGTAGTGAAGATGTATTGAGGCACTGCAGTTAGCTGTAGAGAATGCACACTGCAGTGGGATAGAAGCTGTTCTTGAGACTAGTGGTCCTTGCTTTAACAGTGCGGTACCGCTTGCCAGAGCGCATGGGGAGAACAGTCTGTGACCAGGATGGCTGGGATCCTGAATGATGGATTGGGCTTTATTTCGACAGTGGATGGTATGAATCTCACCGATTGATGGTAAATCACATCCTATTATCCTCTGTTCCATTTCCACAACCCTTTGTAGTGCGTCTCCGTCATGCATGGTAATATTGGTGTATTAAGTTGTATGAGCATAGAAGGGTCAGAAGTACTGTATTTCAGGGACCAGAATCATTCAAGGTTAATAAAATCCCCAGGGCCTGGTGATATCTTATTAATTATACTCAATTAAACAAGATATCAAGTCAACACTTCCATCATTCACTCAAGACAGAGCTGATTCCTGTGCAACTTATCCTAAATTGATTATTCAGGATCATCCAAGCTGAGTGGTATGGGCGCTAACTGCAGACTGCAAGCATGCTGCCAAGTGACGGTCTTTCAGTCGCGAACATGCAGACGGAGATCAAAATCCGAGGTATCAAACTCCTTCCATAGCACCGAGGGGGATCCGTAAGTATAGCCAGGTTACAGCAAAGCGAGGGCCAGATCAGGGAAATCCTGAACTTGAACTTGAACTTTATTGCCATATGTAACTGGTACAATGGAATTCTTACTTACAGAAAGTATCTCGATTGTTAAAACAAGTGTAAAAACACAAAGTGCAGACAGTGCATCAAGACAATATACAAACAAATAGTAGACAATGTACAAGTAAACAGTTTGAACGTAAACAATACAGACATGTAAACAATGACTGGAGATGTGCAATAAATAAGAAATCATAATGAGGTAGATGGTGTAGGTGTGGTCTAAGGGGCATGGCTAAATGTGTTCACCAATCACACTGTTTGGGGATAGAAGCTATTGAAGAATTTAGTGGTCAGTGTCTGTATGCTCTTGTATCTCTTGCTCAGTGACACACCACAAAAAGGGAAAATCTGAAAAGCATAGTGATGGGAACAGGCAGGGTCTGAGCCAAGGCTACATCGAGGAAGCCACAGACATGGGGAGAATCCGGAAGCAGGTCTAGACAAGGCAGGTCGGGAATCCAAACAAGACACAGGATGGGAAAACAGGAACAAGAGCAGCAAATCAGGAAACACGGGAAAGAACAAGGCTCAGAAACGGACTCTTGAAACGACTCTAATCTAGTCCAAGTGCAGTCTGACCTGAACTTAAGTAGCCTGCGTCATCTAAGGCTGTGGTGTTGACAATAGTACACAGGTGAGTATGGATGCATCCATGGTAACAGCCGCAGACAGGAGAGTGCAGGTGTGGCTGGATACCACAGTCACGTCAGCCCGCAGTGGAGCTGGAGCTGGGGTGGTCACGACACATGCAACCTTAAACCACAACATGTATTGTTGTTGTTTTACCGTATATGAAACAATGATTAGATGTAAGCTAAAAGAAATACGATTTTAGGGGATATTCAATATGGATTTAGAAAAGCTATTCCAACAAGTAGATTTAACTGATTTTCTTTGCACAAGCACAAAAATAATGGACACTATACAACGTGTATACAATAAGGTGTACTCACATTTTTTGTTAGGCTTTTCATAAAGTTAGTCATAAAAGATTCTCAAATTATACTTAGCAGGCATTTGCAAGTTGAGATTTAGACTTGTATAATGGGTATAGAACAGAACTGTAATTCCCAGCTAGCTACCTTGGTGAGACAGGAAAGGGACGGGCAGATCATTTCAGGGAACATGTCAGAGTTGTGAGGATCAAAGATCTCTCCAAATGGATAGTTCCCCATTTCATCTCTAACAGCAAGGTCTTGCTGATCTCCCCGTCCTTGTACTCACAGAGGGATTTCAGAATTCCTATTGCAAAAAGACATCCGAAAGTAAAATTTCCTGACATCACTTTCCCCCTTCCTTCAACGACAGACTCATCTCCTTCTAAATTCTTTCTATTCATTTCCAGATTTTGGCTATTCACACCTCCCCTCCTGTTCTCTCTGAGAGTGGACACTCATTCTCACCTGCTTCATTCCCATTTGCTCCCCGCCCCTTCTTAACTATTCTGTCTTTTGTCTTCCCATGCTTATATGCATGAATCCCTCTCACCCTCACACATAAAGGTTGTTTTTCTTTTCCTTACAGCATGGGATAAACCTTTACCTGTTCTATAATAAAATAACAAACATAATAGACTATAGTTGTAAATTAATCTGCTTTGATATGAATAATTTGTATTTACTCAAGGATTAGAAAGACCTTAATAACTTCACAGTTAAAGTAAATAGACTCTTATGTGTTATGGCCTACCTTGTAGGTTTTATTATTAGTCTCCTATAGTTCAATCACATTTATATTCTCACATATATAGATGCAGCCATTCAAAGTGTGCGGTACACACACGTACCGGAGGTAATTGGCTACGGCGTCGCGCATTGTGACACACGATACCACGGTACATGATTGGTTGACCGACAGGGGCACTCGTGGTCCGTTGGTCTGTCGTAGAAAGATTTACAGTAAACGTCTTTACTGTGCCCGTTGTAGTTTTGAATATTTATATGAAATTTTACCACTGAAGGGAAATCTTAGTACCTGAGCATAAAAAGAAAAGGAGCATACTGCAATGCGTGTGAAGGCCATAAACTATATTAATTTTGGAACTTAAACATACAGTATATGGCTGGTCTCGGTACTTTAAAGAAAACATACACAAAAGTATTCCATTTCTTCCTAAACATTTTAAGCATCGAAGTCTTTAACTAACGTGATACCGGAGTCAACAAGCATACTTTTAGAATTTGATTAAAAGGGAATATAATATGGAATCACGTATCTAAAGAAATTAATAACGATATAATTACAGTATATTCATGTTGCAAAAAAACTGCAACGGACATAAAAACTCCCTTGCTTTTAACAGAGCGTTCCTTAATTTCTAACTATGAAAATTATTTAAACTGCAACACTTATCATTCAACCAGAGCTCAAAATATCTCAAGGATCCTCTAGAGCACAGCAAAGACTGTATTAAAAGAATCGCGTATCTAAAGAAATTAATAAGATATAATTATATTCGTGTACTGCGACAGGGCTGTGTAGGGCTGTTTCACCTCTCTCTTCATGTGACTATTCAAAAGCCATTTAGCAAAGAGGGGATGAGAAGAGTGACAAACTAGTATACAGTACTTTAAAACATTAATAAAATAATAATAATAAAAACAATAATAAAAAATATTGCCACACCCGGACCGTTAAACCAACGCATTAGCACGTCAAAGCCCATTGAGGAGCCGGGCGCAATAACTGTTTTGTCACCTGATTTACTAATCTGCATTAATTACAGAAATCGAGTTCCTGCTCTTTGCAGACGGCCTGGTCCTGCTGTCGCCCACAAAACAGAGGCTGCGGCAGAACCTGGCACTGCTGGAGCAGCACTGTCAGACCTGAGCGCTGACAGTCAATCTGGACAAGACCAGAGTTATGGTTTCCCAGAAAAAAAGCCAGACCTCCAGTAGTCTTCCTGAAATCGTTGGATTATGAACGAATAAAAGCATCTTATTAAAAACACGTTTGCGTTTGTTTGGGAGCTATATTATGTATTTTTCATATGTAAGATATAATGATGTGTTCCCGCTTACACATCGCACGACTTTAAAAGCTAGAAAAACAGGTTTCGATTCACATTATCTG
Organism: Lepisosteus platostomus; assembly: GCF_059453375.1. Lineage (NCBI taxonomy): Eukaryota > Metazoa > Chordata > Actinopteri > Semionotiformes > Lepisosteidae > Lepisosteus > Lepisosteus platostomus. Next base: position 77,603,578 of record NC_142613.1, on the reverse strand, counting down.
GTGAGCCTTGTTTTGTCAAAGGACAGCACAAAGAAAAACAGACATTGTGTGGTACAGAACGGAGCTCAGTCAATCAAAAAAACTGCAACGGACATAAAAACTCCCTTGCTTTTAACAGAGCGTTTCATAATTGCCAACTACGAAATTTATTTAAACTGCGACACTTATCATTCAACCAGAGCTCGAAATATCACAAGGATCCTCTAGAGCACAGCAAAGACTGTATTAAAAGTATACTAGTGACAAACTAGTATACTTTAGATATTTTTTCTGAACCGGGGAAAATCTGATCATGTTTCTCTATAACAATAATAAAAACATTGTTTTACATATCACCTTTATGTGATATCACCTTAAGGACAGCACATACAAGGGTTAATTGCACAATGGACCGCGCAAAGAAATGTAATATAGTCTTCTTTAGGTGTGAGGGCAGGAGTGGATCGCAGAAGGCATAATCAGCAAATTAGGAAAACAAAGAACAGGACAGGTGAGACGTTTATCCAGAGAGCGAGTGATCAGAAAAAGGAACAGCTGTTACGCCCAGGTTTTAGCTCTCTCTCTGCTGAATGAATAAAAGCATTTTATTAAAAATGCGTTTGCGTTTGTCTGGGTATTTACTTTGTAATCTTACTTTGCAATAGTTAAGTTATTACTTGGTTTTCAAAGTGCAATGAAATACAATATTGTTGTTGTTGCTGTTATTGTTGTTTTTATCCTGTAAAGCGTTTTGAGAAGCCACCTTTAAAGGCGATATATAAAAGCGCTGAATCTTATGAAATGTGTTCTGCCGGGGATCTAACCCCAGCGTCTAACCCCTCTGATTGGAGAAAAAAGACGTGCTGGTTTGCTATACTGTACATACTGTACCAGGAAGATGATTTCTTTCTATTCAAAACGTGTATTTTAAAAGTTTAAGAAGTAAAAACCTTACAGCGTACACAGATTTCGAAACTGATCAGGATCGTTATCTTTGTCTTATCCATAATAATGTTCACCGCTCTGTCCAGCAATTAATAATAAACTTTATTTTATATAGTGTTTTAAATGAATAAGTAATTAGATTGCTCATAAACCTAATCACTTTTTCTACATAAACACAGCGTGATTGCTCTCTGAAAATGCTTTTTCTTTATATTTAGGCTCAGATTTCAACTATAGATCGTATTATTATAAACTTTCTTGGAGAAATGTCTTTTATGTAAACCATGTTTGCTATTAATTCATTTAGGGCTAGAATATGTTCATTGTCTTCCAATCGAGTCAAGTTGACATTAGAAGCTTGCCACGCCCAGACTGTTACACCAACGCATTAGCATGTTAAAGCGATTTCATTGAGGAGCCTTTGCTGTGCTCTAGAGGATCCTTGTGATATTTCGAGCTCTGGTTGAATGATAAGTGTCGCAGTTTAAATAATTTTCGTAGTTAGAAATTATGGAACGCTCTGTTAAAAGCAAGGGAGTTTTTATGTCCGTTGCAGTTTTTTTGCAACATGAATATAATTATATCGTTATTAATTTCTTTAGATACGCGATTCCATATTATATTCCCTTTTAATCAAATTCTTAAAGTATGCTTGTTGACTCCGGTATCACGTTAGTTAAAGACTTCGATGCTTAAAATGTTTAGGGAGAAATGGAATACTGGTGTGTATGTTTTCTTTAAAGTACCGAGACCAGCCATATACTGTATGTTTAAGTTCCAAAATTAATATCGTTTATGGCCTTCACACGCGTTGCAGTATGCTCCTATTCTTTTTATGCTCAGGTACTAAGATTTCCCTTCAGTGGTAAAATTTCATATAAATATTCAAAACTACAACGGGCACAGTAAAGACGTTTACTGTAAATCTTTCTACGACAGACCAACGGACCACGAGTGCCCCTGTCGGTCAACCAATCATGTACCGTGGTATCGTGCGTCACAATGCGCGACGCCGTAGCCAATTACCTCCGGTACGTGTGTGTACCGCACACTTTGAATGGCTGCATCTGTATGTGAGAATATAAATGTGATTGAACTTTAGGAGACTAATAATAAAACCTACAAGGTAGGCCATAACACATAAGAGTCTATTTACTTTAACTGTGAAGTTATTAAGGTCTTTCTAATCCTTGAGTAATTACAAATTATTCATATCACAGCAGATTAATTTAATTTTTAAGATTAAGATTTCCCTTCAGTGGTAAAATTCCATATAAATATTCAATACTTAAACGGGCACAGTTAAGACATTAAATATACATATACATACTGTATACAGTACAGTTTGCATACGGTAATATGTTTATGTTCCTAAATCAATCTCTTTTATGAGCATGTGAAAGGCATAGTGAATCGATTCTCAAAAATTACTGTACTTTGCATGATTGGAAACAAATGCGTGATTGCGAAATGCTGTGGTGTTACTTTTACAAAGATGGTCAATGAAAAAAAGAATGTGGACCAGGGCAATACTTTGAGTTTACACTTACAGCTTGTCCAAGGTCATTCATTATTAATACTATTAGTAATATCTTCGTTAAAGACTTTGATGGCGACAGCTCAAACATGAGAGGTTGAGCTTTATTAGCTCCACCTTGCGGAAATTCCGGATACTATTATTTTGCTTGCAGTATTATAGGAGAATTTACGGTAACTAGCGGTATTTACCGGTAACTCGCGGTAGACTGCGTACAGCGCACCGAAAAATAATGCGGTATCGCCCGCGCATTTTGAATGGCTGCATCTGTACAAGTGCATGTGCATTGACAGTACCACCATGAGCTAAGCTATCAAATATCTGGAATAAATATTCAACTCCCGAGAATTATAATGTGAATAAGTAAGTTTTATACTCAAAGATCCATTGACCAGATGTTCCTTGATGAGTTTAAACTTCCCACTGGGAAGATGAAGGTAGGCTGGGTAAGTCTGTGGTCTAAGGCAGTTGTTTGGCAGTTGTTTTCTATGTGCTGGGAGTGTTCTGGTGTGGAGAGAAGAGAGAAATCTTTATTGCCAAGGTCAAATTGACAAATTGTTCTCGACAAATTAGATAGATAGATACTTTATTGATCCCATGAGGGAAATTGCAGTGCAACAGCAGCTTAACACAGACAACACAGCCACAGTGTAACGAATTATATAATAATAGTATAATACATACATTACAATACAAGAGTTACTCACAGTCCGGACACACAAAGAACAAACTAGAACAGAACAGTACACAGAAAAATCATGTCAATAATAAATAAATAATAAATAATAAATTGACGGAAAGAGTCCAATTGCCTTGTTTTGTTACTCAAGCAAAATTAAAAAATTATGACAGAAAGAATATTTTGGGCAGAAATCTGTTCTTTATTGACCATTGATTTTTAGCCTGGCCTGTTGAAGATGTTTAAGTTCTGACTTGGACGACTTGCAGTAACTTTGTTGGAAGAGACAAAATTGTAAAATTCAGAGAGAGAATAGAATGTTGAGTAATACATCACAGTTGATGATTGGTTAGGATGTTACCAGGTGTTAGCCTGGTATCAATCATGCAGGCCCTTTTGGGAGATGGACAATTACCTCTGACCCATTGTTTTGGGCAAAAGGGTATAGCAGATGGGTAATAATAATAATAATAATAATAATTGCTTACACTTATATAGCACTTTTCTGGACACTCCACTCAAAGCGCTTTACAGGTAATGGGGACTCCCCTCCACCACAACCAATGTGCAGCATCCACCAGGATGATGCGACGGCAGCCATAGTGCGCCAGAACGCTCACCACACATCAGCTATTAGTGGGGAGGAGAGCAGAGAGTAATGAAGCCAATTCATAGATGGGGATTATTAGGAGGCCATGATTGGTTAAGGCCAATGGGAAATTTGGCCAGGACGCCGGGGTTACACCCCTTCTCTTTTCGAGAAACGCCCTGGGATTTTTAATGACCACAGAGATTCAGGACCTCGGTTTTACGTCTCATCCGAAGGACGGCACCTGTTTACAGTATAGTGTCCCCATCACTATACTGGGGCATTAGGACCCACGTGGACCACAGGGTGAGCGCCCCCTGCTGGCCCCACTAACACCTCTTCCAGCAGCAACCTTAGTTTTTCCCAGGAGGTCTCCCATCCAGGTACTGACCAGGCTCACACCTGCTTAGCTTCAGTGGGTTGCCAGTTGTGAGTTGCAGGGTGATATGGCTGCTGGCCCTAATGATATATGGGTACACCATATATACACCATATATCATTAGGGTTTAAAATTTTTCATGTGAAGCTGGACCACTTTTAGCTACATTCCTCTGATTTTAAAAAGAGATCCCAGCTGCTTTGTCAAGGTTTATTTCTCCTGCTGGCATACAGTTTGGTCACTCCCAGCTTTGCCTTCGCAGAAGCTTATCCTACACTGCCCATGTCCAACCCATGCCACCTGAACCGGTGCTGCACTTCCTAAGTTTATCACAAAGACTGGCCTCTTCCTAGCACCTGAAATCTTCTGACAGTCCACGTTTTATCACAAAATGATTGCTTTCTGTTTTTTCTTCTACTCTACGACTCTCTTTCAATAGAACCAATCCTGCCCCCACATTTTCAGCAGCAGCTCAATCACATTTCAATCTATTGATTCTATCTATTATTTTCCAGCAAAATGGAATGTTCTCTACCTTTCTTGTTTCAGAGCTGCCACCCATCCCTTTTAAATTAATCTCTGAATTTTCTCACATTCAGCCGTTCATTTGCTCCATTGCTAACCTCAATTCCAAGTGCATAAACTGAAAAGTTTTTACTTTGGCAGCCCTGCTCCGCTTTCACTCTCAGCACTGAAGTAGTTTCAGCTTCTTCTGATTGCAGAGGCTATTCTGCAAGGGTGACGTGCTGTGGCCATTCTGTGTCAGCTGCCCCGCTGCACATAGATTGCTCTTTTCTCATTTCAGACACCCAAACTTCACAGCCCGACTTCAATCTCCAGAATTCCATTATTTCACACAATTTACACTGGGCCTCTCTAGCTTCCTTCGGTTCATGCGACCCACATGTTAGCGGCCTGCAAGTCATTTGTACACATTACACCATTTGTACGCCATACTGTATGTCATTTGTACGTCTGTCCTGGTCTATGGGACTGGTCTCCTCCTAAAACACTACACTCTCCCAACTTCTTCTGAGTTTGAGCTGCTGCCTCTGCAGCCTGAGCTACTTTGGGCCTCTGATAAACACTTGGATGTCTCCGTCAGACATTTCCACAGCCCATTTGCCTCTGGGCTATGTTCCATCAGGACCACCAGCAGTTTAAGCCTCAGCTCCAAGTTGTCTCTCTGTCTCTTTTATTTTATAGACATGATCTTTTTGTTTGTCTTCACAGGAGTTGGGGGAAAATGTTGGGCCAGGGGTCTGTCTTTTGGGGGAGTAAGTGCCTCGACCCACAAGGACCGTGAATTCACATGGGTTCTCAGCACAAGCGGTGATCCCCTTTCCTATTCTCTGTAGCCCTGGCTCTTCCAGAGCATTGTTATTTAGCTTTGTGAATTATCTTTATTGTTTTCATTTTAAGGTTCCATTTTGCATAAACATTAAGGTATAATGTCTTTCTAAATATAATGTTAATTTCGATGCTCAAAAGAGGTCAATACAGGTTATCATTGGAAGATTACCTTTTTTGGACTCTTTTGAACTTTGAACGAAATTATTCACTTTTTGCATGTAATTTTGCATGTGACTGATTTATGCAAACAGTAAGTCTTAAATTTTAAGTTAAACAATTTTGCCACCTCATCTTCAGCCCTTTCCAAAATACAGGTACTTTTAGAAACCCTTAAGTTTCTATTAATGATCCAATTTTAAAGCATTGGTACTCCTTTGAATATTAGTTTTATTAATTTAATAATTTATGATTCATTTAAATAGAAATCATGACAACAGTAATACACTTGTTACTGACTGATAATCTCAGACATAGGACAAACTAAACTATTTTTGTAGCGAACCTGAAGTGATTTTACCACTATTTCAGCGTGTGTGTGTTTTTTCTTTAATCATCTTGTAACCTTGTTTATTTATTTGTTACTGTGGAGATGTTTGGATCTCTATTGGTCATTTATAAAATTTCACTGTGTTGCTTTCACCTTTCTGCATTATTATCCCTTATGTGTCTGTCTGATGCACGCGTGGGAGTATGGTTTTGACAGCAGCATTAGCACAGTGTAGCCTGGTCTTGTTAAACCTCTGAAGTTAGACCTCTCAAGTTATATGAGACAAACCCGGTCACTACTGGAAGACTTAAGGAACATCCAGTTCCTGCTGTATGTGGTATTTGTGGAAATGTAGGTGGCACTGTTTCCTCTGAACATAAATTTCCAATCCAATGCTCCAGTGTGGTGAAACTTGTAAAAGGTAGATTTTAAACCTAGATCCTGATTACTTAAAATGCTCTCTTTGTAGGTGTAAATGTGTAATCCTCAGTATCCTGGCTAAGTGTCACACCTTTATTCAACTGACGATGTACTGTAATTTCTCAGTTAGCCACTTGGTCTTTAGGAAATCAGGGATCATAATTTCTTCTGCATGTGAAGCACTTTGAAGCCCTTTTTTAGGGGAAAATTGCTAAGCAAATGTAAATAATAATAATAATAATAATAATAATAATAATAATAATAATAATCATATTATTATATTGTAATAAAACCTTAATGATAAGTGAAAGTGTCTTTTCAATTTATTGTTAAACAATGTACACAAAATACACATGAATAATCACACTATTATTCTTTTTCACTTACCAGTATTTAATACTGATCTTGGAATAAAGTGTTTTAAAATAATTTCTCAGTATTCTAAAACAAGGTTTGTTTCTTTAAGATCTATCCAGGGGTTCTTGATATTTCAGTAGACACAGGGTTTCTTCTTTCCAATTTGTTTTCCTTTTTAGTAAAGAGAGGGCTGTCAAGGGCCTGAGAGAGGAAAATGTGTAATACAACCCTGCTAAGCCGTTTTAGAATTCTCTGATGCAGGTCTCTATTGACCCGGTGCCATGGATACTTAAAGCAGTGCAAAGAAATATACAGTGAAAGCAGTACAAAGAAATATACAAAAGTATTCAGACCCTTGCACAGATTGCACAGTTTTTCTTTAAAGGATGCAGACATGTCTCAATTAAGTAATAAACATTGTTATGTACACAACCAGTATCACACCCTAAAAACAAAACGAATGGAATAAGAGATACTTATTATGAAAGAAAAATCGAAAGTCGTGGTAAATTAAATTCAGGAGCACACTATTACCTTGGCGAGCCACACAAATGATTGAGTGGCCTCTGCCTGAGTGCAATAAAAGTGGTTCACATGATTTCACAATGAATACATCAGCTGTGTATCTGTAAGGTCCCTCAGGCAGGTAGTCAATGTCAAGCAAATATTCAACCAAAGCAGCTTTCAAAACAACTCAGGGATACAGTTGTATAAAGGCACAGATCAGGAGAAGGGTATATAAAATAATTCAAAGACCTTTAATATCTCTTTGAGCATGGTCAAGTTAATCATTAAGTTGAAGGCACCAAGACACTGCCTTGAAGAGGTTGTCCCGCTAAACGAAGCATCTGGGTAAAGAGGAAACTGTTCAGTGATGTCACCATCAGGTTAAGAATAGGAAAGTGAATCTCTTGCAGTGGCCCAGTCAAAGACCACCGAAACTTAAATTATTCTGCAGCTAGGATCACACATTCTCCCTTCTCTTAACGACAGACTACTGTTCTTTTAAATTTTCTCCATTCATTGGAAGTTTCATTTCACACCTCTCTGCACCCATTCTGACTTCACACCTCTTGATTGGCCTCTCTTTCTGTCCCCTGCTCCCGCCTCTCACTCCTCCTCCCTCCCAACCTTTGTTCTCCCGCTACTTTACCTTTGCCTACTGCCCTGTCTCTCTCACACCTGAAGAAGGCTCCACGGCCGAAACGTTGTGTTCTCTTTCTTCTTTTTTTTCAGCATGGAATAAACCTATTACTGCAGCTACCCACCTGAACTACTACAGTCAAAGTTATGACATGAATCCTGTTGAGAATATGAGGAAAGACTTGAAAACCGATGTCCATATACAATTCCCAAGGAACTTGAGAGAGCTTAAGCAAATCTGTCAGGAATGGGCCCAGGCCAGCGTGCAAAGTTGGTTGAGACTTACCCACAAAGACTTGCGGCTGTGTAGTTCCTCTTGCCCTGTCCTTTTTTCACCACTGAGATCAGACCAAACATGAAAAAAATCTCAAATGAAGTTCACCTCCCGGGGTTTTCTTCAGAGGTGCGACATTGCCACCTTGAAGGTTGGGAATAGACAAATGTGTTAATTAGAAGGGATGAAGCCTGTATTTTTCTCAACAACACACTTGTTATTGCCTACAGTTCTGACTCAACAAAAAATCTTCCCTTAGTACATTTATTTGAAATTGAATTGAAATTCAAATCTTCGTGATTATATATTTATGTTTCTATTGATATTGATATTGTGAATAACTGATTAAGTCATAATAGTGTTGAAAATAAATATTTAAGTTTCATTTAGTGGACTGCATTGAAATTAGCTTTAAGTCATTTGTATTTTTTGTATTTTTTGCAAACTATTTATAAAGACTTGTCATTAAAAATATTATATTATTGAAATTGTTGTTAATTATGTTTTTACTTTACTAAGGTTACAGATAAGGTAAAAGTCGTGGAGTAGATTCACAAACCACTTGACTTGCTCTGCTCAAATAAAGAAATACTTTTTAAATAAGGGAACTCAGCTGTTCACACACAGAACATATGATCTTGTGTTCAGATACAGAAAATCTCCACTTGCAATTTACTCACATGGGATTAACATAGTCAACTTTATCCAATATTATTTTGTATAAAATTACTTATCTGTTATATACTGTAGTTTTCCATGCTCCTGTATCAAAATACTCTTATAACTGTTTTATTTAGCTCCCCACAGGGCAGTGTCTTGGAAATGTTGTGTGTAAGCAACAAAATTCCTTTGGGTCAAGCAGAGAAAATAAGTTCACACAATGTTTCAATCACAAGTCTATCTGAACTTGGATGTGTTCCATTATCTCCAAGAGCAGCTATTACAGAGATATAAGTGATTTTCCTTGTACACCAGGGAGAGTCACAAGTTTACTGAGATTTTGCCAGTGTGTTAGTATAATATCTTACATTGAAGATGTATTTTTGGAGTGTTTGGAAAAGTGCACTAGAGAATATGAATGCATTTTCAGTCATTTAAGGTTTTTCAATTAATCTTCAAAATCACAATTTTTCCTCAGAGGCTGACATTTGTAACTGTGGTCCCTTAATTCAATTAATGAATCAACTCCTAAATTTAATTGATAGAGTAATTGTTTGCAGCTCCACCGGATTTGCTGCCCTGTATCACCAATGCAAATGCTTGTTCTTCAGTGGTGGATAAAGTGTGTCTCATCTTACTGTAAATGTGAGGTGCGCTAGGATCCTTTAGGGTGAAGAGTGCTGTATAAAACCAATTAATTGTTATTAATTAATAATGGTTATTTTCCTAAACTGTAAATAAAGCGTACAAAGTATACTGCAGAACTAGCAACAGTTCACATCACATCCATAGAGGCTGAGAATTAAGGAAGATATGGACTTCACAGAATGCCCTATTAAGCGTTTGTGTTATTAAATTTCCTTCCACTAATCACAGCACTGCTGTACCTGCAGTATCATTTATGCATATAACTTTTTTACTTGGAACAGTTTTATTTAATAATTAATGCATTGACATACGAGCACAATGAATAAATTTAGATTACACAGGCGATAAAAGACCCCTGTTCCTGTTATATCTTGAAGTTAAATAATTAAACTTTTTTGGACAATAAGAACAGAAATAGAGTTTTTGAGTGATTTGTGTTCAAGGACTAAGACAAATTCAAGTCAATGGATTTTGTTTTAATTGAAAATACTGTGTACTAGTAGTAAAGGAATTTATGTTCATAAGCATTTCTGTATGTTCTCAGGAATTGTATATTTTGTATATCTGGAAGTTACTTCTCTTCAGTAGCAGTTTAAAATGTCCTCAGAACACTGTAATTTAAGAATTTCAAGCTGAAATTTCAAGACCTTTATATAAGATGATTGCTGTTTGATTTTTTCACGATAGAAGAGATTTCAACAAGGTTTATGATGTTGCCAAATTGAAGATGCAATGGTAAATGCCAAGTGCTCTTTCATTATATCATTAAGAACTGTGTTTTTGAGCTCGTTCATCATCTTTGACATCTTCAGCACTATCTAAAATGCATGAAGACAATTATATCTAATCAGCAGCTGCACCACTTGATAATGTAAATCTTAGATTCTAGTTAATTCTATTTAAAATGGCTCATTACAGGTTGAAAGTTAAGATCACCTATTTAAAGCACGTACAGTAAGTAGAACACCACTGATGATGCAATGAAAATAAATTTGAATATTTAAACTGGCAGATAAACAAGGAAAGTGATATTAAAAATGTACTCTGCTGTGAACATTTTACTTTCAAGAATATTAAGAATTCTGAGTAGGAATCCTGTGCTCTTAAATATATCCACCAATCTTCTAACTGCTTCATTCTGTCACGACTATAGTCCCCCCTCCTTAAGGGTGCTCCAGCCCTTTCACTAAAGACTTCATTCTCTGCACCTGTTTCCCATTCCCTTCCCACCTTAAAAGCCAGGCGCTGACGCTCTTCCGGGCTCTGCATCTGATTTCCATATCATGCGAGTCCGGGACCAGGAAGCGCCTGGTCCCGTTAAGGTTTTAACCTCGGTTCCCGTTCCCGTTCCCGTTCCTGTTCCCCGTCCGCCGGTTCCGACCCGGCCTTCGTGGTTTTTAATTCTTGTTCTGATGGATCTCCTGGTTTTGGACTTACTCGTGCGTTTTGGATTTTCCCTAAGGATTACTCTTGGATTGTTCGCCTCGGCCACACCTCCCCCGTGCACCAGCGCACCTTAGACACACCCCCTTGTCTTCAGCCCCGTTTTCCTGCATGACGTTTCCCCAGTGTTCCCCCACTTCGTCGGATTGTGTCGTCCGCATAGGGTCCGGAAAGAACTGTTCGTTACACATTCAGGGTTGTGGGGAGATGGAGTCTATCCCAGCAAGCAATGTGCGCAAGGTGGGATACACCCTGGACGGGACATCGGGGCACACAGAGACACGAAAACACCCCCCCACAGCAGGGCCAATTTTCCTAAAAGCCAATTCACCTCCCAGTATGTCTTTGAACTGTGGGAAGAAACCAGAGCACCAGGGGGAGACCTGCATGATCATGGTAAGAACATACAAACTCCACACAGACAGCACCCTACTGTAGGTCTGGAATTGAAATCAGGGCCACAGCGCTTCAATACTAAACAGTGTGCCACCCTCTAAGATATAAAGTATATTCTTTGAAATTGATGTTTTATGGGCTTCCTGATTAGACGCAAATGTGAAAAATGAATTTTCATTTACCAATAACAAACATTACTGTAATGTATGCAATCGAGAACTTCTTTTTATAGTGGATGTAGACCTCCACTGTTGTTCATGCTGTGCCTTTTGTTGTACAGTACATGGATTGGTATCTGTGATGCACAGTTCTGATTACAGTTAAGAATGTAGCTCTGACTCAGAGATTTAATTGCTTTATGTAGTTGTGTTTAAAAAGGGTAGAACACAGTCATATTTTCACAGTGTAAGATTTCCTCCTTGAAAAATCCATGGAGTCTATATTCCTTCATTTGGCAAACACTTTTTTGTATGTTTTTCAAATAATCTTCCTTGTTTTGACCTGTCACAAGAATGCATTAAGGTACTGTAGCATTGTGTACATTGTGTATTGCTCTTTGCTAGATTGGTGGAGCAGGCTATTCCAAAAACAAGAGGGTTATTGTAAAAGGTCTTTTTGTTGTTTGTCAAAAATGTCTTTGAAGATTCTTCAGTTCTCTGTTTATAAGCAAGCTTGTGCTAGTTCAATGTTTGTGATGCATTCCCCTACTAACTGAGAAGCAAAACTGTCCTTACTGTGAGGTAGTGGATATTGAACAGTGTGGAGTACAGGGTTGTTACTTTAAAATCTCCGGAGAATTTAATGCATTCTGAAACTCTGACTCCCCTTCGGTTTGGATTGTGTGTGGCACTGGAAAGAGCTTGTGGAATTTAGGACGAGCCTTTTCATCCAGTTCAATTATTGCTTTCATTGTTATCAATGTACCAATTCCATTATTGAAAACTTGATAGAAGTCTAGGAGCAGCTACTGTATGACAGCCTTTTAGCACAGGCGCTACTGCTGTTGTTTTGTGATGAAACATTCAACACTTTGATAGACTGGCAGTTCAATTTAATCATTCTTAACCATTCACATCCAAGCAATGCTTGTCCTATATTGTCCAGCACATACAGACCTACAGTTACTGCTGTGTTTTACCTTTGTAATTCACAGTCATATTCATTTTGCCTTTCAGAGCAACGTTCCCTACAGTGTGCTATAACACATGTTCTGAGTAGCACTGTTGCCTTTTTCAGTCTTTTTTTTAAAATCTCTTGTTGTCTGTTCATAGAATACAGATAAGGCTGACCCTGTGTCTAGTTCCAATTTCAATTTTACCCCTGCCTCCTCAAGAGTAATACATAGGATTTAGTGATCATTTTCAGAAATATTGGCAGTTCAAAGCATAAAACATAATCTTTTTCCAATTCTGTCATATTCAGTCTTTGCTAAGTTTGTCTGCCTCTTTCCTTGCCAGTCTGTTTTGCAGTTTAGCATTTGTCTGAGATTTCTGTTCCTTACTTGCTTTTTGTTTGCTCTCCCCACTTTCTCAGTGTGACCCCACTTGTGACATTTTCTACAGTCTTTCTGTTTGAGCCAACAGTCACTTGCATAATTTGAGGTCCTGCCAACAAAAAACATGATTGTCTCTTTGCATGTTTTATTAACATGCTGTTTGTTGCACATTCAGTCACTTTGTGTTGCAATTCAGTTACATCTTTTGCAACAGTTAATTGATATTGCATTATTCAGTGCATGGTCCCATGTCAACTCTTTTGTGTATTTTCACTATGCATGCTGCATACTAGCCTGTCCCACACTGCATCAGACAATCCTGCTAAAAAAACTGTCAATGTTCTCTTAAGCGGAGCGGTGGCTCTGTGGTTAAGGATCTGTGCCTGTGACTGAAAAGTTGCCGGTTCAAATCCCACAGCTAGCAAAGGAATCCTACTCCGTTGGGCCCCTGAGCAAGGCCCTTAACTCGAACTACTCCAGGGGTGCTGTACAATGGCTGACCATGTGCTCTGACCCCAAGCTTCTCTCCCTGTCTGTGTCTCATGGAGAGCAAGCTGGGGTATGTGAAAAGACAAATTCCTAATGCAAGAAATAGTATAGGGCTAATAAAGCAACATTATCATGTATTATTATTTTATTATAATCCATTACATTTTATCTTGTACTCCAATACACTTTGACTTTTCAACTGGTTTAATTTATAAAATTGGAATGGTTCTCCTATTACCAAAAACTTTAGATTTACATCTCGTTAAGTTTCAGCAATGTCCTTGAATGTTTTTGATGCTGGCATTTCTGGTCCTAGTAAATTGTGTAGTAAACTGTACATTTTGGCACCTATTACATTAAGCAACACTGAAAACGTTTTACATTCTCGTTATCATTAACTGCCCCATCACGTTCAACTCTTTCAATGAAAGTTTTTTAATTCCAATGTATCCTAACATTTTAAATGCAGCTACATGTACGTTTATACATTTATTATCTTGCATTGCTGTAAAAGTCACATCTATGTGCCTTACATTCACTATAAATTGACTTAGAAATGTGTGGCTAAAATCAAAAGCAGGATTTGAATCAAGTATCAGCAAATTGAAGCTAGATGTATATTTTTGGCTCAATTATAGGCTTGAAACACAATCTTCTTTGTGACACTTTATTTTTAATGGTGAGTCAACTCTGTGAAGAAGGCTTTGCTCAATTTCCATTATTTATTTATTTATTTTTCAGGGTGATCTTGTTGTGATCACCAGCTCCCAGGGGCTCAATTATTTCTGCTTTCTGCTTTATCCTTTTAAGATTTTGAGGTCAACGGGGGACTTATCTGTTGTGGGCACATTTGCATATCTTTGTACTACTTATATTGTGATGAAACTAGCAGTTCAGTGGTTTTCGGGGTGGGATGTTTTTAAGCAACTAAGACTGACAATGCCCCTTAAGCTCCAGACACAGTGGATGACTAAAAATAATTTTTAGAACCTAACTTACAGAAGGTGTTCAAACAGTAATGAACAGTGATGAAAGACACCCCATAGATAGACCTACCAGGGGATGGAAAAGGCGAGGTGGGAAGTGCTTTCAAGACAAAGCTGGATGCCAAGACTTCCGTCTGGCCTTCATATCTTTAAAGAAACATCCTCCCGTGTCTCATGTATGTCAGCACCCATACAACTCACCCAGCCCCAGTCTCTTTACATCTCGCATGTCCTGGTTTGGGCACATTGCCATTTCAAGATTCAACAGGTGTAAATCATAATGGTATTTTTTCTTGTTTCTTATAAGAAATAAAGTCTGCAACAGCATGCCAAGGGGAAGAAGTCTGAAGTGTTGTACACCTGAAGTAGTCTTTTATGGCATAGTACCAGACAAACATTTAGACAAACTTAACTGGCTTTAATTCTGGGTTTGTGTTTGTTGTGGGTTTCTTCTTGGAGCTCCAGTTTCTTCACACTGTCCAAGGACATGCAAGTAGGTTAAATGGCTTCTGGGAAAACTGGCACCGGTGTGAGTGTGTCTGGGTGTGTGTCACGCCCCACACTCTCCCTCGCAAACGCCCTTCCATTCCGTCACGCCCCACACTCTCCCTCACAAACACCGTTGCAATCCCAAACCCACTGTTTCACAATCACATTCCTAATTGAACCCATCACATTCCCACATGCACTAGATTCCACAAATTCTCACTCTCAAACCAATTATCCTACCACATCCCTTTCCTTTCAGTATTTAAGGTTCCTTCTCACTCCAACCCCTCCTCACTATTGAGAAGCCTCATGAAGTATTCTCCTGTGTGCGTTTCCTAGTCTTCTGAGTGATCTCCTGTTATTAACTTTGCTCCCACCTTTTGACCTCGCCTTTTGGATTGTCTTTTGGAAATCTCCCATTACCAGACCCTTTGCCTCCCTTTACGACCTAGCCTCTGGATCTTGTCTTTTGGATTGTCCCTTTGGTACTCTGGGTTCTGTGGGATTCACGGTCACGCACAAGGATCCTCCTATTCTACTGATAGGTTCCCTGACAGTGTGTCTCTGTGTGCCCTGCGATGAACTGGCATCCCACCCAGGGTATACCCTGCCATGTGCCTGTTTGCTGGGATAGGCTCCAGCTCCCTTGTGACCCTGAATTGGAAGAAGGAAATAGATGGATTATTGTCTAGAATGCATGTGTGTGTATATATATATACGTACCATAGTATTTCAGGTGGGTAGCACACACCCAAAGAACGCATTACAGCCGAAAAGGTTGTTTTTTCTTTCTTCTCTTTTCAGCATGGAATAAACCTATTACTTGTTCCTACAGTATGTGTACCATAGGTTTGCAGCAGTAATATTTTGTAAAATATCTGAATATGAAGCTAAGAAAAGGTCATATTAAATCAAACGTTTTATTGCATTGTTTGGTTTATTTATAGTTGCTGTATATAACACAATTATTCAATTCAAAACACCTTATTTTTTTCCCTGGGAGGCAAGCTAAACAATAAATTGATTAAAATATACAAACTGTTTTTTTTTATTATGCTGTGGAATTCTTGCAGCTTCATATTGGATCAAGTCACAATTTACTTGAATATTTTGTGTTTTGCTATTTCGACTTCCACCGTGACTCTGTTTCTACTGCCAACTGCCCACCACTGTGGTGTAGAACCGAGGGCCACCGTACTGTACCTCTGCTCTCTTCTTCTGAGCGTCTTTGTTCTCTGTTCTAAACTTTACTATTATTGTGAGGGTCTATAGACCCCCCCAAGCCTCATGGTACCTTTTTAGGTGAGTTTACCAATTTACTTTCTGTTTTTTGTTTCAGATTTAAGAGGATCCTTTGATAAGATCACTTGATTGCACAATTTCTTGCATTAGGAATTCGTCTTTTCAAATACCCTAACTTGCTCTCCATGAGACACACAGACAGGGAGCGAAGCTTGTGGTCAGTGTGCAGGGTCAGCCATTGTACAGCGCCCCAACAGAGTAGGATTCCTCTGCTAGCCACAAGATTTGAACCGGCAAACTTCCAGCCACAGGCACAGATCCTTAGCCACAGTGCCACTGCTCTACCCCAATAATAAGTCACCTTGTTATTGGTGAATTCAATATACGTGTTGATCCACAGTCTTGCAAATTAAGGTATTCCTGCTTTGTTAGAATGCTTTGATCTAACCCAACTCATACCAAAAGTCACACTCTGGATTTAATCTAATTTATCTAATCTTGAACTAGGCCTCTCTGATGGCATACGGTAGTTATTCTCTTCAATCTAGAATTTCCCGTTTCCCACTCTTCCCCCTCACTCGTTCCTGGTGATCACTTGTTCAAACAATGTTTGGAATTCTGCTTTGGCCTTATTTCTTGCTTTTCTAAATCTAATTCTCTAGAGGAAAAATTACAAAGTTTAATAGCTCTGTCTTCTCTACTCTCAGCCTTCCCACTAGGGTTTCTATACCCACACTAACTTGGACAGCTCAAACCCTGGCCAGGTCTAGGGCAAGTGATCACATTACTCCTATCCTGGAGTCCTTGCACTGGCATCCTATCAGGTTTCGTGTCGACTTCAAAATCCTCATGCTCACCTATGATGCTCTACATGAACTTGAACTTTATTGCCATATGTAACTGGTACTGGTACAATGGAATTCTTACTTACAGAAAGTCTCTCGATTATAAAACAAGTGTAAAAAACAAAACAAAGTGCAAACAGTGCATCAAGACAATGTACAAACAAACAATAGACAATGTGCAAGTAAACATGCAGACAGTTTGAATGTAAACAATACAGACGTGTAAACAATGACTGGAGACGTACAATTAATAAATTACAATGAGGTAGATGGCGATGGTGTAGGTGTGGTCCGAGGGGGATGGCTAAATGTGTTCGCCAGTCTCACTGCTTGTGGATAGAAGCTATTGAAGAATCTAGTGGTAAGTGTCCGTATGCTCTTATATCTCTTGCCTGAGGGCAGTGGGGTGAAGAGCTCATGCCCTGGGTGGTGACTGTCCTCTGTGATGGCCAGAATTCTACCACGGCAGCGGTCCTCATAGAGCTGTTTAATCTCGGTGAGACCGCAGCCGATGATCTTCTGGGCCATATTGACCATTCTCTGCAGTGCCTTTCTTTCTCGCGAAGAGGTGTTGCCATACCACACGGTGATCCCGTTGGTGAGGACGCTCTCGATAGTGCAGCGGTAGAAGTTCACCAACACATGTGTTGGCATCCCCCATCGCTTGAGGCACCTCAAGAAATAAAGGCGCTGCTGAGCCTTCTTCATGATAGAGTCAGTGTTCACAGTCCAGGTTAGATCTTTAGAGATGTGAATTCCCAAAAACCTAAAGCTGGTGACTGTTTCCACTTCCGTTCCATCAATACTGAGTGGGCTGTGAGTGTGTGGCCTGTGTCTCCGAAAGTCCACTATTAGCTCTTTCGTTTTCTTTATGTTCAAGTCCAGGTATGGCTTGATACCAAGTAGCCAAGTTATTACCATTCCATACTCCACCTTGCAACTTCTTCAGTTTGTCTAGTTTTGGTCCCCTGACTGTCCCCCAAGCCCGTCTACACTCTATGGGTGACAGGGGCTGCTATGCCCCTGAGCTATGGAATTCTATCCTTAAAGATATCAAAGAGTTCCCTTCTTCCCTGAGCTCTTTCCGAGCTAGACTCAAAACCTTGTTCTTTAGAAGGGCTTTTATTTAACTTGTGCTTGTTAAAGTGGGCTATCTCATCTCACTGTGTATTTATTTAATTTTTCTCTCTCTGAAAAGCACTTCAAGAAGTCACTTTTATTAAATAGTTTGATTTTATTATTAAATAAAGTATTATTATTATTATTATTATTATTATTATTATTATTATTATTATTATTATTATTATTACTATTATTATTTTTAGGATGAAAAGGAGCAAGTAAAGGTCTATTCCATGCTGAAAAGAGAAGAAAGGAAACAGCGTTTCGACTGTGGAGAGCTCATCTGTGAAGCATGGGACAGGTAATGCCAAGCTTGGCCACCTCTGTAACTGGATCACTTGTCTTCAGATTGCTAGTCTCATGGGATTGTTATATTCAAGCAAAGACAGTAAATTAAATAAATCTCTTCTGTCTAGAACAAAGGAGGCTGAGACACATGATTGGTGTATAATAAAATCCTAAAGTACGTAGATAGGGTTAACCCAAGGGATTATTTCAGTCTTTGTAATGAAACTTTCACAATTGGTAACTGAAAGGTAATTAATTTAAGATGAAGATGAGGAAACATTTATTAACACACTGAATTGTGAATGTCTCCAACATTTACAATGTCCTAGTCATGTACTGTAGTGGGAGATACACAAACTGTAGACAATAATTTGTTGCTAAAGTATCAGAGAAGCAATATTGGGTGAAACACATCCTTTTTTAATTTATTGTGTTGTAAATGTCAGCTGTCAGTTGCACACAACAAGTCTGGCACTAGACAGTAAATTTGTGTGCCAAAAATGTCTATATTTAATTTCTGAAAATGTAATCAGTTTTTCTTAACATAAAAACTTTCTTTAATATGTAATAGACACTTAACAAGATAAATAATAAGCAATTTCACTTGTGGAACTTAAATTGTCCCAATGTAAGAGATGATACGTGTAAAAAGACACTCCCATTGTAATTTACTGTAATGTACATGTACAGTAACAACATATCTAGAGATATCCTATTAGTTAATGACTAAATCATATCTGTAATGGAACAACATTTACGCTAAGTAACTATTTATGACCTGCTCAAAGTTCACTCAAATCCAAACCTAAATGCAAATTCTCCTAACAGGTTATCATGTTCAAGTGCTAAGCATTTTTAGTCAATTCAGTTCTGTCCTTTTGGCCAATTAAACGCCTTGAGCACAACTTTTATCTTCATGGGGTAAATGTATTGTGGCAATAAGCTGATAGGTGTCTCTTGTTGGTCGGGTGTTTGTGGTTGCCTAGTTATCACTAATAAAAGAGGTGTTTGCTTTGACGTCAGTGTTTTGTCCCTAGTCCAAAATCAAAATAAAATAGACGTTTCCGTGACAGAAAAGCAGACATTTTCTAGCCTCAGTTTGCAAAAGATTAAGACAGCAGAATTACAAAGGCTACACTGCAAGATACTGTATAAGCTCTCATCACACCAAGAACAGAGAAGTATTTGCTTGGATGTATCCAAATGAGCCAGGAGAGTTTTGGATCAATAGGTTGTGAGGATAAGGTACTGCTGGGTTAAAATGAGGAAAATAAAGGAACTGCAGATGCTCCAAAAACACTGCCTCATCTTTGAACCATTTTGGAGTAGGTCACGGCCAGGGCATGGCTGCCTCTGAGACTGGCTCGCTCATCTTTATTGATGATGTTAATAATGAAGGCATCAACAGAATGAATTCTGAAATTTACAGAAACATTTTATCTGTCTATATGAAACAAAGTTTCCATACTCATATTTATCAGGTGGTGCTGTATCATATTGTATTACAATGACCCAAAACATCAAATAGCATAACGGATGAGTCTAGTTCAAATATCAGGAGAAAAAAGACAAAACCTATAAGACTGAATAGGTTATCTGCAGATTTAAATCCTATTTTTCAGCAAAGCCCAAAATAGACAGGCTTCTACATTTACAAAAGTAACATCCATCCATCATCAGAAAGTCGCTTACAGAATTTCTGCTAAAGGTTATGAGAAATTAAAGTATTTTGCTGGAATGAGCAGAATCACAGAATCTTAGGGTGCAACAGGGGATTACACATGTATGGGACATCACCCAAAAAAACAGTGCACACACGTAAAAAGGTTAATTCTGAGACAACAATGAACCACATTAGAATGTATTTGAATGGTGGAAGAAAAGTGAAGCATGCAGGGAAACATACAGTACAGTATGTGGACATGGCAGAATACTGTATGTGCACTCATGAAAAAATTGAATCTGAGACTCAAGAAATGGGAGGCAGAATTATTTATTCCCATGCCATCTACAGAATCAACAATCTATTAAAATCCCAATATCCTGTATTAGACTAGAAAGTCAACACAGGTGACTCAAAGAGTCTTTAGCATTAATTTTTGAAGTTTTGCTAATGTTTGATGTGTTCTTTCATGATTATCCAGCACAAGCTTTGAAAGGCAATGACTCAGAGCACTTAAAACACTCTCAGAATGATGTCAAGTGTAGTGGTTGCCTGCTGGAACACCACTATTGAACCGTTTTTCTAATTTCAACATCCAGAATTGACCACACTTTCAATCACTGTTGTTTCAGGAGTGTATCATTGTATTATGTGCTTTTTTATTAATCTATAGCTCATTTGAATCGTCATAATGAAAGATGACTGGAAACTTGACTATAATTTTAATTTATTTCTAACAAAAACTCTCTATAGTAATATCTACTTATCTTTTAGGCACTTTTTATCATTTAAATTTAAATTAAATTATTAAATTAATTAAAATTATAATTTTCCTCTGGAACCTGTAGTTTGCTGAAAAAACTATTTTCTGACACTGATAGAATATGTTGAGATCTCTATTTCAACTACAATTTATGTGTGATCCAACACAAACCTGCAAACTTTTTTAGCATCATATACAGTACTGTATATTGTTAAAACAAAATAGGTCTGTGTGTGATTTTGAAAACTGAACATGCTCTAATTTTATTAAGAATTGATCATAGTAATGTCATGCTTATTGGCTTAGGAACAGCCCTGAAGAGTCTATGAAGAATAAACTACATACTAGCTCAGAAGTGGTCTGTGTTTCTAATGGAAAATGGATATAAATGATGGCCATAGGAGTTGAAAAGATGAGCTTTGAATGGTATTTCACGATGCTGCATAATAATAATAATAATAATAATAATATTACATTCAAACCACTTTACAGGTAATGTGGACTCCCCTGTACCACCATCAAAGCGTAGCACCCATCTGGATAAAACAGTGGCAGCCAAAGTGCACCAGTACACTCACCACACACCAGCTATCAGTAGAGAGGAGAAAATAAGTCAATTAATAGATGGGGATTATTAAGAGGCCATGATTTGTAAAGACCAGGGGAAATTCGGCCAGGGTTAACACCCCAACAGTGACCCAGCACAAACACCTGGTGCAACAAAGGGGCTCATCTGTAGATGAAACCAGAAAGTCTTTGATAGGCCAAGTCAATTTTAAGATTTAAATCCATTTGAGCATGCATTTTAAGATAAGATCACTTTATTAGCCATATATAATTTCTTTCATTAGGAATTTGTCTTTTCACATACCCCAGCTTGCTCTCCATGAGACACACAGGCACACAGAAAGGGAGAGAGAAGCTTGGGGTCAGGGCGCATGGTCAGCCATTTATACAGCGCTCCTGGAGCAGTTGGGGGTTAATGGCCTTGCTCAGGGGCCCAACAGAGTAGGATTCCTCTGGCGGCCATGGGATTTGAACGGGCAGCCTTCCAGCCACAGGCGCAGATCCTTGGCCACAGAGCCACCGCTCTTCTCATTGTATGTGCTGAAGATAGTGTTTGGAATAAAAGTCCAACTCTTGAGACTTATAATGTGAATAAATAAGTTTTCTACTCTAAGATCCATTCACCAAATGTCCTTAATGAGTTCTAACTTCCAGTTGAGGATCAGATATGATTGGGTTGGTCTGTAGTCCAAATTGGCAGCTGCTCACTCTGTGCTGGGAGTGTCCCAGTGCTAAGACTGGAGAGAAGGAGCTTTGTGTTAAGCTTTGAACTTTGAGCTTTGTGTTGTCCAGGACAGCTATACCAGAAGTACAGCCTGTGCCCTGCCATCCTGCTTGGGTCTAACAGATGAGGATAACTCAGTTCACCCCTTCTTACTGAATATATTAGCATCATTAGGGTGTCAACAGACAAAATAATCAAATTGTCTAATTTTTTGGATCAGGCAAAATTAATAGTGAGTTCATGAACATAAGATTTCTTCTGTTGTGGAAAGAATATCTTGGGCAGGATTCTGTACTTTACTGACTCACTCTCTCACCCCGGCGTCTGATTTGAACCGCTTGCAGTCACATACAGTAGTTGGTCATGTCAGATTCCCAGTTCAGTTGGAGAGAGAAGTCAGTGAGTTAACTAACGGAAATTTTGTGGGTTCTTACATCCAAGTTGATAATTGGTCCAAGTTGTTATCAGGTATAATGCTGGTACTAATCCTGCAGGCCCCTTATTGATAGATGTCCTCAGGGTGATGAGACAGGGACCTTGGACCCATGGTCTTAGCTGAAAGGGACTACAGTACCTAGACTCAATGGAGCCCATCTGCACCCTATATCCTTAGTGTGCTTCAGAATGGAGAAAGCTATACAACATCCTGGTCCGTGGGCATCCTGGATGCTGTCTTTAATCAGTGGCCCCAATTGGGCTGCATTCCTCTGCTTTTACACAAAACCCAAGCTCCTTGGATGAGGCAAGAGAGAGATTTTTTATAATCTTTAATAACACACTTAGTGTAAGAATATGTCTTGCTGCTACAAATGAATGCAATTACCAAAACATAACACATATATTACATAGTACTTGTCATAGAAAATGAATCTCGTAGTCATAAATTCAAAACTGCTGGAGTGTAAGCAAAAATAATAGTTTTGGCTTTGTAATCTCAATATTTTGAGGGGCACAGTATGGTGCACAGTAACATTGTTTTTGTTTTCTGAGCATAGAATACTTTAAGGAATGTTTAATGAGCCACCAGACGCATGGCAGAAATTTAATACAATACCCCATTTGATAATGAAAGCAACTCCAGTACCTAAATAAAAACAGTTTTCATAATAAATCTTTAAAATACACCTGTTCTCTATTGTTCCAATTCACGTTTGTCTGCCAGTAGATTCACCCTTATTATTTTCAGTTTGTTTATGTAGCCATCCTTCTCTGACTCTCATTATTCTGCTTTAGTAGTTCCATGTTCATAATTTATGAATGAATAGGCAAGCAAATATATGTATGCAAGACTAAAAATTAAACAACTATGCTTTTTAATGGAGAATATCCTACTTGAATGAGGCAGAAAATTGTTTGCAATTGAAGGAACATTGATTTTGAAAAGACCCAATTACAAAATTGTGAATTCAGAGGAATTCAGAAGGGCATACATCTTTTAACATTGTTATTAAAAGTATACCTACAGTACCTCCATGCACGTTACACCTTTACAACTTCCTGGAAAATACTAAATAAACACTCCAGCTCAGGGACTTCAAAGTACTCTGCAGCTGGTACTAATGATCACCTACAGTAATGCTGCATATCTAAATATAGTTTTTATTGTAGTGACCACCTGCAGGTCCTGTATCTGACTCTGTCACCCAGCATTTTAAATGTACTAGAACCCATCTCCCCATAACTAGTTTGTTGGAACCACCAGCACCCACAGACCAGCATAAACACAAGTTTACTGCATAACTGTAGTTTTTAATCCACTAACAAATATGATCTGTTATCACTGTTTATACCATAAAAAAGAACACAAGGGAAATGAAATATTACACACAACAAAAACAAATTACAGTGCGTATAAAAAGTATTCACCCCCCTAAGACTTTTTCACATTTTATTGTGCTAGAGCATGGAACCATGATGTATTTAACTGAGACTTTTTGCCACGCATCAAAACAAAGTACTCTATAATGTCAAAGTGAAAAAAAAAACAGACATTTTAATAAACTAATTAAAAATAAAAACAGAAAATAATTGAATGCATAAATATTCACCCCCCACCCAGAGTTAATACTTGGTAGGACCACCTTTAACACAATAAAATGGGAAAAACTCCAAGGGGAGTGAATACTTTTTATAGGCACTGTAATTTAATATTTTATCAATACGGATGACTAATGTGGGTCTGGGCTTTCCATGGTCACTGAATGATATAAGTTGCAAAGGTTGAACAATGTGCAGTCATAATTTTGTGTAAGGAAAGATGCTTAATTAAATAAATGATTCAAAAGCAAAGGATTTTAAACATGGCAAAGAGCTGATCCAAGATCAGCTCAGGTCTTGCTGATCCTTTGAAATCCTTTGGCAATACCAGATCAAAGTTACAGACCTGGCAAAGAGCTTGGATTTTTTTTTAATTCTAAGCACTGAAAATATTTGCAGTGAAAACATCTCAGCAATTCATACACCATGAAATTTAAGCTCACAAGCTTACCACCAGAGACTGGAGTCCAGTGTTGCTAGATACATTAAATACCGATTCAGCAGATGCTTACTGGAGATTAGACATGCACTCACCAATGGCAGTCTGAGACAAAGAGTAAATCAAAGTAACGGACTTCTCTGGTCACCCCCAGAGAAATTCCACATTGCAGCCTCCACAAGCAAGGTTATGGTCAGCATCTTGGAAGATTCAGAAAGAGTGGTTGCAATGAATTAAATGAATTATACACCCTGCAGAACAGTTGTTTGTGCTGCATAGTTTACTACTGGTCAAGGAAGAAGTCTGGAGAATTCTGTTATCGGTAATCTGCTATAGTTTTTTTGCTGTTTGAATCACGAAGAAAGATTAGAAAGAAAGAGTGATAATATTAAGAAATAAAGTTACCTGCTGAGTAAGGGTAAGAGTATATTAGGTATCTGCTATGTGCCTTGGTAGATGTGGTACATTAGGTTTCTCCATTACCTGATAGGAGCTATATCAAGAATGAACTGCACTCAAAGAGATTTATGTCATATCATTAAAACATGGTCATTCATTCATCCATTTTTGGACGTCAATGTTTATATACGTCCACCTAAAACTATATAAAAATATATAATTTTTGTTCTTTGTCCCTATCTAGCTCACACTGCAATTTAAACATTCTAGTAGTTCACATTGAAATTGTTAATTGATTGATTTTATTATAATTAACTCTCTTTATACATTTCTAAAATGAAAGACAGTGCTAATATGTAAACTCAAAACATATGTCCATTCTACTGCAACAGTAATGCTTAAAAAATATAGCTCTATAAATCTTTAATTACAGGGCAGAATTCTTAAGAATTCTTAAGTATCAAACAAAAGATTACTAAATACCCTAATCCCACTTTAACTAATGGTATATCCTAAAATAGGAAGACTCCAGAATTAAAGATTTTAAAGGGGTGAATTCAACCCTATTTCAATTATTATTACTAATATTTGATTCATCTACATTAAAATTTCACAAAAGCAATTTCACACAAGCTTTTCTTTCCAAGTTACTTTATCTATAGCTCTTGGAATAATTTTCCTAGAGGAATATACTAACAGTGCAACTGATTGTCAAAATGGTTTGCAGGCATGATTTTATATTTTTTGAGTGCAGCTAATAGCTGCCAGGTTCTGTGTTTTTATTTAACGGGCATTTAACTTCTGCTCTAATTTAAATTAGATGCAGTATCAGTTGCTTCTTCCTTTGAATATTTTATACTACTCTCAATGCATATGACCTGATTGACACATTTTATTAAAAATATTTTATATACTTACTGCTGAGAATGCATTAACAATGTAATGGTACAAATAGTAAAATGTTTCATTTGAATGTTAAAATTCTACCAACAATAAAAAGCAATGTGCAAACACATTCACAATTTAATTGAATGAAACAAATCTCAACTTAACTTCATAATTATGCTCCTGACCATAATATTATCCACAACAATTAATGTCACTAAAATATGCTATGACCACTGCTTTGACAATTTTTTCATGTTATTATGAGCAATGTGCAGTGTTTAGTAATAGCAGATTAGAAATATTTTTATATCATCATATTGTTGCGCCGGGCCCGACAAGGTGTTGAAACGGGCTTGGTGGAAATTAGAGTCAATGAGCCAGGATGTGCAGCAATGAAGATCATTTATTCGATGACAGCACTGAAGGCTAAAGGCTGAAGACCACCGAGAAATACTTCTGAGAACCTGAAACTGAGACGAACTCAAGGCAGGGTTAGTGACTCCATGTCTGATCCCTGAGGAATGATTCCTCAGGGCTTAAATACTGTGCGATGTTCCCTAATTGGCCTGATAGGGCCGGCCTGATCTCGTTGAGGATGGCCCCAGTGAGTCTCCAGCATGTGCGCAATGCGCATTGGCAATTGGTGGAGATAATGCGGCAGTGCTGGAGCTCGTTGGGGGGTAACACCTATAGAGTATAATCTATATTAAGCCATTATAATGACTACATAACACTGCACTGAAATAAAACATTACTGTAACGCGTAGTGCAGACGGTATAATCAGGAGACGATGAGAAACTGGGCAGGTTGACAAACAGGGGGGCGTGACGACAGTGAACTGGTGCTCGGGGGGGCGTGGCCATGGCGAACTAGTCCACCGGGGTCCAAAGGGAAATCCAGGGCTAAGTCCAAAGGTCCAGAACCGGCTGATCCATCCAAGACAAGGTTAAAAACCGGAATGGGATCCGGTGCAGGGACGGGGAATAAAAACGGGGAGACGAGGCCAGGCGCTCCGAGCCCCGGACCCAGATGGTCAGGACGCCGTGGTGAAGCCTATTCCACTGGTAGGCGGGCTTCCGGGCGTCCATCTCCCAATGCTGAGCCCAGAATAGTGAGCGTCTGGCTTAATTAAGGAGGGGCAGGATAGGAGACAGGTGCACATAATCAACTAAAATGTGAAAGAGCTGGAGCACCCTTAAGAGGAGGGATTACAATTGTGACAATTACAAAAATATCTACTTTGGCTTCTTCAGTTTTGTGTTCTTTATTAGCATTTCTCAATGATTGATTGGTTCCCTATTTAATCAATACCTAGGATTTTATATCTGAAATTTCTGATCTTTTTTTGTGCATCCTCTACATCCGGACTGACAGATTCATAGCTTCTGAATGTTTCAGGACTGCCCTTAGGATTTCAATCAGACTGAGGAAGTCAGTCATGTCAGCTGTCTTTGCCATGAGTTCATACTGTATTTGAGATGTGTGAATGTGACATTCTAACTGAGTACTCCATCAGTCGATGCCCCCTTGGGTTTTCAGGCTCATGTTAGGTTGCAGTAAAGCAATCTCCAAAACACATGAATTCGATAAAGCAGCTTTTTGTGAGCGATACGTTTTTTCTGCTGAGAACAGAAAATTTCAGTTTGAAAAAATATCAAAATGTAATCCAAGGCTTACTCTGTAGGTTAATTCTGTGCTGAAAAGTAAAAAAAAGAAAAATACATTGTGCCGGTTTTGGAGCCTTATCCAAGTGTGGGGAGGGATGAGAGAAAGCAGAACAAAAGAAAACTAATGTGAGAATGTAGAGTGGGAGGTGAGAAAGAAGGTCCAAAGATATTGAAATCTGTGAGAATAATTCCAAGGGAAGGGTGGAAGACAGAAATCTGTGAATGAAAAGAGAGAGGCAGAGAAAGGAATTAATTATTGAGTTCATCACTGAGAACTGTGGGAAGGCGTGAACACAGTATAAGGATCATTTTGGCTTCTGGTGTCTTCCTGGGGTAGAAGCCTTTGAATCTCTGTGAAAGGACACAAAAAGAAACGTCGGTGTAATTATGATTGGGAGAGGTAAAACAAGAAACTATTGGCTTGGAGAGATCTCTGATCCTCACTGCTCTGAGCTGTTCCTTAAACCATCGGATAGTTTTGCCGCAGTACTGTAAATATCTGGGAATTATTCCGCAAGAGACGCAACGAATAAGACTGCCAGTCAGGAATGATGCCCTCTGGTCAAACTTGAAACGTCCTGAGGAGCTAGATGTGCTGTAGGTGTACCGCTAGATAAGCATCTGCAAGTGATTACAGCAGCTTCTCCTGCATCAGGAGGTGCTGCAGGTGGTGTGGATAGCTGGATAGCGGCTGTGGACAGTTCACAGAACGGTGGACACGAAAGCTGCATAGATCAGCTGGCTGGCAGTGTGAGGTGACGGATAGTTCTGGCAATCTGTTCCAGATGACGTTTCCTGTAAAATGCAGAAGTTTTCTTTGATGACCTTGGGATATAAAAGAGTTTTAGGATAGAAATGAAGCTCCAGTGGAATGCAGTTATTAATTGGGGGATGGTTCACGCAGTTCATATGTTGAGGGTTGCTTAGGTGAGGAAGAAAATGTTAAGTAGATTTTTTTTATGATGGGGATAAACTTGCACTATTGTCAAAATAAAAAAAAATAATTACCTGTTAATAAATTGCCATTGCACTGATTTTATGTTTTGTAAATGAAGCCAAAATTACATTCCAATTCATAATGTTTCATGACGGAAAAAAATGTTTGAAAGGGACACTGGTAGTAGGCAAAAAAGTAGCTGTATGCTTACCTGTAATCTTTTATTCTGTATGTTCTTTATTGTCCCAGATGGAAAATTTGGTTTTCAGGCAGATAAAAGACATAACACAATACTTAATGTGTTTAACACAACATTAACCCATTCACAAATAAGAAACATACATGTGTAAGATAAAAAAAAACAAGTTAGCAGCTCTTAGCAATACTCACAATTCAGAAAGACATTGAAGTCCTGTTATCGGTGTGTGACATAGATACAGTACGTAAGATATGAAGATGATGACAAGTAAATAAAAGAATAAACAAATACATTAGTGAATGAAGTACGATATAGAAATCAGTTGTCCAAATTAATCAGGTTAAGAGCCATGGGAATAAAACTGTATTACATTTAAATCTACAGTAGGCAGTAGAAAATCGATGCCCTGATGGAAGTTATCCTCCTTTGAAATGAACAAGAGGATGTTTCTTGTCATTGTATAATGCAGTAAGTACTTCAGTGGGCTTGGCAGTTAGATAAACATCTCTTATGGTAATTAAAACAACTACTCAAAACTCATACTCATACTCTTATTCATAGTATTCTTCACAGATATGTCTATATAAGACAGTAATCCATCCTTGGTTATCAGAGAGTTGCATATTCCTGCCAAGTGTCATGGCGTTCCCTGGGCTCAAGGTGAGACTACACCCTGGCCATCACAGGACACACAGGGACTATTTGGAGACAAAAGTTAACCTACAGTAGTCAGTATTTATCTGGCAGGTGGAAGGAAACTGGAAAAACCCCACATGAACTCAGGGAGAACGTGGGGATAAACCCACAAGCTAGTCCATATTTATATTTAACACAATACATGGAGAATATACTTCACCAGCAGTATAATGCAATACTGTTTCAAAAGATTAAACTTATTAAAAGCTAAAACATTGACTTCTGACCCTTTGAAAATGTATCTGGTAAATCTGATCATAGCTCAGTTCAGAATTATTATTCAGAATTATTCATTCATTCATCATTTTAATGTGTGTGTCAAACTGTCCCACTTTCCTGGTGTTTGGAGACTTGCAGAAGTAGAATTGCACACTTCTACAAAACAGAGTAAGGTTCATTTTCTTTGTGCAGCCATTTTTGTCACAAGAATAGCTGTGGAATTGGGTTGTTGTCAAAATATGTGTGCCCATTCCGTCAAAGAGTTCATACCAAGTTTCTTAAAAAACAAAGAGGTTTTGACTTTTTTTCAGGAATAGACCAAACTTGTATTGATTTTTGGTTTTGTTTCCAAAGTAATAAAATGACTAATAAAGTGACATTACTTCAGACCTGGTCCTTAAGAGTAGTAGATCAGACACTCAGCGGTACGGTAATTTGAACGTGAAGTCTAGTTAATATTCTTGAGAGAATTAACTTTGTAAGTGCAAAAGAAATAAAAAAATGTCAGTACTGACTCTTGGTGGAATGCCTTTAACACATTCACTGAAATATTTGACTCTCTCTGTGTCACGATATTAGTCCCCCCTCCTTAAGGGTGCTCCAGCCCTTTCACTCAAGACTTTATTCGGTGCACCTGTTTCCCATTCCCAGCCCACCTTAAAAGCCAGGCGCTGACGCTCATCCGGGCTCTGCATCTGATTTCCATATCGTGCGAGTCTGGGACCTGGAAGTGCCTGGTCCCGTTAAGGTTTTAACCTCTGTTCCCGTTCCTGTTCCCTGTCCGCCGGTTCCGACCTGGCCTTCGTGTTTTTAATCCTTCTTCTGATGGATCTCCTGGTTTTGGACTTACTCGTGTGTTTTGGATACTCTTAGGATTACTCTTTGGGATTGTTCGCCTTGGCCACGCCTCCCCCGTGCACCAGCGAACCTTGGACACGCCCCCCTGTCTTCAGCCCCGTATTCCTGCATGACGTTTCCCCAGTGTTTCCCCACTCCGTCGGATTGTGTCGTCCGCATAGGGTCCGGAAAGAACTGTTCGTTACACTCTGCTGTTCCTGGCGTTTCTGTCAATTCTGTCAAATTAATTTCTATTTAGTCCACAGTTTCAGCTGCTATCTGCTCTTTGTCTAAAATGAACATAGCAAGGGAAAGTAAAATAAATAAAATCAGTGCTTCGGCCGGGTGAAATAAAGTGTCAAAGAGACAATCATGGGAAATATTTAGGAGATGAAAGGGAAATGGATAATGCATTAAATGAATATTTTATTCAGGAGTCATGTCATGTCATGTGCCAAACCGCTTTATACCGTACGGTGTCGCGGGAAGCCGGAGCCTACCCGGCAAGCAGCAAGCGCAAGGCAGGGTACACCCTGGACGGGACACCAGTCCATCTCAGGGCAAGTGCAAGCCAATCATACATGGGGACAATCTGGAGGTCACGGTGAAGGCTGAAGGGGGAAATGTGGCCCGGACACCGGGATAACTCCCTACTCTTATCGAGAAATGTCTGGGCATCTTTAATGGTTGGTGGCTTATTCAGTTGTTTAACACAGAAGTCATTAACAACAGGCCCCAGGCTGAGAAAAGACGTTCTGTATTAAATGTTATTGTCATATTGCTACGCCGAGGCTGGCTGGAGTCGCTGCCGCTGTCGGACTGACAGGTAGATTTCAGTGCAGGACTTGGGCTGATGCAGGCGGGCTGGCTGGGAAGCCGGGAGATTACAGGCAGAGAGTGGGGCCTGCTAGGGTGTGGCTGATAGGACAGACTGGAGAAAATGGACTGACTGGACTGACTGGACTGGGAACCTGGAAGAGCAAGGCTGGCTGGGAAGCCGGGAGATTACAGGCAGAGAGTGGGGCCTGCTAGGGTGTGGCTGATAGGATAGACTGGAGAAAATGGACTGACTGGACTGACTGGACTGGGAACCTGGAAGAGCGAGGCTGACTGGGAAGCCAGGAGATTAAAGGCAGAGAGCTCTGCCTGCATAGAAGAAGTGCTTAAGATTAACAATTCTGCAGAACCTGAGGGTATTTGTCAAGTGATTTTAAATAACATTTCAAAATGAAATGAGAGTTATTATTAAAAAAAAACTGTGAACAAAACATTTCTAATATCACTTAAGAGAGGTATAATACATTGTGACTAGAAAATTAATGATGTAACAAGATCCACAAAAAATGATGAAATACAGAGACAAGTATTCGTAGACCAAGAGGTCTTTCATATACTGTATGTCTACAGAAATAATAAATAAAAGTAGACAAGAAAGTTAATCTGTAATAGCTAATGTGTAATATTTGGTAAAATATAAAAACATATTATATCATATATCACATATTATAAAGTCAGTATTATATATACCAAAATAGCTTGAGTTTTTTAAACCACCAATAGTAGTAATAAATACAGAGTATAATGTGGTATATTTAGATTTTCGAAAGGTTTTTTGATAAAGTTCTAAACAAAAGAGTAAATTCAAGGTCAGACAAAATTCAAGATTTTGCAGATAACAATTAATGTAAATAAGTGTAATGTAACTTATGGATAGTGGGATCATAAAATATAAGACAAGACACACTGAGCTTGAAGAAGCTACTTATGTAAATGGGTACAACGCCCTAGTTAGACCACATTTAGAATGTTGTGTAGAATTGTGGTGACCCTGTTCCATAAAGGATATTGCTGGTCTGGAATCAATCCAAAGAAGAGTGACTAGATACATTCCTGGGCTTAAAGGAATGTCCTATACTAACAAACTAAAAGACCTGAATATTTTTAGGCTTGAACAGAGAAGAGTGTGGGGGGATCTGAATCAGTTATTCAAATTCCTCATAGGATTTGGGACAGTCAACCAAAGGGACAAATTTAGAATGAAGTGAAACATGTACCAGGGAGTAGAGGGAATCCATGGGGAAGTACTATTAAAACTTAGGAAAGGATGCATATTTTAGCAAAAAAGGATATGGGAGAGTCAAACAAGATACCCTGTTGTGGGATTAAGCTCATACCTTGACCTCTTTAAGACAAGGATGGATAAGATCCGTGGAACAATTAGCTACTAGAAGCCAAATGATCTTATAGATGAGCTGTGTGTTGGAGGGTTCAGTGTCTAGTTTAGCTAAAGGTTACAAATGAGAGGCAGCCATCTGGCCCCCTTTTCTTGTTAATCTTTCTTATGTTCTATTTATTATATATATTATTTTTCTTCTCATACTAAAAAAAGGAAAGGCAATCGCACAATGCATATGCAATGAAAAATTGTAAATTGTTTCTTTCTCGGTCTTTCTCTCACCTACTAGGTGTGTTGATTAATTGCTGAAAAGTTCACACATATCTTTCTAAACATTATCATACTCCCACACATTACTGAGAAGAAAGTGAGAATGTCAGGTGAATCATTGCTACATGTGCCACGCTGACCCATGCATTGTCATATTTTTTCATTTATTCTACAGACTGTAATATAATGCTCAGATGCTTCCAATTATATTCCTGAACATACACTATTCATTAGTGCAGAGGAAATACTAATGTTTCCATCTCAATACACCTTAAGGAGCATGCCTGTAATGTAATGGACAGTATTTCCAGTATTACTATCTTGTACATGTTTACAAAGTTGAGGATGAACAATCCCTACTGATAGAAAATACAATTACACATTTTATCAAAAATAATGTTTAAGTTTGTTTCTTTCTACCTTTGTGACCCTAGTACATCAAACCACTAACCAGTGGTAACCCATATCCTAAGCATTTTATTTTCAATAGTAAATTCAGTTTTACACTATTGGGTCTATTAAACAAACCAATGGTGTTGTTCTGTATGGTCTATTGTCTGTAGTCCAGGTATGGAATCAAGTCAAAGGAGATCAAATATTGTACCATACATTTGCTCAAATCATTAACACTCCAGCAGGGAGCTTTGGTTGTTATTAAATGAACATATCACTCACAAATACATACAGTATAAGTAGAGTTGGAGGTAGGGTTGGACAGAGCCTTACTTGACTTCTGTTAGACTTCAAAGGAATCCATAAGTGAGAACTACACACATGCTGTACCATCATGAAACACACAAAACATGCTGATAAATTTTGAAGGCCTTCCATCCTTCAAGGGGATCTTCCATAGTACCTCGTGATTCACACAGCCGAATATCTTTGTGAAATCGGGGAGGTGGAAAGGTTAATGTTACTCATGACATTTGTCCTGATTGAAGGACTGCAAAAACAAATTCTTGGCTGTGCCTCTTCGGGATCTGGACACCACGATTGGGATATGGAAGCAGTTTATCACTCACACCTATTTAGTGATATAGTTCTGACACAAATGGAATAATTTCAGAATCTCCCATCCCCTCACACAAGGCATATGTCACGCCCTCTGCAGCCAGAGGGCGCTCCTTCTCTGTCCTGTCCCTAGTTTCCGGTCTGCTGTCCTTCCTGTCCCTCTCTTTCCCTTGGGCTATATATTTCCGGGTCTTGCACTCTGTCCTGGCTCAGCATTGACGTTCGGATGTCCTGAGACCCGCCTAGCACCAGGGCGCCCCACGTCCGCTCCCTGAGGGCATAGGTTTCTATACGGCATTCCTGAACTCTTTGCACTATGAGCCCGGGCCTTTTTCCCGTCTCGCCGCTACGCATATGGGTCTTTTTCTGCTCTCCTGCTCCCCACGGTTAGTCCCTTTGGACGTCCGTGACAGCATATTTGTGTATTCTGATACACAAATTTTATTTTACAGACTCCATTCTGATCTAACTCATAGTATTGGGTTGGGATCATGTTTAAGAACCATTTAAACTAACGTTAGTGGTTCTTCTCAGTTAAGTAATTAAGCGTTAGATTTTGACCCAGTCGGTGACAATTTGTAAATCTAATGTTTGATGCTGGTCCAAAGGTTCCTTTTTATAAGCCACTTATTAGGAGGTGTCTAGCAGATAAAACCACTAACAGGAAGAGTAAGAAGTTTGCTGAAGCAAAGTGATAGTGTTATGAAATAGTAGTGAGGACCCTATGCAGAAAAAATGAATGATCTCCAAAGGTGTAGTCGATATAACAATCCAAGGTCCAAAAGCCGAAGGTAAACAAGCCAGGCAAAAGTACAAAACCCAGAAGTGGAGCCGTAAGCCATAAGCTGAGAATCGAAACCAGAACAATAACCGAAGTACCAAAACCATCACCAGGAGACGTAGTCAGAGAACAAACCAGGGTCAGGAAGCCAAAAACCAAGTGGTAAGTGGAAGTAGCTCTAGCCAGGAAAAACCTTAATACTGAGCACAGGGGAGAGTGTGAAGCAGCATTAAATAGGCGGGGGTAAATGTGCTAATTGGGAACCGTGCGGGAATGCGAGGTGGAATGACGAGTCCTCCGGGGGTGTGGTGTAACAGATAGGACCACTGAGTAGTCTAATATCTCTACAGTTATCGGTGAACATCTAATGTGGAAGGCCAATCCACAGGGATATTCTCTGATTTGTTGTTGGGGTAGTAGTAGTTATACTATTCAGAATAATAAAGTAAAGTAAAG
Organism: Lepisosteus platostomus; assembly: GCF_059453375.1. NCBI lineage: Eukaryota > Metazoa > Chordata > Actinopteri > Semionotiformes > Lepisosteidae > Lepisosteus > Lepisosteus platostomus. Next base: position 77,568,603 of record NC_142613.1, on the reverse strand, counting down.
ATGCAACTGAAATGATCAATGATAATGATAATGATTATAATGACATGACCCAGGTAAATTACCTCCTCCAAAAATCACAATCATCAAATGTCTTGATAAGGTGTAAGTGTCATCTTCATTGCTTAACATGTCAATCTTTCTCCAAGTAGGAGGATGAAAGTGGGTCTGAGGAAAGAGATGACTCACTAAGACGAAGATCCAGACAATCGATACCTGGAATGAGTGAAAGAAATAAAACAGAAACTACAAGAGATGACAGGACAGCATCCACAAGGCCAGACCTGTGTTCTTTATTTTATTTTTAAATTTTGTGGTGTCATTTTTCTATTTTTGTACCGACCTCTTTGTTCTGTACGTCTCAGATGCAGAATTGTTTACTTTGTGTTTTGGAAAACCTCAAGAGTGAGCCAGACATCTGTTAAAATACTCTCATGTCCCATTGAAATAAAGAAACTCCAGCACACAAAGATTCCATACGTGAAATATTGTGTATTTCTTTTTAGACTTTTCAGAGTACAGAAATACAAGCAGAGGCTAATTCCACAATGGAAATTGAAAAACTAATGTTTTGCAAAGCTTAACTTTAATCAGAATAAATACAAGTGTTTATACTGTATATGTACTTTACATGTTCTCTTTCAAGTTTATGTAGACAAAAAGCTACATCAAAATCAGTGACTTTGTGCAATCAGATGGGTATTGCCAGGTTTATTTTTAGGACAGGCTGCATGACCTGAGTTACTCATTATTATCTACCCAAAGGATTTCTAGTTCTCTAATTAAATATTAGCCTACCTGTCTCCTGAGATTGTTGAGGTACATGTTCCCCATAAGCTATAATGCAAGAAATGCTCCAGCTTGGGTTAAAGGAAAGGAGTGCTTAAGTTACCTGGGTACAGAGAAGGGATGGGAATAGATGCTCAGGCTGTGTCTTGAAAGGAGCCTTTAATGAGCTCCCATTTGACTTTTCACAAGAAATCTTCGTCAGTCCCTGAGAAATGGGCCTGAGCTTTCACATTCTCCAAAGATTCTAATAACAATTTTTGTATTGCTTTACAAAATATTGCATTTTTTATGAAATAATAACAACAAAGAGATATCAGTACTCACTGTCACAAGATAGAAATGTATCTTTTATTTCTATATTCTATTTTTATATTCAAAAATCCTGTACCATATCCATATTAACAAAGGTAAAACATATCACTGCTTCTCTGTCCATTCCATTATGTTTGTACTGTACCTAATGTACATATAAATATACTACAGTATGTTGCAAAGGATCAAGTAAAAGTTTATTCCATGCTGAACGGAGAAAAAAGAAACAATGTTTTGGCTGTAGAGCCTTTTTCAGGTGTCACCACCACCAATACTCCTTTACTTGTTCCTTTGCAGCCAACACATCCGATGCAGCTACCTACTTGAACTACTTTCTCTGTTTCCCGACATCGCTCACATTAAGACTGACTGTCCCTCACAATCGTCCTAACTGTGGGGTAAGAGATAGCTGTTGAGGCCAATCTAAGACTGTCTTCTGCAGTTTATGCATGTCTTTCTGAGTAAAATGGATGATCCTCTGTTACTAATGTAGCCCATGACATGCTATTTCTGTCATCTCACGCTGTCATCATATGGCGAGATTCTTAGACCAGTTTTCTTCTCTATCTGTGGAGGTCCTGAGCAAAAGTTTCTCACAGGCTGGTTTAGTTGTTGCCCTTTTTCATATTGGTTTGGTGGACATCTTTGAAGCACTTTTTCAGCATTCCTCTTATGCCATAACTGACCTGGAAGAAAAATACTCGCTTTGTAAATCTGGAGTTGGGCATTAAGACTATTTAGCCCAAGACAATTTTGACCCAGCAGATTTCAGATGATTATCTCCTTCATGCTCATTGTGTTTGTGAGAGGACATTAAAGCTGGTTTGTCAGTTTTCTGGTTGATTATACTCTTCCAATGCCCTGAGGTGTCTTCTGTTTTGTCATGTTTCAAGATTAAATTGCCTTAATTTCCATCCTTGGAACAGTATTAAAAATAATTGCATACTCACAGCAGAAAAAAAAATCTGTTATTTAATAACTCTTCCAGTCAGAGGTTTGTCTTCAAACATTTTTTTTAAAAAAATGTATAAGAATATGAATAATCTGTACATTATTGAGGGAATTAAGTAAAACTAAAAAACAAAACTAAAAAACATTTTACTAAATGTTTGTAATACTGTATATCTTATCTTTTTGGCTATGTATTTCTTTACTTATATTTTACTAATTCCGTCTCAGAATGTCTGGTCTCAAGAGATAATATAGCCACACTGTATCCTTACGCATAGCTGGCATAGTTCTCAGGGAAATGACCAAGTGACCTCTCCTGGAACAAATGGACTATTCAGTTACAAGCAGAAGGTGCTGCTTGTCACGCAAGCCAGCAGTAAAGAAAATATAGATACTGATCAGCTTTCTAGAATGACCATATGTAGCCACAATGCAAGCAGTATTGTGTACAAGAGCAAGACTTCCATTTGCATATGAAACAAAGATGAGTTTCAACACACAAACTCCTGGCTGATGACCTTTGTTTGGCACAACATCAACCTATCATAAAGTCTTGAGCATCATGAATTTGAGCATGGTCCCCAATCAATGGCAATAACTACTTTAGATTTAAAGTTAAATGTCTGTACTTTTATGTCTTGTGATCTATAATCAAGTGGTGTGACCTGAGGCACAAAATGAGGTGCATTAAGAAAGGCTGTCAGGCTTTCTAAAAAGGCCGTATTATGTCATTCTAAAATTGTATAATCATTCTAGTAATGAAACTGAATAACCATTATAATAAAATAATCACTACAATTTCCAAGTTCAGCACCAAAGAAGTACAATTTCATGGTCATATACTGAGGTGTTTTAATCAGTTTAAGTCAATGTCCATGTTCTGTCTGTTAAAAGCTGTTTGTCCTTTAATATGAAGTATCTGTCCTTTGCAGTGATCAACCTGTGATGATCAGATTAAAGCGAAAAGATCTCAGCACATTCTCATTTCATCCACTGCCTTCTGCAATAACACATAGTCTAAATAATGTGACTTGTGCCACAATAATGTTGATGATTAAAAAAATAAAAAGCTCGACAACTGTTGTACTGACAGTTCAAAAATAAACCGCTGTGCTGCTACACTTATAACACATAAATACAGACCATGGCACTCTGGAGAACATAATGGGCGTGTTGAATTACTGCACTCTGCAGAGCATAGTGTGTTGAATTAGAAACTTCCACAGAACGCTCTCAGGGTGTTGGATTCATGCCTTCTGGAGTGGTAGATCACTTGGTTGCACCCTTCAGTGTCATTGTAATTGCTTTGATAACTGGATTATCAACACCATGACTGATCATCTGGGAAAATGTTTTGCCATTTAAAACATTAACCTTGGTTTACAACACCTATCTCTAGAGATTTGGCTATTTCCATTGATAATTCTGGGGAAAATTCCAATCTTGGCCATAACTTATAGCAATAATGAAAACGAAATAGAAAAAAAGGGTATGCCTTATTCTGGATAGGCATGGTGCTCAGTGTTGTTCTGTGCTGTCTGTGGCTGTCGATCCAGTGCAACTGAAGTTTTTCAAGTTTTTTAAACTATAGATGTCTAGCCCTGGAAATACATGTTCACTGACCTTCATCAGTTTGGCAGTATTTCAATAAGTGCCACTATGACTTCAAGTGCTCGCATCCTTAAACCATTCTTATACACATTTAACTACACTTGAGCCTTCAGTTGATGTACATTTAGATCAACATTTTTAATATAATTAAAGTACATTATTTTACTACTGTCATTAAATAATAGCTAAACACATTGAACAAAGAACTAGTGTTCAAAATATCAGAATATCCCACATTTAAGTATTAAACATACTAGAAACATAACTATTATGAAGTTAATTATAATAACTTAATTAAAAAAAAGTTTTGTTAAATGGCACCAATATTATGTCATGCATATTCTACTTACATATATGCATAGATGTGCTTATCATATTAACATGTGGGATTATACAGGCTTTGTCACGTCTTTACAAAGCATATTTTACTTCAGTAAATTGTTAATAATGTGTGCCAAACCACTGATTACTGAATAGTTTTCTAATGGTAAAAGTGCCAATATATTTATCTAATCACTTGATTAAATTAGCTTAAAAGTACAATAATTAAATTATAGATGGCTATGAATTCTATCTCGCATCCTGATGTGACCTGAAGTATTCAATAAAGGCAAGATACTGTATGTGTTGTGTATTTCAAGATCCTACAAATCAAAGGTTAGATGCATCAATTCATGTTTTAAACTTAAAATAAAAAAATATTTTTGAAAAATGCCATAGAACTTGTACTGAAGCATGAGTAACATAAAATCTATATATATCTTTGTTAAATGTATTTATATAGAGAAGGGGTAGTGAGTTTCTAGTGCAAAGAAGCTAACTCCGGGAATAAAATCAATGCCTTGTGTTGATCTGCACTCAACAGCAGCAGTGTAGCATCTCCTGTAGCCTTAAACCACAATCATGGAGTTTCTCTCACCGTTTACACGGTGAGGACGTGAGTAGACAGACCAGTTAGGCACACACATTAGATGAACAGGAAGAAGGACCACACAGCCTGACAAAGCAGAGAGGATACATGCTGTCACACAGCAGGACATTGGTAGCAGGTACAACCATCAAAATGAAATATTCACGAAATGTCTTTTAATGGTATTCATCAGTGATACCCATAATTTCCTATAGTTCAAAACCCCATGTGCCAGAAAACAGTGCCTTTCAGTTACTTAATGCTGTCACAATTTGTTCACTAGACTGTATGACTGTGTTTATACCGTACACACTTTACGTTCACTGTACTGTATAAATCATGGATTTCTTAACTCAAATTTGGGAAGGATGATGACAAGCAAGTCAATTTTAGCTCAGCTATTTTAAAATCGTAATCATTCCTGACACAATCTTCCAAAATCTATATATAATAAATCATTTTTTTTATTTTATCTCATGGTAGAGTACCTCTATAACTGCTGAAGGCTAGGCATAACGGAAGAAAATAAAAGTTCATTAGATCTCAGCATGAGGGAGAGACAGTCAATCACAGTCAACACTTCTATCTTGGAAGGAGCTGGTATAATGAATGAGATGAGAAAGATTATCATCCTCATTTTGTAGAATTTGCTGTCCAAGTGCTGGGTGACAGCTGGTGTAGTGAACATCAAGGCGTTAGGAGGTACACGGACAGGAAGAGCTGCAAAGAGGGAGACATCTTTGATGATTGGAGCTGAGAAAGGAGACTTAGAAAGACATATTTGAAAAACCTATTACTTGCGTATGTGAAAAACTCCAAGTTGAGGTGACCATTCCCCATTGGTCGACAAACTGTAGAATCCTCTTCTCGTTTGCCTTCTTTCGATATCTAAAATGCTCCAAATGTTCACCTTTTCTGCATCTTTAGATTCAATTTTTCACACGCTTATCTGAAATTACTATCCTATCGATACACTAACATTTCGCCTCAAGAGAAGCAGAGCAAATCTGTTCATTCATCTCAAGCACACAACATTTTCAAAATACAATACTACAGTCTACATTAGTCCTTGCCAACCTCATTATTAGATCCGCATATCTCAAAGAGTGTCCCCCACCGATCCACTCTTTATGCGAGAGGGGCCTTGTACTTTTCTCGTAGCTGTCTCTGCCTTCACATTCAAACTTTCTTACAAAACTTGGGACTGTCCACAGAACGGGACTCCAGCCACTCATTTCAGGTGCAGCTCCCTCAGCAAACCATCAGGTTATCCCCCACCCTCTAATTCAGCGGTTTGGTCATTGGTTATTGGAGGGATATATCAGAATCAATTTTAACATTCTGAAACCAGCTTTCTGCCTGTTTGAAAGATTCCCAACAATTCAGGTCATTGATCTCCTTACGTTACACTCCTAGGGCCTTAAAGTACTGTACCTCTTATCTTTCTATTGGTGGTGGTTTTGGGGTGCCACTTGATACTTTCGGTTGCCCTTATCTTCTCTTAAGGCCACCTATGGCTAGGGGACTGGTCCGCCCACCATTTCAGCTACACCTCAGTTAAATCCTCCCTCTGCACACAAGTTCTTGCCTCCTAATTATATGGCTCAGGGACAGGCCCTCAGTCAAGCAGGTTAAGCCAAATCTCAGTATACTAAGTATTCAATAAAAGTTTTAAAAGTGCATATGATTCCTGGGTTTTGTTATGCCCCATGGACCTGTAATTGACTTACTGCAGTATCGACAAAACCATTTCAGTTAGCTGCATCATTGCTGTTTTGCTTTTTATGTTGACTATGTACCCTAGCTATAAAGCAAGAAGAGTACGACACGATTGGAAGAGTAAAAGGAAGCAGGGACACTTGCTGTTTAGGACAATACTTGAAAGCTGCGGGTCAACTGAGTGGAAGTCTTTACCAAGAAAGGTGGAAAGAGGATTCTTGTCTTCCCTTAGAAATGAAGAATGTTCTGACAGACTTACACGGTAGGTGGAGATCTTGGGGGGGGGGGGGGGAGGGGCAACCTTCTACTGATTTCTATAGATCCTTCAGTAGCAAAGAACAATGAGGAAAGAATATCATGCAAAAGATCCATTTTAACATGATTTGCAATTTTGTAAATCTTATTTTAAGTGCTTGTTTCATTCAATACTTGCTCAGCGCACAGTGAGTTTTACAGCTGCAGCCCTTTGATGAATTACATTTATAATGAGTGCCCAGTGTTGGTCTTCAATCAACGTCACTTAAAACAAACACCCTGGAGACTCATTCTTTTAGGTTCCTATGGATGGTTTAATTTACTGTTTCATTAACTTTCTTTGGTAAAATTAGTAAGAACCAGGAAATTAGCCTGATTGAATAGAGAAAGGTTTCTATGGAAATAAGTTTCTAGTTTTTGTCTGACTCCTAAAAAGCCATAGAACATGGTATGTATCTACAGAATAACCATTATGATAATATAATCACTGAGGTGTCCGAAGAAGTACAGTACATTTTCATTGCCAAATACTGAGGCAAAAACTAGCCCCGAATTTAATCTCATGCTGAATACTAATTGGATTGCAAAAAATTACAGCGAACTAGAACATAAAAATACAAAAACGAATGATGTTTGACTAAATGCCAAAGTATTTGCAATTATTACTTGATCTTGAACCGTTGTTTTTGTTATACAAGAAGACAAATCACAAGTATCTCTGCATTTAATAACAAAAGGTTACTAAAAGCACACGTTTATGAGATTTTATTGGTGGAACAGCTAAATAAGACATTCTGCTTTCCTGTTTTTCAAAAATATCAATATGCATTAAGAACAATTAATATAAATATTAAAAGCTCCATAACAAAATATGTAGCCAACTCTGATACAATATACAGACTGATTTTAAACAGGAATTACGGCTCACTTCAGTGTGTAACAATACATTTGACCAAACAAAACAAATAAAACAGAACACAAAACCCATTTTATTTTGTAAATAATGTGATCATGTTTACTTGAGCTTACCACATTAAAACAAAATATTTTATTTTATAAACAACAAATTGCCTGTAGCTTACAAAGTTAATCTTAACATAGGCTCTACAAGTAAAAATATCAATACCTGAGCACTGCTTTCACATGGAACTGCTAAAAAGCTCAATAAAAAAGACGAGGAAAGGTGACATAAAAACATGGAATCCTCTGTAATCATGGTATTCACTTGAACGACATCCTGAAAACCTCACCTTGTTTATGGGGGGTTTGACTTGGTTATACAGTAATATGCTTGACAGGCATATTTAGTCAAAGTTCCACACATACTGTATAAAGTGAATGAGTTGTCATAAATGTCAGTACCCATTATTTATTAAGACTTACACAGCAACAGCAAGTTAAATACTAATCATTTTTTAAAAGGGATCAAAAACAAAATGATGAAAGAAATAAATGACTTCTGTATAGTAACATACTATACACTATATAATTCCATGATTGTAGGAACCTGAATTTAAAACGTAAACCATCCAAAAAGGAACCTTTCATATACTCTTTGGAATTTTTGTACACATTCATCCATGGTACTTTACATGCTATTGCCATTGAAATGATCTCTTACCATGCGTTGAGTTTGCCTAGATCCATCTAGCCTTGTCTTGAGGGATTCCATTGTGTGACTGGTACAACGAAAGAGTTTCAACGGTAGAGCTAGGATTCCCTCAGGTGAGGTGAGGTTTAAAGATTTGGCCAGGCTGGATAAGAGCTGAACAGTTACAGATGGGTAGTGGGACAAGGCAATATACAGCTAATGAGGTAGGTTTTATGTTGCATCTCTTTAAATTATAGCAAACATTTGCCTTTTTAAAAATGTCTTCACATATCACAGTAATCCATCCGTCTGTCCATTTTCTTACTGCTTCTTCCAGTTCAGGTTCCTGGGGGAGCTGGATCTTGTCCTGGCAAGCAACGGGCACAAGGCAGGGTCCAGTCCATCACAGGGCACACACAGACACAGACACATGGAAACACTCACACCAGGGCCAATTCTCCCAGAAGCCATGTAACCTACCAGTGTGTTTTTAGACTGTGGGAGGAAACCAGAGCACCCGGAGAAACCAACACAAACATGGAGATCTCCATGCAGATAGCACCCCAGGACTGTAACTGAACCTAGGGCTATCCACTGTGCTACTGTGCTGCCTGTAAATATACATATGATCACCAATAAAAAACAGCATACAACTGAAGGAAATTATGTTTTGTATTAAAGAGATTTGAGTGAAAATAGTGAAATGAAATAAAACAATACCTTGGATAAAACTAATGTTATTCAGGACATCAGTCAAGTTAAAAAAAACAATAATATTAAATACGGGCAATGACAGATATGCACATTGTTTTCTTAGTACAGTATATAAACACTTTTATAAGGTGTTGTCCTTTTTCTGGGATAGACACCCATTCAGAACCTTGTTTCAGATGTACCTCTTTTTAAAGTGTTACTCATAAATTCATCATGTTCAAAACTGAGGTTATTGTGAGATCGTGAGATCATCAGGAGTTTTTCTTTTTTTGTATAATCTCTTTTGCCTGCAACCTGGGGAACTACCAATCTGTCCATGGGATCCTCTTTGTTTTCTAATTTCATGTATCCCTTGCTGTTGTTGCGATCTAGCCTTGGCCAGCTGGGGTGTTTCCTTTGCTCAGACTGGACAGTTAATGTGGATGGCCCTCTTTCTAAATCCAAAGACTTGGAATGTGCAGAGAGCATGTGGAGTGAATTGTTGGAGCCAAAATCCTTTCGGGCCGCACCAGGAGATAAAAATCGTTCGTTAGCTGATCCAGGAGAGAGAGAGGATTTTGATGAGACAGATGGTGACTCAGTGTCTGAATTGCTTCTAAGGAGCACAGCATTAGGAGGCTTGTAAGTTTCAGTAATATCTGTAGAAGGAACCGTTAAGGATTCCATGGAAGGCTGTCTTGATCTACCTCTGCTGAATTCTGAGTCCTCGGTGATGTTATCTATATCAGGTTCATCGATCACACAGTTATTTAGCTTAATCACGGGAAGTGTGAATGCACTAATGGAAGATGACACGATAGACTTTGTTTCGCATTTTTTAGAGACAGTATTTTTGTCATCTTTCAACCGGCTGCTTTCTGTGTGCACGCCAAAAATTGAACTGGATCTGTCTCTGCGCATCGGAAGCAGGAGGCTTGAGCGCCCCTTAGCTTCATTCAAACAGCGATCGTCCTCTTCGATGGAGCTTGCTCTCCTCGACACCCTGACATCGCTCCCAATTCCTGAGAAAGTCAACAGAGTATTAGCAGCCAGCTTTGAAGCGCATTGGTTGTCATACATTTTAGCCTCAGGTTCTCCTGCTGGGCCAGTGTAAGCTCCATTCATGTACTTTTGCTCTTTGATCCTTAGGCTGTGTATGTCAATTACAGTAGAGTAGATGTCTCTCATGTGAATCACTTTGGTTTCCTTGTCTCTGTTTTCATGAAGTATGGCGTTAGCACAAATGAATATAAAGATACCGATCCCCATGGTGAAGGGTCCCAGCATTTTCATTTTTTCAGAATGCAAGTGTTGTTCAAAGAACTGGGCAACTATTCCCCCATGGTCTCGTATTACTTGGGTATCGTTGGTGGACAGTTTTGAGTCTGGTGTCAAAACCTGATCCTTGTGCGGCCAGTAACCTAGCACAGCCATTGCTATTCCCACCATTGAGATGAATATCCCAAGGATAAGAAAAAATCCAGAGGGGGAGTACAGCCGGATCTTGCCCCTGACAACTACCACATCGGCTCGGGGTTTCCGTTTGACCCTTTTCTTCTCCTGTGGCGGGGGTGGAGTTGGCAAGGGCAGGTGGTGCTGGGATCTGGCCGAGTCCTGCCTCTTTAAGGCTGCCAGCCCTGTTATTACACCCCCAGTCGCTATCATGCTGCTGTCCTCTGCCCTGCAATAAAACACAATGGACAGAGTAATGTGCATCTGGCTCCTTGACAGGCTGCTTTTATTGTGGGAATGGTCCTCTTTTTTAATCTAACTGAAGAGCTCTTAGCTGAACAAACTTCAGGGGGTCACTCAATCTATAAAAAGAATGAGCTTTTAACAGCTGTTAGGCTAAAACATTCTAATGCAAATCAGGTTAATTCCAATTTCCTCCAATCCATAGAATACTGAAATTATATGTCCAGAAAACCTACTGTGGACTGATGTGCCACCTTTAATTTTCCTAAAACATACCTCCATTCTGTGCGAAAAACAGCTCTTTCACAGTGAAAGTAACCAAGGAATAATACGACTACGTCAAATTATATCTCGATTGCTTTGAGCAAAATGGTTGTAAATTTAACAAAACGATTACTGTCAGCACACTGACAGCAATACATTCGAAGATGCTTGCAGATTAACAGAAAAAAAATATCTTATATGAACTTCTGCAGAGTAGTATATAGGGAATCTGTGGATGTGCACTGCCTTTAAAATGGCCAAGATTCTGGCCAAGAATGACTCCATTATATTATGCTTTGTAACCAGCATAGTACTGTACAAGTGTGTCTCCATCCTGCAGGTGGTGATGGAGATCTACCTTTGAACGAGTTATCATTCCTTGTCCTCTCTGAACAATGAGACTTGAATGTTATTGTGTTCAAGACACGATTCTTTTTAATAAGAGCAGATTTTTTCTTTCTTCCCTAAACATGGAGAAAGCCATTACCCCCAGTCCTTCATCAGTTTGAGCATACTGTAGTTTGCAACCATCAATCAGTAACACCTGAATAATGGGCTTTCCAGAAGTCTAAGAGCTACCCTCTTAGACTTAGACTGGAGGTTTGTGTAAACTTTCTTACAAGCAAAAACAATCCAACACTTTTATAAAAGGACAATAATGTGCCACAATCATTTTCTGCACATTTCAGACATTAAGAATTTAGACTTAGTGTATGACTGAGCTTCATTTGCCTGAAGTCAACATTAATCTTTAATCAATTACATTAATAATAATAATAATAATAATAATAATAATAATAATAATAATAATAATAATAGTAATAATAATAATAATAATAATAATAATAATTGCTTACACTTATATAGCGCTTTTCTGGACACTCAAAGCGCTTTACAGGTAATGGGGATCCCCTCCAGCACCATCAATGTGCAGCCCCACCTGGATGATGTGACAGCAGCCATAGCGCACCAGAACGCTCACCACTCATCAGCTATTAGTGGGGAGGAGAGCAGAGTAATGAAGCCAATTCACAGAGGGGGATTATTAGGAGGCCATGATTGGTAAGAGCCAATGGGAAATTTGGCCAGGACACAGGGGTTACACCCCACTCTTTTCGAGAAACACCCTGGGATTTTTAATGACCACAGAGAGTCAGGACCTCGGTTTTACATCTCATCCGAAAGGACGGCGCCTGTTTACAGTATAGTGTCCCCGTCGCTATACTGGGGCATTAGGACCCACACAGACTGCAGGGTGAGCACCCCCTGCTGGCCCCACTAACACCTCTTCCAGCAGCAACCTTAGTCTTAGCTTCAGTGGGTTGCCAGTTGTGAGTTGCAGGGTGATATGGCTGCAGGTTACAATTAAGATATAAAGTAGTTGAAATGTTATTAAATATGTTATAGCTACTATTATTTATATATATACGTAGAAATATATAAACTATTAGACAAAAAAATGATGAAGATACAGGATTTATAAATCCCCATTAGAAAGCAAAGAGGAAAAAGATGTTTTGTTCAATTACTTGTTCTGGCAAACTTTGCAAGTGTTGCAATTTTCACCTTAAGGAAAGGATGTTTTATCTGTGGCAAAACTTGTTTTTTAAGAAATGTCCACAACTGAAACTTTGCTCATGCCAACTTAAATGAATGGTTTTATTTCCACGTCTCTCTTTTATTTAGTTAAAACTTTGGATTTTTTTTTTTTATATATAACAAGATGACAGCAAAATATCATTAACACATCAGCTGGTTTGATTTAGTCTTGTGGGCAATACATTTTCCTCCTAGCACATTTGATCAAAATCAAATGTAAAATCACTGTAATAGCTTAAATTGTAAATTAAACACAACCTTCCATCCTCCGTAGCATCTTGGTTCAATACAATAACCCCATCATATCAATACAATAACCATCTTATCAGCAAAAGAAAATGACGCCTGCCTTGAACATATACTTGTAAGAGCCATTTGCCATTTTACTATACCACAAATCCTACATCCCACACTGCGTTACAGGCCCAACAACTGACATTGATTTACATAAAGGTCAAATCACAAAAAAGGCTTATGTCAAATAATATTCTGAGAAATATTCAAGTGTGTTTAAATATGTCTTCCCTTTCAAGTTTCCTCTCTTAATATTCCATAAGAAATATTAAAAAATATAAAGAGCTATTGAAAACAATCACAACTGTTAGGCAGTGGATCATCTTAAGGAACTAAAGTACATATTTCTAGAGCAGACATGAGGAATTCTCACTTGTTTACAGAAAAGGTGTGTGTGTGCTATCGATGTTTATGTTTACGTTGATGGTTAAGTGTATTATAGGCTAAAAGAAGGAATCACTAAATCCACTGAATACACTAAACTTTTAGCCCATTAAGAGAAAAGATATTATAGTGTATGCTCACTCAATATACTTACAAGTCTTTGAACATTTTGCAGAAACAAACAATCTAATTTCTAAAGGTGTCAGAATTCATTTAACAGTGGGAGCTTGAATAATATAAAAAATCCTCTTACAAGGCAGCATCACTTAAGCCCACATTTCCTTCCTTCTTGGACAATGTAGGCTACACTCGATGGATCCACAATAGGAAATACATCATAGACACTTATATTCTGAATCTGTTACATTATGTAAAGTGTTTTTTAAATGATTTCTTCAGAACTACAAATGTAAATGTTTTCGTCATTTGAAACGCAAGGAAAAAATACCGGTAAAGGTAATTAAATCTATACTTCTTTATTTTAAATACCCATGCTGGACAGAAACAATACAGGATCTCTGAATCCTAATGAAATACCAGCTTTACCAAGAAGCAAAAAATCTGGAGCATGTCCGTGCAGCATACCTAAAGCCACATGCACTGCTTTTAATGAAATATACTTGAGACCTTGAAGCACACAATATCAAACTTACTCTTTGCATTATCTTTGTCATTTTTTCCACTTTCTCCTTTTATAATGGTCATTTAAAAAATACATTTAGCTGTGCTACATTTATTGGATATTCTACTTTCCATCTCTAAAAACAGTGCCTTGAACAGTAAACAACATTTGATACATGTTAAAATAAAACTGAGGGGAAGTCTGTATGATTGATTAGTTTCATATTAATCCAATATTGTTTACTAGTACACTAGAATACTGGTATTTATTAATACGTGTCTTATATTACTGCTATGGCCACGATCCTTACCAGATAAATCAAACACTAAGTGGATGGATAGATGGATATAACTGCCATGTCCGGGGACATGTTATTTATCATGAGGATGACTTTTAGACTACTAAAATCTATTTTAATCTTTTCTGACAGTGCACTTACTTCTGACAGTCTATGTATCTTCACACTATCTGGAATCCCAGTTCCTTTCTGTTTCACACCACGACAGCTTCATGTTGCTGTGAGACGTAGAAACATCCTAGAGACCAGACTTGAAGGAAGTATTAATCCAACTGAGACACAAGAGTGAACCTGTGTGTTTAATTACAGTATTTTAACATATATCAACAAAGCCACTGTTTGCTACATACTGTACAGTAGCTCTTGATATTACACAAAGTTTATAAGGAACTTTCTGTTTCTTCCTTAATTTGCTCAAAAGGACATAATATTAAAGATTCTAGTATTTCAACAAAAAGGCAATAGGAGAAAACAATGTGAACATTTAAACATTTTAAAAGATCTTTATGGCATTTCCTCTAATAAAACTAAATCACTTGGTTTCACTGTGTAAGTAAGCAAGGTGGCTTAAATTACAAGTTAGAGAAATATTCTACAAGGACTAAACAGGATAGACAGGTCAATACTACTACTGTTTTCTCAATTGTTTAAAATGAGGACAAATATGCCTAATGTAGGTCACATGAGAAATGTATTATATTACGCATCTATACAGACTGCTTAAAGATAAAATGAAGAAGCAAGTTAAGAATCATGCCTTTCACTGAATATACAAATAATAATAATTACATTCTAAATATCTAAGGGAGGAAGCTCACAAAATTAAGATGTTTTTCTACATATCTGTACATATCATCTGTATTCAATGAAAGAACACAAGTTGAGTTGGGGCTGTGTTTCATTAAACACGTACAAAACGACATACTGTAGCAATAGCGGTTTTATTATGATTTATCCATTAGAATGCAGAAAAGATCAAACTGCAGAACCCTTTTTAAATGGGGAGAATGATTCTCTTCAACTGCCTCTGATGGACATTTTGTGAATCTTTACACTTACAGTACAGCATGCCTGAGGTATCTTAAAATCAGAAATCAGCCTCTTTGTTCTAAACAGACAAAAAATATTATAATATGTACTACAATTAGTTTCCACAGAAACACAGAAGACACAGTTCCAGGACAGGATTAACTGGAGGTGCCTCCATGATAATGCAACGTAGGTGCCTAACAAAAAAGACCATACAGCAGATGCCTCTCTGGTTAGATTACATTCATTTCTTCCTTGAAGAAGAGACTAAAACACATCTGCTGACAACAGGGTAGAAAGGTTACTGCAACGTTTTTTTTACCATTGAACTAGAAATGATAAATCCTCTGTGATCTTAAGAATGGCTTAGTTGTTTTAACACTGACTCAGTTAAGACGGGCAGACATTCTTTTCAAATCTTTTATCACCAAGTAGAGCCGCAAAAGGGTTATTTCATAAAAATCTTTCTTGCCATCTTTTGCATGAATTTTACTGCACACTGAAGTTAAACAAATTGATGGGATGCTGAGGAAACTGCCCCAAAAATGAAATGCTAACATCACCAAATCAGAAAATGTTTTAACATGGAAACTGAAATAATTGCATTCTTTTAGGTCAAACCTAAACTGATTAAATGACTCCTTATAGCAACTGACAAAGGAGGTTGTTGTTGTTGCTTAGATTCCAGCTTTCCCAGTATTTGACACACAACATAATCACTGTTGAACTCTGAATCACCACAAAAACGTTTTTGTTGTCTGATGTGAAAAATACTTAGTGAAAATGCTTATTGAATGCTTGAATGTAATTGCACTGCAACATCCAGTAGGTTATTTAATTTAAACAGGAGCTCAGCATCCTTCTGGAGCCCAGTGATTGTAAGCAGAAAATGGCAAATTTTGAAGAGTAGCCAAAATACCAACTGAGCACTGCACTTCATCGATTACTGAGACATGAGTGGAAACTCTTGCTCATCAATAGTTTAAAAACCCTCTGGAAATTTCGTTCCTTTTTTAAGAGTTGTTTTAGCACAACAGTTACTGATTTCGTGAGTTTATTACAATTTAATATAGTGCATAGAGGTAGCAAGAAAACAATATGATTAACGATCTAGGGGCTAACATTTTTCAGGAATCTGAAGTTCGAATTTGTGATTTTAGGGGACGCATACAGTAACGACCAAGAAGTGGCACAAACGAGCACCGGGAATGTAACGGACATCACAACATTTTAAACAGCCACGTTACTCGGCAACAATGATTTATTTAAACTTCCAAGAAGTGTAAGAAACATAATTAAAAAGGTGAGGGGAGAAACAGAAATTGTGCAACACCACGCAAACCGTCCTTGACAGAAGACATCGATCGGGTTTTCCATAATCGTTTATACAAAGCACTCACTCTGTTGAGTCAGTATCAAATAATCGAAAAGGATGTGATCTTCAACCATTTATGGATTTCATACAGGAATCGGAGCTTCAGATTCCGGTTCTAAACGATCAAAGACGAGCAACGAGATGGCAGCGTCTTCTTTTGTTTAAACTAAGGAAGTCCTCTTAATTCAGATCTTTAGGTTTGTGTACTATACAGTATATGTCTATTGATCTTTTGATCTGTCGTTGTGTTTAAGGTTAGTGATAACTCACCTGTAGAAAGAAACAACTCTTTGGCGTGCCACATTATTTGGTCATTACGCAGCAAAACGTTAATTTATCCGGATCCCTAACCCAGTTTCTATTCTCCATGTAAATCCTTCAGGACTCCGTGCTTTGTCGCAGCTAAGACAGGATCTGAGTGTGAATAAGCACCAACTTCCAGGGCAGTGGGTTCTTCCCGATCTGTTTCTCCATTTCATGTGGACGCTTCTAAACTCATAAAAGCGATACTCCGTTCAAGAGTCGCCGGGGTATGGAAAAATAAACAACCAGCCATTAACTCACAGGAAATGTCGATGGTTTATTGTTACAGTTGTTACAGACGTTATCCATTTAATCGCTGTCGTCAATCAATCAGTCTTCAGGAGTAAAGAAAAAAGTGCAGAAAAGTTCGCCAAGTAACATTTTTCCAGAAAAACTCGTTTCAAACTTGCAATACATAATAATCGATCAACGTTAAGATATTTCGAGTGTATAGCTGAGGGTATAATCGGATCTTATTCGAAATCTATAAAAGCCAGTTACGCAAAAGAATACAAAACATACATTTTGAACAGGAAGAAAGGTCTTTTATTTACCTGTCTTTATCATGCACGTTCTTGGTAGCATAGTCTTCTATTTTTTAGTAAAAGAAAACACCTCCCACCAAAAAAGAAAATCACAAAGACAAAAAGCTTCATTGTGGCTAAAAAAAAATATCGAAAACCACTTTTCGTATCCTGAATGGAGAGGCACTAAATGAAGATGGGCTTTTACGAGACTACGTTTTTTTAAACTCAATTTGACTGCTCTCTTAGAGACGCTTTTTGCCTGTAGACAAGTATCGTAAAGGCGCTCCTTGCAGCACAACGGTGCGGATCCGCGAAGAGACGAGGTGGATGAGGCTCCGTGATCCCACGTGACGCTTCGCTGGACCTGAAGGTGACGCACAAATGCTTCACTAGCGATGAGAAAGCACATTACAGTGTTAAACGCATATTTAGGTTCCTCAGGGGATATAATGCAAACTATGCGAGCATGACTTTGGCGTTTTTATTTTCCATTCACATAAATATAAATCAACTTGTTGAAGATGATTCCAAGAACGGACCCACCAAACGCATGCTTAAAATGTTTGTTGTTGCCGACAAGCCCTGACAGCGATTGTCTAAGGGGTTATGTTCTTAAATTAAGGTGTAACATCAATTCATTATTAACAGATGAAGTTTCTAAAAACGGTGTTACTGCTTAAGAGTGTACATCGCGTTTTAAACTATGGGGTGCACTAGATAGTGTACAACATGGATATGTACAGTAAGTGTGACAGAGAGATTTGTTCTCCCTCTTTTTCATATTTCAGTTGTGCTTCCATACGCACTGCCTTAAAACGGTGGCTAGCTGGCAGAGGTCAAGCATCAGGACATGCTGTTGCACTACCCTGGCCTTCTACCAATACCACTCTACAAATGCCTGAAGGGCAGTTATTACTACTTATCCCTGTGTGTTTGTTGTGTGGCTCCTGCATGCTCCTAGGCTGCATGGTAAACAGGATGGCTGAGGAATGGACAGAACATTAATTATGCAGCCCCTTGCCTCAGGGGCGCATCAACAGAGACTGGCATTATGGTATCTGTTTTTTCTGCGTTTTACTTGATTTTTCCTTTTTATCTCCTCCCCATTTTCTGTTTGTGACCCTTTTCTAAATGTGCAGATGCCAGTGGCTGCCGGACCTGGCTTCTGTGAGGCTGCCATCGAGAGTGGGTGCTTTGTTTGCGTGCAGGGAGTGTTGCCTGTTCTTAATATCGCTGCTTTCCGCAATATAGGGGGTGTTGCTCTCCCTGGTAGGCACAGTGACTCACTGTTTATTTCATAAGCAAAAATAACATTTGCTTACTATTTGTGGGTTTAGGGAACCCGCAGCTCACAGTGCTACACTGGTGTCAAAGTGAGTGTGACGTGATAGAAGACTTCACACTTCCCTGGGATGTGAGCTCCAAAAAGAGGTGAAGGGGACATGGGACTAGCACACACCCAGCTCTCACCTGCTGGGTACAGCCCTTCAACCAAAGCAAAGGCCAGCAAGAACCTTCCATAAGACTGAGGGGTATTCTAGTGGGGACGATATTTCTGGGGATACAGAAATCTGGAAGATCATCAGTTTTAATACTACAAATGTTGTAGAGTCTGAAAAATATAGCTTTCACCCACCAAGCTTCACTTGGTGAGAAGTCACCCATCCTACCTCAGCATGATGGCAACACAATATACATTTTCTATGTCTTGTACTGTATACTCATTTTAAGGCGGGTAAGAGGATGAAGCCCATATTTCTTAATCTTCCAGCTACACCTACCTGATTCCTGAAGTTCAGTGGCCGATGTGTTGACACCCAGGAGTTTGTGCCACATACCAGGCACAATTTAAGCCTTTTCTTCCTGCACCACTTCAGGTGTAAAAGAATGAGAAGAAACGGCCTGGATGCTGCCATGCCTACACACTGTATGGAAGCGTAAGAACACTGCATGCTCAGGAAATGGCCAGTCCGGCAAGCCTAATGTTTAACCTTGTTAGAAGGTGCTTGCCAGTGACCAAGATTTCCTTTACAGTGTCAAGCCACCAAACAAATATCTAGCCCTACATTGTCTGCTCATAAACAGTTAGGAGGCAGTTTCAGATCTTAGAGGCTAATAAACCTGGGCTTGGTCAGTAGTGGAATGGGAGATTTCTAAGCATAACCAGGTTGCTGCTGTTAGTACTGTTGGTGGACCAGTGTGTGGTACTCTTCTCACAAGACAAGATATTGGATGAGATGTTAAACTGAGGTCCTAATCTTCTTGTCATTAAAGATACCACTCCACTGTCCTTAGTACTAGGGATATTAATGCCATGAGGTGACAAAAGTGGGTGTAGAGCAGTTGTTTTGGCAGATATGTTTAGTTTAAGTATGCATATAATAGCCAGGGTTTCTGTCAAGATAGGTGTGTGTCACGAACATGGACTGAAATCCGTGTCAGATCTTGTAGAAGACCCTATGCGATGCGGTAAGAGCTGGAGAAAACAGGAGGCGTGGTAAAAAGGAACACACAGGGGTTTAATAGTGCACAAAATAATAGTGACAGTCCGTGAGACAGTGAACGGGGGAGACAAAACGGCATCCAAATCCAAACGGGTCCAAGGGCAGGTCAAAGCACAGTCCAAGAGTCCATCAACAAGGAATCCATCCTGGGACGCGACAAAGTTAAAATCCCCGGGAGGGGGGAGCACACGGACAAACGAAACATGGAGGTCCAAGGGTGACGGGGCGAGATCCTCCAGACCCCGGGCTCAGGAAGCGGGAGATGTCGGGGATGAGGCCTGTGCCCTCAGGAGACAGACGTAGGGTTTCCTGGTGCTAGGCTGGCCTCGCGACATCTTTACCCTAAAGATGAGCCCCGAGGACTGGAGGAGCAGGTCTTTAAATAATAACGCTAAAAGGGTACACCTGGAGAGCTTAATCATACGAACAATAATGGGAGCAGTGGAGCGCCCTCTAGGGAGGGATGTCGGGTGTGACAGTGTGTACTTTTTCCTATTCTCAGGAATGCCGAATGAGAGTCATGACTGCATGCAACAGAGAGAAACAGAGAGTGTTGGTGTGAGAGAAAGGCACACTGGGAATTCCCAGGACCGAGATTTATATACTGTACACAGGAGAGCAGAAGTGTGCAAGATTCCTCCTGAATTTCTCTTATAACCTTGTTATGATTCCACTAACTAGTGTTCAATCCAAGGGCATTTTATGAACAGAAGAATGGGATTCCCTCATGACGTCACTTCCTGGTTAAACAGCTCAGGGTCACAATGCTCTCTGCTGTTGATGCTGCTTTTCCAGTGGCTAAGTGCATGTCGGCAGATGAGTTAAAAAAAAAAGTTTTCATTCTCTGCTCGCATTTGATGAAATTGAATTTCATCTCCTCTATCCCTGCATAAAAGTAGTGATACATCATGTTCATTCATGTTGAGCAGGCTTGACTCAAAACAGGTGAAGTAAACTAAGGAAACTTATCAATATCACTCTTTGAACTATTAAATACATTTCATATCGTCTGACCCAATGCAAAAATGACAGTACGAGGAACACAATGTGTTCATTCACATTCAAAGTAAACTAAATAAGGCAATACTTCAAAGCTTTGTACTATTAAATATGTGAACTATTAAAAATTCCATGTTCAAAATACATCACAGGTAAACGAATATCCATCAGTCAAAATGGGGTGACAACATAAAAGCTTTGTCAAAACTTCGTACCTAGAACACATACAGTATGAACCTGAAGTAGTCTAATGAGATTGTTACATAAAATATTTTGAGTTTTAAAACTGTTAAAAGTTACATTTTAGTAACATGAACACTTTATCCTTGATAGCAAAATTCTCTCCGTTTTGATAGGCTAGAACATGAAACGTCTCCATTCCACAAGGAATTCGGGGCAATTTCCTTCAGCGGAGTCCGGTCCGATACAGGCCGCAGAGAAGGGCACTTGGGGGGCACGCTGGGGGCACTCGAGCACCCTTGTGAAACAGATTTAGAAATGGGACACCCTGAGCCCTTGCAGACTTGAGCGAGTACGCACATACGGAGGGTGCAAGTCCGCAAGTGTGCATATTGGGACAAAGCCTTCTTAAAACTTGGTTCAGCCTGTCGCCCTTTTATGGAGAGGCTCAATCTTAGCAATATTCCAGGCAATGGGTACTACTCCTGTTTGGAATGACTGTGAGAAGAAATTTGCCAATGGCCACTCGGGATCTCAGAAACACCAAATGTGAGACATACTGTAGCTGTATGCGATAGAGAGAGATGCACTATGGGATGTTCCAGGCTTGGATGAAAGAAAACAATTGGTTGTGCTTTGAGTCATTCCTAACTATAGGAAAAATTGAATTTTTCATAAATTATCTTGCGAGATAGAACACATACAGTACTTTCTAGACCTGATTTTTTATTCTGCATTTATTTTATTCACAACACGCATCTTTTTACAACAAGGATCTTACGTGTGTAAAATAAGATTGTGTTATGTGTGAACAGTGCATTAATATTGTGTAAAACAAAGTCAGACCCTTGCACGGTTTTCACATGATGTTGCTTTAAATGCTTGAGGGCATCACACTTTGAAGTCACAATTAATGTGTAATATCCACAATCTACTACACATATTCAAAGCTAAAACTGAAAATAAAAACAATTACATAGATAACTGATATGAAAGAAAAATGGAAAAGTGTGTGTATAAGTATTCAAACTCTTTACTGTGGTAAACCACAATTGATTTAGATACACAGTAGCACTTCCACAAGCCACACAAATCATTGAATTCCTGTGTGCAGGAATAATGGTTCTCTTATTTGCAGAGTAATTACTGTACACCTAGCTCTGTAAGACCACTCAGTCATGTACTGAATTCAAAACAATTCAAGAATAAATTTATATAAATGCAAAGATCAAGTGAGGAGCGTAAAAACATTTCAACGGCATTTAGTACTGTATGTCTTTGAGCGTTGTGAAATCGATCACTACGAAGAAGACACTGCTTAGATCAGGCTGTTTCTCAAAACCAAGCAGCTGGGTAAAGTGGAAAGTGAGCAGGAATGCCACCGTGATGACTATGAAAGATTTAGGGTCCAGCAGCTGGGATGGAAGAAAATATCCACAAGTCAACAATAGTCCAGTCACTCCACAAACGCGCTTGTATGGAACTAAAAAACAAACATCTCAAATTCCACATGGGGTAACTAACAACACACCTAAGTAGTACTAAATATGTGTGCCAAAAGATTTTGTGATGAGACAAGAAAAAACGGTTAGCTTTTGATTTAAATGCAAAGTGTTACATCTGACACAAATGCAATATATTGAGTCACATCACTCAGCCAGCACTATCCCCACTGCCAAGCATGGCGGTGGCAGCTACATGTTACAGTTCTGCTTCTCATCCGCTGGGACTGTGAGGTTTGTTGAGAGTGATTTGAGCACAAAGTACCGTATTGGCAAATCTTAGGGGAAAACTGCTTCAGACCTGAAACTGCTAAAAAAATTCACCTTTCAGCAGGTCAACTTGTTCCTGTTTTTGCTGACATTTACTGTAACATCAGTAGTTTTCAGTTTGAGCATACGGTTTTGAATAAAATATTCAGTTTAAATGGATATTAATTAAGACATGGGGAGGGCCCCAGTGCAACCTTTAGGCACAGTTTACCGCAAGTGCTCATAGTCGCCACAAAGGCACAGAGAGACAATTGCCTGCTCATTGAGTGCCCTGTATGGTCAATGTATGCCAGCCCGCAGGACCATCTGGGGCTGATAGGAACATTTATCCAGAGGTGGGGACAGTGTAGGGACCAGAGGTCTCAGGGTTACATAACATAGACTGGGAGGCTGCTCAGACAGAGACAGGATGATGTGATTTCATTGCTATTGTACATGTTATAATACAGTTCTCTTTTTTTCTACTTTTCCCTTTCCTCCTTGTGTCTGTGACTTTGTTATGAGTTGCTTCAGCTACCACGTGGGCGTTGTGTGTGAGTGCGGGAAGTATTGACTGTTTGTGACATTTCTGTTGTCTACAATAAACGGGGTGTTCTTCCCCCTTGTGGGCATAGTGACTCACTGCTTTTTTGCTAGCAAAAATTATACTATTTAGTTCCAAAGAACCTACAGCATGTTTAAGTGCTACAATGTATAGAGACAGCCTTCCCTTATTAAAGTGAAAAAATCGTTTTTGGTACACAAGTTTAAATGATAATTTTGGACAAAGTGTTTGTTTTCAGCAGCATAAAGAAATCAGAACATTAGTCCATTATCATGTTTTATGTTCATGATCATTATCAGGATCATGTTTTTCGACTTCTCCAGTGCCTTCAATACCATCCAGCCCTTACTTCTAAGGAGGAAGCTGGAGGAGATGCAAGTTGATGCCTCCATGACCTCGTGGATCACTGTCTACCTGACAGGCAGACCACAGTCTGTGAGACTTCAGAACTGTGTGTCTGAACAGGTAGTGAGTAACACAGGGGCACCTCAAGGGACAGTTCTTTCTCCATCCCTCTTCACCCTCTATACTTCGGACTTTAAGTACAACTCAAAGTCATGCCACCTGCAGAAGTTCTCAGATGACTCTGCAATTGTGGGATGTATCAAGGGTGAGCAGGAGGAGGAGTACAGAAGACTGGTCAGCAGCTTTGTGGAGTGGAGTGGGGTGAACCACTTGGAACTGAATGTAACAAAGACAAAGGAACTGGTGGTAGATTTCAGGAAGAAAAAGGTCAAACCTACTCCTGTCTACATCCATGGGAGTGGCGTGGAGATGGTGGACTCGTACAAGTACCTGGGAGTGCACATCGATGATAGACTGGAATGGTCTAAGAACATCGAGGCCATTTACAAGAAGGGTCAGAGCCGACTTTACTTCTTGAGGAGGCTCAGGTCCTTCAATGTATGTAGTAAGATACTTCATATGTTCTATCAGTCGGTGGTAGCGAGTGCCATTTTCTACGCAGTGGTATGCTGGGGCCCTGGGATCAGAGCAGTGGATTCTAAAAGGCTGAACAAGCTCATCAGGAGAGCAAGCTCTGTCATTGGGTCTGACCTGGACCCCTTGGAGGTAGTGGCTGAGAGGAGAATGGTGTCCAAACTAGAGGCCATTATGGACAACATCTCCCATCCCCTCTATGACAGGCTTGTAGAAATGAAGAGCACGTTCAGCAATGGACTGATTCATCCACGGTGCGACAGGGAGCGCTACAGGAGGTTATTCTTGCCTTCTGCCATAAGACTGTACAATGCATCCACCTTGCGTCTGGGCAGAGGCAACACTGACAGTGACCTGTTTCTGGACTGAACGCATCTACACATCTACTGCTACATCTGTTCTCTTTCTTTTCTTTTCCCGTTTACAACCGTTTTTTGTGCAATATATGCCAGGGACTCGTGCAATACATTTATATTTATATCTATATCTATATTTATATTCATATGTGTGATACGATTTTTCTGCATACCGTTCTGTTCTAGTTTGTTCTTTGTGTGTCCGGACTGTGAGTAACTCTTTTAGAACACCCCTCACAGTACTGATTGTATTTATTCGTTACACTGTGGCTGTGTTGTCTGTGTAAAGCTGCTGTTGCACTGCAATTTCCCTCACGGGATCAATAAAGTATCTATCTATCTATTAAAGCTGTTATGCAAAAAAATTCTGTACATGATGTTGTTACTATGTCAGAACAAAATGTTCATTCCAAGAGTTTTCAAAGTACCTACTTTATCATTCTTGTTCCTTTTGGTTGTGGGAGGTATTTGTTTCACTGTACTGACTTACTCCACAGATGGTGCTGTCTTCAGCATTATGATGAATGTTACTGAAGTGTTGGACAATTGGTACTGTAATTATGTGATCTTAACTATAATACATTGTAAATGTTCTGGAAAAATGTGAGCTAATCATCCATGAGTTTCTCCAATTTACAGATAGCTACATCTTTTGCGGGTAACAAGTAACTCTTAGAATTACCAACAAATTAAAAAGTTCAAATTATGTAGCAAGACATCTAAAATGACATCTAAAATGCTAGAGATTTTCTGGTCTACTGTATATCACATCTTGCATGCATGACTTTTCAAGTCATTAACAAAAGATGTGGGAAGAAAGTTTTTCTTTCTGCTTCACTTCTTGACTTTTAACATTTTCCTCTAAGTCTACAGAGTGCAGCTCAGTGATGTTTTTGATATTTGCAGTGATATTTCTATTTTATATTTTAATTTGTATTGTATTGATCATTATGATAAAATGACCTTTTGCAATTGTAAGTTTTAGCACTAGGAAACACGTTTTGATACTTTTTGAAATGCGCATTCGTTGTTCATGATGACTGTATGTTATCCTAAAAAGGATCCTTAAATTCTTTTAGTTTAACTGCAGCTGGTGTTGTAGGGCTACAGTCAAGTGTTACAAGATTCATATGAAAAAAACACTTGCAAAAACAAGCTGAACCTCTCTCCGTCACTTCTAAACAATTGTTCCCTAAAACATGTAAAAAAACATCTTAATGACAGTATGAATCCATTCATCCATAGCATAAAATGCATAGATGTCCAAATACTGTATCAAGGTATTTTTTCTAGTCTTTGGTCTATGGTACTGCAAATATATATAAAGGTACTCAGGGAAAACAGTTACAGTACTGTATGTGTACTGTATATACAGTACTATCATGAACAGTGTAAGTATATACAGTATATGAAGCATACACCCACAATCAGTGTGGGACTGATTCATAGCAGTATCAGTTGTTCTGACCCATAGTGTCCTATGCAGGATGCATTTAATGGTATTAGAATAGTATCACACCCGAACTTCCTTGGCAGTTTTTAGTACCACAGGAAGTGTTTTATGAAGTGTTCTATAGGTGTCCTGTTGAAAATGTATAGAATGTTCCTTTAGTGAATTTTGAGCAATTGTTTCAGCCCCACAAAGTAAATTAATTATTAAATGCATTTATACATCATATCAGTGCTAAATAAAAAAAAAACCTGTGTTTGTCAGTGTACACAAAACATTTCTTTTAAAGGGTAGAAGAGGATTCAATCTAAAATGTATAACCTCAGCAATCTTGCATCTTTAATGACTTATTCCATGAGTTTATGAAGTGTTCACATTCAAAATTAAAATACTACCCCACCTTTGATACAAACCTTCCTGATCTCATTATACAGTAAGCTCCTTGTGCCCATGTCTAAATTCGTTGGTCTATATATAGCAAAATGTCTAACCTTCACGATTTTAGAATTTGTATTAACCAGTTTAATCCATTAAGATAATAAACTGTTTGTACCCTTTTGCTTCAGCTCACTGACTGGCAAGTTAATTTAAAGCTGAAATATTGGGATAGCAAAATCCATTAGTGGTTTAGCTCTCTCACACACAAATCTATACATAAAAATTCTCTAAATAAATATTAGCTCAGGTGTTCACTAAGTAAGATATCAGCAGCTTGCTGGAAGCAGAAATAAAGTTTTTCATAGTATAAGCATAGACGAGAGAGATGTTTTATGTACTTAAACACTCAAGATGAATAAACCTCCAGGCCTGATAGTATCCTACCATTTGAGGCAACAAGAAATGGTATACATAAGCCATTGGCAGAGCTCATGCATTAAATAATTGCTAACATTGTCTCCTTTAATAAGAAATACGGGTATGACAAAACTAAATCAATTACAGACCAGGAAGTCTGACTTCTGCTACATATAAGGCTATAGAAAAAAACATTAGATCTTAACTAGAGGGCAACCTACAGTACATCATAGTTAACAGTCAAAATAGGTTTAGGAAGGGAGGCCTTGTTTAATCCATTTGTTAAGTTACCATGTTTGCTGAACAAGCAACAGTAGTAATGTATACACACAGAGCATATGATATAGTGTATTTAGATTTTTAGAGGGCTTTAGATAATTTTTTCCTAAAAGAGTAATTCTCAAATTACAGATGATAGGCAACAGAGAATATTGGAGAATTAATTAACAGGAAACACTTAAAGCAAAGATCAGGTAAGTGCTCAAATTGGGCTTCACCTACATTCAAGTGTTGTTAATAAAATAGCCAAGTTTCATACTTTTGTGAATGCCCACCCCATAGCTACAAATTACACATCCTATGATGTACTGGTGGTCCCATTTTAGAGAAGCCTGTGTAGCGACAATGCTTATTGATAAGACAGAATTAAGTGTTGCTGTGCTTTCCTAAATGAGGCCCCATCTGTCATTCTCATCTCTGTGGTGCAGCCACAGAGAAGCTATTCATGCAGTTCTGATTTAGGGTGTTTTCTCTCCGATAAGGAGCAGCTCCCAAATGGGCATGCGCCCAGCCATGCCTGGCTTGTTACGATCCCTGCCTCTCGGCAACGGAGGAGGCAGAAGTAGGTGTAGCCCCTATCCATCAGTTCACCTATCAGTTTTCCCATTCACCACCACACCCCCGTCTCATCCTACTTAAACACCTGTCCTTCCCTACCTCGTTGCTCAGTATTGGTTTTCCCTATCGAGCTTCCTGGTTGCGCTTCTTCTACTCTGTGTTTGTCTTGGATTTCGGCTTACGGTTTTTCCCTTTTGGACTTCGGCTTTTCGGATCTCAGCTTGGATTGGTACTTTCGCTCTGTCTTGGATTACTGGCTACCTCTGGATTCTCGGATTGCTCTACGGACTACGACTTCGGATCACACTTCGGCTTCGGTACACGTTCCCTTTCGGATATCTTGCTCCCCCTTGACTCTCGGCTCGTTCCTACGATTACGGTTTGCTTTCGGTTTACGACTTGGCTTTGTTCGCTCCTGCAAGTGGGTTCACTCACTAGTTCGGTCCCTATTACCGAACTCGTAACATGGCTATCATGATCAATGGCCATTTCTGGAGCCTATCTGTCTGTGAGATTCTTGGGAACATCTGGATTGCAGTCCTAGATGTCAGAGGTCATTGTGACTCATCTCTCACCTTGACCAACCAATCAGGAACCTTCCAGGTTGTGGTAACCCCACGTGAGTCTCAAATGCCTGCTAAACTTTCGACCAATCACCACCTGTCTTGGTCCTGGTTTAAAAGACACTGCAGAGCTCAGAAACTTTGCTTCTCTGGCCAATTTTCACACCCTCAGAGACAATCACGGGACGGCCGGTGTTGTCTGTATAGAGACTGGAACCTTGTTTCAGCAAAGCGGCCCGGGGAATGCCCGTACATAAATCGCTAGCCAACGCCAATGTGGACGCTTTGCTTGATCACCGGAGTATACGTTTGGACTCTTGTCGACAACCTGAATAAGTTTTTATTCAGCAACAGTGCTACCGAATTTCTTTCCCTCAAAGAGTAACTTGCTCTGACCCACGGTCACCCTCTGTGCATAGAGACTTTCTACTAGTCAGACTAGTAGTTAGTTTCTACTAACTAAACTAATAGTAGGTTCCTGAGAGAGACGCTGTCTGCGCATCGCCAAAGCAGAAATCTCTCCTCCTAATTTGTCCGACTCCAAGCTGCACCCCGACTTGAGCCAGAGGACGCCGGGACAACGCCTATTGAATGCCAATTGGACGCAGCCACTAGCTGGTCTTGGTGCCTGTGCCAGGAAATACGAATCCATATCTGGATAAGTAAACCCAATGTTCTACATTGCATCTCGAGAATTCAATTGTTACCTCAACACAAGTTGATATCAATTCAATTCACACGAGTAATGTATTTACTTTTGAGTAGCTAATGTAGACTGATTAACAATAGTATAGCCGAAAGGTATACTGAAGCACATTCTTTGTATCTCTTTGTGTTTTGCATCTCTTCGTGATTATATACCTTGCACTTTGATAACCTTCACAGTAGGATCTGCCATCCGTATCCATGCAGACTGTAACAGTATATGTTTTATGTACAATTTATGTATTAATAAATGTATCTCGTTTATTGAATCCGTGTGTGTGCGTCGCTGATTGACTGATTTTCTAAAAGCCATCACGAACCAACTCGTGATTGCTGCTGCGATTAATAAATTGTCCCAGTAAATTCACAAAACCCCTACACCTGTGACCAGTCTATTTACATATACCTATGAGGCTGTGCTGGGGATATAGGTACATTTTATCTCCATGATATAAATAACCATAGCAGAACCGGAGAATCCATAGTCAGCTGAGATGAGATGAGGTTATCAGAAAGCCTCCTGCAGAACAAGTCATGCTGTAGGTCTTCAGAATCATAAAGAAAAGACAAAAGTCCTAAAACATGAGGAAGGTTAAAAACAGGAGTAGGCAATGTAGCCATTTCCGCTACACTTACATACTGTACGTCCAGTATTCAGGCCAGTACAGCCAATCTTGATGGACTTCCCAGCCCTTGGCTTGAGAAGGTACCTTCTCTTCTGTTGTAAATGCATTTCCCTCTGTACAGCTAGGGATTTTCAAAAATGAGGATCGGTATCCTCTACTATACCTGAATTTATTTTTAAGCCCCGGAATTCATATTTGTTTTACATTTTTTATTTATTTACTTTTTTAGTTTAATTCCATAGGGTCATTTTCATCTTTGTAAGCTAAAATACAAAATCATGCAAGGAAAAAGTAAAAAAAAAAACATTGAATAATATTGTCAAAATAAAAAAAAATAAAAGTCCGTGTTGTACATTGTGCAGGTATGATCCAAAAATAGAGAAATATAAACAAAACATAAATTACCCTTCAGTGCATTTTTGAATTTATCTTTTGAAGGAAAAATGATTTTTATTTGGATTTCAAATGAGTATGTTGAACTGACTAAAAGTGTCCACTTCAAAAAGGCTCAATGTTGGTTATTTTTTTATTTATTATGCTACTGTAGCATGAGCATGGTTTGGAGACATACTGAGAGTACTGCATTTCAAAGGTCATGTCTAAGCCCAATGTCATATGTTATAAATAGCAGCATTATCAAAAACAATGCAAATACTAATATCATAGTCATTATAAAGCTATAATCCTTATACATTTCTAACATATAACAAATATTTTCTAAATATTAATGGAAAAGTTCTAGCATATGCTAGCACATAATATTAAAACAATACATGTTACTTTTAAATACATTCTTGCTTGTAAAGAATTCATAACAACTTATCAGATTTTCTTTCCAGAAATTAATTTAATTTGTCAAAGTGTTGTTTTTGCCTTCATATTCAAGTTCTTGCTGTAGTGTAACATGGGGATTATGCTCTAGCTAGATGAAACCAGAGTGTGAGCACGTACTTTACAAGTAAGGTAAAAATAGAATCAATGTTGCTATGGAGATTTTTGTAGCTTAGATATTGTTAATTTACTCCTACTGTACAAATTGGGCACCTTTAATAATAATTGCTAGAAAGGTGCTAGAAAGGTGGCAGTTCTGCATGCAAAAGCTTTGTGGCAGTTTTAGCAAGAATGGAACCACACGTTTAATGCTGCTAGGCAAATATGGAGGTAGGATGTTTTTGTAGGTTGTGTGAATTGAGCAATTTTACATTTGAATTTGAAACATTGAAATTTTAACTTTGTGAGGAAAGCTGTTGTATCCTAATTGATAAATAGATTTATATTTAAGTTATTTACTTTGTGTTGGCTAAGATGTGCTGCATTGAGAAGTGGTAAAATTCGATAAGCATCTTCACATAACACAGACAGGGATAAGCAAAAGCAAAACGAAAAGTACACTTCCATTATCTTCTCCTGTCTCCTTATTCATTCTTCTTTATTTGTCTCATTTTGGTGAACTCCAAGACTTCAACAAAGTACAATTACAATGTATGTACTGTATAAATCCAGGTGCCAGTCAAATAAAATAACTACAGTATATAAACTAATTATATGACCAGTTAATACCCCCAGTGTAGCCACCAGCTGGCCTCAATGCCTTCTGAAATGAAGATCTATTAATTATTTACCTGAGGAAATCCATGTGATAATACTGTATAACTGAAGAATAATAGTCCCCTTGAGTTCTCCCTGTATTCCCAGGTGAATCTCAGTGCCTGAGGAATGCAAAGTAAAAAGAAGTGGTCAGTCTACTGCAGACCTCTTTAGCAAAGACAACTGAATTAAGAGCACACTTATTAAATCAAAGCACTGACAGCTGAGTTGGTGACTGACTCCCATACAGTGCAAAAACAGGACACAGCAGTTGAGTACAACTGGCGTCAGTTCAAACCTTGTCCAGAGAGGGTAGTTGAGTATGTACCCATCTCTTACTCTCTAATTTCTCTCTCATATCCGAAGACCTGATCCAAATTTATCCTGTGGGCACCTTGTAGGAGTATTGGGTGGACAGGTGTGTGAAAGGGCATGCTGAATATTCTCTTTTGCTTCCTGTCAGTCAAAGATGCTGAACCTTGGGTCGGCAAATCTGGCCCACAAACACCCGGTTCCTGCAAATTTCAATTAGCTTCTTCTATAGACTTCAAAAACACAACTCTTTAATTTCCGTATCCACATTGGCTCAATCAAGATGAAATGAAAACCAGAAACTAGCTTGAAAGTCAAGCACTACAATTGGATACTAGGAGACTCAAGCACTTAAGCCTTTCACACAATCAAGGCATTAAACAAACCAATATCTCACAGAGGCATGCTACCTAACTAAGGGTGTATGCTGGAGTTTGACCCATTTCTTTGGAAAATGTAGAAGTATTTTACAAAAACCTCAACAAAAAGTTACAATAATCCAAAGAGTACATTACACCACTATAATACAAGATTATTATTTTTTATTATGGAAAATTAGGTAGAAAACCTGATTGCTCCATTCTGCTCCATTGCAGTAGATCTCCTGATTAACTTAAAACACAATACAATTAACCTTCACAGGTTAAAACAAATAAACTGGATGTAAATACCCATCTCCTTCAGTCGATTATAACAAATATTTTGCTTAATGCGACATGATGGACAATGAAATCTGGTGTTGCAAAGTCATGGAGATTGTAGAAACGATCCCTTTTTTCCATGTGCTGTAACAGTGTGGGAGTGGGAGGAGCCGCGGCGAGCACCAGTAAAAAGTCAATGCCCCTGACTGAGGGACAGAAGCACTGGGGTGAGGTTAGAAAGAGCCGACAATAACACATACAAGGGTGAAAAACTGGAACAAAAAGCAAAAGGAAAGGTGTGTTGCTGTGCCTCGCGATATCCAGGCTTTGCTTGCACTATGCAACAGGGTCCAGCCTGGGAAAAAGAAGAACCACTCGCACAGCGGGGACCAGACTGGACTTTAACGGGGTCCAGTCTGCAAGAGCAGGGTGTGTAAGGCCAAAACTAAATAAAAAAGTGTGTGAGAAAGGTCTGCCTGCCCTGGTGACAATAAGTGACGGGACAGGCAAAAAGAAAAAGAAAGCCGGCCATCCCCTCCAGGACCGCCAGTGAAATGATCCTCCCCTTCCGGGGTGGCCCTGCTCGTCCCCTTGGGGGGTGTCCAGTGTGCCTTTATAGAGCCCTCACAGCTGGGGCTCATCCTATAGCAGCCAGAACAGCTGGACAACAAAGGTGAGGCGTCGCCCTTCCTCCAGGGCTCCGCCTCCACACTCCACCCCTGTGTAATGCCACAATGCGTATCTACGATCAAATATTAATACAGTCCACTATTGATGTATTCTTATATCATTATATATATATATATGATTATGTCATTTAGTACAAAATGTGATTCACTTTGTCTTGTATAATAACAATTATTTCCATTTGCAGGCAATAGTCAGTCTCTCCAACACAAGAGCATGAAGTCAGTGGAATCAGTTTGGAGTGCAGTTTGAAGAAGATTCCCCTTTAGCCTCTACGGTGCTGTGTTGGAGACTGAGACAATTAAGATATACAAGTGATTGTCATTCCTGGAGAGCTGTATGTTTTATAGGGAATTCCAAGCACTTGATGAAAAAAGACTTGGACAAAGTGGTAAATACTGTAAGGCCAATTTGACAATAATTGGTCCAAATACATCATTAAGAGCATAGTGAGAGTGAAAACCCAGAAGATTCTATTAATCTCCAGAAGCTGGATTGAAAATCAGTGTTATAGAATATAAAGGCTATTCTTACTGCTTTGTAGTTTGACCAGGTTGGAAAGTATACCTTTGAAGTGGGAAAGATAAAGTAAGTGTCAGTGTACAGGATATGTGAATTCAACTATATACTGCATACTGTGTATAGTACCAGTGGGATTTCTTGCTGTATATAATGCATTCTATGGACAGATAAACATGAAATACCACAAGCCTTAATTAAAAACAAAAATGCTCATTCAAAAGCCAATTATAAAATGTAATACAGTATGTAATATGAGAGGATTTTTAACTGTTAGTGAACAACAAAGGAAACATGTACAGTAATGTGCATTGGTTTGGTAGAATTCTGAAAAAAAAACATATCTGTGAATTAATTAAAAATTACTTTAAAGTTTTAAGTTTTAAGTTTTAAGAGTTTAAGATAAATGGAATAGATCCCTGCAGATAAACATCAGAATATCAGTTACTGGTAAGATGTAATTAATCTTGAACTAGATATAATGTACATGTAAGTAAGAATGTGTATGAATCATAAGTGCCCATGTGTCTGAATATCTTTTTCCAGTTCTTTCAGTGCTTAAATTAAGGATGTTTCTTAAGTTGTTGAGTCTTCAAAACAACAACTAAAATGACTCTACCTTTCCCTTGACTCTGAAGATTTATTTGGTGATATTGAGGAAGAAACCAGAAAATTGTTCTGTTAGAGATGGTATGGTGTGTATACAGTATTTACATTCACATGTACATTATTTATTATGTTATTTACTAGTCACTGACCCCAAAACATTTGCTATCTTGACCCACAGCTGCTATAAAAGATTGATCAAGCAGCTGTTAATTCAGTTTTCAGTCATGCCAGTGGAGTTTTTTTTACTGTAAAACCTAGGACCTTTATCACTGCGAATGCCAGACCAGGGCTTGACTCATTATTTATTGACAGCTGTGTCAAAATGTGCATCAAAATTGATTTTCAACATGCAACAATCAATTTAACTAGACAAATATCAAACAATGGTAATTCTTGCATAAAAAGAGAAGGTTTCATTTCAAGACTTCTAATACATTTTTGACAGAAAACATTTGTTTTTTGCTATAAAATACATTGCTAAAATCCACAGCACAAATTCACACTGTTATTCTCTCCATGCTACGTCCCTTCAGTCACTATTGTATCCATCTGAGTATAAATCAGAAAATAAAAGATGTTTAGCTTCCCAGACCAGCTTGATTGTCTGTTATTCAGTCTTTCAGATGTAAGTATTGCAGCCATATCACTCTGCAACTCACAACTGGCAACCCACTGAAGCTAAGCAGCTGTGAGTACCTGGATGGGAGACCTCCTGGGAAAAACTAAGGTTGGTGCTGGAAGAGGTGTTAGTGGGGCCAGCAGGGGGCGCTCACCCTGCGGCCCATGTGGGTCCTAATGCCCTAGTATAGTGACAGGGACACTATAAAGTAAACAGCCGCCGTCCTACGGATGAGACGTAAAACTGAGGTCCTGACTCTGTGGTCATTAAATATCCCAGGGCGTTTCTCGAAAACAGTAGGGGTGTAACCCCGGCATCCTGGCCAAATTTTCCATTGGCCCTTACCAATCATGGCCTCCTAATAATCCCCATCTCTGAACTGGCTTCATTACTCTGCTCTCCTCCCCACTGATAGCTGGTGTGTGGTGAGAGATCTGGTGCACTATGGCTGCCGTCGCATCATCCAGGTGGATGCTGCACATTGGTGGTGGTGGAGGGGATCCCCATTACCTGTAAAGCGCTTTGAGTGGAGTGTCCAGAAAAGCACTATATAAGTGTAAGCAATTA
This sequence comes from Lepisosteus platostomus, assembly GCF_059453375.1. NCBI lineage: Eukaryota > Metazoa > Chordata > Actinopteri > Semionotiformes > Lepisosteidae > Lepisosteus > Lepisosteus platostomus. Next base: position 77,533,574 of record NC_142613.1, on the reverse strand, counting down.
TTAATTATTATTATAAGTACTGTTATTTCCTGTAGCACGAGTTAACTTAAATTATACAGGTATGTACTGTATACTTCTGCTTTTTTAGTATGGTCATTTTCATCACTGACAGTTGTTAAAACAAATGTTATCCTAAAAAAGTGCCACGGCATGACATCAGCAGAAAGTCATGGTATTTTCTGTCAGACATTTTTTAATACTCCACCTGCTATTAAGCTCAAGAAACTGGTTACTCTAATCAATGACTGTGATCAATGACTTGGCCGAACCCGGTATTTTACAAGTTTTTGTAAATGTGAATGATTACTGTAATCAATGTGAAGGCATAAATAGGAATGTAACAGTCACATTACAAAGTGTCTTTCACATTTGCTGTTATACTGTACAGTATATACATATAAAATACTCAAATCTTCATTTTAAAAAGATCTTTTTGAGATTGCTAAATATATACATATATTACATATACTATATAAGAAGTGTATGATGTAAGTGTAGCCCCTGTATTGATACTAACAAGCGCCGTCGCACGTGTACACGCCCTTCCGCTCGGCAGGCAGTGCTATTTAAACAATCCAAACCCGCTTCCCACTGCTCGGTATTGAGTCTTCTCCTAGAGAGCTCTTCCTCGCCTTTGTTTGTACCTCACTTGCGTTGCTTCTCCCGGTTTCTGAACTACCCTCTTGCCCCTCGACCTTGGACCTTGCCTACTGCTTTGGATTGTACGCCTGTCTCTGTACCTCCTGGATTTCGAACGACCTTTCGCCTTTCGACCACGATCTCGCCTGACGTTTCGGATTATACTCCTGTTTCGATATCTATCCGCTCCTGAGTCTGCTAGGATCCTCATACCTCTTCACTGGAGCCCCAAGATGGATCCCGCGGATCCTCAAGCTTTTTGCTCCCTACTCCTGCATCACTCCCAAGCCCTCTCCCAGCTTCCACGTCGCCTGGCTTTCGTCTCTCCCCGTCTCCCCGGCCCCCGTACCGAACCTTGCAATGTCTTTCGCCCACGCCCCTGCCCCAACCCCCGCAGCCCCACCCACAACTCCCCCAACCTTACTGTTTGTTCTCCCCGAGAAATATGACGGTAATCCAATGGGCTGCAGAGGCTTTATTGTTCAATGCTACCTGGAATTCCAGTTGCATCCAGAGCGTTTTCCTGCTTCTTGGGAGCAGATTGGATTTGCATTCTCCTTGCTCACAGGCAATATTCATTGGATTGGGCAGCGTTCTTGCTGGCCAGGGTAGACTCTCAGTTCTCAGATTTTCGTCTTTTTGCGGACCGGCTCCAGGCACGCTTCTCTCAAAACAACCCGGACTTGATTCACCTTCGGCTGTCTGCGCTTCACCAGGGCAACAGACTACTACAAGATTACGTGGTCGAATTTCAAACCCTCGCCGCAGAGTCTGCCTGGAACCCCGAGTCTCTGGTCTGCCTCTTCTGTAAGGGTCTCTCGGAGGAGTTGAAGGACCATCTGGTGCTCATACCAATTTCAGACCCAGTCACTTGAGATGGTGATCGCTCAGGTGGTAAAACTGGATACCCACATTAAGCTTCGGAGAGCAGAGAGACACCCAGGAAGCAGACCTGTGCGTCTTGAGGGCTCTCTCCCTTCGGTGCCTGCTCTACCACAAGCCCCTCTTACCTCACAAAAAAAGGAAAGGCGCCGTTGGGAGGGATGGTGCCTGTACTGTGTTGCCTCAGACCACCTGCTCGCTGCTTGTCCCTCAAGACCCCTATACCCACCTCGAGCCCTCCCGCAGCCAACCGTTAAGGTCAGTAGCGCTGTTTTTACTCAAGCCTCTTCCGGTTCTCTATTCCCGGTGGAGATTTCATGGACGGATATTCATCTTCCCCTCTTGGTTTTTGTGGACCCAGGTGCAGAGGACACCACTGTAGACACCACTTTTGCTAAGAAGTGGAATATTCCGCTGGCTCCCATGTCACCCCCAGTTGGCATTCAAGCATTGGATGGATCACCGCTCGCTCCTGGTCGGATATCCTGGCACCACCATCCCCCTGTCTCTCACGGTCGGTATCAGACATGCTGAGAATATTCCATTTCTACTCCTGGCTTCACCTGCCAACCCTCTAATCCTTGGTCTTCCCTGGCTCAGAAAGCATGATCCCCACATTTCCTGGGCCAGGAACGAGATCATCGCCTGGAGCCACACCTGCCATTACACTCATTGTCGCCCTCCTGTCAAGGTTTCTGCTGCGGTAATTCCCATGGAAGGGCAGTCTACCATTCCGCCCCAATATGCACATTTGAAGCAAGCCTTTGATAAACAGAAGGCTCTTTCGCTCCCCCCTCACTGCACCTGCGACTGCGCAATAGAATTGCTGCCAGGAACCCTCCCACCCAAAGGACGCATCAACCCTCTAACACAGACAGAGAATCAAGCCCTGCAAGACTATATTAAGGAGGACCTGGATTCAGGCTTTATTCTTTCCTCCTCGTCCCCATCCTGTGCCAGGTTTTTCTTCATAGGGAAGAAGGATGGCTCCTTGCGGCTGTGGATTGACTACAGAGGGTTGATATCCATTACGGTTAAACATCGCTACCCCCTGCCTCTATTCCAGCGGCTTTGGAGTCCTTACAAGGAGCCTCCATCTTCTCAAAACTAGACCTACTGGGGGCTTACAATCTAATCAGGATACGTGAAGGGGATGATTGATAGGCGGCCTTTATGACCATGCACGGGCATTATGAATACCAAGTCATGCCCTTTGGCCTCGTTAATGCTCGGAGGTCTTCCAGACTTTCATGAACGACATTTTATTGACATTATTGGAAACTTTGTTTTGGTATATCTGGATGACATCCTTATTTTTTCCACCAACCCCCGGGAACATGTCCGCCACGTCAAGGAGGTGTTGTCCAGACTTATTAACAATAAACTTTACGCTAAGCTCAAGAAGTCTGTTTTTCACGTTTCTAAGATACACTTTTTGGGCTACTTCCTTTGGAGTGGAAATGGACTCAGCTAAGGTTGAGGCTATTAATGACTGGCCAGTCCCTCACAATCTGAAGCAGATACAATGCTTCCTGGGCTTTGCCAATTTTTACAGACATTTCATTTGGAACTTTAGCTCCGTCGTAGCGCCCATCATAGCCTTCACCCGTAACAGACCCGGCCTGGGTAAATGGAACCCGAAGGCTAAAAAGGCATTCCTACGCCTGAAGCACCTCTTCAGCTCGGCTCCACTCCTCCGTCACCCGGATCCCTCCCGGCCTTTCGTGGTTGAGGTTGACACCTCTGACTATGGGGTTGGTACGGTCCTCTCCCAGCACCATGGAGGAATGGAGACACTGGCTGGAGGGGGCTCAACAACCCTTTGTTATTATCACGAACCAAGGGAACCTGTCCTACATCCAATCTGCCAAACGCCTCAACTCGTGTCAGGCCCATTGGTTGTTTTTTTCCTGATTCAATTTTGTGATCGCCTATATGCCTGGGTCCAAGAATGGGAGGGCTGATGCACTCTCCCGGCTCTATGATCCCATGGACCTGGACTACACACCTGAACCTATCATCTCGTCCAACAGAATCGTGGCAGCGATTCGTTGCTCCATCGAAGACCAAGTTTGACGTGCCCTGGACAGAATTACGGTCCCTCTCTGCTGTCCCCCAGATAGACTCTTTGTGGTGGATAATTTGCGCTCGGCAGTTTTGCAGTGGGATCACGACTCTCGGTTCACGGGTCACCCTGACCAGGGACTTCTGGTGGCCTTCCATGAGAGCTGATGTTGCCGATATATTCGGGCATGTCTAATCTGCGCCAGGACCAAGACCCCACGTGTCAGGAAAGCAGGCCTCCTTCACCCCCTTCCGGTCCCCTACCGCCCTTTGTACCATATCGAGGTTGACTTCATCACTGAACTCCCCAACAGCCTAGGGAATATGATAATCATGGTGGTCTCCGATCTTGGTCTCCCTCCCAGCATTGTCCACAGCCCAGGAAATGGCGACACTGTTTGTTCAACAGGTCTTCCGTATACATGGTTTGCCCAGGGATGTGGTCTCCAACAGGGGCCCTCAATTTGTCTCGGCCTTTTGGATAGCATTTTGTCAAGCTCTGGGGACCCACGTATCTTTAACCTCTGGATATCACCTGAGGCCAATGGATAGGTGGAAAGAACTAACCAAAGCCTCCTTTCCTTTCTCAGAGCCTTCACCTCCACATCACAGGACAACTGGTTGTCGCTGCTTCCCTGGGCAGAGTACACCCACAACTCCCTCACATCCTCCTCCACAGGTCTCTCTCCCTTCCTCTGTTCATTAGGATATCAACCCTCTCTCATTCCCGACACCCCTCCAGATACGGCTATTCCTCTGATGTAACAATATATTTCCAAGCTGCGAACGACCTGGAAATTGGCTAGGACGGCTCTCAACAAGTTGACCCAGCGCCAGGCCACATTCGCTAACCAGCATTGCAGACCAGCCCCCCGTTTTTGGAAAGGACAGTTTGTCTGGTTAGTCACTAAGATCTACCTCTACGCCTATCCTCCAAGAAGCTCGGTCCTAGGTACATTGGTCCCTTCCAGATCCTCTCCTGGATCACCCCGGTCACCTATCGTCTCGCGCTTCCCCCCACATTCAGAATCCACCCGTCCTTCCATGTCTCTCTCCTGAAACCATTCCACTGCTCGCCCCTCGTGGCTCCCAAATGTCACTTACCACCCTGACGTATTATTCAGGGGCACCCAGCGTATACGATCCACAAGATCCTCGACTCCAGATGGCACCGTGGTACCGTCCAGTATCTTGTGGACTGGGAGGGTTATGGCCCCGAAGAGAGATCTTGGGTTCCGAAAATAAATATTTTGGACCCTGGGCTCATCAACGACTGTGATTTTCCTGAGAGCTGCCCATGGGGGGGGGGGGGTACTATCACGACCACCAGCCAGCCCAGATCAACCCACAAAAGATCTAAGCAGTGCCAGCAGTGGGTTGATAATAGGCGCCACCACACGTGTTAACCCATCACCACACGCCCTACCGTGCGGCAGGCAGCGCTATTTAAACAATCCAAACCCGCTTCCCGCTGTTTGGTATTGAGTCTTCTCCTAGAAAGCTCTACCTCGCCTTTGTTTGTACTCGCTTGCGTTACTTCTGTTGGTTTCTGAACTACCCTTTTGCCCCTCGACCTTGGACCTTGCCTACTGCTTTGGGTTGTATGCCTGTCTCTGTATCTCCTGGATTTCGAACTACCTTTCGCCTTTTGACCACGATCTTGCCTGACGTTTCGGATTACCTACCCACTCCTGCGTCTGCATAGGATCCTCATACCTCTTCATTGGGGATTCCTTACACCCCCTCCCCTCAAAAAAACACAGTAGAATTATTTTCTTCCATGGCAGTAGAGTAAATATCAGTTACTGTATTATCAGTTACTGTATATGCCTCAGATATGGATGTGTTTGTGTGCATGTCAGTTTCAATTTTAAATGGGTTAAATTATGTCTTGATTATTTCAGTAAGGAAAAATATAAGAAATCACCAAAGTGTTTGTAATAAGTTGAATAGCACCCAGAGAGCCAAATACGTCCCCATTTTGTTAGTGATTGACAAAATAATTGAACATGTGCTATGAAATCCAAGAGTGAATCATTAGCATAGCAAACACTTTGGAAGTGGCAGGCAGCTATATTTCTATGTGACAGTCCTATGTTATGTGTTAACATTTCTATTATGCAAATGCTTGCCACATTAATCATTTAATCAGAATGACTGCCACTTTTCGAAAGATTACATTTTTCTGCTATTTAGTCCTGAAATCAGGGGTGGAAATTTTCAGGCTGGAAATTTGTATCAGCTATAATATACAGAGAGATGCTCCAGAAACAATAAAAGTTGTTCATTCCAATACTCATTTGTTATCAATTTAATGCCTCTCATTATAAAATAGAACCAAGTTTCTTATTTGTTTTGAATTTCAAGCAGTATTAACCTAAAATTTGTTGATAATTAGATCCTGAAAAGTATGATAACGTCTGTCCTCAACATATACAGTATATATATAATATGACAATGAGGGAGTGGGAGGAGCTGCAGAAAACACTGGTAGGAGTCTGTGGGGGTGCAGAAGCACTGGTGTGAGGTTAGCGAAAACTGAAAAGAGAAAAATGCACCACTTTGCACAGAAGTGTTCAGGCTGGACTGTCCATATCCAGTGAGGTCTAGCCTGGGGGGAAAATAAGAACTGCTTGGGACAGCAGAAAAGGAGTGCAAGGCCAACCTAAAGAAACTCAACCTGTCCAGGTGGAGATACACAGTGGGACAGGAGAAAAGAGTCTCTGTCTCTAGAAGGTTCTCCCCTTGTGGGGTCTGTTCATCCCTCCGGGGAGGTGCAGCTCATCCTTAATCAGCCAGGACAGCTGCGGTTGCTAAGGCAACGCGTCATCCTTAATCTAGGGCTCTGCCTCCACACTGAACATGCCCCCACATCATGCCACAATAAATAAAAAATGAAAATAACTAATTGCATAAGTATTCACTCCCATGCTATGACACAGTTAAACAGGCTCTGGTGCAATCAATTGTCTTAAGAAGGCATATAATTAGTTTAATGGATTCCACCTGTGTGCAGGATTTACTGTATATACATCAGGTTAAATACTGGGAGATGCCACATTTCCCAGTAAAAACTATATCTTGCAGACAAAGGAATATTCAAAACAAATCCAGGATGAGTTTATTGAAAAGCTTTCATCAGGGAAGGGAATAAGAAAATGTCCCCATAACACATGTTATGAATATCTCCCAAAGCACAGTAAAGTCCATTGATGGAGAAGTCCAAATGGAGAAAACATGACCCTGTTCTGCACAGATAAACAGTTGGGCATCATAAAAACTGAGTATCTAGTGAAGAAGGGCACTAGTCAGGGAGGCCAGCAAGAGGCCTACGGCAACTCTAAACGAATTACAGTCTTCAACAGCTGAGATGGGAGAAACTGTGGATATGAGAACGATTGCCAAGGTGCTTCATAAATCTGGGCTTCGTGGGCAGAATGGCAGAAGAAAAGCCAAGGTTGAATCAAACTTGCATCAAACACTTTAGTTTGACAGAAGACATGTTTGAGACTCTGAGACCAATTGGAAGAAGATTCTATGGTCTGATGAAACCCATATTGATCTTTTTGGTGTTAAAGCTCTGTTTGATGCAAGCATACAGTAACACTGCACGTCATCATTTGAACACCATGCCTACAGTGAAGCATGGTGGCGGCAGCATCGTGCTATGGGGAGGTTTTGCTATGTCAATCACTGGAAGACTTGTTAAGATGGAGGTCAGGTAAAACAGCAATGTGTAGAGAAATCCTGGAGGAGTCTGCAAGAGACCTGGGTCTTGGGAGAAGTTTCAACATCCAGTGGAGCAATGACCCAAATCATAAAGCCAAAGCTATACTGGATTGGCTTAAAAACAACGTTCTCAAGTGGCCCAGTGAAAGCCAGCACTTTAGTCCAATTGAGAATCTGTGGCAGGAGTTGAAAATATCTGTTTACCAAATGTAGCCATCCAACTTGAGGGAGTTTGAGAAATTTTGCAAAGAAAAATGTGTAAAAATTGCAGTGTATATGTGTGCAAAGCTGGTAGACACAAAAACTCATGACTGTAATTTCATGTAAATTCATGTCATTATGTCAGTAGAAAAAAACAATGAGACGCATCTGTTGTAGTCTTTCCTCCTGTGCATCAAAGTAGAGCTAAAAGCCATCACAGATTAATATTAGCAGCTCTTGTATATCTATCTAATCTGCCTATGATACCATGCCAGTTTTGTGTCAAAGCTCAACAAGTAAATGAGCTTGGTTCTCTTCATAAAACATATGGAAGTTGTGAAATTAGTATCATTAAACACTTTGACAATAATAATAATAATAATAATAATAATAATAATAATAATAATAATAATAATAATAATAATAATAGGCAATTCTAAATATTTGGAGATATTTGGAGATATAATATGTGGACAGGCTCTGACATGCTTGAACAGGCTCTGGTGCAGTGCCCAGAGCTCACAGCTGGGGCACCTGGCTCCTAGGCACAGTAGAAAACAAAAGTATTTTTAACTTAACATTTTCAAGAAGTTATTTACATTTCTTTGCTTAGACTCACAAGAGTTTTCCAAAAATATTTAGGTTTATATGAGGCATAACAATAAAATCAAATTTTAACTGCTTAATACTTCTTATTCATTCACACTTTTTCAAATGGTTTCATATACAGTGGTATCCAAGGGTGTTATATCGCAAAGAATCATGAAGTAGGTTTAAAAGAGACACTCTGCTGTAACTCAAGGGTTGATGTTTGAGATGTTGGCTGGACTCCTTTGGAATATTTGTGACCTAATGTTATAATCTGTACTATTCATTGACCACCATGGCAAGACCTTTGAAAAAGGCCTTTTAGCGATCTTTGTAATAAAATTTCACTGGATATCCTGGTGATATTCTGCAGAAAGCAAATCCCAATATTAATAAGAATATTGAGAATAAATAAGTAAAACTTTAAGAAAAACTTTCCAAGTGAAGAAATATTCTAGGAATTTTTAGAAATTAATTAAAAATAAAAAAAGATTTTTTTAGAAATAGTATGGGTGGATGAATGTCCAGCCTCTTGTAATTGCAATCCTAAATTAGCACAGATGTAACCAGTCACCTTCCAAATCACACACCAAGTTAATTGGCCTCCACCTGTGTTCAATTGGAGTGATTCATTTGACTTCAGGATAAATTCAGCAGTTCCTGCAGGTTCCCTGTGTCGGGGGAGTGCATTTCAAAGCAGATTACTCCACAAGCACCAAGAGTTTATTTTGAAATGACTCTGGACAAAGTTATGTGAAGGCACATGTGAGGGGATGTTCTAAAAAATCTCTGAATATCTTTTAGAACACTGTCAATAAGTGTAAGATCTAGATTAGACCTCCCTCCAGACTGCATGAGTGAGCAAAAAGAAAGATCAGAAAGTCTGCCAAGAGGCCAGTGAGAGCACTCCACAAATCTGGGCTGCCTAGCAGGGTAACAAGAAGGAAAATCCATCACTTTCTTCTCGTCACAAAACAAAGCCTTTAAATGATACTGCAAATGTAGTAAATGTTTTGTGGTTTGATCAATCTAAAATGGAATTGTTTGGCCTAAATGCTAACTATATAACCCAGCATAGCACATCATGATTTTTACAGGGAAGAAGTGGACATAGGCATAGGTGGTGGACCACATCTGTGACTTTTTGTAATAAAATTCTAATTAACATTTACAGTAATTACATGTATACTACTACATGTAGAAAGAAAGACCTACTTAAAGTATACAGTAGATACCTTAATGTATTTCTTATAAAAAGTATAAAAATGTTATAAACCTCACCGTTACTCAGTCTATATTTTATCTCTTCTATAGCTAAAATATGGCATCCACTGACTATGTTCATGCTACTTCTTTCTTTAACATTGTGAATGTGGTAGACATTGCCTACACTGTTCCTCAGTGCTTCATAAATGTCCAAAACCTGTTGAAATCAGAAAAGGCTAGTCTGACGTCTGCTGCACTAGAACCTAATTGCTGTATAATGTCATTAGCTTCTGCTGTGACCATCTGTTGTTGTCCCTGTATTCTCTGTTGGACCCCAGGTCCCTATAGAGCTTATTAAAACGTCATTTAAAATTTAAAACCAATGAAAAAGCATTCTAAAATTTAATTTTTTTTAGTTGCTTAAAGGTCTTATGATCTCTGTATAGAAAAAAGACTCGTCAGCTACTTATTAGTCTGCATAACCCATGCCACCTTTTGAAACACTTTATAATTTTAAATAAATATGCATATAGGCACACATTGGAAACTGCAATTGGCTCTGCCACAGTAGGCTGTAATTGTCACTTCTTCTGTGGCTTGCATTATCTACGTGAGCCAGTGACTAGCTGTCAGAGCCCTGTGTACTGTGGCAGAATCGCAGAAAAGACACGTTGCACTCACGGTTGGATCCATAGCAACAGGTGTGAGCCAATTTAGTTGGTGAAGGAAGCTTCTGTGAGACCAACACTTTAAACAGAACTTTGATAATGAACAATTCTGCTATTTTTATGTACACTTAATGATCTGGTTGTAGTGTTTTTGAATGGCATTGGTTTTCTCACCTGCTTAACCACCTCAAATATAAATATATTAATGGTTTTCTCAGGTTAATAAATAGTCCACTGGATCCTGATAGATCAGGGCTTCTGGAGCTTGTCACCAAGTTACAGTATCTTATCCGCTAAGTGGGAGCTGGTTAGCAGTGAATTCTGCTGCAGTAGGAGGCCTGGCCTTTTGATGTCCAGTAGCAGAATTCCCCACTAACATCTGAAGAGGTATGATGTGTTTTTATTGAAGCCTGTAGTGGCCATGTTCGAAGTACAGTTAGGGTGGAGCTGCAGAATGTAAAGAGGGAAAAACTAAAAAATGGGCATGTTGAAGTGTCACTATGAACTGGACTTAAATGTACTTTGACACATAAATGCAATAGTTTTAATAAATGTATCCATTACTGTACGTGTTGAGAATCACCAAATGTTTGACAAAATGATTATTGGATCTTTGCAGCTTTTAAAACATGTATGCTTTCTCTTTTAAAATACCATCTGATGAAAAATTAATGTTATCTCATAATTTAGAAATGTTTTTTTGTCTGACTATATATCACCAATGTTAGTTATGTATTCCTTGCAACTTATTTTCCATAAATGAACACAATAGACAAAAGTGAATCAAGACGTGCAGAAAGTAGAAAACCTTTGCAGTAGCTGTGCAAAACTCAAAATGAAGAAAGAATGAATCAATATGCCATGACACTTAACAGCCAGCTTGCACACTTAAGAAACACAAAATTAGAGGCATGAGAAAATGAAAACCATAAAGAAAGAAAAGAGTTGAGCAAAAATGTAACATTTAACAAGATACGTGGTTACAAATGGAAAGAGTGTTGCTTATGTTATACAGCCTTTTTGCTCATCTTTGTTAGGAATGCTAATAATTTTGGAGATGACTGTACAGCAAAAAAAAAAAACATCTGTAGAATGTACAAACAGCAATCATAAGCTATAACACAACCAACAAGATATCAATGCCCAGGAACGATGATGCTGCCAACACGATAAAGATATTCACTCGGTTTACTCCATTAGAAGTCCAAGATGAAACCAATGAGGATGTGGATGTGGCATCTGACCTTGAAATGATCGACATAAGTTGAACTGGAACTTATTTTTCCTTCAAGTTCATGCTTCATTCACACAATACATGGACACATAACCTATTGTTCATGATGCCACTGAACACGTGGACCCTGTCATAACACTGATGGCAAAGCTACACAAACTTGTGTTGTCACACATCTACAAATGGCAAATGCCTTCCTATGGAATAGCCTGTTGATGAGGATGAAGTTACTGCCGCGAAAGTGGTTATGCCGGAGCCTCATTCAGCGAACACCTGAAACTCGCAGGGGAACTGGGAACTCGGCTTAAGTAAAGGAGCTTTTTGAGGAAGCCAAGCTGTGGAAGAATTAATGGTAACCAGCAACATCAAGCTCATGGGGTGACAATGCTCAAGAGAAAAATGGGTTTGAAAGCATGGATTGTGTCCTGATGGCTGCCAACCTGTTTCAAACTGGAATGATGCATAGGTAATGAGGGAAACAAAATAAAATGCTAAAAGATCACCTCTCTCTCTAAAAATGACTGCCATATTATATGTCCCATCCAAGAAGAGTACAATATTTTTTGGATATATAAGTAGTCAATCCACGGCTGAAGTTCCAGTTTTAGATGAATCCCCCAACATACTTCAGTTTAACATGCGTGTCAGAGGATGCTGATCCACTGGTGTACTGGAAAGAAAATTAAATTTTAACTTAACCTTCGTGAAACTTTCCCTGTCATACCTGTTCACCTGCTCCCATAGAGCAAATGTTCTCCAGTGTGTCAGGAAATGTATTCAGGCCAGACTAGCCTGAACAACAGATGCTAGAAAATAATGCTAGATGTTTGTATTTTGAGGTTATTAAAGTATTATAAGGTATATATTGTAACATTATTTGTAATGTGTTTTAATACAGAATTTAGTTTAAATCTTTTTATTAAAGTGTTTTCAGGGGAACAATACATCAAGATTAAACACTGAACATTTTTTCCAAGTTATAAATCCCGTATATTACCGGCCCCAATCCCCTGCCTGCACACACCTTTAACCACAGAGCTTAAAAATATTGAAAAAGGTAGTAGAAGTCCAGGAACTCAACTTAAAAATGGAACACAAAAAACAAGCATCAAGCAGTAACAGGGATATAAATCAAAAGAAAGATACAGCAACTAAAATTAAATAAGGATAAGAAAGTATAATAACAAGCAAGAAAGTACAGCAGTCACAACAAAATGCTCAGTTGCTTATTGCAGTTAGGATATATCTTCAGAGTTTGAAAGAGTTAGCTCATCAGTGTAGATAAGAAAACAGTGCCAAACACAATGACGTTTCTCAGTGGAAACCTTTGGTATTTGTGTAATTATTTCAGACTGATGTTTTGTCAGTGAAGTCAAAAGGACACCAAACAATTCAGCAAGCGGTGTGGGTGGGACTGTATCAATGAATATGGATTGAGAACATGTCAAATATAGAAGCTCAGAAAACAGATTCTTGGGACAGGACCAATACATATGTGCCAAGGAACAATTGGAGTAATTGTGTGGCATTCACAAATGGAGGAAGTGATTACTTTTATCTTAAAGAGAACAGATGTCCAATCTTGATCTAAAAAAGTAACCTTGAGATCTTCTTCCCAGGCAGCTCTTATAAAAGATGAAGAAGGAAAATATGAGGTGTCTAGGTAGTTATATATTTTAGAGATAGTACTGTATCTTTCTCAGTAGGGTAGTTGATGTCCAGCAGAAAACCAAATGGGGTATCAGGTTAGAGAGCAAGGAACCGAGAGATCAAAATCCACTCAAAGGGTCTAAGCTGTACATTCCTAAAAAAGAGAATCAAACTTGGAAGAAAGATGATTAAGTGAGAAAAAACATGATTCAACAAACAGGTCCTTCAGGTATCCCAGACACCTGCTATGCAAAGTACACAAGGTAGAAGCTAAAAAGGAGGACAGAAAAGGTGGAAAATCGCCAACAACCCAAATTCTTCCTAAACTGGGTCCAGCTTTTTAATGTGTTGCAAATAACAGGGTTAGAAGTGTACTGAGTGACTGAGAGAAGGAGGGGTGCGCAGATCAGTGCCAGCAGTGATGTAGAATGACACGTTTTTTCCTGGCTTCAGTATTGATCCAAGCTGGCCCCGAATATTGTTGGAATACACTGAAAAAAATTAGGAAGTATATTTATCTTGACTGCATTCATTTTGTAACGATCTGACTTGATAACTACTGCCCAAATTTGTTTACAGCGAATAAGGATTTTGGGGTGAGCTGGTTTATGAAAAGTATCTCTTTAAGTTTATACATTTTGGCAGGATGAATTCAGAAGGCAAAACAAATTTTATTTCAAAGAAACAGAATATTATCCAATATTCAAAACAACCATGAAACAATTACGGCTGTTGGAGTCTTTTCAAAACAATTAGAATAGTTCGTGCTTTGCAGCAAACTAAATACAATTATACTTAGACTATCCTAGAAGGGGCCGTCAATCCTGGATCCTTAATGGCAGTACCTCAGTCCCCTTACAAGCCTCAAAGATTCCCTCCTCCTTTGTGAAATGTCCTTACTTCTCTTGCTGTGGTCATGTTAAAAGACACTATCTTCGCAAAGGACTGAAGAAGGTCTTCTAATTTGAAAAGTGTAATTATAGAGGGCAGTCAAGGTTTTCCTGCTATGACACAAACTGGAATACTGTTTTTTTTTCCCGTGGGCAGATGTAGCTGTGGCTCAGGCAGTGTTCCAGGTTTCTCTGGCTAGTTAATTTCTCCTTCTGATTTCTTTCTTCCTTCCTCTCTCTTCTCTTTCCCCCTTCCCCTAAGAGGAACTTCCTTTTAAAACCCTAAGCTCCTTAATCAACTTAATCCTGGCCAGGCTTCAATCATTGAAGAATAGTTCAATTCTCCAATAAGACATTTTTTTGTGCTTTTTATCCATTTCGAGCTACTGCTACAATCTGACCAGCTATAGACAGGGAAAGTTTCAACCGTTTGGCCAAATCGTGTTTAACCTGGTCTAGTAAAACTGAAACGTTATGTGAAAAAAATATTGTTGTAGAATTTTGTAATATTTACGCCTCAGTCTTGACCGGGAATACTGAGAAATCAAACTGGTCAGCAGCTGCATTAATAGGCACTGTAGTAACTTACTTTTGTGCAGATTAAGTTTATCCCCCAACAGACTGCCAAGCTGTTTGAAAATAGAAAGAATACGAGGAATTGAAACCAAGGGTTTCAATACATACAATCGTATGTATGAAAAAAATGACCTGCTGCTCAATGCCCCACAAGCCACACCATGAACTAGCCGGTTATGATGTAAAGATATAGTCAAAGGCTAAATTGAACAGCAAAAAGATGACAACCGACAACCCTGCTTTGTCACAACATACAGTAGCAAAGAGTAATTGGAGTTGGAATGATTTGTTCAGACCAAGGCAACAGGAGACCTACTGTATCCAATCCAAACAGGACTAAAACCAAAAAAGCATAAAATAAGTCCATGGCTGTCCACCCCATTGAATGCTTTGTCTTCCTTTTAGCAATAATGATTACCTTGCGCATCATTCCAGATGGTGTGCATTAAATGTTATACAAATGCATCAGATAATTAAAAAAACTGACAAGGATCTGTGGTGACGGAACCATTCTTGGCACAAAGTCCTGAAATCGGTTATGGCATTTTTAACTGCTGCAAGTGGTATGCCAGCAGTTTACCTTCCCGCATTGCCTCTATGCTAGGAAAGAACCAGAGCACAGGGCAATTCAACCAGGCAGAGCCCAGTATGCAAAGCTGATCTGCTTTACTTCACAACACACTTGGAGACCCCCTTTCTCCAGCCATCAGGTAGAGGGTCCTCTTGGCAAGACAGCAAGTTTTATACAGCCCAAATGGAGGAGCATCTAGCCACACTTCCCTCACAGAAATTAGCTTAAAAAATGAGGCTTAATACATTATTCAGAATGGCAACAATTTTAGACTGCGAGCTACACAAATGCCATTGCCGGATGTTTTCTTGTTTTCTCATCTGGGTGAGGCAGTTTATGTGCAGATGGCTCTGCCTTCGAGTACCACGACGATGGTCAGTTTTATTCCCCAAGGTTGCTGGCCAGATAAGCTTCTTCCTCTCTGGTTGTCTCCTAGCAACCTGAGCAGAGAAGAAGATAAAAAGGCACCAGCCCCCCACATTAGTGAGGCAAAGACTTAACAAAATGTAATTCTCTCAGCTTCCTGGGATATGTTAATAACTCATTGTGCATTAAGACTATCTTGTTATGTTTTACATTTACTTCAATAGACATCACAAAGGGAAATAAACAACAGTAAGTACAGTAGCATTGCTCTTTATATGCAGCAATAACAATAAACCTTTCCAGAGAATAAAGAAAAATCCCATCAAAAGACATGTATCAGCTCTAGTCCTACAAACAATAAGAACACCCTTTTGCTTTCTATAGTTAGCTGATATAGTAAGCACCCTGAATTACCAGTAGAAGCGATGTCCGAACTGAAGAAAGCTTCTGTGTCTTGTGGGCTGGAGAAAATACAGGTGTCTCATTTGTGAAAGACACATAGCTTAGCAGGAAAAGTGGTTCAAACTTGACACCATGTTTGAGAAGCTGGGCCACCTCTGGGCTGAAATCCTGAAGATGTGAACTCTGTGGCTCTGCTATAAAAGTGGCCAGGCTCCCCTGCCACTCCCAGCACTGACTCCTTCACTTAGTACCAGTGGAAATGCATGTGATGAGTGAGCAGGGCCATTGGCCATTCTCAGGCTTGGCTGCAAGTGAGCTGTGGACCCTATCCAGCTCTGGTGGCACAGAAAGTACAGTATGTCTTTCCCCAGCAGCTCCATATAAAACACAGAAAGAAGTTGTAGCATGAGGCCCATCAATTGACTCAGGCAAGCCGACAATCCATATAGATTCTGGCTCCTGCTACAGTCCTCCTGATCAGTCAACTGGGCCTTGAATGCCATATGCTCCCACAGCAGTTGAGTGTGTGCTGGCTTCAGTTCCAAGATATTAACCACTAAGTCTCTGGCCCTGTGCTCCAGTTGCACTGGCCCTGCGAGTTTACAGCCACTTGTGTGGATCCAGGTTTGTGACTCGGAGCTCTGGAAGTCAGTAGACAGGGCTTTCCCAGTTTTGGAAATCTAGCTGCCATACAGCTGCAACTACATGGGCCGACTCCTGCAGCAGGGGCTTCTGAGGTTCAGGCTGTGTCCGTTTCAATTGGCGAGCCTAGTTCAGACTTAGGTTTAGACAGTCCAATAAGTATTGTGAAATCAATCATAACTTAAAAAAGTTAAAAAATTAAAAGCACACAAGAGCACAAGGTGAACACATCTCCTCCATTTAGCAACTAACCAGGAGTCCAATTTAACACATGATTTGAGTTGCTTCTTGTCACTGATAAGTAAATAGATCATTAAAAGATTATGTAAACAATGGGTAAAGAAAAACAATTGATAAAGGACTATGGTAGCAATTTAATATCTCATAACAATAATACAGAAAACTATGTTTTGAAATCCTTGAACTCTAAATAAGGCAGTGTTTGGAACAGTATATATTAAGGCGTATGAATGATACTGCACTTAGTATTATACATAACTGCCAGATGCTTTTCGAAGCTGGCTGAAGCACATCTGTCAAAGTAATGAGGTATTCATGTTTTTAAAAGAAGTGGGATTTCGTTGAAATTTCAATGAAATTGGTCATGGTGGTTTTGTTTCATTCCAATTCAAATTTCCATTTTGTATCATTGAGACAATTTCAGTTACAATTCCTGACTCAAAAAATCTTTACTGAATGTTAATGTTAATATTGATGTTGGGCCCTGCTGCATTAAATATCCAATCTTGATTTTTGTTTAAATCTTTTGAGTTTTCTTTGCATCTTCTACTTTATACTATATGCTGATATTTTTGTCATTAGAATTACTACTCAAAAATTCAAAAAAACGAAATATTCCAAATGTCTTCAAAATGAATTCATGTACTCATTAGTACTGTCAGTATTGTAAGTCACAACCTTGGTATTGGACAATTTTATCTGTGTGCAATACACAGTAAAACTGAAGTAAATCTTAAGTTCTTCATAAGAACAAATTATTTCAAAGTGAAAATACCATACAAAAATCAGCAGTATACTTCAGGCTGAAATATAGCCCTTTCATGGTAGCACACCAGAGTCAAGCTGAGCTTTCCCAGCATGAGCTGACTCTTTTTACAGTCCTGACTGCTTGCTGTGCTATGGGCATGCTCAGTAGACACAGGCAGGCAGATATCTGAGAACCAATTCCTGGGTTCCATTTCAGGTTTTTTTGCATATTGCTGCAATATCTTTTCCTGTTTTGAGTATAAATTGGGATATCCTAAAGAGATTACTATGTTACTGTACTGTATGTACCCCACACTACAGTACACACGCAAAGCAATCTGTTGAAAACCTTTACAAATATTTTGTTAACTCTTCCTCCATTTTAAATTCTCAAATTCAGTAATATGTGATAATGACAGCATGTTTTACTTCCTACAAATTATTGAAAATCTAATTTATAAACAGCACCTTAATGTGATTCAACATATTAAAATCCATTGATTGTTCTATTTTAAGTGGTGGTGTGTGTATTTTCCAGTGATTACTTTGAATTATAGTAAAGTAATCTACATAAGTGTTACAGTTATGTGTCTATGAAATATGATCCACAATTAATATGATCAGCGAAGATAAAGTATACATTTGTAACACAATATGCAGGATGTGTTTTCATGTTTTCTGTGTTATTTGTTTAAGGATATCATGAAAAACTTTATTCCTCATTTATTATATAAGCTTATATTAACAATCACCATTAATGACACATGATATTTAAAAAGCTCTGTTTTTCTTTCCTTTCGGTTCGCAGTGTAGAAGAATCTTCTACTTGTTCTTGTACAGTCCCTCACACTGATACAAGTAGTTAGGTGCTTTGTTACAAACCCAGTTTGGAATGGAGATTTTTTTCTCAGTTCCTCTTGGTGGATTGACCAGGATATTCCTAACCAACGGACGTTTTTTACCATCTCAAACACTGTAACCTTTTCAGTGCTCCTACGGGCCACAAGGGCCTCCCTGACAAGTTTCCTCTTCTCCCACCTGCTCAGTTTCTAAAGTCAGCCTAATCTAGGGAGTGTCTGGGTGCTGTCCATTTCTTTATGATTGAATTCACCGTGAGCCAAAAAAGCTCCTCAGTCACCACAGGTGAATGCCTACTTGACATTTACTATCCGACTAAGGAACCTTACAGATGTAGATGTTTTTATTCTGACATCCAGTGAACCATATATTTGCAAAAATATGGGAGCTTCTCAACTAATAGTGTTTAGTTGAACACAACTAAAATAATTTAAGTTCCCCAAAGTAAAGGGTTTGAATACTGTACTTATGCAATTATGACTTGAATACTTACAGTATTAATTTACTACCTTCTTTTAGATTTTTGGTTTGAATATGTGGAGTAGGTTGTATATATAACTAGTATTAATTTCTACATTTTATTATAACTGTGGCAGGGTCTAAATCCTTTTTCAAGGCACTGCATGTCATACTAACCACAGTTGGACATATTCCTCTGCTGAATTCTATATCTCTCCAGCTCTCCATTTACCTCCTACCTGAATCTACATCTTTGTGCAAAATGGAAGTAATCACCCACTATTTCTTATGATTTTTTCCTCTCTCTTTACTCCTTTTCTTATTTACACTTTCCCTTGAATTGAAAGAACTGAAACTTGCGATTCTTCTGTCAATGCCCCCCACTGTTCTCTGGCCTTCCTCTCTGACACCTTTTCAGTGTTTTAATATGCCTCATTCTGCGATTCTCTCTGTACATTTGCTGTCTGGGATTTCTGTGCCCTCCCACTGCTTCTTTATGATCTTCTGCTTATTATTCTCTTTAAATTGAATTGTTGGTCTATAACTTCATAAATGAAGTCGTGCTAAACCTTCACACGAAAAAATCTATATTCCATAATGGCAGCTCTTTTTTTCTCTAACAAAATGCATTGCTTGTCCTGTTTTTCAGCATATAAGGCAACTAAGACTGACTTTGACGCTTATTTAAGATAATCATGCAACATATCGGGTGTTGCCATGGCTACAAGAATGCTTGTTACTGTGGCAGCATGGCAGGGAAAATTAGTTGAAATCACTGATCCGGCTAAGGAAAATAAACACATCTGACAGACTTTCTCACTGAAATGGAAGCTGGTGTTGAGATCACAAATTACAGAATTCTTTATATATACATTACCATATATGTATATGGATGCAAATAGTAATACTCGAAAAATAAAATGCTATTCAACCTATAAATGAAAATACATATGGAAGTTAATTGAAAGGCTTGAAAGCTCAGTTGGATTCATTGCTCTTTGTGATCAGAAACACAGCATCTTTTTAAGGTAATTGATGCTCTGGAGGCATTCAGTACAGTATATACTGATATGCATCCTAATCCATGTGTTATGACATTCAGCGAATTTGTCTTTTAAATGTCCATTCTACATATAAAGAGACAACTAGTTAGTAGAAATACCCTGATGATATACAGTAGAGATATCTTAGTAATATGAGTATATTATTATTAACTGTAGATGGAGAACAATGAGTGAAGTATTAAATGTAGAAGCGCTTAAGAACCGAATGTCATTGCAATAATTCTCTATCACAATCTGACTCTGTGGTGCTTCAGAATGAGTTATTCTGTGGATCTACAGTACAGTTACTTGTCTATTTTTTTCTTTTAAGTGATTGTACTGTGATTCACCCAATCTGTTAAACTATGAAAATGATAGCTCCAATGCAAGCTGCCTCAAAACATTTCACAAACTATTTAAGTCTTGAAGTCAATGAGGATTGCAGAAACAATGCATTGGCAGGGACAACATTTGAATATCTAAGGAACTGTGTTCTTCTTGGTTTGCAATGTGATAAGAGATTTGCGATGACATATTGCACATCTTGAAAAAATTTTTCTATTCACTACCAATTAGCTACTAATCCTGATCAAATGGGCTACATGTTTTCTGTTAGAAATATTTCTTATTCCTTAAAACTACAACTCAGGAATGGTTTGAGTCATGATATATGAGTCAGCTGCTACGTTTAGCTTGTTTTCTATTATTGGGAACTTCAGCAGATAGCTTTCTACTTTCCAAGTAGTCTAAAATGACAGGTAGCAATGTGTCCCTAAAGGTTGAATAACATTTTCTGCAATCATTCCTGTTCTTATTTAAGATAATCTCACCATGGTTATACGAGGAATGGACCATATGCTTTGAAAGAAATTGCCTACTAGAGACTCAAAAGAAATATGCCAGATACAACATGTCATAATTAGTTGTCATTAAATGCCCTTTTGCATTTACATTTGTTTGATATTTATTACACTATATTACAACATTCTAAAAATAGTTAAATGCATTTCACATTTTCCAAATGTGCATATCTCTGAAGTATTGTGCTTATTTGTGAATAAGAGGTTCAAGTCCCTGGGGAAAAAACAATCTCCCTCTTGGGAACTGACACTCAACATTTACAGTAATTCAGATTTATAAGTCAGTATTTAAGGGGTCAAGTTCCAAGAGCCATTCATGGAGCCTAGTAGTGGAAATTGAAGCCTTATTTTCCTATAAATCCCCCCAAAAAAGCAATGGGTGAAGAAACTCTGGTAGAAATACATAATTAACTGTGCAATAAAGAACGAGGAATTTATTTTTCATAGACATACTATATTGAGACAAATGCCTTAAAATGCCATCTCAGGGGTAAGTATAATTATTCTTTTGTGCATGGGTGCAAATCACATTAAGCACTGATTACACAAATCTTTCCTTTTTTTTACAATATGTTTTATGCAACAAGTTAATCTGTAGTCCTTGAGTGTTTTCAACCATAGTAACCAATGGAATTGGAGTCTGTTTGCTGTTACATGCTGGGCAATGAACAAGTCAACAGCTGGAGGTTGTCAGACTCAGCACAGTAGCACCTTTCATTCTTTTAACGAAAATACTCAGATTTCCACAAGGAAGTCATCACAGTATGAAGTTCGTTCTAGCAAAAAGAAAACGGTTAACTTTTCAGCCATTCAGCAACCTCCCAGGATCTTTGGCTCGCTGTCTGATCACTCGTATTGGGGGGTCTGCTGCAGTCAGCCTCATGGCTTTCTTGTTCTCTCTCCTGCAGTTCTTGGTTCCCTCCTACTCTTTGGTGTGCTATGGCCACCCACTCACCAGCTACCTCACACCCCTGCTTCAAAAGAACACAGGTTTAAATAGGGAGGAGCCCAGCTGTCAGGTATCATGATTGTAAGGACAACAGCTAGCTTCTCTCAAGCAGGCTGTCTGCCTGTCACAAAGAATACTCACAGACTCACAAAATCTGGTTTTGTCTACAAAAACAGACCTACCAATAATCTCCTAATGCCTGCATAATCAGCAGTAATAACTGTTATCTTTTATTGCAACAGAAGCAGGTGTTTCACATATAAATTCGTAGAAGTGCACACGTATACTGTACTGTCAGGAAGCATTAATTGTCGGAACACTCTTTGAGTGTTGCTGATTATGCGGTGGCCAATCAGAATTGGTTTACTGGTCACTTCTTTGTATATAAGGTTAACCCTGTATTCGGGGCTCAGCATTGTCAGATTTGAAACTTCTTCGGTGTCAGCTTTGTATCCTTGTATCCGATCCCTGGTGACAGATGCCTTCATATGGAGTAGTGCTGGTCTTGGGATTTGGGACTTTATTTGGGTTATATCGTGGTTGCCGAAGTCTGGTTTTGGAGGGACTCAATGTTTTGCCTTACGCCTGTATTTGAACTTTAAAATCCTGATATCCTGTTCTTCTGATATCCTTGACCTTAGACTGTGTTTTAGACAATGTTATAGTGTTATTTCTCAAGGGTTTGCAATTAAAATTTGTATTCAAATGTATGTTCTGACTACAGTTTTGGTTTAAGGTCTTCCGCTGTGCCGCATAGGATCTAAGTTCTTTAGCAGTGTCTAATGTGGAAACCGTGACATGAACATGATGCCTCCGACCATTTCAAGATCACCCAGAAGGTATCATGTTTGTCCAGCAACTTCATTTAGACCAGTGAAACCAATAAAAACTGCATTTTTCAGGGAACACACCAAAGCAGCAGAGATTAAAGATTTTATTGACACAAGAATCTAGCTGTAACGCTGCTCTGTAGAGGTGAAAAGGATCCGATGCTCCAGAATTCAGGGCCTCCTTGATATAATCCTGCAGGACTTCATTCTCTGCCTGAGTGAGAGGGTAGATCGGTCCTTTGGGTGGGAGTGTTCCTGGAAGCAAATCTATTGCACAGTCGCAGGTGCGGTGAGGGGGGAGCAATAGAGCTTTCTGTTTGTCAAAGGCTTGTTTCAGATGTGCATACTGGGGGGGGGGGATAATAGAGTGCTCTTCCAAGGGGTTTACTGCAGCAGCAACCTTGAGTGGAGGATGACAACAGTTGTCACGACAATGATCTCATTCTTGGCCCAGGAGATGTGGGGATCATGCTTCTTGGGCCAGGGAAGGCCCAGGATCTCAGGGTAAGCAGGGGAATCCAGGAGAAGGAGTGAAATGTCCTCCACGTGAGTGGCACCAACAGTAAGGGATAGGGGAATGGTCTGCCAGGAAATGTGTCCAGGAGCGATCGGTGACCCATTCAAAGTTTGAATGCAGATAGGGGGTGAAAGCGGAGCAAGAAGAATATCCCACTTCTTAGCAAAAGAGGCATCCACAAAGTTCCCAGCTGCCCCTGAATCCACCAAAACCGAAAGGGGAAGGTGCGTGTCCATCCAAGAAATCTCAGCTGGGAATAAAGGCCCTGAAGAGGATTGTGAAAAAACAGCACTACTGACTCTAACAGTAGGCAGTGGGGGAGCTCGAGGTGGATGTGGGGGTCTCGAAGGACAAGTAGCGAGCAGGTGACCCGACGCAGAGCAGTACAGACACAGCCCCTTGACACCTGAAGAAGGCTCCACGGCTGAAACGTTGTGTTCTCCATCTTCTTTTTTTCAGCATGGAATAAACCTATTACTTGTTCCTTTGCAGCCTACGCATGCTGACGCAGCTACCCACCTGATTTATTAAGAATGACAATGGCACAGTAAACAACACACTGCGCCAACATACAGCACACAAGGTACAAACGTCCCAGAGCCCTGCAACTTCATCACCCAGAAAAACCCCAGACTGCTACCAAACATTCAACTCTTACTGTATAACACCTTCAGTACAAAGCGCAAAACAAGATAAAGCTGCCTTCTAAACTAAGCAGAAAAGACCTACAGTTATATACTGTATCTCTTTCTGTAAACCCAGATGCTACAAACTGAATGGGAAACATATTTCCATATTGTTAAAATGCATCCACTATCGAGGAGGCAGGTTATTTAAACAGGAAATCAGACATCCTAACAACAACAGAATAGGAAGCTCTCTTAACAAATTTATGGATGATACGGACAAGAACATTCCCTTGTTTTATTTTGTGTCCCCCAGTCTCCTCGGTGTGTTTCTATATGTGCTTTCTGTGTTCCTGCTTGTTCTTATGGTGTTTTCCTAGACTGTTGATGACACTCTTAATGATTTAGGAAAAATTTAATGAAGATAAATCAAGGTAAACTTATGTTTTTATCATTAAATCTCACACCTCTACATATAAGCAAACATCTCCTTGGTTTCAAGGCCAGGTGTTAGCCATTGTATCTAGATTGTTCGAGACACTTCAATGATCGTAATGTAACAATATACTGTAACTTGATAAAGTTTGCTTGTTTTATCCATTATTTAACCAAATAAGTCAAATAAGAATTAATTCTCATTTTCACTTACAATTTGCAGACAAATCATTTGAACAGCAAGATAAGTACCTCAGGCTGAGAGCATACCAGCTCTACCTGAAGTATCACAAACCAAACTAGAATCACCACAGCAACTGCCAGATATGTCAATCAACTGATTGTTGTGACAACCTAACTAGGGCGAAGAAAGGTTTCACATTTGTTCACTTAATCACAAGGCTATCTAAGATCTGTCCATGCGATACTGCAGCACTGAGTAATTCTATTGTAGTCTTGCTGTTCTCTATGAGTTTACTTTGTTACCGAAAATGTTTTGTTTGACTTCTTCATTTCTTGGATGGCCCTACGGATTACTTTTGGAAGTTTTTTTCTGGTTTTGGACTCAACTTTCTCTCTTTGGCTCTGTTTATGGATTCCCTAGGTACCTTGATTTCGATTCTCCCTGGCTGCTTGTTTTCCAACTATGGCTCTGGGCTGTGTTTACTACTGTTAGTCTACTCGCCTCAGTTTGCTCACTACTTACTGCACCTGCTCTTGAATCCAGCCTTCAGCCTCGGACTGCTGCACTTTGACAAGGAATTGCAGCCTATTACACATAGAAATGGCAGTGCCTCTGAATGCAGGATATTAACCCTTTGGCCTGCATTGTTACCGAAGCATGATAGATTTGCCACAATGTGAACATTTTTCTTTAAACTTTTACAGTAAATGAGAGAAAAAATCACGGGAAATAAACTATGCAATACTCCATTTGACATCACCAGTACAAAACTCTAGTTACATTGAACTTGTGCTCAATAGGAGCAATAATGCCATTCCAAAATTATTTTTTCTCTTCTTTTAGTTCTAAGCACTATAGCTATAGAAACAAACTGGGGTGAGTGTGTGCGTACATTATTTCTGTCTGTGTGTGCCCTTTGATGGACTTATGTCCTGCCTTGCGCCAGCTGCTTTCTGGGATAGGCTCCAGCTCCTCTGCTACCCAACATCGGTTAAAGCAGTTAGAAAATGGATGAATTGAGGGACAAGGTATTAAAAATATATATATCTTGGATTGGAAACAGCTTTTCCAAAAGAAATCATGGTACAAAGTGATGAGGTTACAGGCATAGTATTCTCTGTTAAGATAGCTCAAAATGATGATGACTTGTTGTACTTTTAGAACATTTTGCATGTTTTTCCTGTAACGACATTATTTTGTCTGTTTTTTGCAATTGGTTAAAAATATAATTTTAATTGTTCATTCCTCAGATAACTTCATGGTCTGCCAATTTACTGTATACCTAATACACAATTCCATAGGTCTTCATTTTAAAAATGGAAAGAGTTGCCCTGGTATCAATAATCTCGGTCTATTAAAACTAATAGATAATATCTGTTTGATTTATCTGGTGTCATAAGCTGACTTTACCCTCAGTAAATCTTATTTCCTTTGTGTGTTTGGCATTAGAAATCAACATGGTAATGCTACTGGCTCCTATGAAACGCTTCACAAAAATAACTTGTACAAAAAGGAAAGTAGCTTTTTGCTCCCAGGATTATGCTAGATATGAACCTAGTAAAACACTGTAAGAGCAGGCAGGTAGGGTGTATGGACCCTGTGCAGGACTCAGGAGGGAGAGAGAGATCACCAATCCAAATCACTAAGCAAAAGCGAAACGAGGAAACAAGCGAGTAGGTCTGAACACGCGTGAGACAATGAGAGAGCAACAATCCAAAACGAAAGGCAAAGTCGAAAACGAGGAGCAGGCTAGAAGATCAAATACCACAATAACCCGCACTAGGGAGCTCAAGGAAAATCCGCAATAGTGAGCGGGGAAGTGAGTAAAGAGGGGAACTAAAATAGTGGCAGGAGTAAACAGTGATAGATGTATTACTTGCAGTGTGAGCGTTTGTTAAACACGGCGCACGTGGGAATGCAAGACGGGACTGAGATGCGTGTGGAATGTGTAAAAGTACCCCCTCCCCAGTGTCGGCTCCATATGACCCGCTAGCCAGAGTGGGATGGGTGCGAAAGAGGCCCCTAATGAGGTTTCGATCCAGGATGTCCGCTTCAGAAACCCAGGAACGTTTCTCTGGACCGCAACCCTCCCAGTCAATCAAATACGGGCAGGAGCCTCTACGCTGCCATTCAACAAGAGCCAGAGGGGACCCATCAAGGGTGAGGAGGCGGATAGGGGGTGAAACGGGAAGAAGTGGAATGTTCCAGGTAGCAGCGAGTCCAGAGTCTATGAAGTTTTCCTCGGCACCTGAATTGACAAAAGCCAGAAGAGATTCTTGAAGCTCGTCCCCGAAACGAGTGCGGGCAAAAAAAGACCGGGGAGGGAAGGATACTGACCTTAGCGGAGGGCGGGGAAGTATGGGGGGCAGACCGGGCATGAGGCTCGGAGATGGTCTGATGCCCCACAATAAAGTGCTGTTGACCGTGGTGTCATGGCTGCACCTGTGTGAGGTGACCGGTGTGTGGTACAAAGGGGATTGTCCGAATACGTGTTTCCCTGTGTGCTTACATGTCAAGCATATACGTATACAGTATAAGCACATTCCCAGTATGTTTACACTGTATACTTACATGTCTATTATTATTCAGTTACGTAATGATTCCATATAAAATATTTTTTCATTTTTATTTTGACTTAAACTAACGAGTTTCAATTTGTTCAAAATTGTTCTTAAAAATCACTCCCAAAACCAAGGAATGAAAACAATGTTTATCATTCACTATAAATAGTATACAACATACAGGTATACTTGTTGTGTAAAAAAAATACAGTGGCCCTGAAGTGCAAAAGACAAGCAAAACGTGAAAATATCAAACGTGACGCAAACTAAAAACTTTGGACATGAAAAGATGTTGTACAGATCCAGCCATTCACAATGCACAGCACATAACGCAGCATAATGGGTTACGCATACCACATTGCACTGTTCTTTTTTTTAAATATTCTGTTGCAGGACTGTACTACATTGTAAAACCACCAGGTGGCACTGAATTCTTAATCTGGCATTGGTATTTGGCTGTCACGTGAAAATGCATAGCCCCATAGGGACAATCTTTTTCCAATTATAGAATTTAATTTGTATACTGTTTCGGCCTTAAATTAATATTAATTAATAAAGTAGGGCTGTTTTACAAAACAAATTATTCAGATATATATATATAATAAGTAATAGGTTTATTCCATGCTGAAAAAAAGGAAGAAAGAAAACACAATATTTCAGCCGTGGAGCCTTCTTCAGGTGTGAAGAACACACCTCACACCTGAAGAAGGCTCCACGGCCGAAACGTTGTGTTTTCTGTCTTCTTTTTTTCAGCATGGAATAAACCTATTACTTGTTCCTTTGCAGCCTATGCATGCTGATGCAGCTCCCCACCTGAACTATATATATAATAGTTTATTATTGTAGCTTGTTTTGAACGTGATGTGCTTTTTTTCAGGTTTACATCTCCATTAAAATGTTTATTTTGTTCATGCTTATTTCAGCAACAAGTAATTACGAAGCAATTTTCTTTAGATTTTGAGTTTTGAAAAATATATTTCACACCTACTGTACTGTAGGGGCTTGAAACCATATGGTATCATACTGTATTTACTGCATATGCAGTATATTTATTCAGTATGCCGAACAAACTACAGTTCACTGTAGACTATTGTTCCGGCATATCTGTGGATATGAATTCATGTGATTCGCATGTGTGGCACATTGGGACTTGTAGTCTTTGTTCTGATATTTAAATCATGTGGCCGCCTTGAACCATACTGTAAGTTCCTAGTTTTGGCTCTAGGTTGTTGTGAATTTCTTATAATACATGGCTTCCTGTCAGATGAGTAAAAATACTGCCTTACTTTAACACGAAAATGTTTTAGAGAATTTGCTTTGAATTGCTCTCGTACAAGCTTACAGTATGTTAAACAGTAAAAAATTATAGATACAGTATAATTTAGACTGAGCTGCAAGATGCTACAGTATCCCCCAGTTCTAGTTATCCCCTTGATAAAACAGGAACAAATATTATAATAATAATAATTGGATAATGTATTTTTTTTAAATTCAAAACATTATAGATTTCGTACTAGCATTGTAGACAGTAAAATATTTGCCATGCAGTGTATATAATGAATTGAATTCTATAGAATACAAGGGTCACAATTAAATACACCTTCAAGTTTTCCTTTTCACCAAAATCAAAGGCATAATAAAATTCTGCTCTTTGGGAGCTGAATGGAAACATTGTTTGAAAGTTTCTATTTTCCCTGCAGTATAACAGAAGGTACAGTAACACACTGTAGATAATCAGTAGCAGCAGCGCATCATCATGGTTAAGTTCAGAGAGCTCTCTAAAGACTGCAGGCAAATGGTCATTGACCTCAAGAAGCTGGATAATATTTCCCACTCAGTGTTCCTTTATAAGGAATTTAAGACTACTGATATAATGACAACAAGGAAGAGGATGCAAGTGTGTCTTGACACTATGGGCTGTGGGATAAATGGTTGGAAGGCAAGAGTAGATCTTCATTTGTCCAGAATCTATGGATCAAAACCTCTGTGTGCTTAAAATGACAAGCACAGTTTTAATACTGTTACACATTACTATCACTTGACAGAAACGGCCCTGTGTGTCATGGCTAGAACTTTCTGTTAACTACTACAAAAGAACAAGTAATAGGTTTATTCCATGCTGAAAAAAAGAAGAAAGAGAACACATGTTTCGGCCGTGGAGCCTTCTTCAGGTTACTACAAAAGCCCTCTTTATTTAATTCAGGGTGCTAGAATGAGTAATGGCTTTATTAGTATTTATTTTGATATCTGTGAACATCAGGTGAGCTCATATGGCTCTCTTGAAGTAAACCCATTTGAGTGTTCTTATAATGTGTGCAAATCTAAATATTATATTTGCACCATAATCCATTCCATGAATGCTGGACTCATGCAATGCAGAACACATCAGAAACAAACAGAGAATTGAATTACCAAACACTGATAGAAGAGAGAAATTGCAAACACTCAGTAAAATGCAATATAAAAACTATGAACAACTAGAGAACCATATGGACATGTTACAAGAGCTACCCACAAATTGGGCTTTTGTACTATTGGACATAGATGTAAAGATGTAAAGAGATGTAAGAGAGATGTAAACATTTTTACTTTTTTAATTTAATTTAATGTTTTATTTAAGCAGATTGTCAATTGAGAACAGATTTACAAGCCCAGAGTAATGCATTTCACAAGCCACAAGGAAGGCTTCCCTAAACTGAATTTTAACTTAATTTTAAAAATAAAACTGATGTGCTGATTGTGAGAGTGTTCTAGCTATGAAACTGCAGACATTGCTTCATAAGAAGATAAAATAAAAATGAGAGAAAGCCATTTGACCCGTCCAGCCTGTTTTGTCGTAGTTAATTGATCCAAAAATCTCATCCAGCTCTTTTTTGAAAGAAAACAGGGCATGTTAATACAGTCCATTAGAGTTTTTGATTTAAAAAAAATAACTTATATTGTGAGGCCATGTAGAAATATGCCTCACAAGGTGTGGTTTTTCCTGTGGTCCCTACCTTGCTTTTTTGAAGTTTCCCCTACCCAAGATGGTGATGCTGGTCGACAAGATAGCAGCAATCACTGGAGCTGGATCAGCTGCACATCCTGCTCTAGTCAGGATAAATGGAGACAGTGATGACCAGGAGCGGAGTCCATAGACAAACTATGCCAGATTGCCCCATTCTCTGCCTGGTGCAGGCTGCATTAGTCTCAGTCTTGTGGAGCTATTCTAGCAGCAAGTCCTAAATATAAGTAACATTCATTCAATAACTGAAAAAGAAAAACACATTTTTCAATACATTATCCTGATATATCCTTACAGGACACCCCTCCTGTATGTACTGCCCTTTGCAAGGATTTTGAGGCTATAACTGAAGATGTTCTTTAAATTTCAGATTTATAAGAATCCATATACAGTATGGTCTCCTGAGTGTTTCAAAATGTAAAAAAATGCCCTTTTAGAGTGCAGCTCAGGAACTATAGCCCTCTCTTGATTAAGCCATGAGCAGACTATTTTAGTGTGTTTAATAATTGATAAAGGTGACATTTTTTTTCTTGCAACAAAAGTGGTATAATTTTAGATATTTTCAGTTTCTACCCTGCAATGTAATGCATGCTATAGATGAAAATAGGTCACTAAGCCTATCTGTGTTTTCTTAATTTAGGAATAAAAAGGAATACACATCCAAAGTCAAGCCAATTATTTATATTACAGTATCCACAGTCCTACAGCTAATTTGAGGTGAGGTACATCCTTCACTGACAGTATCACATGCTTACAAACATCCAGGAAAGGGGTTTCCTGTGTCACTAAGACTGGCCAGGCTGACTTATCCTAACCAACACTTGGTAGTAGTGTTGCAGTCAGTTGTGTGCCTCTACTTGGGGAATCCCAGTTACAGTCAGAGAACGATATGACAGAGTCTCTAACCTGTGAGCTACACCTGCACTCGTTAAGTAACTTTACACATTAAGTCACTCAGGAGGCCCTTGGTTGTCGTACTGCAGGTAGTTTATAAATCCAAGGCTTTTATCCAAACTCGTATTGAGTGTCTCCAAGAACAGGCTTCTACAACACATTCGGCCAGTTTCTTTGACACTTTCAATTTTGCGTTAAATACTTTTAGCCCAGAAGGCACTTGCTTCCAATTTATACTTCAGAAGTAGGGTCAAATTCTAATAATGATGAAAAATGCAGACAGATATAAAGGGGTAGAGTATTTAATACTTTGGCATTAGCTTGAACAGCTGAAGAAGTGCCAGAGCTGGTTAAAGATCAGAAATGTCACGTTCCCCCTCGAGAGGGGTGGGGCCAGGAGGAAACTGCTGCAAGAGTGAAGATGGGGTTTAGGGAGGGAAGCTATAAAAGATGTGTGCAGCACCATGTGCAGCCAGAAAACATTTATTCATAGGGGAGCTGAAGTGTGACGTTAGAATTTGACCTCTTCCCTCTCAAACCTCTGTCAAATAAAACCAACTGTAACTGTTTGGTTAAATAATAAGTACTGTATAGACAAAATAAGCTGACGAATATTAAGGGATAGTATACTTAATACTTTAGTATTGACTTGCCTGGAGGAGGAAATGACAGCACTGGTCAAAGACTGGCCATCTTAAGATCAGCAATATCAAAACTCCCACTGTAGGGTCAAACCACAGAGGCAGATTTAGAAAATGGAGGACGTTTCACAGGAACCGACTGTGTGTGCAGCAAGGAATAAACAATACCTGTATAAGATGCAGGCTTGAGGTTGTTAAAATGAGAAGATTCAGAAATGCAGTTTTTCAGAGAAAGACTGATGGTGAATTAAGTGAATGACAAGTAGATGAGGGTGAAAGGAATGGGAGTCAGCGAACAGGTGTTAGCAGTGGCTAGGCAGGGCCCGGAACTGTGGTGACCTGGAAGAGTAGCTTGCCACGAAAGTAAAAATAGAGCTAACACTTGCTGAAATCTGCTAGATGGAAATGGATGAGGATGTATTCCAAGTGAAACCTCCAAAAGAAGAAGAAATATCAGATTTCTGATGAGCCGAGGGCGGATACCACACCAAAAGGACGCTAACTGAGGGAGGGCATAAAGGGAGTGAAAGGAATATACATACACAAGGGCGCAGAAGTGTGACATTAAAATTTGACTTCCTCCTGAACGGATGTTAAGTAATACCATTTGTGTCCTTATTTATCTGAGCTTGAAGAAGCACTCTGGATTACCTTTCTCAGTAACGTTCAGGATTGAGCTCCTCTGAAGGTTATAGCTTTACCTAAAGCTTTTGATGAATCACTGAATGCGTCACCTTAATAATGTTAGCAGCCATCGGGCAAGGACCCATAAGACTGGGATTATCATCATAGACGAACTGAACAGCTGTATTGCTGTATTTTACTATGAAGAGCACTCTTGAGAAATGTTGACCAGACAAGCAAGTCAATATTAACGATGGCCCAATAATACCACTGATACAGTAGTTGCTATACAGCTAAAATGGAGGAAGAAGACCATTGTCCTTGTGCACTGTCTATGCCAGAGTATTTACATTCTGGTTATAATACATAAGAAAGTTTACAATCTACAGTAGCTCATTTGGTAGCTATCTGTAGTAGTTAACTGTTCCAATGAGCCTAAATGTGTACTGTAGAATAAGTATAACATTATATCTTAATTTTAAACTTAAACAAGGGGGTTATATTTTAAAGTTTCTCATTACACTTAAAACCTCACACTAATGTTTGAACAGATAATGCAATACATTAAAATGAATACTAAAAAATAAACGTTAATATGTCAAAAGGCAGATTATATGATAATAACCCCAGAGGCTATACTTAAATGAATAGGTTTTCTGTATTAACACATCTGAAATTTACACTTTAAGTTTGTATTCTAAAATAAATCAGAATGTCAACAAATATGATAATTAACTGAGTGTTTTACTGTATCAACCAATTAATAATCCACCAAGTCTTATATAATGTAAATACTTATATATCCATTAAAGAAACAAATAATCAAACTTAAATATACAAAGAATTGGGAAACGTTTAAAAAACACCAAGTAAACAACGGCACATTTCAAATTTTAAGAATACTGTAAGAGTCAATGGGCGACAAAACACAATTAAGTCATTAAAATCCATCCATTTTATAACCTTTCTTCCAATTCAGGGTCGTGGGGGAGCTGAATCCTATATTTAAGTACATAATGGATAAAAAAAATAAAACACTATATATATATTTTTTTATTTTATTTTATTGTCCATAAATGACATGTTGAGAGTGTTTCCTTCAAAATAATGACAAAAGGCTCTTCCATGTTTCTATTAACATTTTCTATGCAGCTCATCCCCATTTCTGATTAGCACAACAGTGGTATCATTAAATAAATAAATAACGGTAAAAGAGTACAAAAGATAAGATTCTGAATACACTGCTTTTGTTCACTGCAGACCTTACTAATAAATTGCTTTTCTTACAATTGAATACAGTCTATCAATACCTCTGAAGAGGACTGTCATACTTATTATACATGGGCTCCATCTGTATTATACTGTACATTGACAGAGCAATGTCAAAATGTCAGGTGTTCCTATCTATACTACCAATTCATATAGTATCAAAAGCCAATAGTGCACATATAATGTTTCATCACAATATTTCTAATTGTGAAAACTGCCCAATCCACCCAATGACATTTTGTTTTATGCATTTTAATATTTTTCCATGTTTTGTGAAATTTTCAACTAGCCATTCGAAAACTCAAAAAGCTCAGAGAAAATCATATCTAAAATGCGACAAAAGAGGTGATGATCATTAAAATGCATCAGACCATTTCCATGAATTTCATTAAAACATTTTCTGCCTTTATGATTAGAAAATACATTCAGACTTTGTGAAAATCTCTTCTAAGCATTCAAGGGTGCCACCAGGGGGTACTTTTCAAAAGCCAGTGTGTCTTAAAACCATTTAACGAAACAAGAAAACTGTAGCCTAAAAATATACATCATGACGCTGAAACATCTGTAGTAAAATCATGGCAGCATTTTCATCTAAAATTTGATAATGGTGTATGATATTTACTGTAAAAGGTACACCAAATACTGTATGTCAGAGGAGGTCACTGGTCAGGTTTATCAGGACCAGAATCTAATCTTGTCATTTTCTTATTTTCTATAAACAAAGGACACAGTCATCCTTCAGCTGAAAAAACATTCATGTGTGATTTTGTGGAATCAACACTTCCACTTCCAGAATCCGAAAAACTGTACATTTGAAAGGCAAGACAAAGTCAGATGATGATCCTTAGTGTACAAATATGGCAGACAGAAGAGCTTGGAGGCTTTCATAAAAGCTTCTGTGCAATTCCCTTGAGTTTATGTGCATTCAGTTTGCATGGAATTCATTTTCATCAGAGAAGAGTCTTTGTGCTTCAGCTCAATCGGAACCCTCACAGGAGATGCACAAGTGCAAAAAGGGTTTCTGCAGTTAAAGCTCATTGTAGGAATTCTCTGCAGTTTTGAACATCAGAATAGAGTTGTAGATTTTCAAGGCAGGTCCGAGTTTAATGCTCAGTATCTTCACCAGGTCCACCTGTGTGAGCAGTAGAAAGGCCTCACCATCAATTTGCTGAGGGAAAGATGAGAAGGCAGTTAAGATAAAACAAACAAGCCCAGTTGGATCAGTGTGTACTGAGACATTCAACTTTCAGCACATGGATAATTATACCATATTCATGTTACAATTTCTGCAGAATCTAAAAATAGCTCCTACATATCCACAATGACTGGGATGTACAATATAATCATTTCCTTTCAAGAGCTGCCCTGAAATGCACATAAAGACTTTTTCTTTAGCAGATTTGTAGTGTTATTTTTAATGTATTAATTTTAGTAAAACACATGCCCTTAATTTCTACAGTCGTTTAGTTCTGCCTCTTAATGGATAAAAAAATACAAGACTACAGCACAAGTTATTGTTCTCTATTCATTTTACATCTCTTCAACAAGTTGCACTATATCAGTATCACATTTAAATTTCCACAGTACTGCTAACTGTCACATCAGCAGAGTGAAACTCATCAGAACATTTCAATATGATTACAATGACATGTAGTAGATCTCATGCAGTATAGAGCAATCCACTGTGCATTAGGCCCTAGAAATGTCTCCTATATTTTTGTCTCTTTCCCTTCCCTTATCCACCTCTTTCTGTTGTCACCCAGCAGCCCGTTCTGCTCTGTCTGAAATTCAGACCACATTGTGTCCAATCTTTTCGGTCATGGCCCTTGATTGCATTGCACCCACACTGTGGTCCCCAATCCTCCAGGTGTACAGGCTGCAGCTCAGACCACAAAGCCTATGGGTTCCCCTCTCTGCCGGCATCCTACATGGTACTGTGTCGGCCCCTATCATTCTGCTCCACCCACGGCCTCAGCCCACCTGCCCAGTGTCCTTGATACCTGTCTATGGAAGAAATGCAGCATCCTGTCTTCACAAAATGTCTCCATTTCCCCTTTTGGATTTCTCACATTCTTTCTATACTGTGGAAGTCAACATCCAGATACACTAACTCCTCCCTGTTTCAGCAACCCCTTTGTCAGCCTTGCCCCCTATTCTGGAGAGCAATGCACACAAACTGTCCACTCTCACACTTTGGCTTGGAAATGTTGCTAAGGCTTCCACTGGATCATTTACAGTATATCCTCTTTTCATCATTTGATCTACTACATCTTCCTTCTTATTCTGTTTCATCATTACTTTGAAACATACTTTCCATCAGCATTATGGGGTCCCAATAACTTCTTTTGGGGGCTCTGACAGTCAGGTTAGATAAGCAAATAAAGCAAACAAGTTCAAATCCATTACTATTTACTCCATCTTAAGTAGGGTTTGACTGAATTAGAAAAAGCTAAATGTGATTGGAATGCTTTCCAAGGATATTTATCAGAAAACCTTTCAATGTATAAATATAGGAGTTGGCAGGCATTGTCATGGCACGTTGTCATGTGAATGGATTTTCAGACATGCAATGGTCAGGACAAGTGCCAATTCTTAC
Organism: Lepisosteus platostomus; assembly: GCF_059453375.1. NCBI lineage: Eukaryota > Metazoa > Chordata > Actinopteri > Semionotiformes > Lepisosteidae > Lepisosteus > Lepisosteus platostomus. The sequence goes on along the minus strand of NC_142613.1, from coordinate 77,497,929 downwards.
TCTACAAGCACAAGGTATCTTTCTTGGCTTAGTATGATGCACCAAGAAGGTTGACTTTTGACCCTATCTGTTAGGCATTATGCTAATGACCCATTCTGAACTTTATTTCGGCATAATTTTGTATTGGATTTTTTTATAGCAAGCATGTTGTATGCTGTGCAAGGTATTTATTCAAACTCCATCCTACTACACTGCACTGCCTGTAAAAAAGAAATGCACTGTAAAAATCAGAAATAGGGCTTATTGGGAACATACAGCAATAGTATTTTGTGAATGTCTACCAAGATGTTCGGCAAGCTGTTATGCATTGTTCATAAAGCGTGACTATTAAAATGCCACAGAGAAATGACACCACAATCTGTGCGGTTATTCACATAACAAGGACAGTAACTGAGATAAAACCATCAGGGACAGACAGGAGAGCACTTAACAACATGCTGGCTCGATGTGTAGGAAATAAAATGACAATCAAGTCCAAGTCCTTACTACTGCAAGGAAAAGCACCACAAAAGGAACATATTTATGATGTTATTTTTTTTACAATACTGTCCAAGAAGACTGACGATTTTAAGAGAAACCTGGCACAATGACCCTCATTAGAACCATTTTATCCATTTCACCACTTTTAAACTGCTTTACACTTAAAATAATCCTTCTCACTGTGGAATGCAAGGAAAAGATGAATTAATGAATTACTGTTATTATGAGATACCCACAGCAGGTTGCATCCCAGCTGTTAAAAATGACAGCTGCTGTTGTTCCAGTCCCATTGTTAGGAACTATCCCCTTTTAAAACTGACAGATTCTTTTTCTTTAAGGTTTTACATACGTTTAAATTGGTTACAGGCCTTTAAAAATGTTGTCTTTTTTGGTCTTAATTAAAGTTGCAATGCAGCGCTGAAATAATCCTGAAGAGCAGGGGATTCATGATTTGCCTGCAGGCTGTGAGTGACATTCAAACAAGATTCTGTTTCAAAGCAAATAGAAAGAAACCTTGATTCATACCGTAAGCTCAAACATAGCTTTTAGGTTCTAAGCAAATAATTTCAGGGTTAAATATATTTAATTTTAAAGCTGATCACTTGGATACCAAATTGGTTGTTTATATCACTTCTATGATCTGTTGATCATTTATTCCTCTACAAAAGTAGTATCATCCCATCGTTCAGGAATTTAACTTTCTTTAAATATCTCTTAAGTTAGGATTGTTTAAAATGCACAGAGATAACAGTTTTGCAACAAATAAGCAAAGAAAGGATGAAGACACTCTTATTGTAATAAAAACGTATCTGCTCCAAAGCTAACTTTAAACAACACTGCACATGCTAGAGTGAATATTTTATAATCCACATTTAACGAAGATACAGGCATCCAACTATTGAGAGTGCATCTGCATTGGGTTTCGGAATTAGAGTTATAAGGCCTTGTTTTAATTGGAGCTCTAATTTACCATCTTATTGAACCTTCATTAAATATGTCAAATAATGGATCTTTAATTAGGTTTAGAGATTTTCCCAAAAGTGGAAATAAAATTGTACCATTAGACCAAAACTGGAAATAAAATTTTACCATTAGATAGATATAACATATTAGAGCTTAATTTAGGAAAACAATGATTTATACCATATTATGTACAATCAGCTTACATATTCAGAGATTTACTCTGGGTTATTACAAATTGCATAATTAATTTTGAGAGGAGATATCAAGATTGTGTTTTGGTTGTTGTATTTGATCTAAATGGCTAGAGGAAGGGGAAATATTTACGCACCTTTGGGTAATATCTAATGTAATCTAATTATATTTTAGTCAAAATAATTTCTTTATTAAATAGTGAATAATAGTTTATTATAATTAAATAGTTTATGCAATTTATTCAGAACTTCCCATTCTTTGTTCTTTGCTTTACTGATAAGTTAATTTACTGGGTTACAACATAAATACACCAATCTTTCTAAATCACCAATGCTTTTATCATTAAAAACGTCACCTGCTAATTTCAATATGGTCATTAAAATTTGCATAAGTTCCAAGTAAAACATTTTATTTTGCTTGTCTTTGAAAACCACTAAACAAAAAATCAATTCATTTAAGATTGGATAAAAATGCACATATACTGTATATGAATTCCTGTTCGTATATCACAAAATACCTGTAGAAACAAGATATACTGTAAATCTATCTGTGATTAAAAAAAGTTTAATTTCTCATCAAATAATGTACAGATAGTTCTAATAGTACATGTTTTTGGTTTAATGTGCTTTGTACTGTATACAGTATATATACCATTGCTTAATTTAAGTTAAATAAGTTCTCAGTTTAACACACTTGGTCATGGTCAGCACCAGGCAAACCAATGGGAGTGTATGAGATAATATAAGCATTTAATTGCACTTGTGCATATGACAAATAAACCGAACTGAATTTTGTTTATGCTAGGAGATGAGGAGCATCTCTTGAGTGACACACAGGCAGATGGGCAATCTCAGTCTCAGAGTTCTTCCAGTTCTCCCATGGTTTCACACTTGCTAAATTAGTCAATGCAACATCTTTGACTTAAGGCTGTAACACATGCTTTGTTACAGGGTTGCCCTTATGAGAGTAAAACCTGTCCCTAAATGTTTAGTAAAATTATCCTTTTGGACTTGTGGAGTAGATCTTATTCACAAAGGTGATTTCAAGGCTGGCTTCCATTTAGAGGATTAAGCCTTCCCAGCCTGAAAGGGCGTTGGATGTCGTCCTGTATAATTCTTAGAGAAGAAGGAATCTCATTTGTGGAGCTGACTTCAATAACTTAAATAATTAACCAACTGCTCCTTCTGAGTCTGAATGCAAATGTTCATTCAGAATGAATGTAATGCAATAGAAAAGGAACACTTTTATATTGGTGCACTAGATCCAGACACTTGTGTTTTAGTATCATTCCCACATGGGTTATCCCTTCTCCCCAATTCCTCACATGGGGATTCCTGGAGAACAATCCTCTTGCTAACTTTTAAGCAGGACATCTGGTGACTTTTAAGGAGAGCTGCAGCGCTCTTTTTTAGCCACCTTATCACAGATTATACTGTATAAAATCGAAAATAAAATTAATTAAGCATTAAAGTAAATCTACAGAGTGAAAAAAATCTTAGACTTCAGAAATGAAATGTCCTAACTTAATCATTTTAAAACATAGATGACAAGTTTTAACATTAAATAAACTTAAATAAAATATCTACACTTTCTAAACTGTTAAAAACCCTAAATATAGTTCAACTCCCTCCACTTTTTCCTTCAATTTTTACATCGAATTCTGAAACGGAAACACACAATTGTATGAATATATTAGATTAATTAATGAGTGTAACTGTTTTTATGTGACTATCCCTCTGATTGGGAGTGAACCAGAAATGCTTTATCACCTGTTTACAGGTGTTTTTATTGGGAATTATTTTTAGTGTACAGTATGTTGTATGAGGCTTTATCAGGAGCATGTCTGCCATGTAAATTAAACACCATCTGTAAGTCAGAAGTAGAGAGTGGAAGGAGAGATTGAAAACACATTGTGCAAGCGAGTAGGCTAGAAACAGGACTTCTCTACATAGGTAAGTGGAAATGGCCAATGGCTTTACCTCCTATGAACTTTTATTAAAACACCAGAACTGAAACCCAAGCACCATGAACTCAACCATGACTAGATTAATGTCAATCCATTGTGACTGACCATTTCTGTTAGCACTAATTTTAATACCCCTAATATTCAGTGAATCAATGAGAATTTTACTCAAATGTAAAATCCATTGGTCAGTAGAACAAAAAATTAAATAAAAAGATATGATGATACAAAAAAATTACCTTTTGAACACCCTCAGTAAAGGAAAACTGGATTACAGAATAAGAGGCATTGTGTCATGGCTTTGATGTTTTTTTAAATGAACACCTCACATTCCAATATTAAAGGATAAAAACACAAATGCTTTATGTTACGTTATTCAAACCAGCATTTTTGATTATTAAGTGTTCTTCTTTCACTGATCATTTTGAAAGGGCTGCATAACAACATTTTCATTCCTTCTTTACTCAATGTTTCCCACTTCTTTCCTGCACCATTGTCCTCAGGAAAGAGACCCCTAGTGATATGTGGATGATTATCCTTCAAAGAAATCACTATTCTTGTCCTCTCAAGTTCTCGGTAGAAGCTCATGGAAAATTGCACAAATGATCGGGCAAGGTTTGTAGTATTCACTTATTTTGCCAAAGTAGTGAACAGTGTCCTTCATTTTCTGGTTTCTTTACATCACTTAATCTCAAATTCTATGTTTTTGTAACAATTAGCCTCCAATATTGACATCAACCGATGCATTTTTAACATCTGTTTCAGTAACAGACACTTTTTAAGGCAGAAAGTGTTTATCACTGAAACAGATATTAAAAATGAGGCCACCTTCTCACACTCTGTGCATTTTGGAATGGTATATCTCACAGAGCGTCGGGGGAAGATATTTCACTAGCCGGTTGCTCACTGTGCATCATGTTGTTTGTGGAGGACTTTTGCACTGAGGAAATGAAACAGGTATTTAAAGCTCCTCTTCTAGTTCGCTGAAGGTAAGGGCTTTCAGTTACAATACTTGAATTCTTCATTGACTGTCTTTTTCATCTGTGTGTTGTACATAACCGCTTGAGCCACTGAGCGTTTTTTCATGGCATTACTGTTATCCACTGGTAATGTAATGAAATAACTTCACTGTTGTCATTTATAAAGTGACTACCATTACCATTTTAGAATTAGGTTTGGATATTTTTAATTTGTAAAATAAGGTTAAAGCTGTAAAAGACACAAAAATCTCAGTCTCTCCTGTAGATAATCACATTAACATCAATGAGGGGGGGTGTTCTACCCTGTCTGGGTATCAGAAGGATGGTGTGACCTTCTGTAACAGGCTTTCTCCCGGTAACACTAGCATCTCCAGTGATCTCCAGAAATACAGTATGCTCCAGCTCCTCCTTGAGCATAGCAATCACTTCAGCAAGAATGAATTGAGCAAGTCTTTGGAGATCATGTTTACGCAGACAGTAACAAGAAACGTGACTCTGATTCCAACTAGGCGAGATATTTCAAAGTTCTTCTTTGAATGAGAAGGAAGAACTTAAACTGTGCACTTTCACGCTGAATAACACTACGATTTAAATAATTAGATAATTCTTCATTAATTTGTAAATTATTAACCAGTAGTGACACAGAGGTCTACATTTAATTAGGGTTAAAGAAAGTATTCACCAAAATCCACCAGATTTCATGGACAATTAATTCTGATGGCTAAAGTAACAAATACTATACTCATTTTCAGACTGACATACAGTAATTACATGTTCTGGCAGTAAAACTTGGGAGAATACAGCACCATCTCCTTCATCACTTCCACTCCATGGAAACCTCTCTTTGGAGAAAAGGGGATTTGGGCTTTCATTATATCAGCTGCCAATTCTCTTGTCTGCTAGCATTCAACTGCATTTGGCAGCCAAGCACCTTAATTAATTTAATTTTCTTTTTTTTTCAAGAGCACAGTGACTAGCCACTTCACAAAGGAATGAAGGAATGACAAATAATTATATTGTGTAGAGAAACAAGAAGCCATGCTTTCCTGAGATTCAACTCTCTGCTGTGCTGTCCAGATTTTCTATCATTTGTAACAATGTATCAGTGTTAAATCGGATAATTATATATTTTCTGTTATGAGAATATGGATATTTTCTAAGAAGGTAAACTGTACTAATTACAGTGTACATTCATAAAGAAACAGTGTAGGGATTTTTCTGCAAGGGCAGAGAGCAACTCAAGGAAAAATAAGAAATTAGAAGATTCTGCTGCATCGAGCATAAGAGGCAAAAAGTCAGAAATAGGAGGTGGGCACTGATTCAGGTCAGAGTGAAGACAGTAGTCAGTACTATCCATCATGGCAGATGCATAACTTTCAGTGTGGTAAGGAAAACTAAAAGGTAAGTCACCACACAGAGCTGCATTACTGTTGTGCTCTTGTGACCGTCGCGGGTCCGTGCGGTGTCGTGCCCCCCGCCGCCCGTTCCGTCCCCACACCTGGGGCTCAAACCCGGGTCTCTGGCGTAACGCAACAGGGAGCCAACCGCGTGAGCTAAAGGAGACCTCCCCCAGCCCAGGCAGCTGAGGTCCCTGCTACGCGCAGTGAGGGCGATGACGTCACCACACTAGCTCCGCTACACTCTCTTGCTGAACGAGTCAGTTTTGATATTCTGGTTTTCTGATTCTCCTTTTCAAAATATAATTTATAATAATTCTGCAGAAAAGGTAAAGATGGCAGATGGGAGACCACCGAATAATAAAACTATCCTCAGTATAGTATACACTAACAATGTCTATTTCCACTTAGACCTTCATTTAGACTTCACAGAGAAACCATATTGTACACTTTCCAACTAAACAACAGTGCAACATATGTTTTCAACTCCACACTTTCATTTTAGACATTCCTCTCCATGATATTCCTCACAGGCCCTGTTTTGTGCATATTACTTACAAAAAATCCAAAAACAATCAGAGAAAAAAAAACTATTGGCCTTATCACTTAACTATCAACAATCACTTAGCATATTTATAATCAACAGCTCAACCAATGATTTTCCATTCCAATATAGAAATAAGGAACTTACCTCTTCTCTGAATGTTTTCACTTGCTCTTTACAGCCAGGTAGTCCCTGGATGAATTCGGTGACCTAATTAAAAATAATTACATATACAGTTTGCATGATTAGAAAATGCATGCTAACTGATGCAGCAGTATTTGCCAGTGGGTCATTCCATGTTAATTCAAACAGAGCTCTCCACCACTAGATTTTGTTTATATTTTGTACAGTAGAAGATGGGAAAATAATGAAAAAACTAGGTCAAAGGTTTAAGCTCAATAATAAAGATCTGTGCAATATACAACTGGCTGTGCGTACTACTGTACTCCGCATACATCTCCTTTTGAATCTGAACATTTAGATAAGTATTCAAATACTATTTAAGTTAAAAAAAAAAACTGTGGATGATTTTTTTCCGCAAGGAAGAAAATGAATCCACAGTGATGACTGACACTGAAGTGGTCACATGTCATTTCCTACAGTATGTCTGTCATTGCCTAGTAAATTAAAACAGATTATTGTAAGAAATATGATTTAAATAATACATCTACAAAATCACGTAAAACAAAGAAATACAGTACCAGTGAGCACACAGTTCTGAGGACTAAGTGTCTCCTATTATAGTACGCACATCTGAAGATGCATAAACCTACACAGGAAGTCCCTCACACCTTCTGTTTGCAAAGTACAGGTATCTTTAAATATTTATGTTTGAAAATGTTCTTTACTGTACAGTATATGTGTAGTTGTCCATAAAATAAGTAGGGCTAATTTATTCAAATCTGTTCATAAACTTCTAGTGTGGATCTGAATTTCTCACATTTCATTTTCGGATTCTTGCTACTCAAACATCTCATGTATTGTCCTTTTATTAAGAGCTGTGAATCCTTTAAGGCTTGTTATTTCAATTTTCCCCAACTATACAGAAATACTGAAGTGGTGCTAAACATTTTGGATGAATTTCACAGAAGATTTACCTGGCTATCTATACTGAAGAATGCAGGCCTATAGACTGACATTCTAAATATCATTTTTTTATCTACAAAATGACTACAAAATCACACTCATTTCAAGTATGGCTATATTCCTGCACATACTCCTCACACTATCAAATCTTTAACACTGGGTATAAATATTTGCCTTGTTTCAAAAGTGACCCAAGGCCTTTGCACTGTGGGAGGAATCCAGAGCACCCGGAGGAAACCCATGTGAACATGAACATGAGAGAGCATACAGACTCCACACAGACAGCACCCCAGGTCTGGAATTGAACCCGGGGCCCCAGTGCTGCTAAACACTGTGCCACTGTGCCATCACTCTGTCTTCCACTACACAAAATACAAGCAAATTTAAAATCTTGAGGTGCAGATTTTTCAGAATTTTTGCTGATTTGGCACAGAATGACCACCGTATGCCAGAAAATGAAAACTGTGAACACAAGAAAACAAACATTGAAATGTGTTTCATAATTCAACGTACAAAATATGTTTCTTGTGAATGAAAATCTCATGTGAATAAAAATCACCTGCACTGACAGAATCCTACAGTATAACCCAGAAGTGATAAAATGATGAAAATATTCAGTTTTAATGTGTGGTTAATGATAAATTACTGACATGTTGGTATTACAAACATATAACTTACATGTTGGTTTTCAACTCAAACTGTTTCCATAAAAACGGTATTTCAGACATTGCATTTAAATATATGATAGTTATATGTACATACAGATAATGACGTAAATGTTGTAAATACATTTGAAAAAAATACGTATTTCATTCAAATAAAGAACATAATGGTAAACGTTAACTGTTTTCATAACAATATATCTGCAAAAGACCACCTTGTCAAAACGAACGTAGGAACGTGAAATAAAGTACCTCTTCAACAGTCCATCCAGCCACTTTACTGGCGGTTATTCCTGCCACACTGGGCAGCAGCTTGCTGTGCTGTTCCCAGCACAGGGGCAGGCTGGGGATGGGCGATGTGGAGGGCATGAACACAGACTGATGTAGAGCCTGCTGCAGGGTGAGCTCTTCACTTTCTGGAAAAACCAAACATACAGACCATTTATTGTTCCAATACAAAACAATATCTCACAAGACACCCGGTTTCCTTTCAGCTCTGGTAAAAACAACACTAAAGTTAAAGTTATCTGCAATGACAAGATCAGTGTTCAATCAGATACAAGATCTGAAAACTCTGTATGTGGCAATACTTTTAGCTGCCAACTGTTTTTGCTTCCCTAAGAAGAAAAAAGATTTAATCAAGATAATAGCTCCAATCAAAGGGCTTAAACAACCAAATTAATTAAGACTGCAGTTGAAATGAAAAGAAGACACAGCGTGTTGAAGCCCAGGATTGAGAAATTATGGATGCTACAGTACAATTTATTTGAACGACCTATTTAAGTACTTGCATACCTCCCTTCTACCCTGAAGGCAGGAGAGATTTAAAACCGTGAGTGTCATACCTTTGAAATAAAAAATATATTCTTTGGTCATTGTACGAGAATTACCTATGACACTAATATGTACTTTGAAGTAGTTCAGGTGGGTAGCTGCGTCAGCATGCGTAGGATGCAAAGGAACAAGAAAAGGTTAATTCCGTGCTGAAAAGAGAAGAAGAGCTACTTTCTTCTCGTTTCAGCATGGAATAAACCTATTACTTGCTCCTAATTTAAAGTCATCTGAGGCCCCATATACTGCAATTCCAAGGCTATTGTCGTCTAAAGTAGATGGAAGGTCACTGTAGATCACCAGTGTAATGACTGCATTCCTTACATTGGCAAATGTAATGGCTTCATATGAATACACAGTATGAATAATAGTTAATGTCCACTGATCAGCTCATGGGACTGAAGACTGTCTAAACTACGTTATGATTAAGATGGTAAACTTTGTGCTTCTGTGTTTGTTTACTGCATGGTGAACCTCAAGTGAATAAGCATGAATATAACTTTAGAAAGGAAAGGGGGTAAGAGGACTAGCTTGTGGAGGAGACAGACGTTAAATCAGTGGGAAGTTGCAGACACAGCAGTAGTGGTCACTTGGACACAGACACCAGTGACTGTGGAGCAAATATGTACTTTGCAAGTTATACATAGTGGAATTGGGTTTATTGTAATAAAAGGAAGAATATCCAGGTTTGTTGTATTGAAATTGGAAGTGGAACGAGACTTAAAAAGTGGAGAAAGAGCAAAGGGAACTATCTTTTGCAATTACTATAATCTATAATCTATAGTGTCAATGGGAAACACTAGTATAAATGAAATCATGAAGTCTATATAGAGCCAAAGAGGAAGCAAAGATAGAAGAGACAGGATTAAACCAAACAGTGACCACAAAACCTTCATCCCCCCAATTTTCAATAACTGCTTAGTCCAACAGAAGATTGAGATGAGAAGGAGCCTAAACTGGCAGAGTGTAAGGCAGGATACACCATGGACAGGATGCCAGTCCTTCGCAAGTCAAACATACTGTACAAACCTATGCACTCACATATACACCAATACAGTACTGTAAGGTGACAACGTAGAGATGACAATTAACCTAGACCCGATGTCTGTGGACTGTGGAAGGAAAGAGGCGTACCTAGTGGATTTCCAAAAGACTATGGGGAAAACATGCAAGTTTAACCTGAGTATCCAAATCCCATATCATATTTTACTGTACATCTAATTGGGGCAAACTATTTCAATCATGTTCACTGGATGTATTCATACGGAACTGGAGGTAGTGTGTATGAAACACTTCAGATTTGTCCATTTCTGAGTATGTGTGGTGGTCTTTTTATAGTCTCACTGCTATGCTTGCTTTCATAATGTCAAATTCAGAATGTTTTTAACCTGTACACTGTTTTCATTGCTACAAAACCCAAATGATGTCTAATGCTACACCTTTACCACACATTTAACACAGATGATGTCTGCATTAAATCCTAGACTACTCAGCATCAGCATCTCAGGGTGAATACTTAAGGGTATATAGGGAAAATAGTTTGGAAATATGATACGGGCAGATAACATTTGACATCTGGTGGAAGGATGTGCCAGCTATATCTGAGAACCTGCAATCAGATGAGAAATGTCAGGGTTGACGGAACAAGGTGGTGATGTTGCCTGCAGCAAAATACTGCATCCAGCTTTCAGACTGAAAAAATGAACCCCGCCATAATAACTCTAAAATGTTGTCCTTATAATAAATGTTTTGAAATAATTTAATATGCTTCTATAAGATATATAATATCACAAATTAGAGTGGAAGAATACAGATCAGTTGTAGTTGTTTTTCTGTTGAACTAACTCCCACAGGAGTGACCTATTTTTATATATTTCTGTAAACAGACTGCATTTTTGTTTTGTAAACGAATTCCCTTTTGTCAACACCTTCAGGACAAACGTCTACTACAGAGAGAGAAAATAAATTCGCTGCGAGGATTATTAGCATACTATCTTTTCTTTAAAAAGACAGACACATTTATTCATTGAATGCAGAAAGCCTGACATAGATCAGCTCAACTTCATAGCAATATTGAAAAACAACGTGGAGCATGAACACCTTCTAAAAATCTTTGCTCCTTGTCTTCATTTTATCAGACCTTCAAATAAAAACAGTCATCTCTATTCTATCAGCTATGCATTAGAATTTGTCAAAGCAAGCAGAAAAAAGCTATACAGAGACAACACTCAGACAAGCACTTATTCTAAGATCCCCAATCCTGATTCAGGAGGGCTCGGTTGTCTTTATGTTTCCTGGGTCTCTTTCAAGCACAAGCAGCTGAAGAGGTGGGAGAAAATGTTTAACTGATCCAAATTAGCCAATAATGAGCTTCTTCAGAGCACTATGAGTCCAACCTGTCTTAAAATCCTGTAGACACCTCTGTTTTCAAGGTTTTGTATAAGTTATAGTGTTAAACAACATTAGTGTTTATTTTTTCAGTATGTTAAATCATGATCAGACTTGAAGAAGCTTGTTCACTCTCATGTCCTCTCCCCCATGCAATAATCCTTGCAGTTCCTTAATATTTTAGGCATTAATATTCTCCATATTGGGGAAGTCCATATTGCAAGTCAAATGAAATCATTTCAGGAAAAAAAAACATATAAAGAATAGGCCAAGGCTAACAAGCACAAGCACTCTACGTGGATATTCTGTTACAGTACATAGCACACACAGATTTGAACCATGTGTTTTCTAGTCACTTAAAAGTGATAATATAGCTCAGGTGATAAAACACTGCGTGGAACCTACTGTACTATTAGAAACAATCAAAACTAAAATGTTTTTCCTGTCTGTGCTGGATGAACCAATTATTTCTGTACCACAAAGAAAAAGGTGGGAGAACAGGTATTTTGATGACTGTCAGTGACATTTTTTTTATTTAAAAGACATCAGGTTCTAGTAAACATGGCAGTGGCAGACTGTGTGGTATCTAAAGTAAAGAAAAATAAGCTCAACAGTTTTAACATTTGGCTCTTTTTGATTCAGAAGGTAAACTCTGGGGCACACTTTTTTGTGTTATGGCAGAAAAGTTTTTTTTTAAATCACTTACCAAGAGTTCTACACAATATTCTAGAAAAAGGGAATGGAGGTTTCTTGTGTAATTAGGTTAATATATTCTTGGCAAATAGCAGATCAGTTGTTATTAGTCACAGAGATTAATGTGGTTTAAGGCACCGTGCAGAAGAACAGATAAGGCAGCAAGTCAGGTGGAAAACATATGGAAGAAATAAGAGAAAAGGGTCATTATGTCTTCCCTTCCGGGTGCAGCTATCAAAGAGAAAAAACAGCAGGGCCATTTGTTTCGTGAATAAGTGATTGTTAGGAGCTGTGTGAGAGAAAACGTTTAGACAAACAGGGAAGGTAGTGCTTTAAATGGCTAATGTCACTTTATGTACTACCAAGGCAGTACAAATATTCAGAACACCAAGAGAAAAGAGCAAAATGAAACTGAAATGCAAGGGTAATTGCCTCGACACACGTGAAGACAAGCTGGAGGCTGCTTAATGAACAACTTATTACCAGTAATTGGCGTACTAATTTCAGATAAAGATGAGAAAATTGCTGAACAGATGAGAAAAACAATAGGCGGCAAATGCAATCATGGTTCCCTGATTGTGAGTGATCATCTATTAAACACGTGATGGTTCTCTCAGCATTTGCGGTATTGCATGTGGTTTTATCTATAGGCTACAAAGGAAAGTCTTCCAGTGTTACCCCCATCTAATCATAATAATAATTATACCTTATATATAGCGATTTTCTGGATATTCCACTATTACACAAGTATTGGGGACTCCTCTCCACCACCAGTTTGCAGTCCCACCTGGATGATGCAACAGCAGCCATAGTGCACCAGTATGCTCCCCATACACCAGCTCAGATAATGGGATTATTAGGAGGCCATGACTGGTAAAGGCCAATGCAAAGTTTGGCTAGGATGCTGGGGTAACACCTCTTCTCTTTTTTACGTCTTATCTGAAGGACGGCACCTTTTTACAGTATAGCGTCCCCGTCACTATACTGAGGCATCAGGACTCACCGCAGGGTGAGCGCCGCCCACTGGCCCCACAGACACCACCAACTAAAAAACCTTAGTTTTCCCCAGGAGGTCTCCCATCCACGTACTGACCAGACTCACACCTGCTGAGCTTCAGTGGGTAGTCAGTTGTGAGCTGCACACATCTGGACCTGGCTTCAACATCTGCAATATGAGCCATATTTTAATACAGTTGTGTTGTTCAAATCACTGTTATGCTGGGATCCCATCCACATTCCTATGCCCTGCGCCTCGTCCTGTTAAACTATCATGCCCAGTCTGTCAATATGGCCACAACCACCTGCATCACTTCACTTACAAATCTCGCTCCATCCTTCCTCTCTATGAAAGACAGAAAATGATATGCAATCATGGACTGTGAATGTCAAGGAAATAAAGGACACATGGCCTCATGCCACTTGGGCATGTCTGTTGTTCCATTATTGAAACTGGGAGCCCACCTTTGGTCTCAGTGATGGATGACTCTTCACTCTCTATCTCCTCCTCCTCCAGCTCCTCTTCTACCTTTCGTTGCTTACATGGGCGTCCGACTCTGAAAGACATTTTCATAAAAACATCAGATGGCTTGACTCACACATTTAATAACAAATCAGAAATAAAAATAACATGGAATAATTGTAAGCAATATGGCGAGACGTGCTCTCTGTTTATGTTTAGCCCACTGACATTCCTATTCCTACCAGGATTGAACTGCGCCCAATATTTAACCTTTCTTTCACATTCAGTGGGCTGTTTTATTAAACTCGAAGACATTATGACAAAATCTGATATTTCACAACATATGTAGCTGTGAAATTAAGATACTGTACAAATTTTAGAGAATACTATAATAGATTACTGTGAGCATAAAATCTTTATACTCAAACCATTTCAAAACCAGTTTTTACTCTTCATTATGCCAATCGTTTTCCCATAACTGAAATACAGCTCCTCCCAGTCTGAAAGCACTGGTGGTATGTTTCTCGTGTCCCAGCTCACTGCTACGAGCCCTGAAGCAGAAGGGAAAGCACAGGCAGATCCCTCGGACTGTCCACCTTCAAGTCACTCATCCTTCGATACAGTACATCACAGGAGGTTCAGCGCTGGCTGGAGGAAAGGCTGTTCCTTATTGACAGAATCCCAAGCCTGCAGAGGCCCAGGGGGCCGCGATGGTCACTGAGTCACTGGGGGCAGACAGGTGTGACCAACTAATTGGCAGCAAAGGAGGAACCTCAGGCACCGGCAACTACCGACGTGACTCAGGTTCGAGCACACAATGCCTGGATCATAGTGCTAACGTGAAGCACTTTTACAAACTGGATCACTCCCCTCGCTCTGCTCTGGTAAGGGTCACAGCAACCTTGACGTATGGCAAATCACAATGAGAAAAAAACTTTTGCTTCAAGAAAAGAGATCAAACTCAATGATCGTGCTTTTTACACGGAAGGATATTCTAGGAGAGAAACAGCAGGAAAAGTCATTGTAAAACAGAGTATATACTCTGGAATACTTCATAATCTAATTCCAAGGCCCGAGGCCCAAGGCTAATTGTTTAAGAAAAAAAAAACAATCCTTGTAATTATTTCACTTCAACATAAAATCTCTCTATATCAAAGGAAATATTACACCCTAATGATACTGAGGAGCATCTTGAAACTTTGAAGAAATGGGGAACACATCAAAAACATGTAGATTGGGCACCAACATGTAAGACAATATGTTACTGGGGCTGCACAAAAGTTTGTCATAATATTGTATCTACTATATAATGCAAAGTGGTAAAGTGAAAGTAAATTTGCAATCTCTCTAAATAGTTCAAGCTAAAAGATCAGCCATAAAAATAATTAACTGTTCAGTGGAATGAAAGACTAAACTGTGTGCAGTATAATTGTGATTGCTAATCACACTATCACTGTGCCATTGTGATGGAAACGTTTCCTGTAAAATGAAATCACAATTTTTCCTTCCTTTTTCTATTCACTGTGCCACTTTGTAGTATGATATATAATAATCTCTCTTAAAATATATATGAAACATCCAATCAATAGTTAATATGTTCTCGTAGATTTCCTCCCGGTTTCCTCTGGGTACTCCAGTTTCCTCCCGCAGTCCGAAGACATGCTGGCAAGTTAATTGGCTTCTAAGAAAACTGGAGCTGGTGTGAGTGTGTTTGTCTGTGTATGCCTTGTGATGGACTGGTGGCCTGTCCAGTGTGTTTCCTGCCTTGCATCCGTTGCTTACCAGGATAGACCCTGGCTACCTTTTGACATTGCATTAGATAACATGGTTGCAGAATGGAAGGACTGATGACTCTGGTAGAATCCATTGAAACTGATGTATAAAACATCTTATTGCTATCTTAAAGATATGAACTTTTCTGTAAACCAGAACATAAGTATACATAATGTTTCACAACAGAGTGAAGCGGCAAAAATATATATTTTTTTGTCCATAAAACCAGCATGAATGTACCTCTGTTTCTAATTTGTTATCAAACCTAATGAACTTCCTTCACCACAGATATGCTGTTTTTGCCATTTCTCTCTGTGGGTGATACTTCTGACACAACAAGAATTATCATCTACAGTGTTCGTGCCTCATAATAATCATCTTATTCAGGAACTGGTAATCAGACAAAAAAAAGACTCAGCAAAACAAATTACAGCTGTGTTGTAGCTATGTAAAAAAGATTCAATTTTGATGTAAAAGGGCAGGGCCTTTAAAAGGATGTCATTATTTTAGTTTGATTTTTTCCTGTTAGTATACTAACTTAGTACAATAATGCTGATGCAAAGATCATGTGTATTTATGATACTTAAACTGCACTACACAAAAATAGGATGATCACTTACTGCAAACCATTATTAAAAGTATTTTGATTTTGTAAGCATAGTCTAGAATCTAAAATTAGATATGAATCTCAGTCGTCTTTTGCACAAAATATTTATAAATTATATTATAAATTATAAATAACAGTAATATGTATGCTATTTATATTATTTAAATAAATCTACAATATAAAACACACAAATTAAAATGTCTGATGAAGATAAAACTAATAATGAATTCTAGCTCTCGTGTAGCAGTACATTATGATCTAAGCAGCCATCACAAGACAAAAGACTTAAAGCAGTACATTTAGCAAATATTTACCTTACAAAGTTTAGAATTATGATAGCTCTACATGATCACATTAACCTAAGAGGGCACTTTATCTATTTATGTTGCTTATATAAACACCCTTGAAAAGATTAGTTCATTAGCCATTTCCTCCCTTTGGCTTTGTGATAATGTGAAGGCAAAAAAGCTTTGAGCACTGATTACTTAAATATAGGAAAACCCATTCACAATGACAGAACACAGTAATTGCTAGGAGCTTTTGCTTTTAATTCTAGGCTAAATATCATCAACCTAAGACGTTCTAGTTTCTTGTGACTGTACATACTGTATGAGGTTTCTGAGAACTATTTTAAGGAAATGGATCACAATTCTCAAAAGGATCCAATTACTTTGATTCATAAATCTGTTGTTTCATATAAAGATAGATAGATAATACTTTATTAATCCCGTGGGGAAAAAGTCATTATATACAGTAGTAGCTTCACAGCACACAAACAATACACACAGCCATACCAGAATATTACAGAACAGTACGTTCTGTAAGCGTAACAATCCAAACAGTCCATAGCAGTCCAGTGAAGGAGTGGTTCCCAGAACACCAGACCCTTAGCCACAGTGCCAGTGCTGCTGCAGGTGAACAGACCTGGACCTTTTCGATAAACCATCTAATTGTTCGGCAGGGCAGTATAATATACAAGACAAGAAACATCGGGATCAAAGCACTGGGAAAGCTGCAACTTGCCGAAAGTTAAGTACCAACCCTAAACCAAGATTTCTATCAGATTACACTAAGCCAGAACACAAAGCCCATACAGTGTTCAGAACAGCCAACCTGCTATGCTTCTTTCCTTTGCTAAGGAAGAAAGCAGACTTCTTGTGCGAGGAGTCCTCGTTTGCTTCCTGGGCACCCAGTGTCTCTGTTCCACATGTCTTGCTGTGGTTGTTTTGGTTTGAGCCAAACTGTTTTCTGAGGAATGAGAAAAGACAAGCAGAAAGAAAAGTGTTTTAGTAGTAGTGAATTAACTACTGTAAGTTTTGAATAAAAAAACACCCTGAGGAATGTCATATTTTCTTTACTTCCATCTCATTAAAAGGGCATCACATTGTAGAGCGTGTATATTTTACAAAGGAACAAGTAATAGGTTTATTTCATGCTGAAAAGAGAAGAGAAAAAACACAACGTTTCAGCTTTGAAGCCTTCTTCAGGGGTCATGTGTGTCATGCATATTTTACATTTTAACTTGAGCTGTTAAAGGAATATTGCTTTACTAAACAAAAGTCCAAATCGTTCTTACTCTACTACAGACGATGCTGTGTCACAGTTTGATTCTCCTTTTCTGTTCTTTGCCATACTCAGGCTTGATACAGGTATTTCTCCACTGAGACGGTCTGGAAGAACCGAGTCCTTGTTGATATTGATATCAGAATATGGGCATCCTACAGCACTGGAAAGATAAAATCACAAAACACTGTATGTAGTAGAGATACTGTAATTTAATCCTATACTGTGGTGATGAGAGATTACGTTTTATAAAAAATAAAAAATAAAATCTTTCCAGGGATCAAAACACAATGTGGAAATGGAGTATCATAAGACATACTGTTCAAACAATTAAAATCAAACAACAGGTTTTATGGCAACAATACAATTATAAAACATATACAGTATTTGTATATGCCTTAAGAGGCCCTCATGCTCATTTAATAGCTGAAACAATAGAACTGCATTAAAGTCATAAGAAATGCTACAAATGGGAGCAGGAGGAATCAATTCAGTAGTTAGCAGTTAATTTGTCCAGGGACCACCTCCAAGCATGTCCTGAAAGAAGCCAGAGCATTGGATTCCACAACATGGCTGGGTAGCTTGTTCCATTAGCCCACAACCCTCTAGGAGTGTGATACTACTCCTTCTGCTAGAATAAAAGATCTGTTCCTAAAGAATGGTGCTGTAACAATCCCTGTTGCTGATGCCATGCTTATGGGATTGTGCTGCATATCTGAAAAGAACCAACAACAAAGACATAACGCTGGCAAGTGATGATGGCGGAGAATGCTTTAAGTTTTTGATTTTCCACATGCATGCTCTACAAAAGACTTACAGTACATGCAGCAATGATAGTCTGGGTTGTGAAGGCTGCTTGCTTTTCTCTATATAATTGTGCATTTCTCTTCCTGATTTGTATTTGTCTGAAACACCTACCCATGGCAAAAGCATTTTGCATGGCTGAAAATGAACTCGATTTTTCACAAATTCAACCACATAACTGTAATGCTACAGTGTATGATTTTGTTCCAAAGGAATGGCACTGCAAACAATCCCTGATAAATGTAATACATCTGATAAATGTGATTTATCAGAAAGGTAAACGATAAAGATAAGAAGTGACATGCAAAATGTATATTCTGCCATGCGAGAAGGTGGTAGGTTCAGATAAGATGGACACTCTTGTCTGAACTACATTCCCCAGAAGGCTATGGGAAATGACCTGCCATCCTCTGTCACCTGACAGGTTGATGTAAGAAAACTGGTTGGGTGACAATTTAAAAACTAGGAAGCAAGGACCAGTCATTATCTGTTGTCTCTGTTATGCCTGTTTTATGGGTGGATGGGAAAACATAGTCTCCTTATGAACTACTGAACTCTCCAGTATCATAGTTAAAAATCTTACATTAGGTTGATTAAAACACTAAGAGAAAATCTGATTAGGTTGGTTACTGTGAGTTATGTGAATGAGACAAGAGAATAGAGAGACATGGTGGCTATCTTGCAAATGAAATATTATGAAAGCATGTAACTAAATTTAAAAACAAATCCTGAATTTATACAGTATGTATGTTTTCATAAAGTGTAAATTCTTACAGAGTATTATTTTCATGAAAAGGGACTGTAGAGGAGGATTTGATCAGACACATTTCCCCACAAAATCTGTGGCGTCCCCCAGGAATAATGTTTTGAAAACATGAACTTTCCAGCTTGAATACAGCACACTGCATAACCTACTTATTTTTGTCCTTTGTTCCTAGTTAAACATTCAGTCATTTAATTTGCTTTTCGAACTCAAATAATTATATGTAATTCTTTTGCATTGACTCATTGTCAATCTATCCGAATAATGTGAATTGAATTTGGTGAGATACAGGCTTCTGTACATTTTTGAGGTTGTAATATTAACACAGTAATCTAGAACGTCTTACGCAGTCAAAGTAAAAAACTAATGAATAAACTCAACCAGATTAAGAAATCAAATAAACTGCAGCTGGAGTGGATGGCGGTATTGAGCTCTGCAAAACCACCTCTAATACATGCATGCCATGCGATACTACAGGGGGAGCTTTGACATAAAGTACAAACAGTATGAAAATGCTTCTCCTTGCAGAAACACGTTTCACCAACAATATGACCAGTTGATGGCAAAAATCATTGTTCATGGTATTACTGTATATTTGTTTGCAGGCAATAATGAGCCAAGGGATCTAAGGCTGGTAGATTGTTCCAAAGTCCTGCAAACCAGCGTCCACCGATCCATTTTCTAAGAGCTTTCTCTAATTCAGAGTCGTGGGGGAGCAGGAGCCTATCCAGTCCATTGCAGAGCACACACAGAGACAGACACGTTCACACTCACAGCAGGGCCAATTTTCCAAGTAAGCCAATTAACCTGTCTGTGGGCTGTGAGAGGAAACCAGAGCACCCAGAGGGAGAAGATACAAAACGAACCGCTGTGCCACCATGCTGCCCGTCCTACAAACCACTGTGAAAATAAAGATGTCTCCTCTTTTCAGTTTGTGGTTGGTTTGTGCTTCACAGATTCTGGAGAAGTCGGTTAGGTTTGGGTTTGAGATCACAGTGTGCTTTTCACTAAAAAACCTCATCTATAGCTTCCCCGCCATCACACACATTTAATGAAATTTCAGTCATCTGATTTTAAAACAAAAAATAATGCAAATCTCACTTAAGATAATCTGTGGATACCTGTGATGGCCAGAATATCTTGCCCCTTTAATGTGTCCCACACCTTTACAGCCTGGGGTAGGACAGCCACCCTGTTCTGAGGACTCAAACATGTCCTGTGGGCCTACAGGATCAGGAGAAAGAAACATTGTTAATTATATTCCAACAAAACACTATGAAATAAGAAAGGATTATTTGTCCGTTGAAATTTGGATTGAAGATGTCCACAAATAAGTTAATTATAGGTTCATCGTTGAACATGTGTTTATCAGAATACAAAAATAAAACATTATACTTGTTTTTGGAAATGCTGATTTTCTTTATTCTGCTAAGGAAAACAAATTGGCTGACTTCCAGATACACGTATAAAGCAAGGTGACTACTAAAGAATATTAAATGTCAAACAGATTGCATCCTTAATCCATAAGTACATTTTAGCCTGGACATAAGACAGATAAAATCACAGAAAGCAATGCCTTGGGATGCTTTTTTTAGCGTAAAAGACGAAAATCAAATAAATGGAGCAGATTAATTTATTGTCATCTAAGATGCTAAAGGAAAATGCATTTGTTAACTGAAAGCTCTTGTGGTGGCCCTAATAAATTATGCTCAGTTTTGGAAGCACAGTTTTTTACAAACGCATGTTCAAATAAATCTCTAAAAATGTATTCTAGAACACATCATGTGAAAAACTGAGCCTTGTGTTATGACACTGCACTTCTATTCCCAGGCTAGGTCTGGACAGTTAACAATCAAAGAGTAAAACTGACACGTTATTATAAGCTGATAGGAATATTTTGTGTAAGAAATATCGATAAAGAGAAACAATGATTTTCTGCAAATGTCATTACCATTTATTTGTAATCAGTTGTTGTTACTCCTTTTTACAATGTGTAAATCTGTATCCTATTACGTGATGGGAATCACTCATAAGTAGAATTTGATATTGTGCATATACTTCATACGTAACAAAGTCACTCATTAGTAGAATTTGATATTGTGCATATACTTCATACGTAACAAAAAACTGAAATAAGAAAAACAGTCAGAGCTTGTAGAAATATGCATCAAACTTTATTTGAATGCTTTAAACACCAAATAAGGTTATGTGCTTTTTTATCAAGTCACCATATGTCAATATTTACTGAAGAGAACAAGATCAGCTAATTATGTGTAAAAAAATAGAAGTGTATTTAATAGTGCATCTTACACACATCCAGCAGTGAAGTTAAAAATATCTAAAAACACATTATTATTGAAGGATGTGATAAAAAACTAATTTAACTAAAAAGGCAAAAATGACAGATATTTTGGGTGTTTTGTAGCTGAAGTGATGTAAATAATTGACCTGATAATTTAACTTGCTAACTGCACTTCTTTACTGTAAATAAGGAACATTAAAACTACAGTATACAGGGGTTTACATGATTGCTGTGTGTTCACACTACCTATAAACCATTTTGGGTCTTAGTACTTTATTTGTGCAGCCCTTGCATTGCATTTCCAGATTATGTAAGCCTTTTTCTCATGTATTAATGTGCATGATTGTTAATTGAATGTACGCTTAATGTGAAATTCCTACATTGTAACCTGGATGAGGAGAGGTAAGAGGGTTCCTACCAAGCAAATAATAACAACACAGACTTTCTGTAAATCACCTTGCAATCCTCAAACTTGTGGCCTTTTAAATCCATTCCACATCAGAAACTTTATGACTCTCTTTAATGCAATGAGCTCCTTGGTTCTTTACTAATCAATCAGCAGGATCAAACTAACAACTGAGGATCTGGTTGCACTAAAGTATTCTTTAGTATGGAGCGGATTGAAAGGGGAGTCGCTGTAATACTCTAAATCCATGGTTTAGCTGGAGCTTTACTGTGAACTGTTTTGAGGATTTTGGTCATAGTTCAAGATGTCTTTTAAACTTGTGTTGTGATTTATTTCAGAAAATCAAACAGTTCAGCAATTATAATACAAGTATAATCTGTTACAACAGAACTTAACACTTACCACATTTGTGTAGTGCAAATAAAACTGCTGAAATTACTCACTGATAGGTGGCTGAAGAGGGTGGATAGTCTTCGCACACCAGCCAGCAGGATGGATTTCAGGGCTGTCAGTGTCTACCCAGTAATCATATTCATCACCCCAGCCATCAAAGTGGATCTGCACGGCAGCGAACAATACCATGTAGACCATCATGCACCATGTAAAGCAGGCCTATTGAGTTCAGGTCCTAGAGGGCTGTCATGACCGTAGGTTTTAATTCCAATTCAGCTCTGAACAAACTAAACCAGCTACAGTAGCTACAGGCCTAAAAGCACACATTGAGCAGCTTCTTCCAACTCATCCGTTACTGTTATTTTATAAAAACAGAAGACCTATAGACATGAGCCCTCCAAGGTGTGAAACCTTTCTGAATCATAGAAAATAACATCACAATAAAAATGGATTTGACATCATGACCTGTCTGGTGGATTCTGGTGAGCAGATAAGCAAGTCTTTGTCCGAGCGAGTTGAGTATTGCACAATATTCACTGAATAGCTAGAGCAAAAGACTGACATCAGAATGACATTCCATTTCCTGGGATTTAATGGCTCAAAATGCTTCAGATTAAATTAAGATCACAGGTGAATATTTATTTTAAAAATTATGTTTAAATGAAACCAAACAATGGAAACCCAAAATATAAACATCTCTAAAGAACACTGTACTGGTTAATGGATTTCTTTGTTTTTTATAAATTTACAACAAGTATTTTTTAATAAATTATTTAGTACAAAAGATTAATATTTAATAATAAACACAGGACTCTGCTGTACACTTAGATTGATCCACAAGAGATATGGTGTGCATACACTGATTCAAGACATGCAAATGTTTGGCTGATTTAATCTACTATTAGCCTAGAATCATAAGGTACCCACTGAATAACTTCAATCTTCACTGGATGCCTCAATCTATATGCGATGATCACGATGATCAGTTGAAAGTTGTAGAACCATAGCCGAGTTCAATTTACCAAATATCAAGAGTATCAGTTTAGTGTTCGACTTTGAACTCACAATCGCAATTAGTGGCTCAGCCGGGATTCAACAACTGATATTCAGGTCCCACCAAACACTTCTCCCCCTTAAAAACTTAAAATCTAAAACAGCCAGAAAATATTATTTTATGCATACCAGCGAGCAGTTAATCTATAGAACACTTTTTGACAAAATAATAATTTATTTTTATTCAGGAAGTGAATAAAGTAAGTAATTTAAAAAAACTGGAAAGAATGTCACCACATTTTTCTGCTGTGGAAGCCATATTAAAACCATTTAGTGTAAAATTCACAAATGAATGTGAATTCATGTGTTTGCTTCATATTGACTGAGAAAGTAATTAGTTTCTCTGCCATTGTGCACACACAACAGGGGAATGAATATGTGATCCCCTTGAAAGTTAACCTGCCTTTCAGAACCATATTTTCTTATATGTTTGTTCCACTTAGCACTCCTAGAGAAAGACAAGCTAACCAGCACATAAAGTGGTTCTGTCCATATTTCACTGTGATTTAGCTGTAAGTGTTATGAAGGGAAATGACAGTGAAGATGCTGAAATGTCAGAACTAAGAGTTTTTAAAGGGGATTAGAAGAAGGTACTCAGGCTGAAAGAAATGTAAGATACATAAAATTAACAGAAATTCAAGTCAGCTTGACAGATACAAATCCAGCCATTCAGAATACATGGCAAATAATGCAACAGAATGGGTATATTGTACACACCACACTGCACTTTTGTAAAGATATTCAGTTGCAGGACTGCACTACTTTGTAAAACCACCAAGGTACACAAAGAATGCTTAATGTGGCATTTGGGAGCATTTAAAAGCACCAAATTCTATAATTTTAATTGTATACTGTTTAGACTTTTATTAGTGTTATACTGTATATTACTGTATGTTAAATATATAATTAATTTTAAAAGAAAGTAGGGCTTTCTACTGAAAAAAAAACTTGTAAACGTGATGTGCTTCTTTCAAGTTTACATCTGCATTTAAATTATCTATATTTTGTCCTAATGCAAATTTCAGCAACAAGTAATGAGGAAAGAATTTTAATTTATATTTTAATTATAAAAATAAATTGCACACATACTGTACTGTAGTGTTTTATAAAACTATACGGTATCATACTGCATTTACAGTATATTTATACAGTGTACCGATCACACTGCAGTTTACTGACATGTACGCTAATGTTTTGGGACATCTGTGGATATGACATCACGTGAACTCTTGTTGTGAATGCAATGGGATTTTTTTCAGTTTTACAACCACATTAAAACAATCTAGATTTTGTCTTAATGCTGATTCCAGCAGCAGGTAATTAGGAAAGTATTTCACTTTAGATTTTTATTATGAAAAATACATTTCATACATACTGTGCTGTAGTGCCTTTGGCAGCAGAGAACAGAGCTCTGAGGAATGTCCACAGGTCCCCCATACATCACTCTCTATAAAAATCCTGTAATTGTCTTTCAGTTTGGCACATTTGTACCTATACTGCTCCATACAGGGATTAAATTAAAGCACAATATGATCTGAGGGTTTCTAGCTATGATCTCGTTTATAAAGAGTGCTACTCTGCTGTTTCACTGGCGGGATCTTCTCTGGTTTGACCTCACCAACCTTCACAGAAGTACTGTGATATCTAAGACATCTTTGTGGCTGAAGCCCTGTTTTGATATTCTGCAATGCATCTCTTGCAGATTTGTTTTCATCCGCGTTTTATTGCTACTGTGCATCTCCAGAGCATAGGCAAGGACATTTCAGACTTGCCAGGTTTCAGCTCACGTATTTACCGTGGGGTGTTCAGTGCACGTGATGTGATTTCTGAAGACCATGAAGGGTAGAGCTGGATTTTCTGAGCTCTACATATAATCATTGCCACAAAGGAGACAAGGCCAGATTAAGAAGACCGTGGTAAATGGAGAACAGGGTGTTAATTTAAGGGATAATTAGGATTAGGAGAGATGGTGAATTCTGAGATTGAGGATAAAGGCAGAGAGAGCGGTGAGCAGAGACTAAAAAAGCTACAATATGGCATGTGCTGAAATCAGTGGCCCCTGTGGACTCTTTGAGAAGCCAGAAAATTAATTCTATTTAAAAAGTCAATGCTGTTAAAAGTAAACATGAAAACCTAAAAAGTAAATATTAACCTTCAATTAATATTTACTTTTTAAATTGCAAGTTTAATATATTTTGTAGTATCAGTACATTATTGACTGTTTCTGTGTTTCACATACACAATATACTTTCACATACATTTCTGTGACACTAGCAGGTTTGGACATAATACAAGCTGCTGGCAATTCAAGAAAAAGCATGTACAATAAGCCGAAAAGCTTACCTTAATTCTGTGATCATCAGTGTCAACGATAGTAACTACTCTGATGAGCATAGGGTTCCTTTTGTCAACTGCTTCTAACTTCATATTTCTGTGGAATCCATGAGTGGGTCTCTAGAAAGAAAAGTCATAAGAAATCTTCACATTTTCATGCCAACAGTTTTCTGAGAAATTACTGGAGTACTTTAGATTATTATTTTACAAAACATCTTTACCGATTTAAATGCCCTTGCAGGTGCTGGTAATGAATTGGTTTCTTCCAAATACCTTTCCCAGGAGAAATGTTTAGCATTTGGGTAATCTGTAAAATGAATCGTCATAAAATGTTTAGCACAAATAGATAGATACTTTATACTCTATTGATCCCGTGAGGGAAATTGCAGAAATACTACCTCTAATCTAAGCCTTAAAAACAAAACACTGCTTATTGAGAATACTGGGCTACCAAAAGTAAGTAAAAGGAAGAATGGTAATTTTGGTAGTACTGAATTAAACTGAGAATTAAATATTAGTCTGTAAGTGGATATGCATCAGTAAATGATAAAACAGAATACTGAGTTCTCAGAAGGCCTTTGAGGTAGTTTCATAAATAAATTCTTGTAACATTTCAAACCTACACAAAATATACTGAGTGCCAAATGAAACCTTTCATTGCTAACTCCATCAATTTCTAGAAAGTTATTATCAGGCCGATTCCAAAATCTTTTTTTTTTGTAGAAGGTCCATTGACATTTTATTAAACAGTTATGACATTAGGTTAACTTGTTATGCTGATTAACATTAATTATGAGCTAATCAACATACAGTACATGCCCTCTGTTGAAAACTAAGTAAGCTGTACATTTGGGATTCTGGTTCATTTCTCTAGAAATGCCTAGACGGGCTAGAACAGACAAGTGCCAGTTCATTAGTCCCTATCCCTCGGTGTGACACAATATCCCAGCTCATCACATGAATGTTCAATGGGGCTCTTATAATCAATAATTGTAATAAGTAAGGCATCCTCTGTATAACTATCATATTCTCATCTATCAAGAAAGCCTCTATTTTAAAGCCGAATGAGGGCATAACTGTCCTGCTGGAATGTTGTCACATCAGGACAATTGTAGGAATCACTTTCAGAGAGCGAAGAGGCCAATTTTAATATTTTATTCCGAAAAAAAGAATAAGACTGCAAATGTAGTTTCTAAAATGTATTTATCTGGTAATGACTCATAGAAATGCTTGGCATTTTTGCATTTATAAACACAGTATATTGCAATTGACAATTGGGCAAAACTGTGTACAACAAATGAGAGCACCCACTGTGGCTAGAGCCCTGGATTACCACAGTTCTGGAGCGCTGTTTATTATGCCATCTGTTGCTTTTTGGTATGTACTAAAACAACAGAATGTTGGAGCACTAGCTCTTTTTAAACTCCTCTTTGGGGGTTTCACTATGTACATATACTGTATACAGCAAACTTTCAGAATAAACATAGGCAGACAGAAGCCTGCAAGGGATTGGGTTTAAACATTCAATTTCTTGTAGTTTTTTAATTCAAGAAGACAGGAAAGGAAAAAAACAAAAAAAATCTTTATTCCCTGAGCAGGAAAAATTATAAGATCTTTCACAGCATACTCTTACGCTTTCTGCAATTAGATAAAAACGTAAAAGACAGCCTTGTTTTCAACTAAATCACAGAAAAGGTCATCTACAATATAATATCTGTCACACAAACAAGTTAAACTACTAAGCATGTTTTTAGCAAGGAGCCAGCTAGCAAGGAAGACATTTTTTGTATTTCTTCAGGAGTACAGTAGGTAGATCTAGATTTTGTTTTCTTGGGTTTCTGTTTAATTTGTACTAAGTGCTTGGAAAGGAAAACCAAGACGGATCACAAAGCACACTAGGCAGGAGTCTAGTGTCCTCCCCTAAATCTTTTCAGCAGGGTCCGGGATGGTGAGATTAATTTCTTATTCATCCGATTCTACAGGTAAAGATTGGGTTAGTTTTCTTAAAAACTTGTTGGTGTGCTGCTTTAAGAAATACAGCAACTGTTATTTTTCTCTAGAACAGTAATACTTTGAGTTTGGTAGACATGTTAAATTCACCTCAATTCAAGGTACTGTATGTGGCACTGTTTGATGCTAATTTTGACACAATATGAAAAAACATTTAATTTTCCATCACATCGTTTGTACCTGGAAGATACAGTGCAAGTGGGGTTTTCTACTTTTTAGTAATTTAGCTACAGAAATGACATATTGTGCAGTTCTTGAATCTTAAAATTGTCTCAAACTGTAACAATGTACAAAATACCTTTGAAAAGGAAATGTTTGTGGAAGATTAATAAACATTTTGTCTTGGCACTCCAAAGTTTCAAAAAAGAAAAGTACCATTCAGGATAAAGTGTGGAAACGGAATGTCATGTATTTTATAATTTCCTTCGTTTCAAAAAAGAAAAGTACCATTCAGGATAAAGTGTGGAAACGGAATGTCATGTATTTTATAATTTCCTTCGTTTCCTTTGTTTAAAATAAATATCTGAAAGGAAAAAAACACCCTGAAATCTGAATATGCTGGTTGATGTTTCTTATTATCCCACTGACCCGGGGGAGTAGTGAGAATCTTGCCATTTTCTTTACACCAGCCAACAGGGTGTATATATGGACTGGTTGCATCACACCTGGAGGCAAAACACAGATTAAATAAGATGATCAGACATGAACTCCTGCAAAACATTATTCTTAGAAACTCCTTTTATGGAATTACACACTTTAAGGTATGTAAGTGTTTAAGTATAAAACATACCTTCTGGCATCAACAAAATACATTAGCATTTATTAGCTGCAATACATTAAATATGTTAGAGGAAAACCACTATTTATTTTATGGTAATATATTCTGTGAAGCTTTCTTGACATGTTTTTACTATAAATCATAACATCTTCAAGAACTCTGACCTTTCCTCCAAGCAAATGTATTCTAGCCAATTCTTATAAAGCTGTCTTCCAAAAACATGAAAATAAAACATGAGTTGTCACTGTTATGCCAGCTTCGCTGAATTAAGCAAATATAGCCCATTAGCATTTTGATCAAAAGGAAAACCAATGAAGTCTGTACATTTCATATATGAGTGCATTTTGGCAGACAAATAAGACAGTACAGTACATTGTCTGTTGAACACTAAACAAAACGGATTTAAGGCCCCATATAATTCCAAGGCTATTGCCTTCTAAAGTAGATGGAGGGTCACTGTAGATTACCAGTGTAATGATTGGATTCCTTACATTGGCAAATGTAATGGCTTCATATGAATACACAGTATGAATAATAGTTAATGTCCACTGATCAGCTCATGGGACTGAAGACTGTCTAAACTACGTTATGATTATTACGGTAAACTTTGTGCTTCTGTGTTTGTTTACTGCATGGTGAACCTCAAGTGAATCAGCATGAATATAACTTTAGAAAGGTAAGGGGGTAAGAGGACTAGCTTGTGGAGGAGACAGACGTTAAATCAGTGGGAAATTGCAGACACAGCAGTAGTGGTCACTTTGACACAGACACCAGTGACTGTGGAGCAAATAGATTGTCAGAAAGCAATGCCAAGTAACCCAAAATTAGGGCTGATGACAAGGCAGAGCATATGTTTCTGAGAATTGATTTGCTGTTGATAAATACAGTATATATGCACGTAGAGTATGTATGCAATGGTCATTAATAAAGACAAGCAGTTTGTGTTACATGGGGTGTAACATTAAAGATGTAACCTTAGCACCCAGAAGGGTCCCAGTTAGAGAAAGGGCTCCCATTATGGCACAAATCATTATATCTATCGAGGTCTACACAGATAAGAACACAATCAATTGCTTTTCTTACTGGAAAGTAACATTTTGTTGTTCATTCTCTATGGTCAAGAACAACAATAACCAGACTACCTGCTTTGTAATATGTACTGCTTAGAGAACTCCTGGACATTTTGATTCACAATAGTATATTATTTCCCTCAGGCAGTGCAGGCTTCACATGGTTAGCCCTCAAAGTCCCAATACTGAACTGCTGTGACAAGCTCTCTGATGTAGCACATCTCCATACTCAGCTCAGAACTGCTGCAGGCCTATTTTATTTTCTTTATATTTTATTGATGAACATGAATTATTCAGCTAAAACAACCACTAAAAGCAGACATGAATTTCCTTCTTGTACATTATCATGGCACTGTAAGACAGTAAAGTACAAGGTTATCAGAGTTGCCTTAGGTTAGATCTTGACAGAGGCTTCGAGTTGCATGGGATGTTTTACTTAATAAACATATTTTATTTTTATTTCAAGCTTCTTCGTATGAAACATATTATTTCTGGAACAATACTGCACACACACAAGACTATTTTAATGTGAAAGTCCACTTCTGTTAGAAGGATACACAGGTAATATCTGTGTAATGTTTCTGTAGAGGATTACTATGACATTGGCAAATGTACTGTACATAAGAGATAAGATAAGATCACTTTATTGGCCATATTCTTGCATAAGGAATTAATCTTTTCGCATGAGACACACAGACAGGGAGAGAAGCTGGGGGTCAGAGCGCAGGGTCAGCCATTTATACGGCACCCCTGGAGCAGTTGGGGTTAAGGGCCTTGCTCAGGGGCCCAGCGGACTAGGATTCCTCTGCCGGCTGCAGGATTTGAAGCGGCAACCTTCCAGCCACAGGCAGAGCAGCAGAGTGATGAAGCCAGTTCAGAGATGGGGATTATTAGGAGGCCATGATTGGTAAGGGCCAATGGGAAATTTGGCCAGGATGCCGGGGTTACACCCCTACTCTTTTTGAGAAACGCCCTGGGATTTTTAATGACCACAGAGAGTCAGGACCTCGGTTTTACGTCTCATCCGAAGGAGAGCGCCTGTTTACAGTATAGTGTCCCCGTCACTATGCTGGGGCATTAGGACCCACACAGATCGCATGGTGAGCGCCCCCTGCTGGCCCCACTAACACCTCTTCCAGCAGCAGCCTTAGTTTTTCCCAGGAGGTCTCCCATCCAGGTACTGACTAGGCTCACACCTGCTGAGCTTCAGTGGGCTGGCAAAGGTGAGTTGCAGGGTGACATGGCTGCTGGCTTATGCTGTACGTTTTATTGGTTAAAACGTACTGTACGGTCAACAAGTTAAAAAATAAAAACACTGTACATGTACTGTAAATCCCAAGTTAAAACAAAACATCACAATTCCATGCAAATGCATTCCTAAAAATGCCTTACCTGGGTTAAAATTACATATTTTACTATATGTACAATACCCTAAGAACACTGAAAATGTTTCATTGTATTATCTGAAACTTTTCTGCAACAAGTTATGTTTCTCTTTGAGTGTGGCCAAGGCAAAAGATAAATGACTTCACATTTTCCTGTACAAACTATCAATAAGTAATTAGTTTTAAGGCCTCTTATTAATGTTTTCCCAATTTCTTTCTCAAAACCATATAAATCATCACAATTGTGAATATGTGTGTGGGCCTTTTATCATCTTTTAGTTACAATTACATTTGTGATAATATTGGGACAGATGAATTACTTGTATTTAAGTATTAAAATATTAATTATATATATTGCATCCAAAGTAGTTACTTTTTTTTGTCAGTTATTAACATAAAGGCAGCAGGAGGATGATCTTAATTACAGCTCATACAAGTCACCTAGCACCATCTAGTGGCTATAACCATGAGTAAAGACCAGTAAGTAAAGTTATGAGTAAAGACGTGTCTTCCTCAACATACAGAATCAAAGGAACAAGTAATAGGTTTATTCCATGCTAAAAAGAGAAGAAAGAATCAAGTGGCCCAGGGAGGAAGAGAAGGAATGATGAAGAGATCTAGAAAAAGATCTGGAGGCGTAGTGGGTCGCAGCAGGTGTAGGCTGTAGTAGTTCAGGTGGGCAGCTGCGTCAGATCAGTCTTTTTCTAGATCTCTTCGTCATTCCTTCTCTTCCTCCCTGGGCCACTTGTTTCTTTCTTTCTAAACCTTTACTTGTTCCTTTGCAGCCTTCGCATGCTGACACAAAATCAAAGTGTGTCGAACTGTACAAAGTAAATAATATCATATTTAATAATATACAGCTAAAACACAATGTTTACTACTTTAATTTATTTTCAGTTACCATATTAAGATATTTTCAGTTAATTGGTGTCTAAAACCTCTAAACACAATGTCTGTTAACCCTTAAAAACTTTAACCTTAGTACACCCTGTTACTGTATGAATAAGTTTTGCTTATTAGAATATCAAGAACACTCTAAGACAGATATGTTAGAAAATCATATTATAATCACACAAATTGAGTCTGTAGCACAATAACCTGGATCTTCTTCTCATGGAGAAGTGGTTCACATCGTGGCTCTTGGCCAGGCTGGTGTTTCTGAGTTTTTTCATTTTATTAACAGGACCAAGTATCACAACGTGTTCCTGAAAATCTAATAATTACTTTTTGTTTTTGATTATCTCTGGCCATACTCTGTAAAAGGCCGTGAATGCAGATGCAAACCCGAATACACACACCGCAAGACAAAACATCTAGCTGAGGAGCACTGGTGTTGCGCCTGCTGACACACGCAAGATCCCCTCTCTAGTTTCTTCATCTCCTTGGAAAACACATTTGATAAAAAAATACATTTGAGAGCAGTAGATTGTCCAGTTCAGGTCACAAATGTAAATTATCTAGAAAATAAACACCTGTTATCATTTAAAGGAACTGTTCTTTCCTTAACAAAAACAAATCATACCAAACAGAAAGGCAGGAACACAAAACAAAGCTTTACCAGTAGTCGTAGCTCTCATCCCAGTTATCAAAGTGCACCAGGAACCTACTGTCCACCATGTCGGTTACTGTAGCAACGCAGATGAAAGTGGGATTTTTCCTGTCAACAGCTTCTAGTTTCATTCCTATTCGAAAACCTGATGGAGTTACTGTCTGGAATGCAAAAAAGGTGCTTATTATTGCCATGTTGAAATATATGTCAAGGCCACAGATGCAAACTACTAAAAACACCTACAAATCTTTTTGACTGTAACACTTGCTAACACATCTGACATACAGTATACTGTATAGTACTGTATATGTCACTTATCAAGAAAATGAGAAATTTCAGCTGTTCATGACATTTTCTCAGGAATTAATCCAGTCTTAAAACAATTCAGTTATATACAGTACAATGGCATCTCATTTATTGGTCATATAACTGTATGTGTGGAACAGCATTAGTTATTTTTACATGGTTAGAAATTATTACTGTATGTACTTTGTACATGAGCTTTATCATGTGATTTATGAAAGCAGAAATATCATATTAAAAGACAATAACCTCAAAAGCAGTGAACCTGTCTCTCATCGTTGTGTCTGATTTCTGGAGGAACCCAACACTATGCTTGCACAAGCGTAATAAGTCAAGCCAGTCCAATTGATCTTTTGAATGTGAAAACCAACTGAAAAGGAGTTTCTGGTGGAATTGGGAGAACATAAACAGAAGACTGTACTGGACACATATTTATGTTGGTACATTTCAGCAGCCACTGTAAGTTCTCCTTTTTGTGTCATCCACCCATACAAAATTCAATGCACTGTGGTTAAATGTGTACTGAGTCTAATTAACTTTGTATTTCATATACTGTATTTACTTTCAACCCATCCTTATATCAAATAAATTTGAATTTGGAATTACACATCAAACAGCAGGAAATGTGTGATGTGAAGGGAGAAGAAACTCACATTATTTTTGTGTCGGACTGCACAGACATGAATGTAATGAAATACAAGAATGCAACCCTCAAAATCCCAAAACAGTTCCAGGACGCCACACAAGTGTTTGCTGTAGCAAACAGAGTAATGCATTTTCAAAGAGAGTATTTTACTTTCAACAGGGCACATGGATTGTAGGTGCAAGTAGCAGTGGCAAAAAAAGCACGTAGTACTGCATAGTACTTGTATTTAACAGCACATGGGATTGAGAATTCAGAATTAAACTGAAAGGAAATGCTGGGAACTAAAATAAAAAAAATAGGGAAAAACATTCTTCCCATATACATTACACATTATTCCAGTGATTCTGATTTTGCTGAAAGTGTGGGACAGTAGGAAATGAAGACTCTTAGTTCATGAATTAAGTGCCACAAGCTAAGTTTAAAACTACGAGCGTTGCTTAGTGATGGGTTTATTTGATCTGAAGTTTCACTTTCCATTACACAGAAGGGGATAATTCCAAAAGAGAACAGTCCATTAAAACAACTGGTTTCAAGGTTCATTTATATGATAAGGACACTAGCTTTTTGCCATATGCTGGCAACATTTCCAGCATTTGTGAACAGTTAAAAATAGTAGACAATATTTTTTCCATAAAGATTTTTGTTTTATGATAACAGTTTCAAATATATGGAAAAATCTATTGGTGCAGCTTAATGAGAAAATGAAGTTTTATTTGCTATTATCATGAAAGAAAACAGTATTTGTTGTCAAATTTGTTACTAGTCAGTACAGTTCTAGTTACTAATCAGTACAGTACACAATACTCAAATTAGCCAGATAATGTGAAATAAGAAGACTGAACAACAGGATCAGCAAGCAGAAGTTTTTATAAAGAATTTATCCACACTTATTGGTGTTTCCATTAATTTCAGAATATATTGAATATAATTGATTACTTTAATTGACTTTTCTAACATAGTTCTCCAAGAGCTGCACTTGTGTCCTGTGCCACCTTTACAGTTTAAGTACTTACTGTATATGACTTAATGTTTGTTGTTTTTAATTTGAACCTTGCAAGTGTTCATGGGAAATGTAAAGAAAACAAGAATATCAAAACTTAAAAAATAACGACAGCAAGTGAAAGAGATAAAGAATTTAATGCAGAAAGTATTTAAAAAGAAGATAGAATACTGTATTTTACCTTATTTTTTATATTCAGCTACCACTAACAGCTACATAAATATATTATATTTATATTTGTAAACTAAAACAGTTAATAACACTCAGAAATGTTATATGTCAGTTATTTTTATTTCCAGCTACCAACATTTCCCTTTGGTAACATGATTCCATATTAAGTGGATTTAAAGAAATGGATTTTCAGCACACGAATGATATAGTACTGTACATTGTACATTGTACACTGTGCCATACATTGTGGTCTGATGTGGGAGCTTTCAATATAATGGATCTAGGCTCCATTCATGACATGTAATACCCTTTTTTTAAAAATGGTACTGCTACATTTCATTTTATAATAGCTTGGCTATGCAATTTATATGTTTATATAACATATAAATTATATTTTCAAGAAATATGAGTATAAGACTAAGAAAAAAATTAAATTAAGCTACCAATTTAGTTACATCTAAATCAACACAAGTGCCACCTATAGATCTGCTTTGACCAGTGAAGCACTGAAAGAAGCATGCCAGACCAGACAGTCGTACACTGCAGTGTGCTTTCCACTGGTGTCAATTTTGACAGGCATCCTAACAGCTGCATCTGTACATTCACAATCTGTGTGTTCACAAGCTTGTGTGTTCTGGTGACACTTACTGTGTTTTGGTTTTCAAACAGGGCCTTGGGGGCTGCCTGAGCCTTGCACAATTTGACGTAGGCCTGCCAGCTGAACTCCTCCTCTTTCATGCCTGTTAATGGGCGAGAAAGAACCGTGTTACATCTCTGATTCAGACATTAAAAGGAATCAAAAACCCATCTGTTATGAAACTGTGTTTCACGTTTTTCAAGGAATTCATATTCTGAAAGTCTTTATCAATGCAGCAAATCGGTATCTGTTGTGTCTTCAATGCCTCTCAGTTTCCTGTATATTGCATTAATCTCTAGCTGCAAGTGCGTACTGACAAACCCTGCCATTTCTCGACCACCATTTTTTCTTTACTCATTTCTTTTAGTAGCTCCTCATCAGTACGGTACTTTTACTATTATCTTTATTATTTTTCCCAGTTCTTTTGGAAGTGATTACTTCTTCACTCTGGCTCTTACAAGCTCTGAAATAGCTCATACTGTATATCGCTCAAAACTTAACCTTTCTTTTCACTGCCTCATCTTCCCAGTCTGCTCTGTGCCCCTGCCCCAGAGTGGATAGCCCAGGCTAGCTGAGATTGTCAACTGTGGGGTTTGTAAAATATCTGCTTTATGCTACTGTATCTCATGCCACTGTTTGCTCTTGCATCTGTGCTGCTGCTGTGGACGTTAACTTGATCATGGCTGGCTGTGCCACTTCCTCGAAAATACAACATGCTCCCCATAAATCTAAGATCTCTTTTAGATCTCTACTCAATTTTACATAGTTTAATAGTTTAATTAGTGAAATTATTATTATTTATCAGAAAATTGATTTATTTTGCCTAAGTACACTATGGCACATTAAAATATGATTATTTTAATGTTGATACACAGTAGGTTAATCCCGCTGGATACGGTTAAGTTGAAAAATTTCATAACTCTGGGTGGGATGGTGGTTGAGTTTCTTAGATGCCGTTCTAAATATAATCCCTGTGTAGAATGTGACATTATTTTAATTTTGTTATTTTAAAATCATTTTTAACACAAAAAGATCTCAGCACCTGCTGGTAAAATAGTTCTAATTTACCATCCTCTTACACTTGATACTAGGTTACTACCCATATTACCAAAGCTACTAACTGCTATATCTAACCTACAGTATGCAAGTATTTTATTTCTTGATTTCAGTGTATATGGGGATTCTCCTAATTTCTCAGTTACTGCCATCTTCATGGTTACCTTATTGTAATCATTAGTCATTATAACAACTTTCCAATACATACACTATACAGTACATGGCTATACTGTACATTAGAATTTGTCAATATCATATTGTACAAGAGAAAAATAGACAAATAGGTTAAATCAAAAAGTTTTGGATTGAAGTTATAGAAGTTTCATAGAAAACATCCTTTCTTTTGGTATCACAGTGTTGTGTGGTATCCTGAGTATTAAGAGCAAGGGGAAATTGGGCAGAATTGTTAATCCTGCTAGTAAAATAGCTGATCGACCACAGAAACACTTAAAGAGCTGTATTATACTGCATTTCAAAGAAAGGCTTAGCTGATCATTGATAACCCCTGTTACCTTCAGTGATACAGTTTAGAGTGCCCGTATCAAGAAAATGTCTACAAAAACACATGTTTTTGAGAAAAAAATGTTTATTTTTTATAAGGATTTTTTTTCACTGAATAATTTTACCTCACTGAAAGGTTAGATTTCTCTCATATTTTCAGTGTAAGATCAAGCTGATTAACAACAAAGACATTTTTTCATAGCTGATTTTGCTCCTCTTTGCCAAGGGTGCCAATAATTCTGGAGGGCACTGTATATTTTACTAATATATTCTGTTTTAAAGTCATTTTATATTACAAAACAGCAGTTGAAATTATGCCAGTCTGGTACAATCTCCTCTTTTAATGATCAATTCTGAATCTTGAAAGAGGGATTCTTTTTTTCTGTTTTTAATGTTTTTGAACTATAACATAACTTTTTTCTCTTCCTACAGTATGACATGAGTGATACGCAGAATGATACAATTAAAAATACATAAGCAATTAGATTTAGGAATGAAATACAAAAGCATTTAGATTCAGACGAAGGTGGAACTTAGTCTTAAATGTTTCCTTACTGAAATTCTTACCTTTTGGAGGATAAAGTTTGTGTCCAGTTTTTTCACACCATCCAACTGGATGAATGTCAGAGGAGTTTGCATTTATCCAGAAGTCATAGCAATCTGAATATTTGTCAAAGTGCAGCCTAATTCTGTAGCCTGATACCTAAGACAAATATGAAAGTGCAACAAAGTCATTTTATTAATTTTGATGTACTAAAAACAAATGCAAATGATTACAATTACCAGGGAAAAGACGTTAGAATTATTTTGTTTTGTGTTAGATATATTTGCATATCCTATTTCAACAATAAAAACTTTTATAATCCTACTGCAATTTTGCACATTTCCCATTAACTGAACACTATAAAATGTATATTATTTCTTATAATCCAGATTAGGATACTGATTTTGTATTCTTATGCAATTACCCAAATGTCTTTAGCAAGCAGAGCTGTATAAATCGATAAAAATATCTGTAGGTTAAACTCATGTAATTCTAACCTCTGTGGGTTACTGTACCTTGGAAACAATGTCAACAAAACGAATAAAATGAATAACTTTCTCAAAACATATTTGGTGTGTATTTGATCACAATTCATGGCACAAACTCCCAAAATCAATCCTGCTTTGTACACAATTACATCTATAATTTCTTCAGGCATTCATCCAAAAATATTAGCTGTATTTGTATTTGTGCAGGACACCCCTTTTCACCCTCCTGTCTTAAGACATGTTGAGGGCAGGTGGATGGTGAGGCTAAAACGTCCACTTCAAAGACTGTCCACCTTTCTGAATTCAGTCTTTTACTTTAGTCTGAGCCTATGTTTGGTTTCAGCAACACATACAAACCTTTATCCTTTAGACATCTTTCTGATATTTCTGCATGACAATTTTTATTCATATTTAGTCTTTTCTCATGTATGGTATATTTAAATTTGCTTTATATACTGCTTATGCTCCATTTTAAAAGAACCAGCAACTGACTGCCTATCAGTCAATACTGTCATATCCTAGATTTGCACATGCTGCTTTTGTTTTATTTTACCTTTTGAGCAAGAATAATTATTTTGAGAAGTAAAGTATTGGATACTCTGTTACAAGGGATAGCAGCTTCAAGGGGGAATTTCAGGTAAATTGAGGTATCATCCATAAAACATACAAATCGCTGGGCACTGAATTTTGTTTGTAATATCTAGCTTTTTTCTTGAAATCAAAAAAGCATTTTAAACAACTTTAAATAACTAAATGTTTATGGTACGTGTAAATGTAAATGTGTTAATTGTATTACATAAAAGGTACTTTATGACAAAGGTCAAGTATGGGCATTATTTTTAGCTTGCTGATGGAATGCAGATGTGTGGTTACCTCGGCAACAGTTAAAACACAGTACACTGAAGGGTGCTCAGGGTCCACACCTTCCAGTTTCATTCCCACTTTGAATCCATTTTTACTATGGGGGAAAGACTGGTGCTGAAATTAAAACAAAAGAACACTGATTTATTGTCTTGATATCTGCCTTTCACCACTATCTGACATTAAACAGAATAGTACACTTTCTAAAGAGTTTCTACTCTATGTCACCTAATTTTAAAATTCCTACCCCTGTTTAATTTTTTCTTTCTTTCTACTGACCATATTTCTGAGTCTTTTCCAGTTTCGTAGGCAAAGAAGGAATCGCTTTCTCATGACTGGATCATATCTCTTGTTACAAGCCTTCCTACAAGTCTCTCTCTTTGTGTTTGAGAGGATAGAGACTGTATTGTATATATATACTCTCAGAGGAGAAAGTGTAGACAGGGTTTCACTCTCAGACAGGCATATTGGTCGCACTGGTACAGTATAAATACGTGCTCATACAGCCCAGGAGGGTAGCAATATCATGTTCGTTTGTGGCTACTCTTCTTTTTCAGGAAATTAAGGGCATAGGCATAACCTCAATTTTGTGTGACCTCTGTTTGCAAGTCCCGATTTCTTAATGGTGTGACTGGTAAAAAAAAAACACAGAATGGAATGAGACTTTTTCAAAGTAACATGGATATATTATCTAAAGCGGAATTTGAAAAATGTATAAAAGAATCTGAAGTCATTAAATCAAAAGCAGTAGCTCACAAGTTCAGCGGTCCATGCAGTAACATTAGCACAGGACAGCATTATGTGGCTATAATGCAATAATTCCAGGATACAGTGAAATAAACATTCATTCTTATTATCTATTTTTACCTCTTTAAATAGTTTGCTAGGGGCAGCAATGGCCTTCTCCTGCTCCAGGTAGGAAGCCCAGCTCCATGACTTCTTCTTTCCTCCATATGGTACAGCTAAAAATACACAGCAACCCTTAACTGCACAGCAGTGGTACAGTGATATGACTTGAAACAGATATATTTTATTATAACATAACAGGAGCTTAATATTGCACTAATATTAAAACTTGACACATAAAAGTCATGAGCGTTTGAGCTTCTCTACCAAACTTAAATATTTAATCTGCTGTATGGGGAGAGAAAGGGGTGAAGACAACTAGCACTGAATTAGAGGATAATTAAAACGGTTATTTTAAATGGTTATTTTAATTATGCAAGATAATAATTCACTTGCTGCCTTATGTTTTTAAGCAGTGTTAAGTCATCAGTTTCTGACATAGTCATAGACTCTTATTCAACTTAAATATCAATTAGATATAGTCACATTTTAGCAACACTTTGTATTTGGTTCAACCGACTTCAAATTGACTACAAGCAGCATGTATGACAGAGTAAACTAACTAATGTTAATGTACTTTCTAGCTTGAATGACAAATAAAATGGGGTTTTTGAGACACTTTCCACTCACCCTGCTTGAGCAGAGCTGCATCACCCCTTCGCTTTCTCCGGCTCCTCTGTGGTCCCCTCACCGCCTTCCTGTCTGCTCTGTCTTCCTGTGACGTTTTAAAGAGACAGAGAACATGTTCAAGCTGATAAAGATGATTTAAACAACCATTTGTTTTAAAAATATGTTTTAAAGAAAATTACACTCAAAAGGATATTTACAAAAGAACATAATGGAAATAATTAATTATGCATGTTTACTCCTCTCGCGCTTGATATATGTCTTTACTACCTAAGGGAATTTTACAGTTTTGCAGTGGATGTACAGTACTGCAACAGATGGATGTAAATGGAAAGTGGGTCTTCTAAAGAGACTGTAAAGGTCTGAATATTTATAGAAGTACACAACTTAATATTTAGATTTTTTAAATATGTAAGTACTTCTTAAACTGTGTGGGTTGGTTTGTATTGGCTTGCACAAATCTTGCACCACAAATACTTTTCCATAGTTTAATGAACAAGAACAAGAACAGAACAAGACTTCACTGGTGTGAATTACCTCCCAATCCATTCCTACCGCAATACAGTGTGTGAGTGCAACACTGACAGAATGAAAGAACTGAACGGTTTTAGCCTTGAACAGAGAAGACTATGAGGGGAACTTGAGTATTTTAAATCCTCAAAGGCACTGACAAAGTCAGCCCAGTGGAATACAAATAGAGGACACAAGTGGAAATTTTGAGGAAGTGCATTTAAAACAAGCCACTTTACACAAAGGGTAGCGGACATATAGAACAAGATACACAGCAATGTTACTGAAGCTGATATGCTGACTTTTTTCAAGAAATTGCGGACTGAGATACTCAGATCCATTAGCTGCTATCAAATGGGCTAGATGGACTGAATACCTTTCTTATGTTCTGATGCTAGGCACATTGTTAAAAGGTGAAGCCATGTCCAAATTACAACAATTAAGGAATATAACTTCATTAATATATCCTAGGTTTTAATGGAATTATACCACTTATCTGCAATTTATTTAGCTGATACTTATATTTAAAACCTGTGGTACAGTTTACAATGACCTATCTTTCCCCATAAACAGTTTGATACAATTCTTCTTTTCTAAGATAACAATAAAGGAAATAATATCTAATCAATTCTCATTTCCAGTTTTGACCTCGTCAAGATGCTTGCACCCATGTAACTAAGAAGACACTGAAAGGAACAAACATGCAATCAATGCCAAGTGAATTACATAAAAAGATGAAGAAGTGTTGGCAAGTCAGAGTGTCAGGAAGAAAACAAAACAAAAAAATCATACAAATGAATATTAGGTTAAAAGTCAGTAGTCACTATTGAGAGGTTCAGTCTGATAAAAGTACTACTTTGACTTAAACTGTATTTTCCCACTTGAGGATTAAATCATAATTAAGATCACAACCATACAGGGGCCCAGTTATAAATCGTACAACAGAAGAGTATAAGACAAACATTTAAAATATCACTTAAAACGTTTAAAAGTTTAAGAAATGGCAACAGGCCTGGCTGGAAGAACTGTTCTGGGGCAGGGACACAAGGAAATGACCTATTATTTACATGACGCAAGAACAGGTGGTGGGGCCAGTTCAGAAACAGATGAGATCTATAATATCTGAGAGGCAAAGCAAGAATTAGGGAAAGGTTGAAACCCAGAGTATACTCCTGTTAGTAACACGTGGCATTGAGGGCTATAGAAATGTAGACTAATCATCAAATGAAATCTGAAAATGAAGTGAAAAGATTCCTTGTAATTTCCTGAGTTGTAATCTTTCAGATGTTGAGCA
The DNA here is from genome assembly GCF_059453375.1 of Lepisosteus platostomus. Taxonomy (NCBI): domain Eukaryota; kingdom Metazoa; phylum Chordata; class Actinopteri; order Semionotiformes; family Lepisosteidae; genus Lepisosteus; species Lepisosteus platostomus. The sequence goes on along the minus strand of NC_142613.1, from coordinate 77,456,017 downwards.
TGTTGAGAATGCCTTTCCTCTGTTGAATAAATGTTCAGTTTCAACAGGCAATATTGCTCTGTTCTGTTTCTCCATTAGTTTAACATACAGCATCCTATAATTCTGAATTATTTTTTATTTTCACATTTGTTCTCGGCAAACAATTCAATCCAAAAATATACCCTACAGTTTATCAGCAGTCCCCTACACAAACTAGGGACATTATGCAACAGGATATTGCAGATGAAAAGCAATAGGCAAGGCAAACTCCTTTTCCAAACCAAAGAAAATTGAATATATCAGTCAGGGACCACTTTTGGAATAAATGACAGCTGTCTTAGACATCTGAGAATATTTACACAATCGAAGCTCAACACAATCCTGCCCTCTGGCTAATAGTTTTGGTTATAGTTTGGACAACATGCTGGTCAGTCAAACAGATGTAGACTGACAGTCTAAAGCTGATCTAGAGTGAGCTATTGTGCTTTCTTCCATGGCAATGAAATTCAATTGATGACTTCTATGGGGATGTATGGGACTGGAGTATTTATCAATTTCAGAGGATATGCTGTACAGCGCCCAAAGTATTTTTACATACACAAAGATTTTCTAATGAAGTAAACTGAAATCATGATTCTGATGATCACACAACCTCGCACTCCTACACCTTACATTCTGGGACCAGCCCCAGAGTGCTCTACGTTAACATAGCAGATATGGGAACCTGTGAATTTACACTACATTTCAGAAACTCCCGAGAGTAATTATTACTCATTGTCTTTTTTTTTCTACAAATCCAGAAATGTTTAAGCTGTTATCAACAAGTCGATCTTAGTCTTATTCAAAGGTACCATGCTTTAAACATTTTAGTAAGGTATGACTAAATTATTGTGGCTAACCATTATCAACTATAATTAGAGTTTAAAATTATTTTTATTGCTGTACTGTAAGTTGTGTTTCAGTTCTTAAATCAACTGTAGTTTTCTATGTGAACATTCATAGTAGTTTTTACATGATTATACTATTACATCAAATGTCAAAGGCAATAGGAGAATACTGAATATGCTTGGCCCTTAATTGTTCTATGACAAATTAAAATAAATTGTCACGCCCTCTACAGGAAGAAGGTGCTCCTACTCCGTCCTGTTCCTAGTTTTCCTGTGCTTTGCTTGTCCTTCCGGTGTGTTTTTGTGTGGGGCTATATATTTCCGGGTCACCCTTTCCTCTTCACTCAGCATTGAGGGTTCGGATGTCTTGAGACCCGCCTAGCACCAGGTCGTCTTCTTCACGGCCTGAGGGCACAGGTTTCTACCCGACATCGTCTGACCGCCTGAGCCCGGGCTAACCCCTGTTTTTGCCGCTACGCATAGGGTCTTTATTGCTCTCCTGGGAATTCCACGGCATGCCTTTCCAACATCCGTGACAGAATGCCGAGCCATTCTTTGACCCCGCAAGCAGCGCTTTTTGTTTTCCCGGATCGCTTCTGGCCTTTTTTTTTCAGTTCTCCTATTCTAATCGCGGGATGCCACTCACGACACCCGTGTCTGTGAGCGGGCCCTTCAGCGTTATGCCTTCCCGACATCTGCAGACGAATACGTGGCTTTCCTCGGGTATTCCCGGCATCCATGACATAAATAAAAACTAATTGTAATGGGAGCCGGTTCTGACTCCACATCAGTTTGTAGTTTAGGACCCTGTGCAGACGGTATAATCCGGACGTGACTGGAGAAGGGCTACAGGGAAAACAGGCTGGAATGGAAGGGATGGTGAACAGGGGGCGGTGCCGACAGTGATCCAGGGGGGAGTGCAGGCAAACAAGTCCAAAAACAGTCCAAAGGGGGAAATCAGGGCGCAGTCCAAAGTCCAAAACCAGGTGATCCATCCAAGACAAGATGATTAGAAACAGGAACAGGGACATGGAACTAGTCACAAATTGACGAGGCCAGGGGCTCCGAGCCCCGGACTCAGCTTGGTCAGGACGCCGTTTGGAAGCCTCTGCCTTCAAACCGCAGACGTAGGGCTACTTGATGATAGGCGGGCCTCCGGGCGTCCGTCTTCCAGTGGAGAGCCCTGAGCTTCAGAGGCATGAGGTTTAACTAATATACGAGGAACAAGGGGCTGGTGAACATGATAATGAAGCTAAAATACAAAAGGGGTCGGAGTGCCCTCTAGAGGAGGGATGACGATCGTGACACTCAGAAATTCTTTGTTATACAGTATACTAATACATTTTTATATTTACATTTTTAAATTTACTATATTTTATATATACATTTGTACTTTATTATTCAATATAATAAAATACTGTTTTATACCAGATAATTCTCCCAGATATATACCAGTCTTGTTTACTGACAGTTATGACCCCACCAGTCTAGTGTAAATAGTTACCTCACATACTGGCAGTTAACACGTTAACTATAATAAAGGGTATCACAACGGTAAAGCAATTGTTCCCTTTCATGTCAAACTGTAGACTTTACTCACCAGGGAGTAAACATGTCTGTATTTTACAGCTGTTGAACTGGACACTTCAGCAGCACATAATCCCATTCATGTTAGTCCACAATCTTAATAAAGCAGTAACTCATCACTATTTTACCTTATTTTCGGTATGTCTGGCTTCCATTGCCTCCGTTTCTCTGAAAAGGTGCAGTTCTTGTTATTTTTAAAGGCAGGTAGAAACAGATATTTTAATGCTGATCCATGTACCTGTTTAATTGAGTGGGTTTTAGTTCCTTACATACTTAAGCAACTTCAAAGGCTTTTAACAAAATGGATTTGGTTTCTTGCTTATTTTCCTTGTGGAAACTTGGGAATTTTGTTCCCTTAAATCCATTTGCAAGCGTACTTCAGGTCTGGCGTCAATGGTAGCGAGGATAGCAAGTGAGTATACTTAAAACTTGCGTGAAATTCCAATGCCAGGTCAAGACGGAATTTTTATGGCAAATTCTAGATTATATAGGCATGAAATCTGGATTAACTAATACACCTGAAACTTTATACAACTCCTGAGCAATGGTAACAGGCATCAAAAGTTTCCTTCTTAGCGTGTTATTGCAGAAATATTGACCAGGTAAACCCCCCTTCTCCTTTGCAGTTTGCCTTGTCCTCAACACTGGTTGAAGCTGTTTGTCAATTAACTATGTGTACTTCTATGTCCATTCTAGAGACATAGAAGCGGAGTGGCAACACCGTGGCAAAGGATCTATGCCTTTGGCTGGAAGGCTGCTGGTTCAAATCCCACAGCTGGCAGAGGAATCCTATTCCATTGGGCCCCTGAGCAAGGCCCTTAACCCTAACTGCTCCAGGGGTGCTGTACAATGGCTGACCCTGTGCTCTGACTTCTCTACCTGTCTGTGTGTCTTATGGAGAGCAAGCTGGGGTATGTGAAAAGATGAATTCCTAATGCAAGAAACTATATGGCTAATAAAGTGATCTTATTACCAAGTACTCATCAATGCAACTCACTCCATACTGATGCTGTATTATTTTATGTAGACAATGTCTCCCATTCTCTGCCTCACTGCCAGACATTATTTAAAAGTTTCATTGCTCAGTCAGGGTATAAAATAAGGGGTCACATTTACAGCAGTTAAATTTTGCAATGGAGAAAACTGGTTTACCTCTGATTGCTCTGCTGATCTACTGAGATCTAGTCTCCCTCATCACGGTAAATAACTTTGATAAAAACAAAATAAACAGAAGCTGACTTAAAGATGCTAAATACTGTACATGGACACATTTTCTGGATTCTCTTCATGCTCATGTCCCCATTATAAAAATGAATGTACTGACTTACTGGAAATATTTTAATTATTCAGAAGGATTTATTTTTTGGGACAAATGCCAAAATAAAATGTGTAATTTAATATGGAAAATGTATACTGATTTCTCCATTCTGAAGACTGAAAAATCTGTGGGGAACATTTTATTTCCACTCTGTTGTTTTGTGATCACTGCACTGTTTGTTTTAATCTTTAAACTCTTTGTTAATTGCCATTTATTTGAAATGTCTCTCAATGGAGACTTAAACTGTTTTTTCAGTGGTGTTCTCCTTAGACATTACATATTGGCCCCATACTTAATTATAACTTGGTGGTAAGTGGAAAGATTCACAAAATCACAGAACACATGACATATACTTCCCATTTTCCATAATTAGAAACTCCTAACAAGTACAGTAGTTCTCCTTTCTCTTTCTCAAATATTGGAGAAGCAAAGAGATTCACGTTGTAGAAGAGGTTTTAAATAATGTTGGTCTGCACACATTCAAGGATTTGCAAACTTTGTTGTGCACATGAAGCTTTGTACTAGCCCAAAGTATTAATCAGCTTCTAACCATTAAAACGGTCCATTAAATTTTTTTCCACACAATGTACTTGACCCTCATACAGTAGATACTGACCCTATGAGAAATTGAATATTGTCTTTGATTTCCCCACGAGGGGTGCATTCATCGTCATCTGAAAGTGTCAGGATTCTGAGTTTTTTAATTCTTTGTCCACTGCTCTAGACAAGAATATTCCTCGCTGACACCTGGTGATCCTGTTGAATGATGACTTCAGTACTGATCTCTCACAGCAACAGGAACACATCTAGCTGGCTTGACACCGTGGGTAAAAGGAATCTTCGTATGGAAGTTTTTTACTGTCCGGGTTCATGATGCTGAAGGTTGTTGGCAGTGAAGCTATATAACACCACTACTGACGTGGGCTTTATAACACTATATTACACTGTACTTCTACCATTTGGTTTCACTTCTATCCGAAAGGAAGCTTGGAACAGATGTTACCGATGGGGAGGGGGAGATTATATTGAATTTGTCACAGAAAAGCTAAGAGTTTTCCATGCTGACAAACTGCAGTAGTTCACTCAACTCAACAAATTCTTCTCAGGTTCTAGATCTAGTTCTATCTTCTTACCTTTCCTAATTCAGAGGGAGTCGCTGGAAACAATTACTTTCTGCCGACATCTGGGCTACTCGCGGTAGCTTTGCACACTTTTCCAGTGGGCCTGCTATCGTTTTCTCTACTTGTTTGTCTAGTTATCCACCCCTTTTTTCCAAACCCTAAACATGCCAAGTCTCAGGCCCCAGCTCTGCCCTCTTCCTCTATGTTCTATAATTTCAGCTCTCTGCTCTGCCCAAGTCCCCAGTATTCGATCTGCCCCAAAATCAACATCTCTGTGCCTTTAGCCCAGGTTTCTTCTCTTCTGTACCCTGACGCTCCTGTCACAGCCCTCTCTGCCCTGTCAAACCGGTGTCATGCCTGCAGTTCAGCCACCGGGAGACAATAAGATATTTTACTCTTGTTATTGCCCCCTTGTGTCCAAAGAAACCTACTGAAACCTCAAACTGCTGAGCTTCAGGTCCCAGGTCTATCCAATCTCCTTGTTGTATTGTGCTCTGTCACCGTCCGCAGACAGTACAGTACACGTCACACATTATCCAACTTTAGTTACACACGTTCATGCATCCACTTTCCCGTCGGCTAGCTGGCTCATGAGGGTGCACACTCGGGGCTTGGCTAGCCGTTTCCCATTTCATACACGCAAAACATGACCACATTTTATTTAGAAATCAGTTCCTGTTATCTGTAGAGACATAAACACAAACTCTAAGTCTAACATTATGTTTTCTGTTTATTTGTACTTAACTGTAATTTGTCTGTCTTCTTTTTTCGTGTTGCAGTCTGACTTCCGGGTATGGTGGCCTCATACCCGATACTTCTTTTCAGCTTGACTTTGTAGTGTCAACGCTGAGTGGTGCATGCGCACATCTTCCGGTAAAGGAAGAACCATTTTTACAGATAGTTAAAAATGAGTAAAATGTTGTGTTCAGGGTTGGGTTTGTTTTTGTACATTCTGTATATGCTATTGTTTAAAGGAATGAAGGGATTGCTATGGTTGGAAATAAGTTTATCTTGAGAAATGTAGCTCAATAAATTGTTATGTAACAGTGGTACAGTCCAAGGGGGCAGGGCTATACGGTACCTATTTAGGAGGATGAAAGAGATCTAACAGGAGCTTAGTCTTGCTGTAGCTGCAGTGGGGGAGCTGATAGGACCTAAGTGTGGTAGGACTCCTGGTTTATTATTTTTTTTGTTATATATAATTGTTTGTTAGTTTGTGGGAAGCACTGTCCTAATAAACCAAAGCAAACACCCTGCAGCCTCTGCACTCCTTCCCGTTCCCTGTAACCCAGAGGAGCTCAGCTGGAGCCCCCACTCTCCAGCCCTTCCACCCTGTCATGCCAATACATCCCTCCCTGTGTGTTCCTCTATGCTCAGCCCTCTATGTGGACTCTACACTCCCATTTCCCCTCATTCCCTACTCCTCCTATTTGCCACAGCCTAAATTCTCACAATCCCCCAACCTTAACACCTCAGATTGTTCATTTTTTTCTCAGATTCCTCCATGCAATCCTTCTCTCACAGCTCCACTCGCCAAAGACCACTCCCTCTGCACAGTTATCCCTCTCCCTACCCCGACTAATGCCCTGATGTTTGTTTCACAGAAGCCACACATTACGAGATGCAGACATTAATCTTCCTCATCACCTTATCCGCTCTGGTAATTCCTTCTAAAGCAGAACTGTTCATTGCGCCTCTCTATACTGTATGTCTTTCTTAATTCTACCAAATATCACTGGGAAGCTTGTCAAGACTTACGGGAATATAGGGCACATCTGGCAAATATTAGAGGAAAACCTGATTCAGACATAAAACTGGAATAAAACTACAACTTTCAGCAGGACAATGAAGCACAAAGCCAAAGCTACACTGGAGTGACTTAATAAAAAGAAAATGAATGTCCTTGAATGGCCATTCTCCTATTAAGAATCTATAGAGTCACTGTCCATAAGTGATCCCCAAGAAACTTTAACAAAAATTGCAATAAACTGATGTGCAAAGTCAGTACAAAACTTACCCAAAAAGTTTTAAGTGCTGCCAAAATTGCCGAACCAAATATTGAGTTCAGGGGTCTGAATACTTACCATTTTTTATGTTTTTTTTTAGATTTAGTTAAACTTATCTCACTTAGAAGCCTTTACTTTATTATCAATATAATTTATTATGAATAAAAGATGAAGTAAAAAAAGCTGTCTACATCATTTTGTAATCTTACAAAACTGGAAACACCACAGGACGATTCTGACTACTTTTTGTGAAGCTCCGTTGATAATTAGATAATAGAATGATTAGTAAACCTCCACTTATTCAACAATCTCAAGAATGAGTAGGCCAGCTTTCTTCACAAACTGCTATAAAAATAAAAGCACTGAATACAAAAGATACTTCCATACCTTCTCAACACATAAAACCACACTGGCGGTGTTATATAAGAAAGAATACTTACAGAGTCGTCTTCCTCTTCTCTTGGGTCATCTCCATCCTCTGTATTCTCTGCTTTTAGGTTTCCAGGCAGCTGTATTTTTCTTTTTCTGTTTGTGCTGTGCAGCTCAGCATTGGGTTTTGTGTCTTTCTTTGGTCTGTGTTCACTGCAGTCAAAAAGGAAAAAAAAAACAAATAGAAAAACAGGTTTACCATATTGCTTTTATGTATGTTATATTTTTAGAGAACAAGAGAAGAAATTCTGGTAAAATATTTTCGGTACCTTTCTGACTAATTGATCATTCCAAGCTCAACATTCAAGTGACCCTGACTGCTGCACAAGCACTGTAACAGTTTGATAGTGTAACAGTTTATTGGACACCGATGATGGGGTCATTTGACCTGTTGAATTAGAAGCCTGGTATAAATTAAAAAAAAACAGAAGGAACCAAATCCCCCTACTTATCAGGAGAACATCACCTTAATGCCAGCAGGTTGTTAAATACAAATAAAGTCAGCTCACTGTCTTTCACCATTTGGGGTGTTCATTACCCAGGAATTTCTAAACTGGAAAGATATTCCAGTCAGACACATTGTCAGTGACAGTCCACAATCTGGGAGACCATGGACCATGACAGCTATCTAACATTGGCACATCCTCCTTCATGTGTGATGCTCTGGGCAGGAATGTACAGTCACTAAAGAGCCCCAGCTTGAGGCATCTTGCTGCGTGTTGCTATGCTGATTATCAAAGTCCTGGAACCTTATTTCCTGACCTTCCTATAGGCTTGTCTATACATAACATCATTCCATACACATACGCATTCCAGCACAACCACACACATTATTCGTGCTGCTTGTGTAACAGTTGCTTTCTCGGCAGATGAGAATATAATGTTCATGCTGTGGATATCCTGCTTGGTACACTTGATGAGCCCCACTCATCCGATCTCCATTTGTGGGATTACCTAAGATAACATGTGGCTCCTAGACCTCTGAGATCAGAGAACTGGCAACTAATTGTTCAGGCTTTATAAGAGAAATGAGACACAATCCTGCATCCTGGTACAATGCATGAGTGACTGCTTCCAACACTGTCTGTGACAAACTACACCTGCTAGACCTGTGACATCACAAAAGTCTAAAATTGGACAGAGGTAGAAAACCACAGGGAGATCTGTGGATTCAACACTGTGTATTAAGGTAGAATTACCAGTCTGCTTTGTATGTGGGCTATACAGTCCAGACAAGGTGGGAAATTCTGCCCAACACTCTTGACAGTACCTGCCACACGGGCCAGCCAAACGGGCTTGACGGACCAGACCCAGCCCATGGACTACATGATTGACACCTCTGATTTACATGCTTTAGACTGGTGGTTCCCAAACTGCAGTACGTGTACTCCCATTGGGGGCCTGCCAGTAGTATGCATGAACTAATTAATTTTTATAACAAAAAGTGTTTAGACCACACTTCTCTGTGTGGTTATGTTTTAATATGTACTGTACTTCTACCAGTACGTATTTTTATGTTCCCTTTTCAAAAAGCAGTTTCTGTCACCATCTAGAGGATGTCTTAAAATAACTGCTTGCTTGACTTGAGCAAACTAATAGGTACACTAATTAAAAAGTTGGGGTTGGTTCAATTTACCTCAACACAACAACTGTGTTACCGAGTTCAGTGGTTATAAAAGCTTTGCAGTTTGCAGTTTGCAGTTTACAGTGCCTGAAACACAGAGTTCCAGTTCACCCAGTTGCAGATGAGCTCACAGGCTAGTAAACAGAGGATCGAAGCAAAGGCGGAAAGACCTTGTTCTTGTCTTGGAGACCAGATTTTGGTAATTTGAACCTTGTGTAAGAGAGCTCGCCATTCCCTTATTTTATTCAATTCAGATCTCCTTTATTTTGGAATCCTCAAAACGTTGTGTCCTAATTTGGTGATGTCTATTTAGAATAGGGACACAGATTCACATTTGCTTTTGAGCATACAGGTTATAAGAAGGGAGATTTAGCAACAGCTCATATTCTGTCAACACAGCACTTTCACATGCATAAGCTCTTGCAGATAACCTTTCCACATTCAAATTTGTGACTGCACTCTTCATGTGGTACAGTTATAAGACAGAAAAGTTCATAATTACACTCAGCAATATACAGTACCTAAGGTTTAATAACGCTTACAGATGCTAACATTCTGGATTCATAATGCTGAAAGACGTTAACTCAAGATATGGCCAGTCTATACTCATTATAATTCATATCCCCTGCAAACCTGCCCATAAATTTAATTAATGACACCTTTCTTATTTATATTTTAAAATCTTTTACATTTTTTGTACTCGTTTTTTAAAACCTTTTTCTCTTCTAAAATTTCTCTCCTCCTCACCTAGGTCTCCTATATGGACGGACTGCCCATGGACCTACTGTATAAGGCCTAAAACAAGTTTAGTTTTGACAATAAAACAAGAGCACTTGAAAAGAAACTCCTATGTGCATTCCCAGACATAGATTAAGGTGCAGCCATTTCCAAATGTTCTTGGAACACAACCCAAAGGACAGAATTGAAAACCATGAGGCAGTGCATTTAAAACCGACCCTGTCTACTTCCAAGAAATGGCTAAGGATAACAAATCTTATAATTATGGATAAGACCCTCGGATCAATTAGCCACTAGTAACCAAATGAGCTAAGTGGGCAAAATCTCATTTGTATCCTTTCTCTATGTTCTCATGTACTGAGGTGTTATTATCTCTTCTATCTAAGTAGGGTAACGCTGAAAAGCAAAACTGCTTTTTTCCACCACTGTTACCATGGCAGTCTTAAACCTTCCAAGGGAAAACCAGTTTAAGATGAATATTTTCCTGGCAGCTCTTCTTTAAAAACACAATGGATATATTAGCTGTGATACCGGCCAGGGATATGTAGCACTCACCTGCTCAACCATGCAACATGATGCATTGTGTGAGTACTTCTTACATCCAGAAACCACAAAATTAAATATCTAGCCATGACTGTCTGTGGTGTAGATACCGAAATTGCTTACATTTATTCACCTCATCCTATTGGTACACAAATATTTTAATTTGGATAGCATGAATGGATGTAACTTGAGAGTTAAAAAAAACAGAGAGTCAAAAAGGAAGATACTCATTTACTAGTAAAAAATGTGAGTTCTGAGCTAAAATGGAGAAAAGTAAGAAATTATAAGAAGGTAAGAAAGGTACTTGGCAGTTTCATGCACATGTTTTGGGAGGGCACAGATGTTAATAGCTTTTAGGATCACCTGACACGCATACTGTCCAGAACTACTGGAGGAAACACACAGTACCACTGGATCCAGTTGTGTTGCAACAGTACTTAATAGGGACTCATGACTTCAACCAAAGGAGTGTCAATGGAAAATCTGGCTCGTTGGTTTGACTGCAGCACAGCTCTGGCCCCCAGCTCATAATCTCTACTGCAATGGTTGTCATACTGCAGAGACATAATACCCGTGTACTGTCAGGGTGAATAAGGCCATAACAGCGGTACGACTCTGCGGATCTGGAGAAAAGCTGCAGTTGGAATAAACTGACTGACTGGATAGACTGACGCAGGTGTGACTGCAGTGGCGTCTGGGGAGAGCAGGGGAGACCACTCAGGAGGGGGGAAGGTGAAATCTCTTGCATTGTTAAAATCCTTCTGTTAAAATGTTAAAATGTTCCATGTCAAAATCTAAAAAACTGAAGGTAAAAAATATAACATATGACAGGGTGTCATTCAGCCCACATCACGATTGATTCAAAGATCTATCTCAGCTGGCTCCTGAAGAAAGGTATCTGTTTCATCAAAGAGGCTGAATAGCTTGTCCCAGGCTCCCACAACCAAACATTGAACATTAAAGGATAAACCGTACAAGCTTGGAATTAAATGTTTTTATATGCCAAAAATGATTGGCATTTTCCATCATTTTTCTTGCTCATTAGTCTAGCGTCTTACAAAACAGTAAATTATACTTGATCCTCCTTTGTACTGTACTGCATATGCTCTTCTTGTTTCTGGAAATAAATCTGTTTCTGGAATGAATGGATCTATTATCAGAGGCTCATGATGTTTCTCATGAGTGCTGCCATTAGGAAGATTTCTGTAAGTACTGTACCAGTCTGGTGCCAAAAAGAAAGCAATGACACAACAGCACTGAAAAGAGCTCATGAAAGCAATAGGAGCAACAGGTACCAAAATTAATAACAATTAAAACAAATGTTAAATATAATTATAACACTTGTTGTGTTAAATTTCACCCATTATTAATAATAATAATAATAATAATCTCTTAACATTTTTTCATTTCGTTTTGGTTTGCCTGCGGTCGGAATAGGCAGCCCTCAGTTTGAGGTGTGCAGCAGTCTATCCCTATGCATTCTCTTAAAGCTTCAACCCAGACGGGCATGATGACTCATGATCCAAAGAAAGGTGGCTTGCTTTAAGACTAATGTAAGTATTGTCCCTTAGCAATAAAAATCACTCATCTCAGCTTACTTTTCCTGTGCTTGCTGCAAACATTTCTCACCGCAGAATTTTCCATCAGGATGAGAGTCTTGTGGTGAGCCAATCTGATGGCAGTTTGCACAGCGCAGGTTTCCTCTGGTCACTGGCCTTTCCTCCTTTATGTTTGTCCGACTTTCTGAAAAAGCTAGAAAGAGGTAGAAAGTAAAATGAGTTTCACTATGAACCTATGTTTTTCGGTCCGATTTTGTACCTCTGTGACAATAGTGGTTAAAAATTGTAAAGCTCTACACCAAAACTTAAAACAACAATTCAAATACAACAATACCTTTAAATATTTTAGTAAATTATGTTTAATTGAAGCAGAAAAAAAGAATAACTCCACACACTGAATTGGTCTCAGCATTTCAGTTTTGTATACCTTAAACAATTGGTGTTTAATACTATAACCTAACTAACAAGCTGCAAAGGCACAGTTTTCCTTGGAAACCACTGGTAGCTTTTCCTTGGAAACACTCTCACACACATTTAGGATAGAGTGTTTGGCAAAGATGGTATTATTAAAAATACTGTTTCCTATATTTAAATGATATTACAAGAGAAAAGGTTGCCTGCTCCTAATTGCAACTGAGCTGTTTCTGAAAACAAAGTATTATTCAATACGTGAATCTCAGTCAATACTCAGTCAAATTTGATACCATACGGTACAAAGTTCAACAAAGAAAAGAAGTGAGGGAGAAGTCGCTCACCTTTTTTTGTAAATGGATCATAGTAAAAAAATATATTTTACAAAGTGTTTATCAGTGTTCATGTTCACTTCATTTGACTTTACTATTACTATTTAGTTTACAAATACATTATCGTTATTGAAAATGAGTAAGACTTAGTGGTTTTGGAGACTTCAATAGGAAAACAATGTCCCGCTCTGAGGACATTTTCCATCTTTTTTCTTGCTCATTAGTCTAGCACCTTTCAAAACAGTAAAATATTCTCCTCCTTTGTTTATGCAGTTCTTGTTTCATTTACTGTAACTGCAGGGCACGTCACAGAATACACCACAAATCAAGCAAACATTCACGTTTTGCTTTCAGTGCCTTTCACTGGTATTTCTTAAATCACCATTTCTGCAACATATAGGTCCAGATCCAGGCAATTAGTGAAAATGGTTAAATTTTTTAAATATTAAGCATCACTCTTGCCTTCCTGTGCAGTGGGTACAGCCCATGTTGTTGTAGCATGTGCCTTTTTGACACTTTCCACTTCAGTCTCGTCATTGATCACCTCCAAAACTCCAAATTCATTCACACGAAACTAATAGGAGAAAAAGTTTGAAACAGAGCGAAAGTGCTTTAATTGGAAACAGTTTAACCAGCAACACGGCATCTCCACCTGCCACACACAGGTAGATATTCTGTGACACTGTTTCACATACAGTTTGTAATTAATATTTGTTTAGTATACAACATAGTCCACACATTAAAAACACAAAAAAAAAACAAATAGAAGTAAACAGATAAGTCATATGAAAGAAAAACAGAAAAGTGCTGACTTCATAAGTATTCCAGCCCTTTGCTGTAGCAAATCTAAATTAATTTAGCTGTATAAACAGACCTTAATGAGCCTCACAGTTAATTGAGAGGCCCCTGCCTGTGTGCAATAATAATAGCTCACATGGTTTCAGAACTCAAACAACTATCTCTGTACGTTTCTTAGGACAGGTAGTGACATTCAAGCAAAAATCCAACCATGCAGACTAAGCAGCTTTCAAAGAAAGTCAGAAATAAAGTCATCTGGTAAGGGAGGCCACCGTGAGGCCAATTTCCAGCTTTGAAAGAACTACAGAGTTTCACGGCTGACAGGGGAGAAAATGTGCATCGATCATGAATATCCCAGTCATTTCCCAATTATCTTATTTCACAAAGCTGGCTTGTGTGGCAGAGTGGCAAACCCAGCTCAAATCCCAGCACTTAAAGAATAAGGCACAATTGCGGCAAAACCACCTTTTGGGCAGACAAGGCAGACAGATTGTCACTTTTTGGTGCACAGTATTTTCACTGTGTTACATGTGGCACAAAACCCACACAGCAAACCAGCCAGTCAGCAACATCTCTGAAATCAAGCACGGTGCTACGACAGTGCTTCTCCTCAGCAGCGTCCGGAAAGATTCTTAAGATTGAAGGAAAAATGGCCAGATTCAAGTGCAGGAAAATACTGGAAGAAAACTTGTTTCAGTCTGTGAAAGACAAAAAACCTCACCTTTCGGTAGGACAATGATCCAAAACACAAGACCAAAGCTACGCTGCACTGGTTTAAGAAAAAGAAAGTAAAGTGGCCCGATAAAAGTCCTGACTTGAATCATATTGAGGACCTGTGGAAAGACTTGATAACTGCTGTCCATAAGTGACCAACGGGTAAACACTGCACACATCCAGTGGGAAAAGCTGGTAGGGGCCCAAACATATTTGCTGCACAATTTGTTTCCACCAAATATCGTGTTCATGGGTCTGAATACTTATGCAATTAACATTTTTTTCTACCTAATTTTACTGACATTTACTGTAACTTATCTTACAAGTCTTTAGTTTGAGCATTTACTGTAGGTTTCGAGCAAAATATTAAGTTGTATATGAAATTAGAGACATTAAAATGTATATGCACCAGTTTATAATTAGAGAACACCATAAGAAGAGTCTTGAGTACTTTTTCAAGTATACAGTACTAACACCTAAAAAATACAAAAACAATATAAAAAGATCAAATCCTGCCAAATATCGTACAATACCCTACAAATACTGTTAATAATAAAATTAATTAATTGAATCCAAAATGTGAAACATGTAACTGTTAGGTTTCACCAAAGGTGAAGTCCTTTACTTACTGAAGACCATTGATCACACAGTACTCATTGTACTGAAAATGTGTCCCTTTGTGTTCATAAAAATGAGACGTCTTCGGAGAACTGTATTTAAAAAAAACGTAAAACTATGAAATTGCTTAAAGCTGACCCTTTATCTGAAGCTGCTACAGCACCTCCTGGGAAAATATATTCTGAGCTAATGTGTAAGTAGAATATAACATGGACCAGGAGTTCATCATTGCTTTTAGTAATTTCCTTGTTACAGTGACCCATCTCAACTTTCACAAGGGCTTTGATGTACCTGCTAGATCTCCTTTATCAGTTTTATTTGCTTGCATTGGTTAGTATTGTCCCTGCCTGGTCTCTGACAGACAATGCCAAAATATTTCTTCCCATTCATACATTTGTACAACATTCAGTAAATGATTGTTACTTATTATGCTTCAATAAAGGAAGACTAGATAAAACAAAGCATTCAAAATCCAAGAGTTAAAAAAACTAGGCATTCTGAATTGGATGTCCCGACAGTCTCACCTTCAGCTCACTTCCTAGAAGAGTTCCAACTCCATCTTTCCAGTCCATTGCACTGTAAACATCAAAGTCTTGAGCTCCTAGACTCGCAGGCGATTCTTCCATATCTTTTAAAAAAAGTACAGCACCCTGAAAAGCACCATTTGGGAAATGAACGGCCTCTTCTTACAGATCACAATGGGACATGGATCCCTCAGCACAGAAAGGTGAAAATGCACCAATGCCAAGCGCCGCTGTATTCACAAAACTTCTTTCTAGGTCTTATGCAATTAATCGTAAACATGTTTTTAATTTTGCGAAGTAAGACAAAAACTGCAAATAGTGTAGGCTTTACACAATTAAAACATAATTTAAATAATGTATTCAGGGAAATGCAAGGATTTTTTTAACCTAGCCTGTCTTTAGATTTAAATTTATCATTTTCTATTTGTTATGTACAAGGGAATAATGTTTAATTGTTGTTATGTGCCTCCACCACAATCATAGGCTCCTCTATATTCCTCCCACAGTCCAAAGCCATCCTGTTCTGATAGGTCAACTGGCTTCTGGGAAAATTGGCCCTGGTGTGATTGTCAGTGTGTACGAGTGCCCTGTGATGGACTGGTGTCCCATCCAGGGTGTATCCTGCCTTGTGCCCATTGTTTGCTGCTATAGGCTCTGGCTCCCCTGTCACCCTGAACTGGACAAAGTGTTTACAAAACAGATGGATGGATAAATTGGATTTGTATAGTTTTCTGATGTCACATTTTCATGCTATTTAGTCCTATTCCTTAGGTTACAATTTAATTCTTCCTTTTTTTTCGAGGGAAATGAAACGCTGTTTTTTTTTTGTATATAATAACGTATATTCAAACCTGTTAATGATGGGTGCAGAACAGCTCATCTAAAAGGACAAAATTACCTAAACGCTGGCATTTATACACCGCTAGAGGTCACCATTGCCCAGGTTAATATAATTCTGCGCTTGAAACTTTCGAGAGCTAATTTAACAATGAAATGACAATGAAAAAATGGAGACAAATGTTCTATATTATAGACCATAATTCATGATACATAAAAGATTGTTTTCATCAAACAGCAATAAAATTCATAAGGTTATCCATTACTTGTGCGTTACACCTTAAGACTTTATTTAGTAATTTCAGTTATGAAATTTATCATATATACGGTTCATAATATGCGAACAACGTGCTAAAATTTGCTTCAACTATGAAAAAAAATAATACTAACAGCAATATCTGACTAAGCTGAAGTCTTCTATTAGATTTATGTGTTTTCATTAATGGTATTGAAAGTATCTACATTTTCTTCGCGCTTTCTCAAGGCGTTTTATTGCAATACGTACAGTACAGGAACAATAACGGCCATAGATCACGAATTCAACAGACTTCATTTCATTTCACGGTAAAGGTGTGAGATACGTAACGCAAAACCAAAATGAAGAGAATAAAAAAAACTGTCATCACAAAAACTGACAAATATAATAAAATTACTCATGTATTTTATAATTAAGGTAATCATTATTATAATGAACGCATAAGCGAAAGACAAACACTTCATGTTCATGTATTCCTTTTCATCTTGCTGTCAATTTCCTTTCCTCGATATTGGGGATTTTTTTATACTTATTTTTAGATCTCTTCCTCAAATACTTTTCTTTTTTCGGTGAATAAGACACAGTTCAGCGCAAGTTTAATATTAAATTACTTTGTTTCTTTTCACTTGCGAAACTAGGAGCTTCATATTTACCGATGTCCATGCCCACGCAAGACGCGTATCATGCATTGAACTGAGGTCCGTAGCTGATAAACACTTTTCTTTTCTCTGATACTATTTAATGTGTTTTTAAAGGCAGTTTCCCAAAATGGCGGAACTGGAATATACTCTATATAATTCTCATCCACAGGCCCTTAGACACGTTGCATTCAAACAAAAAAATATAATTTTACTTACTATAAAGCCTAATGATAAGAAATGGTGGCTTAAATATTTATCTCTTGCCCTCTTTATCTCTTGCTCCCAGCGCCCAGTTTCTGCTGTTTCTCACCCAGAGGAAGGAATTGCTCTAAAACTGGCATTATTCTTCAAAGAGTTCAAATAAATCATAAAATTGTCGTCTCCTGCAAAATACAATGGGAGCCAACAATGACTTCCATCGTAAGCAATAATTTTCTGGGCTACTTTTATTGTAATTTTATTGTGTAATTCATTTCATGCTCTATCACACTCAATCCTCTTCCTGGCTAAAATTATTGATGACACGTCCAGTCGATTTGTACTTTATTTCTAAGTTTCAAGCTAATTAAAACGCGGCAAACCTAAAACGAAAGTAAAAGATAGTCCCGTACACCTAACTGTAGGGAAGAATTTGTTGCACAAACATATTGATTTAAAAGTATTGTTGTTTAAATTTGTCTGTTTCTTACCCAAATTCTCTCACGAGTACTGACAAATTGCTCAGACACCATTCAATGCGCATGAGCGGAGAGACGAGCGAGAGCTGCAGAATAGCCTATAACACATGATACCGAAGTTT
This sequence comes from Lepisosteus platostomus, assembly GCF_059453375.1. Lineage (NCBI taxonomy): Eukaryota > Metazoa > Chordata > Actinopteri > Semionotiformes > Lepisosteidae > Lepisosteus > Lepisosteus platostomus. The sequence continues at coordinate 77,438,296 of NC_142613.1, read as the reverse complement.
TGCCAGCCTTAAAAAATACGAAATCTGTTCATCTACTTGTAGTTTACTGTTGTTGTCCTTAACAAAGAGACGTCAAGACAAATAGTTGTCATTGGATCGCAAACTATGCTGTGCAGATGTAGCACTTGGGAAATCAAATTTCTATTTGTTTCGTTATGAGTAGTAGCGGTTACCATTTTGTTACTCAAAATATACTAGCTTGTAAGTGAGCGGAAATTATTCCCTCTTTAAAATAACCTTTCAGATTAAATCAGATGTTTTGAAATAATTCGTACTATACGTAATCGTCTTTTTTTTTAAATAATGACTAATTATTACAACCTAAAGGTATAACTTCGGATATGTCATGCGTTGGACTTTATTGCAGCGTTTCAATCTATTTCTGGATACAGCGAAACGAATGAATGAACGCAAGTGAGGCTGTACATAAATAAAAGATTTATTAATGTCGACACGGAAACGTAAAAAAAATATCCGTACGAAAGTATTTTTTTTCCCGAAGTAAAATATCAACACTAAGAAGCTGAAATACTGTGTCACTTTGATTATGTAAATATAATGTTGATTTACAATATCGAGCGGTGCTTTTTCCGTTGTCTCTGGATTCGATCAAATTAAAACACTTTAGTCATTCTTTATAGCAGGTGCTCAGATATCCTCTTGAGTTGATAAAGAACGTGGCTCATATCGATCCAGTATCAATGTATTGGCTGTTTGTGTAAACATACTGTACACGAATACAGTATGAATGGTCGAACAAGCGATACAGTACTGTATAATTGTGTAGTATTTTAAACCCCTTCAGAGGAAGATAAATCTGAAAACATGTTCAGCTAAACAAAAAAAAAAACATTTTGAAACCAGATACTGTAGGTTCTTTAAGATTTACATGCGTTTTCTGTCAGTGCATGTTGTTAAGAGACGAAGTTTTTTTGTGGAAAAGAGACTAAAGATAAAGAGGGCAGGCATGTGACTTAGCTAGATGGGTGTTCAGTGTCCCTTATTCAATATTTTGAATCCTGACTTCTCTGTGGTGCATGGAAAAGGCAGTTTGTTTTAAGATTGTAAGGTGCACGAGGTGATGGGACATACCTGTACAGTACAGTGCAGTACTGCAGAAAACACTGCTGTTCTTTAATCTTTCCTCTTTAATCATTCCTAATTTCTTCAATTAGCTAGCTAAAATCAATCACTGCTATCCTATACAATGGAGCACATCAAAGTATACAGAAGGTCACAGTATACTGTAGATGATGCTGATCACTTTCAGGAGAGTGAGCTACTGTATATAACAGACTCCTGAAAAAGACTCAAAACGATGTCCTCCACACTCTGTTGTTAATCTTCTCAGTTCTCTAATGGGTCTTTCTGTCCAGCCTAGGCTGTTGAACATGTAGCTGTAGCTGTTTGCACTGTTCCACTGTGGCACATACTGTAAAAGCAAGTTACCACAGAGACAATCAAACCACGGACAATATCATCAAGATTTTTGGGAAATACAATATTCCACCTCCGGCTTGCTATTTCTCCCTCATCTACTGGTGGAAAAGCACATTCACTTTTTATTCGGTTGCGACTTAATTCCTCTTCTACATAATGGACTCCCGCATTCTTGAGTTTTGTTCACACAGTACAGTCAGCACAAGTGTGTGACAGCAGCATTGCTCCTAGGACTTGAACATACTGTACTATATTACCATCTCTTTCACAATCCTAACTGCTGCTCCTTACTGCAGCTTACGGTAATTGCTCTGTAGTTTTACAGTATTTGTGCTATTTTATCTCAGTATAATGTGCTATACAGCATATCATATGGAAATTCATAAGTGACGTTTAGTAGGGATTACAAGAAGTCCATCTCACCCAGGTTAAATCGTAATCTTTTCCCAATGTTTGCTACTTATCACACTCAATTTTTACTTTGAAAGATGTACTGTATTTTGCGTTGTGTCTCATGTGTCTCTCCTCTATCCCATTTTCACCTTTCTGCTGGTTAAATCCCCTGAAATGGCATCCTGAGTCTTCTATGTTTATGGCCATGGGGCTGCTCCTTTACCAAGTGGGTAATTATACTATACCAAGTCATTTATTATACTTGAACTACTCAATCAACATTCATAAATCATCTGATTCCTGGATGACATTATTCCTCATGAAGTATAAATGTTTTAACTCCAACATTATCTGAACTTTGATTTCACTTCTGCGCAGTTCCCCATTCCTCACTGGTGTCTGCTTGAATCTCCTTCCTAAAATATTCTCTGTGATGTGCCGATGGTGCTGAGCTCTTATCTGGTGATGTGCATTCAATTCTGCTTTTGATATCACATTGAACATTCATTTTGTGCTGGACTTTGTTCTTCTTCTTCTAAGAAGAAACTCTGCAGAGACGTAATAACATGAGAAAGGTTACTAATGCCAGGAGGCCATTCGACCCATTCTCAACATTTGGATGCCAGTAGCATAAGGAGCCAAGAATTCCATCGAGAAATCCCACAGGCTCAGCTTCAATATCTTGGCAAGGGAGCTTGTACCACGCTCCCATGTTCCCCTATGTAAGGGAGTGTTTTCACTTTTCTGTCCAATATGCTCCTGAGGTTAATTTCCACTTGTGTCCCAGGTTCCTTACAATGTTGGTAATCTTGAAGATGTACAGTTCCCTGTACTGACTTGGTCAATTCCTTTCAGCTTTTTGAACACCTGAATTAAACACTCAGCTCTCTTAATCACTCCAAGTGTGACATTCCTTCCAGACCACGACGTAGTCCTTTTTTACTGCATCTAGAATAGCAATATTTTTCTACAGTGTCCAGAATTGAACAAAATATTCAAAGTGAGACCTTAAATTTACATGGTACATTACATGCCTTTAACTACAGTATATTACCCAAATTTTTACCAGCCATTTTACTATTGCTTTTGCTATTTTTACTGCACTCTCTAGAATACATAAGTATTGAGTCAACATGAATCTGAGATATTTTCCATTCATTGCTTCGCTTCTTGTCCATTACCACCTACAATTTTCTTTACTTAGACAATACATTATAGCTGTCTGCACAAACTTGCATTTATCTAGTTTGAATTTCTTTTGACAGGTACCTAAACATTCTCCAGATAGTGCCTCAGATTATCCAAATAGTGCCTCAAAAATGACTTGCATTGTTGAAATTTATTTTCAACTCCACCTACTTTTGCATCATCTGCATATTTATCAATGTTACTTCAATGTTACTGTTACCACCTACAAATATACCAGAGTCATGATCATTGATCTGTTTTTATAGATCTCAAATGTCAAAAAGCTTTCATAGAACATCCAGTAAACAGTCTAGCTAATGTATTTGTTAGACATATTCACTGTATTTGCATTTGAAGTGACTAGTTTTTAATAATCACTTAAAAGGCTTCAATCCAGTCATTAACAATTAGATAGGCTGGTGTTTTTTTGTGTTCATCTGATTCAATTGTATTTGTAGGTCCCATGATCTTTCCAAGCCCAGTCATTCCTGTTCAGTTTTATTTTGTATATTTTATCGATGTTACACATTTTTTATGCTGTTTCCTGTACTGTAAATTCCTGTTTAGCGCTGTGATGCCACTTTTTCGTTTTGCTGCCAAAACCAAATCTAAAACAAAGCCTTATTAAGTAAAGATAATTAGAAGTGCTTTCTGCGGCTCACAGTTCATTCTTTTAATTAGCTAGAGTATTCCATAACCTCTATAAATGGGTAGCTCCAAGTATCCTTTTGAAACATCCTTCGCAGCCTTCTCCTTCAGAACGGCAATCGGCTGCATATAGTGCAGCCAGTGAAGCAAATCAAAACTATCCTATCCCCCTTTTGCATTAATCACCTGAGCTTCATCAGGCTGCGTACGGGTCAGCTTGCTTGAATGTCTCAGCGGCCGGCTGGACGAGGAAAGACTTCTCAGACACGCCTTTGTGTGCTCTCGTACTTTCCCACTCTTTTATCGTCTCCAGTAGTGCTGGGTGTTGGATTACAAGCCACAGAACAGAAATAAAATGAAGACAGAACAGAGTTCAGTCTCCAGTCGATGTCTATCTCATTGGCATTGAAATCCCGGTTTCAGCTCATCTGGGCTTTTGCAGGTTGCACTTTTGTCTGTCATACTGTGGAGGCTGGAGGATATCCAGCTCCTCAACATCCTACAGACGACAAAGTGCTGTTTGAAAGGGAAAAGCTGCAACCCCAGCTTGCCCCTCCAGACAGGCGCGGTGGCCTGTCAGGTGTTAGTGATGTCACAAGCACCGATGAATGAGTGTGGGCCACTGTTGCACTCACGAAATCCAGCACAAACATTTCTCAACAGCCCACTGATATTGCACTTTTGACCCCTTATATTTAGTTTCCCTTTTCTCTCACATGCTTTTTCCATGCAGTTATTACCAACAGTAATCTTTACAGTTATATTATTGTGTATGATTATGCATTGAAACTGCTTTTTTAATATGCGTAGTCAGTCCAAAGCCATAACATTGTGTCTCTTTTCTTTTCCTTTCAGCATGGAATAAACCTTTACCTGTTCCTTTGCAGCCTACACATGCTGATGCAGCTCCCTACTTGAACTTCTACAACCTAAACTTGCCCACATCCTATTTAAACTGTACATATCACATTTTCTGTTTGCTCATTTGCATATTTGTTTTCACATTCAGCATTTGCTCTCATTGGAGTCAGAGAATACCCAACACCTGACTCAGGAAGCTATGAAAGTCCAACTATTTTGAAAGAAAAAGCCAAATGAAAGTAGAAAAAAACACACACTTTTCATTTTCACCTTCAGAGTTTGCCCTTGCCAGAGACAGACCTTACTGTGGCATGCTCCATGGCTTCTCCTTACTGTATGTGCTGGCATTCAAACAATGTGGTCTTTTAACTAATTAGTGACTTTCCTGCTATCCTACTTAGATGGTAAAACGCACATTCTGACACGGACAATAAGAAGGCTTCACAAGCCAGAAAGGCGGTATACGCCACAGATGTAGAAAAGATCAACTTAACCGTATTCCTCTTCCTTCCATAATCCTGGCCAACGTGCAGTCACCTTGCTACTGCAACGTGATTCAATTGACGAGCTACTGTACAAGCCAGCGGAGTACAGAGATGCCTGTCTTTTATTTTTTAACAACTTTCCCCCCATGGGGATAATAAAGACTCTCTCTCTCCTCTTTTTCTTCTGCTTGCTTCAAGAGAAACAGACGCTTCCAGCATCTCAGTAGGCCATAGACTTCAGCTGATCTAAAAGTAAACCCAAATGGGAAAGCGTTATTTTTTTTACATATCTGCCAACAGTTGGTCTTGCCATCTTCAGTCTCTTGTCTGTTTACAAGTACCTACTGTATATGCGCATCCTTTCCCAAGCAAGCCTCTCCTTGTGATTTCAAAACAGTGTGAGTCTCCATATTTCCTTCTGTTTCTTTGTGCTATTGGACTGACAGCTCATCTTCTTAAAGCTCCTAATAATCCCCATCTCTGAACTGGCTTCATCACTGTTCTCCTCCCCACTGAGTGCTGGTGTGTGGGGAGTGTACTGGAGCACTATGGCTGCCGGCGCATCATATAGGTGGGGCTGCACACTGGTGGTGGTGGAGGGTAGTCTCCATTACCTGTAAAGCACTTTGAGTGGAGTGTCCAGAAAAGCGCTATATACTGTAAGTGTAAGCAATTATTATTATTATGTCTATCCTTTCTTTTGCCTTTCTTTCTACTATGCAGTGAGAATCCCAAAAGAAGTTAAATTGTAATGAATAAAGATGTTCAGTTACACATGGTACTATTCTGCATTTTCTCTCACTAGATATGTACAGTACGTTACAGTGCAACATTGTGCAGTTATTTTTTCATTAAAAAAATCTTGATATAATGGACTTGACTGCAATTTGTATACAAATATCCTAAAAAGGGATCGAATCACCCTTTTGTGCGGCAGCTCAGAATTATTCTCTCATCTCCATCTCTACACACTTCATGGAAACAACCAGTTGCCATAATGTGCTTCGTGCCTCCAGCTGCTTCTGATGTCTTCGCTCCCCACGGTTCCAGTGCATCCTTGCTTCTCTGGCCGCTGACATGTGGCCCCCCCTGGGCCGAGCGTACGGCATCATTCAGCCTCAGGTCCGGGCTTTTCGTTCACAGCCCTCTCTTCCTTGCTGCCAGGGCAGCTGTGCTGTCGTTCACTTGCTCGCGCCCTAGGCAGTCGCACTCTCTTGCGTCGCTTACTGTTTCGTTGTCGAAATATCCAACCCAACGCCCTGTCTCTGTGCTTGTCTCCTTCCCCTCGCCTGTCCTGTTTCCAGTGTCTAAGTAGGAGCCCTCTCGGCCACTTCAAGCATCGAGTCCAGGCTTCTCATTCACAGCTCTCGCCTGGTGTCCACATTTCAGCTGCGGCTCAGGCAGAGCTGGCAATGGGCATCACTTCTGTAATGACTGTTCTTCATCTTTTGAAGACATAGAACTTTTCACCGGCACCACGCACTGTGCTTAGACTTAATGTCTTTAAGTAGCACCCTCTCTTTGGGGTTGCGCTAGGAGCCAGAATCTGTTCTCATCTGGATCAGCCATCCCTTCATACTGACTACACCTCTGCACACAGCGAGCGACTTGCCACTGGTTCCTACACCACCTCCTCAAAATGCAGCTTTAGCACCAAATATTTTCCAGCCATTCCTTCAATTTACATAGCATTATTCACTGCTCCTCGAGTAATCCCCCAAATAATTCAAATAACCAGCTGCATATAATAAAATTCCCAGTTAATGCATTTAATCTGAAGCACTGCTCCTCTAAAGTCACAGAGTTTTACATCGACTCTAATGCCAGGAGTCCTTAAGCAAGCCCACTCTCACCTAGATTCAGGATTCTGCTTCAGTGCTGAATGAATGAGAACGTACTGCATTACTAAATATTTACTTGGCGCTTTCCTTTCTGTCTTATGTGTTCCATCCACTAACCATATCCTCATTCATATTCTATTGTTAGTTACCATAATTTAAGAATTCTGCATTGGCATTATGGGGTCTCAGTTGTTATTTTGGGGGTTTCCAGAGTTTCGACCTCATGGATGAACTGTCGTTCTTCTCAGCCAGGCCAGTTTCTGTAATAAATCTGTACATTATAGATACACCTCTTCTCTGTCTTAACTAGGGTTTAACCATACTACTGAATCATTATTTGGATTAGTGAAGGATTTTATTTTCATGATAAGTTTAAAGTCCCTAGTCAACTTTATTGGCTCTGTGTTTTTTGCTGTACATTTAAATTTGTACTGTACCTCAGACTAAAAAACACAAATTTCATTGTCCTTGTAGAAATGTTTACTAAGGCATAACAATGCTAATGTTTTTGATCAACAACACCATCTTTAACAGGCTTGCCTTACCAAAGTTTCCTTTGTGATTTTATAGCACACTTCATGAACCCCGAGCTTCATCACCTCATGACAGAGTTAGACAGTCATCCCAATGAGTTCAATGGCCTATTTGCATTTTAAAGCAATTGGCAATGAATTATCAAGTTACAAAAACTGGCAGAACTTGAAACTAAACCAGCTGTTAATGTTTTAATAAAAGAATGTGAAATGAAGGTCATGAGCATCATACAGTAAAATCTTTTGATATTATTAAGCAGGACGTTTCATTTTGATACAGTACATATTGTCGCATTGTGTTTTTAAATACTGGCAGGTATGAGTGTGGGCAGTGCTTCTGTGCTTTGTTCACCTTGGATTGGCAGATGGCTGTTATCCGTGTAATCCAATAAAGCCTAAAAGAACAGATCCCACTACTGCTGTAATTGCTTACATGAGTTTTACAAAGCATTTCTAGCAATTAACCATATTTTGTGAAGCTATTTTAGTAGAACAGCATGGTTACATGGCAATCAAGATCAAGGTTGCTGACACAAAGGTAAAGTTTTTACATTGGCTTATTTTACAGCGATTCTAGAAAGGTAAGCAAGCAAAGAATAATTGGCCTTGTTTCTCTCCTGTGTTCTAATGCTATTAGTAATTATGGTAAGATGAATACAATTTTTCCATATGCAATGCTCAGAAACTTGAATAATTTCTACACGTGCATACAGCTTTTAAAAAAAGTGAAATATTGTTCTCTAAATTTAAACAAATGCTTTGAATTTTTAATTGGATATGTTACCAACGATAATTACAATTACTATTTTTATATGGGCAGTTAGCAATGTTTGACGCAACAAATGTAATAATCAGCTACAGTACATACTATAATAAAATACTTGATGTCGTTACTGAAACACCTGTATATATGAAATCTTATCATTTAAATTTCTGTTAAAATAATTCACTGAACAAGAAAAGAAAACTGTTTTTTTTGCAAAGAAAGCAAGTCTCTATGAGTTTTTTTTCAGTATTTAAGATTTTATTATTAAGGAAACGGATACACAAAAGACGATGGCTGTTTATGGAATTGTCAGGTTATGCACTATCAGGGGTTTATTGAGTAGCAGAATTTTTCATGTTATGATAACTAAGAAATCGGTTTCAAAAGGAAGCAATGTCCCACTTCATTTATTGAATTATTTGATAAACAATTTATAGTAAAAAAATAAAATACATACTAATTGTGCTTTTTATCATTTTAAAGGTTATCGTTTCCTTAAGTATTGTAATAACTATACAGTATGTGAGGTCAGTGAAATGCAGCTAACCTTACTATGAGCTATGTTGCATACTGTAATAAATGTTTCTGCTCCTCTGTTGGTACAGTAGCCAACAAATGTGTACAAGGCAAAATATGTTCCTAATAAACATGTTCCTACTCAACTTCGGACTAAGAAATTGAGTCTTTGCTACCCTAATCTTTGTTTCTGTTATTGGTTTATGTTTAGTTTAGACCAGAGTTAATGTATTAAAATCTCAATTTAGTGTTAAATGCTACTTGTATATAGAACACAGTATATAAGTTTAATACTATCAACTTGTCATATTAGCCTGTAGATTACATTTTATTACTATACTACATTACTGTAAGTTAAACAAAATTTTATTTTCAAAATATTTTTTCAGATTGTTGTCCTGAATCTGCTGATGTGTTTGATGACATTCTATACAGTATTTTACATTACTGTCAGTCTGTGCATTGGTGTGCTCAGGTAAGGCTGAAAGAAGAAACCACATTCATTTAAAAAACTGTCCTTCTTCCAATAAATGTTCTGCTCTTTTCCCTGACTGCACTGTGATGCACAACAAGGTGTTGCTTCCAGTTAAAGACAACTGTGTATTATGGCTTCCAACATTGTTATTAGATTAAATATAAATTATTTAATTATATATTTTTATATAAAAAATATAAATATTTTTATACACTCAACACAACACACTACAATCTACACACACTCTACACTACACTGTACAAAAAATACAAAATTAAAGGAAACAATAACAGAAAGCATGAACCTCAATTGACAAGGTGCTATTGTGAATACTGAAAAACAAACTGTAACAAAAATATTATAAACTTAAAATTCTTCTTACATGACTTGCTTAATCATCTAAATAATTCTTCTGTTTTTCTGAAGTAAATGAAAAGGTTAATTTGCTTTTTTATTTACTTGAATACTTTTGCTTTTGGATGTAAATTTTCCGAGTAAATTGGTCGCAGCATCTTTTTATTCTTTCTTTATGTGCTTTAACCTCTGTATATTTACTTTAGGGTGGAAGATACTGATAGCCTCTTGGCACCTTTTGATTATAAAACAAAGCCTTCATGGACAAACAAAAAATATTTAGGTAAGTTTCACAAAGCCAAATTTAGTTAAGGCTATACAATATAAACAAGATGCAAATAACATATCTGTTTCAATTCATCTTTTAAAAAGGTAAAAGTGAATATTTGTTATTGAATTCATGAAAAATGTACAGTGCATTTGAATAATTGTACTGCTGTCTGTATAGCATAATTATACATGTACTGTAGCAGGCACATTCGATATTTTTCTTTACATTCTGTTTAGTAAATAAAATAATTTACCAGTGGCTTTGGGATTCGTTAACATCCTATTAAATAAAACTAAATTTCTTTAGCTTTACTTTCAGCAGTTGGTGGGTAAAGTGGCCGAGGTTTAACAAATTTCTTCACCTCCTGATAATGGTACACCCAAGAGACCTGTTTTTTTCATCTTAATTCCACATTGTTTTGGGTAATGAATATAAAATATTGTAACAATATCCCTTTTCAATACTCATAACTCATCAACGAGTGTTGGTTATATTATGATTACAGTATATAACGATATTTCGATTTCTTTGGCATTAAGTGGAATTGAGAGTACATGACATGGGATTCAAGTCCATTGCAGGATTACCTCCGGCACATCTTTCTGTCTCTTGGAATTTTCTCCAAGAATATCCTCAAGTTTGAACTGCCCCCACATGCAATTATACATGATTATAGCACAAGGATTGCAATTTGTGATTACAATTTGAATATTTGAATAAATAATGACATAACAATAAATTGCAGGGATCATCCCAAAGGCACAGGTCTTAGAAGGATCACTCCCTTTTGTTTTACATACAGTGAATTTTAGGTTTTTCCATTATGTTTTATATCATGACATAATACAATTCCTAATCTACCATGATCTTAGTTCAACACACAACAGTTCTTGTGAACAAAAAACATAAGGTTATGCTTCAAACCACCTGGAAACATCCAGCTCAAACTATTTGTCAACTGAAACTCATCAACAACGCAAAGCCTTTTTTTTAATTTCTAAAGAGGAAATGAGGGGCCAGATCAGGGCTGTATGGTGAACGACTCATCTTACCATCTTTATTCAAATACCACACATGTATGAGGAGATACATGTCTTCAGCCAGTTTTCCATAGCGGTTTTCTCACTGTGTAAAGATTCAAGGTGTCACAATAATAATTTGAAATACCAGGTATCCTGTTGTGTGGCAGGTACTTCAAAAGCAGGAAGTTTTCATTTTCTCAAAGATGTACTGTACTAGTATTACTTTCTCCATTGATTGGTGAATATATTTATTGGGGGAAGGTACTGTACTGTATGTAACCTCTTATGCTTCAATAGTTGCTATTTTGTTCCAGTTTGGTATTGGTGATCATACCAGATCCATATTGGAACCATCACTGGTACAAGTCTTTTTAAAAATATTTATGTGCGTCATGTTGACAAATCTCAAATCAAGTATGCTTTTGAGCAGATTCTCTTGGACAGAAGGCAACACAGGTTCCCTTGGACATGTCAAGGACTTCATGAAGGCTTGCAAATCTTATACCTTCTGATACCCCTTATTATATAAACACTAGTAGACATTTTCACTCAGGAATCACTATCATTTTTGTTGCCCACCTTTACTATATTACCTGGCCTAGATTAATACATCTCTTTAGGTGATTTTTTCTTCTTTAGTGAAGTATTTAATTCATGAATGTAATCCTATCTTTTGAACCCAGTATTGTGTCCATTAGTACTTCTTCTAAAGACTGATAAAAGTCTGATTATGGCAGGATACATTAGTAGCGTAGAGACGTTTATTGCAAAGTGCACATGTACATTGGAATTCTTATTCATGTTGATCTTTCGGGACACACACTTTACAGACATAGACACAGTATGACAGACAACACCACACAATGTAGACAGTACATTACAAACATAATAAATGATAACAACTAAAACAATAAATACATTATAGAGAACAATAAATATGTGGTAGAGAAGAAAAACATGGTAGACCCTGCAAAAAGTGCATAATGCAAAGATGCATTGATTTCTGAGGCACTGCAGTTAGCTGTTGAGGATGCGTACTGCAGTAGGGTAGAAGCTGCTCTAGAGGCTAGTGGTCCGTGCTTTAATAGTGTGGTACCACTTGCCAGAGCGCATGGGGAGAACAGTCTGTGACCAGGATGGTTGGGATCCTGAATGATGGATTGGGCTTTATTGCGACAGCAGATGGTGTGAATCTACACCGATTGATGGTAAATCACATCCTATAATCCTCTGTGCTGTTGCCACAGCCCTTTGTAGTGCATCTCTGTCATGAGTGGTAGTACTGCTGTGATACACACAGCACAGTGATGCCACTAGTGAGAACACATTCTATGGTGCTGCGTTAAAAGTTCATGAGATGCTGTTTCCCCATACCTCTTTTTTTTAAGCACCGGAGAAAGTGCAGGTGCTGTTGTGCCTTCTTCAGACTGGCTACAGTGTTGTGAGACCAAACCAAGTCAGTGGAGATCTGCAGTCTGAGGAACCTGAAGCACCTGACAGTTTCTACTGCTGTGGGGCAGGACTCTCTCTGGGTCTCCTGAAGTCCACAAAGAGTTATTTTGTCTTGTTGATAATCAGGGCCAGGTTGTTGTCAAGGCACCATCTTCTAAGATGCTCCTCCTCACTCCTAGTCTGTGGACTCGTCATTGTTGCTGTTCAGCCCAATAATGGTGCAAACTCTGCAAACTTTCGGGGTAGTGTTGTGGCTCTGTGGCTAAGGATCTGCACTTGTGGCTAGAAGGTTGCCAGTTTATATCCTGTGGCCAGCAGAGGAGTCCTACTCTGTTGGGCCCCTGAGCAAGGCCCTTAACCCCAGCTATGTCAGGGGTGCTGTATAAATGGCTGACCCTGCGCTCTGACCACAAGCTTCTCTCTCTGTCTGTGTGTCTCATGGAGAGCAAGCTGCGGTATGCTAAATTACTAATGCAAGACGTTGTATATGGCCAATAAAGTGATCTTATCTTAAACTTAATATTGTTGGTTGCTGTTGTAAGTGGCTGTACAGTCATAGGTGAACAAGGAGTACAGCCTAGGACTGAAACAGCAGCCTTGTGGAGCTCCAGTGTTTAGGATCACTGTAGAGGAGATATTGTTGCCAATTTTCATCACCTGAGGTGTGCCCATCAGGAAATCCAGTATCCAGTTGCAGTTAAATAATAGTTCTGGGATCACCTTGGCGGGAACAATTGTGTTAAAGCCCAATCTGTAATCTATACACGACATCAACATAGGTGTTCCGTCTGTCTAAATCTCCTAGGGCAATATGTAGTGCTAGGGATACTTTTTACACAAAAAACGAGACATAACACGTAAAGAAACAACATAAACGAGAGAGCTACACATGAGACATTGAGATCCCACTAACACTTCCCGTATCCCGCTTCTGAGACTAAGTGAAAAACAATAATTTGTCTTAAAATTCCAGTATACACTGTAATTCACATATAAATGAGACATAATAGGATGTACAGTTAATACTCATTGTTTCATTGGCTATTCCTAGAAATTGAGGATAATTTTCTCCACTTTTGATTAAGAGACATCGATGTATCTTTGAAATATTTTTTCTGTCCTCCACTGGTGTGACTGTCTTGGCGCACCTTGAAGAAGGCTTCAATCCTTAGGAGAGTTCATCAGTGTTGGTGTGTCTCTTCTCCTACTGGATATATAGAATCTTTTGCAAACTGTGTTGATGATAGCACATACTGTACAGTAGGACAGGATCAGCCTCGATTTGCAGGCAGCATAAGAATTTTAAGATGCCAAGAGATCTCTAAACAGTTCCACAAATAGGAACTGTTTCCTAGTCCAATCTTGACCTCCCTAACCAGAATGATGACAGACAAGACACAATGCAGGCAAAAAGGAACAGACAAACAGAAGCACTAACATACTGTAGAATGCAAGGCACAGACACATTTGATAAACGACGGAACTGCAGCCAAATAAATGGTTACAATAAAGTCCTCAATCTTATGCATCTCTCATTCAAATCCATTTTACATAATCCTATACTGTGGGTTAGCATTCCACTCCTCTGCTCCCTGGCTATGTAGACAGTGCTACAATATCTTCATAAACCAATTCTATAGTTTTTCAATGCTATGCATGTTTGATATAATACATATTTTTATTAATATTGTAGTGTGAGTTTTTTGACACATGTTCTGTAAGTTCACCAGTGTATGGAGAACAGAACTTTAACGCCCTTAACTATTTACTGTATATGTGGGGCTGGGACCCGAAGGAGCTACTGGTTAAGCCACCATTTGCCCTCATCACCCATCTGGAACCAACTGCAGCTTCCAGTTCTGGGGTCCGGGTTGTACCAGTCCAGCCCCAGGGTGTTTCCCTCGAAAGCGTTAGGTGGGGTTAGGTGGGGGAGAGAAGGCTGCCGCAATATGTTCCTTCTGAAGCAAAACTACTGTAGTTATTGAGGTCTACAAGAGTTTGTCTGCTTTTCAGTATGAAAATGGTGTCTGTAATTATAATATGTACAGTAAAGGAATCTAGCAGCTTTATTTTAAGCAGAAATGTGGCTGGTTCTTAAAAGACTGAATAACATCGATTAGGATTTGAAATTGTACAGCACTATGCAATGTCAAGTTTATAGCATGATTTGTTGAGAACTTATTTTTTCGGCAGACTGACTTCAGCTCTTTCATTCACAGTGAATGTCATTTCCTTGGAGGTCACCTGCTTGTTGAGCGGCTTTATGTTTGCTTGGATAGTCGAGGAGTGGGTATGGGACTACGCTATCACGGTCATCCTTGTACACGTTGGCCTGACAACTGGAGGTAAGAAAATCCAAGAAATCAACACAAACAAAATATGTATAAATAAATATTATAAATATAAAAATAAATATAATATGTATTTAAAAATAATTATAATTAATATAACTCAATTATTCATCTAATCAGCACAATGGTTAGCATTGCCTCACAGCACTGGGGCTCTGGGTTCAAGTCCCAGCCTGGGGTGCTGTCTGGGAGGCGTTTGTATGCTCTCACCGTGTTCGTGTGGGTTTCCTCCCACAGCCCGAAGACACACCGGTACTGTAGGTGAATTGGCTTCTGCGAAAAATGGCCCTGGTGTGAGTGTACAGTATGTGCCTGTGTGTGCCCAGTAATGGACTGGCATCCTGTCTTGCGCCCGTTGCTTGCTGGGATAGGCTCCGGCTCCCCTGCAACCCTGAATGAGATTAAAAAATCTATGGATATGATTCTTAGGACTTCCCAGCTGCAGAAGCACACGTATTCATATGATTAAAAGCAGTTTGCCATTGTTTAATGAACTTTTAGTTGTTGACGTTATAGTTAAAATTAAATCCAGCTTTTCTACATCATTACGTAATAGATTCATATTGTAGTCCTAGAGCACAAAAATGTGTTTTTCTCATGGACAACTGTAAGTTTAGTTTACAGTTTAGGGACTTCTGAAAAACAAAAATGGACTCATTTCACTGGTAAACATATTTCAAAAGTATTTATGCAAGTTTAAACGGCCATTTAAGACAATAAAGAGCTGATTGAGCTTGTTAAGAGCTGGTTTGGAAAGAAAACCTATAGAAACACCAGACTTCCAGGTCAAGGGCTGCCACTGCAATCACTGCTAATGTCAGCCTTACTCCAAACTGCAAGAAGTATTCAGGCAACATTGCATTTTTAACACGTTATCACCTGTTGCATTGAATTGGAAAGACTGTGTCTTTTCACTATTCTCTTTAAAGGCTGAGTGTATAGCCCGGGTCCAGCAGAGATTTCAACCTGTGGCACTAGTTTCAAAGGCAAGTGAATTGCATAATCTTCAACAGGTTCCTCAGCCTGGGCTGTAACACACTTAAACTCTGTTTGGAACTATTTAATTAGAGATTGCCAAATCCACGAGCACTTTGAGATTTCTCTCTAGTAAATCGGTTCTGCAGTAACACTACCACTAGAATCAAGGACACAGAGGATTCTCACAGTGTGTAAGGATAGTAACAGAGCAGAGGAAATAAGGAAACAGAGTATTTCTGTGAGAAGCAAAAGATACTGTATATGAATGCAAACACCAGTAGAACTGGCTAATGTTATGTTTTTATTTACAGTAATGTCTGATTTCCCATCAGCAGAGCCTTGGTGGATTGCCTTAGGTAACGTAGAACTTTATGCATTGAAACTTTAAGATTTGCAGAACAAACAATACAGTATATCACATCAGAGCCATTTGTGGTTCATCGTGTTAAATTCACCTTCAGAGCTACTGGAATAATGTCAATGAATTACAGTACAAGCTGAATCCTAGAATGATATTCATAAACCAAATGCATGGTAATAAAAACATGCTGCTTTTCATTAGAGGACTTGTGAAATTTCTCCTTATCCATTTTAGAAATAGATTTAAGTTATAAATACATTTTCAAAATACAGAATTACTGTAAAAGTCAATTATAGCAAGTGCAGTGTTTTTTTTTTCTTGAGCTTAATCTTAACCATAGTACTACACACTGTGCAGATATATCCAGTTTTATTTTAATAATTGTGTAATAAAATTCTGAATAAGAGCAGTTTATATTATTATTCAAGGACAGATTTTTTTTTGTGTTTTTTGTTTTTCAGCAAGATAGTTCACGAAGTCACATGAACTAACACTGTGTTCTGACATAACATAAACTACCCTAACAAGCCACAAATCAATTGAATCGCCTCAGTCTGTGTACAATACTAATTGTACACAGGATTTCAGAATAAATCCAGCTATCTCTATAAGGTCCCTCTATTAGTTAGTGAATGTCAAGCTAAGATTCGACCAACTCAAGTTTTCAATAGAAGGTAATCTATACTCAGTGAGCCTCATAATCTTTGGAATAAAACATTCTGCTTAGGGTTTGTTAAATGGCATGGATAACATGGAGCACAGAAGATAATTACTTTTAATGATTGAGCTATATTTTCAGAAAACATTGTGGCGATTCAGCCCCAACCTGGTTGGGCAGAGACAGGGAGCTGAAGGCAGTGCGCTAAGAGGAGCCCCTTATACTGTACATCTAGGGTACAGTGGGGGACAGAAAGCTGCTACAGTACTTAAGTTCTTACAGAACTGTCCCGCACAAGGGTATCAATGTTGGCGTTGCAGAAAAAACAACCATTTTGACAGAGTCTGTCATTCTGCAACTGCTTCTTAACCATGATAGCCTCCACACTCGCCTTCTTCCGCTATACCCACTACAATCCACACAGTGCTCTCAGTGTCCAGAGCACTCAAAACGCGCACTGCTGAGCTGGACAACATGTGCATTCCTCTGCTACTGGACACTGGGGTTGTGGTCTCAATCCTGAACCTCTCGACAGTACAGTGGTGTTTCTCTTACCTGGCCCTCCATGCGCCATCCGCCACCCTGTTTGGCTACCAGTTCTAAGATTGATGTTGTGGGCTCTCTCAATTTACTGGTGTGCTTTGGTCCAAGGCTTCACTGCATCCCACTGGCCCTCCATGATGGAGTCACTGTGGAGCTAGCTCCAGAGACTCCTGAAAGCTGGCATTATTTAACTGGTCAATTCCTCCCATTGAGTATCCCATGTGGTAGTGGCCAGGAAAAAATCAGGGGGCCTGTGAATCTGTGTGGACCAAAGGGTAGTGAACAAATCCATTATAGCGGACAAGTACCCCCTGCTTAAAGTGGAGGAGCTCACCACACAATTCTTTGACTTCATTGTCTTCTCTAAACTCAATCTCCAACAGAGTTACCTTCAGGTTCCTCTCCACCCTGAGAGCCGGAACCTCACAGATTTCATCACGCACGTCTTTCACTACACAAGGGTACCTTTCGGAATGACTTCTGCCCCTTGTCCACTATCCTTTCAGGAATACCAAGTCATCTACCTAGCTAGATGACATTGTGGTCCATGGCTCAACTGCTGTTAGATGAACACTTCTGCAAAGTGTTTGAGGTGCAGAGTCTACCCTCAATAGTGAGAAATGTGCCTTCAGCACCAATGCTCATTGAGTTCGTAGGTCTCTGTTTAACAGCATCTGCCCTCACCCCACTGTACTCTACATCAAGGCCATTCTGAACATCCCAACATCTACACAATGGAAAACAATGGCTCACGTTGCTTCCTTCCTGGCAATGACTGCTTATTACCTGAAGTTTCTACCACACTACTCAGCCACTGCAAATCTGCTGTAGAAGGATGCACCCTGGGCCTGGACGCCTGGCTGCCCCAAAGCTGTCATGAAGGCCCATCTTACCTACCCAATCGTCCTGGTGCAATTTAATCTCCCTAGACCCACCCTCATCACATGACGCCTCCAGCAAAGCTCTGGTAACGAGGCTGTCCCAGCTTCACAATGGTGTGGAGCAGCTAATCACTTTTGCCTCCCAGGCCCTCAGCATTACAAAACAGAAGTACTCAGTGGGTGAGCAAGAGACCATTGGGCTGCATCGGAGTATGAGAAAGGTGGCATATGTACTTGTACAGCGGTGCATTCATGTTGCGGACAGACCACTTAGAGCACTGCTCTCCACATCATCCATGAGCCACTGGCCACTAAATCACCACCCCTGGTTCACAGGGATCACCAGTACAATTTTTCCCTGCAGTTCACTCCTGGATGCCACAATGTAGTGGCAGAAGTGCAATCCCTCTCATTCCCAACATGACTGGCAACTCTGACCCAGACACCCTTGAGCCTAACCTCATCCAAATGCTCCATATCCCACTCCAAGTCGTAGTCTCTCTCCAGGAGCTTCATCAGCTCTCAGACCAGGACCCATTGCTTTCCTAGGTTC
The DNA here is from genome assembly GCF_059453375.1 of Lepisosteus platostomus. Lineage (NCBI taxonomy): Eukaryota > Metazoa > Chordata > Actinopteri > Semionotiformes > Lepisosteidae > Lepisosteus > Lepisosteus platostomus. The sequence continues at coordinate 77,419,726 of NC_142613.1, read as the reverse complement.
TCATCTTCATTTGCTTGGGAGGGCCCCTCAAAGTCCCTGCTGAGCTAAGCCCCTTCCATTGTGTTAAAGATGAGCTCTCCGGGAATGAATTCCTGTGTTGCTCAGGGGAATGTAGCTGTTATTCCTGCCTGCCTTCAGGTGCGAATGTTAAAGTTGGCACACGACGGCCATTTGGGAATAGCGAATTTCAAACAATGGTGCCGGGATCTGGTGTGGTGGCCAGAAATTAACAGAGACATCGAATCACTCATCAGGAACTGTGCAATCTGCCTCCTAAGTGGAAAAACAGGAGGCTATACTACCTCTCCAGCCCCTAAGCGGGCAGACCAAGCCCTGGGATAATCTCCAGCTGGACATCTGTGGGGAGCTAAACAGTGTCCCACTCCATCAGTGTTTCCTCATAGTGTTTTATGATTTACACTCCTAATGGCCTGAAGCGGCCTCCAATAGATCCGTTACCACTCAGGTGGTCACTGACTTCCTGGATTCCCTCTCTGCCTGCTGGGGAACCACCATCGAACCACCATCACCACCGACAGTGGGCCGCAGTTTGTTTCTGCTGAGTTTCAGTCCTCTTTGGCTTCTCAACCACTCTCCTCCTCGCCCTGCCCCACTACAGGGCCACACAGCATGCCATGCCTGGCAGCTCACCAGCCGCCCTAATTCTAGGACATGAACTACATCTTCTGCCACGCACTCCCTCAGCATAGTGGCAGAAAGCCAGCAATGGATGAAGACACATTATGATAGATCACACAGGGTAAAACTACTTTGCATGCTATCTTGGAGAGCACAAGCTCTAGTTATTTTAGTGTTCCGCCATGCAGGTCACAGAGCAACTGGGCCCAGCTACCCTCAGCCTCTCTGACAGGTCACGATGGCACTCCGGTCACCTCCACGAGGTGGCAGCACCTACTGTACATGACCTGCCACTGAAGCCGATTCCATTTCTGCTGGATGATGCGGCTTCAGTGCCCATGGGTCCTCCTCTCTGGTCAGCTAGAGTCTGGTCTCCACTAGACTGGAAGAGTTGTGTTTTTCAGTTTTCTGGAGGGGAGTTGTATGTCACTATACAGTCTTAGTTCATGTGACACTCTTGTGCTATTGTGTATATACAGTACCACGTTACTGTACTCAGGGAGTCTTGACAGCCCATTTCTCTCCCATGGCAGTTCTGTAAAATGCACAATAAATGACAGACGTGTTCCAAAATTATTATTATTATTAAATGTTTTGTGTACCTCAGATAGTATGAAACCTCTGGTTCACGTACTGTACATGGTACAGAATGGATAGTTGTTTTAAACAACTTAACTTGTTGTTTAACTTTTCAAATCTTGCCAAAAAAGATAAGGTCGACATAAAACATGAAAAGAAATGGCCAATGATGAAGTATGAGTGACCAATACTACTTAAACAAGAACTTTGGTGGATCGTTAACTCCAAATCGGATCAATTTGTCAGAAGAGACAAGTACAACAAAACATTACTGAAGCTGCTGGAAGGAGGAGGAGCAATAAGCAGAGTCACTGTGGATTTATACTTTGCCTAAAAGGAGAATGGTGTTATCATCCCTCACAGTGACTGTCGATTGACCAGAACTGAAAAAAAAACTTTTCCAAATGAGACACCCATTATTTAACAATGTTCACATGCACTGTATGTATTTTAAATGTGTTTTGCTAATTTTCTTTTTTGTATTTTCCATTTTTTAGGTGCTGGCTTGTTAGTAATGATTTTTGGAGGACAGCTTCTTGCATACAAGCTTTACAAGAACAATTTCATTTATCCTGATCTTGAAAATTTCTAGCAATGTTTTTATTTTTTTATATTATTTGTTGTTATTTATTGTTTTGGATGTGTAATTAATAAAAAGTATGATGCCCATGGCATGACACAGGGACTTGGTATCTGCATGTATTTTTGTTCTGCATGTATTGAATGTTTTTTTTATGTTGTTAAAAAATATGCAGAACATCTAAGTTTTCCATCTTCCTTACATCTAAAGTCTAATGTTCTAATCACAAAATGGGAGGATAACAAAAATAGTATTCATGAACACATACCAAGGCCCAAGCAAACCCACCAGCTGACAGGGATCTTTTGATTTGTCTCCTAGAAGGACTTTTCACAGTGTCGATGAATTTTCATTGCTGGTGACGAGGTGATGAGGTGCTTTATTTAATTGACTTTTAACTTACAGTAAATTAAAAAACAGTGCAACAAAAGCATACCAAAAGTTAGAGATGTTGTTCCCAAAACACTGAAAATGTGGAATATTATTTGCTTGATATCTAGCAACTTTAAAACATTTAACTATATTTCTAAAACTGTTGCTATTATTCTCTGACAACAGCTACTAAACCTGTTATTTTCTTTCTTAGCACTATAACACTACCGGACATGATACTGTATATTTAGATCTCCATAAATATTTTGATAAGATTGCTCAGAAAAGATTAATTCTCAAATTAAATGCCAAAATAATCTACATTTATGTATATTATAAAATGGATGGATTAAGAACTGATTATAGCATAGAGAACATTATTTTAAGAGGCATATCCTCCAATCAGGTAGTTTCACAGGCCTGTGTTTCAGGCCTGTTGTTCTTTATTGATCTTCTGCAAGGATTTACATTCTTGCACAAACAGAAAACTAGTCTATGTTGCCGATTATGCAAACATACAGTAAGGGGATTGATAAACATACTGTAGTAAACGGCAAGGGAATTAATGAAAACTCACTGAAAACCATGGACTGGGCAGACACTTTTCAAATTAAATTTAGGTCCAAAGTAATCCAGACAAGAAGAAGTAATGTGGATTGTACAACTCACTTGGGTGATTCTAAGATGCTAGAAGCTACACATGTAAAAGATGTAGATTAGTGTACTGTGTGTCCCCACAGTGTGGGTAAGCCATATAAAAAGAAAACAGAATTCTTGGATGTACAGTATAGCAGGGTACTGTATTTAAGAACATGGAAGGTACTGTAAGATCAAGATTCATAACACACTATGACCTTATTTAGAATGTATTTTTTCAGTTTCGGTCAATATCTACCACATAACCAATATTATAGCATAAAGAGTTAAAAGAGGAGCAACAAGAAAAATGACTGGTCTCAGGGGAATGTCATACAGTATATAGACAGCTAATGAGCTGTTAAATGTTCAGCTCATTATGTGGCGACTGAGAGGAGATTTGATCCAAACACGTAAAATCCTGAGGGGTAGAGATAAGGTCAGCTCCTGGGGCTGTTTGGTCTCGGTACTGAAACAAGGACACGTGGTAGCAATTGTAAACTGAAGAGGGAATTCATTAAAGATGGACGATAGGAAATGTTTCCTTGCATAAAACCCCATGTGTATAATGAACAGCCCTTCAAAGCCTTGTAACTGACATCCATTCTCTCCTTCAAGAGACACCACCACTTCTTATGTTCTTATGACACTACATTAACCCAATTAACCCAACCCAATTAATAATATTAATTAGGGGTTAAAATATTTCTCTTACTAGTACAATAGTTTTGCCTCTAGCCTAAATTGTTAATGAAAACATTACTAGGTCACATAGATGGAAAGGGCCATTTTACTGATGGTTTGCAAAATCCAATAAAGGACAGACTTTTTGGAAATGTTTTTTTTTTAATATGTAAAGACACAATTGCATAAACATGCATAAACACATCAATAAGAAGTTGATTCTTGTCACGTCTCATAAACTTTGAGAATGTTTGAATTAGGTTTATTACATACAGTATAATATTTATACAAATACAGAAATATATTATACTGTATTCACAAAATGTCTTGATTTGCAAACAAAAGTGTTAAGAAAATTCCATATGCCAACAAGATAACATTTATTTTTATTGTATTGTTCCAGTATTTGTTTCAGGTTTCTCTCAATCATGTTGATAGGAGAATATGATGGTGTTTCAAATATAGAAATTACTTTTAATGTGTATTATTGAGATGCAGTAAATTGTAATATTGCATAATTATATGCTAGGATATATATACACAAATTAAACTATATATTAAATTAAATAATTCATTTATATTTTAGTATAAAGATGGTGTAGAACATATGCACTACTGTAGCTACTGATATTGTACAGTGGTCTGTAATTTAGTCCGCTGAAAACATATACATATTTAGCACAATAGCCACCTAATGAGAAGTGTATCAAATTTTTGTTGAAAGAATCATTTCACTTTTCTTCGTACCTTTTTGTCTCCACCAGTGCAGTCCTTAACTTGGATGGTGTGGTGGAGTGATGTTTATCAAAGGTGTCTCTTGCATCTTAGTCTCAGCAGATTCTGTGAGGTGATGGCATTTTCTCCTCATGGTTGTGTACCAGCTTCCTGGGACCTCCAAAGAAATTGAAGATGCAAGAAAAATTGTTTGCAAAGGACTCTGTAACACAAATCAAGGAAGAAATTGAGAGTTTAAAATTGTAAAACACTTGTAACTTGGTTTGTTGATGTACTGTATAATCCTTGTTTTAAGTAAATATGTTGGGATGTTTAGGTATGAAGGGCACTCTATAATTCGTAATCTATATCTTATACTAATGTGAAATACAACATGATCTGAATAAAAATATTTTACCATCACTGCAAACTAGCAACATCATTATTTACTGGACAATGTGGTTAACTTTCGCCTTTACAGTATATACTATAACAGCAAATTCTTAAATACTACAGTACGTACAAAAGCCACGTACCAAATATGAACAAACACAGAACCAACTGTTAGAAATGCAGTCAACAGAGTCTGCTGTGTTCAAAATTCCAAGCCAACTGTATACCTATACAAACATTAAATTCCAGTTGAAACAAGATGTAAAACACAAACTGGCAAATTGTACAGTTTTGCAATCATCTGTTGCAATATTCAGTATTGGGGTTACTGTTATGTTCTATCTCACTGTAACATGTACTTTATACATTGTAACGTGGTTTCTGCGTGGCTTATACCCTCTGTAACTGTAATAAACAGAGTATAGGGTGTGGTTACCAAATTTAATTTCTGCATGGAAATTTTGCGATATGCACTCAGCAGCATTACCTAAAGGAAGATACAGAGAAAACATTTTATTCAAAACTTTATTCATTTTATTTTGTTGTCACTTTAGTTAGGGATCCAGCCTGGACATGTTTGCAGTGGTATACTTTCATAGACATTATAGAAGTGTGGCACCTTCTGACATCTGCCTCCATAATATTATGGCAACTGGTAAGCATTAGCAGACGGTCTTTCTCTTTAACTGAGTCCTTAAACGAAGAATCCTTAAGAATCGCATTAACTCTGTGAATGGCTACACCTCAGATTGGACCATAAATCATTTAATAAGATTAGGGGAATGCAGAGGAAGGAAGGAAACACAATGCTCATTAAATCTGAAGCTATTCAGTAGCAGGAGTCAATAGGACTGGGCCCTACACCGACTGTACAGTAGCAAAGGTACTGTATGCCTAAGAATATACCGACTGCTTTTACTGTAACGGGTGACTTATGATAACTGCAAGATCAGATTTTTGTATCACAAACTGGGTAGTTTGTAAGATCGCTTCTATCATCTTAACGTATGGGAGTTTTTAGTGAAATTAATATGTCTAACTTAACCTAATTTTGTTGCTAATTTTGTAGGTAACTAGTCTTTTATCCTACAAACTAGCGGGCCTGTATAATTAATATGTATCTTTTAAAAATAAAAAAAAAATCAGAATGTGAAGACAGTGAGTCGTCTAATGGTTCTATTGAGATTATTAGAAATCTTTGTTCCAGAAAAACTGAAAAAAAAACTACTGTAACATTCCCTTCATGAAATTTAAGAGTGAGGAGAATATTGTATTTAGCTCTGATGAAAGTTGAATTTTTGTACTAAAATGTCATGAATGGTGCTATGAAATTTCACAATAAAATTCTGGGAATAACAGATACATTGCACATGGGCTATTCATTGTCTAAATACCTTATTCTTTAGACCATTTCACTCATAATATGTATGAAACACAAATATCTTTGAAACTGTAAACAGGTTTAGAAAATCTATTATATAACCTATAAAACCAATAGTTGACTCGATACAACAGTAACCCAACAGTCATTGAACTAAAGACATTGATAATAAATATCTAAGATACAGTATTTGTCATACATTTTCAGAAAGAGAAACATATCATTGCAAAAGTATGCTAATTATAACTGAAAGCAATATCAAAATGTGGACTGGTTCACTTTCTGTAAAATGCATTTTCATTTTACAGTAACCTAAACAAAAAACATCTTAATATGGTTATACTGTATGCAGTAGATTAATCTAATGAATATCTGAGAAAGTGATGCATTCTCACACTTTTTCAACACTATTTTGAAACATATACTGTACATTCCAGGTCATGGAAAAACAATACCATACTGTAAGTAGAGATACAGTATTACTTCTCTCACAGTTCTCTAGTATTTCAGCTGTCTCAATGTGGAAAAAAGTGCACCACTTTTACATTCCTTTGCTTATGTACTCAAACACATCAGGAATTGTCAGATTCAGTTTTATGTTACATGATGGAAAGCTGACTGTAGGATTAGAATTCAAGTTAGGTATCATCAGTTCAGTATCATGTTCATGCCTTTACAATGTACTGCTTATGCTACATATTAAAGGTAAATGGTAAACAAACACACCAGCAAATATTTGCAATTATTTCTATGTAAAGTTCCCAGACCACATACTCACTGTACGGTAAGGCTATGTAAGGGATCACTGCAGGGACAATATCACCATCTAGTATTGTTGAAGTACTGTATGCTGTACTATTATAATATTTATTATAATAAATATTATTGATAAAATTACTATATGGGTTCTCAGTTGTTTCGATGTTTTATGTTTGGATTAAAGTGTAGCTTTAAAGTATATTTAAATTGCGAGAAACAGCTGTTAAAATCAGAAAATTGTTCATATTACTTTCTTCTGAGCAGAACCAATTTGTCACGATTATAGTTCCCCCTCCTTAAGGGTGCTCCAGCCCTTTCACGTGAGACTTTATTTTGTGCACCTGTTCCCTATTCCCAGCCCACCTTAAAAGCCAGGCGCTGACGCTCATCCGGGCTCTGCATCTGATTTCCGTATCGTGCGAGTCCGGGACCTAGAAGCGCCTGGTCCCGTCAAGGTTTTAATCTCGGTTCCCGTTCCCGTTCCCGTTCCCTGTCTGCCGGTTCCGACCCGGCCTTCGTGTTTTAATTCCTTGTTCTGATGGATCTCCTGGTTTTGGACTTACCCTTGTGTTTTGAATACTCTCTAAGGATTACTCTTTTGGATTGTTCGCCTCGGCCACGCCTCCCCCGTGCACCAGCGCACCTTGGACACGCCCCCCTGTCTTCAGCCCCGTTTTCCTGCATGACGTTTCCCCAGTGTTCCCCCACTTCTTCGGATTGTGTCGTCCGCATAGGGTCCGGAAAGAACTGTTCGTTTCACAATTTGTCTGCCCAAAACAAAAGCTATGAAACGCCAAGCAAATGTCGTATTTTAAAAAGAAGCAGCTACAAAATTTTCTTCAGGTGTTTAATACCATTGTATCATTATTGAAAAGATTAATTTTAACAAGTTATTGGTTAGACATTGGAGTATTCATAATGCTTAAGAAAGAAAATGATTTTTTGTATATTATTCATAGATTCTCACTTTATCCTATCAGAAAAATTAACAATAATAATGGAACACATCTGTAAATTCATGATAGTATAACTGGTTACATTTCTAAAGCTATGTTTAATTTTATCACAGGCTATATTTAATACTAGACTATATACTGTATAATTTCTTTATATATAAGATAAAGTGCTTTTTCTCCCTAAGGGATGGAAATAACACCAGTAGTTTATAAATACTGTGTCCTTACAAGCAGAACGTAAGGATTAATGTCCTAATTCCAAAGATGGGAGCGTGTGTTGAAGGTATAAAAGTACCACATTGATGTGTCAAACGGCTTAAAACCACCCACCAGTTGTTCCACGCTGTCCTCTCAATCTCCACAATATCTCAGGAGTCTAGAAGTACCATCTGCTTCTAAACAAAAAATAAGGAGATGTTCTCAGACTGTATGCTTGATTTCTGCTCTTAATTGGTTGGCTTGTCTACAAACACCAGTCTCGAGTTGAAGCAAACACTTCTTACTTTGACTCTACAGTACATGTTGTGTTTTGTGTTGTGGCTCAGTTTCAGCTTTCAGTTACGACTGCAGTTATCAGTTGGGTGATAATGCGGTCAAGTACTGCGCACTACTGTATGTCCAGCTCCACCTGATTTTTTTAGCATCAGTAAGAAAAGAGTATGAGTAAATGGACAGTAGTTTGAACATTATGTAAATATAATTATTAAAATGTTTTCAGACTAATTGTTTAATAGGCTGCTTCATAAATTGGATACAGTGATTGCGTTTGATGCTGACCCTACACAACATAATCCCGCAATATATATCACAAGCAGCAGGTGGCAGAAGCAAGTACTGTACACTTTTGTCACATTGCTGAGGGCCATGTTTTTTTTATGGCAGAGCTGAAAAATGTTCATCAGGATTTTTTAATGTTTTTTTTATAGATTTTGCAACTAAATCTCTTTATCGTATCATAAATGTGCAACCTTTACATTAAAGGCAATAATTGTGTATTTACTGGTAAATTGCAAACAGCAAACATTCACAGTGTGTATTACACTGTATCTGTAAAACATTACAATAATTTTCTGTCTTTAACCTGGTATATATCTGTCACTATACATTAGAGATAATTTCAGATCTGCTGCTGAAACTGCCGGTAGACACAATACCTGCATCAGTGACAGGACAATGAGGCTCCATGCTGCTGGCCTTAGAGCAAGGAGACCTGTCAGAGGCCCTCTGCTCACACCTCCTACAATAGACGTCACACCAGACTGGCCTGGGCCAGACAGAGGCTGCGATGGACTTGTCGGCAGTGGCATCAGGTCCTCTTTACAGATGAGTCACTCTTCAGCCTGTTCCATGCAGACTGGAGGGCCAGAGTGTGGAGGAGGAGGTGTTGCATTTCTTTTTTCCATCAGTATATATCTATCAGGAGCAAAAGGCCTAAAGTAGAAAAACACCTCATTGCTGTTCCTATTTGCAACTTTTTTTTTGGAAACATTTGGCTGCTTGCACTGTGGGGTGCACTGTTCAGCACTTATATCAAGAAATTTTCATGAGCTTTTATCAATGGTTTTGCTTGTTTCACACTAATATTATTTAGGTTTTGGGCAGCATTTTAAAATCCGATGACTGGAGGGTTTCTGAGACAGATTGTGGATCTGTTTGGTTGAAAACAGGGTTAGGTTTACGCTCAGCAATGGAACCTGGGGCCCAGGTTGGCTTAAGGATGAGTGATATTTTTATTTTTCAGAGACTTTTGGTTGCTTGGATGGTGTGGTGCACCGTTCAGTAATTCTGTCTCAAAACTGAGTCAGTCTGAGTCTGAGTCAGTCTGATCAACAGCTGTAAGAAAACATTATCGAATCTAATACATTTGCAAGAGCTTTTATAAATAGTTTTAATTGTTTCACATTGTTTCACATTCATATTTTTGGGGTTAGAAAACATTTAGAAATCTGATGACTTAGGAGAAAGATTGCAAGACTGCTCCGTTTAAAACCCAGCTTTTCACACTTAGACAATTTTTATGCACAGCTCTGGATTTTGGGGCACAAGTCAGCTTGAGGACGAGTGATGATTTGACAATTTCAAAGTTTTTTTCTCTGACACTTTTGCCAGCTTGGAACGTGCGGTGCACCATTCAGTAATTGTGTATGCCAATACTGTCAGTCAGATCAAAAGTTGTCAAAAGTCTTGTTTGAATCTTAGGAATTTGAAAGAGCTTTTATCAATGCTTCTGTTATGCTTTGTTTGAAAATGCTTTTGTTTCACACTCATAGTCTTTGGTTTGGGGAACATGTCAAAATCCGATGCCTGGAGAGGTTCAGATATAAATTGGGGAACTGCTCAGTTGATACCACAGCGAGGGTTAGTGTTAGTATTCACACACTACTTACACAATTTTTTAACACAACACAAGATTTTGGGGCCCAAGACGAGTGATTTTTGGCTACTATCTGAATTTTGTTTTTGGAAAAACACTCTGGGACCTGGATGGTACGTTTTTGTAAATTTGTAACCAAGCATTATTGCATCTCATTTACTTCCGAGAGCTTATATCAATGGTCATGATTGTTTCCCCCTCATATCTTTAGGATTGGGAAACATGCCAAAATCTGATGCCCACAGAGGCTCAGATATAGATCGCGGAAATGCTTAGTTGACACCACAGATAGGGTTTGGGTTAGGATTCACACACTACTTAGACAGTTTTTAAGCTCAGTGCTGGACTTTGGGGCCCAATTCATGTTTAGGACAGGTGGTTTTGTAGTCCTATCTGAATTTTTTTTTCAGAAACTCTCTGGGGCCTGGGTGGCACGGTGCACCTTGCGGTTGTTGCATCCCGAAACTGAGGCGGTGGAATTAAAAGATGTCACCAAGCATGATTGAATCTCATTCAATTTCAAGAGCTTTGATCAATGGTCTTGATTGTTTCCCCCTCATACCTCTATGTTTGGGGAACATGTCAAAATCCAATGCCCAGAGAGGCTCAGATACAGATTGTGAAAATGCTCACTTTACACCCCAGGTAGGGTCAGGGTTAGCACTCACGCACTACTTAGACAAGTTTTAAGATCAGTGTTGGATTATGGGGCCCAAGTCAGGATTATGTTAGGTGGTTTTGTAGCTCTCTATGAAGTTTTTTTTTCAGAAACTCTCTGGGGCCTGGGTGGTGCAGTGCACTGTACCTTGCGGTATTTGTATCCTAAAACTGAGTCAGAGGGATCAACAGTTGTCACCAAGCATGACTGAATCTCATTTGATTTCAAGATCTTTGATCAACGGTCTTGATTGTTTCCCCCGAATACCTTAAGGTTTGGGGAACATGTCAAAATCCGATGCCCAGAGAGGCTCAGATACAGATCGCAGAAATGCCCAGTTGACTCCCCAGGTAGGGTCAGGGTTAGCATTCCCATACTACTTAGACATTTTTGACACTCAGTGCAGGATTTTGGGACTCAACTACTTTTGGATGAAATATATAGGAATTTGTTCCTATTTTTAAGTTTTCACTGCTTTTTTTTAACTTTAACTCTGCTGACATTTAACATATTTCACTTATATTGTGTTTGAATAAGTTTGAATATTCACTTTTTGAGGAAAAGCTTTAAAAAAATTATTTCTAATTCAAAAAAATGGTACATCATTGGAAGGAGTGAGTATTTTCTCAAGACCCACATCTTAATTGGAAACCTCTTCTGTGTGGTTTCAATGATAGCTGACCACCTATGGATTTGTGTCATTGTCATTGAGAAAAATGTGCTCATATTTTAATGTGCTTTTGATTTTTCTGAAATTCATTGATTTTAAAGATGGAGTGTGAACTTGACCTCCCACTATATAATTAATTGCATTTATACTCAGATGCAGCCCTTCAAAATGAACGGGGTATGCAGCCGGAAAACGTGGTGGTCGTGTCGCATCACACGAGTCATAATGCGTTCTACCGTATAATACCGCAGTTATCATATGCAATTCCATATTATATTCCCTATTAATACATTTCTAAAAGTATACTTTTGTTTACGCCGATAACATGCACATTTGCAGAAAAGGTTAAAACATTAGGAGTTTTCATGAAGTATATAAACTTAATATGGTCAGAAGGAGCAAGTAAAAACTTTTCAGAAATAATCACTTTGATGCTTAAAATGTTTAGGAAGAAAGTGGAATACTGGTGTGTATTTTCTCTTTCAACTACCAATACCAGCCATATACAGTTTACATAATATGTTTATGTTCCTGAATTAATATTGTTTATGATCGTCAGATGCGTTATGCTCCTCTTCTTTTTATGCTCAGCTACTAAAATTTCCCTTTAGTTGTAAAATTCCATATAAATATTCAATACTAAGTGGATTAAAATGCGCACAGTAAAGAGATTAAATTATTCAATCTTTTCACTAACGACCAATGCACCACGAGTGCCCCTGTCGGTTATTTTGGCCAGCCAATCACATACCTACTGAAACCTACTGTAGAACAGTGTCTCCTGGTCACCATTCCAGGGGAATTTGGGGAGTTTTTCTTTTAGTTTTGGATATTGATATCCAAAGTAAAGAATGCTAATTACAGTCCCACCAGCTTCACTTGTGAAAGCAACCCATTTTGTCTTTAGTATATCCAGATCTTATCAGGTGCAGCCTTGCTTAGCTTCTGAGATCTGACGAGATCTGACTGTAAGGTGCCAATGTGGCTGCTACAGTATAGACAAACTGTAGACAATGAAAGCTCAGAGCTTTGCATGAAAATCACATAGACTTTTTAGCATTCAACAATTTTCTAACCACTACATCCATTTCAGGGTTGTGGGGGAACTGGAGACTATCCCAGCAAGCAGCAGGCACAAGACAGGATGCCAGTCCATCACAGGACACATACAGACACAGACACAAACCCACTCACACCAGTATGGAAGCCCATTTCCGCTAGGGAGTATAAAAAAAAACGCGCTATGGTATCTCGCAATTGCGACTTCATATCTCAGAATACATCTCAGAATTGGGACTTAAAAACCCGAACCCAGGTCTTGCCAGCTCAGATAAAGATTTTTTAAATAAAAAAGGAATTGTACCAAAATCGTTTTGGATAGATTTCCCAAATGTTATTGTTAAACATTTAAAGGTAAATGTTAAATTTAAAGATTTTGATATTTTATATTTTTATATTTAGATCTGATTTGGATAAAGGATATGTTCTTATTATTAATCTGTTAAATATGTTGGCGAAATACTTCATCCACAAAAGTAAATGGTCTAATAGTGCTCCCTCTGTTAATGCTTATAAAGTACAATTCCTTTTTTACTTAAATTCTATTAGAAATTTAAAGAATCAAATGGCAAGACATACTGTACAATGGAAATATGAAATGGAATGGAATTTTATAATTGTGAATTCCTCTGGATGTGAAGTGTCTATTTCTGTATCTTTTTTCATATTCTGTCTCCTTATTTCTGGTGTTCAAAATAAAAACTTTTTTACAAAGCCCACCGTGCACTATTCCATCCGGATGCTATGGAAGCCTCACTGGCGGAAATGGGATTCCGTAAAAACGACTGTAATTAATTTGATTTGTATCAGGGCACTGTACAAGACAAGTCTTCAGGCCTATAGATCCTAGGTTCCAGTAAGATTCACGAATATAGTGTAACGGAACGGCCGACATACAGGTTGTACGATCTGGTTGCAGTGTGGTGACAGCACCGCCCTCCCCTGCGCGTAACTGGGATGTTGGCCGAAGGGGCTACAGGAGGTCTTTAGCTCAGCTGGCAAGACCTGGGTGCGAGCCCATGCAGTGAGGCACGAACTAGGGTGGAAGCGGCGAGGGCACAAGCCCTAGAACCCGGATCTGTTACAATGACAAAAGGACAGACAATGAAATGTGGGCTATTTTGAAGTCACAAATGTGAGATAAAAAGTCACAATTCTGAGATACAAAGTCATCATTCTGAGATACAAAGATACATAGCACTTTTTTGTTTTACTCCCTAGCGGAAACGAGCTTCTACACCCCAGGGCCAGTTTTCCCCAGAAGACAATTAACCTCTCTGTACTGTTGAAGGAAACTGGAGCACCCAGAGGAAGCATACAAACTCCACACAGTGAGCACCTCTGGAACTGAGCCCAGGGCTCCAGCACTGACAGGTAGCAAAGCTAACTACTGTGCCACTGTGTCAACCATGTTTTAACATACAGTACTGAATATAATTATGTTGTTTATTTCCACCTGCCTGGTGGTAAAATCATTGTGAATGACATGTCCTTTAAAGCTATCTTTCTTAATGATAGAAGCACACTTTGAGAGTCTAAGAGTAGACTAAACTTTAAAATGACATTTGGTGTAACATTGTGTTAAATCACATTAAACTCAAATTAAAAGCACCCTTTTGGTATCTAGTAGCTCACATACTAGGCACGGCATCAGATTTATTGGCCTTGGGTTTAAGAAAAGTACAGTAAATGCCAATCCTACCTTTTTTTCTGAACAGAAAGGGAATAAAGTTCAGGAAATATTGGGTTTTTTATATTAGGGATGTTTGTAAATTATGCAAACTACTGTTTGTACTATTAATAATGAAAATTCCAATCTGTAAATGTTGACTCAAATGTTTGTACAGTATGATAAAAGCTGGTACAACTGTATTTCACTTATTATCCAATATCACTTTTTCAGTCACAATCATGTCACAATGGTCTTGTGTTTAAATAGAGCAATGAATATATAATCATGTCTGCCATATACTGTAGTTGTGGTCAGAAGATTTAAGAGAAAAAATGAATGTTGAATTATATAAAAAAAAATATTAACCTGAAGTGTCCCACACGAATTAATCTGACCCAGCAAAACAGCTGGTCAGTTTGCTTAACGGTCGCAACAGGTCAAACAAGTACGTTGTTGCGACGAAGAAAAACGTAAAATCATTTTAAAAACAACGTAGCATATAGGTTAAGCAGACAAGACCTTGAGTGGCTAGTTAGACTGAATGGTATAACATCTGGGTGAATTTGGTATTTCAGTAAATGTAAAAGCTGGCAAGTACGCCGGACCTCACAATCGAGTGAATATGCTGTACCACTGTCTAAAGCGAGTTCATTACTTTTATTACTATAAACTGTGCAAGTACCTGCCACTGCACAAGGTAAGACCTTTAGAGTTCCGTGATGCTAGACAAACCGTTTATTGGTTAAATAATCAATATGTTCACACGTTCATTTTATATGTTCACTCGTCTTATGAATAATACCAGTGAATGTCGCGAAACAAAAAACCGACAGGAAAGTGTTCTTAGAAAGCTAGGAATCCGAATACGGTTCATATTCGCATTTCGCTTGTTCTCCTGAACTTTGACATAACTCCGCCCAGCTGTATCAGGCCGAAGACAGGAACACTGGGAGGAGCTTACAAGATGATTACTCATGTTGCTGTCGCAGAGAACTTTATTATTCAGTCCTCTTTTGTGTTGTTATCGACTGCAGATTAAAGGAATAATGCAACCTGCACCATGAACCGACAGCAAGATTCGGAGGGAGTAATTCTGACGGGATATCACCTGAATACGGAGACAAAATCAACATCTATTAACTGTCAAGATGAAGGGGATCATATCCCAATATTAAGGTAAGAGAAACACTGGCTGATCCTACAGAGTACGCCCGTAAGCGTTTAAAGCTGGTAAAATAGTGCATTCCATGTTTGTAAACCACCGTAATTTGAGTGCAGATCAAATTCCTCCCCCGGCATAAAGTCCAAAGGTCTCACTTGTTCAGGTTTGCCATACATAGAAATGACTGTTTTTAGAAGTTTACCAATGCTGTTAGCTTCGAGGATATTATAAATTGTTGGCACTTCTAGGTGAATAGAAGAAGGTTAAAATGCAAAACACCCCCCCCCCCCCCCTTTGCTTGTTTATACACCTTTTTAAAATAATATCATGGTTTTTTACATCGACCAAAATATTGGTGCAGATGTAAGAGAACTTTAAAATTAGGGTATACAGTCAAACCCTTTTTTTAAAAACATTTACAGTATGTACCTCATACTTTAAAAATCAGTGAAGACAGTCCTTTACTTTGCAACTGAAAATACAGTATATAGTTTATTCATATGCATATCGTGCACGGTTCCATACTAACGGCCACATAATGATAATCGCAACATCTCATACATGGAAGCTAATACTGGAAGCCATGTGACATTTATATTTTGCTCAGTTGCGCACATGGCTTATCTCCAAAAAAAAATACAAGCGACTTTTGGTAAGGTAAAAATAGAAGTAGGTACACCAAAGTGGTCCACTGATGCACTGGATATGTTCATAAAATAAAATAATAATGATTTGACTATATAAAACGATTTTAATTACAAAGAGCCCCAAAGTACTTTACATATACTGTAGAAATACTGTACCTTTCAATTCAACTTTATACTTTACACAAGTCAAATAAAATTCAAATATACAGTACATTGAAGGCAGAACTACATAATAAAACATAATTCCACCTTAAAGTTGCCACTCAGGTATATTTCACCCATTAAGTCATTCACATTTGAAGCAAAAATCTGCAAATTTTGAACCAAAAAACAAGAACACGGGTAACAGAAATAGAACCTCAGAGATAATCATTTATGCTTGTTTTAAGCAAAAGCATTTTGTGAAGCTAAAGGCTTTTAGCTAAAGACCCTGCAAATAAAATTTAGAGTAGCTACTTCAGAAAGTATTGAACTGTCTTACATTTTCTAGCAGTGAAATGGTGATAAGATATCTTTTATGAGTAACATTTGAGATCCTTTGAACAGATGTAATACATTAATATTGAATCTATGAAGGACAAGTATGCTGTCATGGCATTACCTATACATACTGCCTTTGTGAACAGTATTTTTTTTCTCGTCTATCACTCTACATCTACCAAAAATATCTCTGCTTTTGTTCCTAAGACGGAATGACACCCTATGAGGCAATAGTATATGTATACTGTACTTGATCTTTTCTCAGTTATCTCATCAACATGCCTAAAGAAGCTTCCAGTTCAATATTTATGTAGATGACTGTTAGTGGTTGCTACCAGATAAAAGTGTCTTTTCTTCTGTTCTAACCAGTTCATCCTTTGAGAAATAAACCACAGTTTTGTTACCCTACTGTTCTGTATTCGCTGGCATCAGTCTCATTTCTAATGTTTCAAATATACAGTAAGAACATGTGGCATTGAACCTGCTACACAGTGTTGAAGTATAGTTGAAGCACAATGACAGAGGAACAGAACTTTTAAGTCATTGTAGCGCATGTCTGAGTTTGTGTCTGTGTCTGCCCTGCCCTGGGTATCCCATCCAGGGTGTATCCCGCCTTGCACCTGTTGCTTTTCGGGATAGTCTCTGTGACCCTGAATTGAGATGAATGGATGGGTGATTAATTGCTAATCAGTAATTTATAGCAAAGTAATTTTAGACTGTGGAGTTTGTTGAATGTTTATATAATTAGTTTCATGTGGGTATTACAAATAAACATGTTATGTATTTCCATACAGTTACTACCAACTAAGTCTACAGTGAGACATGGCACGTAGTTTTCACGAATTACATGCAGTTTGCATGTATCTTGAAGCTAACCTTCTCTTATACATTCTTAGTTGGAGCCCCGTCAGCTACTGTTTTTACAGTACGTTGGAGAGTTGCACCATCAAAAGGAAATGCAGCTACATTGTGAATACTGATAAAAATGTAAAGAGTCTTAGTGATGTAACGCTGACAAACTCTGCAACAAATCTAGGAGTATTTGAGATAGACTAAAGATCATGGGTAATTGAGTGGATGTCAATTGCAGTTCTGCAGTCTCTATGGTGGTCTTGTGTGACTGTCGCTGCTCCACCGCGCCGGTTCGTCCCACAACGCCCGCGGCGCGAACCCGGGTCTCCGGCGTAACGCAACAGGGAGCCAGCCGAGTGAGCTAAAGGAGACCTCCCCCAGCCCAGGCGGCTGAGGTCCCTGCTACGCGCAGGGAAGGCGATGACGTCACCGTGTCTAAACTAGCTCCGCTGCACTTGCTCATGCCTGTTATGCCAAAAAGACCATAGACTCAACAGAGGGATTGACCTCCCAATCTTCTGCAGCCCACACCAATCCTCCGCCGGCCCACACCGCACTCTCCACCCGTTCAAACGGAGCTGGTTAACCAGGTCTTTCTATTTGGCTCTATAATTACATACATTGAGTTTAATCATAAATCAGGGGCCTGGTGACAGCAGCTCTTCTCGCAAGCATCATATTCTCAGGTGTTGAGATACTTTTTATAGGGGGTACCGCAGGCAAGCTTTGCGCCTTTGTGCTGACCTCTGGGATAGCATGTGGCCATACCGGTGTGTAACACCTCACCAAATGTCGTGTCAAGCATTTTGGATTAAGTAACCTTCTTCATTTTATGTACTACGTAGTGTAGAAATCAGTCACTTTGACCATCTTATTCTAGCATTGTGATGAGTTTTCCTCATGGATAGAAATAAACTGATCTTCTAAGCAAAAAACTACTATTGTTACACTACTATGTTTTTATTTAAAAATAATTGTCTGTTAATACAACTATTAGGATCTTAGATTCCCTAAAATAACCTATTATTATTCAGATAACTGAAGGCAGTGTTCAGTAAGTACTGCTCAGTTAACAACCCACAAATTAGCCTCAATGCCTTCCACTGCATATCATATTGTGCTTTGATATAATGTGTAAATGTGTGTTTCTTGTACTGTAGATGGCTTCATGTACAGTTTCAGTGAACACTTATTACCTTTATTTTAACCTGCTTTTCTCATTTCTCAGATAGGTTTTTCTCATGTCTTAATGACTCTTTCTGTTATAACAGTGTCAAGTGCTATATTTCCATTAGTGTCCAAATCTCAATATTGTGTACATTTCAAATAAGAAAAATGAGCCCATTAGGCCCATCAGTAGATAATTGAGTCTAAGATGTTGTCATCTGTTTCTGAAAAGAAGAGAGAAAAGAGATTTCTCTCCAGGAGCCAGTTCCAGATACCCCTGACACTTTGTGACACTTTTGTTTCTTTTCCTCCATTCCTAAATGTCTTTTCTTTTCGTTTCCAGATATGACCCAGTGTTCTTGTTTATATAGAGTAGAAAATAATCTGCCCATGTGACTACCTGTTCTCCTTATGATTTTATGTACTTGGATCAACTCTCCTCTCGATTTCCTTTCTTCTAGACTGAATAGAGTTATCTCTTTTAGCATGACAATCCCCTGGGACATGAATTATTCTTGTTGCTCTTCTTTGTAATCTTTCTAAGGCTGTGCCATTCTTGTTCTGCAATGAAAACCAACACTGAAAACAATATTCTAAATGTGGACTTAACTGTGCATTGTAAAGATAAAGTATAACCCACTGGATTATATTTTACATTTTTTGCCGTATAACCAAACATTCTGTTAGCATTTTATTGGTTATCTACGCTATTTTGATGTAGACATTGAAAATCTATACACAGTAAATACTCAGATAACCTTTTGTATTTTCCTGTGGCTCTGAATCACCCATGTGATGTGTATAGTGTATATTCTTACTAATATAATGCACCTCTCTACACTTACCAGTGTTACATTTTATTGGCCAAATCTGCCCTTCTATGATTTTGTCCATTTACTAATCCCTTGCTGCTATTTCTGTTTGACACTCTCTCTAATTTGCCTCTAATAAATGTTACAATTCTGATAATTACATTAGAATCTAATTTGTTGATACAGATCAGGGTGAGCAATAATCAGAAAATAAATAGCTGCACATAACTACTTACATCTGCCCAAGTAGAAGTTGTTCCTAATAAGATGATGTATAGCTTACTGTACAGTATATTATGGCTTTTTACACTGAATGTATCTTAAGCCTACATTATTCCTGTAGTATGTTCATCCTTCTTTAATTAAATGGGAGTTATTAACTGAAGACGAAGTCTCACAAAGTTGCACCTAATCACCATTACCACAGAGCTGAACTCTAACTGCTCCCTTCACATTGGTCTCAGGCATCTCTCCTCCACCCCATCTTCGTCTTGCGGCTGCCCCTTGCTTCACTCCTTCTGAATGGGGTTCGAGCCTGCTTGTCCTGTGGCCAGGAGTCTACCCATTAACCAAGCAGGTTGAGCCAAACCTTTCTCACCCAGTATTCCAATCATTCACTCAATCTTTGGATGTTAATGCCTTGTGAACGTGGTATGCAGTACATCTTCCCAGTTCACTACTTGCAAATTCTTCTGTGCTCTCCCAAAGTCTCATTCTTAGAATGCTTCAATCCACAGGCCAGAGTCCGGAGGAGACTGGAGGTGACTAGTTAGAATCTACATTTTCCTATTCCCCAACATTTTCCAGCATTCCCAAATAGAAATGCAAAACTAGTCAGGTTGGTATGCAAAATCTGAACCATGTGCTCATACAATCGGTGTATATAGTAAACACAGAGACTATCTTACATTGTCAACTGCAGGGTTGAGCAGTATTTCCTTGGATGCTGTTTCTGTCTGTCTTAATGTTTATATTCAAGTTTCAACATATGAAAAAGTGATTTATTTTCCAACTTATTTCTCTTCAAATGCACTTATCTACCCATAATGTTGTTTACCAAAACATTCATCATTACAGTATGTGTTCACCCTATAACATCTACAGTATGTGTATAGCAGTAGCAATACAAATGGTGAAGGTTTAGATCTTGTCAGTTCACATGGTTAAATTCTCAGTGAAACTGATGCACACATTTGCTGTCTGCCTCCTTCTTTGTTGGTAGGATAGATGTGTGTTTGTATTTGGATAATGTTTTTTTTTTATATTGTGAGAATGTGCATTTATTTCTCATCTTCTTATGTTTTCCAAGGTTAATATTCCTTCATATTAAGTTCTATTCGAGCTTGGAATGAATAGATACAGTAGATATGCAATGAATGGTTACAAAGAAGTTCTGTTGTCTGTATTGTATTTTCCTGTACTGAGTGAGCACTGTATTCCAGTGAGCATTACAGTACAGTATGTATGATTTTGTTATGACATAGTGAATATCCTAACCATATGTAATGTAATGTTTTAGGTTGCTAATGTTATGTGCATTTGAGTTGTACAACATTATTAATTTATATTTTTGCAGCATATACAGTAAATACACATACACATATAGAAGGTGCTATATTACTGAACCTCAATGCCAATGCCATTTCTGTCAAAAGTATTATTTTCATATTGAACATGCAACAAAGTTTTTAAAAGATTTACTGTCTGCTGTTAGGTTAGAACATAGTATCCATCTGCAGTGCTTTGAGTGTGTGATATTATTGCACTGTCCTGGAAGAAGGAAAGAAAGATAGACAACTGTAATCCTAACACATTTTATGAAGGATTACTGTAGAATACAAGGGAAAAGCACAGAATAGTAAAATACTGTACAATACTGTCATGGTAAAGCATGTGCTACAATGTTAAGACTAGGGAAAACCATGCTACAGCAGATTTAAATTAATTAAGTCATTTTACATTATACATCTAGCTTTATAGCAAATTAATTATACTTACAATTAACTTCTCATGTTATGATATTAGATAATAGGTTAGAAAAAATATTATCTTAAAAAACAACTTCTGTGCCATTCCCTGAGTCCTTGCTTCCCAACTAAATTTGCATTTTAAACGACATTGTATACAAAACCTTGGCTTACAGAGGAACAGCAACAAAATAATTCTGCATTCTGTATGCTTTGCACTGTAGTGTATTCTATTAAAGAGTTAAAACAAACATGCTTTGCAAGTTCATGGAAGTTCAAATGAAAAGCTTATTTTATTGAATTCTGAATAAGGAAAGAAATCCAAGAAAAAAATGACGCAGAGGCTGTTAATTATAATGTAACATGGCTATAGTTTTGAAATATAGTGAATTTAACCAAGCATTTTTTATTACTGAAAAGCAAACGTGACTGGTGTTGCTGAAAATTAGGTTCAAACTACTGTACATCTGCCCTGTTCTCCTCAAAAGACCTATACCAGGTGGAGGGGATTTGAGCCCTGAACTGAGTCCAAGATTTTATATCGCCAATAAATCCTCTTTACACTTCTTATTATAAACACATTATTTACATCAGTACGTTTCCTCATTTCAGACGAAAGTCAGTTATGTGGAATTTTGTTTGTGTGATAACTTACAGTATAATGGAAAGATAATGGTGTTTAACCAATCACCTACTTTCTTCTACATATAATTAACTCCATATGAAGACTTAAGGTTTTCCTTCCCAGCACACGCTGTTCACAAAAACTGTGTCTGTCAATCTGCATCTCTCCCCTTTTCTCTCTATTGCTGGATCCTGCCTCTGGATTTCCCTGCCAGCCTTCCTTCTGTCTGCCTGGTACTCCTGATTCTCTGCATCTGTTTATTTCAGCCCTGGCCTTTGCTTCAAGTTTCACTTTCACTGTAGACTGTCATACCCTCCACTTTTCTCTGCAGCACCGATTGCAGTCCTCTGGATCCCAGTTCTTTGCCCACTGCTAGCCCTCAAGCTCTTTTGTGTGTTTGGTTTGCTAACTCATTCCTTTCCTCTTCTCCTGTGTGGTACAGGGATGGTTCCATAGATGTTGATGCTCAGATTTAAAGATTTTGGTTATAGTTTTGCTTTGAGTTATACATCTGGATAAAGAACCACATAAATCACATAAAGAAAGATTCCCATGTTAACAATCCCTGCCCTCCTTGTTTGCAAGAGCCCCTTTGCTGGTATGCAGCTCTCGCTTATGGGAATTCCTTGACTGTGCTGTGCCTGCTCTTCTCTTTCAGTTTTATTAAATCCCTTCTTGCTTTACATGTTGCTGTCTTGTCTGCTTGTCTTCATTGGCAGCAGGCAGGTTTCTTCCTACCTCCTGCAAGCTGATGTGAATTAGCCACTCTCCTTCTCGCCTCAGCCTCCCTGCCTCCTATTTCCTGTTTTTGCAAGTCTCTTTTCTGTTGCTGCTGGCATCCTGTCCGGTGCAAGGACTGCTCATGGTCCTTTTTATAGCTACCATCCAAACACCTGCAGCTCCTGTTCCCCATGCATCTCCCTCTGTCTTTCTGGGTCCTAGGACACAGAGAGTTTGAGCACAGCTGGATCATTCTGAACTGTGTATTTCTGCTGCTAGAACTTAGATTGCCTTCCCTCTTCATCTCATCCCCCAGAGCCCATCCATACCGGCACAGTCTCGAACCCCTAGTGGTTTCTGTCCTCCCCTCTCTGTCTTCTACCCCTTTTATTCCCTAATATCCTTGTTATTGACTTTGCTGATATCATGGCCTCTGCATCTGGCAGCCCTCTCCTGTCTGAAAACCTATTCAAAACCTGCTCCTCCTAACATGTAACGAAACTACTAAGACATTTTACAAGGTTGCACTGATAAGATATGATTTTCCTGAATTATTTTGCAGTCACAATCAAAATGTTCGACCACTGGTCTTCTGATGCCTATAAGCTGTTCATAAAGATGTCCATTTTTGATTTACATTTAGTTTTAGTTGACTTTTATTCCTAAAAGTTTACTGTGTTGTTTCTCACAGTTAAGTTGGTGCTTTTTTTGGTTTAGTTGTACACAACGTGTTCAATCCACATCAATACTTGAGCCCTCAAAAAAGCCTTTTGAACCGAAGCAAGCTGACACCTGGTGGTCTTGTCAATATTCTGTTTGCTAAGCAATACAAAAAACATTGCTAGGTGTTGTAATACAAACTGATTTCATCAGCCAGGCAAATGCTAACAGAGCATCTGAGGTAACAGTGCTGAAAACTCAGATAACAGATCAGTTATTTCCAGTGAATGCCACTATGATGGGTATCCTCTGCAATTGATCTTTTTGACTCAGTCTTGACTGCTCTGAAGAATAATAAACGTAAAAAGGGACGTAAAATGAAGATACTTGGGAAAAGAGGCAAGCAAGTGACCTGCGTGCACAAACTGGCGTCAGTGTAGAACAGAACCAGGAAGTTGTTGTAGATTGTAAAACAAGGGAGCAAAGCCCGTCAGCTCCCGATGGGTATTGAAATCAGTTTCAACAAGTTATTGAGATCCTGTTTTATCACCATTTTCAAATGGCTTGCAGCATTCTGAAAGATGTGACTGCACTTAATACAATAAACGATACAGTATATCCATCATTTCTAGACTTTCTAGATACAGTATATCATCATTTCTTTGCTGATGTATCTGCATTATGGGATTATGGAAGAAATTGCTGCTGACATTCATCAAGTGCAACATCTTTTAGGAAGAAAAGAGCAACAGGGTTGTGATTTCAATTCCACTCACAAATTTTACGCCTTTCTCCAACCTTATTATGCTGCTTTCATTAACATTTACAATTCTTGTATTTTGGATAGACCGTACCTGTTAGCTTAGCAGGCTGTGAATATAGCTTTCATACTTAGATCAAATATAAAAAATGATTAAACACCAGTGGGGACATCCAAACCAGTGACCTTTCTGTTCTTTTTACTTTAAACCATGAAAAAAAAACTAAATATTGACAAAGTCATTCAGGCAAATCAAGAAAACAGGAGAATTGTCCTTAAGTGAACTGTTTTCAGTGGTGAGAAGCTCAATCTTTTCTTAAAATACTTTTCAGCAGTTTTTTCAAAAACCAATGCCACATTTTAATGTCTTATAAATATCTGGCCTTAGATGAGCTTTGCTTAGGTTTTATTCAGGCTTGTAATTCTTTAAATTTTTAACTTACTTTTAATCTGTGTATTTTCTGTAAATAATTGTCTCATTCACAAGCTACTGTACAGTACTGTACCTTGGGCAGCATTAAGAGCTGTACACATTATTTGCATGTGGATATCACAGGGCAGACATGTTTGGACATCCACCCCAGTTTTCTGTTTAACCCACTGGCCAACTGGTCATCCTCTTCAGTCACACAATTTCGAATGGCAGCTCAGGGAAACCAGTGGCAGTTGGGTTTCTCCTCACCGTTGTAAGCACGCTATGATTTTCTGGATGGGTAGTGGTCCGTTGAGACACAGTATTTGGGCGGTATAATGAAAAAAATATATCTACCTTGCATTATACCGGATAGCACATTTATGTGAAATTGTAAAAAAATGTAAAAAGATTTTGTTTATCTTTAATCCTAATGGTATTATGGTAACGTATCTTAGTTTATTTCATTTGTAACATTGTATGTTACTGTATGTCTCCCACTTCCAGGAGTTTTCTATTCCGTTTTGAGAACTTGCACATCACAAAAGGTGCCGTTTTGCATTTCACTCCTTTATTTGACTGGGTAAAATTACAGTATCAGGAGTAAATCTTTATTGAGAAGTAAGTGCTAGTTTCACTTACTTCACATCGGTGCCAGACATTATTCACACTATGACTCCGCAAGACAGATGACCTTCAGATTTCAATGGGTTCCACTGTATCACTGAGTTTGCGTTGTGCACAAAGGGCCTCCTTCACTTTTCTTGTCTCACAAAGAAGTAATGCATTCTTGGTATGTTGCCACTTTGAGATAATCACTTTCACTTTGAACTAGCAAATAAAATAAAATGTATTTGTTCTGTATTTGCCTTTACTGTGTAGTTTTTTTTGTGTAGCTGGTTTAGTTTAGTATACAGTATACTGTAGTTTTTTGGTTTTAGTTTAGTATTGTGTAGCTTAATTGGTTAGCTAGGACCTACCTACTGTAGTTCTCTGTTTATTTGTATCTTGTTTTATCCATTTTCTACATTTAAAGGCTAATTGCAGAATTGCACAAATACAGTCATTTCCTTGTTATTTTCTAATTGCATTAAACAATGGCTTGGCACACCAGTTAAAGAATAGCTTTATTTGTTTTCAGGCAGGTATTACAGCTGTTTATTATTGTATAATGAAAATACAACTTTATCAAAGGCAATATGAATAAAAACACATTTGACAATAATGAAAATCTCCAAATTTAAGTACTGTACTTATATTTTTAACAGCTGTGACCTGGATTCTAGTCTTTCGTTACTATTTATTTATAACTCAGAAGACCTGCTGCTGAGTTTTTAATAGATTTGTCAGGCTATATTACTCGAAGGCTTACTGGACTGTATTTCAGTCTGTATTTCTTGAACACCTACTGGACAGTATTTCAGTGTACAGTTCATAATTAGACTCTCTAAATATGTTTAAGGCTTCTAATTCTGTTATTGTAAGGCTTGATCTTATCATTTTCATACTGTTTAATGTAGAGATGTCTGTGTTTTAAAATCTACCTTCTTTATTTAAACATATCCTAGTAACTCAAATTGATCAGTTCCTCCCAGTGAAGTTAAGGTGCTGCTGTATTCAAAGTTTTCAATCTAACCTTTAACTCTGGAGCACGGATGTAGGGGTAGCTTTGGTTATTCCTTCCATAAATTGCCAAATCTCGTATTTTCCTTCTCTATATTGTATTGCTCTGAGTTTCTATACTGTCAATGTACTTTATACACGCAGTACTGCTTTTCAGGAGAAACATGACCTTTGTCTTTTGTTTGTATTTATTGCTGTTGGGGCTTTATAATTTGTGAGCAAATGTCTTCATACTGTATGGTAAATGTGAGGTGGGTTGTGCAACTGTGGATTTTCGGTGTAGAAAAACTAGAAAAACTTCTTCACAGTCCTATTCTCGGAGCCCTGCAAGTCTTAAACGCTACCAACGTGTTCTCAGAAGTTTCAAAAACTTATCATCTCAGCAGGGAGAACACTTAGTTGTGTGGTTTTTATTTATTCTTAGTGTATGTGTTTACTTGCACTATGTATTTGTTAAGGGGAACACAACGCTAATTTTATATTTCTTTTTATAAAGAGTCGGCATTGACTACTGCATTTCAAACCACAGCCAAAGTGAAATGTACACAGTAATGTGCAAAAGCATCAGATTTCCATCATAAAACAGGTGGCAACCATGCAGTACTTTCAAAAAGTTCACAATTTGTGCTAAATTCGGAACTTGCAAAATATTGTGCTACTGTATATTTATTTATTTTGTTACCGAGACTTAACAAGTGGTCTAAGAAATTGGGACTGCAGTTCCCCTTTAAACTCTTGATATTCAGAACAAATGATTTGACATGGGACCCAGTTCTTAATCGAGAATGGAGGACCTGTTTTTCCATATGAGATATGACCCACATTTCTCCTTTTTTGTAGGATGCAAGTGCTATTCCTCTGCAGCTGTTCTCAGTCCTGAGAGTCTGGGGGCAGAACTGCTGAGTTTTCCAAATGTGTTTTTTTGTTTTCACTGCTGAATCTGTAACTTCGTATAGACAGGCCATAATTCTGGAAAAAAGGACTCTGAAAATCTGCTGCTGGAACAACAGTTCTGTGTTGCTTTTAAGTAAAATTGTTTGAAGATGTTTAATAAGTTATTCATTATTTCTACCATGAACAGCATTGACAAAAAGCCATTGACATGGCTTGAAAAAAAGATGAAATATGAGAACCAATTTGATAAATACAGCAACTTAACTCTTTATAAATCTAGTCTTTATAAATCTTTTTGAAGATGCATCACATTGGATTTTGGATATTTCTGGACTCTTGCATTCTTTGATATTCAGAAATTAATAGTTCTGATTCTCATATTTTTTACAAACATAAACACTTTAATATAAAGCATTATTTGTATTTTTGTACATATACTGTAGCAAACATACTAGAAACAGGTTTAAAGAGGAAGAAATCACTACCTGTTACACAACAAAGAATATGTTCTTGGGACAGAAATCACCCCTATATTCTCTTTCTCTATTTGGAAACAGTTTGCCAAAATCAAAAGTGAACAACATTATAACAACTATTTCTTTCAATAATATTTTAATTGGCCTCCATTAAAATATTGTCAGAAGTACGCTAGCCTATAAGCTTTTAGAATTGTTTTTTGTATGCAAAGAAACCCCAGAGTCTCCAGCTCACACACAACTTATTTTTTATAGGGCCTGATCCAGACAACATAACCAGAAAGAGCCAGAAACTGTACATCTGAAACAACATTTACAGTTGGCTATAGCAGTATACGGTAGACCTGTGTCAAAAAATGAGAGTGTATACTTACTGTATGTTAACTTTTCTGTTCAGAAGGAAGGAGGAAAATATGTAAAACATAATGATGAAAATAAAATAAATGTGTAGTAACTCAGTCATCGAGAGATATTGCAGTACTTCTCTGACACTGGCTGCTGGATATAGGGCTCTAGTGAGGTGGTGGCGCCTCTGCACACAGGATATCATCAGCCTGGCTTGTTCTCAGGGGAGACTTGCTCAGCTGCATCTGGAAGAATATTTGCTCACATACTGTACAGTATGTAAGTGAGCAAATTGAGTATTCTAAACATGGAGACTAATTTCAGTGCTTCTCTACAGAGAATGGAATGTTGCTTATGATTCAATGACTGGTAAAAGCCCAAGAAAGTCACTTCTCTGCATCTGCTCTTCGGAGCAGCGGAGCACTGTGGTTAAGTTACTTTGATCTGGACGCCATCAGGAACATTCTCTGCCTCCACAGAGAGCAGATCCAAAACGAGTTTGAACACAGCTGGGTCATTCTGAATCTGGTTATTCTGCTGCAAAAACGGCTGTCGTACATCTCTGAGTGTGCTTGAATGATGGCTCCAGTTGTAGGTCTTGCCTGCAAAGGCATCCTAGCTTGTTGGAAAAAGTTGAAAAAGCACCTTCCAACTCACTTAGCTTTCCTTGAGCACACTTAATGAACAGAGCCCAGAGATTCCCTTCAAATCCACAGACTGCCTCCAGCATCTTGCAAATACTTCAGTACTCCTTCATATTCAGCTGTATTGTTTTATCTGTCAAACATACCGTAGGACATCAGCCATCTAGTCACAGTTTTCCACAATGGACATGCCCCTTCCCTTCTATTGTTGAAGAGACTTTGTTTCACTTCCTGGAGCAAAAAACTGTTGCAAAACATTTTAAGTGCTTGGGCACCACACTTCTGCGATCGAGAATGTCATCATACATTGCACCTAAAAAGGCTGTAATTCCTGGTGGTTAAGAGATTGCATAAAGTTAACTGTTTAACTTCAGATTCTTTGAATTTGAGATATTTCACACACGGTGCCTCCTGATGCAGTCTGACCTAGCTCCATATGTTTCTTTAAAATTGAATAAACTGAGCAAATAAATAAACTGGAGTGGTCCTTCGTGTTGCTCCATCGGTGATGAGTGTTGAAAACTGATATAATGTTTCTACAGTATTATTGATACTCTCTAGATGATCATGGATGTAGTTGTTCAGATTTTATTATTGTTCAGCCATGATAATAATGGGTGAAAATTCAATATAATTGGTGTTTTACACCACTGGCGTGCATTTTCAGCTACTTACAATCTAATAGGAGTTCACAGCTCAGAGTTTTCCAATAGTTCAGAAAATGATGACGATATAATGCTATATGTACGTACCTGTATGACACACATCCCATGTGTTTACTGCCTGCTTCTTGCAGCCGCAGGTCAGGCCACTACAATGTCCACAGTCATGCCACAAATGCTGTGGAGAAGCGGCCATACAGCCGCTGCAGTTCTCAGGATTCCTTGGATGACCTGTCAATGGATGACTACTGGACAGAGGTGGAGAATATGGACAAGACCAGGAGCAACGACCAGGAGCAGCAGGAGGAAGTGCTAGTGAAAGTCCCTGATGGTATCTGCTACTTTCCCTCTCTTTGTTCCCGGGGTTATGCAGCTCAGGAGGACAAGAGATCTTAAGCCCAAGTTTCTGAGCATGATGTTTCAATGTTCTCAGTGCTGTTTTACTTTCTGAGGTTGTGATGTAATCTAAATGTGGATTTCCTTACTGCAAAATACAATAAGTGTTCTTCAGTTCAATTTTGTAGTTAATGAAACGTGCAGGATTTTATGTTTCTGCTCAAAGATCTGTTAAACGTTTAGTGTTTTTTTTAACGCATAATTGAAAAAACTGAAGAAATTCAATAACATTTAAAGGGATATCATGCACTGAATATCAGGCCTATTGTAAAAGGCATGATTATCGCTCAACATACAGTATATTATTGCTACTGTATATTATTACAAGAAACAGTGTTTCATGGTAACTTATTATGAAAACTCTTATTGTTGAGTACTGAATGTATTTTTAAATAATCCCAAACAGCTCTAAATCAATTCACTGATATATCAATTCCTTAAAGTCGTCATGCTGTATTTTTAGATGAGCCTCCATTGATGTCCTCCTAGCAACTTTTAAGAACTCTTTTTAAAGCAAGCTGAAATGATATCAACACATTTTGCTCCCCCGTGACAGACGGGGAACTTGAAGAAGAGTGGCTGAAGGAAGCTGGCTTGTCTAATCTCATCGGGGACCCGTTGGCAGATCCTCAGGAAAGCATCGTCCTGCTGTCCACACTCACCCGCACGCAGGCTGCAGCAGTGGAGAGGCGAGTGGAGACACTAAAACAGACTTTGCGGAAAAAGAATAAACAGTACCAGGTCCCAGATGTGCGAGACGTCTTCGGCTTGTCAGGTGCACAAAACACGAAGGTAGGAGCCATGTGTTCATCCGCGATACTCTGATATTGTAAAATCTCCAGGATATCAGGGACGTTAATGTGTTGGGGATGCAGCTCAGTGTTGGAGCACATGCTTTGCGTGTATGAGGTCTCAGGTTCAATCCCCAGCACCTCCTGGAGCTTTATTTTTTTTTTTGCCAGCAGCGGTATCACCCTGCAGCTCACAACAGGCAGCCCACTGAAGCTCAGCAGGTGTGAGCCTGGTCAGTACCTGGATGTGAGACCTCCTGGGAAAAACTTAGGTTGCTTCTGGAAGAGATGTTAGTGGGGCCAGTAGGGGAAGCTCACCCTGCAGTCTGTATGGGTCCTAATGCCCCAGTTATTTGAGATGTAAAATTAAGATCCTGACACTCTGTGGTCATTAAAAATCCCAGAGAATTTCTTGAAAAGTGTAGGTGTGTCACCCCAGCATTTCCCATTGACCTTTACCAGTCATGGCCTCCTAATAATCCTCAACTCTGAACTGGCTTCATCACTCTGCTCTCCCCACTGAGAGCTGGTGTGTGGGGAGAGTACTGGCGCACTCTGGCTGCCATTCAGGTGGTGGTGGAGGGGAGTCCCCATTACCTGTAAAGCGCTTTGAGTGCAGTGGCCAGAAAAGTGCTATATAAGTGTAAGGAATTAGTATTTGTTAAATGTCTGGTCTTCAACAATTGTGGATCTCAAGTAAGTAACAGAAGTACAAATAAATGTAAGTAAATGCCAGGTTATGTGTTCTTTTTTTTTACTGATGTAAAGGTGCATAAATCAAGTTAACCTTTAAACCCATTACCAGCACTTATTTGTAAGCCTATTGTAGGAAAAAAAAAGTTAGAAATGAGAGAAAACCATTCGGCCTGTTTAGCCTGTTTTAGAGTTCGCAGTTAATTGATTGAAAGAGCTCTCACAAGCATTTTCTGAAAGAAGCCAGGGTTTCGACTTGAAGGACGTGGATGGGTAGCTTGTTCAGACACCCACAGCCCTTTAGTAAATGAGTACCTCTTGTTCTTGCTTTTAAAAGCACTTTCACATACAGTAGTTTCCACTGGTGTCTGAAGAAAACCACTGGGCTAACTTAGTCAAAGGCTTTGAGGAGTTTGAATACTTGTATCAGGTTCCCTCAAAGTCTTTGGTGTTTGAGGCTAAAAAACGTTCCTTTAGCTTATCAGTGTAACACCTACCTTAAAACCCAGAATGTATCTAGTAATTCTTCTCTGGACTGATTTCACAGCAGTAATATCTTTCCAAACAGTTATTTAGTTATACAGTATTCACAATGATGTCATATTTGTGCTTAACAACTTTAACATAACATCCCTTCTATGCTTTTATTTTTATCCTAGTATATGTTACTTAATTACTTCCCCACATTGTCTAGAAAGAAAATAATATATCAACTTAACCACCTTTGTCTTTTTCTATAAATAGCCTCTTCTTGCACGGTTTCCCATTTTGTATCTATTGTTTGTGATTGTACTACATGTTTGCAATAGCCTGCATTTGTCTACATTAAACATCATCTGCCAGGTGTCTGGGCAGTTTAGAAACACCAAGGTGACTGTTTAACAAATTAAAAAAATATTGCTATCACTTCCATACTTTGTTGTATAAATAAAGCTGAAATCTGTAATACTGTATACTGCTTATATACAGTACCGTGCATGAACAAATTATTTTAATAAAATCATAGTTTTACTTGACGTGTTGACAGAAGGGTTGTAGAAGTTGCACATGATGATATAAACGACTTTTAATAATAGTGACTTCCCGGATTTAACTTTTAACTGTATATTTAGAGAAGTTCCATATTAAATCTCTAAAAGTCACTGGTACACAGATGCTGAAGCAGAAACTATAAATAAACACCCAGGAGTTTAGAACAAGTTTCATTGTTAAAGCAAATTCTAGTGCACTATGTAAAAATAAGCAGAAATGTTTTTGAAACACAAGCACGTTTTCTTACATTGATGTCCAACCCCTTAAATGTATGGTTTATTGTCTGTGTATGTTTAGTGATTTATCCTGGCAACATACTGTAGATATATACCCGTACCTTATACATGTGATGAAGCAACAACTTTATTTAGGGTTTTTATTTTCAGCTCTCTGATAACGATGATGTTCCTGCTGAAAGAAGCGAAAATGGAAAACAGGATGTTGTATCAGATGGTATGTGAGGCAGTTCTGAACTTGTATGAACATTATAGAAAGAACATTATTTTTGAAGTTCTTTTGAATTCCTTAGACTCATACCTGCCTGATATTAGCTGTAATAATTCATTTTATTGTTTCTTGCACACCGGTACCAGCTATTTTATTTTCTAATTCGTTTCTATTTGTAATGATGTGACATGGAAATGTGTTTTTGTTTTCAGCAAAACAATGTCAGTGTATAATGCTCAGATAATACTGTAATGTTATGTCTCATAATTTTCCATTTCTCTGTGTTTTGCTTCTTAAGAAATGACACGATCAGTGACACAGGACGTTAGCAAGCAGATGAGAACAGTGGAGAATGAAAGTACTGTACAGGCTGAACAGTAGCAAAAGGGGAAGCAGTACATGACTTGCAGGAAGAGGTCTTGTTCAGTTTAACATTGAGCTTTACACTGAAACGTCAACGAAAAAGTTATTTGAATTTTCAAACCCCGGTACTTTAATTCATAGTCGAGACAGTTGTTTAAATTGTTGAACCACTTGAGAAATTTAGCTCTGTTGAATGTCTGCATTCATAGCTGCAGGACATTTGTCTTACACTCTTGTGAAGTCTTTAGGAGCCTTCAAAACTGTCCCTTTAAAGACTGTATAATTATCTCCATTTGTGCCATGTGAGGACTTTTGCCTATGACTTTATCAGATGTTCTTTATGAATAAAGTAGAATAGAAAGTGGTTAATAGGAAATAATTATTTATAGAAATGCCACTGTTCCTTCATTACACTTATTGTTTTCTAAGAAGGCTGATACCAAGACTTTTCCCGTTTTCTGCACAGATGTAACAAATGTCAGTGGGAATGTCCACCCAAAGCAGGATGTAGCTGTATCGGAAACTGACATTAATTTGGAGATCTCATTCTCGGAGCAGGCGGTCAGCTTCAAGGAGAAGTTGAAGAATACCAAGGCACAAGATGATGAGGATGATGCACACCTACCTGTAAGTGACTTTAAATAATGTGTAGAGAGATTTAAAGACTTTCATTCTAGTGCCAACATTGCAGAGGATGTTAAAAGATTTCAAAATCAGAAGTAACCATTGAACAATGTCAGTTTTGCTTTTTTTACACCTTGGCCATCTAAGTTATTTATTACAGCTTTTCATTTTAAAAATATGAACATTTCTAATCATTCATCAAACAAATTTTGTTGAGATTTGGCTTTTATATAATATAATAATTGTATAATAATGCTCTGATTAACGTTATATTTTGCAGTTAGCAATTTGACTCTTTGAGTGTAGACACATATGGAAAATGACCGTTTCTAAATCAGCTGTAGTTCAGTGTGTTGGAGAACTGATTTTGATTGATAGGGAGTGGAAAAGCAAACGTAAAGCTCATGAAGCTCTTTTTTTCAACTGCTTGATTTCACTAGCGTTCTGTGCTGTGTCTTGTACATTTCTGTACATAAAACTTATTGTTTTGTGGTTAAATATTTAAATAAACATATTTTTTGTTTTCTTTAAGGATTTTAAATTACCAAAAGACAAAACTGGTACAACAAAAATTGGAGATTTGGCTTCACAGGACATGAAGAAAGTTCGCTCCCTGGCATTGATTGAACTGACTGCTTTGTTCGATGCATTTGGAATTGAATTTAAAGCTCTTAAATCTGTGAAAAGTAAATTAAAAGGTGAGAAAAACACACTTTTGCAGTGGGATTTTTCTTTCTCTACCATATGCTATAGATACCTGTATTGTGTGTTTCGTTTTTAAATGTCTTGTCAGTTTTTATTTTATTATGTGGTATTAATTTATCGAAGTACGTACAGTAGATAAATACAGCATGTTGTTTTTTTATCTATTTACATTTATTTATTTTTTCTGCCTGGAGAATATTTGTCCTTTCAAATTGTATTATCGTTGTGTGATAGGAGCAATATACTGTCTCCCACAGTGCATTTACTTTGCTTTCTGTAGAGTCGGGCCTGTTTGGAGTACCCCTGACAACCTTGCTGGAACAGGATCAAAAGAAAGTGCAAGGCACCAGAGTGCCACTTATACTACACAAAGTAAGTGTCAAGTTCAGATTACACAGTTGACTGTTTCACAAACGCAAATCAGTCTCCATATTAAAGGGCAAGTCATTACTATTCTTCTTCATACAAATATTCTTGCTGTTATTTTAATTAAGTACTTTTATTATGACTTAATCCTTGCACAACAATATGATATCAAATTACTAAATTAACTACAGAGTCCTTGTAATGTTGACAATGGAGATGGGAACTTGGACAAGGTGATGGAAAACAAGGAGAAAGAAATTTAGTGCAGTAGTAAAAAGCATGGTAAAATGGTTGCATTCCAATGTAGATCTCCCTTTGCAAAGTTTTATTCGAATGTAGTATTGTAAAGTTTAAGTATGAAAATTGAGTGAACTTCAGTGTTAGTGATAAAAAATAAACCAGCCTCGGTGAAAATTTAAAGCTTGGTTGTAAAAAACTATCTTAGGCACTTAGTAATTATAACATTTACCTAAAAACCAAACAAAGCTACTTTTAACCAAAACAGTTTTGCAATTCGTACAATGCTGTTATTGTCAATTGGATGCATTTGTGGTTTACATTCTGCCCTAAATTAGATAATGATAATTAGATAATTGCTTCAAGGGTCGAGGAGGGAGTTTTTTGTGGTTAAACAAAATGAAAATTGTGTTTTGTGTCAGAGTAATCCCAGTTGCTAACATGGCAAATTATCCTAACTGCTGCTATTTTAGTGAAAAAGCGACTTTTATAAAGATTTAAACCACACTTTGTAGTTACAGGTATTTTGTATTACATTATTTCATTTAGTATTGACATTTCCATTGTTAAGAAAAGACTTCCTACACTCTAGTACAAATTAAGTACATTTACTTTTTTAAAATGATTAGTTACTGTATGTTTTTCTCTTAAAAGGATAAGCGTTGATCCAGATTTTCTAAAAACCCTGTTTCCGTGTTGTAGATTATTTCTCACATAGAAGAGGAAGGTCTTGAAACAGAAGGTCTGCTGAGAATACCAGGAGTGGCTACAAGAGTCAAGGTCAGTTCTCTCAGCCTTTAAAAAACTGTAATTAAAATAATTAAACCCTTTCTCCAGGTCATTCTTATTAAATTAATTACTTTTCTGTGGTGATTAGGCTACACACTCTCTGTCAAAACCAGCCTCTGCACTCCGTACTATACAGGCGGAGCAGTGGCTCTGTGGCTCTGTGGCTCAGGATCTGCGCCTGTGGCTGGAAGGTTGCCACTTCAAATCCGACAGCTGGTGGAGGAATCCTACTCCGTTGGGCCCCTGAGCAAGGCCCTTAACCCTAACTGCTCCAGGGGTGCCGTATAAATGGCTGACCCTGTGCTCTGACCTCCAGCTTCTCTCCCTGTCTGTGTGTCTCATGGAGAGCAAGCTGGGGTATGCGAAAAGACAAATTCCTAATGCAAGAAATTGTATATGGCCAATAAAGTGATCTTATCTTATCTTATATATGTATGCAGTAATTAAAAGGGGAGGAAGAACATAATAAACATAAGAGCATAAGAACATACAAAAAACAGATCAGTCACCTTTAGGTAATTAGTAGCTGACTGATTCAGGCATCTCATCCAGCTCATTCTTGAAATAAGCCAGGACATCCACTTCTACAACTTGATTAGTTAGCTTTTGCCACACTCCCTCAACCATTTGGGTAAAAACATGTCATTTGGTCTCGGTTTTAAAAGCACTTACACATAGTTCCTTCGGCAGTGCAATGTCTTTTTTGAGCCGATTCTGGACTTTGTGGCAATTACCAGTAGTCTGGCGTTTGAAATTGCTCCAGGACGCTCCTCAACTCACAAAAGTTGCAGATCACTTTTTTTCAACACTGTTTTTGGGAAGTGTTAAAGTTTTGAAGGCATTTTTGTGTGTGAGGTGTGGGGAAGAAACAATGTATTGAATGTTGCCGGCCATCCTCCTTACAGTTATCAGCTTTTCTGCTCTTCCTCTGACACTTTTACTTGCAGACTAGCTTCATCCTTACTGAATGTACGAGATGTGCATGTTACTGACTTGCAAAGGGGCAATTGACTGACAAAATACTTGCAAAATGTTTGCAAAATACTGAGATCTGGCTCCAAAGGAGTTAACACTATTCACATCTCATTCCACCCATTAGGAAGATGACACACCAAACATTGTGACATGGTATTATACACCAAGGACATGACAACAGTCACACGCAGAACATCAGACATCTAAATCACTGTTTGAAGCCTCAGATTGGAGGTTGATTGTCAATCAAAGACATGCAATCAAATGACATAAAGACCTTTTAGAATTAACAAAAGTTGAATTTATCTTAATCTCTCAAAATAATTATTTAAATCTGAATTTTGAAATGTTTCACCTAAAGAAGAGTAATGGTTGTTGAAGTATGATAATGTGGGAAATTAAATGGGGGTGCAAATTCACTTTTTTTACTGATTGCTCTAGATAGGTGTGAGTAAAGGGAACACACCTGTCTGCTGTCGCTCTATTGACCTGAAAAACATTCTGTCAATTTCACCAAACCAAAGTACTACAAATCTTCACTTCTACAGAAACTGATCCCTATCTCCTCTAGTCTCTGAAGTGTATTTCTCCCAAATCATTCATTTCAATGTTAATGCAGGATCCTTCTTCATTCACCTGCCTAGGATTTTAATCCTCAAGCCAAGTGATTGGAAAGGTCAAATTAGTATTAAATCTCTTCTATAGTGGGTGGCTTTTTTGGCTATGAATGTTAATATTGGGAGGTGCTATCTAGACATCCAGAAAATCTCACAAAGGAACAGTCAATATTTTTGTAAATGAAATGCTGGAATAAAAGGATGATCATGTTAACATACTGATTTCTTTTAATTGTAATTAACTGTATAATTGAAATATTAAATTACAGAATGAGAAAGCAAGTTTCATGTAAGCATTATGCACTGCCAGAATAATTTTCTTCTCTTATCAGACTCCACAAGGTGAAATTATGTACAATACACTATCCTTCCTGTATTTGCATATTTTATTGTAGTTTTTTACTATTACAGTATTCCTCTCTTTGAACACGTTTCACACATTCTGGAATTGCTACATGTGAAAAATACCAAATACTTTGTGGATTTGATCTGTGCCAACTTAAACCTTTCAAGACGAATTTAGAGTTCTGAAAGCATATTGCTGGATAATGTAGGGAGATGCTATCACATCATGGTTAGATGATCATGAAAACTCCAGCAAAGTAGCATCATGTGTAAGGCATGCATATAATCTGTCACACATATCATTTATCCATCTACCCATATTCACAGCGCGTGTGCCTTGTTCCATCACATGACCCAAACACACAAACACTTACTCACTCAGGAGTACAGGAGCCATCTAGAGATGCCATCTAACCAGGACTGCAAGAGGAAACCGGAGCACCTGGAGACAACTTACACAGACACAAAGAGAACATACTGTACTGTACGAATATAAACATTCTGTAGGTTTCCCCAGCCTGGAATCAAACCAAGGACCCTAGTGTGGTTAGACAGATTAGTCACCGTCATGCCACTGTGCCATTCATTAAGATAGATAGATACTTTATTGATCCCGTGAGGGAAATTGCAGTGCAACAGCAGCTTAACACACACAACACAGCCACAGTGTAAGGAATTATATAATAATAGTACAATACATACAATACAATACAAGAGTTACTCACAGTCCGGACACACAAGAACAAGAACCGGACCGGACAGTCCGGACACGTAAGTTAAAGAACCATTTAATTTTCTTTTTCTTTGGAATATGGAGGTAGGGGTTAGCTAAGGTAATGCATTGTGTAATCTCTCTGTGTTTAAATACTCCTGTGTGATGTTAATGATTGAAACTTTATTTTGTTTGACCTTACTGGGTCATCTAGAAATGAAACTAACTAGAACGTAGTCTTAATACAATCTCTCTGTCATCTTATTTCTACTAGACCATTTGCGAGGAGCTGGAAGCTAAGTTCTATGAGGGAACCTTTGTCTGGGACAGTGTGAAGCAGCATGATGCTGCCAGCCTGCTGAAGCTTTTCATCAGGGAGCTGCCACACCCATTGCTAACTCTGGAATACCTCAACGCTTTCATAGCTGTGCAAAGTAGGTTCACAGAAGCGCTCTGAAACCCTTGGCATTTAAATGCTACCTAGCAATCAAGTCATAAATAGTTTCATGATTTATCTTACTGGTGTAGTTAATTACGTTTCCTCACTTTCTTGAGCTTATTGCTTTGAATCATTTCTCATTTTTATCATTCTGAAAAGTGTGTTGACATATGTGTTATCATTTTTTATGTATACTGTACTCAGTGTTTCAGTTTCTTTCTTTCATTGAATAGAAAAAAATAAGGCTACTGTAATGCAGTTGTTGTATTTACCAACATTGGATCTTCTGAACAGAATTACCCACGAAGAAACAACAACTTCAAGCCCTTAATCTTCTCCTGCTGCTTCTTCCAGAACCTAACAGGGGTACCTTAAAGGTAGGATCTAGGAAATTCCTTTAAATATTCCAGTTATTTCTTTCTTAGTTTGTCTCAAAATATGTTGTCCAAGTCGTATGTTTGAAACGGACAAGTACACGTACACTAGCTTGTCCATCCATCGCAGGGCACACACAAACAGCTGGACACTCACACCAGGGTCATTTTTCCCACAAGACAATCAACCTACTGCACAGTACCAGTGTGTACCAGTGTGGAAACCCACGCGAACACAGGGAGAATATACTGTACAAACTCCACAAACCCCATTTAGCACCCCAGGTCTGGACTTGAACCCTGGGCACCAGCCCTGTGAGGCAACAACACTAAGCACAGCCCCACTGTGCTGCCTACTCAAGCTTCTGCTGATTTTGATTTTGGTCATTGCTCCCTGTGAAAGTGCTGCTGTGTTCACACCACTGCCCTCTGGTGTTGAGGCCAACAAGAGGAGTTTTAAGAACGAAGAAGTGCTGTGCCTTTGCACCAATAACTTGGATCTTGCCGATAATCTGATAATCCTGAATAACAATTTCAGAACCCGATAATCCTGAATGTCTCAGTAACCCATAAATTCCATATTTGTTTTAATATCCATCCCGCTTTTAAGGTTTTCAAAACTGCACATCACTAAATACAGTTTAATTATTTTAAAAATAGCAAACAGCAAATACTAAAAAATGTTGCACCACAACACCGATCTGATCAGGATCGACATTGATGTGGATGGTGAGACTATTGTCTCCAACCGTGACTCACTTGTTTTTCTGGTATAAAGTCTTGCTGGCAAGTACAGTCCATGTTTTCAATAAAGAAAACAACAGAAATGGCATGTGACAAACCGCACACCACTCAGGGACATCTGTGGCTGTGCTGAAGTCATGCAGTATTGCACAAACCTCATGAAAGTGCAAAGGTTATCCAAAAAACACTATTATTATTAACATCATTAAAGGAAGTCGTAGGTTTGTATTGCCAGTTGGTGGTAAGTATCTAAGCCTTTGACATCACACGCACATAATAGTGGAATTGTATGTGATCTAACAGTTGCTGTGTTCAAAATCATTCACATATATGATTCAAAACGTAAAATGTTATTAAAAAGAGAGTGATAAACATGTGAGGTGCCTCCACATTCTTTGTTCTTTATTTTTTTTCCAATTAGTCAAAAGCAAAAAATATTCAAGAGAAAATAAAACAATACATACATTTTACATGAACACTCTCTTCGTTCTCTTAGGACTTTGAAATATTTACTGTACGCATGAATGAATAGCCTAAAGAGAACCTGAATGTGTTTTTCCCAGAATGGCTCTCTTACTCTAGGTAATTATAGCACTAAACAATGAGATATTGTTTTTTTATGGTGTGCTATTGTCTGTCTCTTATATTCAAGGCACTGGTGGAATTTCTACAAAGAGTGATAAACAACAGAGAGAAGAATAAAATGACATTGAAAAATGTTGCTGTTGTAATGGCTCCCAATCTCTTCATGTGCAAGGGTGTGCGCTCCAAGGCCAGTGATCAACAGGAGTTTGCTGTGGCTACTGGGACAGCAAATATTGTGTGGCTCCTCATAAGATACCAAAACGTTCTCTGGACGGTAAACAGCTTTTACCTTCTTACAATTGCTAACAAAGAGAATCTCTTCATTTTAACCAGTCAATGTTTTTCCGAGATGAATTAACTGTTTTGTTATGCATTGCAATGATTTGATTGCAAGACATTGAGACTTATTTAAGGACTCTTGAATAACTGCAACAGCAGTTAGGTACTAGGGTGGATTTTTATGTTTACAGTGTTTTAGCCCTGAACCATTTTGTTCTTTGAATTAACTGAGCCTATACCACTTTATTAACAAAAATTCATACTGTAGTTCCCTTATTGTGTACCTCACTCAGATTAAAACTAGTGCCTATGAGTGGATCAGTCTACACCACTCCTTGATTTAAGGTGATTTCACATTCTAGTTCACCAGTGCATTGCATCAATAATGACAGCAAAGTGCAGTTAAAACAAGTGCATCACAACTTTTCCAAAATAATCACGATGGAATGAGTTAAAGAATTCAATGCAGATGTTTATGAAAAAAAGTGAAATACACTAACACTACTAGCTATATTAATGTTATAGTTATATTAATAGTATTGTTAATGACATTCAAGAACTTATTTTTTTAGCTACTAAAATCCCTTTAGTTACAGTACTTGATTCCGTATGAATATTACTTATTAAGTGAATTTGAAGAAGTAAGACTACAGATTAAATGAACCAAATGTTTTCACTAACATCTCATGCACTAGAACTGCCACCTACTGATCTTTCTTTGGCCAGTGAAGATTCTTTGGGCAGTGTGATGAATACAAAGTGCACAGCAAAGTCATCTTCCCACAGCGATGAGCAATCTGAATGGCTGCATCCGTATATTGTGGTGCAGGGAGGCTCTTTAAAAAAAAAACTTTTGATGAGGAACTATGGCGCTGATAGAAAAACGGCTGATCTGTCCTGTAAATATTTATATTTTGGCTTAATAAGATATTTCATGCTTATTTGGGAGTAACCTACCTTCATGCTCACCTACAATAGAAAATAATTACATCTTCAGTTTTTTTAAGCTTAATAAAAACAAGACCTTAATAAACACATCGGATTAAAAATATATTCCCTTCTGAATGTTAATGCAGTAGATTCTAGGACTGTTGTTTTTCAGTGTACTGTGTACTGTTGTCTTTTCAGATACCGAAGTTTATTGTCAATCAAGTTAGAAAACAAAACATGGAAAACCAGAAGAAGATGACCAAAGAGAGAGCTATGAAGAAACTGCTTAAGAAAATGGCTTATGACCGTGAAAAAGCAGACAAACACGAGAAGAACTTGACAGAGGTGAGTACTGTTGGTAAAAACTGAGAGGCCTTGTAGACTCCAGCCCTTTTTCACAGTAAAAGGTCGTTTGTGTAATACTGTGTGTTGTGAAGATTATGATGGAAAGAATAAAACGCATTGTATTCACTGCTTGATACCAAAACGTCATATCGGTCTAAATGCGACAAAGATTAAGACTTGTTTGTCCATGTTGTAAGAAACCAAAATACAAGGGTTATGGACCTTTTTCCTTTTATATAAAATGTTCACTCGATTATTTTTGCTAGTTAGTATGGATGGTATCAGCATCTCTAAAAAATATATGATGCATTGGACAGAAGGCTCAGAACATTTTCTAGTTTGATAGGAGACAGTTGCATTCAATATTTTAACACATTTGTAACTTTAATTGAGGTGTACTGTTCAGTGGACAGAGCAAAAAGGTTAGCATAAGCATTTGAAGTTTGTCTCAAATACTGTAACTGATAAGGAATATGATGTTTCACAGCTGAAGGTAAAATGCATCGTACAGTATAACATGCTTAATTTTACATTTTTCTTGTTATTTTGATTTAATATCAAATAAAATATTAGACTCTTGACCTGTGAATGTAATGCTAGGGGAAGGCAGAGTAAAGCCGAATTACAAGTTGGATGGTATTATTGTTTCACAGGTTTTGTCAGCGCCACCTAGAGGAAATGTTTTGCAACACCATGACATTTTGCTCTCGTTTCAAGTTTATGCTAATTTAATCAATCATATAGTAAATGGTATTATTTAATACCTTGTGTGGCTTGATTGTGGGTTTTCTGTGCATAAAGATGAACATATGACTTCTTAATGTTGTTTACAAACTAAAATATAATACACGCCTTATATTACCTAGTGGTTTTCTAAACCTTAAGATTAAGTGGAAGATGTATAGTTAAGGGGCTGTATTAAAATACAGAAAACCCTATAATTCAAAATAATCATTGTTGCTTTTTCAGGAAATATAGGATTTAAAATAATTCCAGCATTATTTTGAATACATTTTTGTTAAATAAATGAATGCCCAGTTACTGTAATGTACCCAAATACTGAAATATGTCTCAGAAAAAAAGGTATTAAAGAAATCACAGTACTGTTTTGGGTGTACATAGTCTTAATGTGCTAAGCCTTAGAACGAAATTTGATTTGGTAAGATATGCTTATTGAAATAAAAATTTATAACACTTGTCGTTGCCCATTTTTGTTTTTTTTCTAGTCTGATTCTCTTCAAGGAGTTATAAGAGTACAGGCACCACAGTTCACCAAAGTCTCTATGGCCATACAACTAACAGAAGAGCTGAAGGCCAGCGATGTACTGGCCAGGTTTCTTAGCCAGGAAAGGTACGAAAAACATTTCAATTTGTCGTTTCTTAAAAACTGCCGTCCTAAGTGAAATATTTAAAGGGATTATTTTTTAATAAAGCTGTTAAAAATGAGACTGTCGTATAGAGAAGAGAGGTGTATATTTGCATTCAACATTTTTCATCAGTTTAGTCTGTTCTTTTCAATTCAGTGTTTAAATGTTATGTTGCCCTTCACAACAATTTATCAGAGAGCATACTTGTGCATTCATCTGCACAAGTATATCGGAGTTAAAAGGGCAGACATTAAGCATGGAGAAAAAACAACAAAATCTCACAATGGAGGAAAACGATTCTCTTGGAGGTGATAGCTTCAAGGTTTGCCTCCATCAGATATTAAGTAATAGGAGTCAGCGTGGGCTGGCGGTTCAGGCTGTTCAGGTGTCCAGTCTGGTGTATTTGAAGTCTGTGTCTAGTCAACCAGTATGGGTCAAGTGTCTAGGTTTTGCCATTCTGAACTAAACAATTATTTGGGTCCATCATACTGAGCCCAGCTTTTCATCAGGGAGGGTTTACTCGTTTGCTTGTGAGGTACAGGTAATGATTGACTTACTGGGGAGACAGGGCAAGGAGAATGTGTGAATATGGGTGAGCAAACATAAACCAGAGCACATTTAACTGAAGTCCTTGCGTGGCAATCTAAAATATTGGCAGCCTTAGGAATGTGGCTATTCAAGAAAAGATAACGCCAGTGACATTTCTAAACTTTGTCTGGTTGTTCATTTTACAGTTTAGAGGCCCAATAGCTAAACGCTCTACCTCATTTGTTCCTCATAAGAGGCTTGGGGATTTTAAGGCATTCATTAATTTCTTTGCATTCCTTATAGAGTAAGCATTTCACGTAGGAGATATTTCTGAGCTGGAGGAAGGACACTCAGAACATGTGTTACGTGTGTATTAATTAAAGTATCAGGATCGAAAGTAACATCAGTAGTTTTGTGTTGATGCTTTTGTATTAATGACATAACAAGCTACATTGAGGGCAGACTAGGCCATTTTATCAAGATGTGATTAAGCCCCCAGGATTAAGATCTCTTTTGTCAGAACTGACTGCAGTTTGTTGTCACACAGTTAAGACCAGTGAGACACAATAATTTATGAATGCCACGTCACTCGCTATCATGTACACTATTATATACATACAGTTGCGTGTCATTACTATGGCATTGAACATTTGCATTGTCTCTATACAGTAGATAGTCTGTTAGCGGGGGCAGGATTAATGATAAAAGTAAATGCCCAAGAAAAGACTGCCACGGAATACTGCATTTTCGTTTAGGCAGGTTCAAGCATGTGTTTAAAATCTGTGAGGCATGATTTAAACCATTGTACAGTACCAAATGCACAGGCACAGCTACTGTAAATCTAGAAGAGTTTCAGGGTGCTCTATCAATAGCTGATGATCAACAGTTTCAATCGCTGTGCTTAGATCTAAAAGAACAGGCTTAAAGGGGATCAAAATGTCAGATTGTGTCAGAGGATAAGAGTGAATCGTTTACTACTTGAAGAGTCATTTCGTAATTATTGATTGGAATGATTGTTTTATGTCAATCAATAATTATGTTTTTCAGAATTATTGTGAGTGGTGAGAACTGAATACAGCTGAGTTGTATCCACTGTTTTATTTTTTTATGATAAAGAGATATTTGAGAGATGCCTACAGTATAATTAACAGATGAACAAGATTGTATATCTCAAGTGGTGTTTTAACAAATGGAAAACTCAGTACCAGCACCTGATTATTATTATA
Organism: Lepisosteus platostomus; assembly: GCF_059453375.1. Classification (NCBI taxonomy): domain Eukaryota; kingdom Metazoa; phylum Chordata; class Actinopteri; order Semionotiformes; family Lepisosteidae; genus Lepisosteus; species Lepisosteus platostomus. The sequence goes on along the minus strand of NC_142613.1, from coordinate 77,374,783 downwards.
ATTATATACTTAAAAGTATCTAATTTAATTTGCATAAACATTACTGCAAATAGTTGAAGTTACAGTATGTTGGTAGAAGGCTCTGTTTATTGGTTTATAAGTCTATTTGCTGTATTGAAAAGGAAGCAGGGGTTATTCTTGTTTTGTATGTAGAGTGTGTTTTTTGGCAGTTCCCATATGTCTCAAAGTGTCTTAAAATCAGCGGTGTTTCAGAACTTCAAAACCTTGAAACGTAAATTCAGTGACTTCCGAATGGAAATTATATATAACTCTAAATTGTAAACGCCGTTTTCTTCTCATGATTTGCTGAAATCATATACAAGAAAGAAATGAAGTCTTGAAACGGCATTTAATCAGAAATACACTTATTATTACTTTATGTTAAAGGGAAGTAGGGACTCCGCCATGACTCTTGTATATACGTATATCTTGTATACTGTATATCCGGAATCAGTGAAGTGAAGTTTCAGCGGCCTCTGCTGGGAAGAAACAGAACTACACCTAGGGTGCCAGCTAATGTGGTGGCAGAATGCCTGATATGTGCTTTTTAAATACAGTAACTGTGAGTGGATATGATCCTTTTGTGATACTCCCATCAAGCCACAAAGACACCTTTTCAGATTTCCAAACAAAAAAAAAGAATACAGAAGAAAGGAGGCCATTTCACCTAAACTCTTTGGTTGCTGACTCATTGTTGAAATAAAAATTGATGTTTTTGTTAGGATTCCAGTAAATCAGCTTCCACAATATGAATAAATCCTTCATTCCAGACATCGGAAGTGATTGGTGTAAAGATGTGGAAAGCCAAATATAATCACACAGATCAAAACTACAATCGTGTTACAATAATAGTAGGAATACTGGGGTTGAGGGAGCATGGAAGTCATGCTGTTGAAGCCAGTACCCTGCTTTTTCACAATCCTCGGATCAATCAGCTACCCAATGGGCTGGATGGGTCGAATATCTCCTGCAGTTTGTAACCATTCTTGTGATCTTATTAATATCTTTTTCAAATTTTCTATTTAACTTTGTTCTCCGCAGTGCTGTGTCCATAAAAAGAGAAGAACTGTCTTTGTTTGAAATTGGAGGTAATATTGGTAAGTATTTTTTTAGATTACATTGCTGTTAAAACAGTAATTAAATTTGAAAGGATCGTCCTCCCTGCTTTAACGTGCCCTTTATTTACAATTTCAAAAAAACATATTTTTACACTGAAAACTTAAAGATCACTTTCTAGGGTATTGGCAGGAGAAGAATAGAGTAGTGGGGCTTTCTTCCTAGGGGCAGAGTAGTGTTTAACTACTGTACCTCTGTTTTCACACATTCTTGTAGGTAAAAGTACAGGGCTTGCTCCGTTTGTGTACAAGGACCCAAATAAACTTGGGACCCTAGCCACAAACAAATATCTTTATAATAACAATTTTGCAAAGTTCAAACAAGAACAGAAACTGCTGAAAAATTCCTAAGGATCGTTCTGTGTTTTATGCACGGTGGCTCAGTGGTGAGCAGTGCTGGGGCCCTGGGTTCAATTCCACACCTGGGTGTTGAGTTTGCATGTTCTCCCCTTGTTCACATGGGTTTCCTCTGGGTGCTCCAGTATCCTCCCACAGCCCAAGGACCACACTCAGCTTCTGAGAAAATAGGCCCTCATGTGATGGTGTGCATGTGTGTGTTTGTGTCCGTGTGCGCTGTGACGTCCCACCCAGGGTGTATGCTGCCTTGCTCCTGTTGCTTGTTGGGATAGGCTGCAGCTTCCTGTGACCCTCGGTTGGATGAAGTGGTTAGAAAATAGAGGGATGGATTTTACAGAGCGAACTGTGGCTAAGGTAGTCCAGTTGCCCATTTCCTAATGTGTTCTTGGTTTTATTCGAAACAGGGGAACGTTGCCTGGATGATGAAACCTACATGAAGGATCTGCTGCAGTTGAATCCCAGTGCCGAGTGGGTTATAAAGTTGCGCTCCCGTTAGGACCTCTTGCACACTTGTACTTTCTCTGGGGGTATTTCACAGAAAAAAGGGAAATGCCACTTCCTCAGAGGTAAAAGACAATCGAACAAGCGTATTTAAAAGTTTATCATTTTAGAACGTTAAAACCTCGGATAAAAAAATTGATTTTGTGTAATGCGGTGGCTAAGCCAATGTCAATCTAAATAACCAAGCCTATGCAAGAAAATGAAAGCATTCTCATTACAAAGCCTTTGCTTTAAGTTGAAAATAGCACTGTATAATAATGCACTTTTATTTATGAGTGCTTTTACCACTAAAGCCTGGATGCCGGTTATAGACTTTTTACAAATGTCAGTGATGAGTATTTTCCATGTAATGTGTTCATAGTGTACAAAGGCGAGAGAAATTCTGGGAGGTCAAGAACAAAATCTGTAAAATGCCACTAGCTTTGTACTGAATACATTTAAAATTGAAGCAGCACGGACGGGAAAAAGCCACTTTTAGAATTCTAGTAATCTCTCTACTGGCACCTTTTATCAGAACGGCAGAATCTCTCTGTTAAAGATAAAGTCACTTTAACCTCACAACAACCTGACAGAGTTGTGTAATATAAAAGGAGAACATGCTCTTTGTATCCAGGTGGACATAGCTGATACACAGGTGGAAGGAGTAGGGATAGAGAGACAAGTACACAGCCAAAATCGGGCAGTTTCTGCTAACATTTGCAAATGAACTTTAAGAAAAAGTCGTGTCTGCCCTTGCGGGAGCCCTGCAAAGCTTTGAAATCAAACGAAAAATGTTATTTTTTGTAGGCTTATACAGTAAAGCCAATGCGTATTCAAAATGTTAAACAAACTTTGTCGTATTTTGAATGTAAAATCCCTTATACTAAAGTGCCTTAAGGAGATTTTCACCAATAATATCTCATTTTCATACAAATAACATATATTTTCAAATTAACTTTTTTTTCTATTAAAAGCTGTAATGATAAAACTGAGCACTGTCGTGTGTGAAAGAGAATAAACAAAACCAAAACGTACAAACAAATTATGCAGATTTAATTTATTGATTGCATAAATATTCAGATCCCCGAGTCTGCGCTGGGAGCAGTGAGTGTTCGAGGTCTCTGCCAGCACCACACAGTGGGATGGTATAATTGTTGCCTATCCTTCCTGGCAACATTGCTTCAGTTATAGCGGGTTTGTTGAGGATTGTTGATTGACTGCAGTTTTGGAGTCTTGCCAGAAATGTGACATTGGCGTCAGGAGCTAGATGGCCACTCAAGGACATTTGCTTTGTTCTTGCCACGGCCCTGCTGTGGGATCTTTGCCTTGTGCTTGCGGTCATTGTTATGCGGATACATTGTCAACCCAGTTTCTTGACTGACTCAAGCAGGTTTTCCTCTAGGATATGTCTGTACTATGCACTAGCCATGTTCTTTTCAAACCTGACAGTCTTTCCAGTCCCTACCGATATGAGAAGTGTCCCAATAAGATAAGGCTACTACTTGCTTGGTTATATTCTTTTTTGGGCTTCGTACTAGAAACACCCTTCTGTCTTCATATATCAAGTCTGTATAATTTATACGTGCTTGGTTACAAACTCTTTAACAGTAATCGCTTCTTTCTTATCACTTGGCCACACTAATCAGTTTTCTGTAGGGACAGCATTATTGTCCATGTACTGAGTGAATATTGAATGAATTTCAGTGTTGCTGATCTTGTAATCTTCTAATTATCTTTGCGTTTCAACGACTTTTGGGATGATTTGTTTCTAAACCTGTTTGGCCTTCATAATGTCACATAAACAATGTTAGTTGTGGCTTGAAATTACATATCCAAACTGAGGGATCTTCAAGAGAAAGATACAATTACTCTTTAGACAAGTTAAATCACATTGATTGCATACAGACAGAAACCCCACTAATTGTGTGACTTCTTAAAATAATCTTTTCTATGTTTCTCTAAAAATCAATTTTGTTTACATATCATTAGCATTTTTTGCCTTATTAGTCTGGAGGAGATTGAGTCTGTTGTTTTTGATTGAATTAGACTGATTCTGAATGTAAATTCCTATAGGTCAGTGTCCTGAATGGAAACACAGAAACAATCTGGAAATGTGTGTGTGTGGGGGGTCAATATTTTTAGGGCACCTTAAATCTATCTAACCTATCTAACCTTGATCTATTACAAAGCACATGAATGTTTAGTATATTACATTTTAATTACTTGACATTTACACTAAAATACAGTAATATAGCAATGATAGAAAACATCGAGATTAAAAGTAATTTTACTGCATCAAAAGTAATATGAATGATAATTCGTATATTTAATGTCATGTTTTAATAATCTCTCAGCTCTTAATTTTTTATAGACTTAAAGATGATCAGTAATTGTTTTGCCTGTTAAGTATAACATTACGCAAAGGCGAGGAATCTTTTGTACTTGGGGCACAACAGAACAAATTGCGGATGTTGGAACGAGTTATGAAGCAAAGATTCTGTGGAAATGTTTAGGGTGCTGCTTTAATTTTCTCCTTTCATTACTGCTGTACTGTATGTTCTATAATGTTAACATATTTCATGATTTTTTTTTCTCATTGAGTTTGTGTTTTGGAATATAAATATATGTTCTGAAAGCTAATTGGACTGTTATGTCATATGAAGAAATGTTTAGTTTTTATTTTTAATGTACAAAACTGAGCCTGCAATGAACATATCTTTATGACTTATTAATCTGTTGTCAATGGGAGCTGCAAAAATGCTTATGTATTTTGTAAATCACTAATTATTAAGAACATAGTTGTGCTCACTTAATTAACATTCACTGCCACATTACTTGGAATACCAATATTGTGTATTCTTCACTGTAATCACTAGATTCACTTAATAGCTTTGCCATACTGAACAGACCACTCTCTAATGCACTGGACTATACCCATCAATGTCTTAAGAGTGTTGGCAACACAGGGTATCCTCCTTTAACTGAAGAGGGGGCTAGTGTGTCTGTTACCTGACATTTGAACTTGTCAGGAAACAGACATCCCTCATGTATTGGATGTCTGTTAATTGACATGTGGGAAAATGCATGTTAAACATGTTGCTTTCTCTGAATAAACTTAGTTTCTTGTAATTAAATGAAAGAATACACAATATTTTTCTCTCTCGCTAGCCCTATCCACAATGTTTCCCAAGATTATATTTATAAGCAATAGTTGGGCACATTTTGTGAAATTACTCTTATCTGTTCGTCTTCTTTTTACAACTTATATTCACATTGTTTTCCTCATGCTAATTATTCAAGCACTGTATCCCCTGCATCACAGAAGAAAAGTACCATGGAGTAGTTAATTAATCCTCGATACCCATTCCCAAAACACAGACTCCTCAACTGGAAGATACAACATGACAGAATGCAGAAATTGAATTTTAATTACTTTGTCAGATAATTCCACAAACTTTATGAAAAAGGAGGTTGTGCATGTGCAAGACATAATACCTAAGAATAATTTAAGATTTTGATGTGAAAAAAGTATGAATGTATTTGTGAATTTGTTTTTAAAAAGCACAATATGCAGTGACAAAGTTTCCGTTTAAAAAAATAAAAGATAAAAGAGTGCATTTTAAATTTTTCTATTACACATTCTGCTAGAGTGTCAACCAACATATCTTTTGAAAGTGTGGAATAATATTTCTTATAAAAATGTTGGTAGCATTGTTAGGAGATTAGCCTGTGTTCTGCAAAGAAGATTTTCTACCTTTATATAATAATTTGAACTGTAGAACATTTCTAAAAGGAATTGCATATCGCGCAGTTTCATGTTTGTAACAACTTTTATTAAGGCCATTTAATCTGAAACATAAAATTAATAGTGTGTCTACGTATAGTCCATTCTGTTGATTTAATTTATGTGGCCAATTATACTGCTTTGGAGAGATTTATCAATTCTGTGTGCAGATACTGTGCTTTGCTTCCTACTAGGACAATTCTCTAACACAGTGCCAGTACCACCTCATTTAGAAGAAATCTAAAATGCTGCATTCTGTAAATGACCTGCAGTTATACAGTAGCATATACTTTGTAACATTAGTTACATTGATGAATGAAGGCATTTTTTTGCAATTGCTCACATTGTGTGATATGACAGTTGAATTTGTTGATTTACTTAATGATAATCACAAATACCAAAGTTCTTGGTAATTTTGATTTATTTTCTATCTGTATAGATTAATACTTTACAAAAATTGAATTGTACAGATTGATTTTTTTTCTGAGGTGAAAATGTTTTGGTAAGATATAAACAGCAGTTGGTCTATATATAACGCACTCTGTGCCAGCAATAACTACCATATTTCCTTGACCTGAAAATAGGCAAGTCTGAAGGAAACATATTACATGATTGGCACAGCTGCACATGTGCATTATCCAGCAGTTCAATAAATTATTGTACTGCAGGTGCAATTACACTGAAATTACACTCCAATGTGTCTCTTTAATTGTGACTGTACTACATATGTGAAAATATAACTTAAATGTTACTAAGAAAATTTCATTTTTAATTCCTGAAGAGTTTAATAACATTTAACACAAAGGATGTCTTCCCCTAGGTTTATTTACATAAAACATTGTGTGCATTAAACAGAAGCTCTGCATATACAGTACAACATACATTAAAAAGTCTACATCAATAGAATGTGTTTTCTATTCTGGTATGATTGCATGCAGGCATCTAAAGCTTTTCTGTAATCCTGAAATGGCACTTCAGCGCAGACTGGGGCAGACAGCGTCCCTTTCCTCACCAGCCCACACAACTCAGACACCATGGTCTGTAGTTTGATCACCTCTGCAAGAAAGAAAAAAATATATATATTTCACTATCCATCAAGGACTCTGAAGTAATTCGTCTGTATCCTGGGAGACATTAAAGACACTGAAAAGAATACTGGAACACACAGTGTACAAGTATCAGGTGTCTCTTGGTATAAATATGGAATTATGTGTATCTTGTTTGAACATATTCTATGAATTGTACAATGCCACTAAACTGCGCTACAGCCCAGATTATAACAGGCTAATGACAGAGCCCCGATTCAGACCTGGGCTCTCTAGACTAAAGCGCCTCTCCTTTACTCCATGTCCCATCTTTCTGGTCACCTTTTTTTAAACATCACAGATTTGCACGCACACTTAACGTCAGTGTAAAGCTTTGCTTAATTTATCTTTCGGACGCATTTTACCTTGTTTATTGTTTCTTTTCCACTGCGTCATCCAGAATCCTCGGACTGCGATGTTTTTGAATATGAGGGCTTTCTTTTGAAAAGACAAACACACAACTTGCAATCAAAATTTTAAAAAATCTCTGTGTGATTTCCTATGGAACCTGTCATGTCATATGAACTCATGGTTTTCATGATTTAATTAGTATTCTTTTTAATTTTAGAGTTATAACTTACAGCTGGAAGTGGAATTGGTTTCTTTGCCATGCCGCCATAAGTCACTAGTGTTCCCCCATAGCTGTAATAAAGAAGACCAGGTATGCTTAAAGACGAGAGAAAGCATCTCAGAACTACTCTCAGCATCTCAGTGAGGGCTATGAAGATTAAAGATCTCTCCAAGCCCATTGTTTCTCATTTCACCTCCGACGGCCATGATCACACTAATCTCTCCATCTGTGTTCTCAAAGATGGTTTTCCTAACTCATACAGTACATCAGAAAGACTACAGAAACCAAAATGATCCTGCAGCTAGGATCACACCTTCCCCCTTCTCTTAACGACAGACTACTATTCTTTTAAATTCTCTCTATTCGTTGAAGGTTTCATTTCACACCTCTCTACAACTATTCTGACTTCACACCTCTTGATTGGCCTCTCTTTCTGTACCCTGCTCCTGCCTCTCACTCCTCCTCTCTCACAGCCTTTGTTCTCCCGCTACATTACCTTTGCTTACTGTCTTGTCTTTCTCACACCTGAAGAAGGCTCCATGGCCGAAACGTTGTGTTTTCTTTCTTCTCTTTTCAGCATGGAATAAACCTATTACTTGTTCCTTTGCAGCCTACGCATGCTGACGTAGCTACCCACCTGAACTATCTCAGAACTACAGTATATTTAATTATCTTTTCAAATGCAAGCTGTTCTATTAGGTGTTTTTACAGTAATGCATGAATTTACAGTCTAAGTTTAGCTTTTAAATAATATCTTACACCTACATTATGTTCCAGATGTCACTATAACAAGTGTTTATATGCCAAAAATGAGTAATTTTGCTTTTTTTTTAATGTGTGATTTCTTCAGAATTGCATATTTGCAATTGTTTCTAAAGTGCACATTAAATGGCAGACTCCCTGTATTGGTAAGGTAAGGGCCAGTGGTTATCAGTTCAGATGAAGAGCTCATACAGTACTCCTCTGTCTTGTTAATGACCATGTCTTTTTGTAAGATACACTAAATCCGTGTTTGAATTCTTGAGCTAACTGGTACATCCACTGGGATCAGATTCAATAGGCCAATGTGCTTTTTGGACAGCGATCAAGAAAACCCTTACATCAGTTCTGCAACACCACTGATGATCATATTCACAGACAATTCAAATATAGAATTTTTAAAAACTGGATTTTTTTTTGTACCTAGGCTTCAAGGATTGGTAAATCTTTATACAAGAAAAATTAGACTAACAATAGAATAATCCATCCATTTTCTAGCCGCTTCTTCCAGTTCAGGGGCATGGGGGAGACAGAGGCTATTCCTACAAGCCACAGGCACAAGGCAGGATACACCCTGGACAGGACGCCAGTCCATCACAGGGTAGATACCGACATGGACCCACGCTCACACCCGGGCCAATTTTCCAGAAGCCAATGAACCTACCAGCCATGTTGGAGTGTGGGAGGAAACCCATGTAAACATGGGGAGAACATAGAGACATGCCCAGAATTTATCCCAGGACACTGTGAGGCAGCAACTCTAAGCACTGCACCAGCGTGCCACCATTTCAGTTGAATGAATCGCATGTAATCCAATGCTTACTCCAGATGAGTGAGGAGGTCTCCGGCACTGCATCCACCCACACAGTTCAAACCCAGCTTAGGCCTGGGGACTCTCTGGAAAGACCAAAAAACTATTTCAATACATACAGTATCACTGCAATTATTAAGAAAAGTGTTTTGTCACACAGCAGAACCAGGGATTTACTTCATGATTTTTATCACACCATTTCTAATATAACTGAATTCAGAAGGATTTCCCCATTATTCTTAACATTACAAGTACCCTCCGTCTAATAAGTCGGTCCACTTTGTGCTATAAAGAGCCACAGAGTGCAGAGTTCCACTTGGCAGATGCAGGATACAAAGACTACATTCTGGACAAGTGCAGATTAATTGCAGGGCACACATACTGTAGAGGGGGACCATCCGGAGACAATTGTGACCCTACCTGCCTGTCTTTGGAGGGAGGAAGGAAGCTAGACTACACAGAGGAAGTCCATGCGAGTATGAGGGGTGGAGTTCACACAGGTTCCACACAGAAGATGCCAGAGCCTGCAAACGACTCCAGGACCCAAGAGCCATGGATCATCGGCACTGCCGCACCACTGTGCCGCTCCTATTACAAGTGCCATGACATTGCAAACAGTTGTCCCAAACGACTTGACTCGCAAGAAAAACAAAACAATCTTCCACTTTCTATTCACCATCCCCTCTTATTGTGAAACTATACACTTGTATACAGGACCAATACTGATGCTGAATTTTGAATTTTGAACTCGAGGGGCAGCAAGAAATGTTTCTTTAAAGCTGAAAAGATACTGCTGTCTCCAGTCGAATGCCATGAAAGTCAGGGGTTCTATTTTTTAAAATACTCTTATTTTTAGCATTTTTCTTATTTCTCACCTGAAATATTTGGTCCATATCTGAACTTTTCAGACTTTCTTCAGAGATTACATAGTCCGCCCCAATAGATTGTAGGCTTTCCACCAGTTCCCTTCGGTTAGATCTGTGAAAAATAAAATTATGTGTTTATCTTAAAGATGACATTAGAAAATATACAAAATTTATATTCTATATGTATGTTTCAATAGTTCAAAGTGTGCCCCCACTCTTTGGAATTTGGAATTATTTTCAATATTGGGTCATTTCCCCATTCTTTACATTAAAATCTTTAGTCTGTGACCTTTAACGCTTTCTTGGAGAATTTGAATATTTGAAATTGACTGTGAATACTCAGGGAAAGACCTACGTGCAGTAATTATTGCCATATTTCAACTTCAACCATTGGCCTCTCTTTCTGTCCCCTGCTCCCGCCTCTCACTCCTCCTCCCTCCCAACTCTATGTGCTCCACGGCCGAAACGTTGTGTTCTCTTTCTTCTTTTTTTCAGCATGGAATAAACCTCCACCTAATCTGCGTAACCTCCTTGTTCACAGCTCCCTTGACCGCCCTCAACAACCATCCACACCAGGCACTTTCCCTTGCAACAGAGCTCGCTGTATCACCTGCAAGTACACAGCCACCACCACACTCATTCAAGGCCCCTCAGGACAATTCTGGATCACCCAGACAGCATCTTGTACCTCCAGCAACCTTATTTACTGTATCTCTTGCAGTAAATGCCCAGCCATCTACATTGGAGAAACAGGAAGGAGACTCGGAGACCGCTTCAGAGAACACGTCAGGGCTGTGAAGATTAAAGATCTCTCCAAGCCCATTGTTTCTCATTTCACCTCTGACGGCCACGACCACTCTAATCTCTCCGTCTGTGTTCTCAAAGACGGTTTTCCGAACTCATACATCAGAAAGACCACCGAAACTAAAATTATTCTGCAGCTACTGTAGGATCACACATTCTCCCTTCCCTTAACGACAGACTACTGTTCTTTTAAATTTTCTCCATTCATTGGAAGTTTCATTTCACACCTCTCTGCACCCATTCTGACTTCACACCTCTTGATTGGCCTCTCTTTCTGTCCCCTGCTCCCGCCTCTCGCTCCTCCTCTCTCCCAGCTTTTGTTCTCCTGCTACATTACCTTTGCCTACTGCCCTGTCTCTCTCACACCTGAAGAAGGCTCCACGGCCGAAACGTTGTGTTCTCTTTCTTCTTTTTTTCAGCATGGAATAAACCTATTACTTGTTCCTTTGCAGCCTACGCATGCTGAAGCAGCTACCCACCTGAACTACTATATTTCAACTTCATGTGCCCAACAAACTGAAACAAGTTTCTTGCCGATTTTTTTCAGACACTTCAAATTTACTGTATATATGTTATAGAATGTGAAATCAAGGAAATCTAGGAAATGTGTGAAATCCATGGTTATTTACTGTAGTAATTTCCCCAGTTCTATATTCTCACGGCAACATACTGTATACTGTATGCAGTACAGTGCAGTATACTGTAAAGCATGTTACTCCTACCTGTCTCGTATTACGTTGATGGTCTTCACTCCCATGGCAGCTGAAATCTGAATTACTGCTTGTCCAACTGCACTGTTGGCACCATTTTGAATGACTGTCTCACCTAAAGACAAATTTCATTGATGAGCAGAAAGGAGATAAACCCTGTGTATCAGAATACACAATTATTATGAACTTACCAGGCTGCAGGTGCTCAAAGTCATGTAACATCCTATAAGCAGTGCATGGATTTACACCAATCGTTGCAGCGCATAGTAATGGAATATCCTTGGGAATCTTAATAAGGTCACACTCATCACATACTGCTTCTGTTCTCCATGTGCCTGCAGGAGGAAATTAATGCCAGAGTGGATTCACTGTTAGAACAATTTAATCAATGACAGAAATGACTTTTAACATGATCACTGAATGTAATTAAAATATATGTTTGCTATAATAATACTATGAATTATAAATATCAAATATCAATTTATTTTTTCCCCCCAAAACAATACACATACTGTATGTTTAGCTTATGGAGTAGCTAGCTGACTGTGCTGGCCAGAGGTCTCATAGTTTTGGTATTACTATCTGGTTTCACAGCTTATTTAAAAATACTGAGTCCTATTACGTTCATGGTAATATTAATTTTATCACAGGTTTTCAGCTTTTTAGCAGGGAATGTAAATGAAGCTTGAATATTTAGCTGAATACAGTATGTAGAATGCTATTAAGTAAATAAAACACCATTGGCATTAACAGAAAACACAAAAGCTCTAGTGCTGATTTATTTTCAACAGTCTCTCAGTCCAAGAAAATAATATTAATTATTTATTGACCTAATCAATGTAAGGATGAATATTTAATCATCTTCAAACTATAACATTTGGAAAATCACATAGATTAATGTTAATGTTGGTGGTATTGTAACCCTATTTAAATCTTAAACCTAATGAAGATGGATCCCAGAGGAAGTACACAGTTGAATGAGAGCAATGAACCATAAACAAAACCCTTTAGAATACCTTAATAGACTTCTTTGGTGTTCTGACCTCTGTTTATGCATTCCAAGATAATTCAAAAAATTAAAGGGTACAGTACTGTACAGTACATCCATTCCAGGAGAACATTGACCCTGACTACCGTTTTGGGGGTGGAGGTTGAAAGGGTTTCAATTATGTAAAACCAAACAATTTCTACGGAAGCCTATTGGCACCATGGAGGAAAAAGAAAATCGAATTTCTAAACAAGATAGTTGTTTTGTTTTCTCCTTGGAGCTAATAAGCTTTCGAACATTTATTCCTCCTTCTCACCGTTTTCCTTTACTCTATAAAAGTACATTTTCACATCAGTTTTGGAATTATAGGAAACAATCGTTACTTTGTCTGTTTGACAGTTTTATTTTGTTTATATTTTATTTTTATCATTTGGATTAACTTCTGAAACTTTGTAGCACCATAAAGTATACTCCTGAAATAGCAGGCAGCTACAGTTACAGAAGTTGTGTTTTAGTGAAAACTCCACTCCCCCTTCTCATCTCTATTAGCATGTGTTCACAGGAAAGACTGAGAAAAGAGTAGGATTCATACCAAAACCTGCATCTACAGGAATCACCCAGTCTCCAGGTCTGAAAGCTGTTACATTAGTGCCAATTTCAACAACTTCCCCAACCCCTTCGTTGCCTCCAATAGCTGGGAAAGGTGGAAGGATGGGATAGGTGCCTGTCAGATAAAAACACATGGTGGTGTTGAGGTACACGTCTCCAGATGGTTTAATTTAATTCATCTTCTCGATCAACATGTTTCAGCTGGAAGGGGTTTATTTTTCTCAGCTGTGAAATCAGGCTGTGGTGTGTCTTTATTGTAACCATTCTTTTTCCGCACCAGGAAAAGCAGACTGGAAATGAATGGATATTTCTGTCATGTCTCATCTTTTCCCTGTTTTTCAAAACAATTTCTGCAGAATCACATTTAGATTTTATTTTGTTTGGTGATCAAAAATTGAATGGACCTTCTACTAGAAAAATAATTCCATAGTAATACTGATGGGCTAATGGCCAAACATATTTACTTATTTGCTCAAACATTTAGCATCCCATAGGTAAAGGGTTCAAGGGTTGAATTTCTAGTCTATGTACAGTATGTAGACTATCAAACAAAGGACATTGAGGCTGATACAGTATATTTGCTGCACATCAGCTCCTCTAGTCTGTTAAGGCCAGAGTGCTTTTAAGGAACATCTTTATATACTGTTGTGCCTTTCATTACGCATTGTCTCAAGGCATTTGGCAATAAAGCAAAAGCTTCAGAAACACATGAATGCAGACTTAAATACAATAAACAGAATTAAAAGGTAGAACAATTTCATAGTGCTGACTAAGGGATATAGTACAGTGCCTTCAGAAAGTATTCACCCTCCTGAACAAGAGCAATTATTGTGTTACGACCAGATGTTTTTAATGCAATGAACTTGCTTTTTTCCCTTAATTCACACAACTTATACAACACTTTAAAAGGCCAAAAACTATCCTTCTTTCCATTTCCTAATGATGGATCTGGCTGTGTTCCTGGAACATTCAACAACACAGATACTGTATGCTTTATACCCGGCTCCAGATCTATGCCTCTTCACAGATCTACTGTATCACAGAGATGAACACACAGCTCCTTGGTCTACATGGAAGAGTATCTGCTCTGACCTTATATACTGTAGCCTGTACATGTAAAACATTTCCAGACCCTTTGTTCCATTTTGACATTTTGACATTGGTGCAGATTAGTGACCAAAAATCCCATATACAGTAAATGTGTTTCTATTTCAGTTTAAATCATAACAATTTATGAAAAAATCCAAGAGGGGTGAATCTTGAATCTTTATACCGTCTGAAGACAATAAAATTGGTTGAGGAAGAATTCTACAGCCTTGGGAAAGAGAACAGAAAACATGTCTCCAAGGGTTTAGAGCCTTAATCAAGTACAAATGAAATGTAAGTATATTGAGAGATTACAGTGCATTGATGTAGTCAGGAGACAAACTGTTCAAGCTCTTCATGTTGTGCAGTAGTACAATATGTATTTTGAATTTTGATTTTGTATGAATTTGAATTTTATTCTGAAACCCCCAGGGAGCCTTTCAAAAAAGTGAACACGAGAAATCTGCTCATGTGTTCCAGTTTTGGTTAAGAACCGAGCATCTGTCTCTGAACATATTGCAATTTGTTAAGAACACATTTGGATACGCAAGCAAGAACAGTATGACAATAATTGAGGCTGGAAAGAAAACAAACGGTTATGCATCAGTTTCTCTAAATCAGATTGGGAGAGAGAAGAATGGTTATAAACAATGTTATTAAGATAAAGTCACCTTCACTATGTTGCGAACATAAGGTACAAGCGAAAGACTTGAATCAGAGTATACCAGGCTTGCCAACCTGATTACTTGCTCTGACTCAAATACATACTGTAAAGTGGCGCTGATAAGGAGAGACAATCAACATAACACTGGCCTTGTTAGAGCTCAGATGCAGGAAAAGTTCTTGCACCCTTTTATTATCATTATCTTAACAGTACCTGTATGTTAAGGTATACTGTAGAGCAAGGTTTCATAAGAACATTCATTTGGGTGTCATTAGCATAGAAATAAAAACTAACTTTAAAATGGATGAAACTTACAAGAAGGAACAATACCTAACTTTTTTTTAAGCTGTTACTCAAGATTTTAAATGACAAAACAGTTACAGTGATGCCAGTAATCATCAAGATGGTATGATTTAAAAATACAAAGGTAGTTCTGAGGTCCAGTAAGAGAAGAATATATAACAAACCAAAGTCATCAGTCAGCAGTAAGTCATTAGTAAACTCATGAAGAGCTGTTTCAGAACTACAAGAGGCATCAATCTGTGAACCAAGTCTGAAATGCTTCGAGCATCTTATTTGTAGATACTGTAAGTAATATTTAACTGAACAGCAACTCTTATATAACTTTTTCTAAAAATGGATGTTGGAAGATTATTACTACACTGGCTTAAACCTAAATTCTACTTTTCAAACACGGGTTTAATACAGTAACTTCAAGTTAAAGGCCTAAAAGAACCTTTTATTGTTCTTTGACGAAATGTGTGACAATGAGACAGTAATTGCAAAACATATTGCAAGACAGAGGGAGTAGGATTCAAAACACATGTGGTTAAATGGTAAAGACCTTAAAGACCATTTATATGCATATTAAAATAATTAGATCAATAAAATAATTATGATCATACAGTAAATGACATGAACATCTTAAGGCCTTCAGGTGGCCTCCCTTACTGTAAGATATTAATAGTCTCCAGGAGTTTCTTTACTGTTTGTTCATTCCTGTTTTATTTTTTTTCAATCTTGTTTTCTTTTTTACAATCTATTAAAACAAAAAAATAAGCTTATTAAATCATACTGTTTTATTTTAAGCTTATTAATTCATACTACAGTACATACAATTTTATTTTGCTCCTGATAAGGTGAAAACTTGGGAAAGAAAGTTATAAAATGAAAACAAAACTGGAGAATTCCTCCTAGGCCACTGTTGTCAACGTGTAATAAGTTAAATGAACAAAATTATTGTTTCTCAGGCAAAGAGAAAAGAAAACAAAATTAAAGAAGTTTTAAACAGTAAATACTCCTGCTAGAATCTCATTTACTTAAATAGACAATAAAAACAAATTGTTGAAGCAAGTTGGTTTGTCTAGATTAGTGTTCTTCAGTCACTATCAGTCAATGAAATATGTGTTTTCATTAGTACATTCATTTTGAGGGTTAATTTGTTTTAAGTGGTTGTGCAACTGAAATTTAAAACTTATAAGAGAACACCAATATTTTTATTGCACATGTATGACCTTTTAAAAAATGCTACTGCTAAACATGGAAACGGGTTAAAATTCTATCACAGCCTTGTGCATAAAACTATTTTATTTTCCTTCATTGTCTCGTTGTTTCATTGTGTTATTGTGGTTTTGGTTGTGTAATGGACTATGTATGTAATTTCTTCTTTTCACAGCTGACAATTATTTTAAAGTTCCGTAATTGTTTCATTTAAAACTTTTTTGTTATTTTATTGCTGTGGAATTAAAGGAACAACTTAGTTAAGGATACACTTATATGGACAAACATACACGTATAAAATATTGTACCTTGAAGCATGTTAATATCTGCTGGGTTAACAGGTGCAGCCAGCATCTTCATTCTAACGTCAGTGTCTCCAACATTACGTAATGTTATTTTCTCCATTCTTAAGAGGGAAGAAAACTTTGCATGAGATCTTACTGTGCAGGATAAGTTATAACTGTATTTTGTAGCTTACTGTTTCTCATTGTTAATTACCACAGTCCGTTAGTTTTATCCTTTCTCACACTTCTTTTTTTACTGGTTGCTGAGATTTTGGTGCTGTTGTTTTCATAGTTTTGTTAACAAGTTCAACAAGTAATTTAAACAAATTTTATAATCCACCTTCATACTGTATACAGCTGTAATATTGAACACATATTCTTTGAATTATCGTACATGCCTTCGTTCTATAGGTCTTATAAAATGTATCACTGGTTTCAAAATAGAGAGAAAACATGATACACTGCTAAGGGTACTTAAAGCAGCACTTCTAACAACCATACAGTAGCAAGCAGCGTAACCTTATGTTCATCATTCGCCTGTGTACTGTAGGTGATTCCCTGTAAAATAGTGTACAGTATGTTCAGTATGTGGCAAGTATTAGAGACTCTAATGCCTATTAAGAATATTTGGCTCAAAATAGTGTAGAAATGCAATACATTCCGATTGTATTAATTTAAAATGTGATATGTTTAACTCCATATCACAAACACAAATAAAATCCTTCATATTTCAACAAGAATGAAAGTCGTGAATGCCTTACCTTATCACATCACTTTTTGCTCCGTGCTTTCTGTAAACCAGGGCTCTGCAAGAATGCACAGATCTTACAGTTATAGGCAGCTTAGCTGGGTTGAGGGTTTGGTTTACCCTTGCCCGATGCCCAGAGCCCAGTAGAAAAGGCCGACTAAGACAGTAAATTCCTTTCCTCATATTTGTTTCCTCATATACTGCACAGTGTACAATAAGTGAATCTCTTGTGCGCGTCCTCTACTCTTAAAGTCGTGTTCTTCCTTCTCATGCTTGGGCTATTACAACACATTTATAGGGGAAGAGGGCAGGGTTTGGAAAGTACATTATAATGCTTCCTCCTTTTCCTATAAATGGGGATGATTTTTAAAAATTTGGAAACGTACATCGACTCGATTTAAATAGTGTGGTACAGTACAACGCAGGGAGTGTCTGGTGTGGGGAGCGGAGCCCCCGGATTAAGGAAGACGCGTTGCCGTGAAAACCCCACCTGACGTGATTAAGTGAAGGAACAGCAGGGGTAGAAGTGGTTTAAAGGGGGAAAAGATGCAGCAGGAGCTTGGCCTTGCTGTCGCTGCACTGGTGAGAGGACAAATGCGGAGGCTCTGCTGTGGGAGAGCCGAGCTGAAGCAGGACAGTAGCGGGTGTGAGACGCTACTAGTCGGGGGCGATGTTAGAAGGGCGTGCAGCCCTGTACAGTATGAGTGAGCAAAGACTTGACTAGCCACTGTAGTAACCCCGAGAGGGGGTGGAGAAGATCGACAATCGGGGTTGTGAGAGGAATAGGCTGTGGGGAAAAGAGTGAAAACGTCAGTGTGCGAGGAGACTGACAAGAAACTGAGCTTTATGAGATCGTTGAAAGATTTAAAGGGACAGCATCCTGCTAGGGTGTGAGAGCAGGGCTGACGTGTCCGCTGTATGAGTGAGTTGTGAGTTAGTGTGTGTGGACCAGAGTGGGTTGTGTGGTAGAGGGACCCTCCCCCTGGCAATACATTGGTGTCGGGGAAGCGAGTGGGGTCTATCTAGCTGCACCCTCTGGGAGATAGTGATGTGGTGGCTGGGCACGTTGAGGTGCACTGGCAGCTGTGTAGATGTAACACAGTGGTGGCTGGGCACAACGTGAGGTGCGCTGGCAGCTGTGAGCTCACAACCTAAGGGCGTGAGAGTGAGGTGCCAGAGAGGTTGTGAGTGTGTGTTAGAGAGGGACCGTGTGCTGGGTCTTGGCACGGTATGTAGTGCAGGAGAGACCCAGTGATGTAGGTACAGGTGGTGTGTATTTGTGTAACCCAACCATGTTGGCGTTGGGAAGAGGACGTCAGGGCTGGAGGTGGACCTGGGAGTCTGAGGCACTGGTTGAGTGTGAAACAGTGACCTAATGGAGTAGGAGCAGGAGGCTCTGTGTTGGGGTCTGGGAGCAGGAGGTTCCTAGCAGTAAGGACAACGGGATGAACTTGGTGAACTTGGGACTCTGAAGGTAAAGGACCCAGAAGTAATGGAATGTGGAGTCATGTGTCCTGTTACACCGATGAGGGGGTCAGTGTGATCACCACTCTCGGAGAAGAGTGTGTGTAAGAAAGTAAAGGAAACCAAGAAAAGCTTATAAAGGGGCATGATGGGAGATTGAGAGCCTGTCCACGCCCAGTATGATGTCAACTACCCCCAGGACACCACAATAGAAAGAGGCTTTTAAAACTCAATGTAAGTTAAAGTGAAGAACTGTTAAAATTTGAAGAGTTTTCTATAACACCGTAGGCATTGTGTACATTTTAATTGACAATATAATTACAAACAGTATTAATGTGTGAAATCTTATTAAAAATACAACAAATATTTTTACCTGCCAAGTGTTCCATTACAGTTTTGATGTGGTAGTATCCCATGTGAAACCAAAACAAAAATATTCAAAATTTGATTTGCCCAAACTTTGAGTTGTAAGCATTAAGTGGTGTACATTATACAGAAAACAAAAGTTTGATAATGATAATAGGAGTTTATGCTAGTTACAAATGATTATCAATTGGGCCTGTTTTTGCTGTGCTTCTAATTAAGTGCCTACAGAAGAATAATTAATGATGTATGTTATGCTAATGAAGACTTATGTGTGCTAGAAACTGGCAGGTTTCTATAAGGCCTCCTTATGGTATAGTTTCCCTAAATTCTGAACAAAATTAATAAATCAATTTTAGTTCAATACAATACAATAGTGTGTGCCATAGGATTTTTTCTCCTAGCACAAAAGAAACTGTATGTGAACCTTTTCTGTCTGTCAGCTCCTTTTTAAATAAGGAAGTCTGTGAACTGATTGCGTGAATTGAGAACTCCTGTTGTGCAATACATGAGCTCTCGCTTGAAAGCAACTTTGTTTTATTTGACAGGTGTTCTCTAATCTGTTGTTGATATGAATAGATGCCATTCAATTAACTGCTTCTAAACGGATCAATGATCCATCAAAATTAAAAAAGTAACTTTTTTAATATACCCTTCAAGTCATTTTATTCATCTATCCATTAATTTTCTAACCACTTCATCCAATTCAGACACTCACAGGCACAGGCACGCTTGTACTCATGCCAGTTAACTCAAGCCAATTCATCTACCAGTATGTTTTTGTACTGCGGGAAGAAACCCATGTGAACACGGGGAGACTGTACAATATCCATGCAGACGGCACCCCAGGTCTGAAATTGAACTTGAATAAACCAGCAAGCCCTGCCTGGCAAAGACAAAAGCATGCATTCCTCTTTCTGCATCAGATTGTGAGAGATGTGAACAGAAAGGAATGATGAAAGAATGAATAAAGATCACAGCTCTTCAAACACAAACTACGAATCAAAATCAAATCAAAGATGGCAGCAAAATTCCTGACCTAAGTACTTGGATTATACCAAATTCCAAGGACCCTCAAAAGAAAATCTGTTGTTTGGCACTAACTGTGGAGCCAGTAAGTGCCAATCAGTTTAACTACCGAGCTCATATGTACAACGTTTTTTGCTGCATCCATTTTTAACATCATCTATGTAATGCGATAAGACAGGCCATGCTTGATTAACGGCAAGTTTTGTGCAGATGGAAATTAGGGGTCATCAGCATAGTAATGAAAACTGATGCCGTAGCAATACAAAATCTGACCCAATGGTAACATAGAGTGAAAAGAAAACTTTCAAGAATGGAGTCCTGGAGGTCAGCAGAAATAACCAACTTTTGTTGAGGAGAAACGATACCCAACTTTTTCAAACTATTAACTATGAAATGGGACAGTGTAGCACAGTGAGTAAGTCTCTGAGCTCCTGACTGGTGGCTTGTGAGTTCAAGTTCCCACTGCAGACACTGCTTTTCGTATGTTGAGTGAAATGCGTTATCCCAAGGGTTCCAGTTTATTCAGGTGTACAAAAGGGCACCAGCAGGGCTGAGGTTAGGCTCTGCCCCATCCAGGTGGGGAATGTCCTCTCTGTTCACTTAATACAATGGAAACCAGGTTGGACCAATGAGCTATTGTGTCTCAAATGAGGAGCTACTGTATATAACTTTCCTTAAACCATGAAAAAGCAGTTTCATTAATACCAACAACCTTCTCTAACCTATTCAGCAAGGTGGAATAACCAGAAGTTCAAATACGTAACTAAAATCCAGCAGTAAAAGCATATGTGACTGGAGTAATCTGTCATCAACCGATCATTAACAACCCTGACAAGAGCTCTCGTTACGCGAGTTTAATTTGATCGAGTCAGGCTGTACAGTACTGTACGTGCAAGGCTTTAGGGGACACCAGTCAGAGAACATGCACTGTAGAGCAGAGGAATGACAACCATGAATGATGCAGGCTGTAGAGCAGTTCTATGGACCTGTGTAGTATGCAAAACGTACAAATTACAGTATTTAGTTCCAAGGAAACAAGATTGCTTCATATTGAAAAGGGAAACCACAGTAATGAAAATGTAACAGAATATCCCATGTACAGGATTCCTGGGAAGCAGCTAAAATAGCCATCTTTTGTGGCTATTCTAGAATGATGATCTTCCTTGTTTCTGTAAAAAACAAGCTTGGTAGCACAGGTTAACAAATGAGATTGCAGAATACAGTAGCCCATTATTTTGTAATATTCGTTAAACAAAAGCTTGACAGCTGTTTAAAGACAAGACCATAACATAACATAACCTGTGGCCGAGGGGGAACGGTTCTCGATTATCTTCTCCTTTCCTCTGCCAAACATTATGGATTTTTACAGGACAAATTAAGTGTTTGAATTTCTATTACAAAGCAGTATAGCTGAAATAAATTGTCAGGGTTCATTTTTATTTTGTATGTTTTTAACAAAAGTTTACATCTTGGTTTTTTTTTCACACATGGATTTCTGGACCATCATTTTAAAATGCTTTTGTCAATTTGCTTTAGGTAATCAGAGAATGTTTGTGAGTTGCCACATTTTTCAGTAATCTTACTTGGTCTTCCACATTTTGAGGCAATAGTAGTTCCTGTTTCCTGTGTTAGTAATTGCATACATTGTGTTTTTTTAGTTGATCTGTTATCTATTTTACAGTCACTTGATTGCTTCACTGCTATTTTGATGCACCTCACAGTTTTAATTTAATTGTTTAATTATATGGTTGTTGGTGCCTTGAATCACACATGTCCATATTTTTTAACATTTGATGGTAAAGGTATTTTGCCATAATCATAAGAGACAGTCTATACTGTATGTTATACTTTATATAATTAATATAAAAATATTAGTCTTTATTTTTATACATATTAGACAAATGTTCGTTGTTTTATTACCAAACAAAATTTTAAATGTATTTCTTTCACTAGAACACTTAAGGAAATAATGATAATTATTTTTAACTATATTTTCATATCACCAAAGTGCACATTGACATTTTCAGTCATCTTAGGGTCGAGATTAAAATTTTAAGTCCATTTGTTACTGTTCAAACTAAAAAAATAGCATGCTGTATGTAACATATTGCATATAAATTGCAATATGTTCTAATTATTTTTAATTAAAATTAAACAAACTTGCTTTGTTCAAATGTGGTTTTGTTCCTTTTCAGAAATGACGATCTAGTCCTTTGAGGGACGATTATTCTTCTTTTTCATGAAGTCATGATATGTCATTACTGGCATTTCAAGTATGTGGCCGTAAATGTACTGTATTGTCATCTTCTAGTGGTATTATTATTTCAAACACATTTAAATCTGCCATAATATCGACAGTCTAAATCCATATACAGTATATATACTGTATGTCTTTTTGTATTCAGAACTAGTAAATGAAATCCTTCTGTCAGAGAATTTCACAACTTGTGTCGAAATTCCTCTTTTCTTACACTGAAATAATGAAACTCAGTGGGATATAAGGACACTCGGTCCCATTGTTAGAAGATATATCTTGCAAAACCTGCTTGATGGGAAATGTTTTCGTTGAAGAAATGTAGAGATCACTAATTGTGAAACAGGGCTGGGAAATCACTGCTCTTGTTTAACTGTTTCTTTCCAGGATATTGCTACGTTTCAAGTAACACATGAAAATCCTTGGAATTTAATTGAAGAGATATATTTTCAAAGCTGCATTCATAATACAGTGTTTTAATCACACCATGCATTCTACAATACAAATGCTTACATACAAACACCCGCTGGATCCATTTTAGAAAGGTAATTTGGTATAAAAGATACACCTTATACTGTATGGATCTGTTAGATTTCCAATATTTTTCACTTAGCTGTTCTCATCCAACTTCATAAATCTAAATACTACATTTTAGAACGTAACACCACTGATACAATCAAGCCACAAACTTAGTTAACACACAATTTCATGTACGGTATTTGTATTTTATTTTTGTTTACTTTAAATTCCATTCCAGCAGGCTCTATTTCTAAAATAAAGCAGGTCTGAGATCAGTCTGAAGGGCATGTCAGGGGCTGCACTCCGTGTAGCTCCAGTGCCTTGTCAAAGAGGATTTCCTCCGTCTTGGAGCCCTTTGCTAGTTTCATGTTGCGGATGCATCCCTTAAAGTGTGTCTTAGTGGTCAACCCAAACTGCTTCAGCCCATCTAAAAAGGAAGTTTAAAATAATATTGCAGTATAAGTTTTCTTTCCATTGATAACCTGCCTATTAAGTCACAATAAGATAAATGCCTACTTGAGTCTACTTTGACTGTGATTCCAGATTAGAAATTAAAATGCACTACAACATTTTCTTTTTTGATCATTAAATTCTTGTCTTGTTTGCTCTGAATATTGGCTTAACAATATTTTTAGTGAAAATAACATTTCTGGAAAAGACTCAAGGAGAAAGAAAATCTAAATAGGAACAAATAATCACATTCACCAATTGACATTGCTCTGTTTCAGACAATTCAAACAAAGGAACTGCTGTGAAACTTTAGATGATAGAAATGACATTATTTAGTAATGAATCAGAGACATGCATTTTGTATGTACAACTTACAGTTCTCATCTTGAAATGAGTAATCTTAATATTTTGTATTTATTACTCATTCTGGATTTATGATACGATGTGAACTATAGTTATGACTTAGACAAACCTTAGATGATATATAACAACAATAAAATAATATTTCAGTAAATTAATACTTAAAAATATAATTGCTTTGTACAGTGACTGTACTCATGAACATACCAGGATATCCTCCAACGAAAACAGGGTCGTTTGTGTCCGCTGATGTCGACTGGACATTAGAACTTTGGCTTTCTACTTTCTGGCCATCCACAGTGAGCTCAAGGCGATGTTTCAGCTTACTGGCTACCACTGTGTGCCACTGACCATCACAGAGACTGCTCTTCGTGTCAGGCTCATATACTGCTGTAAATCGTCCAGCCCCATTGTCGACATGGAAGAGCACCTGAGGAGAGTTTTTTTTAGCATTTAGCATTGTTTAAAAAGTATTAATTTTTTTAATAATAATAAATTATCTTCAAAATGGCAGATCCTTTCATTAGAAATATCCACTGTTGTTTACAGTAAAAATTCATAGATTCATCCATTCTTCCTTTCACCCTTCCATCTTCTAACTCAGAGACGCATTAGAAAAGAGACAGATGCTCCTGAATATAAAACATTTAATAATAAGTAAATATAAATATATTATGTCATGTGGTTTTTCAATAATTCAATGACTCGTAGTGGTTGCTTACTTTTATAACATTAGACCTGAAAGGTTTTTCTTGTAAGACACGTGTAACTACACATTATGTTGTATAGTAAGGAAATGTTTTCGATGAAAAATCTTTGACTTTTATACATGCTTCAATTGTCTTGTCTTTCAAAGACTGCAAGCTGCTGCCTATATCCTAAGAAGGCGGCCGACAGGCAGATTGATTCAAGACAGGCACCAGCTGTGATGTAGAGGCAGGGTAGGAGGAAAAACCCAAAAGAAATGACAAGTATGCTGGGCCAGGTGACTTTAAATTTCTTTCTGGTACACCAGGATCTGCTGGATTTGTTTATTTCCTTTCTGTTGAACACCTGTCAATTTTCATTTAAGCACAAAAATACACCTGATACATCAATGCTTCAAGGTATAAAGACAATAGGATTGTTATCAGAATGCAACGTTCTTATATTTGAAATATTAGTTACATATCTGGTCATTTAAGACCTTTTTTGCGTGTTTACTATGTACATACAGAATCTCATACAGAAAGAACCACATCATTTGACACTGCCAATATATTTACTTACTTTTCCATTAAATAGTTCAATACCCAATCCATCCATTTTTTGACTGCTTATTCCCAGAAGGATGCCACTGTTTTTGAAGGTGCGGAATTCAAGCTCTATTAAGAGATCTGTGCCAACTCTATATGCACCCACTGTAATGTAAAAAATAAAGATAACATTTCCACATTAGATACTTTTGAAACATTGACAGCTACTTATAATTGAAATGACTTTTGGGAAGAATAGTTAGCAGCAATGCAATAACAAATACTTCAGTGTCTTCCTTCTATTGCCCGAGTTGTTTTCAGTGCTCATTCATGCTGTCTTGCAATACCTGCTTTGGCAAATCCTGTGCCATCAAAGTAAGTTCCTTTCTGAGCGTTGACATAGCAAGATCCAACATTGTAACTAGAGGTAGGACTGTCCAAATCCAGCATAGAATTCAGCATTTTGAAATTCCTTATGCAAGCATTGATACTGTACACCACCTGTTTCACATAAAACAAAGAAGAACATCAGAATATATATTTTGTAGTAGTGGCAGATGCACTCAGTATTACAAACTGTTGTTTTTCTTAAATGACATGTTTCTATCTTTATAAATATCTCATACAACAAATCTTTCATTTTAATTTTTAAAGATGCACATGCCAAGTTATTAATATGGTGTAGGCAGAACTAGCGATGTGCTTGTCATTATGTTTACTATACTATTGTTAATATATATAGTATGTAATATATATATATATGGTATGTGTGTATTTGCTCTTTAATATTTGAAGGTTTGCATTGTCCAATAAAAAATGTTCTGATTTATGCTTGCATATTATCAGGAACAGATACTGTACACACAAACAAACATTGTTCTGGGTTCAATGAGAAATTTCCAATGCGAAAAAAAAAAATTCTTACGGGACCAATTCTTCTTGTCGTATAATTCAGAGGAAGTCCTCCTATGTATATCAAGCCAACAACATCAAGTATATCTGCTTTTTTGGGGCTTGTTGTGTGTTTTGAAAAACGGTTGTCAACTGTTAGTATCGCTCTTTGCTTCTCCCTTAGAACCCTTATCTGTGAATACAATAATAGAAAGTCTGATAAATAAATAGTGGAAAATCTGCAAACATTATTATTTTGATGCCAGCGGGTCTTCTGACATTTTCCAAAGCTTTAGACAGTGCAGATCTAATAGAAAAGTGCAAAGGCTTCATATACAGTACTTCATATAATTAACATTCTATATTTCACGTTTACTGCTATCTTCATGCTGTGAACTTCAAGTTCTTTTTACAAGAAATAGATAGTCCAAGAGATGTTTTGAGAGATGTTTTCACACATTTGAAAATCATTCAGAATTATATTTCAAAACAGTGCATGAGCACCATAAAACATGGAATCAAGAAACCCAAGATGTAATTAACAAAATTAGTTCAAGAGGGTACAGTACAGCTATAAGATCTTTCAACTTTTCATTTTACAAAATAAAGGCATTCCAAATTAGCGTGGTAATAATACAGAAAGTTTTGCTTCAGCGTTTGCTATAGGTTTAACAACTTGATTGTTAAAATACCAAGGTTTGGATTCCTGAGTAAAACACTGTGAGGTAATTATACTTATTTCGGGGAATGCAATTTGTTGCATGGACAATTTGGGCCTCCATCAAGAAACGTCTGTTTGAGACCTTAGATCAATTAACTACTGTACTAAGTACAGAACCAAAGAGACTAGAACGGCTGAATGACCTTCTCTCGTTTGTGACCTTTCTTATACTTGTACATTTTTATGTCAGACGTAACCAGATGGAGGGGATCTGGGTGTGCAGCTGTAAAGGAAGTTGATCCTAAAACCATCCTGTAACTAATTCTTTACTGTTTTAAATTAAAATCTGCTCAGGTTTAAAAAGGGCTGAAACTATTATCTGAGAAATTTGTTTGACCTTGTGCCACTGTCCATCGTTGATAATCCGTGGCACACTGACAGATGTATTTCCACTTCCAAGATCATAACTCAGATGGGCTATTCCATTCTTCAGCTGGACTGTTGCAAAATCTGCATGGTTTATTCTGGCCACGTAGAACACCAGCCCTGCCTGAGCCTCCGTCCGGATCTCAAACTCAATTATTAGTCTGGAAGAAAAAGAATATCCAGTAATGACTATATTTACAATCTTATCAACTTTCCAAATCATTGCAATTTGAATTGAACGGATCACTTTGTTGTGGAATGCATATATTTTAATTTAATTAGTTCATAACACATTAGGAACACTGTGATTTACCAAGCAGACAATGTTCATTAACTGTACATTTCAAATACAAATTTACCTGCTCTTAACCTTTGTATCATCAAATGCTTGAGCCACGTGGCTGTTTCTCGAAAGACCAAACTGTTTTGCATTCATTAACGTCACAGAATCTGGTTGAGCAGCACATGATACCTGCAGATTTAAATAAACAGGATTTCAATGATTAGTCCAGAACAATATTAATGCATTTTGTTTTCATGCATAGGATAGGCATTATTTTTTAAATCAAAAACAATATATCCAAGAAACATTTTACTGTAGGAAAATATAAGAATAACATGAGATTAGTAAAGGTAATTATGTGGAAGTTACAAAGGCAATTATTATCATTTAAATTATGCATTCCAGACCATTACTGCACTTAGTAAATTTCCATCTAGTGTTTCCATAAGTTATTCTCTCTTTTAAACAATAGGTGGAGCTGTTAAAGAAGGAATTGAATTTATAGCACCACTAAACAGCAAAGAAAAGTATCTATAATAAAGAATTCTTCAAAGTATTTTTAGATTTGTATTGTTTTCTTGTTTTAAATAATGTATTCAATTTACAAGGAATATATTACTCATTACATACATATTACTGTATTAAAATAAAGACAATGCAATACATCATTATTATGTCACTATCAATCCTGTTTTTATTTAGAATTATTATGATCATGAAACATATTTTGTTTCATTAAACATATCTGCATTGTTCAGTTATTTCTGTCCATACCACTATGTGTCTCAATCTCAAAACATTGATTGTTGTGTCGTGAGTGGAACAAACTAAATGAAAAGTAGTAGGCCCAGTATTTACCGAAGACCAATCTCAAACACCACAAAAATAAAAAAACTGGAAAAATGCCCAAAATAAAGATGGTATACGTTATCCTGCACTATTCTTTGACTCCCAGCAAAAATCTGCATTCCGATACTCGTGGTTTGGTTTATGGATGTTTTTGTCGTATTATCCAATCTTTGTGCTTCATAATTTAATAGGATCCTTACATGGAACAAGCCTGTCTGTAATTACATTATTCTATACTTCTCTAGAGGTTCCACATCAAAACAATGATTTTATGTTTTAGATGGACTTGTTCTATCATTCCAAGTTTAATAGAATAAAATGTTACTGCTGCTTGGTAACATCGAGAGAACAGTCAAGTTCTCATAAAAATGTCTGGTAAGTACTGATACAATGTGCCTCCACAAGCTGAAATTCCTTGATTGTACATCGTCTCCAATGCGATTTACTGTCTGCATTAGACAGAGCAGTGTGTGTCGCTAAACAAGTTGTAAGTTACTGTATCTCCTTATACAGTATCTAACCTCAATTTTCTTTGTTAAAGCACTTTGAGTGTATGGTAGATAAAGTTAATCTGTATTACACTGCCATTTAGATTTCATATAGTGGAGCAGCACCAAAGCTGTTTTTTTTCCTTCTCAAAGTTTGTGCTGAATGCCTGGAGGAATGTACCAAAAGAAATGTCAGGATAAAATCACTCAGCCTATTGATGCAGTCAGAAAGGAATGAGGAGAGAGGGTCCAAGATACAGTAGTATTAGCTTATTATTCTTATTAGGTTACTATTAGCCAGTTCTTAACATAATTGATTGTGAAACAGTCAATGTCTCATAAAACGTGTAAGAGATTCATGCAGTGCAGATTAGTAACTCACACACAAGTATTTTAAACATTAAATTATATTTAAAATACTGTAAATAGGCAACAATAAGCTTTCAAATTAAAAGCCACGATAAACACATCTCATATCTGGCAATTTGCCACACTACAGTACATACACTATATTGCATCAATGGTAATGCACAGAAGAAAGGAACTCTAATTTCCTAGGTACTCAATTAAAATGTATTATATCATTCATTTTTGTGCAGCCTCCAGAATTGTTTTCTTTAACTTGAAGCTAAAAAACAGAATCACGTTTAGTTAACTTTTAGTCAGAAACTGGCTTTTTAGATTGGTACTAGTCTGCTGGTTCACTGACTTAAATGCTGATAAAACTGAAAGGAAGACATAGTGTACTTGTTGTCTTTTGTTTCAGCACAAAGATTTTTTACATACAGTACATTGTATAATCCCCCTAATATTTAAATAAAAACATACAAAGGAGGGAATGGTTAATTGTTATGGAGTCACACAGTGTTGACAAAAGGGGATTTTGTTACAGTCATTTTACTTCACACCACTCAAATGAATGGAGAAAAATTAGTTAAATTTGATAGGCTTGCTATACACAGAGTAAATATGAAATATTTGGAGCTAGAAGGTACCGGTGTGGAGTCAAGGTCAATAGCAAGGCTGGCGCTCCTGAACTCGGCTACAAAGGAATCCTATGAGCAGCAGAGTAAGGTAAAGCAGAGTTAGGAGCAGCATCTTGTTAAAGCAGATGAACTTCTTCAGTACAAAACAAGCTAAACAATAACCATGAACATAATAATGATCGATGACTCTCATGGATCAAACTGCTATACAACATACATTTTGAATTATGAGAGAGAGAGAGAGTAATGTGAAATATTTAGGAATGTTACGTATAACATTATGAATAGCATTCTGAAACACTTTTGAGATACTGTATCTGCAGTACATGAGTCTAATTTAAAGATATAGGTGTATATTATAAATAGCTGATATCAAATCACACACTTTCACTGTAACTTACACATTTTCACTACAACTACTTAAGAACTTAACAAAACATATAGAAAAACAAGTACCTGTACAACGTCTATTTAGAAAACAAATATTAAAGTGTGTAGTTCACAGCTTATATAGAAAATATAATTAGCTATAGCATTATAGAAAATAATGTTAAAGCCTTTAATTATTTAATGATTAATTATTTACAAAAATGAATTTTCACCAGTTTCTTTGTACAGACACAGACCGGCAGTATTACACTGTGTGTCCTGGACACAAGGGCAACAGAATATCAGCCATAAGACAAAACAGATAAGCACAGCAGGGTGTGATATCTTGCCATCCTGCACCATGCAGGGCCTTATGCAGATGCTCATGCATTGGCTAGGATTGTGCATACAACAGTCATAGAAATGTGGGAAAACCAGATAAGCATTTCCTTTTAATTCAACAGAACTCTATTCCTTCTGATCTAGTTCTATCTACAACTTTATTTCCTGTCTAGATTATTAAGTACTATTTATTGAATTTTAACAGATTAGACAAAAACTAATCTAAGTACAAGAGGTGCAACCACAGAGTTGGTAGCACTATAATAAGCACATTGAGATCCTCTGTATTTACAAATTGTTTATAAATAAGTTTATTTAAAAAAAGTGCAGTGTGTTGCTGGCCATAAACAATCTACAGTATACTTTATGGACACTGATGTTGCTGTGAACTTAAATACTATAACTATATAAGTATATAGTGACTTGGAAACATGTTTAATCCTCCTAGAGCAAATTGTTTTAACTAAATGAACTTAGATTTTCAGGTTGTATTTAAAGTAGAAGGATCTTTTGACTGCAGACATTCAGCACAATTCAATAGCACAGCTACAGCCTAGCAGCTGACTGCAGGAACACACATACTGTACATTAGCGAAGAATGTTCTGGTTTCAGGCTATGTAAGCAGACTATGGCCAAGAAATTAGAAGGACGTTAGAGGAAAGACTGTGGAAAAAAACAAACAGAAGTTATGTGGATTATTTTGGAATCTCATTACTCTGTGGTTTTAACTGCTGGCCCTCTACAATAAAATAAAATTAAAAAATAAAATGAATGGACCGGGAAATTCTTTATTTCCCATTAAAAAAAAATCAATCTTCATAAGCTGCATCAGCAGACCACTCAAGGCCCCCTTTGCGACTGCAGTAAGAGGGGTTGAAGGCACAGACTAAATGAAGGGGGGCTGTGACTGTGGGCTTGTGTACGTACAGGGGGCGGGGGCGGCGGCTGCCTGGCGGGGGCCGCTGTGGTTCGAGCAGGTGTAGGTGGGGTGGCAGCGAAGTGGGGAATTCCTGTGGTCTCTTCCAGGAGAGGCCTGCGGGGCACGGCCATGGTGGGGCACTGCCCGATCTCGGCGTTCTCGAAAGACACTGGCTGCGCAAAATCCACAGGGCTGGAGGAAGAAGAGGCAGAGTTCAAAAGTTAAAAACAATGCCGAGGTCTTGAAGATTTTTGTTATTATTTTTTTAGGCTCACTTGAGTGATAACACATTGATGCCACTTGAAACGTTCGCCACAAATAGGTTAGGCTACCTACCAAATGGCTGAATAGTAAATCAAATCAAGCTTTTATTGTTATTTGGTTCTTTAGAGGAGCTTTATAAATGCAAATTATTATTATCATCATGATCATCATCAATGGAAGGACTGTAATAACCATGACTCAGCCACTAGAGGCCCCCAAAAACGCAACTTCACAGGTGAGACTGCACATCTATTCACTGCCTGGATTATAGAGTGAATGAAACATGAAACCTGTGTGAAGGTCCCATGAGCTATGCTACCTTTCTCACAACATACAGTACGTAAAACCAAAACCCCTCTGACAATAAGGGAGCCACACTGCAAATGACACATTTGGCCTGTGCTGTTGATATAATAATAATAATAATAATAATAATAATAATAATAATAATAATAATAATAATAACTTTATTTTATATAGCGCCTTTAAAGGTGGCTTCTCAAAGCGCTTTACAGAATGACAACAACAATAAATAAAAAGAATACACAAGATAAAACACAATTACAATACACAGAGGAGACCGTGGATGGTGGTACTAAGTAAAGTACTGTAGGAGCAGAGGGGTAAAGAATGGAACCAGTTATTTTAACTGGTATTGTAGGTGGGTTGAAATTTTGTTTTGCCTAGTATTAAATGTGTCAATTCTGTTTAATAAATCACAGCAGACTGCCGTTAATGAATTCATATTGTTGAATTAAACAATAACTTGCAT
The DNA here is from genome assembly GCF_059453375.1 of Lepisosteus platostomus. Taxonomy (NCBI): domain Eukaryota; kingdom Metazoa; phylum Chordata; class Actinopteri; order Semionotiformes; family Lepisosteidae; genus Lepisosteus; species Lepisosteus platostomus. The sequence continues at coordinate 77,342,637 of NC_142613.1, read as the reverse complement.
GGTGTTGATGACGAGGTCCCATATGCATCCTTCAAAGGGGATGTTCCTCTGAGTGCTGGCCTCAATGTAAGGGGGGATGCCACCAACGAAGAGCTTTCTGATGCTTATAGGCTGGTCATTAGGTAGGGTCTGTTCAAACTTGTTTTCTTCATCCACCTGCACTGTGAATCTGCAAGAGAAGAGAAAGAAAGACAGAACGTTAGCTGTTAAGTGACTGAAACAAATACAGTATAACGGTAGGCTTTTGACACTGGTGGCTTAGATTTCTTTTGTTTGAAAGGATGTGCAGACAGCTTAACTACACGGTAACTTCTGCACTACACACTGACTGACCTCTCAGACCTCTGACTCCAGCACTGACTCATAAGCTCTGATATAAATCCCTGTGGACAAATGTATATATCCTCCATTAGGAATACATCCAGCAAGAACAGATTTTTTTCTTTTCTTTTACTTTATTGCTGAACAAAGTCATGCAGTATAACTATGATTAAAGAGACAACTCACACAAATCTGGAACTTAACCATAACACTAAACATTAACCTTGCATGACTTTATATTATTATATTACTGAAGAAAGCAGTGATTTGTATTAGAAATATGAGTTACTTGTAAGTCTGCACTCAACATCAAGTTCTATTACATCAGCATGTTTGAGCTATGATGATAATAGTGTAACTGTTAAGAAATATGGGTTCACTTTTCATAAACAGCAGATACCAATAAACAATTATATTTTAAAGCTTTTAGCGACAAGATATTTATACAATAGATTGGTAGTAACAGAACTCAAATTACTCAAATCAAGCACTCTGCACAGAAACTGCATTATCAAAATTGGACAAAATTAGACATAACATGAGACACTGTGTGACATTCAAATAATAGGGAATACGTTTTCTTTGGGGATCTTTACAATTGAATGTAAAGGAATGAATACAAGTGTATTACATTCTATTACAACAGTATCCCATTCTAACTTGCAGTGTATTATCCGAAAACTGTTGATGTCTTAGGGCCTATTTATCCATAACTTATATAATTAAAACTGTAAGTGTGTTTTCAAAACAATGTTAAACACCTTCATTCAGTTCTTTAAAGAACAAGTCTTTGCTTTGCCATACTGATGAACTCTCAAGGTATTTAAGTATGACTACACTACTGTAGTCCAATTACACAGTTGAATACATTGAACTCTAGTTAATTTGTGCTATTACTGCGTTATATAGAAATGAAATGACATGAAATGAAAGAAATGTGTTTTTTTTTCCTCTAATGCACTACATCTATTTAAGAGCTCTGTATGATATTGATTTCATTTGAGCAGGATGTATAGTGAATCTCATAGTGTGTCCTGATACAGAATTTTCCTATTTATTCAAGCATAGCCCATATTCTAAAAAGATATTACAATTAATATATTTTTCATTTTGTAACATTTTATGTTTATTGATTTTAGATATTAGTTATTTTAGATATTATTTCTTCATAGCTTGACAGCAAACATAACCATTTCTTCTTTTACCAGAATTTGCCATTTACCAAATGTGAGTTGTTTTCACCATCCAGAGTACATGATTTGACACTCATGCAAACCCAGTTCTAGAAATGTACAGTACAGCCACCCAGTGTGCCAGTCTTCCCAGAGATTAGGAGGAGGTTGTGTAGTCATAGATCTAGCAGTAGGTGACACTAGGTCCAGCACACAATGCAGAAAATAAAATATTGGGAAAAACGTAATGTGAATGTTATGCTGCTCAAACACAAGGAATCCCTTTATTTATGAATAAAGAAAATATGCACACTGATCAAAAAATACCAGTTTCTTCCACATTGCTCTCATTACATTGCTGGATGCGAGCTGCAATGCTCTGCAAATGTACTGGAAGAGCGAGGTCAGATTATTGATTATGTCATTTGTGCATTGCAGTGTAGCAATTTGTATCTGTGATCATTAAAATAATATGAATGCTAAGTAGAAGATAATATACATTTTAGCTTTGGATAATGTATACACTTGTCCAGTCTAAGAGCTTCTCTTTTTGTAATGATGAACTCCTTTGTACAGAAGCCTATTAGAGCCACAGAGATAGTATAGCATTAAAATGAGATAATTTTGCATTTATAAGAGATACCATTGGGTTAAATGAGAAATGTTTTGCGTTAAAATAAGAAACATTGTGCTATATCTACTGCACTAAAACAAGATACTTTTTGCTTTTATACGAGATAACATTGCATTAAAGCACAATAATTATATCGTGAACAATATTTCATACTACTGTATATTAAAATCTATGCAATAATTTTGCCCCATACAAAGGAGTATTGACTTTAACAACAGAACAATGCTGTCACTCTCTCCTTCTTATTCAACAGATTTAATCTAAAGGAGCATGGGCATTGTCTTTTGTGTACTGTACAAGTAGAACACCCTGTGATTGAGTACACCTGGGTTAAACGTGTGTCGTTTTCACCACTTCTGTGAGAATCAGAAATGACACGGCCTTTCAAACAAATGTTATTTTTGATGTGAAAGCTCAGAAACATGTACTGTACGTACAGCAGTTTTTTGCCATATCTTTAGACAGTGAACAGAATACATTTACATTGATTTGATAGTAAGACTTACAGTACACCTACGGTTGGCTTACCGATACTGTTATTGCAGGTCTATCATTTAATCTTTAAGTACAAAAACATCAAAAGGTTATTTTGGATGAATGCAAAATGTTTCTGGTTTTAATGCAATGCTATCTCATCTAAAAGCAAAATAATCTTGTTTTAAGGCAATACTATCTTGTTTAAACACATTTTTTTTCTCTGGCATTGTGTACCTTTGATGCATCAGCCATACTGTATGTTTTGGGTCACTGTCATGTCACATGTTAAAGTTGTATGCAATATGTATGGAAGCATTTTCCTCTACATCAGCAGACAAGTAAGCTGTAAGCTTCTCAATTAATTCCGCTGCTGCCTCTACTAGTTACACCATCAGTAAAGACAAGTGTCAGGGAGTCAGACAAGTGAATCAGATGGGACCCAGGCCCAGGCATGTTTTTCATGTCTTTGAGCTTCCAAATTGCCTGCTTTTCTTTATCCAAAAGATCTTTGTTTTTCACTTTGGCTTTTGACGGTTTTCTCCAAACACTGAAGTCATTATTAAAAATAATTTCAGTAGGAACTGTACTTATCTCTCGTGTGTTTATCATTTTTTTTCCACACCAGAAAAAAAAAAACGTTATTAAGGTTTAATTGTAAAAATCCTAATTTAGACTTGACTAGGTACTTTTGAAGGGCACAGTATGTGGTATGAATGAGGCAAATGTATGTGGTTGAATGGTTCTACTCACCCTCCCCTTATTCTTTCGATTCTTAAGGAATGTTCTCTGCCGTCATGAAGGATTCCTTCTTCGGGTTTCCTTATCACTCTGCGTGGGTTTCGGGTTCCAGTAAAAACTGTTACTTCAAGAACTCCTTTGTTCAAGAGAACTCCAAAGTAGGGCTACAGAAATTCACAGCCATACATAGATAATATGAATATACATTAACAGTATTAGTGGAGTGAAGACACTAGCATAAACATGACAGAACTCTAATCATGGTAAGCTAAATGTGTTATTAATTTCAATGTCCAGCTTCTGTCGTAGTATGTTGACGTACAATTTCCAACAAATTCGCTGAAATTTCTAAACCCTTTGCAAACCATCTCTTAAACTACATTGATTATTCAACAATTTGTAGAATTGTGACTTAAAATACGACGGATTTTGAATGTACCCCTTTCAGAGGGGTGATAATCTCAAATCATTGCAGAAGTAAATTGAATTGGATATACATTGGCTTGCTATTAATTAATTGGATGTCTGAGCAGAGCATGTTTCAGATTTAGAGTGCAATATATGACGACCACTGGTTCTAACTTAAAAGAAAACTATTTCATCCTCAGAGCAAATTAAACCCTTCTTCCATTTCATGTACAAAACAGTAAAAGAAGTGGAATGTTAGAAAAACTAAAATAAGGCGCTGTACGATACAGATATTAAATGGCATCTACGGAATTTATGGCTCATAATGATGATCAAAGGTGATGGTTTAGACATTTCCCCAGGGTTATCACAAATTGGAAACAATCTGTTACTGTTCGATTGTATAATTTATTTGACTAAAGACATTTCCACCCTAGTGTTAGAGGTTAAAACTACTATCATTTCCTTAACACAATGGCTTTAATTAATGTAATGCCCTACAGCTCTATGAAGAGCAGGGGACTGAGTGATATGAATGACTGTGAAGAAAGATGGAAAATGTCCTTTTAAAAAGTAATATCCTTTTAATTAAAATTACCACAGATGCTTAACATTTTCACTTTTAAAGACAAAGATCTATGTCATTTTTTTGTCTGAAAGGACAACAGGGTGAAGGCATGCATTATAGTACAATCATTCAGTTTCAAAACAAAAATAGGCTGTAACCCTCTTGTCATATGTTTGTGTTGCAAAAAAGTAAGCTACTCTAAATAGGAGCATACATTTAAAAACAAATAGTAGAATATTTACACACAGCTGACCCTATCAAATGTAGAGCTTATTAGAGTAGGTCAGTTCACTACTATTACTGTAGGTTTCAGCATTAAATATAGAATACTCTTGTACATAAACAATATGGAAAAAGAACAATGATAAATGTATTCAATTCACAAACGTGAACATCACGGGAAATAAGATTTCTATTAATACCTGTCCAGTCTGCCTGCGTTTTCTCCTGGGTGGAACACGAACACCACCACTACCGAACAGGATGATGCCTTTGTCATTCTTGGTGCTGAATGACAGTGTTATTTCAGTTCCCACATCAAAGGAAAATGGTTTCAATTCCATAAACCCAGGCTTGGGAAAGTTAAGAGTATGGATATTCTGAAAAAAAAAAAAAACTTTCAGCATTTTTAAAACACTTACATCACCCTGTGACTGAACTTCTAATCTCACCTGAAGAAAAAGTATGCTAAAGGATGTCTGTTCTTTGCAGTTGCCACAATACCACCAATACCACCTTAAAAAATTTATTTAAAAAAAGTGAAATTCAGTACCATTTTCTTTGGTTCTGGAGTAGATCAACTCAGCAGTCAAAAGCTTCTTCATCAGTCTTTAGTTTATTTTCTCAAACATATGTTTGAAATAAAAACAGGCGGCAACAGACTGGTTCACAATACCTGTCTATATTACTAATCTTTACTAATGATTCTTTTTCTTATGATGGGGGAGGTAGAGGATGCTGGTGCAAATTAGCTTCTAGTTTCCTATCACTAATTTTCTACTTTTTTCCCTTTATTTTCTGACATATGAGGAACTGATTGCTTTGGTATTTGGTCTGGCCTTTTCTTCTATTGATGGATGTGTGACTTTTGGATCATTTCTTTTTACAATGCTATATGCCTAATGAACGCCGTATCCTGAGGCTTTTTAAACCCGACGGCGCCCTACAGGATCCCCGTCGTTCTCAGGAATCCTGAGCTGTCTCAAGTACTCCCACAGAGACTCAGGTTACTCAGGTTCAGGACTCCACCAGCACCTTCTTTGAATTCCAGAATCGGCTCCTCCTGGTCAGTTTCTCAACCAGACTGTCCAGCTTGTCGAAAATCTGACCACAATTCTGTCAGTTGTGCCAAATGTGACACAATTATTGACAATACTGCATTTTACATGAGGTGATTATCTGGATATCTGGAGAAAGCCCAAAATACAGGCTGCAGGGAGTCCTGGCTATTTTCTAGGGTCCGACATAGATCTGCATCTACTGTCATTAACTCTCTCGAAATTGTCACTTTTAAAATTAACTGTCTTCAGTCAATTACTATCTTGCTTGTTTATCTCCCACGGAAATGTAATGCACATTTTATTACTGAATTCTCCAAACTGAATTCTGTCGTCTGTCTGCACGTCAATGGATCAAGTTTTGGTCTTCGGTGAGTTTAATATTCATGTGGACTTATACAACTCTGCTCTTACTAAGGAATTTCTAAATGACTACTCATAAACATGAACACAATTTAGATTTAGACATTACTGGACATTTACATCTCAGCTCCCCAAACCTATCTGTAGGACAAAGGCATTTCCACCCACCTGTTAGTGCGGTTTGACCTACCTTTGTTCTCACAGCCTGAAAACCATACATGTCTTGTCACTTTCCAATATCTGAAGCAACTTTCACCTTTGGCATTCTACACTTTAACTATATATGATCTGTCTAAAGTCAATAACCAAGCCTTCTTTAAATGAGCTTATGTAGTTTAAGATACCAGGCCATCTTGGTTTGATGATGAGCTATCAATCAGCAAACCATGAAAACCGATGGCCACAATTGTGAGCATTTGTGGAATAAAAGTGCCATATCTGTTCACCTTGAGCTTGTAAACACCATTTTTCTAATTACAATAAGGCCAGTCAGTCCATGCTGCTTTCAACTCCAGTATTTTTTCATCTCCAATGACCTTAAGACAGTAAACCAACTTCTAAACCTACTGACTCCCTTCACTCTCTGTCAAGTTAAAAGATTCGTTGTTTTTTTTAGAATAAGATCAACACCACCAGGCAGACCAGTCTGATAGCCACACCAGTTCACTGCTTCTCTGGTACAGAGCTTTCAGATTTTCAAAGTTTATCACTGTCTACTCCAAGTCATTTACAGTAACTGTGAAAATCAATTTTAACAACTGTTCAGTAGATATAATTCTTCCATAAGTATTTAATAGGTGTTTTTCAGCACCATCTACTATTATTGTACTGTTTAAAGCATATCCCTGTGTACTTCATTAATTCCTGCACAGATGAAATGGACTGAAAATACCCCTCTCTCAAAAAAAAAACAACAACTTATCTTTATTAATCAGAATTTCAAAGTTTTAGGCTTATTTCAAATCTACCATTCTTAGTAAAACTTCCGAATATGTGGTTTCATCTGCTCGTTTAAAGTCAAAGCTGTTAATGGCCTTCTTATCTCTGTGGATGCTGGCTTTTCCTCCATTCTTGTACTATTAGACCTTTCAGCAGCCTTACTGTTAACCACAAGATTTTGATTAATGGATGGGGTATTATGCAGGTGTAAGTGGCAAAATACTGCAGTGGTTTAAGTCTTACCTTTCTGACACAACAATTTGTCAGCCTTGGCTACTTTAAACCAGTTCCTTTCAGTGTTACACTAATGATACTCAAATCTACCTGACAAAAATCAGATGCCTTTATATATAGTTTTAGATGGCTCAAAATGACCTCCAATTAAACAAGAATAAGAGTTTTAGATTATTTCGTATTTTAATTGGCTTACTCTATCACGTGCCAAAGTAAGATGGTCTAAAATTCACTTTTGTTGATATAGAAGTTATTCCATCAAATTCTGTTAAAAACATTTTTTTTGACTCTTCCCTATTTTTTGGATCCCATGTCCAAACATCTGCAACACATCCTTCTTCCAAGATTAATTCATGATTTCATCTGCTCAAGACTAGATTACTGCAATGCTTTCTTGCCTTAATCATCTAAGGAGTTACTTCAGAAACAGAATGAAATAATAATGAAAAGTGCGATTGCTTGAATAGGCAGCTTCTTTAAAACAGAATTTTAACATTTTTCTGACAATAACTTTGTGAATTTGTTTCAGTTCCAAGTGACAAGTATCTTTAGATGTTCCGTATTTACTTTATATATGAACGGTGTTTTGGTTTCCTTCACTCTCAAATAATACATTAAGCAGCCCTTTTAATTCTTGACTAATGCACACCTGGAAATACATAAGAGGTAGAACATAAAAGCAAATTAATGATGTAAATTAAATTATAAATGTTGCTGACAAACCTCAATAGTGCATCCTCTTGTCAATCCAGTGTAATCTGGGCTGTTCAATAAATTGTAGGGTGTTCTAGAAACTTCAATGTCTTTAAGACAACCTGCATATTTCTTCAAAGTCACCTCAGCTCTGCAGGTGTTTGGAGGAGAAAACAAGATTGATTTAACTTTTGGCATTTTTAAAAATTAAGACCAGATTAAAGTTATTTATTCCCTTTGATGCTATTTTTCTAAAGTTCTACAAACAAGATTAATAATGCTGTATTGAAATATATATATATTTAAGACCTTGCACAGCTGGAAACATTTTTATAGCACGCAAGAAGATGAATTTGAGCAGCTCATAAGAGTAAACAGCAATTTAATGTCAACACTAATGTGTTGAAGCTTCAGTGATAATCAAAATCTATGGATATCAAAAGGAGAAAAGGCTATATGAAGAGTACCTGGTAAAATTGCACTGTGTTCATAACATACTTTGCTCTATGGCCAATGATATTTTTTTTCCTGTTAGCACAGTGGTAAGTCACCCACCACAACTGAAATGTAAATTACAGTACTGTATGTATCCTGGACTGTGAGGTCCATTAGGGTCCTATCCTGTTAAACTGCATACTGTATGTTTGCAAATATAATTAAACATTTCAGAGGCTATAAATAATTAAAAAATGCAAAAGTGAGGTATGTTTCTATTGTGTACACCATAAATATAAAGTAATTAGAAAATAATTTGTTAGGGGACATTTCAAGCAAACAAATATTTTATTCAGAAACAAATGTGTACTTACTGTATACTCCATTCTCATTGAGAAAATGTTACTGAACTTTGATTTTATAGCAAATAGAAATAAATGACTAATCATTAAATCTGAATACATAAAGGACAAATAAGAACAATTTCTTCAGCATTTTTCCCTTTAAATATTAAGATTTTGATTAGCATTTTATGTAAATATTTCATTATATCGGCCACAAGCAAAACTATTTCATTTCATTCAATACAGTAAATTTAAAATTGCATTTATAACTGAGAAGTGACACAAGGTAGCCAGATTGTCTAAGGCAACTTGTGAATTCACTGTCGGCATGCATAAACCAATGCTTTACCTGGCTTTCATACTGTAAAAACAAGAGATAAAAAGTGTTAGCATGGTACTAGAGTCTTGTTTATAAATATGCAGATATATTCAAGGCACAAATGCAATTAAACATGTCATGGTCAAAAGTATTGGCACCCTTCATTTAAAATGAAAAGGTAAATCATTTTGTTGTTCATGATATCTTAATAAAGTTTGCTGAACGTTTAGCAGGGAGTAGGAAGGATTCCAGGCGAACTGTTCAGAAAGGGGTTAGTCATGCTCACAGTGTTCACTACATAAAAGAAAGAAGGCGGGTGATGAGGGCTAATGAGAAAAAAACGAATTGTAGAAATTTAAACAATAATATTGTGTTTCTGTAGTGGGTAACCAACACAAGTCCCTATCAGACATTCAGTAAAATCCTCCGGGGTCCTCACTGCTCAACAAATACAATATCAATTCAGTTTATACTTTACTTTTAAACCTGTTCTCTAAAAAAGCATGTGATTCCAAAAAAAAATCTGTTACCTGAAGTTCCTTAAGGACGGCAAACCACCAAAATAAATCCTCTCATCATCCTTCAGATTAAGACCTGAGCTTGCTCCTCCAGAAACTGCCACAATCTTCTCAGCTTCACCACTGTCTATGTCCACAATGGTTACATTAGCTGTGGGGAAGAGTTCTTGTTAAGACAGTGCTGTTTGCATTAATTTCTCAGAGAATGAAATGAAATGTCTTCACAGAAACAACAGAATCTCAAACTTTAAATACTGTAAAGTACGAATAATCAGTTAGTAGTAAAATAATTATTTTGAGAACAGGAGATGTTAGTCTTAAACTACTGAAATACACTAATGTTAACATAACACAAATACCATGTATGACTTACTACTATATTTACATGCTGTATGAAATACTTTTGCCTGTGTTGTTAAAGTTCAAACACTAATTTTCCAGGTGACTTTATATTCATAAGCCATGTAATAACTACAAGAGAGGCATGAGTAATGAAAACTATTCTCTAGTGGAGACTAAGGGGCCAAGGTCAAAGCAGTAACTGAATATTTATAATCTAAGCTGGTAGTCTGTTTCAAAGAAGTGAATTTTGGTATAGAATCACTGAGAAAACATTATATTTCAAGAGTTAGACCAATGTCGATAATTATGCTACCTTTTCCTGCACTCCTTTCTTAGAATTTATTTTTAAATAATTAATTAGACAGCTTTATTCAGAATGCTTGACTCCTATGAACAACCTTTCACTTATGACTGTCATAAAATATTATTTGTTCACATTAAATTTTCTTTTATTTTCATCTAGTTTGATTACCTATTTATGCTATTTTTTGCCCTTTTTGAAGGTACTATTATCCATTTCAGTAAGAGTAACTTTGTTTTATCAGTGTAAAGAAAAACAGATGTTATGTGAAAGTGATTCAAATCATTGCTTCTGAAATCTTATTGGGTATCAATATTTTTCTACTTAACATAAAAGGGTAGACTTCTGGACCATTCATCCATGGCTTGTGGTTCACGTTCCTACTGCGGACATTACTGTTGAACTATGACTGAGGTATTTCACCACAGTTGGTCTAGTGCACAAAGCTGTACTGTATACTGTAAATGGGCACTAGCATTTTCTGGGGGAAGGGTCTGCGATGGACTGGTATCCCATCCAGTGGGAAGGTCACATTTATTTGTTCTGTTTGCTTAAAACTGTGGAAACTAGGATAGGATCTGGACTGAAGGGCTGCACAAATATGGAACGACGTACAGTATCTACCGTTACATCAAAAACATTCTCAATAACAGAACATGTTTAAGGTGAACCTTGTTTCTGCATTCTTGCCATGGTGAATGATTTCCATTTTCCATCATTGTGACGCTGAAGACTAGTCACAGAAGCTGCCCCAGAGCCAAGATCGTAGCTGAGCTTCACGCGGCCTTCAGCCAGCTCCACGCTCATGAAGTCTTTCTGTTGAGCACATAATGACAGGAGTCTTAAAGACACTGCATGTTGTAGAATTTCCAGCACTAAGGAAACATGAAGTTTTCCTTTGAATAGGAAGAAACAAAAAACTAGTAGAAATAAGGGAAATGTTTTCTATATTTTCAATACGGCAAGAAGAACTCAGGCACAGGAGTACATAGAATAAAAAAACAGATGTCGCACAACATATCAAACCGATTTATGCACAATGCGTGCAAAAAAAGATTGGACAACACTGAAAAGAGATACTCATACAGTGAGTATTAACTGCGTTGAGAAATTCCATATATTACCATGTCTTTTGTAGAAAAGTACATCAGGAGGGCGTTAGTAGAGAAGGTCCTGAACTTGAACATAATGGTGGAGACATTGGGATTCCAACGAGTTGGACGGCTCACAGCAGCATATCCCTCTCCGTCGAACTGCACTGTACCTTCAGTGTCAGGAGACTGTGGGCTGAGCAAAGAGGCAAGCAGAAGAGTAAAAACAGGGCCATCTTGTTGATCCGTATAAATCGTTGCATAGTTGCATAAATCACCCCATACTGTTGGTACAGTAGTGAACTATGTCAGTGTAAATATTATTTGTGCTTATTATATTAATAAAAAAAGACAGTATTACACTTTCTGTAAGTCAATGCAATCACCTCCGTGGAAATAGACTAAAACCAATACAAAGTTAGTCATCCCACAGGAAGATCCTCTTTTTTCCAACTTTAGATCACTTTAATAATCAGTGTGTATATTGATAGAATCGGGAACAACAAACACTTGCACAGTACAGTAAAAATGGGTGTGCCAATGTACTACTTATATTACTACTTCGGCTCATATGTTTTAAAATGAGATGATGAATGAATATCAGTGTATTCTTAAAGGGGTCATTCAAGAAGAAATGTCTCATGCACAGAGTGAAACACTAAGCAATAAACTTTACCTCACTACACATCCTTTACAGTTGCCTTGTCTGTCCCTGTAGTTCCACAGTCCAATGGGTTTGTTATCCAGGTATGTCTCTCCCATGCAGCCAGTGAACGTGGTGGCTTTAACAGCATCTGCCTTCTTTTAATGTGTCATACAAAACAGTATAAGTATTTCAAGAAAGTAGTGGTTTGCATTCTCTTCAAACTGTCACAAAATGTAAAACTTTTAATGTCCCAAAGAAGGGAAACTGTTCCTATTACCTTTATTTTTCCCAATATACCACCAACGAAGAGGAAAGCGTTTTCATCTACATCCAGAATAGTGTAGCCTTCAGGTGAGACGGCGCTGTTCGTGGTGGGCATGCTTGAAGCCGTGGGCCCCTCTAGGCCACGAACGGAAACCGTACCATTGCGCCCAATCCTGCAGCAGAAGGAAATCTCATTACAGCCAGCATGTTTCATAGGTAATGAAGCAATTCTTTATGCTCTTTCAATTAGCATAGCATATTAGCAGATTGCGTTCAGTCTTTATATAAGTATACACACAAATATCCAATTTCTTCCACTCAGCTGCACTGTCTGTATAAGGCATAAGGTATAAGTCTGTATAAGGTTGTAGAACACCTGTAATGCAATGTACAGGTAATTTTACACACACCTTAACAAATACCCCATGTATTGAAAATGGATTCAGCCAAAGTACATCTACTGTATCAACATGTCTTCTTACCATGGCAATGTAATTTTGAAATACAAATGCTGTATTTACAAAAACCTACTGTAGCAATCATTATGACTTTGCATGTTGTCTTGGAGTCTTGCTTTTTATAATTCGTATTTGTATTTTCAATGTGTTTCAGCTGCTGTAACAAGGAATGAGTCTAATTACAGTATAAGCTGCTATTCAGATTTTATGCATATTGTATATACAGTACAGTATACAATAAACATCAGTAAACCAATGTAAAATGTTCTGCTCTATAAGCAATGTAAGGACTAGCAGAAATAATTTGTAAGCCACAATACTAAAATGCTTATAGACAATTTATTTAAATATTTACAACACTGGAATGATTAAATAACTAACTTTTAAGTATAATAAACCTTATTATGGAAATATAACTAAGATTTTTCTTGACTGGAAGTTAATACATTGAAATATCATTACTGTTGTATAGAATGACAATGTGCTATGCAAGTTTTAAAAGAAACTCACAATTGCAACAAATGCACAATGTTCTCAGGAAAATGATGATGTTTTATTGACTAGACATGACATGGTAAGTTCATTATACTGATGAACACGTCAGGCAAATTCATTTGATTAGGATGATGTACTGTAATTAATGGAGTACCACTTGTACACTATGTCTACTAGGACCACAGTTCTTCCTAAGTTATACAAATGATTTAGATTCTGGTTTAGTTATCAAATTTGAGATAGTACCAAAATAAAAGGATTAGTAAACACTACAGAAGCAGATTATGAAAATCAAAAACATTTAAATAAAATTCAGACTTGACAAGCATCCAGCCTTAGAAAAATGCAGAGTATTAGATTCAGGCAACAAAAACAGATTTTAAATTGAAAATGGGAAACCATAACTTGAGGAGGCTAATTATGAAAACAAATGGGTCATTTGGTCATAAGATTTCAGAAAGTGAAAAGACAGCTGTTAAACAATTTTGGTTGAGATACATTACAGTATGTGCAATACATGTACTGTATGATATAGAATACATAAAATGCTAATCAGACTTTTCGACAATTGTCAAACAATATGTTGTGGTTGTATTCATTTTATTAAAGAAGTTACTGTATGACTATATCTGTTCTAGGGTTTTAAAGTCAATATAGTTGACTCACATAATGTACAGTATCTTTATTTTTTCCAGTTTAAGTCATTGCACTTAACTTCTCTCTTTGTGTATTTACTGTATATAATATGACTAATCATGTGTAATCCAACAACAGAATTGAGGTCTTCTCATTGAGAGAATTAGCCATGACTCAGCACAGTATCCCGAAGGGCTGGTGAGCTGAAGCCAGCACAGTATTCTTGTCTATTATTTTTTAATTCAAAACTGTTTATTTTGCACGTAGACCCTTCCTTTCTTACTGGGGCTTTAGTAACCCACAGCTGGAGAGGAAAAATGGTGTAGCTGACAGCTTAGTTTCTGAAAGGTTGCACAACTTAATCTACTTTGCAAAACCTCAAATTTCACTAAAAGGGATTTTTTTTTAATTGTACTCTTCCACTATTTTGGTACTGTATTAATTTTACTACACTAGTCTTCTGAAAGCATGCTCTCTTTCAGTTTGCGTGGCATTTCTCTGGATGCTTTGATTTCCTCCCACTTCCAAATCTTACACTGGCCAGGTTATTGGCTATTCAGCTTGCCCTGCTTCTCCCTACAATAGAGGGACTGCCTTGCCAACAGTGCAGGAAGCTCTCCAACCTTGTGCGATGCCATGACCACCAAGCAAATTAGCTTTCTGACAACGGAGTTTTGGATGGGCATTCTCAGAATTCATTACCCTACAGTATGTATTGAGAGAGATAAAATATGATATGATAGCAGCTAGGGAACAGTCGTTGTGTTGTGCAGAGAAACACTTACAGTACAGGTACAGTAAGTGAAGTACTTTTTTCATAATATTTCATGTCCTAAATGATAGCTGCTGATAAAAAAGACTCTATGTTTTTTCTGAACCAGTCAATTCAAATATTTTCCAAGATAGAGTCAAGTCTTAATTTAGTGTTTTGCAAAATAATAGTTTCCAGTAATAAAGATAGTACCTGACAATATGCTCTCTGCTATACCACAACTACTGTAGGTATCCCCCACTACATGATAAGCACAAGCGTGTTGGCCTCAGTGAAGTCTGCACATGTAATTCATTTTTTAATTATATTTTTTACATTACTCATTTATTAGTTTTATTCATTTACTTAGGATACTGTATGCATTGATCGGATAGTAAGAATGACTATGGTTAAAAGAGTTATTTTACTGTACAATTCCAATGTCCAGAGTCATGTGTACAGTAGTTTGGTGTTCTTTAGACTGTTTTCCACATCTTTTCAGCCTTCGGAATTCTGATGCAATGCTGGATCTCGGTGTTGAATGAGAATACTTATCACACACGGATGGCTTGAAGCTAGTTCATCCTTCCTCTTTGACCGTTCACCATTAATGGCATTTTGAAACAGTTTCTCTCACTGCTAAACAGTAACATGTAACTCCTAAATGCTGACAGTTTTGAGAATGCAGTTCAAACAGTGAGATGCGTTTTCTTTTTTGCATGTAGACACAGCCGCTATGCACTACTGTACTACCGCTATAAATCTACTGTTTACTGTAAGTTTACTGCATCTAAGTTTACAGCGGTTAACTTACCGTGATGCCTCAATCCTGTACCAGTTCTGGTCACTGATGACCAGGTCTGTATATTCAACACGCCCCACGCCTGAGCCTACATCCCACAGGAAATTAACCTTGCCTTTCCGCATCTCTATGGCCAAAAAGTCAGTCTGTGAAATATGAAAACAAAACATGCACAGTCACAGCTAGGAACTTAGAATGTATAAAATTATCATCACTTTGTAAATCCTTTCCTTTGGGCCCCAGCATAATAATTATATTGCATGTGTAGGGGCACTCTGAGAATAGCACATTGTAATAGAATGCCTAGAACTTAAGAGCCACATGCAAATCAAGTACAACAACAGGATATTGATTTCCCTCTGGAAATCAGTGATAAAATCAGAAAAATGGCTATCGGAACACAACACTAATTGAAAATAAATGTTTGGTGTATCTTAATAGTGATATTATAGACAGAAGCAATGACCTCATATTTTGTTTTTAATTAGGTAGGGGAAAGTATTTCAATTATATGCTAATTTAAAACAGCACATTTCTATCAAACCATTTGTTTCAAAGACAATATGTTGACAAGTAAAGATAAGACTTTATAGATCCCAAAGGGAAATTGAGGAAGTAGTTGTTTCACATAAAAATGTAATTAATCAGATTACTAAGGTTTTATCAGATGAAGATTATGTATCATCTAAAGTTATGAATGACTTGATTTAAAGGGGAACTGCAATGCTATTTTTATATTTCCAGGTTAGAAAGAATCAGCATTGATGAGTGCATTTCAAACCACAATGAAAGTAAAATGTACACATTAACGTGTAAAACCTCCAATTTACATAACAAAATAGATTAAATTTACAGGTTAATGCGGAGCCATATTCTGTGATTTAGAATGAGGCAACGAAACTTTGGTGAGGTGAAATGACCCTATAACACTGTAAATAAGTAGGGTTGTGAATAAATCTCTTTTAATCCAATAGAGGTATTGCTCTTGACTTCGAGACAGTTTAGCCAACAAATACTACTTATTTGTTAACTGCTTGCAGATCACGTTGCAACATTTCTGTGGTGTAATGTCTGCTGCACACCTGTACTTATTTGCTCGTGTCACAATCCTCATCCCTCCTCTTAAGGACGCTCCGACCCTTTCGTATTTTAGTTGATTATGTGCACCTGGCTGCTGTTTGTCTCATTATTTAAGCTTGGTGCTCTCGCTATTCCTGGCTCAGCATTGGGTGATGGATGCCTGGAACCCTACCTACCAGTGGGTCCAGGAGAGACCCAACAGCATAGGCTTCCTCACGGCGTCCTGACTGTCTGAGTCCGGGGCTTGGAGCGCCTGGCCTTGTTACTTCTTGTTCCTGGTCCGGATTTTAACCCTGTCTTGTCCTGGATGGATCACTTAGTTTTTGGACTTCGGACTGTACCCCGGATTTCCCGTTTTGGACTTCCCTGGGCTAGTTTCCTTCACCATGCCCCCGAGCTCCGGATCACCGCCGTCACTGCCCCCTGTCTGTCAACCCTTATCCTGCTGTACCTTCCCCTGATGTCCTTCTGTACTTACGTCCAGATGATACCGTCTACATAGGGTCCTGGCTCCCATTACAGCACTTACATCACAGTACATTTGCTCGCATTACATTAGTCATTACAGTGACTAGTGAGCAGAAGGGCTGCTTCCTGTCACACTTATTACAAACTCTCACTCTCGCTAGAGGCGAGACGTGTGACAACATGGCGACTTACAGTACTTTCACAAGCTTGTGTTTAATAGGGGAATGTGTGAAATTTTGAGATACTGTTAATTAATTTATTTTCTTATCAAGATTTAATAATCAGCCTGAGAAATTGGGATTGCAGTTACCCTTTAACGCTTTCATATGATTAACAAATTTTGTTAAGCACGGCTATTTGCACTTTTGGTTAACAAAAGACATTCTCTGATTTCCAATCTGTTTCTATCTGTTCCTGTATTTTTCAGCAGGCATGGAATCTCTATTCACTCTGAATCATCTAAAAACATTTTTTCTACCAAGATCCAGACTTATGTTTTCCATTTTTCTGTTCAAATTGCAGTCAGAGCCCTGCTAATAGTGGGCTGCTAAAGCTGGGGTACCTGCATTAGATACCAACAGTAGCTTTACACTGTACAATGGATGATTGTCAGGTCTCATTTGACCCAGTTGTGTTAGCAGTCGTAATTGGAGTGTGGGACTGATCCATCAGGTGGTCCCTCCTGGGTATTTATAAGCAGTTGATGTACTGTATCATATCAGGGTTGATTATATACTGTAGTAGGTGCTTTCTCGTGTATAATTGTGTTACTCGGGCTCTTTCTGAAAATAATCTGTGAGGAACTGTCATCACAACAAGTAATTGTTATTAATTGTTAACCAATTGTTATTAAGAACTACTGTAAACAAATTTATTGTTTCATGGAGACATTGCAGATTTTTCTGGGATTGTGAGATATCAGGTTTAATGCTTAAATCTGCATTGGTTTGGAAGCAGCTGTAAATTCCCTTTTTCCACCTCAAATCCAGTGTTAGTAGAAAAGGAAATGGAGTGAAAGCTGGTTGATTATGTGTATTCACTATTCGTTTAAATCTGTGGGTGACAGCCTTTTGTTGTTATGCCCCACAGCTCTGGAACGGTATACCAAAAGAAAAGTGGCACTTAGCCACAGTGCATGTTTGAAAGTCTAATCTGAAAACTTAGCATTTTTAGAAAGGCTTTTCTGTATTACATACTTTTCATACAAGGTGTAATCACATTTTTTTATTGTGCTATGCTTGTGATTCTTACATATTATTACTTTGCATTGTTGCTTATTTGACTTCATCACAAACACAGCACAGACATTAGAAGCTATGGTGTGTTTAAGAATACATCAACCAACCCTTGATCTTCACAGTAATTTAGATACAACAGCAACAAATAAACTGCCTAGTTTAAAAATTATACATCTGTGCAATTTTCTCAATCAAAACCTAGGGCTCAAAATAAGATAAAATAAATCTATTTTAGTTTATTGTAATAACTACTGCATTATGAGTTTATGACAGTAGAGGTTTTCAGGAGGTGGAGGGAGATTTCCACAGTGTAAGTGAAGCAATCTTTTCCAGATGCCTATCTAAAGTGTTTAGTGCTTTCTGTGACCATTTCACACAATTTACCCTTTTGTCTATGGCAGAGGAAATGAGGAAGATAATTTCTGAGTTTTAAGAATTCTGTAGCTTTTTACCAAAGTACTGGGGGCAGTCAATGGCTGTTAAATATCCATCCAATCGGCTGCTGAAGAAACAATTGCAGAGGAAGAGATTCCATTCTTTCTTGCCAGTTACACTTCTTTGAAACTGTTTTTTGACAGCTTTTAGACTGCAGGAGAAGTAGTTCCTTTCAGGCACACTGCGGACTGCTTCTTGAGAGCTCTACATTCACATAGCCTTGAAGAAATGAGACCCTGGAGTCTTGCGATGGTGGGTGTGAACTGACTGCACTAGTAATGTGTTAGGAGTTCTACAAGTTCACATAATGATGCTCCTGTTTGTAAGACTGAGTGCACATTTTCCTTGCTCTTTCCCCGAGTTGTAAAATTATTGCAGTGTAATTAAAAACGATGAACCAGTATGCTTTTTGTGCATGAAAACCAGCATGAAAATGGTTTCGGATTACAGTAGCTAGTATTGTAATTAATATTTGGGGCAGGGTATTTCTGTAATTTCTCTGAAGAGTTTTGGGAAATATGAGCTCTAAGATCCCTCATTTATTGTAATTTATACACAACTGATTTTCATTTCTGATTGTCAGCAAATATTTTCAATATATGTTTTTAAATAGCACAACATCAGTAAAGTGTTGTTTCTGGAGGGAAGCATACTACAGTATACAGTATATATATTTTTTCTCTAATTCTCACTTCACTGTGAAGGTTTAAAAACATAACATTACCTTAGCATTATGGTTAATAAATAATAATCATATAATAATCAAGTAATGAAACATAACCAACTTACAAATTTGGCACTGCCTAGATAAAAGAGAAGATTATCAGGAACAGCTGTTTTCACATTGAGGACAATGGTGTTGTATCTGCCCTTCTTGATTTCAGGTTGATATGTTCGGATACAGTCACCTCCCGATGAGACAGACACCTTAATCTGTGGGTAAAAAAAAAAGAATCCTTTTCTATTCACTAGATAATTGTGGTTAAATCAGTTTTTTTTTGTTGTTGTTTCACTAATGCAGCTACCTCAGTACAGAATTAAAGCAGATGGAGTCATAGACATACATGTTTAGATAAATGAACGAATGAAACTATAATCAATCTTTCTAAATCTAAAATTCCAGTTTTGTATCTTACATACTAAATCTATGAGATGATATGTGAACTACCTGAAAATATAAAAGTAAAAAAAAACTGTCTGCCATGTAATCTTGTCTACATTTTGAAATACTACCCTTAAATATGTTGATAAATGATTGTCAGCCATTGAAGCAATTCTGTAGATAGAAAAATTAACAATTAACTATTTACATTAACCTTTTTCATGTTTTTTTTTTAAAAATCAGGATTTCAGAGTTTAAACATCCATGGTAGTGGTAGTCTGAGGATTTAATATACACTGTTTATGTGCAGGATGCACTTTGGTTTTGTGTGGAGACTGATATTATAATTGGGTTGTATTGTTCTATACTGTAATTCACCCATTTAAAGGGACCAAGAAACCTTCCTGGAAGGATTCATAGATTTGGGAGAAGACAGTGGGTGTGCAAAAAGCTACCAAACTTTGTTAAAGTTGATACCCTGGCTTTATCCAAGAAACAGCTTTATGAGATACTTGGGTCAATTGACCACTAATTTAAAAACTGTACTAGATGGCCTACTTTATTTTGTAACCTTTCTAATGTAACTAAGAATGTACAACATAAATCTACTTTATTTTAAAATGTGTTTTTGTTAGATACTATGCCAGTATTCTAAGCTGTGGCATGGTAGATGACTTCCCCATCCCAATTAATCTACTTTAGTATTTTCAGCCCCTGATCTCTTTTTTTATTTGGGAAACTGGTTTGTTCAAAATTTTCATGTAGTTGTTTTTAGTTTAACAATATGTGAAACCAATATCTTCATGTATGTCTCAGGTTAGACTTTTTCACATAGAAATACAGAATATTATTTGAAAAATATAGTCTGAACACATCTTGGAATTATTTAACTTACTGTATTAAAGTTTTAGGTTAAGGAAGTATACATCTACTGCACTCACTGCATTGCATTAAAACACTGTAACTTGCTCAAAGGCATATATATTCTCAGAATCTTTATCTTGCAGTTCTTTATTGAACCAAAAATTGAACCAAAAAGTATGAAAGATATACTGGGCTTGTGAATTCATAGAACTAGAGCAGTTTTGCTTTGTCTCTTGGAAGTATGTGGTGAGTTCTTTTTACAGAGATAATAAGCCATGTAATTAACTTATGCTTATTCCCTATAATACAAGGCTCTGACTTTGTTTAAAGGCATTCCTTACTAGAATTACACTACTATACCAATGTTTGAAACACGAACACCCTGAGAGGTTTTGATCTTCTGTATTTGCAAATAGTACACACAGCACTGATACAGTAATTCATTTGTGGCTTCATTAATTTGGTTTTGTTGCTTTTTTGGAGATCGTATTGTTTTTTAGTAGTGATTCTAGTTGTTTTCTTCTTACAGTATGTTGTGTTTACCATAGTTAATAATTTCTGAAAAATATAAAAAAATAAACCCATTTTCATAGAAAACTTCACTGGTACAAAAGTAAATATTGGGCTATCTTGTGCTTCATCCATTGGTTTTAACTCATCTTGCTTATTCGGCAGCTAGTAACCTGATTCTGGGACCTCATTAACCTGCTCATTTAATGATATTGATGCTTGTGTAAGAATCCCAAATGATGAGGAGGATGTAATACTCATTTTTGACTGAGGGAGTCATTAGTTCTTAATTTACGCATACCTACTGTAATTTGTATTTTCATTGTAAAATGACATGGCAACACATTTTCATTATAATTTCATATAAATACGGTCTTAAACTCAGGGTTTAGAAAACTGTCCACACTAACTTATGAAAATTAGAAGGTTTATTTTCCAGGTGAACATTAAATTGAGAACTCTGTGAAGAGTGAGGTAACAGAGTAGTACTCATCAACCAAGGTACCAGGTTAACTAATGAGGAACAAACTGTTGCTAATAATAACAGGACTTATTAACAGTATATACAGAATACTCAGGGTACTCACTGAATTTGCTTGTTTTCTGGCCTGATTTATCAATTCTTTGATCTGAGAGATGTTTTTCTTTAGATTCTCTTGAAGTTCCTTGATAGGTTTCAGCTTTTCAAGAAGTCGGTCAGCCTCCTCCTCCAAATCCTTGACTTTGTTGCTAGCTGCATTAACTTAATAAGAAGAAGAATAATGATGATGATAATAATAATAACAATAGTAATAGTAATAATAACAATAATAATAATAATAATGATAATAATAATAATAGTCAAACGTTTTAAAAAGTAAACAGACAGAAGACTGACTCAATGGGAGATAGGCACCAAGCTATTTGTATTATAAGCAGCAAAAAAGAAAGAATGCCATAATTAAAAATGTAAGAATATTCATTGTAAAAGAAAACTGGTATTAGAGAAGGCAAATAATTGCACGGTATGATAACAGAATTTTAATAATCTTTTTAAGTGCACATTACAGGCTAAGCTCTTGTGAATCTTGCAAATGACAAGCTTAATCTTCTTGAAATAAAACAATAAGGCACAACACTTTTAAATTACAAAAAGAGAAGCTTATCTTCAGCTAAAGCTCATGCAGAATCGAAGCGGTATGGCTCCATGCATACGCTTTGGTAAGAATAATGCTTTAAATGTTAAAAACAATGCACAGGTGAATGTTATACCTACTTATTGCTGTTGAGGTTGAAAAAAGATTGCATAGAGGAAAACAAAAACACAAAAAATACTTGTGAGGAAATTCAATAATTGCATTATAAATCTATTTAATTTGTTAAATGTACTTAAATTAAGAGGAAATTATTTACAATTTAATTAGGGCCTGAATTAAATAAAATACTTAACCCAGCAACAAATCTAAAAATTTCAAATCCCAAACCCTGATTGTAGTTCTTTAATGAGTATTTCTTGGAAACCTGGAGAAGAAGATTTGAATTTGCCAGGGTATATTAATAATTTGCCTAGAATGTGTGACATAATAATACATTAAAAACAATATTTAAATTATTAATAAACAATAGTAGTGTTATTCTGTAAAATTGCAAAAAATATGTGTTGACATTATGCCTTAATGAGTCTTTACTGGCACTGGCTAAGATGAACAGGGCTCAACAAACTAATAAGGAGACACAGACAAAAAGTACAGTTTACCAATATATACTACATTTAATAAATTAGCCAATAATGCTGTTTGGTGTGGTTGGTGCCAATACCTGTGAATGTGAGTTTTGCATATGCAAAATGTGTGGGAGGTTTTCATTGTCAGTCTTGTATCAAATTATCTCCAGATTCAGATTATTACACCAGCCTGGGCAAAATGTTCAGACATTTCCAAACTTAACCAAAGCATTATAACACCAGTGTACATTGAAATTTTTTTTTTTTTATCATTGTGAAGTTTCAGCACAGAAGTTTATTTTACTGAGATTTTCTTTTTCTGAAGGAACATACTGTACACCTTTCACAACCTGAAAGTATTATAACACATACAGTAACTGAAAGAAACTTACTGTTTTTTGCAGGATCTTGGATAATAGCATTGGCTTTGTCCACATCATCCTTCAGTTTGCTGTAGTTTTTCTGCAGTCCAATAAGATTCAAGTTGATGTCTTTGATTCTAGCAAGAACATCGTTGGCTGTATCATTGGCATTTCTGGCCTTGTCTTTGGCTGCTTGTAACTTTGAGCTTGTGTCTGGAAGATTCACGTTTATTAAAGATCAGCAATCATTTTTACATGGATGTTTTCTCTCTTAATTAGAAAAAAATATCTCTCAAGAATAAATCAGTAGTACAAAAGATTAGTAGTATGGATAAAGTGGTACAAAACTTTGGAAAAATATCTTTACTATTCATTAACTTAAACATTTCTGTGTCCAATGGCAATGATCTAATACACCATGCCATTTCCTGAAACAATAAGTTTATTTTCATCTCAATCAATGAAAACCTTGATATACACCAGCAAAGTGCAAGAACTCCATATCTATAGTATAAGCAGAATTTTTAAATAATCAAATCATATAATGCTTAAATAAAAGCAGAAATAATACTCATACACACCATTAGGGATTGCACGTAGCTTTCCAAAAGTGTCATTTAGACTTCTTAACAAATCTCTGTTCTTCATTCCAGCTGCTTTTACTCTGGACTGAAGACGATCAACATCCTCAACATTTTCTGAAAAGCAGATATTTCTTGCATATAGTTGGCAAAATTTCACTGACAGTAATCAATATACTTGTCCATAAATGCAAAATGTATACATTAAGAGTTAAATATTTTTCAATGTTTTGTAGTATAGTATTTAAATTCTGTATGTAAAATCTATATATTTTTCAGATTACTGAAAGGTAATCCATCATTATATAAGTTTAATTGGTTCATCAAAAACTACTTGTAAAATGAAAACTTGTAATGATGGAAATTAAATTCTGTTTACTGTTGATGTCATAACCTCTGAGTTGTTCTATAATTCAAACATGTTCCCTCAAAAACCCAAACTTCAACTTAATACAGCACAGAATGTTATTATTGAAAACAATAATATTCCTGGTTAATTATTTCATTATAATGCTTAACTTCATCAACCGATGGGTAAATGATAGGTAAGATAATGATAAACTCTTACTCATTGACAGACATTACATCATTATAGTTGTAAGCAAATGCATACAGATTAGGTGTTATCTTACATGAACAAAACACAAACCTTTTAAGTAAAAAAGTTAAAATGTAAAAAAAAAATCCTTAACCAAGAAAATGTGAGTAAAGAAGAATCTTTTCAGTGTTTGACAAGAGCCTGGCTAATAGGAGTAACAATCTGCTTACTCAATAAAAAAAGGTATGTATTTTTACATCTTGTATAAACAAAAACAAAATCTTATAGTGGTTGCTTCTATAGTGATGGATTACTGTGTACAGTACACGAAAAGTATGGTTTAATTATTAGACACCTGTAATTTATGCATTAATACCTTTTGATAATGCAATTTAAATTAACAGATGTGTTTTTTTTATTTTAAATTCTGTTCATGTCTCTAGATTAAAGATTCACCTTTCACTTCGTTATCTAACTTCTTAGCTTCATTCCACAACCTGAAGCTCTTCTGAAGAGACGTTTTGGCACTATCCTTCAAAGAGCCTTTAGGACTGGAGGCCTATAGAATGAAAATGTAGAAAACATGTTATTTCAAACATCAGGACAAAATCGTTTTTTCAGTATCCTATGCTCAGAAACACAGGCAAGTCTTTAGAGTATGGCAGAGGATAGTGTCAAAGAGAGAGTTATTCTTGCTAGGGCCATTGATCGAGGTCATCAAAGAAAATTTAACTTCTTCAAATACAGAAAAATGGACTCAGGCTGAAACCAGCATTTATAAATGTTATAAATACAAGGAAACCATCCAGCTCATCTTGCTTAATTGGCTTTTAGTAAACTTTTGATTGAACAGTATCATCCATCCCTTTTTGAAGTCAATATCCACCTCTTGGTTTGCTATTTCTTTCTCCGATACTCACTGCTCTTTGTTTAAAGAGGTGACTCATTATTAATCTGAAAAGGTTTTTAATCACCAGTTTTGTCTCCATGTCCTGTGCATAAACTGTGTCTGTAATGAACTAATTTTAAGAAAATTTGTCAATGATGTGCCACATTTAACAGTACTGTACATACATAATGACATTTATCTAAAAATGTTGAAGTGATATCTTGCTTATAAATTCCTGCAGAATTTAACAGAAAAAATACAAAGATACAAAACCTCCTTTTATTAATCAAACATCTTCAATATGAAGTAAATATGTCTGTGAAGGAAATTTTGAAGCTATAGCAATTCCCTACTTAAAGTTTCCCTGTTCATTTAGTTAACAGCATAAAGATAATACCGTACAGGAACAGACAGGTGTCTAGTAGAAGAATATCTAGAAGGATGAATAATTCAATATTGCAAAGCAAAGTGAAATATAGATAAGTGCATATACTGTACAGAATAATGTGTAATGCAAAAGTACAAGTGATGCAATAAATATGGTTGACTGCAGATCTGACCTTAGTGCAGTTAGATTGAAAAGAATGATTGGGAGTCACACCAGTGGGTATAAATGTTAAGACTGGGAACAAATGAGAAGAGACAGATTGGTTCCATCTGCTCTAGAGTCCCGTACAAGAAGGTTGCTCATTGAAAAATTCTAATTTAACAATTAGGTGAAGTGTAAAAGTGTGATTTATTGTATTTTCATTATTATGATATCTATTGTTTGTTTTGATTGTATGCAAATCTGGATAAGAGCATCTGACAAGAAATACTAGTTCTATCACCACTCCTGTTATCATTATTACTACTCATAAGTAGAACAATCTGTTTAAATACAGTCATTTAATTATTTGAATTGAATATTATATTTAAAATAGAATGTGTATTGCTTCAAAATTCCTGAAAATATTATTGATAACAATTTGCGTTTACAAACAGAGAGAAAAGTTACAATTTAAGTTAATAAAAAAAGGCCTCAGCACTGCCTTGGACATTAGGCACCCCAGGACTCTCGGAAACATGATATATCATTTCAGAGCATTTCTTTTCTCCCTGAAGAATTTAAATTAGAAAAAGCAGGACTTTGATCTCAGAAGCATAGAAAATTGAAATGAATAAGGAAATGCGAACATTTAAAGCATAAATCTTTTGCAGTTCAACATGTTAAAAAATCCACTCTGAACACAGCACAGAATAGAAGGATGTTCTTACCAGTTGCACAGCTTCAGTGCCATGGGCCTTTGCTTGCTTAGCAACCCTCTCAGCTTCTTCAATAAAATCTTTAATGTTGCTGTAAGCTTTGAAAGCCGCCGTGGCATTAAATGACAGATTTTTAGCTTCTGCTAGGATGCTGTGGATTTGGATAAACTGTGTTAACAGCGGGGACAGCAAAACCTGCTTACCTCCTACAGTATCTAAAACACAAAGCAACTCCAAGGTTTAAACAGCTCTACTTATCCACAAATGATTTCAAGATACTAATTTTAATTTTTAATATCTGTTGTTCTGAACTTCAAAAAACAGGATCTTTGTTTCACATTTTAATCCATAAACTGCACAATTCGATCACATAAGACATTATACTGGAACAGAGAGATGCTGTCACATACTGTGTTTTCGTAAAAATAACATCAACAGTACAGTATTATGTTTTTCATTAATAGAGTTTAATTTTGTACAACCATTTTACAATTACTGTTTTTGCACTGTAAAATAAATTATTAACTATAGACTTTTTATGACTACCTTCTCTTTGGAAACGTTTGAAGAGGAAACATTTTTTTGGCTGACATAAGACAACCACTTACCCATCCAAAATGCTTGAGGAGTCGTTGAGTTGAGCAGCATGGTTCTCAGCCTCAAGAATCAGCTCTGGGAGGTTTTTTTCTTTCAAGCCTTTGGTCAGCTCACTGACTTTATAATCCAGTTGATCGTGCAGAGGCCCCAAGTCCCTCTCTATTTCCTCCAGGTCCTAGGATAATCATAACACGGAGCCTCATTTTCACATTCTTAATAGGGGTTTTTGATTCCCATGAGTTTATAATGTTATCCTTTATGACATCCATCCTTATGAGAATACAGAATCTTTCTTGTGAATGACCCATCAGGCTATTGCAGAAGGGGTAAGAATGTGTTTTTACTGGGAAATGCAGATAGGTTGTAATCTGGCACACACATCCGTATACTGTAGTTGATACCTCGATTTCTTGATTGACGTTATCTAAGAGCAGGTTTGCTTCTGCAAGGATTCGTTCCCCTTCAGCTAGGACATCATCGGTGTTCTTCTTTGCTCCGCTAACAGCCTCTTTCTTTTTCTGTGTTCAGGCAAAAGAATCATTATCTTTAATTATATAGATATACAGTAGTACTTATTGTAAACAATATTGTTATACATTAAGATCTTTCTGCAGCAGTAACATCAACAACAATAATAATTATACTACAGTATAATAATAAAGTGCCTCTAAATGGTATTATTTCTTGGTGATTTTAAATTTCACTTTCTGTAGTTAAATGTAGGAATTTGGGACAGCAAAATGTGTAACATAATGCTGTTATGTACTTTGAAAATTAAGTCAAGGCCAGACAGTTCCAAACATGTCAGAGCACATTACTTGAAGGCCACAATAAAGCTTCTGGATCTTCTGAGTGAGGGCACTGACCTCCAAGGCAGTCATGTTCCTCTGGTTCACAGCAGATAAGGCATTAGTCTCCCGGATTTTCCTCTGTGCTTCTCTCAGCAGATCCTGTGCGTCATCCAGCTTGTTCTTATAATCTGTCAGTTTATTTGTCACCTCCAGTTTAAGGTCCGTGGTTGCTTGATGTGGGTCACCAAAAACCCTCTTCACTTTTTGTAGAAGGGTATGAGCAGCACTGAAATAGCCCAATACAATAAATCATTGGTTGTTTCATATTTAAAAAAAGCTTTTTTTAAAAAAGAAACATGCAGTATGCAAGCAATTTGTGGACATATAATGGGTGAACAACTTAAATTCTACTCATGTATAAACATTTTTTTAATGTTGGTTTAATTTAAAATTCTAAACTTATAGCATTTCCATCACTCTGCCACTAGATGGTTCTGTTTATATTTGTAAAAGTGCAGGTAGTTATAAAATAGGAAAAACACCACTAAATTAATTTCAGTTAGATGAAAACTGTCACTCACACCCACCTCAATCTTTTATTAGGTGATTATAAAACAATTCATTAATTAATGTTCATCAAACGCATAAAAGCAATCAAATTAATGCCTTGCAAAAGTATTCAGGCCTTTGCATAGTTTTTACATTCTGTTGCTTTAAAGCTTGCAGTCATGACTTTGAAGTACAGTAGCAATTAATATTTGTTATGTACACCACCTACTGCACACACTAAAAGCAAAAAAAATAAATAGATAATTAAAAATGAAAGAAAATATGAAAAGTCATGATTGCATAACAATTCAAACACTCTGCTTTGGCAAATCTAAATTAAAGTGTGCACAAATACCTTAACGAGCCACACAATTTGCCCCCTTTACTATATGTGCAGTAATTGTGGTTCTTATGATTTCAGAACAAAAACACCTGCCACTGTGAGGTTTCCTGGTTAGGCAGTGAATTTCAAGCAAAACTAAACCAAAAAGCAAGTCAAAGAAATAGTCAATGAAAAGAACAGTTCAGGAGAAGGGTAGAAAAATAATATTGAGGTCTGTGCATATCCCTGAAGGTGTAGTTTGCTCACACCACCTAAACTCTGCCCAGATCAGGACTAATTGGAACTTTTTTATGTAATTATATTGTGTTTCATCCGGTATAAAACAAATACAGCACCTCAGCCAGGAAACACCATTTCTAAAGTCATGCTATGGGAATTCTATTCTCAGCAGTTGCATGACTGAAGGAAAACTGTAGGGAAGTACAGGCAATACTTGAGGAATACCTGTTTTAGTCTGTTGAAGATGAATAACTTGAGTGACAATTCACCTTTCAGCAGGACAGTGACTCAACGTGCAAGACCATAACTACAATGACTTAAGTCAATGTCCTCGAATGGTTAAAGGTGCTGACTTGAACCCTACTGAGAATTCCTATTCCTACAGTACTTCAAACTTGAGACTTAAAAACTGCTGTCCATCAATAATCTCAAAGCAATCTGAGAGAGCCTCAGCAGATCTGCTAAAACGAATAGGCAACATTTGCATCAAGGCAGTGTCTGACGTAAAAGACTTGTGGCTGTAATTTCTGACAAGGGTGCTTCCACCATATGTTGAGTTCATGGGTCTGAATACATAAGCAATCAACATACAGTATTTCAGTTTTTCTCCTTAGTTTTGTTTTTTGCCAATGTGTACTTCAATTGATCTTAAAGTATTAAATTTAAAGAAATGTCTATACTTGATTTAGTAATTTGACTAAATGGACACCATAGGAACAGTGTCCCTTGAAAGGCACTGTTTATGTGTAGAAAACACCATATCACAGGCAGATAATTATTCAAAGGCAAGTTACTGTACTTGAAATAAGACAGTCGTATAGCATATACTGTAGCAATCAATAATTTTTAAACTGGTAAAACTCTAATATGAAGCCACTAACCCTAATATCACACCTGAAGAAGGCTCCACAGGTGAAATGTTGTGTTTCTTTTCTTCTCTTTTCAGCACGGAATAAACATTTACTTGTTCCTTTGCAGCCTATGCATGCTGACGCAGCTTCCTACTTGAACTACTTAACCCAGGTACTGCAGATACTCTCTCATGTAAGCTGTTCTCTTCAGCTTACTGTTGACCACTTCAACAACAACCACAACAATAACCATAGCAACAACAAAAACAAACAACAATAATGTGCAGGAACAGTAATGAAACTTACTCTAATTCCTCTTCTGCTATTTGCTTCTGTTCACCCAATTTTCTCCTCCGAAGCTCCACCAGCATCTTCTCAATATCTTTGTGCATCTCCTGAATACTTTTCTCAGGGACTCCATTTCGGATGCCAAGAGTTTCATTAAGTTTTTTAGCTTTGTCTTTCAAGGCTGAAAAGGTGGGCATTAATCAAAGAATTAAAGTAGTATATTGTACATAATATAACACATAATATACCATTATTGTATTTGCAATATAAAGAAGAGTGACTTCAGGTAAAGGCTAATGATGTAGTAATGTGTTTCAAAAAGAATGCAGACCCACTTATTTATTCTCTCTTTTAAAACTGCAGAAATCACAGCAATCCAAAAGTCTGCTCTTCTTCTGCCTATTTTGCAAAGATAGTGATACGCTAGACACTAATGGCTATAGACTATGGTCTATTATTCTAAGATTGTGGAAAAAAAGGCAGTTAAGCTCTTTTTTTAGAAAGCAACTGTAATTTATTTGATACACTACCTGGTTTCTGTAGATGTGTTGTGGCTGCCTTTAAATATATCTCAATTACATTATCACGGCTCTTGATACAAAACTGTGCAAGTTTCTTTATAGCTTTTGATACTGTGCATCATTCATTACTGTTAAGTAGCTGATATAAACTCCCCTGTGTAGTTTCTGGAATTACTTACAAAACAACATACTGTATAGTGTATAAAACTGGACAGATTTGTTTCATAGCCAGTTGTTTCAGTTACTAATGGAGTCCCTCAGGGCTCTGTTTAGGGCCCCACTCTTTTTCTATCTACATACTGTATATTGACAATATGGCTCAGAAAAGTTGAAAAAAGTCAGGATTTATAAATATCTAAGCATATGACTCCTTTAACTTTCAAACCTGATATTGTTCATTTAGATGTCATGCCTAGACTTGGTTTTCTTTATTGCAACAAATTTAGTTTAATATTTTCCTCTAGACATGCACTTATTCTTTCATATGGAGTTGTCTCAACTCCATATCTTGGTTTATTAGTCTATGGTTATGTGGTTTATGAGCACTAAAACTACTAAGGGAAACTTGACGCCTTAAGCTCCTCTTCCATAGACTTTTCACTGGCCCCTCAATCATTGTATTCTGATTCTTCCTCTTTGATTCAGTGATGCACACACTGTATGCCAGATGAATGCATCACTGGCATTCATTTACAGATCTTTAATTTGGGAAACACCAAACACATTCCCAAAAACATCCAAAAGACTGCAGTAGTCTACAATTTAAAACGGTCTCTTTTATTAAACCGAACCTCCCTAAAGCAAACACTGGCTTTGGGTCCACGTCATTTATGATTGCTGCTGCCAATGACTGGAACAATTTAGAGAGGAAGTGCCAACAACCCACCTTGATATCTGAGGGTGTATTTGCATTTGTTAATACTGCCACATCTTGTAATACTATTTTGTATTGAGTGTAGTTTTCTTTCTATCTTTGTCCGCTGCATAACATTGGTATAGTCAGTTTATCTCTGTTAAGCGGGAGTCCTTTCTTATCTGATTAAATACAGGAATATTGTGTACAGTATGTTGCAATCTTGGACAACAGCTGAAAAGCTTTGTGATACTGTAGTCTTTCGATCTTGTAAAGACACCAAGGAAGCATGCTGCAGGTCAATTGCTGCCCTGCCAAATGGTCAAAGTGGTTTGGTGTGGCAGTAGCCAGCCTGCCTAGATCACAGAGAACAAGGCTTGATTCCAATTGTATGGTTCAGAATTCCTCTTTCAGTGCTTTAAAATGACTTATTATTGTATTGTACATCACATCGAGTACCTTAGAACAATAATGTTGCTTATATTGTTCAAGACGCTACTCTGAAATCACAGAGCTCAAACATATGTAATATAATAACTGTTCTAGGATATATTAACATGAAAAATGTTAATAATGAGAAGTGAAATGAAACACTGTACACTTAATACTATCAGGTGGTCATCAAAGTAAGATGCAATAGTTGATCTCTGTTAAAGTACTTGTAATCTGCACAATCTGTGGGTCATCAGTGAGGGATAGTACTTTGTGTAAATAAAGCCCTGTGATTGTCTTGGCAAAACTCTTTTAAGGAATACAAGCACAGAAAAAATCATCTATATCTGTACAACATTCTACAGCCATTGCACTGTAGTTAAAGATTAGAGGACCTCAAAGAACAGAACAAAGTAAAAAATGACAAAAGCTGCAGTATGGTGTTTATTTTTTGCTAATGCTTCTTTAAAGTTGGTTTCAAAGAAATTTAAATTTTGTGTGGCAGCTTGATTTACTTTAATCAAATTAAATTGGTCTTCTTTGAAATCCAAATCTAATCAGTTTGAAAGGAGAGAAGTGACTCTGTGGATTCTCATTTAAATAATTTAAATATAAACCACCAAATTAAAATGAAGATGAAACACGATTAGCTGCAATATTATTTTTTCTTTAATTTCTAAGAGTTCAAAAGTGAAAATTTCACAGATTAAAAAGACAATAGATATACATATTAAAGCACTGTAGTTCAAAGTAATGACATTGTATGGGTATATGTTATTTAATTTTTCAATGGGTGTGGAAAAGACTAAATAAATGTTAAAATGTCTCTCTTTTTATGTCCCAAAAAATAAAATTTAAAATGTAATATTCAATTAATCCAAAATCCTACATAAAAAATGAAACCATAGTATTAAAGACAATATAAAGACAAATATACAAGAATTAATGATATTTACTTTTTCATTATTCTCTTTTGAAGGATAATGGTTTTAGTTTATCGTGACTTCAGTCAGACACACCGA
This sequence comes from Lepisosteus platostomus, assembly GCF_059453375.1. NCBI lineage: Eukaryota > Metazoa > Chordata > Actinopteri > Semionotiformes > Lepisosteidae > Lepisosteus > Lepisosteus platostomus. Next base: position 77,309,931 of record NC_142613.1, on the reverse strand, counting down.
TGCCATGACAAGACAACCTGTTGTCATGACAGCTTTCACTTAAGCATGCTTCGCGTGCGATGATAACTCTGCAATGAATCTCTGTGCCTCTGACATTACTGAATTGTGGTGAACGGATGTGTTTTAGACACTGGTGGCTGCTGTTAGTCCATCACATTTAATTCATTACTTAAAACTGGCTATAAATAAGGAAGCCAGAGGTGAACCAGTGGGAAGCCTTGCAAAACCATATCGTGGGCAACCAAGCTACTCCACTACTGCTTATTAGGACTGCCATCTGGCCCCAGTGTAACAGGTCACCCTGAGACTCTGCAGGAGTTTCAAGCCGCATTTAAAATGATATAAATTAACACATTAATTCAGTGTGATTAAACTATTTGCTTCATTCCCCCTGTATCAACAAAAAGCTTCCATGAATTGCTCCACATAAATAGCTTATGATTTCCGGGAAAGATAAAAACATTGGATTTAATATTGATTGACAGGTGATAGAAAGTTTAGAATATGGATAACAAACTGTAAAATAACTGCCATAAAATATTCAAGATAACATATGACTGTAAACAGTATGTTTTATTTAGGAAAGTTATATTTTTACGCTTTCTCAGTATAATTAAGCACACATGTGATCTTAATTACAATACTTATCTTAAGATTAATGGTTAAATTGCATTTTAATTTATTCCATTTTGCAGGCAGTTTGAAAAACCTCTTCACATCACAATGCAGCTAGAAGTTGGTAGCCTTAGGCCAGGCACCAATTCTGCTCCTTATTTACAGCAGGCGTTCCTTATCTAATCATTTTAGCAGACCATAGATTTTTAATGAAGATGTAAAAATCGTATAATTATATGTTACAAACAGCAGTAATAGAAAATATATAAATACAATTTTCAATTGCTAAAACATACTTTATGCTTCATTTAATGCCAGTCAAATTGCTGATTTACAAAAAGGAGAAAGACCTACTGTATATTGTTTTTATTAATCACTAACATTATCAAAACTGAGAGAAACAGAAAAATAAATGTGAAAATAAATCTTTGAATTTATTATTTTGAAAAAAAAATTTAACCATACTGTGAAAACTTTCACTGAAAGATTTAACAAGGAAATAAATAAATAAATGGTACCTTCAGCAGCTTGTAATGCATTCTTCACAAATGTATCTAAGTCTTCTGCCCTTTTGTGAGTTCTTTCTGCATCAGCATCTGTTTGTTCACCATCTGCAGATACCTTGTTTGCCTGTGAGAACACACAAAACAGGTTTTTCAAATGAAGTCTACTTTTACAGATAAAAGTTATAAAAAAATACTTGAATAAAGCAAGAAGTAGTTTGAAGTCTGCCCTTATGTACTATAAATACTCAAGATAATTAAATTTAATTCTGTCTATCTTTCTTAATTTCTTCAAACAAGGAATGTTAGCAGTAGGGTGAGGTAAAGTCTATAATTTGGTATGAAGTACTGAGATTTACAGAAAGCCTTTGACAAGATTTCATTAAAAAGGTTTCATTTCATGTTAAAAACCATAGGAATCCAAGGCGATGTTTATATATGACCTCAGAACTGGCTAATGGACAGAACACAGAATATTATAATAAGGGGAGAGAATGCTAATTAGACTAAAGTAATGAGTAGATCTTTCTTATTCATATAACATTATCTATATACTAGTTTATCTAACAGACATGTCTAACTTGTACACTATATTACACATAAATAAGTGCACCAAACACACTTTATCACCTAGTGCTTAACCTGGTCCCAAATGGTGACCCTCCACAATCAGTAACGGCATGTCACCATTAAAGGAAAATATAAAAGGAAATTTCATGAAGGTAGGAAGAACGTCCATTAAAGACATAAAATAGGAAAAATATATCTTGAGCAGATTAAAAGAGGAGTTTATTTGGACGTACTGTATCATTGTCCTCAATAAGACGATGAAAGAAAGCCATAAAAAAACCAAAGACATGTTGAAGATATAGAGTGAAAAGAGCATAGTTAAAATGATGTTTCGTTTAAACTATAGAAAGTATTGGTAGGACCTCATTTGGAAAAATGGAAAGAAATACACACCAAAAATACTGTACTCCATTCTAATGTACAGTACATGTTATCAATGCTTGAACTTCAGAGAAGTTCCTGATGTAGGCTCTTCTGTGATACAACATTGATAGTTTGTAATAAATTGGCATGGAGCAGAAAGTAAGCGTCTTTCTCATTTTACTGTTGAAGTCCTTATTTTGTGAAATTTATACAAATGTGGTCACCATACTGCAAAATGTATGCTGCTGCTCTGTAATCAGTTCAAAGGCAAACAATGTTAAATCTACAGTAAGTCTTAAAGGAAAATATTGAGCAGATGGGTTCAATTAAATTAATCTTTTTATGTTTGAGCAAATGATGGTATGATGCTTTGTATAACATTTCAGTTTTGTTATTTCATACAGTGAACATATAGAATAAGCAAAGTCCTTCAGCACTTGTTACTTGTTACTTGTTACTTTAGGTTTGTTGAGATATGAGTAGCTTTGTCATCATGCTAAAGAATTTATTATCAACTACTTAAACATCTAGGATGTTACTAGAATGATGCTTTTTAATAGATAGGTTTAATGTTCAATTTGTACACCAAGGTTTACACACTTAAAACAAAAGGTTACTTAAATCAACATTAGTTAGACTGAGTCCCTTTGCACTATACTGTATGTCATTTTGAAATTTGCACTTTTTTAAATTTCAATGACAACATTTTGAATAGCCATCTTCAGACTATTCTTTAGTTTAGGTATCATTTTCAACAGCTATGGTACACTCCACAAAGTGGAATGATAAATGTACTTACAATTATGCATATATTCAACATTTTCAAAACTTGTTTCTATATAATTAACTCCTCTACAATAATAAAACAATCAATCAATCAAGGTTTATTTATCAATGCATAAACAGTACAGTATACAGCGGTGTTGTCCCCGAGCTCGTTAAGAGGGATAGAAGAGCAGAAGGACAGGAATTTATAGAGATTAGATTAAAATTAAGATACAATAAATTGCAATTTACAATACAATTTACAGATTGTGCGAAAGTAACACGAGGATAGGAGGTGTTTAGCGCTCTTCGTATGTGTCCTGAGAGTGCAAGTGACAGGAGGGCGCCGGTGCACCTGTCAGTTCAAGGAGGTTGTCTATTCACCAGCGGCCGTTTGAGTAATTGTAGGGGTCTGCAGTGGTTGGCTGTTTAGCAGTCTTACAACCTGGGGGAAGAAGCTGTTATGAAACCTGGTGGTCTTGGTCTGTATACTTTGGTATCGTTTTCCGGATGGTAGTAGAGAGAACGAGCTGTGGTTAGGGTGACTGGGGTTCCTGAGGATAGACCTGGCCTTCTTGAGGCATCTAATAGAGTAGATATCCTCGATGTATGGTAGTACGCAGTTGGTAGTGTTTTGAGCCAGTTTTACCACCTTCTAGAGTACCTTGCACTCTCGGGCGAAGTAGTTGCTTTCGAAGGATGCTTTCAGTGGTGCACCTGTAAAAATTGTAAGGATTTTAAGGATGTTTGATGGCATGCTGAACTGCAGAGAAAGAATAGGTGCTGCTGCGCTGTCTTGGCTACGAGGTTGGTGTGGTGGGTCCAGGTTAGATCGTCTGTGATGTTGACACCCAGGAATTTGAAACTGTTGGCTCTCTCCACTGTGGACCCGTTGATGTGAATGGGTGCATGGTCTGATCCTAGATGCTTCCTGTAGTCCACGATCAGCTCCGTAGTTTTACTGGTGTTCAGAGAGAGGTTGTCGTCCTGAGACCATGCTGTTAGCGTTTCTACTTCTTCCCTGTACGCGGTTTCATCACCGTAAAACACACAAGGTATGAATAAAGACCATGCTAAGCCTGTTAGTTTCAGAAGCTAAAAATTGTGCCACTGTGTGTCCATTCTATGTTTTTATTATTAGTTTTAAATGTGTGAAAAGCAGAAAAAAAACATGTGCAGAACAGGACAGTACAAGATTACTGTTCTCTGCTTCATCATCAGCTCTGCTTCTTCCTTTAAAAGACAGTACAGTATTTAAATATTATATGGTTTCTGTGCATTTAGTAACATCTACTAGAAAATCACCAAAAAGTATTAGAATTGGTAATATTTATTAAATGATTTACAAAACATACAAATTCATGGAAATGACATTCCAGACCTTTTCTTTATTACGTAATCACTGTCCCTGTCTCCACCAATAAAAGGAATAAAAAAAATAGGAAAAGGACAGCAACAAGTTACAATCCCTTTGCTCCTAAACCCCTCTCCTTGTCAAATCTATGACTCTTATTCTGTACCATCATGACACAAACATAGACGATCTCCCCTCCCATTACAGTCTAACACTGTATATCATTACAAGAAATCCCATCAGCAAGAGGATAATAAGAAACAGAATAGAAAAATTATTTCTTTATAAAAAATGCATGTACAGTATATAAACTATACACTGTATAATACACAGAGATTAGTTTAATAGAATAATAACCCTGAAAAAAAAAGTTCACATAACATCTCAGTTTCCAATGATAATTTTCAACTAAAAGGCCTAGATGGACTAAATCAACTATGCTGATCCTACGCAATCAAAAGGCAATCTGAATGGAGGGATGTGGCAGACATACACAAAAAAAGAAAGGTGAGAAATTTATATTAATATATTAACAATATATTAGAATCCTTCAAAAGAGAAAGAAGAAAACTGTGTTTTTTCTACTACTCCATTGGAGCTCGGTAGACAGTCCCTTGCATAGGTAAACAGACACTCTCCACCACCATGAAGGAGTTTTAGGCACTGTAGAGTAAAGCATAAGAGACTGGATGCCTGCTATACTTTGTGACCTCCTCATTAGTGAACTCAGGCATATCTCTGTTGGGCTCTGCTGAACAGTAATCCAGATAAAAAACACATTGAGTGAACAAGGCCAGGTTTCCTGCATTCTTCCAAACAGTCCTGTCTGTCAGGGAAGAAGAGAGGTCTGGAGATAAATACCCGGGGCTTGTATAGGCCTCTAGAGTGATTCCCATATACAGTATATACTGTAGGAGCTTCACACTTGGAAACCACACAAGGGTTGTTTTTTTTTCACAATTCCGTTAAGATCATCACACTCAAGTGTCATCCTCCAGTTCAGCCATCATGTGGTTCTGGAGCTTCGCTGTGTTTCGCATCAGTTTCGCTGTGTACGCAATCCTGTTGATCATCCATGACAAATCCAGTTTCAAGATCTGAGAGATTCAGTCCTTAGCTACTGTATCACGACAAATCGGTGAGTTCACCACTGGTCTTTTAGATTTCAGAGGTTGTGCTTCCTGCTCCCTTCTTGAGTGATCCAGCAGAGAAGTTATATTTACCCTTTCAGGACAATCAAACCTCTTTCACTTTCTTCTTATTTGTTGAAGGAGCACCGGTTTCTGTGTCTTTGCCACCTCTTGGCAATGGATCACAAACACAGATGAAATGAAAGACTCAGATGAGGGAGATAACAGACACAAGAGGAGTGGGAGCTCTAAAAGACTCCTACACCACCATACCAACCAAATGATCTCCCATTGAGAGTTTCCAGGTGAGGCTAGAAATGGACATCAAAGTATTTTTGACTTACCCGGCTTAAAAGCTCATCCATCTCTGTAACCAGTGTTTCCAGATTACTGTCAGCCAGCTGGAGTAGTCTCTCTGGTGCTCTTTGGGGTGATAGCAAATACTGCAAAAGAAAAAGATTGTAATGTGTAATCAGGCTTTTTGGGTTTAGTGAAACTCTGATCTTAAAATGTAAAAGTCTCTCCGCTTACTTTCCACCTAACTTACTGCTTCAATTATACTGTATTTATCAATGTATATAGTCTTTGCCAAGAACATTTCACAGCTCTGTGGAAATATTTCTTCTAAGTTCTTAGCTCCTGATGGTTTGAATGATCTACCTGGTACACTTTCTTCCTTTATTGTCCCAGATGGGAAATTTGCATTGCAGGTAGGTAAATGACATAACACAATTCATTTAACACCACATGAATCCATTAACAAATAAGAAACATACATGTACAGCATGATTAAAAAGAAAAAATAATTATACTGTATATAAAGTAAAATATACAAACAGCTGTCCAAAAACCCCTCAGGTGGAAGAGCTCGGCTTTTAATAATTTGAAAGTGACAAGAAAACATGTTTAAAGCACTTGACAGATTACAGTATTTGAGCAATTAGACTTAGAAAATGTAATTGCAAGCAATTTTAAAGACAATTAAAAATATTTTCAATCCATATTTATGTAATAACAGTACACGTTTTGGACTTTTTTCTGCTTCAATAGAAAAATAATCACAAAAAATCAAAACAAATAAAATAATTCAAACTACATATATTTCTTTGTTAGAACACTTTACCTTTAACTCCTGTGTCATATTTTCAAATCTGTAAAGAATTTTGTACGGTGGAGGTAGGGGGCCAGTAAGGTTTACACTCATAACCATTCTTCCAAGGTTGTCTAAGTCATTTAGAAGAAGTCCTGTACAGTCATCATCACAAGCTAATATAAAGACAAAACAATGCAAGGTTAATCATGGTGTTTTATTTTAAGGACTTCACTATATATTTTAATGATTAAAAATAACAGACAAATAAGTTACTGAACTAATTATCTATTAATCAAAATAACTGAACATCACAAATGAAAAAATACACTTTTTAACAAAACCTTAAGCTAATACTTCTCCTTTTGAGCATTAAAAGCTCAAGTATTTGAAGGTTGTTTAAGATTAAACAGGACCAGCAAAAGAAGACCTTATTCCCAGTGTGATTTGTAATGAGTGAAAACTGTGTATTTCTGTTCTTCATAGGCACTCATTATTTTGTAAAGAGCACCAATACTAAACTACAGGGGAGTGCTTTTAAAAGCTGCAAACAGGAGGTACAGATTTATATAAAAGGTTGTGGGAGTCTGGAATAAGCTGCCCAGTCATGTTGTTGAAGCCAGTACCTTGGCTTCTTTCAAAAAACAGATGGATAAGATCAATTAGCTACTAAGAACCAAATTAACTAGATGGGCCAAATGGCTTCCTTTTATCTGCAGCCTGTCATGTGCACTTATGTAATATAGAAGGCTACAGTAAAGCTTTTGCATGGGTGTTCAGTATATACAAAGTTTAAAATATCAAACTATACTGTATATATGATATCATAAATATAATAAAGTTTATATATCATAAACTAAATAAACAGGCAAGCTATTTGAATATACAGTAGCATATACAAAATGAAGAATAAGATGTTCACATACTGTGTATCCATTCTCGTGGAATGCTTAGCTTGTTAAAAAAAATAAAAAATGCTGGTGATGAACTAAGTAAATTCAAACCTACTGCATGGATACATTTGCGTGCATACATTCAAAGTTACAGTATTAGTTCTCTTCGTAGAAACTGAAACATTGTAAATCAGAATATGGATAGAACATAAAGTGTAATAAATACAGTATCTAAATCTTAAAGGTTGCTGCTGGAAGAGGTGTTATTGGGGCCAGTAGGGGGCAGTCACCCTGCAGTCTATGTCTGTCCTAATCCCCCAGTATAGTGAAGGGACACTATACTGTAAAACAGGCACCGTCATTTGAATGAGATGTGAAACTGACTCTCTGTGGTCATTAAAAATCCCAGAGCATTTCTCGAAAAGAGTAGGGCTGTTATCCAGGCATCCTGGCCCAATTTCCTATTTTTTTGGCCTTTACCAATCATGGTTTCCTAATAATCCCCATATAAGAATTGGCTTAATTACTCTGTTCTCCTCCCCACTGATAGCTGGTGAGCGTACTTGTGCACTTTGGCTGCTGTACATTAATATCATAGTTTACATAACACTTGTATTACTTTCATAATTGCTTGATTGTAGAGGAAAAATAAAATTGGTTTTGACTTATCCAACATGTTGAGAGGGCACTCTATGTGAAATCCCCCATTTCCAAAATTAACAATAAAAAGTGCCCCTTCTAGTAAATGTGTGAGAAAAAACAGCTTGGCTGGCTATCTTGTAATAACGACATCTACTGTATAACCTCTTAGGTGTCAGTATTTAAAATTTAAGTGTTTTCTTGTATGGTCACTTCATTCCAGTTGGTGGTAATTCTATTAATCCAATGTACCAATCTGGTGACCAAGAAACCATCTACATAGAAGAATCATGTTCCTAACAGCCAGATATCTAAAATTGTGATTTGTAATACGTGCCCAATTATGTATTTACCTGAGGGGCAATTTAAATGACGTCACTAAGTAGAGAAAATTACATAACAAATAACTAAAAATGCTAATGTTTTAATAATTAAACATGGACGCCTCTTTCCTGTCTCTTTTTCTTTTCAGTTGCAGAGCAAATACATAGATCAACAAGAAGCTAATAAATGACACTGTGGACACCTTCGCCAATACACTTATCATGAATAAAAGTGTATTTGTTTGCATTGCACACTCCATGTAATAGGACAACCTTATCACTCTACAATCCCTGGGATACATACAAACAGGAAGAGGCTTTACGTTTTCCCTAATGTGAAATATATTTGCATGAAAAGTACACATGTTCCAAGACGAATACTAATGTCTAATTGCAGAGCTTTAACCATACGAGGTACTCTGAACAGTGTTTCTTTGCCTGTGACCATTTCCATAGAATGAGCAAGTGGTCAGTGTTGCTGATGTTATTGGAAGAAAAAGTGCAAAAAGAATCTTACATATTTAAGACAGCAATAGCATATTATTAATAAAAGGAAAAACAGGGATGTGCTTTTTCAGTCATCAGTAATTTGCAAGAAGTTTTTACTTTATGAATATTACAATAGGATATATAATTTTAAAATATGATTATATAGGAGATGCAGAAACACCCAAACCAAACACCTTCCAATGCATATATGTACATACTATACTAGGACTGGATATTACATTTCATCTAGTGTCTGGACAAACATACAGTACAGTTTGAGGGTATTACTAAGGTCTGAGGGATTGACTGTAAATGATTATCTTTGATTTTGTTAGTGGTGTCAGTTGTCTTAAGTTCTCTTGTCAATTTGTGTCCTCCCCTGTCAATACCACACATGAACGCCATAGAGTATATCCTGGTACCTCCTGCTGGGATGCAGCTTGTGTATCTGGTGGTGCCAGGTCGCCTGCTCTGTGGGTCTGTTTGAGTGTGTGGCTAGCAATGCTTGTGACTGGCTTGCCTCTGGAGGTAGAGCAATGTAGGTTCTCAAAGAAGCTCCATGAAAACAGAGCACTCATCCAACTCCAGAGTCTTTCAATCCTTGTAAAAAGACTGAAAAAGACCGGTCCATTTCTCCAATAAGATTATGCAATCCATTCAAAATAGTGGGCTTACTAATTTTTATTAGCAGAATTTTAAGGCATTGTTTTCATAATAAAGTTTCACATGTCTATAAGTTAAGGTATTACTATATATACTTACTGTGCAATACGGTGATAGTTTTGATAGCAGGGATTTTATTAATACTTGATTCTTTCTCTTTTTCATATGCCCTAAAATCATGCATCCTGAGATGAGAGTACCCCACTTGGGAATAACTCCAAATGTAATAAATGTCATTCCTGAATGTATACTACCTCAGAAACTAAGTTATTATATTTCTTCAGTTCCAATACTTTGTAGAGAAACATTTGATTTGACCAAATTCATCATCAGAAGCTAATACTGAACATAATGTACATCTATTTTCTGACCACTTTATCCAATGAAGCCCCCAGGGGGGGCTGGAGCCTGTTCCAGCAAGCCACAGGCACAAAGTAGGGTACACGCTGGATGGGATGCCAGCCCAATGCGGTGTACACAGACACAGCCATGCACACTCTCACACGAGGGCCAATTTTCCCAGAAGCCAATTAACCTACTAGTATATCTCGGGAACTGTGGGACAAAAACGGAGCACCTGGAGGAAAGCCACATGAACATGGGGAAAGGGTACACACTCCATGCACCCCAGGTCCAGATTGAACCCAGGGCCCCTGCACTGTGAGACAGCAATGCTAACCACTGTGCCTCCATGCTCCCCCTGGTTAGTACAATTGATTGAAATCAAGCTTTCATACTGTCACATAAGAATCCTCTCGTAAAGATTGCGACTCTGAATGCAATTACAAAGCTCCCTTTTATCTGAAAGTCAGAAGTGCATATATTGCATATTCTAGTCATGGTTAGAAGCACACAGGTATAATTCAGGCATAAACAAGACCTACAATTTTACAATGTGTCATGGAAACTTCATCACAGTAATAGTCTTACCACCTGTTGTCCAAGAAACCCCCTATCATTAAAAGTTTAGAGTACATCAAGAATAACTGCTGGACATAAAATATATTCAAGCAATAAAAATCTCAATCTGTTTTAGCATAAGATACTTAAAAATGTGTTTTTATATGAAGCAGATCTTGTTCTTTATTAGTTTTTAAAACCTGCCTCTGATGACTTAAAAGCAGTAAATAAACTAGATGTGTCCCCAGCATTTACAAAGATGACACTGTGCGGTAGCTTAACTTCTCAGGGTGATTTAGAGGCTTTTTCTAAGTTTGTTTTTATCTGTCTTCTTTTATAGCTTACAATAAAGTGGAAAAATGATAAGCCAGATAAAATATGGTAGTCTGAATTTATCATGTTAAAAAACAGTTTAACCAAGTCCTTGCACATATTTGGTCTCCAGATGGGCACAGTTCACTGAATTATGAAGAAAAACATATAGTTTAACTGTTTACTGACATCACTAAGTGAATGCAGTATATACTAACATTATGGCAAAGCTGCATTTTACTTAAGTTGTATGGTATAAGGCACACATTTGTTCTTTACAGCTGGAAAAAATATAATTTTTCAACTGAAAATCATAAAGCATATATTAGGCATTCATTACTGCTTAAAGGTAATCAATGACAAACTATTGACAAAATCTTTATTCATTATCCACAAGTTTATAATAAACTTACACTATTTATGAACAGAATAAAAATTCAGACTGCTCCAAAATAATTTTAGAAGAAAATGTATTAATAGAAAATCTTAAAATGTTTTAATTAATAAAACACTGGTTTAAATTGTGTGACTTGCCTATGAAACTACGATCAGTCATTAAAGAGAGTTGAGAAAACCATACGATGTGCCATGTCCTGAGAAATCCATAGAAACTATACAGTATATCCTCCTAAAGGCTCTGCTCTATCACTGCATTTATTGGACCTGCTGGACAACTCTACACTAATACCCTTTAATAATACAATACAATAAAGACTATTTATATCCTGAGTTTTAAGGGTATATTTCAATAATACTCATGAGAATAAAAGTGACTGTATTATGTAGTTTTTCATTCTAACCTTTTCTTCTGATAGCCCATGAGGTTCTTTAGGTCCTAATAGAAAGCTTACTTTAACAGTTAGCTGGTAGTATGAAGATTTACTGACATTAATATTGAGACAGTATAAGGAACCATGTATGTCTGGTTAGTATACGTACAGATGATCCCCACAGCATCACACACATGCCGCTTCATGCATCGGTCACAGGTCAGTCCGGTGGCTCCTGGTCTGCACCGGCACTGTCCGGTGAGTGGGTCACACGGCTCTGGCAAAGTGCCGACCGGGTCACACTTACATTCCTGACAAGAGCCTCCGGGACTCTGGGGGTTACCGTGGAAACCAGGGGAACACCTGTGAGAAGAAAAATGTTTTGTAAACCAGATCAAAAGTGCAAACGGGCGGCACGGTGATGCGATGGTTGCTGGGTTCGATTTCTGGGAAAGAATACTTCGCTATAGAACAAAAATAGCTTTGTTATTCAGATGATTTCAACGCTCAGAAAACTGCATGACTCTCCTTTCCAGTAACAAGGTTTTTCTATAGACTCTTACCTCTCACAGTGCTTTCCTTCATATCCAAGAGGACAGGCAGTGCACCGGTAATCATTAAACCCCTCCATTACACAGGTTGGACTGAAACTGAAGGAAAATAAACATGAGTTCACCCTCCTGTGCCCTCACCAGAAATTAAAACTCCCAGACAATCAAGAAAGATGAGGTGTACTTGTTTTCGGGAGCGGACAGCGGGCAGGCACAAGGATGGCAGTCATCAGGAAATCCTCGAACTATCCCATAGAACCCTGGAGCACAGACCTCACAGCGGTCGCCTGTTGTGTGGTGCTGACAGCTCTACAGAGAAACCAGAACACTTCACTTGCATGTGCTTCACACTAACTAGGTCTAGGTGATTCCAAGTTTTAACTAAACCTACCCATTAGAGGGATAGTGCACAGAACATTCAGCTGCAAATGTTGCCCGATTTTGTATCTCTAAACAAAATCTAACAAAACACTAACGGCATTCTCTTATTCCAACTTGCAATTTTGAGATGTTACAATTATATTTGGTAAATAAAACTACAAGCATCTCTTGTTCTGCATCAACATTATTTGCAAATCACCCTGTTAACATGCTACAGTGTACAGCAGATGCTTCCTGGAAGGACGATATTGTTTCCCCGCACTCAGTGACAGAGCTTTCATTAACGTCCCGTATATTGTATATCTTGTTAAGTCATATTGTTACAAAAATATTCATATATTTAGGTATTTTGTATTTACATGGCTTGTGAAATTATGCAAAAGTTTTATTAAAACAAATACAAATTGAGTTTTATTCAAACAAATACTGTGAAAATTGAGTTCAACAGCTGATACTGTACATTCACTGTTGTATTTTCACCCAGCCAGATGCTTTGTTCAACGATGAAATAATGACGCTGTGAAAACACTGGGATCCCTTGGGAATCAGATCGACTGGGTGACAAACGGTGACTTATTTCACACAAGGCAAAAAGATCTTCTGATTTGAATTTACATTTAGAAACGAGAGATGCTGGTGCTCGCTGATGAAAATGCAAGCAAGCGAAGAATAAGAACAATACCTGACAGACAGAGGTTTCAGGGTCACAGGTGTCACTGTGGCCGCTGCACTGACACTGAACACAGCTCCCAAGGCTGGATCTCGACATTCTGTCACTCGCTCTAGCAGAGGAACGGTAGTACCCTGCAGCACACTCCTGCCAAATTAAAGCACAACACCCTGTGGCTGCATCCTGTTTCAAATACGGTATCGTCTGGAGGCTTGGCTTTAAAGATGCTGCACTGAAGCCAGTCCATACAGAGTTTACTGGGATTTAAACATCCAGGCCCAAGCCCTTCATAGCACTATGTTTTTCTTCATGTGAGACAGTGCTGTATTACTATTACTAATTTCAATTAAACCTGCAATTCACCTACTGTAGGTATGCAATTAACTTATAAGGCCAAATAAAGCAGCATTAGTTTTAAGTTAGCTTTCAAAGCAGCTTTAGGAATTTGTCCATTATTTATTTGTACAATATATATAAGAACACAGGCAGCTGGCTGAACAGTGGAGCACAGCTTTTTTCCTGGAGGGCAAACATCCAGCAGGTTGCATAATTACCACAGTCTAAAATGGTACAAGTAAGCAAGTAGATGATTTAGTTACTGTATGTACAGTATTTTAAAACCAAAATGGAATGAAATAACAAAAGGTGTGGTGGTTCTTTTGAACTAGAATTTTGAACTGTGAATTCAAGCAAATAATGTATGATTTGATACTTTAGCTGTGTTCGTCGAACCCAGGTGACTTCGTTTTTTCCTTCACTCCTTCTCTGTTATTAAACCAAATCACTATTAAAAGCATTTTCTCGATTAAACATTTTGTATTATTTCAGCACATAATAAATTACAATTTCAATGTACATTTTTAAAATCAAACAGTCTGCAATTACATTTGATGCATTTGTTAGCATAGCTGCCTTATAGCACCTGGCCCCTGGGCTCTGTTCCTGGGGTGCTACAGTATCTGTGTGGGGTTTGTTTCCTCAGTCCAAAGACATACTGAGCTAGTACGTGGATCAGCTTTTGGGAATATTATTCCTTGGTGTGAGTGTGTGCGTGTTTGTGTTTGTGTGTCAGCCCTGCAATGGACTGCTGTCCTGTCCAGGGTGCCCCCTGCCTTGTGCCCATTGCTTGCTGTGATAGACACATACAGGCTCCCTCACAGCCCCACATGTACTGTATATGAGATGAAGCAGTTTAGTTTTTTCAGGCTTCAATAAATAGTTTGAGAGAACTGCCGGAGATTGGTTAAAATGAAATCTGACAGTGGTATTCCTGTGCTCATTCATTATACCTTTGTCTGAAACATTGATTATTCTAAAACAGTAAATGGATTAATATATGAAAATTAATTTTTATTGCAAAATAGTAAAAATGAAGTGGTTTTCAGACTATGGAAAGGCATTCTTTATAAAGTAATGGATACTAAAAAGCTCTCCAGCTTTAATAATATATTACTAATAAAACTACTCCTTTGTGCTGCAATAATAAATACATCAAAATCCCTCATTGAGCAGATCTGTTTCTCTTTCTACTGTGTGGAATTCCTTAGGCCGAAACAGTAGAATTAGCTCGGCCAACAAAATTTTCAATCTAGAGTTGTGTTCTCATACTGTGATCCAGTTAAAGTGCATTTCTTACCTCACAGGAAAGTCCAGAATAACCAGGAGGACATTCACACTTCTCTATTTGGTGAGCACGTTCACTCTCAATGGAGATTTCACCTTCTTCAGCTACCTCCAGAGAAATCTCAGAGATTCTGGATGGTAAACAGAGTTCATTTTACACAACATTCTATAGGTATTTCCCTTAGTATGCTACAGGCACTGTAATTTCTCATCCTGTGGGCTCTTATTTGAAAATACACAGCTTAACTGTAAACACTGTGCAGTTCAAAAAAGATCTGGTGTGATATACTGTATTTCAACTTCCATCTTGCACTACATTAAATAATTGAAAATATTGTTCATACCTTAAAGGCACCTAATCAACCACAACCAAAAAACCATAACAATACCAGCTAGCAATTTATCATAATCTGACGGTCACACAACTAATATCCTAAACATACAGGTTTAAAAGATGTTATTTATAAAAAGAGACAGAATAATAATAAGAGAATAGAAAAACAGAATCATTTATTTCTGTATAAAAATATTGTCTTGTCAAACTGGAATCTACTTTGCTGCCTATATTGATCAAGCAACAGAAGAAAAATAAAAAAAATGACTAAAAACTAAAAACTTTAATTTCTCGCACACAGCATAACTACCTGCTTTGTCTCATCAAGTTTCCATGAGAGGCCTTGATCAGAATGTACTCGATGTGGAACAGAACGTCCATGAAGGCCTCTCGGGTTATGCTTCTCCCAGCACTATCATAGTCCTTCCAGTTGTGCTGAAAAGAAACAAGGGGAAACCAAACTGTACACCATGAGACACTGACATCTAGGCTCGTGTTTTTGTTGATGACTTCCCCGCAGCCTTACCTCTGTCATGTCTATCTCATGCCGGGTTAATTGGCCAATTTGCAAGGCAGGCATGTGGAGCATGATCACTTTGTCCTTATTGGGACCACCTCTTATGATCACTTGGGGCTCATAGGTCGAGCGTCCAGTCTCATCTCTTGCCTCATAGTAAATTGCATATTTGAGCTTGCCACCATAGGCAGTAATCTGGAAGAAATACAGTAGTATTATAATATCCAGATACAGGTGTTAGAAAAAACATTATTCATTGTGGTTTTTAACTTGTTTTACTTCTAAATGCATCGATCCACAAAAGTGATTTATAGTTTAAATAAATGTTGATGGGTACTGAACTAACTTTTGAAATACATAGTTATTGCTTTTCAAAATTAATCTGAAGAGATTGAACAGAGATTGTTTGGTGTCTCAGGTGAGATTTACCAAGTAAACTGAAATTAAATATGAATTTCAGGCAATTAGGTAACAGTTTAACAGTTTAACTCTAAACTAAAAACTCAGTAACTGTGTTCTTTATTCAAAATTTCAAATTCATTTACAGATCTATTCGATTTTATTAACATTTAAGACCGTATAGCAATAGACAAAGGGTTTTAACCATTGATCCTTGGAATTGCTTGGGCAGTTTCCAATAATAAGGTTCAGAAAGCTCCCTGGACACGGTGTCTGCATTGGCCACAATCTCAGGGTGCTGGAAGGTCACTCCAGAGGTGGTTGTTTGCTGATTTTCCTTGTCCACAAGAGGAAGCACCATCTGGTCTGGTTTGAGTGTCAGCTACACATTGCAATATAAATCAGAAGTAGTTTTAATATAATGAAGTAATAATATATCTAACATAACTATAGTACAGTATGAGTACTGTACTATACTTTTTCTAAAAAATTACACTCACAATCTATGTAAATATCACACCAGGATCAATATGAAACCAATATTCATATTTTAAATATGAAGTTTATGCTATTAATGTAGTCATATCTCATGGATGTCCATGCTGTCAATTTAAAAATAACTTTAGATGAATAAAACTTTTTCTACCTTACATACCGTAATACTAACTAATTACCATATATACATTTATGAATTGTTAAGATCCCAAAAGTAATTAAAAAAAACATATTCCCACTCACAAGCACAACCAAAAGGGATGAGAAATAATCCCAACAGTGAGCTTTATGATAGGGAGCTCTCTATAGTGGACTCTTACTTCTCACTATATGCAATCTCATGATTCAGTGAATTAGAGAATATCCCCCAAACTTCAATAAATGAAGTCACAGATGCTAAAATCACTTTTTCTTGAAGTAAACAACATTTGATTAGATTCAATGTGTGTTCTTTATTTAATTTGTTGTTTCCATTTATAGAAAAAAAAGGTTTCTCAGTGCTCTGTAAAGATACTCAGACATGGTCTCCATGGACACGCTGCTGAGAGTGAGGTACAGTAGTGTTTTTTTAGTCTTTCTTCTAGCTGGCAATTCTTATTAAAAGCAAACGAGAACACATCTTCAGATGGCTGCCTACCAGCCAATATACAGAATCTTTCTTTTTTTGCTCTAGTGCCTCCCTAAATTGATACAGCACTGATTTTCATTGGCAAATAAATGGGCCAATGTACTTAATCATAATAGGAATGAGGACCAAGGATCTCTTTCGCTTTTTATATTTACCCTTTTCCATTCAGAAATCCAAAATGGATAAAGGCAAATACCGTGATATATCTCTTGCATTTCTTTCCTTTGTATATTGAATTATTAAAGTTTAGAAGTTCTGAATTGTTCCATAATTCCTGCAATATGACATGGACCCTAGAGTATTGGTTAGTGCTTTGCAAAGCAAATGTACCAAAAATTTGCTTGCTTCACATCACACAATGGTGTCTTCTGATCAGAATGAACCTTTGTAAGGATTAGTTAAGAAGTGAGGAAAAGGATTAAAAAACAAAAATTATATCCACTATAGCTAATATAATTACACGGCAAGAAAAGATAAAACACAACCTTGTGTGGTCGAAAGACAAAATGAAAGATCATTAGATCCACAAAACTTCTTTAAAATAGCAAATGCATTAAAAACTCCTACAGATCTGCTGCAGGTGGAATGGAATAAAATACTGTATTCAGCATATGTCAAACAACAAAGCTATATAAATCAATCAATCTTCCCAATTACCTCACTTCAAGTGACTAATAGGACCCTGCTGGAAATGACATTATCACATTATACACTTCAGCAGTTTTGTACTCACCCACATACGAATAAGTCCCTTGGCTTCTGTGCACTTAGTAGTCAAGCCAAAGCAGTAGCAGTTGCTGCAGCCCAGTGGGTTTCTTGTGCTTAGTCCAAAAGTGCCTGTCCTACATCTGTCACAGTGAAGCCCCTCCACATTTGCCTGTATACATGGTGAGACAATAGGCTGCAATTAATGTTCAGGATTTTACCTTTGAATTACAGCATGTTCAAAATACACAGTATGGACTATCCAATACTGTCGGGTTCTTTATGTTCTTTATGCAACTCTTTATGGGCTCTAATGCAAATGGGGTCCTGAAACAGTATCACATAGTAAGCTATAAATGATACTGTAAAAAAGAATGAAAGAATTACAATCTTAAAACGACGGGCTTTCCTGCTTGCATGTTGGGGGGCTTTGCTCTGAGGCACAACATAGTTTGAACATACAACATGACTTTTCAACATGACTCAATCTGTACCATTTTAAATGAAAACAGCAAAAGGTAAAACAGTCTAGTGTATGCATGTGATTACTTAACAATATATGTGAAATCTAATCTAGTCTAAGAGGTTGCAGAATCTCTTTTTCCAGTGGTGCTCCCGATCCAAGCCAATGCCAAAATGTATTTGAGCTTGGCTAGTGAGGCCCAGATATTGATCCATTATTCCACCTAAACTGTGATACAGTACATCACATGCTATTTGCCTCAGAAGACATAACCTATTCCAAAAGATTAACTAAACCAAGCACAATATGCAGAACTATAGTTTATAACTAAAGTTACCTTTTCATTCAAGATTGAAGATTGTTTTTGTTCTTGAAAACTAGAATGTGCAAAATTATATTAAAAAAAATATTTTTGAACAGAGCAGTGTTAATTTTTTTCCCCCTAATGTACAGCAATTCTGAATACTGCCTTCATTGAATACTAACCGAAGCAAAATGAAACCCAAAGATGTTAATCCCATCCTCTGGCAAGTTTACTATAGAGCTGGATACTGTGAGATTGTAAGGCTAAAGCAAAATGAATTAGCTCTCACTTAGCTCCACAAAACAGCGAACGGAAAACCACCTGAAACCATGCCAAACTGTCCTCGCTACTCAGGGGCACCACTGGAAAAGCAGGAAAGAGTAACAGGTTTCTGTGAGCAAAACTGTTGCTCTTCTTCCAAGAGGAGGTTTTGTTGAAAACGTTGTGTGGAGAGCCTGACAGAGGTTGTGTTGGTGAAGGTGTCAGTTAATGTTGAGACAGCATTGAGGAGGGAGACAGGTTTACACCACTGGTAAAGTCACACAAAACCTTCTGCTTGCGCACTGTTACTCCTGAGTAGGTGTATTCCACTGAGACGCAACACAATCACACAAATCATACAAACCCTTAGAAATAGGCTGCAATTCATCTGGGTGAAAATTTCATATTTTAACAAGTATACATATAGTATCTTCCAGAAAATGTAAAAGCTTTGATATCCGGTTTTCTAAAAACTGGAACAAGATCTTAAAATACAGAGAACCATCATTAAATATGAAGGAAACATGATGGCAATACACTCTTCAATAATAACATTTCAGCTTCATAAAAATATATTAAATCTATAAAATAAACTTTTAAAAAGACCAGGCACAGTTTAACACATGAACAGATTTTTCAGGAGAGGAAATATTCTTCCATTGCAGAAATGCTCAGGTAAGTGGGGATTTTATTTTAAGGTAGGTTCGGTAGAAATAAGATTTTCTTTTTTTAAAGAAAGTAAAAGCCATCACTAGTCATAATTGCAGGCTGCTTGGCAGATTGTCAAAATGTCACCCCACTGTCAAAGTCAAGGAGTTAAAGATTTCTGTAATTTGAATGTATTGCCCATGTCAAGTCTATTTCTATCCAGCACACCCACGTAGACTCAAAAGTGAGTGGGGTATTTTTTTCACGAATACTATACAGCGCTGCCAATAAAGAACCACAAATGTGTCATGCTAGAGAAACCTGCTGTGTGGAAGGACTGCAATTCCGACTTAGCAAGCACCTGGCCATTATTCCCACTATATGACAGTTATTAGTGATTGTAATGGTTTCCAAAAATGCACCCCGGTCTAGAATGGACAGCTGCAATAGGTGTGTGACTGTCCCCAGAGCAGGCAAAGAGGGAGGCTCACTGTAGATGCATTCTCCCGAAGCGACATGTTTGTTTTTCATCTTCTCTCTTTCTGACTCCTGAGTCAGTTCTAAAGATACCCTGTTCGTCATTCTGACAGCTACCTCTAGATTGGGTTTTTCATGCCTAACTGCACACAATGATTAATCAATAAACATATTGCTATACCAAAATTATTTTGGCACCTGACAGCATATATGACACCAGAACTAACTTCAGAGTTTCTCAGCGTGGTGGAGACTTAGGTTTGAAAACTAGGTCAAGTCAATGTTTCTTTTACATGCAACTATAGTAAAATGAAGCGTTATCTTATGATGAAGTGTTTGATTGCCTTTAGTTGCTGTATAAATATGGTATTTATATATATTACTAAATGTTCTCTTGCATTCTTTCAGATTTTCTAAAACATTTTTTACATAATCGGTTAAATTTAGATTATTCTATAGTGTCTTCAAAATGTTTTTGATAAAGCTTTTATTTCTGATTTACTATAAACCAGCTATTTTACAGATGAAGATGTCAAAACACATAAATAACTATATAGGTGGAGATTCTTATAAAAGCATGCCAGTTTAAGTTTAGTTACTTTCCTGCATTACATGTGAAGCAAGAGGTGTGTGGCTTCAACAGATTAATAAAATTATCATATTTTGTATGCAAGATGAAAATGTTGACTTCCCAAGATTGGGTAAGTGAAGAACATACTGTACCATTACATTCATACAGGTAATTATGATAATGGTTATTTGATTGTATTACTGTATTAAGCCATCTGAAGAAAATAATGTCTGTTTGTTTGCTGTTCAATGTATTATTGTCAATTAAAGAAGGGATCAAAACAATTAATTGTTTTGAAGCAATGTTTGTTTTTAACATGGTATGATCTGAGTCTTTCTCTTTCTGTGAGGTCAACACCATTATACACCATTGGAACAAGTAATACTGTAGGTTTATTCCATGCTGAAAAAAAGAAAATACAATGTTTTGGCCGGGGAGCCTTCTGAAAGCCTTCTTTCTTCTGTTTTACTATACAGTACTGTACTTTTCACATGAAAATGTTTCATTCAGTCGCATGGCAAAAAACCTTTAAAGGGGAGCCTATATATGTGCGGCTATATATTCCGATACACTTCAAAATAGGGCAGATTACAGGTAAGTGTAATACACTGGTAAGTGTAATACACTTAATACACTGTAATTACCTTATAATTTTGTTGTATGTACACTGTGGAGTACATGTATTTACAGTACATATACATTTTATGTAAAACATAGCTCTGTATGTAATTATTGCTTTCGCAATATTCAATTCTATGACAGTACATGCGTCTCTACATTTTACAATATTGCTGGCACTGCATTGCAGTTAAGCTTTTCAATACATTTCAATACAATAGAATAAATTGCACATCATAATCACATGAATGAACCACAAAAATAATTACCTACAGTACAAAAGTGCTTTTTCATAGCACGCCATTTTATATTTTAATGTTAAGTACAAATTACATAATGCAGTTACAATAAATTGATGCACCTTATTCTCATCCTTCTTCTCCTCAGCAACATTAGTGAGTGACAGGCATCAGCCTATGAAAGCCTCTGCTCTGTCCTGCTAGAATTCAACTAGTCAACTCTCTTGACAGTCATTACCACTGCTAACTCACAGCACTGGGGCCCTGGGTTCAATTACTGACCTTGGGTGCTGTCTGCAGTACGTGAAGTTTTTATGCTCTCCCCATATTTCAAGGGGTTTCCTCTGTGTGCTCTTGTTTCGTCCCACAGTCCAAAGACATTCTGGTAGGTTAAGTGGCTTCTGGGGAAAATGGCCCCGGTGTGAGTGTGTGGGTGTCTGTGTTTGCATCTGTCTGCCCCGCGACAGGTGGGCATCCCGTCCTGGGTGTATCCCAAATCGCGCCTGTTGCTTGCCGGGATAGGCTCCAGCTCCCCTGTAACCCTGAACTGGGTGAAGTGGTTAGAAAATGGATGGGTGGATAGAACTGTCTGGGGTTCCAGGCCACTCAAGGTCACTTTCTAGACAGAGGAGAACTCTGCTACACCAAAAGATGGGGTCAGTTGCCATGGGAGAAATTCGACACAGTCTACATTTCTAGCCGGTGACGTCACATCTATCAACAGGCTCGGTGCCACTGAGCCATGTTACGTACTGTACAGTACCTTGCAGCTGCACTGGCCAGTCCTGTCGGTACAAGAGCACAATTCCATTTCCGTGTCGCAGCTCTGAGGAGCTGTGCCGGCCATGGAGCAGTCGCAGGCAGTGCACTGTGGGAAATCTCTGTAGCCCAGCCTGCACTCAGAGCACTTCTCCCCAGTGAACTGCTCACGACAGAAGCAGCAGCCAGTATCGGGGTTGCACTGCAGGGTCAGGGACCCCACCAGGTTACAGTTGCAAGGCTGTGAAAGAAACAAAGAGGAACGTATGCTATTTAATGTTAATAATGTCAAATCTTTGTAGTGCAGATGGTGCTTTTCCATGTAAGCTTTTTACAACAAAAGGAAACGTATTCCTATAATTTGTCAGAATGTTGTTTTTTTTGTGTGTGTAAAAAAGGAAAACTTAGACACCAGACTAAAAATAACATTATATTAAAATGCAAAAAAACATTTTCTCAGAAATTTATTGGCTTGTATTTACTGCTGTAAAGAAGCAGGATTGAATAAATATAAAAACATATTTATTTTAATGTATTAATATTCTAGATAGATAGATAATACTTTATTAATCCCGTAGGGAAATTCTATGTGTGTTAAAAAAACATAATACATTAGAGAACGGGACATGGAAAATAAAATGACTTTTAACATATTGTTAAATTTCAGGCAGACATGGTAATTGTTTAAACATTTCCTTGGAAATTCCTGTACCTGTTTAATTAACTTTTCATTAACCTTCAGCTGGTAAGGCCTTTTAACTTTGCATTTATATCAAGAATAAAACTCTGCATTAGCTGTTAGCACATTAACTTCCAATTATTCATTGGATTTAAAACTATTAAAATACTGAAAGGAGGAGGTTTTCAGTATTTTATTAAAAGTAAAACTCAATTAGATAGTGAAAAATTAAAATTTATGAGGTAATAAGAACAGCAGAACTGCAAAGGAAGGAACTGTAAAGAAGGCATCTCTCACTTCCTTACATAAATAAATTTAAATCCATTAGTCCAGCCTTCAAATGTTACTGTTAACATTAAAACATAGTATTGTAATGCATACGGCTGACATTGCAGGTTGTGCAATTGGTTTACCAGCGTGGTGACATCACTGCCCTTCCCTGTGAATAGCAGGGGCCACAGCCGCCGGGCTGAGGGGAGATTTCCCTTTGGCTCGAGAGGCTGGGTCCCTGTTGATTGATGCCTGAGGCCTGGGTTCGAGTCCCCAGCAGTGGGCCTGAGGCGGCAGTGGTGAGGGTGCATACCCATGTCAACCTGAGAGTGCTACAGTATTTTAACAGTTTTTGCTAATTCAAATTGTTATTTCAATGAGTAAAGGGAAAAACTGTTCTGAATTGAACAAAAAAACTAAAAAGCTAAAAACCTTATATGAAAATTTGAGGTAGGACAGAAAAAGTGATAGGCCATCAACTTGTCTGGTTCCTCAGTGATGTTGAGTTTTTTTTTACAAGCTATGAGAAAATATCTATATGAAAAAGAAAGTAAAAAAAACTCACCTTACACCCACTGACGATATCGTGACCCCAGTAATTTGGAGCACACCTGTCACACCTCTCACCCACAGTGTTTGGGGGACAGATACACTGGCCAGTGTTTGAGTCACAGTTGTTACCAACATGTGGACATTGGCATGCTGTGTGGAGGCAAGGAAGCCAAAATGTTACTCGAAAAGAGGAAAAATTACAGCTCTACAGGTATGTCAGTTCTAAGACTTTAATTTCTTTAATGAATTTCCTTCTGAGGCTTGACTGTAAGACATGACTATTATTGCACTTGTCAATACAGAGCACACACACAGGCAAAGATAAACATTAAGGATTTTCTAAACTGAATGCAAGAAGATCTGTTTTTTTTTTCTATGAACCAGGTGTACAGTACTATGCTTAAACTGAGCATACTAGGTCTGCCAGAAGTTTTCACATAGAAAATAGCTTTTTGTAGCTAGCGCTTTGTTAATTTCCAGATTCATGTAATGTTTTGATGTTTTGTTAATGAACCCCTGTGAGCCGAGAATGAAAGAGAAATGCATACGTATACAGCCTCCCTCCTGGAAGTGGTAGTACCCAGTGGCACAGCGATCGCATTTTTGTCCCATCACTCCTGGCTGGCACCTACACTGACCGCCCTCGTCGCAGTCAAAGGATTTGGAACCGAAGGAGTTGCAGTTACAGGGTACACATCCCCTGGAGGGCTGCAGATCAAAGGTAGTGGGCTGGAAAAATCACAAGAACATTGAATCACTCTCCGGGTTTAAAAGATTCAGTTCTGGGCTCGAAGTTCTTTGCGTGACATCCCAGAAAGGTTGAGACAGGATGGAGAAGATAATGAAAACCTGACCGGAAGAATCTAAGAATTCTAGTGAGTTCAATTTCAAACTGTATGATAGGTTTTCAAAAAGTACAAAATCAGGATTGATAAATTGGCTGAGGAGTAAGTGACAGTAATTAGAATTTAGATATTTGGATTCAAGAATTGGTTTTTGACTTGGTACTTATTGTGTGTAGTTGGACATTAAGAATTGATTTTTCATTTTCTATTCATATGCATCAGTTAAGATACTATAGAGACTGAATAATTGATTTTCCTGAAGAACCAAGTCACCACTGATGTAAAGCTAAACTCCCAATAGGTATCAAGAATTTAAATTATTACATAGTCTTGTTAACAATATAATGTTCTTAACTATTTTATTTAAAAACGTAATTTCCAAAAATAATTTAATATAGTGTCTCAAGCAGTGACAAAACTTGAATACTATAACTGTAATTTTCAACAATCTCATGCAGCATGCAGCGCATAAATAAAGCCACATAAAAACACTGATAAATGGCAGAAGAATCAAATCATATCACAGATGGTCCAGCAAGAATTTGATTATGTAAGAAGCCAACTGTGCCTCATAATTATCTTTTACACTTGAAGACAAAGATTGCACTGGGATACAGTACACTCAAACAATGGATCTTTCCCTTTAGTGGCTGTTGTGGTTTACTGTTTAAAATAGATTTTGTTATAACCCAAAAAGTCCTGTGCATCCAGCTAATTTACAAACTTAAATGTATTTATGACTGTATGGCAAACAATTTATTTGTCCACATTTCACTGCAGTTACAGTATGATAGTGATTTTCATTAGGTTTGACTTATAACCCAATGCCAAAACACTGATGTCATTAAAATCATGCATTGAGAAATGAGAAACACCTAAAGCCTGCTTCACAACAGTAATTTAGGCATTAACAGGACTATTAATATTGATGGTAGGATAATTATAGATAAAGCGTACAAGTGGTCGTAAGAACTGCAGAATTCATTAAAAATGGAACTTTTTGACTAGAGTGCTATTAACACAGAGATCATTAACACAGGTTAATAGCAGTACTTTATAAATAAAATATTATAAGGTCTCTTAGTGATTTTGTCTAACACATTATTGCAAGCTTGGCTCTCCACTATTCCATTTTAACAATTTTTATTCTACTACTATTATACTATTCCTGGACTGATTTATACTCTAGTTCATTTAAAGATTACTTTTGATTGGGGTTTGTGATAAAAGATAATACTGTGTTCAGTCACTGTACGTTATATAACGTTCTGATTGCACCACAACTGTATAGAAACCTGCTTTCACTTGCTTAATTCTGTCATGGACCTCACTAATCAGACACAAGCCCAGACTATTTCTCGCAAACGCCGACACACAACTTCATGATCCAACCCCGTCCCTCACCCTGCACCATGCCTCCCGACAACCCACTACTTAAGGGCTGCTCACCTGCACACCCACGCTCAGCACTGAGTTCCTTCATTGAGCTACCCTTTCTGTGACTCCTCCGTCTAAAGAAACCCACCGTCTCGGCTTGCTATCGACCACAAATATTGACTACGCGACTTGGCTAAGAAAACCCTGCTTCTGTTCCACTTAGTCTTTGTTTTATCTCCTCAATCTCTGGCTAGCATTGCAAAGGGTCCTATCCTTTTTTCTCGTGACCAACTGATCCTAACAAATTAAGCGTTTAAAGGTATTTTGTGGTCCCATTATGCAGTTATAAGAATTGCTGAGGCAAATATGTCAGTTATGGAACACATTGACATTTAGTGTTATGATTAAATTTACTTGAGATTTATATCAGTGCAAGAATGCCTTTAGAATATCATTTCTTGTAAATATTTCATGTTTATATGGTACAGGGCTTAAATCTGTTTGCACTGTGATCAGAATAGTGTTCAAAGAAGCATGTGGTCAGGATATTCAAAATAATCAGCTTAATATTCATAATTCCATGGGCTAAACTATTTAAACATTTTTTATCTGTACCTTGTACAGGGAGACTGCGGAGACAATAACACTGTTCATTTTTCACTGTAATCTCCAGATTCACTAAAGTCTTTGCATGCAGAGAGATAGCTGACATTTCTTTCAGAATGATCCAGTGCTGCAGACACTGAAGAGGAAGCTGTCCAAGCGCCATGGCAGTTATTTAAGATGCATGAACCCGAAGTTCATTTATCAAGCAACAGACACCTCCTCCGCGGTTGTGTAGCTTTTCTAGCAAAAGAAGAGCACAGTAGGCTGCCATCACACTAAAAGAAACATGTCTACAGTCTACTATAAAGAATAGCTTTAGCTGTTCAGGAATACAAAGGTAAAGAATAAGACCTATGGATTACATTATTCTCCACTCCATACGTTTCTCTGTGCATAAACTAATAATAATAAACTAATGTAAAGTGCGGTTCTTTACATGCGTATATTAAGTTTTAAGTAATTTCTGTGAATGTATACTTTTTGCTCCTGGGCGACACGGGAAGTTTCAGCCGGATTCGTTTGCTCTTCCCAGGCTGATTGCCTAACTCTGAATGTTTGGACTGATGGGTATTGTTATATTTATCTACTGCAGCTGGGCCAGAAGGCCAGTGAACATGGAGGATGATACAGATGATAAAAAGCAACCCAAATAATTTACTTACTTGTTGAGGAATTCTGAGTTCCTGTATTATGGAATCAGAAGAGTAAATTTTCTCTCCCAGTTTAGTGATGCCTTTTGTATAGATTAGGGCAATTGTTTCCTGTTCACTTGTGAGCGTCTGTCTAGAGAGGTAGATTTAATACTGGTTGGGATACATTTTGGTATTAGGATGCAGATTCTCTATGGCCTATTAAAGTGTTTTAGTTAATTATTTTATAAGGCTGGACTCTAAAACCTACTTATTGCACTGTACATACTATATCTCTCTAAACAGTAGTTGTACATGTATAGTTATAATAATTATTGTTAATAAATATTTGTCTTGTCTGTCTTTGGGCCTGATTAATACTCCATCATCAGAGTTGCACAGCACAATATGAGAATCCCTGACTTTAGGGAGTGAAACTATTCATGTAGTTCTTGTATAGCAAGCTGGCGTTAGGACCTGATCGTTACTGATTGAACAGCCTGCCTATTTCAGACTTTTATAACTCTCCCCTTTTATATCAGTAAGCTTCATAATATTTAGATAATTTCTGCCCATGCTGATATTTACAAAAAAAGCTATTTAGTTGATGTTGTTGAATTTTTTTGGGGGAGGGGGGTTCAGTCGTTAGTGTTCATGACATCCAAGTCAAACTGTTAAAAACCAAAACCAAACTCATTTAGGGATGCAAACACCCACTGTCATGTCACAGGTTGCTTCAGCCCACACGTGCATGCGGTGGAATTACCCCTTGGCCAGGGGGACTGGAGGGCCGGTAGGCCCCCCGCGGACACCCCCCTGTCCTGCTCGACCCCCAGCGCTGTGCCTGTTCAAACGGCACCTGGAGGACGGGACGGCGGGTCTCCCTGCGCCCATAGCTCTGCCTCCTGAGATCACAGCGCTTCCCAACGAAGCCAGGCTTACAGATACACCTCCCCATCAAATCACAGCGCGAAGACATGGACCCCACAGAGCTGCAGCTGCAGGGCATACAAACCAGCTTTTCGGGGTCCCACCAACAGTTGGGCTTCACAGTTCACAGAGTGGAAAAGAAGGCAAATCAGTAAAACCATGGGAAGGAACATTAAAAACTTAACAATTTCTCGTCTTTCAGATGTTTATTGAAAAAGATCATTCTGGGCCAACTTATTACCTGGCTTTAAGGTTTTACACATCTTTCGATGTAATTCATGTATAGTACAGTCATTTGAAATGGTTTATTTCTTCACAGCCAGTATGCCTCTCACCCTTCCATATTCCAGCTGGTAAAGCTCTGACTTAAAAGTCTAGCCCAAATGTAAATTTTCTACCAGCTTTGCAACACATCTGAATGAACGTGTTGAATCGATGATTTCGTAATCGAGATTAAAACGAAAGTGCCAGTTATTCTTCATCCTTTAAAACACTGGAAGATGTGCTAGGTACATGTATCCACACACTGTGAGGGAAAGTTAATCTATTCTAATCACAATCCAGCGGATAAATCCACTGTAACTCACCATGCATTCATCACACTGCCTCCCAACCACGTGCTGTCTGCACTCGCACTGCCCCGTCTGTGGGTCGCAAATCTCAGACACTGAACCATTGCTGTGGCATTGACAGGCTACAGAGTGAAAGTAGAAAAACATTTAAAAAAAACCTAAAACTATTCATCCGCACAGGGCAATCAAAATACATATTTTTTTATAATTCATTGAGTAATTAAAACATCAATTATCATCAGATTTTGAAAAGTAATTATTTCTACACTAAAAATAGACCACCGAATGGGTTCTCTCTCTCTCCCTTTGTGTAAAGTTAGTTTCTAACTGATTTTCCGCCTGCTTTGAAAGGTTTTGAAAAAGAGCCTTACTAGTTGAACTACTTGTATTTTAAACTACAAATATTTTTTTTCTCTAAATAATTGAAGAAAGAGTACTAATAAGAGTACTCTAAGTAATACGAGTATCCACCATGTTGTTAATAGAATACATCACTTTATATCAAATTCGTATTTGAAAAAAAAACTATTTCTGTCCTCCTGTAGCCAAAACTTTTACAAAGAACAGAAAAGGAAAAAAAACTTTTATGACAGCAAGGCAGTTTAATTAATGGGATCTGTCATGTTATTATAAATCCATGTCTGCTTGTTACCTACAACAGCACAGTTCAGCACTATTTTGGTGATAAGGAATCTGGTTTTGCAGTGAACTGAATGATAGTTTCCATAATATACAACATTTAAACTGATTGGCTACATACGAAACAATGTTCTTCAGTATTCTACAAGGTTAATAACAGAAATGAAGTTCAGATTACTACTGTAAGTACTTCCACCAAACAACAGATAATCCAGCTGATGTCAGATATACAGTGCCTTGCGAAAGTATTCGGCCCCCTTGAACTTTTCAACCTTTTGCCACATTTCAGGCTTCAAACATAAAGATATAAATTTTTTATTTTATGTGAAGAATCACCAACAAGTGGGACATAATTGTGAAGTGGAACGAAATCTATTGGATTTTTGAAACTTTTTTAACTAATAAAAAAATGAAAAGTGGGGCGTGCAAAATTATTCGGCCCCTTTACTTTCAGTGCAGCAAACTCACTCCAGAAGTTCAGCGAGGATCTCTGAATGATCCAATGTTGTCCTAAATGACTGATGGTGATAAATAGAATCCACCTGTGTGTAATCAAGTCTCTGTATAAATGCACCTGCTCTGTGATAGTCTCAAGGTTCTGTTGAAAGCGCAGAGAGCATCATGAAGACCAAGGAACACACCAGGCAGGTCCGTAATACTGTTGTGGAGAAGTTTAAAGCCGGATTTGGATACAAAAAGATTTCCCAAGCTTCAAACATCCCAAGGAGCACTGTGCAAGCGATCATCTTGAAATGGAAGGAGTATCAGACCACTGCAAATCTACCAAGACCTGGCCGTCCCTCTAAACTTTCAGCTCAGACAAGGAGAAGACTGATCAGAGATGCAGCCAAGAGGCCCATGATCACTCTGGATGAACTGCAGAGAACTACAGCTGAGGTGGGAGAGTCTGTCCATAGGACAACAATCAGTCTTACACTGCACAAATCTGGCCTTTATGGAAGAGTGGCAAGAAGAAAGCCATTTCTCAAAGATATCCATAAAAAGTCTCGTCTAAAGTTTGCCACAAGCCACCTGGGAGACACCCCAAACATGTGGAAGAAGGTGCTCTGGTCAGATGAAACCAAAATCCATTTCAAGATGATCGCTTGCACAGTGCTCCTTGGGATGTTTGAAGCTTGGGAAATCTTTTTGTATCCAAATCCGGCTTTAAACTTCTCCACAACAGTATTACGGACCTGCCTGGTGTGTTCCTTGGTCTTCATGATGCTCTCTGCGCTTTCAACAGAACCTTGAGACTATCACAGAGCAGGTGCATTTATACAGAGACTTGATTACACACAGGTGGATTCTATTTATCACCATCAGTCATTTAGGACAACATTGGATCATTCAGAGATCCTCGCTGAACTTCTGGAGTGAGTTTGCTGCACTGAAAGTAAAGGGGCCGAATAATTTTGCACGCCCCACTTTTCATTTTTTTATTAGTTAAAAAAGTTTCAAAAATCCAATAGATTTCGTTCCACTTCACAATTGTGTCCCACTTGTTGGTGATTCTTCACATAAAATAAAAAATTTATATCTTTATGTTTGAAGCCTGAAATGTGGCAAAAGGTTGAAAAGTTCAAGGGGGCCGAATACTTTCGCAAGGCACTGTAACTGCTTTAAGGTAAACAATTATATTCTTTCTGGAGGAAGAAGAGCTCTTTATGATACAAGTGTACACTGGGTGATTACACCCCCTTAAAAGTTTCTAGTTTAGCATATTTAGACATACCTGTACTGTATTTAACCTGAACTAGTCCTCACCAAGTCCTAACGGTTAACAAAACTAACCTCATTTGACAATTCTTCTTGTTTAAAAAATCAGCCAATAAATAAAAATAATTCACTTTTTTTAAATGCCAATAAAAAAATCATTCTATATCTTTGTGTGAAAAGTAAGTGCAACCTTAATTCCACCATCTCAATCAATCGGGACTGTAGAATCAAGTGAACCAAAACACGTGCCAATAGATCACGGGGAAGAGAATCCACCTGGACATAAAATCTGAATCTTTGTCACTTTGGTCAAAAGGCATGTGGCAACACATCAGGCCCGGATCAAAAGAAAGGTGTAAGGGGTAGTACGTACTTTTTCATACCACTCTACAGCGCTGAAGGTGAATGAGTCAATTTACAGATACTCACCTTGACAGTTTTTGGCTATAATAGCATCCCCAAAGTATCCTTCAGAACATCTCTCACAATACTCCCCGCCGAATCCCTCCCTGCAGGTCAGACAAGCACCAGTCAGGGGATCACAGCTTCTCGCGTCTGATAAATCCAGATTGCCATTGCAGAGGCAAGGCTGACAGGAGCCTCCTGGTTCATCTGGGCGGCCATAGTAACCACTGGAGCACCTGAGGTTTCAAAGTAAAACAAGAAGCACAGAAACAAAAAGAAAAGGGGAAAAAAATTAACGATTATAATGTTGCGTGTGACAGGAGGAAAAAAAAAATCACAGCATTACTGCCTACGGACAGGACATAGAAAACAAATTCCTAATGGTGGTAAAACAGTTAAACAATAGTTTTCTCTCTACCAGATTTTGCAAAATGAAAATGTTTTTTTTTCAAAGCAGTGCCTGAATTGTTTACCATATGTTACTGAAAACAACTGCCAGTTTATTTTTTTAAGTGTCAAAGTACCATGTTCATTATTAAAACATTGTGGTATTAACCATCTGTGCAAATGTTATTATGTGTAGCCAAAAACTAAAATTACTTTGTGCTCCCTTTTGGAAACAAAAGCATAAGTTATTTGTACATTATAATTCGGAAGGGAAAAAAGAGCCAAAATATAAAAACATGAATTGTACAAATACAGAAGATGATTAATCTGACCAGCTATGTATTTTTCTTAAGATGACTCTCTAATCATTTTGATCCTGTTTTCTCCTTATTTATTTTAAAAAACACTCAAAAATGTTTGCGATCTAACTCATATTTTTCCTGTTAAATGGATTCTGCAATACTCAGCTACAATCGGTTTCACATCTGCATGATAATAAATGGAGAAAAAAATCATTTCATTTTGTGCAGAAAACATATTGTCAGGGGCCAGAGATTTATTAATTGAATATGCTAACGATTTTAATGATTTTGATCTGTCTGTGCCTGGTCTTATGTAGAAATGATGTATGGGATTGAAACAATACTTATGTGTCTGTTATTTTATTTGGTCCTTCATGAAAGTGATAAGACGAAGAACTGAACTAATGAAAATACTGTGCAAAAGCATGTCTTCTAACTAAATGATCTGTCAAGATTTTTTATAATACCTGCTCTTTTCTAGAACGGGATTCTTTTAAAAGTATTTTTGGATTAGACATATATTTTATAATCATTTTGGGGTGTTTGTGGTGATATAACAAATGTGATTATCTATACAAAATTGTGGCTTTTTGAAAATGAGTCATTTAAATTTCACGTCCCCAGCAGACATCATTATTTATTTTATTACTTAAAATACAATGTCCTCGAAAACATTTCAGAATAAAAATATCCCAAGGTGCATCAGCATAAGTACTGTAGGTATTTCCAAAATTATTTTAAATGTTTTCCATTGTGTTGATGCCTTATTCGTCTTAATACATTATAGTATATTTTGCAGCAATAAACATATTTTTGTGTTTTATATAGCACCTTTCATAACAGAGTAACTGTAATGTACTGTACTTTGATCATAATGTAGTGCCCTCGCCTGGCGTTGCGGCCGAAGAGCGCCTGGCTGGGGTATGCGGCGAGGGGCCAGAAGGGAGTAGTGGTGGCCAGGCAGGGACTAGGAGAGCCGCTGGCCAGTGCGGCTGACCCACTGTGGAGCCGCTGTACACGATTGTAAGATCACCCGGACTTACATCAGTAGTTTCCCTGATTTTGCACCCCTTTTATACCTGTACCAATTACCACCCTATGCCAGTCTAACTGTACCCAGTGTGTTGTACCCTGTTTGCCTCTCTTTCTCAATTTAGTTCAATTTCTCTCCCTCTCCCTCTGTTGTGGTTGCTGTGCCGGACGCACGTCCGATTATTAAAAAAACGCCGTGTTCTCATTTAGCGAGAGCCTGTGTTCCTGTCTTGATCCTCGCCAAACCCAATAACTAAACAAGGAAGATTGGTCAGGTGTTGGATAAGTGACTCAAAAAAATATGGAGAAAAATAACTCCTGGATTTCTTTTCAGTAGAAAACTCAGTTTCAGAACCACCTATTGGCATAATTTGACTTTTTAATTTTAGTGTCTGATGTAGACAGCCTAGTAGCATGACTTCAGTCTCACCATTACTCAGATAAAGAACGTTTTGTTGCACTTCTTTAACATCAGCTACACAATTCAGGAGCTCAGAGCAACTTCCAAATCTTAGCGCCATTGGCATAATAGTCTAAATCCACACTATTTTACTGAACAATTTAGCCAAGAGGAGTTACATTTTTCTATATAATGAAAATAATTTTCTCTCAATGGAAAAGGGGATACCAGAGCAGGGCAAGGCCAGTGGCTGGCTTGAACCTACCCATAGAGACAAAATGCTTTCAATCATGGAGATAAAGCAGCTAAGGGCAGTACTAGAAATGTTGAGTACACTCTCCAGCAGAGTAAGAAGAATATTATGATTCACAATATCAAATGTGACAGTGACGTTTAACAGAAGTAAGACAGAGAGCTCTTCAGTCTGAAGCTATTAGAAAATCATTAACAACCTTGACTAGGCCTGTTTTCGTGTGACAGAGTAGCCTAGAGCCCGATTAAAGAGGTCTGTAAAGTTTGTTTAACATGTGATTATCATTTCAATATCGAGATACAAGACATTCAAGAAGCTCTTTTTATATTTTTGAATTTTAAAGCATTTTACAAAGCCTGTATAGTGTTCTTCCTTCTGATATTTTTTTTCTTAATCTCTTTATTAAACCATTTAGGTCATTGTTTCCTAGACCTGGTCTTCTTAGTTTTAGGGATGAATTTATTTTCAGCCTTTAAATATATTGTGAAGTATGATCATTCTTGATGTACTGTATGTGGTCTTTTTACTAGTTAACTATGTTGTGCTGATGAGCCCTAATAACTCAACAGCTAACTTGGGCAGCTAACTTTGATTAAATAAAAAGCTTTGGATTTTTCCAGTCCCCTCAGCATTGTGAAACAGCAAGAAGTAATTAATATGGTTTAATCATTCATATCTATGTATCCCCCCCATCAGTATAATAAACTTTACAGTAACAATGAAAAATATCACTAACAACAGACTGAAAGCACAGATTATCATCATGTACAGCATAGTAGTTCAAGTAAAACATTGCTCAACACCCTATTCTTAACTCCACTGTGCAAACTGATTTATTTCTGTTCTCAATAACCTGACTCCCAACTGCAGAGCCAACTGAGGTAGACAGGAAAAGACTATCCTTGCCAACACTGACGAGCAGCGATATTTAAAACCAAGTGCTAGTCTCCATTATAAATAGGTGGATTCTTACCATTCCTAGACAGCAATAGACATCCCTTAAAATGTAGAAATCTAAGTAAAAATGTACATACTGTAAAAGATGTATATGTCAAAGCAAAGATTAAATAAAACTCTACTGTAAAGCACAAAACCACAGAGATAAATTTAAGATAACTTATAATAACATCAAAAGCTTAAACTGATAACAGACACATGGGCAGAACAGTCATAAGAACTGTCTTAGGTTTTGTAAACAGTGAGATTGTGATTCAAGTTTTAAACTGATTCCTAAAGAATCTATGCTTTTTTGGACATAATGCTTCCTTAGTGAAATGTTTCCAGGCATTGTTTATGTTTCATGTTCTACTGGATAAATTAGCCTGGCAGTTAAAACAACAGCTAGAATCAGCTGTGTTAATTTGAATTAAAAATCGACTGCGAAATTAATAAGCAACCATTTTCTAGGACTACTGAGATTCACCATTAGACATATCGAACGTGTTTACCAGTAGTAAGGTACAGTAGTGTAGGTGGTAACACCAGCTTGGCTGCTGTGTGAAATAGGTATTTTATCTACTGTATGAAACAGTGTTGAGTTTTCAGAATGTAGTAAAGGTCCTCCAGTCTCCTGTGCAAGACTGAAAATCACCATCTATCACAATGCATTTCAAGGCCAGTCCAGCTTTCAGGCATTTACGAGAGAAACTTCAAGCTAGTTTCATTCAGCTTGGACTCTGGGGTACCTGTACAAATTGCTAGTAGAAACACCACTAACGTGATCTCAGTCTACTATGAGAACATTCTTTGCAGCAGTTCTTCCAGTGGATCAATGCACAATCCTAAAAGCACATTCTGACTCGCAGGGCTTTTCACACAGCTTAACTGCTGAGATCAACTAAGAACCAAGCACCAGTATGGCGCATCCAAATGAGGTTGCATACCCCTGACCTCGTTACATTTTACCTCCACTTGGTGCATCAATATAATAATTTAATCTTGAGGCACATTTCACTAGGAATAATAACATCCAGGAATTGGATGCTTTGTCAACATTTGGATTATTTGATACGATAGGTTTGGCTTAACCCGTTTGGTTAATGGGTAGCCTCCTGGACATAAGATGAGGAGGCATGAAGCCCATTCAGAGAGGCGTGGACCAGGGGGCAGCTGCAAGGTGGAGATGGGGTGAAGGAGGGACACTTGAGATTGGGAATGAGAATTCGAAGATAAGATAAGATCACTTTATTAGCCAAATACAATTTCTTCTTTTTTGTCTTCTCGCACACCCCAACTTGCTCTCTATGAGACACACAGACAGAGAGAGTAACTTGGGGTCAGAGCACAGGGCCATTTATACAGTGACCCTGGAGCAGTTGGGGTTAAGGCCCTTGCTCAGGGGCCCAATGGAGTAGGATTCCTCTGCCAGCTGCAGGATTTGAACCAGCAACCTTCCAGCCACAGGCGCAGATCCTGAGTCACCGAGCCACCTCTCCGCCCCCCGCAAAAGGCTGTGCTTGTGTGAATTACTGCATATAGTTAATGTCTGTGATGATGGTGATTTGCAACATCTGTGTGAGACTCACTTGCAGTTGTTATCCCTCCTGAACCTCAGTGAATAACTTGCATTTAGTGCTGCAATGCTAATACATTATACTGTATATTCTTGGTTTACCTTTATATGTTTTCTTTTGTCTGTCTGTAACCAATGACAAATCCCACTGTTTCAAAACAGGAGCTAAAAGCTTCATACCTATTATCTTCAATAGGATTTTAAAAATGTGCGTATGTTTAAGCAGTATTTAAAAAATGTATTTTTAAAAAATGTCTTACAAAGTCCTAGATGCAAAATACCAATGTTCTTATTTGAAATAAAGACCATGACAACTGCAATTAATTTGGCTGGCCATACAGTACATCTGTTCATTAGCTCTGGGAAGTCATCAATCTAGGTAGATAACAGCAAGCTGCAAAAGACCAACCGTTTTTTAATTTACAGTCTAAGATATGCACTCCCCTGGTGACTTCATAGCTCTGTTACTAATACCACAAACGTGTCCTCTTTTGTCTCTCTATCAACAACTTGTTCATTGTGCAGTAAATAGGTGGTACCTTTGTGATCACCTACCCCTTGTCTGGTGAAATTTGTTTTTCCACCTATTTCCGATGACAGAACCCAGTGTATTCTCTCATCTTTGGTCCCTATCTGTTATAATCATCATCAGGCCCACCTTTATAAAGGAATTCTCAACCAGTTCTTCAGAATTTTTTCAAATTAGTATTACAGAGCAAGCCAGCAATATGTGCCTCAGGCACAACTTTGATCTCAAAGAGTTCAGCAAGCTGGCAACATTAGAAAAAGGAAGCCACCTCCCTCTGATGCGGTCAAGTTAATCATTTGCATGAGAGAAATCCAAAATTCTTATTCTTTTCAGCTTTTTATGTTTGTGTGCAATGTTTTGTTATGTGACCCCATAGAATGAAAAACTGTATTAACCTAATCCTTTACACTGTCATCCATGGAAATTGAATTTTGCTAGGACAGTCTTCTTCAGCTGATACTTCACTAAACAAAATAAGATATATGACAAGAAGTCATTTTTTGCATGGTGAACATGTGTCTACTGCCCAAGGTGCAGACAAAAGGTAATATAAAAATGAAATAAAAACATTTTTCAAACACTATATTTACTAAATTAAAGACAAATATTATCAAACTACAGTTAAATATGCCATGAAGCAGATATATATATATATATTTTTTGTTTAAATAACCTAAAATATTCATCACTCATTGCTCAGTTGCTTTAGGGTGCTGCAGTATACAGACATTTGATTGAAGCACTCTGTAACAAGTGCATGGCAATATTTACATAATTATTAATCCATGTGACAATCTTGCAAATGAGCATGAAATAATAAACCATAAGATTACAGCGCTAAAGCACTTTGCCTTGTGGAAACAACACTTTTAATTTTTAATATATTTTTAAAAAACAAAATCTAGTTTAGAAAATGGCCCAATTTGGACACTTTGAGAGAGTTCCCAGGCTAACAAACTTGGAGCTATTTTGTCCTTGTTGCATTGATGTCACTATTAACAAAAAAAATAGCTTTAGTGTGCAATCATACAGCAATACAATATATACGATATATATATATACACAATATAATAATATATAAAATACTCTATCTTTTACAGTATATATTTCATTGTTCTATCCCTGCACCTGTGTGGCTTTGTTTACTTAAATAGCATTTGTTTAAATAGCATTCTTCAACATTGTGGGAAAGAGTTACTTTTCCTGAAGATTCGATTACTGCAGACTGCAAACAGTTTAACGTTTAAGGTCAAATTAAAGAAAAAAGATTAAATAAATGCATTTATGAGTCAGAATCCATGCAATAGAATTATCATAGATAATAAACCTTTACAGTTTATTTCTTGAGTGATTACTTTTCGATTTCACCAGCAGATTGTTCTAGAAACTTATGACTTTATGTACGCTTAAACACTCAACCTTATAACTATATTTTGCTCTTCTTTTCAGATAATCATTTCCAACTTAATTTTCAAACACTGTTATATTATAATTGAAAGACACTGGCACATGAAGAGTAGAATCAATCAGATTGAGGAACATGAGTGATAATTTTGAGGTTAATTGATTATAATCTCCAAATGATGTCTTCATTTTCCAATAACATAAAGCAAATCTTATTGCTGGATATTTTTTTTTATAAATAACCAATACTCTCAAATTACAGACTACTAGAAAGATACACCTAAAGATGGGTAAACTATATACAGTACAGGTACATTTATAATGGAAATCTTAGCAACGTGAAGCGTGTATCCAATGTGATTTCAGATTTCAACTTAACTTAAAAATGTTGCAATCAAACATTTTGAGTCTTCCATTCATGGGTAGTACTTTAGACAAATGCTTTCACATAGTATGGATGGACTTCATCACTCTTTGGATTAAGAATCTATTTCTTTCTGCCCTGCTTATTGTCAAAAGTAGTTTATATTCCTGTACTGGATAGCCTAGACTCTCACACATGGGATATGTTAAATCTCCAAAGAAACCTGTTCAGAGATCTATTTATTACTCCCACTATTACACACACAAAAAATGACAATCATATTTATCCCAGTATTTTCATTTTTCAGACATTTGTTACTATAATGCTATGCAGTATGTCAAGTAACACTTGTCTATAAAATTATGATACCTGAAATCGGCACTAATTTTGTTTAGTCACTGCCCCCTTCACTGCTTGAATTCTCTTTCATATATTTACTCCTTTCTTTGTCCAGCCTGGAACAAATAAAATTTAAATAAAAGATTAAAAAGTTTATATTCATCTGTTCTATGCCACTCAATCAAGATCTATTAGGATAGCATCTAACCTGGGACATAAACCAGTAGGAAAGCATTTGTGCTATGACTTGTTTCCATCTGCAACAGAGATCTAGAAACTGATCAGAACCCACTTCCTTTCCTTTCCATATGTGGTACACTGAGATCACACCCCTCTACAGCACGACTTCATCTGCTCTTATAAAACCCGAGGACTGGCAAAGGCACCTCTCCTGGAAACACTATGGCAAAAGGACACAAACTAATTCTTTTCTGATGAAAATTATTTTGGAAGCTTTAGGCAGAACTATAGCAGTAAAATCAAATGGTCGATTTTCCTTATGGGCCAGAAATAAATTACTTGGCAATGCAAATACTCATAAATATTAAACAGGTTATCTCCTTACATCCCAGCATTTATTTCACTGGATCAGGTTTCCACATGTTATTAACATTTTTGACAAACAATTGGTAATGCCCTGTGATATTATTATTAAAACATAAAGCCTGAAAGAGCTTCAAGCACATAGCCAAAAAACTGAAAACCAGAGGTGTTACGTGCCACAAAGTCAATGCCAGCAGTTCCCACATAATCTGATAACAAATCATACTCTTTGTCTATATCCTACTGACCTAAACATAATTTTAATTCAAGTCTTTACATTTGTTTCATTTTCTTGAAGTGTCATACCCATATCTATGTAATAAATCATTCAGTTCTTATGAAAATATGTATAATTGTATAATATGAATAATAATATGTATAATACGCCCAAATATTTGGGTTTTCACACTCAAAACTAGACACCAATTACACTGGGAAGCAGTTAAACTACAGTATGCTGAAAATGATTACACTACAAGAAACTACACAATATGACTAAGTACTGTAGATACATTATAATCATTGTGCTGTGAATTGTATCAATAAATATATACTGTAGTCTGTACTGTAAATTTTAAATGTTCTTTTTAATTAAAAAATTCAAAGTATGTATTGAATCTTATTTTATTATTTACATTGCTTCCCTAAGGAAAAATAATAGGTCAATATTGCAAATAACTAACTTGAAAGAAATTAGTTCATTTTGGAAGTTGTGCACATCAAAACGTCATGAGAAAATGCAATATTAATATTTATCATATTAATATTAATAATACATTAATATTATAGACAATTCTATATTAATATATACCAATGAGCAAGATTGGGCACTTACCTGTCACAGCGTGGCCCTGTGTATCCAGTTTGACATTGGTCACATATCAGCTCTCCTTTTGTGTCCAAAAAGCATGTGGGACTGAAACTT
The DNA here is from genome assembly GCF_059453375.1 of Lepisosteus platostomus. Taxonomy (NCBI): domain Eukaryota; kingdom Metazoa; phylum Chordata; class Actinopteri; order Semionotiformes; family Lepisosteidae; genus Lepisosteus; species Lepisosteus platostomus. Next base: position 77,269,696 of record NC_142613.1, on the reverse strand, counting down.
TGATGGTTTTGTGCAAAAACAGGAGCAAAGAACAAAAGCAGGGATAAATATATTAATTTCATAGCTGCTTGCTCTGTAAGAGGAACATCACTGTGTAAAAAGGACAAGAGGAGTCTTACTGGTCCCAGGGATAGACTGGAGATCAGGTTGCAAGTGAAAGACACTGGAATCACTGCTAGCTATTTCTGACGACACTGGATATAGTGAGTTGGATGGCAGTATCCCAGTGGAATGCTGTTACAGGGCTTTCTTTAGCCTGTCACTCTGTAGCCCCAGATACAACAGGAATACTCAGCTGCTTCCCTGAGGGCCTGGCGGTCAGTTTTGTCAGTCAGGGATTATTCGCCATATTAAGTGCCTTGGTGGAGCAATTGTTTTTTGAGGGCTTAGAAGTCACCTAGCAGCATGTCACAGACTGCTGCAGACACGATGGCTATGGTTTTTATTTGAAGCAACTCCTGAGATTTAACAAACAGCATTGTTTGTAGATTACATACTGTATGCCTCTAATTCTTGATAAACTTCAACAACATTGTAAGAAACCTTCTCATGTTTAACTAAAGCGCAACAAACAAACCTGTAAAATCTACTCTTCAGGCATTGCTTAAAAGGTAATACATACAGTATCATTTGGAAGAATAAAACAACACTTTGAAATAACAGGAATAATCACCATCATCCTCATCATTGTCATATATGAAATAATGAAGAACTACAGACTGAATGAAAATGTTACTCCTCCTGAAATGAGAAGGTGCATTTTTAAATAGGAACATTGGAAAATAAGAGCAGCAGCAGCAGAAATGTGTTTATGTTTTACAGATTCTTAAATAAAACAAATGGTTAATTTTGTACTTTGGTTATTCTGAAAGCATAATAAATGTCAGAAAAAGTAGATTGATTAATTAACAAAATAAAAATTGGTTAATAATTAACACCTTGCTGGTAATATAGACAATAGAGATACAATGCCAAAGTGGGCTCCAACAGGCAAGACAAGGGGTTGTTTAGCTGAAAGGACATTTCCAATTCCACAGTACAGTATAACTTGGAAACTTACTTATTTGAAGGGCTCTGCAGTGGACAAGCACAGGGACGACAGTCGTTGGTTGTTCCCACTGTAGGATCACCATAAAATCCAGGTTTGCAGATACTGCAGAATGGGCCAGTAGTGTGGTCTTTGCAGCCCTGTGGATACATGTGAAAGTTTCTGGCACTGTGCTGTGGAGACCTCTATCTAACAACAATGTCTAGTAAGACAGTATTGATGTTGATCGATTCACTGGATTCAGTAGACACCTTTTACTTATGGACTCTTTACTGTTGTTATGTTTCTCTTGCCCATGGTACAAGATGGTGGCCCTGATTATTGCCCTGATTGTCTTAATTTAGGTGTTAGTTACTTTGTTAAATGTTTTAAACTTATCAAAACCTGCTAACAAATAACAAATATTTCATTTGAATGAAAGGTTTCAAAGATAAACTGAGAGAAGCAAAAAATCTATTAACAAGGCAGTAAAATGGCAGTAAATTGAGTTGAACATCTTCTAAATGACTTTTTCTTTGCCTCAAAAACCTTTAAAAAGTTTTGTCAATTTAGTGTACATAAAGTGAGCATAAAGGGATTTCTAAAATATAATGCAAATTTAATACAAATGCAATATTCAACCAATATTTTACATAATGTAATTCTATACATCTAATTTCCATAAAATCATAAAATTAGACTAGGAATACTAAATCAGTGTGAGATTGTGAGAGGCGGTGTCACTAAATTAAAAGTAATGCATTTTTACACGAATTGGCATCAACCCAACCTCTGCTAATGCAGTGCTAATGAAATGAGAAATGTTTTTTTAAGCTACATGCCTCGTCAGGCCTAATAAATCTTAAACGCTATTGAGTTAATTGCAGATGTCTATTCAGCATAATTACCCACATGTAGAAGATTTCTTGATTACCGAAAAAAAATGTTAAGTGTTGTGATGGGATTGGCCAGAGCCAGGGACGTCGGCTTTATTACTGCCTCTACTTGGCAGACTTTACTGAATGCCTGCCTGTTCCTCTATAGCTAATTGCTTTTTAAACTGTTTCTTACCTCTCGTAAAATAAATCATTAATGGTTTTATTAGCACTGAATATATCTTAAAGGGAGGGATGATATCTGACTGCAAGAACTTTACCACTTGCCAATCTTGGTAAATTTTTACATTGGGTAAGGTGTTGCTTACAGATGGTGCTATGTGTCTTTTCAGTCATTTAAAATAATACAAGATGTGTGGTGATAGAACTGTTTGTACTCTTCGGGACATGCTGTGGAGCTACATTACAAATGCACTAGAATCTCTGTTTGAAGGAGAGGGAAGAAAGTACAACTAATCAACTTCGGTGCAGATTTCACCTGTCTACAGACTGGACATAGTTTGTTGACAGGCTTGATTCAGCCTAGAGGCAAACAGGGGAAAAAAATCATTCTTGGCTGTACCAGCTGTCAGGGCTGGACTGAACAGGCTTAGCTTTTCTGAAGACAAATAAATTGTGACATAAACAAAAGCCTCCTGAAGAAGTCGCTAAAACTTGAGGCAAAAAAAAATTCAGAACAATGGCTGTTGTGCGCATGATCAGAACCTATAAGAAAATGTTTTTCTTTTGTAAACACTCTCATTAGGTCTTGGTTTTCAATATAGACAATTTTTAACATCTCCTTACCTTTCTGACTAAAACTATTTGAGTAATCTGTACTGGCAAAAATAATTTTAAAAAAGCTGGCCTTTCTAAACATTGGCTACAGCATTCAAAAAAGCTATAATTATCAAACAAAACAGGTCAAAACTACATATTTTTGATAATATCTTCAAAGTTAAATATGACTAAAAACAGCATAACTGATTTAATACTCAGGCAAGAGTGGGGCGGTCATTGAATTAGACTTACCAGACACTTGCCAGTGAAATCATCACAGTGATCTGAGTGACCAAAGCACTGGCAGGGTTCACAAAGCCCCTTGTAGACTGTACTGTTAACCCGCCGAAAACCAGCAGCGCATAACTAGGGAAAAGGAAAGAATCACTGATGAAAAACTGGTTTCACGTGCTGTAACAGGGGAATGAGATTAGAATTTATTGATTTTATCTGTGATGACTGTTGAAATACAAACATATCTGTTAAAGTTGTTAAATATAACATTATTTTTAAGTTTATTAGATATTGGGATCAACATTTGGTTTATAAAGCTAACAGTTAAAGCTTAATGTAGCCTTATAGTTAGGAATGATCTATTATTCTGTAAGAAAAATATACATTTTATTTTTGCTTTGTTCCAGCAAGTATAAGTAATAGAATAAGAATAATGTAGATTGGATTAAAAAAAACTAATCAGAAAAAATATACATATAAAAAAATGACAGAATGAGAGAAATGATAATAAAATGCACAGAGTCAATATTTTTTGTGGGATGAATAAGTTATTCAATACAAGATTTGACTTTTCTCTATGTCACTCTCACATAAAAGGGCCACATTAATATTCCCTTTAATGTTTAGTTGTACACTTCTTTTACTGTCTTGCAGTCTAAGAAAATGCAAACAGATTAAAAAAAGATTCTTCTAGTCGATTTAGGAGACTACAGAGTGAAAATGAATCACAGCACATTTACTATAGACTGTATCAAACATGTTAAGATATGAACAGTATTAGTAGGAAATGATTTTCAGAAATAATTAAATATTATTTATATATACGCCAATTTGTACTGTAGCTACCTGAAACCAAGCTGATGAAATGCTTAGTTAATGAAAAATATTAGTCTCAAGTCACACACATCAACTCCTGTTGATGCTAAAACAATACTTATTTGATGGACCACTGATGATGCAACAGAAATGTATTAGTAACAGATGATACAGACAATGATATGCTCAAAAAATAATGTAAGCATAATTTGTTGTTATAGAGAAGAATATATTATTATAGTAGGGTGTATTATAGTTGTCTGTACATTCGAGAAATATTTGAATGATTTCTGGTCTAATGGAATACACAGAGTAAAACTCTAGTACTGCACAGCACAGACAGCAAGATAACCTGATAAATAAAGCTACAGACAAAATATTTTTAATGAGCAAGGTTTCTGAAAAATCATCATCTGAGTAGCCTGGTAAGATTCTCAGATTACTGTCAAAAATTCACTTTGGACAAGGGAGAAGAAGAGCCAGAAATGCGCAAGCAACGATTGTATGAAAGTTTGACCATTTGAATAAAAAAGGTAAGATATAGACCTTTGCAAAAAAAAAAAACTTAAAGGTCAGACAAAACCAAAACTGTACTTTAACAACTTTTTTTAGATTTTATCAGGAAACATGATTTCAAAGAAATCTAAAAATAAATTAAAGAAAAATTCTTCATGCTCTGTGTTTTGGGAATTTTGGTTGTGGAATTCAATGGTCTTGTTTTTCTTCCTTTGTGTTGTAGAATTATAAATGAAGGCTTCTCAGTACATTTTACATTCTCATGTGCTACCAAGTACTAGAAATCTTATTGGATGGAAGTTTGTTTCCCAGAAAGATGATGACCCTAACCTTTTCCATGAAGGCTACAAAGAAATTTCTGCAAAAAAAGATTACTGATTTAGATAGGCCATCTCCGTCCCTAGACTTGAATTCCAGTGAGATGTTGTGGATTGACATGAAAGCTGCTACTGCAAGCAGAAAACCAAAATCGACTGTAGAACTAAAAAATATGGATTGAAGAGCAGGGAAAATCTCTAAAAAGATACTAGAACTGGCTGCAAAGTACAAACAATCACTGCCTGCTGTAGTGCATGTCAAAGTATAGCACAAAATTCAGAATTGTATCTAATAGTCATACACTATTAATAATATACTGTATGAAATAAGCAAGGGTGTCCAAATATGTTTTGTTAAAGTATGATTGTTTTTAAATTTTAAACGTCATTTTAAGATCCTTCAATGAAACATTTGGAATTTAAAAAAATCACTTTCCTTATGGTTTTGTAACTACCCAAATACCTTTGTCTGCTACAGCATAAGTAAAGGATTAACATACTTTGCTCAACAATCAAATATACATGGGCACAACTAAGAATTGCAAGGAAGTGCATCTTGGATCAAAAATAGGCAGCTATTCGTTATACAAAATTACTTCTTTACACTACATTACATACTGTACATGTTTGGAAAAAATTGTCCAGTCATGTTGTAACTGATTCTCTCCAATTTTCAAGTACCTACTGGAGGTCTGTAGTAAACTACACATATTCAAACAGACAAGATGAACATTTTCTTATTTAATTCCATTTGTTTTACACAATCAACCAAAAATATTTTAATGAAAATGGTTATGAATATATTCTAATTGTTATTAGATTACTGTTCAATAATAATGCTATAGTATATAGTATGTTCACCCCCTTCCAGTTATGTCCCATTATACACATTTCTTGTAAATGCAAGTGAAAATACTCAATAAACAAGTATTGAGTGTAGAAGACGTTAAATGCCAACAGAAACTGAAAAGGAAATGCCAACAATATGTTGTGTTAATAAAATATGTATACATCTCACAACTGGCAACCCACTGAAGCTAAGCTGGTGTGAGCCTGGTCAGTTCCTGGATGGGAGACCTCCTGGGAAAAACTAAGGTTGCTGCTGGAAGAGGTGTTAGTGGGGCCAGCAGGGGGCGCTCACCCTGTGGTCCATGTGGGTCCTAATGCCCCAGTATAGTGGCGGGGACACTATACTGTAAACAGGCGCCGTCCTTTGGAGGAGACGTAAAACCGAGGTCCTGACTCTCTGTGGTCATTAAAAATCACAGGGCGTTTCTCGAAAAGATTAGGGGTGTAACCCCGGAGTCCTGGCCAAATTCCCATTGGCCCTTACCAATCATGGCCTCCTAATAATCCCCATCTATGAACTGGCTTCATCACTCTGCTCTCCACACCACTGATAGCTGATGTGTGGTGAGCGTTCTGGCGCACTATGGCTGCTGTCACATCATCCTGGTGGGGCTGCACACTGGTGGTGGTGGAGGGGAGTCCCCATTACCTGTAAAGCGCTTTGAGTGGAGTGTCCAGAAAAGCGCTATACTGTATAAGTGTAAGCAATTATTAATGTTATTATGAAATCATTTGTAATTCAACACAATGGGAAGAGGTTTCATTTTGTTTACTGCCACCACAGTGTCTCATGGAAGCGTCAGACTAAATGGTTTGCCAATGCATCCCTCAGTAGTGATATTGGAAGCTCACAGGCTACTGGCAGGTTGCTCTTATAGTGTATGTTCAACTTGAGGATACTTTGGCACATTCGATCCCCCTAACCCCACTGCTGAAGGAGTCAGAGTCACCTGATGACACAGACCAAACAACATCTGAATCACAGGGCTCAACTTGCATCCTAAACAAATGTCTTCCATGGCTGAGCCACCCAGATAACCTGCCACAAATTCGCAAAGTTATTTTTTATTTATCGATTTTGTCGCTGGGACACTGACCTTTCATTGAACGGATGTGACCCTTTTACAGGATAATCCCATCAACTGGTTTGTTGTACACAAGAATTAACTTGTTTTTCTGCATGTCTGCACCACATTTGCCGAGGAACGTCAGACATGTGGCCTGCTAATAAACATGATCTACACACAACCTCGATTCATCATAAATGGCAAGTTCACTGGAAGTGTTGCTCCAACAATGATGTTGTTTTTTTTTTAATGATAGGATGTTAGTTTCTTTCTGTGTTTCCTTATTGATTTTCACCAAGCATGACAGCTTACATCACCTCAACACCTGTGCCCAATCACCTTTACCACTAAAGAGGTTATTTACTGCAGTGCCTCTGAAACAATGTCACTCAAACGACATCAACAAACTTTGGCAATATGCAAAATCCTCATTTATTTTATTATTTTATATAATATGCACACATATATCAATGATAAGTTTCTCTTGATGCTCAGTGTACAGCAAATATATACATACTGTGATGCATTAAATGCAACAGATGATATTCTATCCAATACAGTTTTGACGTATTTCTTATTTATGAACCATTTACAAATATTCCCATTCTTCTACATTTATAACCATCTTATGTATCATTGTGAAGAACTGAAATACAAGTGAATTACAACAAAAAATATGTTTGGTCAATTTCATTTCACTTAAGAAAAAAAAGCTAGGCTATTTGTACTGTACATTAAACCTATAATTAAAAAACAGTCAAGCCTTTTTCATCAACTGAGCAAGTCATTGTCCTGGTATAATAAAATGTACCTAAAACTAAACACAACACTACTGAGAATAACTTTTATTTTTCAAAAATACACTTAACATAAAATCACTGTTTATTCCATATTAGTCAATTATATATATATAATCTTTGAAACCAAAGACACTCTAACAAAAGTGAATTATTTGTTTGAGATCAACTTAATTTCACAAGTTGAATTACTTTACAAATTAAAACACATCATTGCTTTGCATATTACTGTAAGGGTGTATAGGATCTTATTCAATTTAAAAGCATTTTAATCTGATGTTTGAGAAAGAAATACTGTACTCGTGCTGCCATTATTACACCGTGTGTAAGTTTAATATTCTTCTTCCACTTACCCGGTCCCATTTGTTTCCCTCTTGCTGGGTATAATTAATGTTCTACGAAATTAAAACCATTTGTGGTTTGGTCGTGTGAACTGATTCCCAGTCTTGATTGATGATAAAAACTTGTCCAAAAAGCTACCTGATACTGTATCTTGATATGACATGACAATCAGATTAATGCACTCTGTACAGTATGTGCAACACCTATCCAATTGTCTTTGAATTTGTCTTTAAAATTACTTTCCGTAAAAGTCTGCCAACTTTTATCTTTCATGAAGATACTGAAGTTTGACTGAATATGAGAATACAGTACATAACACAAAGAATGTGCATGTTGTTCTGTTGTGCCTATTACAGTGCGTTTCCTTTACTGACCTCACTTTTATTGAAGTGTGAACCGGATTTAAGTTTCTGCTGAGAAAGAAAAGTAAAGATATTAGAAAAAAGATTAAAGCCAAAAGGTAGCAGGAGGAGCTGAAAGATAAAAAGTTAAGAAATGTAGAGGGGAATTAGTGCTATAAAAAGATTGAGCCATCTATGAAGATTCTAGAACAGGGGTATTCAACCATGACCCAGGCATTCCCATGCCATTACAGGACATTGAACCTTCCAATAAATAAAGTATCGAATTGATCTTTAGTTGCTTAATTAACCAAGCTGCTACAGATCGCTTTGATTAACACGTGGAGCAGAAGACTTGCAGTGCCATTGAATAATCCAGGTGCTAAAATTTAACAATGTTTTTGGATCAGAATATTGAGACAAAAAATCAGTCTGTGTTTTTTTAATCTTTAATATTTCTTTTTCTAAATGTCAGAATACTGTTTAATCTGAGTAAGGTAGGATGAGAGTTTGATGTCACCTTTCTAAAACAGGTCAAGTGATTGAATTCTAGACATTAAATAGCATCTAGTAATGTGGTGTGAAATATAGTGTCTGCTGAGAGTTGAAGGATTACCTCAGACCTTTAGAAAACTAGTGCGTATCTGCTTAGTTTATAACCACTGCGCCTTTAATCAAAGTGCTCATAGGGAGCCCATCTGCATCATACAACGGCTTCCGGCAGTAGAGACAATATTTTATTTTAAAATAAGCCAAAATAAACTTCCAAGAGTAAAATACACACAGGAGGTAATTTTTTTTTTACATTGCGAAATTGTGAAAACACAATTCTGCGAGAGAAAATGATTGTTGCACACAATAATAATTATAATATAATAAAGGTTAATTTATTTTGCTTGACTGGTAGTGTCATTGGTAATGTTTTAAAGGTACATGTACAGTACTCTATCTCTCAGGTACAGTACTCTGCATTTAAATGCTTTTTGCTCTTCTTAAAAGTATGTGTATCTGCCATGAACAAGCACAAAGCAAATTTAAGTGAGCATATTCTCATCAGCATCTGACCTTTTACTACAGTGTTTTGATGGCAAAACACTACTACCTCTTGCAAAGGTATTGACTTCAGGTTCACCTGTTTATGCAAAATGCTAAGGAACCTAATTCACACAAGTTAAGGTCCCATTACCTTCTAGGCTTCTTGAACGATATTTAAGCAACTTGAGAGTTGTATATTTTTGTGTTGGGGGAGTGCAGGGAGTAATTCTGTTTTTCAAAAATCGAATGATAGTAAAAAAAAAACAGTAATATCTCTTATTAAATGTGTTTGCCCCTAATTGTAACCTTGATTACTCTGCACTAAATATTTGTATTGTACTGACAATTACCTCCTGTTCAACCAGACTGCTGCCCACTAGTTAGACTGTCAATGGTCTGGCATTTGTTTATAACTTAGAATTTAACTTAAGTTTTTTTTCTTCTATTGTTGCCTTTCAGTTATTCCATTCCCTACCCTTCAACATGTCATCTGCCAATCTTTGGATTATGGTACTAAATGATGCATAAAAAATAAAATACAAAATTGCACAACATATAACATGCGAAATTAAAAACAAAAAATGTTAAAGGTACAGCAGCATGTGATGAGCTGCCTCTCTCCAGTAAGTCATTTCCAGGTTTAGATGAAAAATGTTACATACTGAAGATACTGTTTATAGAACCTTAGAAGTTGGGTGCAAAACAAATAAGGATTACAAATATATATATACAGTATATAAATATGAAATATTGGTGACTTCTAAATTAGGTTTAAACAATATAAAAAATGCATTGTTTTTCTTTGTTGCACGACTTTCCCCAAAATACAGTTTCCTTTTAATACACCATGTTGTTAGATTGCAGCATCTATTCAACCTTCAACATTCCCATCACACCCATGGAAGTTAAATGGTGGCTATAGCAATGTACCTTCTTGGTGCTGTATGTTGAACATCCTTATCAATCCAAAAAACCTGAATTAAGATATGGCATTCACTTACTTCACAGGACGTGCCGCTGTACCCAGGAGGACAGAGACACATTTCAACAGCTGATGCCACAGGTCCACTTCTTGAATATGGAGTGGCCACTTCAAGACTGACAGAACTTAGCCTAAAAGAAAATCAAACAAAATAATGTATGTACTGGTTACAAAAGTAAATGAACTACTGATATATTTTTAGAGAGAAGGAGGGAGAGTAAAATTTTAAGAACAGCTTGCAACAGGCAGGCTAGCATCATACAGAATATTAATATTGAAATGCTTTAATTCATTTAAAAAATACTCAAGCTACAAAGACGGGGTCATATTTTGTGAAGAATGAAAAATGTATTTGAAACCTTACTACACTGACCAAACTCAATAACACATTATAATACAAATATTTGTTTCCATTGTCAATAGCATTGCATAAAGATTTCAGCAGGGAGTATCCAGAAACTATACCAGTACAAAACATAGTGGTATTTGTAAATAAAAGTAATACCACACAGTATTGAAACTAGAAGCTAGCTGTTAATTGCACACAATTATGCATACATGAATTTGCCAAATAAAAACTGATTGACTCCCCAAGTCAAATGCAACCAAATGATATATCTGGATGAGTCTCGGCACCAGTATTGTTTACAAAGATACATACATTTCATGTTAAATATAATCCGATATGTGAAATAAGGGAGTGTGTCTGTTATATGCTTTGAACTGTTTTTTTATTATGAGAGGACCTCGTGTGAGCTGTTCATACAATTAAAGCCTCAAATGTCAATGACTTGAAGTAGTTCTATAATGAAGAACGAGCCAACACTCACAAAAGCCATAAAAGCCTTCCTGTTACAGGAAGAGTCTATGTGAAGGCATTGCTGCTCAAGGAGGTCTCACCATTCATTCAATCTGAGGGGTTCACATACTTATTCACACGAGGAGATTAACTGTGGGGTCATTTTGTTAATTAAATTATCCAAATATTTGTGCTATATGTTTAACCGAGATATCTTCATATTTTGTTTCACTCCCATGAAGATTTAATTCCGTTTTATGTCTAAAACTTACGAGAATACTGATCACCCAAGGGGGTTCACAAAATGTGTAAAGCAATAAATTAACTCTTAAAAGCAATTTCCTTAATTTCTCCTCAATTTTAAAAAGTAATCTCTTACACAAGCAGATGTTACTGCAAAAATCTCAAAGTAACTTTCCCAAATATTGAATATTTTTGTAAAGCTATACTGCATATACTGTACATACACAAATGTTTCCTCTTTGTTTCCTATTATAAGAATTCCAATGTACAGTACATACGGCAATAAACTCCTCTACTCTATTCTGTACTCTATCCTGTTTCTTTAAGTTAAATGCTTGTCCCTTTCCAGTAAAGGCTGTGTATTTCCAGATTTGTATGAGTATAGGCCTTCTATCATTAAAGAAATACCAACTGCACTTTTTGTATTTCTATTAATATGTGTGTAAATAATTCCAGTACTTTTCTAAACATTTATTGTACATATGAAATGAACTTGTATATTCTTAGATGGAATCCAGAGACCCATACAAACCGATATTGTAACCTTGAGAAAGAAAGATCAGTGAATAATTAAAATAAGAAGACAAATGAGAAGCATGCAGAAACGGGGAAGCATTTACATTTTTCATAAAGAAAAAAAGACTAAAATGCTAATAATAATGTTAGCAATAATTATGTAATATGATTGTGCTATTCTCCAGGACATCTAAAATCAGTTTAATTACTGGTTTTTCACTCTGTACCTATAGATGGCGTTGTTTCCATTGGTGTAGGAGGCTCTAATGAGAAGACGAGTCACATTTGTCAGAACCGTCACGAAATCCTTCTTACTGACAGGCAAGCCTGTTTTGTGATGTTGAAAATCTTCAGGCTGCAGCACAATTACTTTCCTGCTTTTTCCAAATGGGTACAGCTGGATTCCAAATTGGCTGTCAATAATTTTTATCCCATTGCCCTACACAAAGAAAAACATAGACACATATTTTAGAACATACTTCATTTTTATTAGCTGTTTCATGTTATGGTACTGTATTCATATATGTAGAAATCCTGCAAAATATTAACTTGTTAACTGTAACTACAGTAATATTGCAGAGTGAAAGTACATAGATGCATATTTAGGACCAAATAAGTATTAAAATAGAAAAAGTTGAATAAATCATTACACTGAACACAATTCTAGTTCTGGTGAGGTTGAGATTAATGAATGGGTAATTCATGTTCAGTGCTTCCCTTCCGCAACACACATAGTAATGTCACCTATAAAATTCTCTCTAGTCAATCATGTTGGTAATTGCCTGGAAATAGAGAAACTGCCTCAAAACCATTGCATTATTAACAAAGCAATGTCTCTATGTCAGAATTTCTCTCATGTTATAAGCTATTTCAGCTATTGCTGTTTACTGTATTTTAATTTATAATGGTTTTGGAAATACTGTGAATGTATTTTAGCATTAAACCCTTAAATGTCAAATTGATCATTATTATTTGATTATCTAAAATACATTTTTGACTGATAAACAAGTTTCTTAGTAATTATTTTAGGACCTATACTAAAAAACATATGTAGATCAGGTAAAAGCATAAGAAATACATATAATATTTACAGAAATTAAACAATAATGTGCAAAAGCTACTAAATATTAACTATTATGATGATCATGCATCCAAACAATTAATAAATGGATATAAACTTAATAAATGATAACATCTGTACAAATTCAGAAGAAATTGATTCAGTCAAGAATAAATATCATTTATAAAAATAACATAATATAATATATAACATAACATAATAAAATGATCATGTAAATTCTGAAGCAAAGATCTTTAATAAACAGATAATATGTACATTCAATATATACATTCAAGAAGGTTCTGTCACCTTCTTGACAGAACGTCCGCAGGTGGTGAGGGTGGGCACCAACGTATCCTCTACCCTTACTCTAAACACTGGAGCCCCCCAAGGCTGTGTGCTTAGCCCTGTCCTCTACTCCTTATTTACTCATGATTGTGTCGCCAGGTATAACTCAAACTCCATCATTAAGTTTGCGGACGATACAACAGTCATTGGCCTGATCACAGATGGTGAAGAGTCTGTGTACAGGGAAGAGGTTGAAACCCTGGCAGCATGGTGCCAGGATAACAACCTCTCTCTGAACATCAGTAAGACTAAGGAGATTACATCTGTTCTCTTTCTTTTTCTTTTTCCTGTTTACAACCATTTTTGGTGCAATATATGCCAGGGACCTGTGCAATACATTTATATTTATATCTATATTTACATCTATATTTATATTCATATGTGTGATACGATTTTTCTGTGTACTGTTCTGTTCTAGTTTGTTCTTTGTGTGTCTGGACTGTGAGTAACTCTTGTATTGTACTATTATTATATAATTCGTTACACTGTGGCTGTGTTGTGTGTGTTAAGCTGCTGTTGCACTGCAATTTCCCTCACGGGATCAATAAAGTATCTATCTATCTATCTATCTATCTATCTATCTATCTATCTATCTATCTATCTATCTATCTATCTATCTATCTATCATGATTGTGGATTATAGAAAACACCAGGGAGGAGATCACACACCTATCCACATCAGTGGGACTGCAGTGGAGAGGGTCAGCAGTTTTAAGTTCCTGGGAGTTAACATCTCAGAGGACTTAACCTGAACCCACCACACCAACACTGTGGTTAAAACAGCACGGCAGCGCCTATTCTTTCTCGGTAGGCTAAAGAAGTTCGGCATGCCATCACATATCCAGGCCAACTTCTACAGTTGCACTATTGAGAGCATCCTGACTGGCTGCATCACTGCCTGGTATGGGAACTGCTCCGCCCGGGATCGCAAAGTACTGCAGAGGGTGGTGAAGTCAGCGCAGCTTATTACCGGCTGTGAGCTACCAAACATCAAGGATATCTACTCCACTAGATGTCTGAAGAAGGCCAGGTCCATTCTCAAGGACCCCAGTCATCCCAGTCACAAACTGTTTTCCCTCCTACCGTCCAGTAAACGGTACCAAAGCATTCGGTCCAAGTCCAACAGACTACAGAACAGCTTCTACCTCCAGACAATAAGACTGCTAAATAGCCCACCTGCAGCTCCTTTAGCAAATCACCTGTAATGGCTACATGGAGACACAGTTTTCACTGTCTTCAGCATAACCACACTACCTGTATATACTGCAAAGACCATGGACACATGGCAGCTCTACTCATATTGAGTTTTAGTCCATTTCTTTTACATCTATTATTATGTAACCTTATTTTCATAACCTCAATTTTGTGATTTTTGTGTTTTTGTGATTTTTGTGATTTCTGTGATTCTTGGGATTTTTGTGAGCTCGCGGAAAAGACATTTCATTGCCAGCAACTACTGCTGCACACTGTATTGTTGTGCAGGCTGTGCGAAAATCAATAAAAGGAATATGAAGATCAAAGCACATACATCACAACTTTTCCAGATGTTATTACCATTGTGGAATCATGCAGTACAGGAAGTCTCCAAAGTACAACCAGTTTGTGTTCCAAAAGCATGCTGGCAAGCTGGTTGTTCAGAACTCGGAAAGCATTTTCTCATGTTACAAATGGTGGTTGGCTGCTTAGGCTCATATAAAAGGGCCAATTTAACAAATACATGGGGATAAATTAGGTGTAATATTATATACATTTGCACAGGAAGCACAGTGGCACAGTGGTCAGCTGGGGCCCTGGGTTCAATTCTAGACCTGAGGTGCTATCTGTATGGCGTTTGTATGACTTCCATTCATTCATGTGGGTTTCTAGATACTCCGATTTCCTCCCACAGTCCCAAAATATACTGGTAGGTTAATTGGCTTTTGGGGAAATTAGCCCTGGTGTGCGTGCGTGTCTGTCTGCCATTCAATAGACTGGCGTCCCATCCAGGATGTACCCTGCATTGCACCCATTGCTTGCTGGGATACTGTAGGTCCCAGCTCCCCTCTGACCTTGAATTTGAAGAAGTGGTCAGAAAATGGATGGATAGATTACACATTTGCAATGAAAACAGAACAGAAAACAATGGGGAAGCACACTGCTGTTACAAACGGGCATGTTTTTTTAAAGGTAAAAGTTTAAATAATCCTCTAACACAAAATTAAAACATAAGAGAACTTCTGATTTCTTTGCACAGCATAGTGAGATTGGAGCAAAGAAGAGTCACAAAACCAAGAGACAAATATTTGTTTGCAACACATGCATACAAAGTGCCACATATTTGCAAGGAGGGTGAGTGCTGGTCCCCTTTGGATTCTACATTCCAAAGCTACCCTCACTCTTCTCCTCAAATAAAGACCTATCTTACTGCAAATTCCAAGAAACATGGCAACCTTAGGAGGCAATGCATCTTTCTAAACAAGAAAAGATGTTAAGAAAGATGTCCAGATGCAAGTCTGATTGTTACTGTATATACTAAGATGGGCTTTCTGGAACAGACAATCACCTAATACTGCAGGTTATCCCTAAGGCCTAGCAAAAGAACACCTGTTGGACTGAAAGAACTCCAGTTGGTGTCTAAAAGTTCTACAGTCTTATTGAAGTCACTGGACAGATGGCCTTAACAGGTCCCCACACCCATTTCCTGTCAAATTGTTTCCTGGCCTGTTCTAGGTAGAGGTTTACTCAATGTAAAACAGCTATTTCACACTCCAAATTTCACCAAACAAACAACACTGGTCTAATACACAAAAGTTCAAGTGAATATCTCATTGGATACCTGTATAACGTTAAATACATTATGTAGGTTTATTGGTTGTTTGAGTAGAATGGCTACTTGAGATAAAAAAACTGACCTCATGTCATTTTATTACTTCAAAATACCAGGTACCCAGCATTTATTACAATTTAATGTAATTAAAGTGCAAGAATTAATTGATTACAAATATTCATGAACACCCACTGAAAAATATATGATCTAATTCAATGCAAGAATAGTAAAAGATACAAATTCTGTCCTGTTTAAGAAATGAAGACTGCATGGTTGATATTGGCATAATTGAAAGTGGCCTGTCTATGAGAGATGTTGCTCTCATAGACAAAAATAAATATAAAAAAATAAAAAAAAGAGATGTTGCTTGGAGAATGAGATGTTCTGCCTCAACAATCAGCAGACTGGTCCAGAGAAACAAAGAAACTGGGAGTCACTGTAGATGCCAAAGACTCCAAAACAGTATGATCAATGCACATAATTGTTGTCAGACTGGAGTGACTACAGAAGGAGAAATGTGATGGAAGAAACAATCCTCATATGAGCAGAATGACTGCATGAAAATCCTGGAAGTGCCCGAAGACTATTCAAGACTCCAAAACTGTGGGTAGAAGACATTTGAAGTGGTGGTGGAGACTGTAGCCATTCAATTCACCAATGAGTGCTACTTTAGCCTTAATATATTGTATGGTACCCAACAGAAAACAGAACCTGTAGCAATGTCATAATAAATGCTGGCAGTTATATTGTTCAATCCCGTCAGCCAAGCCAAAAAGCTCTGATGAAATGGGGAACCTGTATTTCTCAAAACAAGCAACAAGTTTCTGAGGCACAATGAATTGTGAATATCTCATTGGTCACCTAAAAAATGATAGAAAAATGTGTAGGGTAAGGCTTAATGCAGCACACAAGAACCCTTTTGGTGCAGACAGAGGACAATCTTATGCTTAATGATACATTGACAAAGTCCTTCAGCCACGTTTTTCCATGCCTGTAAGCCAATCGAAGACTATCAAATTCCCAGCAAGACAATGTAAGATCACACAGCGGCAGGACTATGACTGCACAGTTACAGAAAAAAAGCTGAGGTCATTTTACTTATTGTTTTATATCTATGTTAAAAATATGTGATTAAATCCATTAGACCTGGGTGTTGCAATTCATTTGTGCACTGGTATAAATAGTAGACACCAAAGAAATAGATTTCGAACCTTTCCAATCTTTCTTTAACCCACATGAGTTATATAGCAACCAGAATACTTTTTGATTAAAAAAGAGATCTGTCTGATTGCATGTAAAATGTAAGGCTGTAGAAAAGGAAATGACAATTGTGCTTTTGGAAATCATATAAAAATGTGCTCCTTCAAGACTTTTGCCAGCAGTTTCCAATCTATATTCCTGTCCTTCTTTTGATGTGGGAGGAAAACTGATGGGAATTGAAATAAATGTCACTCACTGGTGATTTGTGAGTACCTAGTGGTGAATGGTGTGAATACTTTATTGTTTAAAAATGCATTCCTTTCAGAAGATGTTTTGCTGTCAATGTGAGGTGAATAGCACCGTATTCACAAATCCAAACACTATTTATTTCATAACATATGTATTTAGCTACTGACATTTCTTAATTTCTTTGTTAAAATGATCAGATGTAAGTCTTTAAAGCAAATAATTTATTTTCTCACATTAAAAAGAAACCTGTTTTAAACTATAATTAAGTAATGTAGCCCACCAAATCTATTAGAGTAATCGACTAGGTTAGGGGGCCCATTGCGTTTTTATGTAACATTCATTGAAGGGAAACAAAATGCACTTGAAGGTTATTATTGAAAGTTTTATTTTCTTAAGAGTGCTTTGAAGTGAAATAAATGAGGTAAAAACAGTACAATTAGAGATAACAGCACAATTTGCACTTTCAGTCAACATGAAGCAAAATAATTCAGATGAGAAAGAGATGCATACTGTTTCTTTAAAGAAGAACAAAGTATATTATTGAAGTCACAAACTTATGAATGCTTAGTCCTGCTAGAAATTCAACCCTAAGTATGATGATTCACATCTATAAGTTTTGACCTTTTCTGAAGGGGATATCCATATGTACAATGTTAACAATAACTCCCCTTTAAAGATTTAAATTATCTTTAACAGAGAATGTTGCCTTGTCACTGTCCAGAGACCTGGGGACGTGGAAAAATCTAACTGAAAGCAAAGCTGAATCTATCTTTTAAAGCTTTGTTAATGGCAAACAGCTGTTCAGGAACTGACTTTAGAACACCACTGGATCACAGCTGCAAGCAACTGGCGACATAAATAAAACCAGACAAATTAGTCAGATGTCTGATTCAAGCTTTAAACAACATGATACTTGGCCATATACGTATGAATCAGCTGGTGATAAAGATGCTGAACATTCAAAGTGGAAAGTACTAATGTCAGTAAACTTGTTTACTGTTTTCTGTATAAATCTAGTCACTGTTAGAACTGATTAATAGTACTTTATTCAAGTTCTTTAGTGATTTGGTTCACATGTTATAAGATCATAATATTCATCTGCTGCTCATTAATTTTGGAAACAGATCCTCAAGTGATATGCACCAAAGTTCACATTTTCAGGGTTTTTAAAAATGTAAACAGGCCCTCTGGTTTTCTGTGATTTTTTTCCAATAACAATAATACCACTGATCAAACCCTAATTAAAGTGTTTAATCCATTTTATATTTTATCTTGCAATACACCATACAGTATGCACAGCAAATTTGTGCTTAAGACATATTTGTCGACAGATCTCTCGATCATACAATAGCTGAAATAACAAAAACAAAGATAAAATTAGAAAAAGTCCTAACTTGAAGGAATGAAATGTGAAACTAATTTGAGAATGATAAAAAAAATGTAATCTATAATCTGAGTGCCAGTTGCACACAAGGTATGTCTATCAGTGGTTCAACAGAGACTCAAATAGATTAAGAACAACTAACAGGGTTCATATGAACATAATTCTGTGGTTTTATTTAACACCAACCAACCAGTTCAAAATAAATTTAAAGGGAAAACAAAAAGTCTCCAAAAATAGGAAACGCTCAACATATATTGTTCAAATTAACATATTAACTGAACAAGAAAGGGCAATACTTTAGAACTACAGAAATCTGTACTATTGACATACAGCATGTTGAGTGCTAGAAAATGGCTGGCACATGCCTTTAGTAAAACATGTAGGGCTTATTAAATATGTATTGCCATTGAAAGACAGCCTTCATAGCAGGGATATCCCGCATCTACTACTGGTATATAATTTATATATAACTGATGCATTGCTTCCAGGTATCTCCTGTTCTAATGTTTTACTGAAATGGTGTGAAATTAGACCTTATTTGTATGAGAAATACAGATTTCAAATCATGTCTACAGCTCATTAAAATAATTATTGAATAAATAAATTTGTATGAAACCCTTAAGTACATACAAATCTTCTGTGGAGACTTTGGGTGTATTGATCACTATCTATTGAACTTTAAGTAACAGTTTTCACACTTAATGTTCTAATATGTCTTTGTCCTGCTTCTACAGTATGTAGCTTAAGGTTGCTCTTAGCCTGTTAACAAAATCACATTCCAGATTTCAATGTTAGATAATTAGACAATAGTTTAACAAAAACAGGTCCATACTCAAATGCATTATTAAATGGCTCTTAGTTGCTAAAGCTACTCATCATAACAGATTGCAAACTACATGTTACATTGAGCTTTCAAATAAATATTTAATTTTAAGCCTTATTTTGGTGTTGCCAAATTAAAATGTAAGTTAAACATAAATATGAAGTATACAGTGTAAATGAGTTCCACCCATTGGAGCTTTAGTATTCTATGTATTAAAAGCCATGGGGGTTTTCAAGGTGAAAGTGACCTACAAGGTACAATTGTTGCAGTAGAAATATGCTGTATAAGGTATACTTTTTTGGAAAACATTTTTAATTCTGTGATATTTTCCTTACACGTAATAAATCAATCAATTGATGGGTTAATATTGTAACAGTGCAAAATCCAATGCTGTAAGGACATTTTCAGATGCAAAGCATCTACACTGTTTCTAACCTCCAGTAATATACACTGGTTCCTTCTCCAAAGTCTGTTCTATTGCCTGTTTCTCCAGTTCATCATTTTGCTCAGTGTCAAGACTATAGCAAGAATCCCAATTAACTATAAAACCAAGTAACTACTATATTTAATAACTACTATAGATTATACTAATTAATTAACAAAGATTTATTTTTATTACATTATGCCATCATGTACTGTAGCTTATTACATTCAACACTCATAAAGTGCACGAGCAGCAGGCAAAATAGGATTTTGGTCTGTATCTGTTTCTGCTGTGTCGTAGGCTTCTCCTTCTTAATACTAAGTCGCATGTCGTTCACCTTTGAAACGGTTCTCAATCTAAACTTCTAAACTTTACTGAAAGCCAACAGGACCCAGCAAGTGGTTTTACAGTTTACCCAAGGCATCACCTCCTTTAGCATCCACTTCAGCCACAAGGTTTCAATCGAACTGTGACTGTTAGGAACCCCTGCAAGCGTCTTAGCATTCGTGAGAGGATAATGGGCTGTTTGGACACAATACTTAGATTTTAATACTTAGATACTTATCCTAATTAGATCATGAAAAAAATAAATAATTTAATCTGAATTATAATAGCTACATGATTTTTTATGTTTTATGCTTCAATTAAAGCATGTTAAAACAGACATGAAGTGTAAAAAATGTGATAACAGTACTTTTTGACAAGTTTTTTTTAGCACGTGTCTGAAGACTGAAGGCTGCCACTCCTGTTAAACAGCCCTTTGTCTTCAATGTTGCAATCTGCCCAAGCAGTGTGTACAGCTTTTGACAAAGCATATGGTTCTGGGTCCTATACTTTTACACTTCAAGTCTATTTTGCATTTTAGATACAGTGTAATTCAATGTAGATATTTTACTTTGTCGTCTTATCCATTAGCATTCATTAGCACAGGTGCTCCTCAGGGCTGTGTGAGCTCACCAGTTCTGTTCACACTTTATACAAATGATTGTACAAGTAGTAGTCAAAGCAGTTTGATTTTCAAATTCTCAGAGGATACAGCTGTGCTTGGCTTTATGTATAGAGGAAGCAGCTCATCTGTGTACATGTCAGAAATCCAAGGGTTTGTGCAATGGTGTGACAACAATAGCCTAATTCTGAATGTTAATAAAACAAAATAAATAGTTTTTGATCCCAGAGAAGTTGGTGATCACTTACATGTAGTAATCCACAATGATCCTGTCACACAGGTTGATTCATACAGTATAAGTACTTAGGAGTACACATAGACAGTAACCTGTGCTGGACTATTCATGTTGAGAGTGTTTGCGCCAAAGTTCAGCAGCGCTTATATTTCCTGAGAAGACTAAGAGTGTTTGGGGTTTGACAGGAAATAATACTACTTTTTTACCATACTGTAATCGAGAGCATTATCAGATATGGTATAACATTGTGGTTTGGTAATTTATCAGCTCAATTAAGATCACAAATTACCCATCTCATCCAAACAGCTTTGAAGGTCATGGGAGTGAAACATCACCCCTCCCTGTAGACAATCTTTGAAAAAGCCATAATCAAACAGGCAGGAAAAATTATAAATCAGATCCTTCCCACTTCCTCAATTCTGAATATCAACTTCTGGCAAACGTTTTAGGGTTCCCAAATGTAAGTCAAACTTTTGTTCCACTATCCATTAAAGCTGTCAATGGAAAAGGCAAGGACAAACACAATTTTTGATCTTTACAATCCACTTGTGTGCAATATCTTTTGTAATGTGTTATAAATGTTATATGTTGTTATGTGGAAATACATGTGCAATAGAGTGATGTGCAATGTTTTTGTTTTGTTTTTGTTTTTTTTTAGGGGGGGGGGGTGTTTGCATTATATTTAAATGTACAGAAGTGCTGTGTGTCCACAAAAAATGTCCTTGAGGGGACAATAAGTCTAATCAGTTTAATACAGTGCCCTAACAAATCACAAAAACTAAAGGATGTCTGCAGTGGTCCTGGCCAGCCTACCTGCCACTGTTTTCCCTTTGCTGTGTCAGTCAAAGCCCTCCGGCTGTAGCGGATGACTTTTTAATGAAGTTATGGTCTAACAAACAACAAGGTGTCAAGCCACGTCTTGGATCCTGCTTGTCTTCAGTGAAAAATTTAGTTCGAGGAGTAATTCAAAGGTGAGCAACTTAAAACTGGTATTGCTGGTGTGAAGAAGTACAAAGAGCTCAATGACCACAGTGGTGCTTCACATAATGACATCACATAAATTGTATGGTCTGGAGACCATACCTATTTCACCTGCTCTCTATGCAGTGTGAGTATTACAGTATATTTCATAAACTATGGGACAATAAAGTAATTAAAACATAATTCTCTTATCGAAACTATGTAATATTGTAGTGATCGATTCCACCTGGCTATTGACTACACACATGTCCTTTCCCCTTAAACCCCGGGTTCACCCCTTTCCCACCGTTTACCCTAATAAAAATGGGGGAAGAACACCCTCACTGTCTCTTTCTCTCCCCTGAGCCAGCCAGTTCTCTTTGTCTCTGCCTTCCCAGCTCTTCTCCTGAGCCATGATTAGCACATCCCACCATAATGAAAAGGGCAATAAAACTGTCACTGAGCCTGTAAAGTCATCTCCCGCCTGTCCTTCCTCATGTCATCAACACAGAACCGGAAGCACTCATTATAATACTTCAAATATCTACTGGATATGTAGCTTGGTTATATGGTTTCAATTGTATCCGTTATATTGTTTTAAGCAGTTCATGTTATTGGCGCGATATAAAAAGATGCAACTAGTATTGATTACCAGCTGTGTAAAAAGAGGAGCACACATTCGTAGATTGGCCCAGAGTGTGGCACTTCACTGACCTGATGACCCTCCTAGTGCTTCCAATGTAGATTAAGGCTTATGTACACTACCCACATTCGTTCCTTTTTAAAGAAAACTTTTTGGATACGCAACCAGTGTAGATTACCAAATGCCTAAAAAATTATAAGCGAGTAAAATGCTCACTTTTCAGAAGCAGTGTAGATTCAGCTTCAGCCTTAAAGGTCATTGCATGCTATTTGTGCTCTTGGTTATCCATCTAGCACAGAGGTAAAAAAGGACTGCATCACGGAAATGAGATGGGTGTGTTTTCTGCCAAAAAATGCTATAATAATAGAGAACTTCTCATCTTTTTATTTTATATCTTTGTAGAATAAGTACAGCAAGAACATTATTTTTATACACACTGTCTGGGCATGAATCACTCACATTTCTTTTAAATGTATAATAGTGTTAGAAAGGTGTAACGGCAAAGAACAAAAATAGCAAGAAAATAATTTAGAATAAAAAATAGTAATGTTATAAGCAACACTAAACACAAAGGCACAGCATTACCTAATGCCAAATTAACATTTCAATAAACAGTACAGTACCTACCTCGATAATAACATCCGGATCCGATGTGGTGCTGATAACTTCACCCACTTCCACTGAGTCATAAGAGACTGTATAAACTAGCTTTCCTCCATAAGCTGCTAACTGCAAGAAAGTAAAATTACAGACATCAATATTTCAAGAATTTTCAGAAACTGATAAAAAAAAATAAGAGCCATGACATAACTTCATAATTTCTCCAGTTTTTTTCTTCTCCAAGTAAATGACTGACTTTTGTATTTACAAAACAGAGGTCATTTCTAAACCTAAGGACTATAAGAAATATTTCACATACACAGTAATAACTGATATAAAGTACGATGAGATGGTTTATTTAAACCATTTATAATGTACATATACTGTAGTAAGCTGATATCTAGAAAAAAAGAACGACAAAGGATTAGTAGTCATGTACAATAGCTTATAGAACATTTCCACACAACTCCAAACTTTGTGGTAAAATAATATTTGTAAAGTAATTATTTCAGCAAGCAAGTAACAGTCAATTTAAGAAAATGTAAAAAAAATACAATTACATAAATCTTAATGAGTTGATGTTAAAAAAACAAAAAGGGTTTAGATGATCTTTTATACTCTTAATTGTGTCAAAGAAAAACAATTCTGTTCATATTATCTTTCCTTAAAGTCAATTAAGAGTAAATCAAACATGACTCATGATTTATTCCTACAATTACCAAGGCAGGAAATTCAGAATGTTCTGTTTTCTAATGGAACATAACATCTGAATTTTACTTTTAATCATAAAGAAAGACAAATTCTGAATTCTGTATTACTTAGCTCAACAAACTCAGCACCCACTACGACTCACAAATTCAGCCTGAGGGCAGTGGTTTAATAAATAAAACCACCGTAAAACTTGAACTAAAAAAAATCATTTTAACTGGACCTGGAAGGCAAAAACCCCTGGAACTGTGATCATTTCTTTTCTCAGTGGCTGTCAACTGTCAACCCCATTTTTACACGGACCACAAAACTAAAAACCTAGGAACAAACCATGCTGCAAAATTACACACTCTTCTGTTCATTTATACAGTATACAGTTTGCTCCAAATGTATTCATATTCTAGAAACAACATAACCGCCAGTTTCATCAAAAAGAAAACACAATTTTACAATTCCGTGTACAGTACTGTATATTGCAGAAATAAATTTGAAAAATGTGAGACAGTATTGGAAATTCCTATTTGCCATTAGTTTGCATCTGTTTCTTCAGGTTCATATTTCACTTCAAAGAAGTCTATTGATTTGACTTTGTCAATGCCTTTTGGGATTTTGAACACTTGAATCTTCTCTGTTCAAGGCCAAAACTGCTGGGTCCTTCAGCCTGTCATTACAAGGCATTCCTTTGAGCCCAGGAATGTATCATATTCTCAAGAGATTCCAAGCAATATCTGATTTCTAATGTGGGGACCAAAATATACAATTAAAATATTCTAAGCTTAGTCTTATTACTTCACTGTAATTTTAAGATAATGTACTGTAACTTGATTTAAGTTCTGTGCTTTTAACAATATGTGTAATATTATTGTCACAGTGATTAGAGCAGTGCTTCCCATCCTTGTTACTGGAGGGATCTCACTGTCTTCTGGTATTTGTTCCAGCTGAGTTCGTAATCACAATCTAATTGATTTTCTATTTTTAAATTTCCAGCTCCTAGCTCTTAAAAGGATTGTAGGTAACACATGCTCATCCTGTGCTAATGTTATACTTTCATAACTTCATTTGTACCTCTATGGAAATGAAAAAAGCTCACCGTTGGAGTTTTTGGAGCATACTCATTTTAAAAGTAGTCTCTTCAAACTCAGCATTTCTCATCATATACTGTATTTAATGTACATGTTCCTGCCTCCTATATGCAACACTTTACACTCTACATTAAATGTCCTCTACAGTTGTTTGCCTAGACTTGAATTTTTAAAAGCTTTTTGAATACACTATGCAGCATGTATACAGTGTTTGCTAATGCTGTTTTTTGTATCAATTTTGTATTGATAACTATACCAGAATTTAGATCATTGATATCTTTTAAGAAGCGCAGTGGTCATAATAAAGACCCCTGTGGTAAATACCACGTACTCCACCAAGAACCCTCCCGAATGCTGGTATTATTGTTTGTATTAATTTGTTGAATATGCCGTAGAAATGCTTGAAATGTCACTTGCAGTTAGATATTTCATTCATTTTAAGAAAAAAAATTCAGAACGTTGCCCAGAACTGTACTGCTGAAGTCTGATTTGGGTGTAAAAGTATTTTTTATAGCTTTATAAATGACATACTATTCAGTTTTTGTAGAGTGCTATGTATGAACAAATTGTAACAATATTCAGCACTTTACAGTCTAATGAAATTGTGAGCATATTACAATAAGAAAGATCAGATTACCCCTTACCATGAATTTTTCATACAGAAGTGATTTTTGTCCCTTTTGTTGAAAGCTATTAAAGTACTCAAATATGTATCAAAATAGTACTTGCAATACATTTTCTTTTCACAACTACTTACTTGTTCTGATTTTCAACACATGGATTTTGTCCTTAACGTAAAACTTATAATTATCATAATTGGTCTATGTCTCAAATGTATTTTACATTTTAAAATGTACATTACAGTTCTTTTTCTCTGAAAATTTTAAGAGGTGACGTTTAAAATAAAAAGCTAAAATATAATATAATATATAATATAATAAGTATTTTCATTTTTTTTACAATTATTAAAACTGTCATCAAGCTTTCATTAACTTGTCAGTGCATATTATACACTACTTTTGGTAAATGTTAAATTAAAGGTATAGATAACGTAATTGGAATAATAGACTGCAGTTACAGATATTTTCATTTAATTAGTTCCTTAAGGTACAATAAAAAGACACAGTATCTAAGAGATATCAGCTCCAATAAATCACATATACAACAATTTCCTTACATTTGTCACAAGGGGCATAACACTTAAAGTAATCAATCTAAGATTGTGGTGCTACCATTTGTACTGAGCAACCATGCGCACCAGATGTGGACTTTGCTGACTAAAATAAAAACATACTAAATCAGGTTAATATGCATGTTCGTAAATTATACATTAAAGAAGATAAAGAAGTTGCGCTTCCAACCCTGAAATGCTAAGAGCCCAAAGTAACCTGTGTTGGTGACTTGTTTTATAGGCTCTTTAAGACTGTAAAGACTGCTTTTTACAATCAAATCTATCCTATTTAAAAATTATACACATGCAAACACATACATATACTGTAAATGCCATAACTCCTGCTGTATTTCTTCAAACAGAACCCAAGCTGCTTCTCTGGGAAAAAAAACAAACTGTTAATTTTACTTTTGACCACTCACAGGAAGTTTATCAATAAAAACTTTACCAAAGATAGATAAAGATATTCAATAAATGTTGTATAGATGTGGGTAGACAGTCAGATGTCCTTTACAGATCTTAAGGAGGCCTTGCCGAATAATGGACTGGCAATGCTAATGATATTTCTACAACTAAGGAATTGGGAGCCCCGAAACAACACACTGAAAATCATGTGAGAATGGACAGTTAAGTAGATTGTATTCAAGCCGCAACAGCTCATTGGGATAGAGCCTGTCCTTTTTTCTGTGGTTTTCAGTGAACAGAGAGCACATGATTCCCCTACCCCATCACAGAGCCTACCCCCCAGCACTCACACTGCCAGATGGCCTGGAGCAACTGGGGTTAAATACCTCTCTCAACGTACAACAGCAGTGCCTCCAGAAGGGACTTAAACCCATGATTCACCGGTTGTCAGTCTAGAGATTTTCTCACTATGCTATGCTGATCCCTAAGAATACAAAAGTCCACAAAGAACTAATTACCTTATCAATTTCAAAACTCCATTTAATTGGTGAGGCATTGTATTGACATTTTACATTCTTTACTACCACTGAATTTTTACCCCTTTAATGGGTTTTACATCTCTTTCAGTAAGAAAACTGCAGACAGCTGACATGAAGCATTCACTAAAAGAACACCAGTTGCACCAAAACAATCTTAGAATACACCATCAATATGCACATGAATGACCTATCTTTAATACAAAACTATAGAAATTATAAATAAAAGATCCCACAGAATTCATACGGAAATAACTAGATTAGAAGATCAAGTATTTTGGAGTTCCAAAAATGTGATCATCCTGCACTATTAATATTAATATGCACTATTTAACTGCATTAGTGCAACTATATGTAACTGTATATTTAATGTCTCATTTGATGGTGTACGTTTTACTCTATGAAATATTATCTGTGCCACATTTAAAAAGAGTTCAGAGGTTTAATATTACATAGTTATGAACATCAAGTAACTTTAAAGAAAAGTTCCTTCACGTAAAGATTTAAGTCATAAAAATGTAAGTGAACAATTATATAGTTTGAGTGAGTCATGAACTTAATCTTCTGAATAATTCCCTGAACCACTCTAAAAAGTCACTGAAGCAAGATAAAAAAACCCATTTGGGTGAGCACAAAGCTTTTTAAAGAAATCTTCATAGTTCATAATACATTAAACAGATAGCATAGGACTGGGTATACGTATTAAACAGATATAGCCATCGAGTAAAATGTGCCATAATTTTATTGTGATACTTGATTCACTCAGGCTAACAAAATTTCCAGAGTTCTGGCTGCTGCCGATTGCCCCTGTTGGAGTACATCAGAAATGGGCACATTAGGAGGCTGCCCTGACAATAGGGATGATATGAGCAGCAGCCTGGAATGAACAGTGCTTATTTAAATGAATGGCAAAGTGCAATGCAAAGACTCATTTCATGTTCCTCGCAGGAAATGACTGTAAATATATTCATTTGAGTAAAACAATCATTGGCATCTATCCATGCATATTCTCTGCTCACAACACTGTCATTCTTGTCAATCTGAAGATGAGAGGTAATGGCGCCAGTTTCTGTGAAACTGCTGAAGTGTGTACTCAGGCAACAGCCTGAAAGATGGGTTCATTTATCATCATAATAGGCTATTACCCATGATAGGTCACAACTCACTGAAGAGTCAGTCGATATAATTGGTGCTATTCCCTTCACTTTGAATACCCCTGAAGGTGAAGAGCAGCACTTACTAGACAATAGTCAATCACAGAACTAAACATTTTGTCTAAAAAAGTTCATCGAGATTGTTTGCAGTTTGATTAGGCTTATTGTACACTCTGTTATACTGAAGAAACCGTAAGACTATCTTTCTTAAGACGGCAATAAAAACTGCTGCATCGAAGGTAATGAAGCTACGTTTTAAAAATGTTTAAAAGTGATGAGTAGCTATTTGAATATGCTAGCAAGAGATTTCTGTGTTTTCTTTCAATTGCAAGATACTTACAGAATAATACTTGTCTATACAATAGTTGTGTCATATTGTAATTCAATTAAAAAAAGATTTATTGTCAACTTACTGTACTGTCAACTGCCCTGTCATTCTCCATACTGGTGGATCCTTTTTTAATCTTGTTTCCTTGCTTTCAAAGATTTATGGCCTTCTACAAGTTTTACTTTTGAAGTAAATATTATTAGATATACATAAAAATAGTAAATATTTAAATGAAATATGATATTTAAAGTGAAGTACTTCAATTCAAATTCATATTTTAAAAAAATCTCACAAACCTAAAGCAAATTAATGTGAAATAAAGTTTAGAGAACATAAATCACACATTCTCAAATAGCTCTCTGTTGACACGAGTAGCAGCCTTGCAAATGATTCTTTAGGCTGAATAAATAAGGATGGGTTTATGTCCAAAAAGCACTTAACTTTTATAATGTTACTATTTTTAATTAGTAGGATTATTTTCCCAAAAATATACTTTATCAACAGATGATTTTGTTTCCTTCTCATAAGCAGTCTGCCGTAGTCGTCTTTACTTTTATAATTCAGCTGTATTAATTTTTTTCTTAGAAAAATACAGTGGCAGCAGCATCTCGAGAATATATAAGACTTATAAATATGGCCAGTATCAACTAAATGACATCATAAAACATGCATTCTTAACTTGAGTCCTACACCATTTTTAATGTGGTGATAACTGTACAACAGTATTAACATAAATAGCTTTCTTCCTCTTCATTAGAAAGTTAGCTGTCCCCTCTAATGTATGTTGAAACAGCCATAATTTATATAATGAAACATGACACTTAAGATGTACAGAAGTAACTGTTAAGGGCTTTGAGCATTACTGTTGCATAAAAAATCATATGCTTCAGTTACTAATCTTCTTACACAAATCATGACAAACTGCAATAGCCAAGGAAATATTTGCTTCTTATTTTGGACAATATACAATGCTTATTACATTTTCTCTTGACATTTGTAAGAAATATACATTTAGGCATGAGGAATTCCGTTATAGAAATACAATTTTACGCTACTGAAGCAAAGCAATTTCAATGCTCAAATTCATGAAATAAAATCTAGAAATAAAAAATGTGTAACACCCAAAAAAAAACCCAGAAAAATCAGCTGCTTGTTCAACAGGAAAAAAATCATTGAAATGGTTGGAATGACATAAAACTTGGGAGCACATTGTAAATAAAATTGTTGGTCCTGTATATTTAACAGTACAGTATCAAATCAAAAGTAGTTGGTATTATGGTATCAACCTCTGACCACTGAACAAAGAAATTAATCTTTTCAGGAATTCTAAAGTTTAAACGGAATTGTTACCTTATTTCCTAAATATGGTGCAGGTGCACTCCAATAATACAGAGGTGGCAACACTTGTCTGGCATCCTCGTTATTCACACTGAGCTCCTGAGACTCAGCATACGCACTGTGAAGAGGCCAGACCTTCTCTCCACCTGTCTGGCCAGTCAGAAACCACCCAGACATGTCTGTCGTCTGCAAATCCAAAACAGAAAATGTAGTTGAAGCACGACAATTGTCTTACAGTTTACCTTGAAACTGAAACGTGAGCAAAATGATCTATAAAATTAAGTGAAGTGCAAAAACCGTAAGACCTTTTTCTCTTTTTAATTCATTTTATTTAGTCGTCCAATTGATTTTAAAATGTATCCACCATTCTCTTATAAGAAGGTCTTGTTATTACAGTGCACACCAAAAATATGCTGTAAGAGTACAGTATGATTGTTAAGCTTTGTAAGAATATTCTTAATAAGGTTACAAACTATTGATACAGGACTAAAATCATTGTATATGTTTTTGTCTAGTCTCAACATAATTTGTATAGTACCTACAAAAGCACATGTATTTTTCTAGAAATGTTATTATAAGTGCACCATAGATAATTCTTGACAACACAGGTCAAATATTACAGTACCTTTTATGCAACCTAATTTTCAAGGTCAACTAAATTACAAAGACAGATGTGAATCAACCTGTCATGCAGTTTCACACTGCAGATTACCTCCACCAATGCCTCCCTCTATGGACTGATTTTTCATCTTGGAGAGGTTTAATGATACGTACCACAGCAGGCTATTAAGGAGTTAACCTTTCCCCTTTACCAGTATCGTTTCCACAAAAATGACAATTTGTTAGGCACTTTATAAATCACTTCACACTCATGTCTCCACAGAACATTCTCCCCAAAATGCAATTTCTTCATTGTTGCTACAAACATCTATGTATAGGGATCAGAAATTTAAACATAAAAGCATCCTTGAAGCTTAAAGATTTTGTTTTTCGTTTAAATCATTAATGTATTGTAGATTAAAGGAAATGAGACAGTTAAGTCTGTCGTGCTCCTTACATCCATGTAGGTCCAATGGGAATCTCTGCATTCACTTGCAACACCCGAGCAGTAACACTTCTCACAGCCTCTGCGATTCCCACCCTGGAGATTAAAAAACCCCACTTTGCAGCGGTCGCAGTTCTCTCCTTCAACATTGTCCTGGAAGTTAATATCAAAATAATGAGCCGATAAAAAACCAAAACAACTGAAGAGTGTGTGCATGTTGCCTGTGTGTAAAAACACAAATAGCTGATTTTTTAAATTGTATTTTCTGGATAATGTGTCACATTGAATCATTTATTATTTTTTCATTGCTACTCTGGAAGTTCTCCCGCTAAGCTGTAAATGATTTTTTTTCCTTTTATACTGCAGAACTGGCTCTCTGCCTTTTGCAAAAAATAGCAGTTGTTGAACCCTTTCCAGACTCTTGTCTTGTTTAAGTTGTTGCTGGTATATGAACCTCATATAACAGTTTTATGGTTAAAAATTGATTTTTAAAGATTTATTCACACTATTGTCCTGTTTATTTGAGATTATTTTAATCAGTTCATCAATCTGCACTAGGAATCAGATTCATCTGGTCACATTATTGAGGCTTCACATTACAGAGTGCTGCAATAACTCACTCTAATGTCCTTCCTCTGTATTTTAGATTTAAAGAGCTTTTTTTCATTTTTTAAAAGATTAAAATTAAAAGAACATTTTAATCACTTATTTCAGTTGTGATAATACCAATCATAGTGTCTGCTGTATTAAAAAGAGGAAACTTGATACAGACATTGAGTACTACATAGAGCAGACACAAACATGCAGTGTCTCAGTGTTTCATTTTAAACATCACACAGGGTCTCTTGTAAACAAACATATACAGTAAAAACGTGCATTTTTACTATAGTTGTGGATAAGTGGAAAATAGCGTTTCAGATCTGGGACCTATCATTGTCATAAGGAAGGGCACTTTACATTGACAGTTGAACAATTATTTCATTTTTACAACTAAATACTTGTCAGAAGTATCTTCTGTCTTGTCAGGGCATCTATTTTAATACAAAATCAAATACTCAAATACTTAAAATGATAGTTAAGTAATATTACTATTGATTGAAGTATCAAAGAAGCATTTAATTTTCTTATTCTTGATCACTTATTTTGAAGCTTCCACCAAAATGACTAATTGTGAATGAGTGTTTTTCTGTTTTTCTGTGATCTACTCTAATATCGTACAGTAGGTAGACTTATATTCCTCACATAGATTTATGTTATTAAAACAAGTCTTGAAGATTTGCAGAACAACAGAAATAATATTAATATTAAAATAATAATATATAATATAATAATTTTATTTTTTTATTTTGACTTGATTGTTAATATTATATAATATTATATTCTATATATATATTATATATTTTTATTTTCTCCATGGGTATGAAATCATAGTGACGTCCTTATGGAATTTTCAGCTCTGTTTTTTGAAGGAAAACCAGGACCCGAGCCTATTCAGCAGGCAAGTGAACTAAACATGAATTTAAACTTAGACTTAAAGGCTAATTGTCAACAATTCCAAATAGGCGATACACTAGTTTGAGCAGTGTGGTATCCTTGCATTGCTGGGTCTGGTTCATACGGACTGTACTTAAATATATTATGGATGCCATGTTAGTGCAGTGGTTAGCCTTTTTAGCATTTCGTATAAAATAATTCTGTATAAAATGTTGCCTCACAACTCTGGGGCCCCGGGTTCAACCTCCGGGGTTTACTATCTGCAGGCTGTATGTTCTCCCTGTGTTTGCATGGCTTTCATCCGAGTCTCCAGTTTCCTCCCACAGTCCAGACACATACGGGTAGGTTAAACGGCTTCTGTAAGTACAGTAATGCGGCCCTGCTGTGGCTGTTTGTGCCTGAGCCTGCCCTGTGATGGGCGTATTCAGCCTTGCGCCGGTTGCTTGCGGCTCCCCCCACAGCCCCGTACTGGATAAAGCAGTTTAGAAAATAGACGGACGGTTGGTTGGATTGATGCATGACCCTCTAGTTCTGATTATAGTTTCCATAACCTTGTATATGATAACAGACTTCACTGTAATGTATTGATTTGGTTATATCACCCATTTATGGATGAGTGCCAGTTTCCAGTTATTGAGCATCACTTTCTTAGGTGTGGTAACAGTCATGAATGACACCTCCTTTAGTACAATTTGTGGAATACCACCAGGCACTTTAAATTTATCTTAAGTGCTTCTAGTACTTGGTAAACATCTTACTGAAATGCTTATTAATGCATCAGCTATTTTCTTTTTATTGTCCAAAAGCTTCCCTTTTTTATCTTTGAGATACCTCCACGTTTTTGCTGTTTCAATACAATAAAAATGTTTCTACTGTTACCTCCTTTGTAATATTGTTTTCTTTCGCTCCCTTTTAGTTTGAATATCACTTTTTACCTGTGCTTACGGTTCATTGCATTCATTTTCTGTAATTGTATCCTGCTCTTTTTAAATCATTTTATCAAGTGTTTTCTTGATAAAATGATTTTAAAAAATGAGCCTCTGCTTTCTAGCGTTCAATTTCTTTACTCTTAGGGTTAAATCTGTTCTCTGCTTTGGAAAAAATCTTTAAACTGTTGTCTTCTATTGTCTACTGGATGGGTGCTGAACTCCTAAAAATGAGGAAACTACAGATGTTGTTCAAACTTCTGTTTGCCCAGCTGCATAAAGTATTCTGAGTAAAATGGCAGGGGATGTTGATGTGTGAGGAACTACCGAGGTCAGAGCTGCACGGGGCTCTGTTCCCCATTGTGTGCTTAAACAGTTTAATCATCCAACCTACAGCCCACACATAGCCTCTACTTATTATTCTTTTTTCTGAGAATCACAAGTGTGTGGTGTGCTGTATGTTGACTTCATATGATCACAACTTAAAGTCCCTCATTGACAAATTAAAAGAGAAGTCAGAGGAACTCTGATATTAGCAAATTGCCGGGCTGAATGACAAACAGGATGAGAGTCTTGAGATGAATTGTGGGTACAATGGACAATAAAGTCAAGAAATTGACTATCCTGTTCCTAGCTTGCCAGGTTTCAAAATATTTTGAAAACCCATCATAATGTTCAGAAAATAGAATATTGAGGGAACAGAGACGTTCTTGCAGGAAACTGTAGAATGTTTTATAGAGCAGTAATAGATGGCATCATTAAATTCATGGTAAATTTTGCAAAAGCCCCATGGCAATTCTGGTCAAATGGAATACACAGTTGTAGCTCTTTAATCTCACGCCTGTAATTAAATTGTTGCTAAATTAAATGATTGTTTAATTAAGTGTGTTAATCGATTAAATTGATGCTCTTGCCTACCTTGCAGATGCATGGCTCTTCACAAGGATTTTCATTCAGGCTCCCTTCAGTGCTGCAGTTGCAGAAGATGCAGGACGGAAAGCCAATGTAACCAAAAGCACATCTGTCGCATTGTTCGCCACTGTAGCCAGGCTTGCAATAGCAGGAGCCTGCATTGAGATCTGGTGTGGGAATGAAACAGTAGATCTGTTCTCTGGTACTTGGAACAATACCTGCACAGCAGTTATGAATGTAGAAATAAATACTGAAAATCACAATGTTTTACAATACCAGTGCTCTACACATCATGATGAATTATATTTTTAAAAAATGTAGCAACTTTTTAAAAACACTTTATAAAGGTTAGTTTTAGGGAAAAGCTAGATTTAATAAAAAATACAGTATACAGTAGTTCATATAGTTCAGTTAGTTCAGATAGTTAAGTATATTTTATTTCAATGGAACATATATGCAAATTATGCTTTTGAACTACAAATAACTACATATCAAAATATTAAGACCAATAAAGTATGTTTTCTTAGATTACTAATAATGTACTGCAAGCCCACAATAAAGTTCTTTCATGGCAAAGTGCTCAACCATCTGTTTCCTTTCTTTTACTTTTTATTGTGTATGAAAAAAATGTAATGACATTTTTGGTAAAAAAAAAATGAAGAGGAACTGAAAAACAATTGCATACTTTTATATAATGTACATACAATGTTTGTTTGTTATTGCTGTGTTATTTTTTGAACAAATCCAAATTAGTAATATATATTCAAATTTAATGAAACATCAATATTAAATTATGAATGACAATAAAATGTGGGGAAATACATCATTTGATTGCTGAATACAATTCACAAACCTTTCAAATCTGCGTTTAGAGATATTATATCTAACACTAGAGAAGCTCACTAGAGAAGATAGAATTAGATTTTGTATTTCTTTTATATCTATCATATAAAACAAATATTTTTTGCAGTTTAAGGATAATACTCTGTTCTCTAAGAGGTGGAAATCAGTTTCAGAACCTTTTTATATTAAGTGCAACACTTCAAAGACTCCATAGACTTTTTTATGCTTTTGTATAATGCCTAAAGTTAAGCATACTGTATACAGCATGTTACAGATGCAGCCATACAGCCAAACCTGTACCGCATGCAACTACCCACAAGCCACCACGGCGTTCTGCAGTACCTGATTGGCTGGCCAAAATGACCGACAGGGGCAATCCGCTTAGTATTGAATATTTATATGGAACTTTATAACTAAAGGGAAATTTTAGTAGCTGAGCATAAAAAGAAGAGGAGCATAACGCATCTGAAGGTCATAAACAATATTAATTTAGGAACATAAACATATTATGTAAACTGTATATGGCTGGTATTGGTAGCTTAAAGAAAAAATACACACCAGTATTCCACTTTCTCCCTAAGCATTTTAAGCATCAAAGTCTTACATGTGGTTATTTCGGAAATGTTTTCACTTGCTCCTTCTGACCATATTACGTTTATATACTTTGTGAAAAGTGATCGTTTTAACCTTTTCTGCGAATACGCTTATTATCAGAGTAAACAAAACATACTTTTAGAATTTGATTAATAGGGAATATAATATGGAATCACATTTCTAAAGAAATTAATAACAATATAATTATATTCATGTACTGTAGCACAAACAGTAGTATATGACTTTGTATAGTATAGTACAGTACAGTAGTATATGATATGTGTACGTATGGCTGTTTCAGTGCCTTTTATGTGACTGTGTCTGTGGCATGATGGCTTAGGTGAGTGACTAATAAGCCTAAAGTGGGGTGTTCAAATCCAGCTATTGCCATGAGTTTTCTTTTAACAAATAAATATTTCTTATAAAAACTAAAATAGCAAATATTATGGACACTATATTGAAATTTTTTATATTTCTGAATATCATAACATGTTCGTACTGTATGTACACAGCGGCACCGCAGGGTGTAGGGCGCAAACCCACGTGAGCCCGGAAGCCCTACTTTATTAACATCTTCCATGCTGCATTAACAAGTTTAAAAGCAGGCGATACACAAGTGTCTCCTCTTTAACTTTTCAGTTTACAGAGAAATTTCACCAGGGTTTTGTATAATGCCTAAAGTTTAGCATACTGTAGGTTACAGTATATTACACACAGTTCCAAACTACTGCATGTTTGTTCTTCCAGTCTTACACATTACATTTCTAAAAGTGTAATTGAATTAAAATACACGTCACAACTGTGATCCATGCTTAGCAATTGTCTCTACACTTGCATGTACATGCAGTACTTTATGTTGCCATAAATACAATTTTGATGCACAATAACACACACCTATAGAGATCTACACCGAGACATCTAAATGTTTATTATTTTTAACTTTATACATGTTATGTTTTTGTTTACATGGTAAGGTACTTTGTGGCACAATAAATGGATCTACAACACCTTTCAAACTGATTAAAGAGTAGAGACACATTGTTTATAGTTGTTAACAAATTCACATATTATTAACAAGAAATGGACAATATCTTTTTGTAGCAGGTTCAAAGTCATTCTATTGAAGAGATGTGATAAAACAGCATGCTGTTTAACATTCATCATCAACAGCGGGTGTACTCTAAAGCTTGTGGGGTAGTAGTGTGTAGCCACTGCTGCATGCACTATTATTTGCTGCGCTGTGGAATTCTGTTCGATTGCTCTTGTTGCACCTTAGCAAACATGTGCCTGTTCACTGATCTGAGTCCTGGATGCCATGTGTCATTTAGTTCATTGCAATCATGTTCAGTAGGGCTCAAGTCTGGGCAGTAAGGCATCCATGGCTTAGACACCAACATGCACATCTTGAAAGAAAGTGACCGTATTGTGACACAAGCAGCATTGTGCTGTGTTTCTGCAGTACAGTTGGATCATCTAAAAGACAGTAACTTGAGTTTTCCTCTACCTGTGAGAATGTGTACTCGCAATGTCAAAAGCAAAGAGAGGAGATACATGGCTCCAACTGACAAAACTCCAAGCTCTCAGATGTCTGGCAAAGCACTGGTCATGTCTAGATCAAAACCCTAGTAGTACCCTGGTAGTATTTTGTCAACTGGGAGTCACTGTTTCAGGAATCCTGTTCAGAGCTGGTTAAAAGATTTACAGAGCCTACAGTATGCTCTGCATGGGACCCCATATAGACCTCCCATCTTGGGAGCTGTCAGTCACTTTTAAACAAAATCAAAAAAGCTATGTGCCATTATATATATAATTCAATGCATAATACCTCCTTCAGCTTTTGTTGTATCTTTTACGCATATATCATTTAAAGACCCAGAAGGATCACAGGAACAAGGCACACAGGGATCAGGGTCTTCAGGGGTGATCTAAAAAAATAAGCGATACATCTGTTAATCCCAACCACAACAGCAGTGCCACCACTTAATAAAGAGATCACTTATCAGTTCTTTCAAGCGATTATCAATATTAAATTAAGAACAAGAAACTGACATCTTACCCCTTCTGGTCTAAAGTATCCATCAACACAAGTCTCACAGTTTATTCCAGATGTGTTGTTGACACATTTCAGACACACGCCACCACCTTCATACTCCCCATTGACATTCAGACTGAGCTTTCTCTCAGCTATAGTTTGATTGTAGTAGCACTCTTCTGACTTCCCATGACAATTGCATTCTGGAAACAAAGTACTCTGTCAAATGTGATGTGAGTAGAAATACAGAAAATGGTTTTGCTTTTTGTGTCACCAGTACTTAATACACTATAAAGTATTAATGATATTACTTCAAAGGCGTCATTATGGGTCTGTAGACGTACAACAAACAACACTGGTATGCAATAGTATTTTTTTATGATGTAATGCCACATACAAACCACTAAATACATTTGTTTTCATTTCAGCCTTGTTACTGTATATTTTTAATAAAAATACATATAGTATGGCTATTTATTTGCAACAGTTACATGTCTGGCAGTCCATCGTGTTTAGGACATGAAAGGACATCCACAATATGTTTTTAAGCAATAATATATCTTTACTCAAAAAGTAGTTTATATGTGTTTTTTTTTTTACAAATTGCATATAATATGTTTAGACTCAAAATATAATAACAGATAACAGATATACTGTATCCTATGGTCTAATAAAATCATTTAAATTGCCCTCTATTTCAGGTTATGAAACTGCAACAGCTTTGTCACTGTTCATTATAACCTGTCATAGAGGATTTTTTCTAGCTTTTGCAATAAATTAGCTTTTTCATCCAAAATAATGTCTTTATTTTGAAAAAAAGAATTTGGTACCAATCTATGACTATTCAGTGTGATTTACTTTTCTGATAGTTTATAAAGAACACATTTTCTCTATGAATGAACTATCTTATTTGACTGAGAAACACTGATAGAATTGTGAGCATTTTTAATATGTATTTATTCCTACAGAGTTTTGATATGTTTTCCTTTCAGATTTTATAACTTCTAATTTTATTAAAGACGGAATCACATTTGCTAAGTCGGAGAAAAAGTCGCTTTTCAATAAAGGATGAAAATGTTCTGCAGTTACTGACTTTCACAAACATGCCGTGTTAGAAAAGTCCCGGCCATCCAGGGCTGTTGGTTGTAGCCAGGACAGCAACGATCACAGCTTTCTCCACAGGTGTTGTGTTCACATTCACAGCTAAATTTCTACAACAACCAAATTGAATAAAAAACAGTTTGTTAAAGAAGATAGTAGCATTTAAAATATAAATGCAACACGGAATGAATGTAAATGTATAATATTTAATATATTATAATAAATACAGTATAGTACAGTATAACATGATAAAGTACTGTATATGTAAAGTAAAGATTATAGCCTATATAATATCTATTATGAATGTATAATATTTTCTGGAATGTTAAATAACAAAATAGTTCATATGCATTTATTGTTTTGATGGCACATTATAATAAAATCCTCATGAAAACGTACAAAATCCACAAACCTTAGTCTCACGGTGGAAGGGGCAAGCTTTTGCGTGCCCATAGCAGATACACATTCCACCCACAGATATGTCTTTAATTGAATAGTAATACTGTATAAAAAAATAAAAATAAGCAAAATGACTTAACATAAAATAGACTCTTCAAAACAAAACAAGTTTAAAATGAAATATTCTAAGCATCAAAAGTCATTTAAGATATAACTCTCTCAAAAGGCTTCTATGATATAACTTTAACAAATTTAAAGTCTTTATCAAGAAAAAGATAAAAAAGTAGCAGGCGTATTAAGATTTTACTGAACAAACATGACATAAATGAATCCATAATTCTGATTAGCATTTGTCATAATCCGGATTGCTCAACAAGGGAGTCTACAGTGAAAGTCACTGGTTAGCCATTGGCCAATACTGGAAGTGGGGCTCAGGTATGGAGTGCATAGCATCCACAACATAACTGTTACATTCTCATCTCCCAGGAACCTTTTACAGCAGCAGCGTAAGGATGGGCATGTTCTGCTGTAATGCTATCACATCAGAATGAGCCCATTCAGCACAGCAAGTGAGGTCTCAGGACTTCATGTATCACCATACAGTCAGGTTGCCATCGATGTCTATAAGTGAAGTTATATAGTAACTAGAGACTCCTGCCCAGACCTTCACATTTGGACCTCCTCGATTGCTTTGGTGTACACAAGAGTTAGTATCAAAAGAGAACGTGTCTCCACTGCTTGACAAGAAGGCAGTGTTCTCTTGTTATGTGGGAATATTGGTTCCTTTATATGTTCTTTTTCTTGATTTTCATAAAGTTTGACACTCAAGGGGTCACCCTTCATCAGTGCCCAACCAACTCTCAATAATGAGCAGATTCAATGATTTTCCAACAGATAAAGTTACTTGAGTGCATTACGGTCAATCATTAATGTTAAATTAAATAAAATGACACCTAAAACATCTTAACAATATCCAAATACTGTACCTCATTTTCTAAAAACATACATGCATAGAGAGTTTTAGTTTGATGCTCTCTCAACATATGTAAAAGATAGAAAAAGTAAAGCAGGTGAAACAGTTTAGATCAATAAGTATATGCTTCAAGAAAATTAATTAAATTTAAAAAAGGGGAATTCATTAGAAATGGTAAACATTTTGATGGTCTGAACCAGTAGGAAAACTTGGCTTGATGTTTTAAAGTCTAAATGCATGCAGGGTTAGGATTAAAAAAGGTATGATACTAGAAAAGTTCATGACAACTTATTCAGTCTTGTGCGTCTTAAATAATCATATAATAGTATGTTCCAAAACTACATTACCTTTAAGAGAACTCCAAAACAACTTATTAGTAGTCAGCATTTATTAAACATCAATAACAGTACCACAATCACAGGTATTTAATATGCCTTTAGTGAGTGGCACTTTTCCAATTAATATTTTTTACTTAAAAATGCATTCTGGTAATTATGTAAAACACTGGATCTTTGTGACTAATTGTGCAGACCATAGTGTCAACACATGATGAGGTGAACCTTCTATACGAATTAAAAGATTTCTCAATTAAATATTTTGAATTTGAAACTATCAAGTTCTGTCAGTTAGCAAAAAATAAAGCAGTTATTCTAAGAAACCAAACTTTTTTGGCATATCTGTTCTTTGTAGAATCAAAGAAGCAATGATCACCAACCCGTTTTCAGGATACGTTTACAAACTTACCCTTCTAGTAACTATTGGATCAATATCCAAAGGATCATTGTATGCTAGAGTCATTAAGTCTGCATTTAGTGTCCTTATCCGCTGAAACGAAAGTCGAATGTACTGGGCAGAAGTAAAGTTCAACAGGACAGGGGATGGGTCATCAGCACTGGGCCTACCATTGATAAGAGAAGTGTGAATCTAAACAAAAAAATAACAGAAAGTTATTTACATCTGAGTCATAGATCA
The DNA here is from genome assembly GCF_059453375.1 of Lepisosteus platostomus. Taxonomy (NCBI): domain Eukaryota; kingdom Metazoa; phylum Chordata; class Actinopteri; order Semionotiformes; family Lepisosteidae; genus Lepisosteus; species Lepisosteus platostomus. The sequence continues at coordinate 77,228,469 of NC_142613.1, read as the reverse complement.
ACGTCCTTATATAATGATGTTTCAACACAGAGAGCCTTGCAAAAGAATTCAGACCCTTTTTAATTTTTTTTTTAAATGTTGCTGGATTAGAAATGATACTTACTGTACAAATCTTTTACAACTATTCCACCATTTCCCATTATTTTTCACTTTTTGCAATTTTTTAGTGCAAACTCACATTCTCCAACAAAAAATTCTTAAAGACAAAATTATTGTTATTTGTTATATGTTATATTTTAGCAGATACTGTATCTTGAATACTGATAAAAGAAATACTGATTTGGAAAAATATGTGTAACTATTAGAAAGTATTAGCACATACCAAAAAGGATTGTTTTATTATAATCTAATCTAAAATATATCCAATGCAACACAAAGTTATATGACTAGCTTGGAAAACAATAATAACTAATGACCCATGCTCCCTACTCCAGCTCCCATAAAAAGAGCAGCGAACCAGGAAGGGAGAGAAGAGGATGAAGCATGAGCAACAGAAGACCCCTATATCAGACTATGCCCCCGCGGAGGCTGATGCACTACTGAACCAGCCTCCGGGCAGAAGACTGGCTGTGTTGCTGCCGCACCAGCCACCTTAACACAGCGCGGGATGTTTATTTTCAAATACAGCCACAGAGCTGCAGAGCCCAGCCGCATAGCTGCTTTACAAGCCTCTGTGCTGCCACCACGCCAGTCTCTCCATCACAGCACAGGCCGCTCGTACAACAGTACAGCTCCAGAGCTGAAGGCTGGCGGCGGTGCCACCACACCAGTCTCTCCATCACAGCACAGGCCGCTCGTACACCAGTACAGCTCCAGAGCTGAAGGCCGGCGGCTGTGCCACCACACCAGTCTCTCCATCACAGCACAGGCCGCTTGTACAACAGTACAGCTCCAGAGCTGAAGGCCGGCGGCGGTGCCACCACGCCAGTCTGTCCATCACAGCACAGGCCGCTCGTACACCAGTACAGCTCCAGAGCTGAAGGCCGGCGGCGGTGCCACCACGCCAGTCTCTCCATCACAGCACAGGCCGCTCGTACACCAGTACAGCTCCAGAGCTGAAGGCCGGCGGCGGTGCCACCACGCCAGTCTCTCCATCACAGCACAGGCCGCTCGTACACCAGTACAGCTCCAGAGCTGAAGGCCGGCGGCGGTGCCACCACGCCAGTCTCTCCATCACAGCACAGGCCGCTCGTACACCAGTACAGCTCCAGAGCTGAAGGCCGGCGGCGGTGCCACCACGCCAGTCTCTCCATCACAGCACAGGCCGCTCGTACACCAGTACAGCTCCAGAGCTGAAGGCCGGCGGCGGTGCCACCACGGCAGCCACATGACTGCAGTGCAGGCTGCAGGTTCACTGACAGTCGAATTAAAAATCAGAAACGCGCATCAAACTGAATTATTATATCCCTATGCTACTATTTTGGCTGCCTCAGTCTGCACATCGACCAACCTTATTGCTGTACCAGATATGCAGCAGGCAGTATATATAGTTCCAGTCAATAAAGACTTGTTTGACTTCAGCCTTGTGTGGGGGTGCGTCTTTTGATCGGGACTCTGCTTTGAACCTTTGCTGCTATTGTGAGGAACCCCAGGCACCCTGTAGTTTCACTTAAAAAACTAATTTATGTACTCTCAAGCTTAGTGCACCATATCTTGGAAGGTATCATGCTGTTACCCCTGAGGAGGTTTCTAAAATGATCATCAACATCAGCACCCCCACATGTTCCTTGGATTCTAGTCACACTGCCTTCCTATGTACAAACTTTTCAATTCTTTACCTTGGCAGTCTCACAAAGCTCCATTTTTGGTACAACCAATTTATACTGTACTTTACCACTGTGTCAGATTATTCAAGTACAGCATCAGCTTTCAATTCTGTGCTTACAAGAATCAAAGTAAAATCTATTCAAAACAAAATGTTAATTAGGAACTATTTTGTCACCTTGCTTAGAAGTAAATGTAAATATGTATCTATCTGAAAGTCTGTAGTTTGACTATGCTCAGGGAATCACATCAAGATTTCAGATCAGAATCTTGTGGTCATTTCTGACCTGAGTCTTGCATGTGAAGCTCATCTTTGCAGTGTTTTGAAGGTGTTTTTTCTACATCTTCCTAGAATTACATCAATACTTTCATCATATATTCATACACACCTCTCTAGTCTGAAGAAGAAAAGATAATGCATGCTGTTGTCTTTTCCAGCCTTGACCATTGTAGTGTTTGCTTTCTTATTCAAACATGTTAATAGTAAGTTGCAGGATGTTAAGAACTCAGCTGCATGGATTTTAGCCAAAACTAAAATCCATAAGTACAGTATACTGTATATAATCTATTTTAATAACTTCAAATTCTACAGTAACTTAATTACAGAAACGTTCAGTACTTGAATGGTTTGGACTATTAACGCCCTATACACATAATGTTTACTTAACGAAGGACAATGTGCAATTCCACGTCTTTTTATTAAAACTCACTTTTATATTCCCACTTTCAATTCTGTTTAATTGACTGTATTAATTTATACATACCAGTCTCCATATTTTATTTACCTTCAGATTGTAGAAACTATTCTTCTTACATGTTAAAAGTAGGATATGTGTCATGTGGCTCAAAGGCATTGAGGTCTCTATTTAAAATGATGGGACACATTATTTCCAGATATGTTCTTTTGATAGCAAAATATTTGTATTTCTTTGTAAGGAAACACAGACAGGTGTTTGTTGCAATAATACAGTATATTAAAAGGGAAGCAGTTACTCTGGATTGTAGAGCTATGTTTTGAGAGGGAACTTTCTCCCTGCTTTGCTCTCTGAAGGTCTTCGTAATAAACTTATTTCAAAACTGCATTGAACTTGCTGTGACTTCTTGAAACTCTACAAGATGATATACAGTACCATGAAAAGCACCATATAAAATAAATGTGGTTATTATTATATTGTTACATTATTTCATGCTGGGGGGTTTACTAGTTGAATCAATATAGATTATGAAAAAGTAATTTAACATTCTGTAACATTTCACCAATATACAGTAGGTGCAGAAAACAATAGGGACACATAGATGGCTCACTCAGTTAGACTACAAGCTAAATAGTTCTACTACTTCATGTCTAGATAATAGTTAGCAGAACACAGGTCAAGTTGGGGGAGAGGTTAGTGTTTTATGCACCTAATCATAAGTCTATCATTGAGAGAAACCACGACCATGAGAGAGATCAGTGGCACTGGGCTAAGAACAATAAACAGGTGCAGACCATTCACAGCCATATATACTAAACCTCTTGCTTAGTGCAATTAGTACAAATAGTACAATTGACCTCTGCTAAACACATAAAGTAAATGTAAAAGAGGTGAGTAGGTCCAAGAAAACTAGCTTACGGTATCAGAAATATGACCATCTTTCTACAAACAAAGCAAATGCAACAAAGCATAGTCTTTGAGGACTGAAATCTAAAACGTACTGAATTAACACTAAGTAAACTTCTTAATTTGTTATTTTTTTTATTTATCTAAATATTTTGTTGTTTGAATATCCTACAGGCAAAGTCTGAAAGTCTGGAAATAGATCTCAGTCTATCCAATGAATTGTCTCCTATTGTCTAGAATCCAGTATTAACTTTGTAAGGTGCTGTGTCTCAGTTAGGTACAGTAGCAGTGAGGTCAGTCCATATGTGTGGGTAACTGCAATCTTTGACTCCAGTACTTACTGTACTAATTGAAAATATTGTAGCACTTTCAGGTTCACATGGGTATGCGCCCTCACCACTGACACCACAAGTTAGCCTCCCACCACTGGGGACTCAAACACAGGCCTCCGGCATCACTCAACAGGGACCCAGCCAGCTGAGCTAAAGGGAGATCTCTCCTCAGGCCGGTGGCTGAGGTCCCTGCTATTCACAGGGAAGGGCGGTGACGTCACTGCGCTGGCAAGCTGGCTTGCACAACCTGTAATGCCGGCCGTATGCGTTACACTATGTTAAAAATAATAGATGGTCCATTCATGTGTTTAGTGTACCAATAGATTTTATTTAAATGTATATATCTTCACTGATCACTATGCCAGAGGAAAAAGAAACAAAGTGCTGGTATAGTAGGTGGGGCTTCTAAACATTACACCACCACCGCCACTATTATTATTGTTATGTGATAAATTATTAATGCTGAAGCAAGGTCCCTGATCATTTGGGAATTAAAGATCCTGTAGCAGGTTCCTAAATAGTGCATACAGTACTGTATATTAACCACAATCTTCTGGTCTAATTCCACTTTGTTATCTCTAAAAATTCCCTCTTGATTCAATTGGAATAGTAATTTGTCACTTCTCTATCTCCTCTGTGGGCATGATGGAGCAAAAGTTATTATCAGAATAATATTTTCAGGGTTTTTTTTCAGGATTACAAATTCCCATTTAAACGATTATTCTCTATAATTTATACAGATAATTTTAATCCATGAAAATATAAAACAGTATAGTAAAGACATAATTATCTCCATACACAGCTCAGGAAACAAATAACGTATATTAAAAATAACTAGTGTCAAAACCTCATTGAGAAAGGATATCAGTAATACCTGCAGTCCTACATAAGTCAGGGGATTTAATAGTGTGGGTGTCAGTGTAAATTCCCTCTCCTCTCGGAAAGATTTCAAGTTATTATTAATGAGACTTACAGTACATTGTCAGTGGTATGTTCTTCCCTAATTGTCAATTAAAATCAGCACTTTCACCTCACTGCTAATCATAGAGCATTTAGGATTGTAATAGGAGTTTTCATGTCCTTCACAATATCTGGAAACAAAGACAGAATAGGGGGCCGAGTCATCGAATTAGCTGTCATTTCCCCTGTATTTTCTGTCATGCAGTTAGACACCAACATATACAAATACATTGTGGAAATCTGAAACTGACATTCTGAAGTACATGTTACAAATTGGTTAGATGTTGTCTTCAGAAAAGAAAAATTATATAAAGAAAACAAGTATTTTTACCATAAAAATTAATTGAATTTCCACATGCAATTTGATACTGTATAGATACAATCTACATTTATACAGTAGGGCTGTATTTCAAAAATACGTTATTAAAACATTTGTATTTTTTGCATTATGATTTCATGTGATTCTTCCTGTTTACATTTGGCTGAAAGCCTTTAGATATCAGATATTTAAATATGATATTCACAAAATTCCTTATTTATTTCCCCTTATTCCTTTTCCATCTAACATGTTTACAACTGGTTATTTTCTAAATAGGATCATAGCATTAAAGTTTTCTTGGGTCTGATCTGAATGTCAATTAAAAACTGTATTGACATGCAGTAAAATTTCTTCCGAGTTAGATGGAATACACTTATGCTTGAAATAGTGAGCACAGATTATCTTGAATCAAACAGGTATATTTTAGCTTTAGTGATTTTTTTGTGATTTTGGCACATTTTGTTTACACAATAGCCATTTCTACAGATTCTGTTAATGATTCTTGCTTTTATTAACACATCAGAAATTCATCAACAATCCTGGTGAGACTACAATGTATAAAAAGAAAAAGATAAAGCTAAAGATAATAGATTCAATGTATGCTTTCCATAATATGCAGTTGTGTAAAAACAGCAAAATGCCTATTTTCCTTTTTGCTAATACTTACAGTGGTGTGAAAAAGTGTTTGCCCCCTTCCTGATTTCTTATTTTTTTGCATGTTTGTCACACTGAAATGTTTCAGATCATCAAACAAATTGAAATATTAGACAAAGATAACACAAGTAAACAGAAAATGCAGTTTTTATTATTAAAGGAAAAACAAATCCAAACCTACATGGCCCTGTGTGAAAAAGTGATTGCCCCCTAAACCTAATAACTGGTTGGGCTACCCTTAGCAGCAACAACTGCAATCAAGCGTTTGCGATAACTGGCAATGAGTCTTTTACAGCGCTGTGGAGGAATTTTGGCCCACTCATCTTTGCAGAATTGTTGTAATTCAGCCACATTGGAGGGTTTTCAAGCCTTAAGCCTTCAGGTCAGGACTTTGACTAGGCCACTCCGAAGTCTTCATTTTGTTTTTCTTAAGCCATTCAGAGGTGGACTTGCTGGTGTGTTTTGGATCATTATCCTGCTGCAGAACCCAAGTGTGCTTCAGCTTGAGGTCACGAACAGATGGTCGGACATTCTCCTCCAGGATTTTTTGGTAGACAGCAGAATTCATGGTTCCATTTACCACAGCAAGTCTTCCAGGTCCTGAAGCAGCAAAACAGCCCCAGGCCATCACACTACCACCACTATATTTTACTGTTGGTATGATGTTCCTTTTCTGAAATGCTGTGTTACTTTTACGCCAGATGTAATGGGACACACACCTTCCACAAAGTTCAACTTTTGTCTCGTCAGTCCACAGAGTATTTTCCCAAAAGTCTTGGGGATCATCAAGATGTTTTCTGGCAAAACTGAGACGAGCCTTTATGTTCTTTTTGCTCAGCAGTGGTTTTCGTCTTGGAACTCTGCCATGCAGGCCATTTTTGCCCAGTCTCTTCCTTATGGTGGAGTCATGAACACTGACCCTAACTGAGGCAAGTGAAGCCTGCAGTTCTTTGGATGTTGTTGTGTTTTTTTTTGTGACCTCTTGGATGAGTAGTCGCTGCGCTTTTGGGGTAATTTTGGTCAGCCGGCCACTCCTGGGAAGGTTCACCACTGTTCCATGTTTTCGCCATTTGTGGATAATGGTTCTCACTGTGGTTCGCTGGAGTCCCAAAGCTTTAGAAATGGCTTTATAACCTTTTCCAGACTGATTAATCTCAATTACGCTGTTTCTCATTTGTTCCTCAATTTCTTTGGATCGCAGCATGATGTCTAGCTTTTGAGGATCTTTTGGTCTACTTCACTTTGTCAGGCAGGTCCTATTTAAGTGATTTCTTGATTGAGAACAGGTGTGGCAGTAATCAGGCCTGGGTGTGGCTAGAGAAATTGAACTCAGCTTTCCAAAGATGTGATAAACCACAGTTGATTTATGTTTTAACAGGGCAATCACTTTTTCACACAGGGCCATGTAGGTTTGGATTTGTTTTCCCTTAATAATAAAAACCTTCATTTAAAAACTGCATTTTGTGTTTACTTGTGTTATCTTTGTCTAATATTTCAATTTGTTTGATGATCTGAAACATTTCAGTGTGACAAACATGCAAAAAAATAAGAAATCAGGAAGGGGGCAAACACTTTTTCACACCACTGTATGTATGTTATTTGTTAAGGATGTGGGTTTTGAAAACAATGTACAAAGTCTCAGGGAAATGATTTTCAGTTTATTTAAGATCTAAACCAATCTGTGCTTTCTGTTTTGACAGAATATTTAAATTTAGTTCAAGGACCTGTTTTTAAGTAGATATATTTAATACCATATACAATTACCATTTTTGACAGCAACTTGCACTTGGGGAAAAAAAAGCCTGGAATGATCATCTGCAATTCGCGTGTGATACTCCATACTCAGTATGGTAATTTAGATTTGCCATTTTTGATACAATTTAGCTATGACAAGTGACTTTCAAGCAATGAAGAACAATTTTCTTTGAATTGCTATTGTTTATGACAAGTTTTATAGTATGGCTATGCAATCTTAGCTTCTAATTTCAACCCCAATGAATATATAATACAAAGATTTTTAATCTACTACATAGCTTACTACAAAGTGCAAAGCTAAAATTAAAGACACGAGACAAGTGTTTCAAGAACTGAGATGTTCTAAAGCTTTTGTGAGAGCAATGTATCCATCAGGAAATCTGAAAGCCTTCAGATAAACAGATTCTGGCCTGACTAATCTATTGCATAAGTACACAGATGCATATAATTTGTGGGGATTTAAACTAAATTTAACTTAAATTAGATTAAATTTACAGAACTGTTACTATTCATGTTGGAACCCAATTAGAAAAATAATGTGAATCTGTGAATGTCCACTTGGTTACAAATACAAGACCTGGAGTGGCAGGCAATGTTCAGTGGAGCAAGAGAGAACTTGCTGAGTTTATAGCTGGTTATAGCTTAGCTGCAGAAAATCATTAAGATCTGGGCTCCAGCCGTCATGGTGCTTCAGGTTTTGCTTCACTCTGAACTCAGATATGTTATACAAAGCAGGCTTTCATGAAACCTTTTCAATGTCTTTTCTTTTTTAACTTTGTACTTACCTCTCCATTCTCCAGGGGGTGGATCTTTGAATAAAAGGAGGTGCATATTACTTCGTCATCTTTGGTATAGGATGGCGGTCCTGTTCTCGGTACTATATTGAAGCGGGTAAGGCATTCTGTCTCAGTAATTGCATAATACTGCCAGGGTGTAAAGGCAACACCATCCAGTGAGCGTTCCAATACCCAATTTCCAGGTCGAGGAGAATTAGCGGCCTTTATTATTACATATGCAATCTGGAAAACCTGCAAAACACAAGCATTTTATTAAAAAAACTGTGAAAAAACATCTACCTAATCTACACTATGCTGAAGTAAACAGAAATCTGAAATTTGATTTCATAGAACTGTAGCCTAAGCAGACTGCAGACTTAATTGATAAATCTCAGAAATGTGTGACCATTTATATACACCGCTGGATAAAGAGTGAGTCCTGTATCTTGAACCTTACCCTTTTAATAGGCACAGGTAGAGAAAACTAATTGTTCAAAATTTAAATGTGTGACCTCTATTATTTGAGTGTTACTGTCCAAAGTTCATTTTAAAGATGTAATAGTTCAGTTTCATCTATAATACACAAAGTAAATGGCATATATGTTTTGAAGGTTTGAAAGTAATGCCTTTTATTTTTATTTAATGTAATAAAATTTATTCACCCTTGGTGAATATAAGAGCATAAGAAAGTTTGCAAACAAGAGAACGCCATTTGGCACATTTATCTCATCTGTTTTTTATATTAAATAATTGTCTACTGGAACTAACTGCCCCTGATCTGTCTTTTAATGTTGATTCTGAAGATCTGAAGATGTTTAACCTCATAAGTGCCTTAGAAGATTTTCAATATTTGAATCCAATTTTATTCCAAAAGCAGCAATATGTTGTATCATGGTGACTAAAACTAAACACAGTATACTAAATTAGGTTTAACTAGTGCACTGTACAATTTTAACATAACACTCTTGACGTAAATTCTGTATTTTTACCATATATCCCTACATTTTGTTTGCCTGTGTATTGTTGTACTTATATTCAAAAGACAAGTCTACATCAATACTCTTTTTATGGGTACCTTCTTTAAGCTCCATGTTTCCCATGATCTTACTTTATCTTAGTAACATCTGAATATATATTTGCACATATTATTCATTGAGAGGTTAGGAATCTGTATTCAATCTGCATGGGAATGAGTTGTGTTTAATTCCACAGTGCTAAGTTAAAACAAATCAGAACACAGAAATGGATAAAACTGTAATTTGGTAAACCCGCCTTTAGAAAGATCCACAGCTGAAACACTGTGTCACTTTTCTTGTCTTTCAAACTGGAATAAACATTTACCTGTTCCTTTGCAGGCTTACAAAATATACCTTAATATCTGCACTTAATGTTAATTCTAATAGGAACAGAAAGTTTTCATTAAGATCCAGTGATCTCAACAATGGCAAGCAAGTCAATTCCAATACCGGAGCAAAACCTAAGAAAACTGTAAATCGTAGACAAAGTTGACAGCAGCATTCATATAGCTTGTCTTCAATTACTGTACACGAAGAGAATAGCCTTTTCCAAAAGATTAAGATACAAATGGTAGGAAATGGTTCTACCAAGGCTGAATCTGAGCTATTTGAGAATGGGTTTGATTAAAGGTGCCATGTGACAGAAAGGTTTAAAAAAATGAAAAATCTATCACCATAGATAACAAAACAATAAGATCTAAACCAATCAAACAATAATGACATAAAATGTGTGTGCAATTAAATGCTCTGCTAAGATAAATGAAATGTATTTCCTTAACACATTCTTACTATTAATGAACCCTTCATTAAGAGTTGGAAAAGTAATATTTATCCTGTTAAGGAGCGAAGGAGGCAGAAACATGTTTTGCAAAGGTTAAGACAAGAACACCCAATAATTTTGAAACGTTGGCAATTGGTATGCAGAAATTTAGCCCTTCTCTTAATGTCTAGCAATGCCCATGGTTCTGATGTAAACATATGATGAATGTCTTGAATGGCATATTATATCCAAAATAAAGAAAAGGGAAGGGAACTTTATTTTGTGTGACAGAATGCAACTTGTCCCAGATTAAAACAAATGCTCAAGGGAACACATAACACACTGCACATAACACACAAAAACAAGTATAGCAGAAAAGGAGAGACACCCAATGGCAGTCCTCAAAACATTCAAAAGTGTACAGTAGTGCTGTATCTGTTAGAATAACTGTACTATGACACAGTGGTAAACAAACGTCAAAGAGCAATAAAAGCCCATCTGCAAAAAGGTATTGTCTGACAGCCTTTGATAAAACTACTGTACTGTATATATGCTATGAAAGACAAAAATAAAATATGTCCCATTTTCTTTCTCCTTTGAAAATAAGTTTAAAGAAGGAAAAATTGAACTTAATTAACATTTTTAACAAAAACAAATGAGGACCTTGATCTGCTTTTGAGTGTGTGACCTGGTTTGTCTTTAAATGTAACTTTTTTTATGTGAAGAACAATGTGCCAACAAGTAAGACTTCATTCTAATTCTTTATTAAGACCAGCATCTAATTAATGTTGAACATTGCAGTGAACAGATTTGATCACATTCTGTTATTAGATTTTGTAATATGTAGCAATGTTATTTACAGTTTTGTTTTGCAAATGTTTTAAAAGCAAAGGTTTTGGAGATCTGACAAAAGATTATCACACAAACCCAAGTGCCTCTGGAAAGTGATCCTGTTAGATGCTCTCTGACTTAAATCAGCTACTTACTGTAGATAGTTTCTTCAGAATTACTATAGAATGTTTTTCCCATGACATCATCCTTCTTGTTTCATTGAAAAGAATCCCTTGCGGTTTATCAGTTTTCAGTTGTTGTAAACTAGACACTGACTCTTGCATTTCAAGCACATTTTAAAGATTTGCCTGCATTATTCTAATATGCGGAATCTACAATGGAGTGTCTGTCAAATATTCTAAAAGAAGCTTAAAGCAATGGTGCTTTCAAGCTATAAAAAGGTGAAGTCTTTTGTCTGAAAAGTTTTCATCGCAAACTGTTCAATGATCTCAAAAAATGAACAGCTCTTTTTCTTTCATCTTGTCTAATATAGTATTACATTTCATTATTTATAATGGCCAGAAAGCCACCAAACTCAGAATCATTTAATTGACTGAAACAGAATATGTTTCCACACAGGTAGCCTGTAAAATGTTACAAAAGGTCTTTGTTTCTTTTTTCAGAGGAAGTGGGAAGAAGACGGGTTCTGCTTTCCAAATGTCGTTGATTGAAGTACTGGTTTGTGTACAGTGCAGAATGCAGTAATGAGACCGCTCTAACACAGTGCATCTGTTTTTTAGTGACAAGACGGAATGTGACCTGGTAATCAATGTCTGACATAGAAGCTGTTTGTAAAAAACACCACGGCAAACACTTGTGAATTTGAGGTCAGAGGCAGCAAAAAGAGGTATAATACAGTGGCAAAAATCTGTGGTTAGCATAGAAAAAGGTATTAATAGTCTCTCAGCTTCAAGGAGCAGTTAATTAGGCATACTGAAAAGAGGTGGATGAAAATTACATTTGGAAACTCATGAAAAGTGAATGCAAGTTAACTTCATTTTCAACTAGCAAATGCAAGTTCAATATTCATATATTTTTATTCTTTGAATAAAATACTGTATATACTTTGTTTTTGTTGCCTGAAGGATAGCTGTATATTCTTAAAATTGCTAATAAAATGACAGATTAGAGTTTCTGTGTGGCTTTTAAAGAGCTTATTAGGTCTATTTTGAATATATAACAATTTTTTTTCTAGGATACTGAAACATGGAGAGCTATGTTATGTAAAATCCTCAACACACTGTCACAGTATTTCAACATCATGAGTCTTGATTTTCTGTCAAAAAGGACGTTCTACTTAGAGGCCATTAGGAGGGAAATTACTGTGTGGAAATAAGTATGAAAGACAAAAATGTTCTTCGACAGTTTTATACTGTATTATGTGTTAAAAAAACTGAATTGTTGGCTGAACTGTCACACCTTACTATGTCATCCCTTGTATAGAACAGGATGAGCACCAAACAGTGAAAATAATGGTAATTAATATGCCTTTTTATGTGACAGTTAATAGATTGTTGTGAATTTTTGTGAACAATGTAGGATACATTTTTCCTGCTTCCCCTTAAAGACAGCCAGGAGTCCGTCTCAGAAGTTAAAATACGTTTTTATTTCATATGCATGAGATTTGGAACCGTTATGAAAAGTCGTGAGGGAATCGTGTAATTAGTCACTCCCTGCGCTTCCAAGTCACACTGTATAATTTGACAACCTCTAGGACAGAAAAGGCAGAAAGATTCAGCGACTGCAGTTGTTAAATTTGACATGCTCTCCAACTAGAAGTCGTGTCAAGTCCTGTAGTTTGATGCTGTCTTAAGTAGAGCACCACCGGGTAGGGCGGTCGAGCTATAAAGTGAAAACATTATTACATGCAGCTGTCTCCTCAAGCCAAACAATACGCATATGTATGTAGAGCATACTGTAGATATTAAATATACTGTATAGTGCTTCACAAGGGATCTGCAAAACATTACATACCATTGGTATGATCTGCCTGAGCATCAACACAGTTCTGGTTGCATTGGCTCATACAGTACAGTTGATCAATCTTTGCATAGTCTGTTATGGGATGTGCTGCCACTACTCCTGTAAAGCTGTAATCAAGTGACTGAGTTTGGTCATTAACAGTTGTTCCCTGTTGATGGCATTGTTTAGCTCTCCTACAGATGTTCCACTGTAGTCAGGTCAGGAGGAAAGTTGGACCTGGCAAGATCTCAACATTGATTTACAGCTGTTATACCATTGTAGACCTTGTGTTGCATAGTTTCACATTGTTCTGCTGGGAAATCAACACTTCCGAACTGGCTTGCTTGAATAAATATAATTTCTCAGAATATTACCCCTACGCATTCAGATATTTACCATTTCATGCAGATGGTGTGACACAGTCATACCGCTTAATCACAGATTATTTCTTCCTTAGAATTCTTGTGCTGTAGTCACCACAGTCTGAAAACGATCATGCAGATGGATTTGACAAATATGACTCTCCAGGCCTATTCTCTTACTCACTGGTCACATTCACATGGTGACAGGAAACAATCTTCATTACTTTAGTGGTTAGTATCTTTTTCTGCTCTTATTTTTATTAAAATCCATATGAATTAAAAATCAATATATCGAATTGTCATTTATACAGGTATTCTTAATCAGATTAATTTGACTAAATTCAAATCTCAAACACTAAGCACCTACTGTTTTTAAATCAGATGACAAACAGTTAACAAATCTCGTAACTGTATCATACAGTTTTATGCTTGGTGAAATAATTGTTGTAAAACAGACTTGCCTTTCATTGTGCACCAATATATAATTATGTACTCCTTGCTTAGATTTTTACAGATGTTTCTAATGAGAGGCACAATTTATGTACAGGACACTGTTATTTTAATTAAAAAACTTCACAACTGTAGATTAAGACTACAATATTTTTTGGTATTCCATAATTTGTTCCAGGAAAGAGGGAGTACAGTATATCTATCTATCTGAATTAAATCCTCTTGAGTATGCTCCACTAATCCTTGTCTTCCATAGTTTTTAGAATAATTACCTACTTTTTTCTGTCTTGAAGGTGTGTAAAGCTGTTTTTCTTTAGTTTAGCTCCCTTTATAGTCAAGACTAGGCAGTTAACTTGCTCTGCCTTATCACATATCAGCAGAGGTCACAAGGTGATTTCTACCAATCTTCTAGAGGTTTTTTAGACATAATGAGAAAGGCTGATCTTTGACTGACACCACAAACCATGCTAGTAATGAATCAATCTTATCACTACATCTTGTGGAAGTAGAAAGTTGAAAGAGCACTTCTCGATCATTTCAAACAAATTATAGAGAGTTTCTTTAATGAGACAGAATCATTCTTGAAGGATCACACAGGTGCAAAATACACCAGAATGCACAATAGCACTTCAGAAATTTTAAACAGCATAAAGAATGGTTTTCAATAATATATGTCAAAGTTTCAAACTCTCAGTTACAAAGTTGAAAATTTAAGGGGAGAAACTATTTTTTTTAAATGTAAGTTTGAAATGACTGTTAAAATATTAAAGGCAGAGACAACATGCACTCTTATCAATGAAAACATAGCACATGTCTATGCTACAATATAGTCTTCAACCTACAGGAAAGAGTTTGTACAAAAAATTTAATTTGACGCAAAGTCAAGGCTTTTACAGAGATTCAATCGTCCTCTTTCTTTGCCTGTACAATGTACAATTACAATACAATGTAATACTAAAGTACATAGTTAAATGATCTATCACACTATGGGATATAACATAAACCTTACAGAGTAAAAAAAGATATAGTCAAATAAAAGACATAGGCTCAGAATTATAATACTATACATGAACGACAGTAACAGACAAAACACAATCTTAAATCTGAGAGAATAGCACAGAACAAATTTAAAAAAGGCCTCCTATGGGATTATCTGGTGTAGTGAGAGGTTTCACATAGCAAAAGCAGATAAGAACAAGGAACCATCCCCAAAATCTCTAGAATGAATTTGAGGCATGATTTCAGAAGAATGATTTGAAACACTTCATTCCTTGATATGGAAACATGGCCATCACCTAACAGTACTCCTCCAATTAACTATTTTAAGTCTTAAGACTCTTTACCCAAAACAACTCTAGTCAAGTCCTTTTTTGGGAAAGACCTACTCCCCAGCAGCTAAGTAGGAATCCTGCATGGACATGCTAATTTAGGCCCAAACATTGGACACACAGCAACCTCAGAAGTCGGTTGATATGTTATTTCATACAGTATATGTATGTTTTTACTCACGTATGTGTTGTCTGGAATAATTATTGCTGTGTGTTTTTAATGTTACACTATTATTCATGGATAAATAACATTCTATTGATCTTTAATGTACTAGTGCTGTGAAAAACCACCATACATTTACCCTGAAAGAGCATACCTTCAGTATTAAAGTACTGTACTACAGTATATAATAAGAATAGCACCCTAGCGATAAAGGATGGAATAAAGGATGGTGAAATCTAGCACATTCCACTAATACAACATCGCGAATATTCATGGTGAAAATCATACCACTCTTTTGCAGATGTCTTGAACTGATGCCCCAGAGAAGAGAGCTAAACCCAGAATGTAGTGCTCAAAGTCATCCTTTTGAGATGTGACAGTGACAATGACAAGCGGTGTTTATATACTAACTGCCCCTGTTTTTTCCATCCTATATCCAATGCCTTTACAGGGGAAAACTTATTTAAATCAGTGCTTCCAACAAGTTGCAAAATGATGCAAAATGAAAGCATACAAAATTATTCAGAAATATGCTGATAAAGGTTAGAGTAAAAAGGCTGGGTCAGTCCAAATTAGTTCCCTTCCTCTGTAAGTAATGATAAAGAAATACACGAGAGATACCGAAAGTGCCTCCAGTCATGTATTCTTCTATGAAAGGTAACGACTAGAAGAAAGAGCGTCTCTAAGCTCACAAATCTGAGCTCACTTGAATGAAGTGGGTCAAATGAGGCTGTTCCAGTGTTTTAACTGCCAGAGGGAAATGTTTTAACCAGAAGCCTGTGCCTCATAGCTTCCCTCATAACATGTGACAAGAAGATAAGCCCTTGGAGGTTCAACAATAAACATTTCTTCTATGAGAGCATCTTCACCAGCTGCCAAACCATGTTCATCTCAGCTAGCAAGGGGGCTATCAAGCGGTCCTGCGTCTTGTCCTGCCTTATCTTATCCAAGCACAGGAGGAGCAAAGCCAAGAGGAGCAAGGAGGTCCGGTACAACTTTCAGCCAAGTGTGAACTTGAGCATGTGTCAAGGGAAGCATTTGAGTCCATTGCGAAACACTTCAAGAACTGGGT
Source organism: Lepisosteus platostomus (assembly GCF_059453375.1). NCBI lineage: Eukaryota > Metazoa > Chordata > Actinopteri > Semionotiformes > Lepisosteidae > Lepisosteus > Lepisosteus platostomus. Next base: position 77,212,364 of record NC_142613.1, on the reverse strand, counting down.
TGAGTCCTGGATGGCAAAGAGGTTCATCATTGCTGTCTCAGATCTCTCTCAGATTATTCCATCTGGAGTGGACGTCAGCAGTGTGGGTGAACACACTTGGGAAGTAGGGTACTCAAGGAGACCAAAGATGCACATGGGCTCTGAACAGCAGACGGCAAAAAATGGGAGACCCCAGCAGTTTATATAACTAAATAAAAACAGTGTGACAAAATGCTACAAAGATACAGTATAATGTACTTCCATATAAACCACAGCAGGGCTCCATAACATAACAAGGGAATTGCTCTCCTGGAATCTCCTTATAAAGATTAGGAAAAGAAATACCTTACTGGGGAAATTAAAAAAAAAACTCACAGGTTTATTGCATAGCATAGGAAAAAATCTAAAAGCGTACAGTAGCTGAGGGGAGAAATTAGAAGATTCAGATCAGACTCACCACAGAGGTAACAATTACTCTGTATAAATATGGCATGGAAATTAAATCTTTTTCTCAAGAAATAGTGTTGGCTCCAGTAAACAGGAGCTTTTCTGAAATTCTAAGCAGAATGACTTAAGCACACTATAACAAGAGCTGTAAAAGAAATTATACTGATCAGACCTGGAACCAAGGTATTAAGCGAGGACAGGAAAGATTTTTATTTATCTTAAATTTTTTGGAGACATTTTCAAAATTAAGGAAAATTATCTCAAAGGCATGCTAGTGAATTTAAGAGACAAGTTGCCCATGTTGGTATAGTAAGAGCAAATGCACTTTAGCAAAAACATATCAAAGAACTCCAGTAAAACAGTTAGCGGCACAGATGTACCTAGCTCTTAATCCAGATCTTATTGTTTGATAGAAGACATATTTGGAGGTCATGTGTGACATTAAACTTTCATTTTTGTTGGTACTGTACATGATAATGAACAAGTAAAGATTTACTCCATGCTGAAAAGAGTGTTAACAATAAACCTTTACATGTTCCTTCGCAGCCTGACACAGCTACATACTTGAACTGTATGTGATAATGTCCACTTGGAAAAATATTAGTGTTATTGTGTATGAAAACTATACAAACATATGTAGTTGTCTAAGAGATATTCAGGATTTTCTCCTTGTGAAACTTAAATCTGATTTATTAAAATGTTCCCATAAATATGGTAATTGTTTTTTTTCTAAATTAATCTTCAAAACATGCAAACGATGGAAACTGAGCACACTTCGCAATCCCATCACTGGATCCTGACCCGGAGGTTGAAAACCACCAAAAAAGTGGTTTAAGACACCACTGTTGTGTTGTTCATCTAAACCAACACATATCCTCCCTGGAAGTCTTCTAGAGTGTGGCTCTTGACAGAAAGTGTCCATTTTCTCCACCTCTTTAGCATCAAGCAACACTGAGTCACTGTAAACAACCTTTAGCTGTTTAAAGCTGGTGTCAGTACAGCGTGGTTAAACCAAGTCTAAAGGGAGTGCATATGGTGCAAGCCAGAAAAAATGTTTAGTGTCACTGCTGCCATCAGCTATAGAAGTCTCCGAAATGTTATTAATGTTATGCACCATTTCTAATCTGTCGGCTTGTGACACCTATCCTGTTGGGTTGAGTCGTACATCTCAAAAAGCAAAAGCAAGGAACTCTTTTTGCATGTGCTGTCAGACTCAGCCAGTGCAAAATGGCTTTTCATAGTCTCTGTATGTTGTCGTATCTGTTCTGGGTACTGAGCACAAATGATAGACCCGTGATCCCAAAATTAACTGTTTTTTAGTAAGCTTTCAGGGGGCTGGGGATAGATCAAACTAAATTAGACAAGATTCTGTCTAGGTAATCTGAGAATTATTATAAGAGTTTATGGTCTTATTATAGGAAATTATAATTACCTTTTTACAGTATAATATTGTAGAATTGTTGTATTGTTAGAATTCAGAAATTGGATCCCATTCACTTGTGGGCATCCATGTTTTAGAGAGGGAGATTTAGTCCTAGGTAGTATCCATTTTTCTTAAGATGCAGTTTTCTTTATTTGGTTTGTTGAGGTCTTCTGTTTGAGGTGCACTCAGATCAAAGGACAGAGTTCAGTAATTGTCTCCATTATTAGTAATATGGAACCCACTGTTGGTGCCTATTTGTCAGAGTGTAACACTTGTGTAGTTTAGTTATTGTTGATAATTATATGTTTTGTCTAAAATTGGGGCATGATGATTTACTCCATCATCAGAGCTGTGCTTGAAAATAAAACAACACGTTTTGTGTAATGTTTGGTTATTTTCTGCCAGCTAGTTTGTAACAATGCAGTATCTTCACAAAAAAATTCAAGTATTTCCACTAACAGCAAATGTCACATTCACTACAAATGCTTTGTTGAGGAAATACATTTGATTTAAACTGATGTCTTCACTGTGACTTTGACCTAATGAACTACAGTACTTATTTGTTTGTAGTTTCATTATAATAACTGAATGGGGCAACATCATTGCAATTCAATGGAAAGGCAGTTAAACTGCCAGAACATAATGACTGCAATTCTCAATGTGAAGAATCAAGAAATAGCTCTGGTTATTAATGTCTCTCTTTATTCAGATTTTACACAAACAGGGTTTTGTATCACTATGGAAAATTGATATTACAAGTGATAATGGTTTGCTTATGCATTAGTATGAATATCAACAGTTGTGACTTGTTTAAAGATATTAAAATGTCACCTAACACAATGACGTGATGGCACACATGGAGATTGCTCATAATTATGACTGAGTTTAATAGCGATCTTTTAACGTAAAAAACTCAATGAAAAAAATCAGTTAGGAATATTAGAGAAACTTTAGTGCTGCAAATAATATGCATCAGACATTTATGTGCGAGTATAATTCATTTTATATGATCTTAACCATATTTAATTTAAAGTGACATTAATTACACAGTAGTACTGTATAAGTAAGTACAAGTATAGTACTAAGTCAAATTACTACTCATCTGACTGGGGCTGGGCTGGAGCTGATTCAATCAGAATACACAAGTCCTGTTAAAGACGCTAAAGAACTGATTAAACACCCATCAAATGCTAGCACCAACATCTGGACTGACTGGAGAATTCAAGGTAGTGTACATGGTTAAGGGATACAGCTGCTGTGTCTGTATTTGAGGCTTTGGCTCATAGCCCTTTAGACATGAACTCTAAAAGCCTGTCTTGTTAAGAAATAAGTATATATTATTACAGGTGTGTAGCTGTGTCAGCATGCATAGGCTGCAAAGGAACAAGTAATAGGTTTATTCCATGCTGGAAAGAGAAGAAAGAAACACAATGTTTCAGCCACGGAGCCTTCTTCAGGTGACCTGAAGAAGGCTGAAGAAGGCTCCACAGCCAAAACGTTGTGTTTCTCTCTTCTCTTTTCAGCATGGAATAAACCTATTACTTGTTCCTTTGCAGTATATATTATTAATCACTTAAGTACTCAAAGGTGCTGGTGTTAATGCAGATATAAGCTTTTTGTGAAAGAGCTGATTTGAATATTCCTAAAGTTTTCCGTATACTCAATATCCAACCTGGCCTCGAGGTGAAAACCATTATCACTGTGATGTCTTCCCTTGAGTTGTTACACATTGATGTGATGACAACAAAAAAATAAATGTACAGGAAGGCTTCCAATCTGAAATCAGATGATCGCTTAAGCTCAATTTCTTTGCAGACTGTCACTGTTTTTACAAAAATAGCTGTTCTTAAGGTATGTTCTTATACATAGTTTTTTTTTTTTACAATAGAACCTTGGGCTTTGTTTATTTACTTTTTGTGATTGTTAAAAAATAAGGTTAATTTGTTGCTATTTCAAATAAAATTACATTCCCGAGCCATCGTTTTAAGTGATGAATTGATCCCATAATGCTTTGTGTGTGTCTACTCTTTAGCCCCTACAGAGGCTCATAGAAGACAAGGTATATACAGGTATAACAGTGTTTGGACTGTGACAAAACTGATTTCCAAGTGAGAAAGTGTGGCACCTGGGTTTAAGGTGCTAATGCACAGGCTGTCTCTGCAGCTTTATTCACATTCCTCAGGAGAGTGCATGGTCTTGTATATGCTATTTTACAGCTTCTTAATCCCCTGTGCTAAAAAAATCATTTGCCTTTCTTCTGGAAAGCTATTGAAAATGCCTGTGTCATTGCACAAGCATTTATAGAATGGTTTAATGACCATTCCATTTTTGACCTTCAATTTGGCCTTCAAAGTTCTATGAAATCCTAGGAAATGCTTATTTGTTCTTTGGCATAATTAAAAAACACTCTGTTTTAACACTAACAAATACTGTATATTAAATTCCTTGAACTTAAACGAAATATTTATATCTTTATATCTTATATCTTTTATTGAGTCAATAACTAACATAGAAAAATACTAATAAACACTTTTTGCGTAAATTGGGGACCAAAATCTATACGGATAGAAAAAAGAAATGCAACACCTCCACCTCCACACTCTGGCCCTCCCGTCTGCGTGGAACAGGCTAAAGAGAGACTCATCTGTGAAGAGGACTTGATGCCACTGCTGACGAGTCCATCGCCGCCTCTGTCTGGCCCAAGCCAGTCTGGTGTGATGTCTAGGAGGTGTGAGCAAAGGTCCTCTGACAGGTCCCCTTGCTCTAAGGCCAGCAGCATGGAGCCTCACTGTCCTGTCACTGATGAGGGCATTGTGCCTGCTGGAAGTTTCAGCAGCAGTACGGGTGGCAGATCTGAAAAGATCTCTCAGATGGACCAGTCTGATGTGTAGGTCCTGCTCTGGTGTGGTCACTCGAGGGTGACTGGATCTTGGACTCTCTGCAGTCGGGACACAGTGGAGCAGCTTACTCCATAGTGTCTGGCAATGCTGGAACATGACATGCCTGCCTGCAGCATCCCAATGGCCCTCTCTCTTGCTTATGATGACATCTGAGGCATTATAGAATGCACAGAAAACTGACTAAGTGTGACCTACGCTTTGAATTAATGCCTTTTTAAAGGTGACTTGATCAGGCTTTGTTCCACCTGGACCTCGTTGGGTAAAAGTGCACCTAACGAGCTTTTGTGTGATTGGCAAGTTGATGCCTCACTGCACAAGCTGTATTGCTGGTCAGAGGGCTTGAAACAAATTGACAACTTTTTGTGAAAGTACATAAGCTATAACTATAGTATTCTCATTCCAGAAAATGTTGCGTTTCTTTTTTCCATCGGTACATTTCTTCTATATATTTTTTTTATTCTGCATCATCGATCCTGCCTGTATAGGAGTTTTCAAGACAGGATCAGTTATACAAGCTCATACGATACAATGTCCCTGGAAATCCTCACATTGAAGAAATCACTTGACCTTCTCAATCCTTTCCAAGAGTGTTTGCCTCATAACCTGGAGTTTATGAACAGGGGCATAACTGCAATGTTCACCCTAAACCCAAAGTTAAAAAAGGCACTCAACTTAAAAAACCATCAATCATTACACATAATTGTGTACATGCCAGGGTTTCATAATGAGATTAAAATAAATAAAACGTATGAGAGGGATGATTTTTCTGGGAGTGATCTCAAGTTTTTTTCTTGCCCACCAAGTGTTGGTGCCAAAGTATGTTTCTGATGAGTTACTCAGGTTAATTAACTGACCATAAACCATTAGGACTGTTATAAAGAATAAACATTTAACACTGCTGGAGTACAGCATAAATACAGAGGCAAGTGAACAAAGTAGATCGAAGACAGGGAAAAGAGGACAGAAAATAACTTCATCATTATTCAAGGGGTGGAGTGGTGGCTCTGTGGCTAACCACCTGCACCTGTGGCTGGAAGGTTGCCAGTTCAAATCCTAAGGCTGACAGAGGAATCCTACTCCGTTGGGCTCCTGAGCAAGGCCCTTAACCCCAACTGCTCCAGGGGTGCTGTATAAATGGCTGACACTGCGCTCTGACCCCAAGCTTCTCTCCCTGCCTGTGTGTCTAATGGAGAGCAAGCTGGGGTATGCGAAAAGATGAATTCCTAAAGCAAGAAGTTGTATATGGCTAATAAAGTGATCTAATCTAATCATCACCCTCATCTTCCTCAAAGCTTGAGCCATGCAAAAGGACCTTGTTCTGATTCTGGCTAAGTAATCTGAATATTATTAAACAGAGCTTGTTGTTTTATTTATTTCAAGGATTTTTCTGTTTTCTTTAGTGTGAAATTCTCACATTAATAACATTCTCACCCATTTTGGTGATGCATTTCAGAATAGGGGCATTGATTCACATTTACGTTTCGGTATACCTGTTGCAGGAAAGGAGATTTAGCTCTGAACAGTATCCATTTATTATTATGATGCATGTTTTTCTCTATTTGGCTTGATATGGTTAATCCAACTATATACTATGCACTATACTATAAAGCTCAGGACATAATATTTATAAACTATCCAATTACTGAACTTTATTACTGAGGCCTCTGAAACACATTGTGACAGAGAACTCTGTCACTAGGCATGGGTAACACAGGAAAATCACACAAACACACATTTTTCACCAACCACTTGCTAGCTAGCTCCTGAGGGTGCACACTTGGCTTGGCTGGTTGCTGCTGTTGTGTGTCAATTCATTAACGTGAGGCACAGTGGGACCCAGATACATACATAAGCATACTGTATATGGTGATTATATTGTCTATTTTTATGTTGCTATCGTGTGAATGGAGAGCAGTCTCAATTTGTGTGGTACTGTACTTACTGTTTGTTTGCTGTTCAAGACTTCAAGTTTGTGTCATAGTGTCAGCCTACGGTGGCTCCAAAGGTCCAAACCTAACCCCTACTTCTAAAGGCATATTTATAGGAAACACCACTCACATGTTTCAATGGGAAGATTCCATTTTCTACTTTTACTTGGTGAAAGTGTAAAAGAGAAGCAGTAAAATGTTTGTTTTTCTTCTTCTTTTGTTTTGGAAATCACTGTGATCAGACTGAATGAATTATTGTGAAATATTTTGTGTGTAAAAAAAAGATAATTAAGATAAGACTTGATTCCAGGGGATGGAGGGCCCCCCCCAAAGGATATAAGCTGGTCCTCAGCCTAGAAGGTTCATTGGATGTTCTGGAATGAAGGATTAAGAGTGTCAGAGTACGTATGCAGAGTTCTAGCTTTATATATCTGACTTCTTGTTGTTTCTGTTTTAAGAGCTGTTTTTTTGTAAATCTTTTGTATTTTTCTTGTTGGGAAGAAGAGCACTGTAAATAAATTGCACTTTGATGTATCTGAGCGCTTTACAGCGGTGCCATCGTTTGGGGAAAAGGACCTGCTTGGGCCATCACTTGGGCCATCTTGTGACACTCATGGATTGTAAATAGCTGTATTTCTAGTAACCCTTGTACTGTATGTACTGCTTAGTCGTGTTATTTTATTGTTAATAAATATTTGTCTTTTCAGTTTTAACCCTTTATTACCCAAACACCAAAGGTGTGCAAGTGAATTAAAAAAATAATGTGCCTTACATTTAACGTATCACTCGTATCACTTGACACGCTATTTTGTAAAAATATGAAATCTAATGTTTTCGTTGTGTAATCGCAGTGATTAGCACAGATTTCTTTCCATTATTTTATTTAGAGAGTACACTAAGATAACATAACTTATCAGGGTAACCATTTCAGTCCTTAATTGTCACCTCTTATGACTTAGCATAAAGACAAAAAACACATTACAGATAGTCTCCTTTTTTAGTTTCATTATTGGTACAATATATTTTCCAGCTGGTTAGTAACATAAACAAAAGGATCAAAAGAAAAATACAGAGCAAGCTACGCTTAGTTATGTTAAAGAGCGGGGTTAAATCTGAAGATACAGTGAAAACAAAGGTTTTAGAAACATTAACCAGTCACAGGTGTTCAGTAAGTGGAAGCGGGTAGGCTATTGCATTTTGGGAAAGCAGTACATTATCTCTAAGATAAGGTAATTAAAGGAGGATATTGGTCTCATACTCAATATACTGAAATTCCAGATGCTTGAATAGGGACCTCGTATACTTCAGTGCCTTAGGAATGACACCCCCCTTCCCTTAAAAGCCCCAGTGTGAGAAATGGTGGCTTTATATAGACCTGAGACCTGCCTAGAGCTTTCTAAAGTGAAAATATAAAAATGTCTGTGAAGAGTGATTCAGATATTGAAAATGTCTTTTTAAGAACACTTATTTGAAAATTATACCACTTAAAAACAAACTTTTGGTTAAGTAAGCAGGGTAAGGATAAAGGACTTGAACTATTTAGTTGTTTTTTTTAGCTTTCTTAATTAGTTCCTTAAACTGAATGCAATAAGAAATATTTTGACCCTTAGCCTTTGGGGTTGGCTGACAAAGGATTCCTAAAATAGTTTATTAAGGTAACTGAATCATTATACTACTTTAATTTGTGTTTTAGATTCTTGAACATGATTACATATTACTGGACTCCCATGTAGAAATCTGATGTGTCTGACAGTAGGTGAATTGGTTTGGTTTTTCAGTTTATTTTAACTTTAATTAATTTCTATGTATTTCAAATAATTGGCATTCTTATGCATTTTCAATACCAAGTATTAATTCATCTTTTTTATCCTGTGAAATTCAGATGTACAGTACTGCTTGTGGGAGGTTTATGGAGGTGTGTACCGGATATGTATGTGAGTTTATCTGTGGGAGAGATTTGATTCAACATTTTATACACAGATAAATGCCTCCCACTGCCTAAAACTTCATCCTCACAGGTCAGAATTTACCCACTAATTAAATCACATCTAAAAGTCATTTTTGGATGAGGAGTCTGAAACAAGCAATTTGAGTGGTTTTAATAAGATCCAAGCTGTCATTATATTGTGTATGTATATTTTCATCTTATCATATACGAGCACATCCCAAGATGAACTGCAAGTATTTAGAAAACCTCTAAAAAATCGATTGATCTGTGATTTTCATAATGAAGATGCTTCAGTAACCTTCAGTTATCTGTTGTGAGAATAGAACTCATTGGTTTCCCATGATTTACTCTGCTGTGCCTTCCAGTGCATCCTTTTTCAATTAAATAAAAGAGATCTTAAAGTGCAATTCACTTTCAATAACAAAATATTCAAGTTTCTGCATTTATATGTAATTGAAGAATTAAGTATGGGCTGATTTCATTTGAAACATAGTTTCAATAACAGTTTTAGAAAGAGTTTGTGATCAACTATTCTTATTTTTCACTGATATGTTTAAAAAATATACTGTGAATTACAGTAAAGGCTTCAGATGAATGACATGAATGATGTCACAGGGTAACTATAAAATTACTTAATACTTAATTTCCTATAGCTCCCAAATTTTGACATTATGTATTAATTATTCAAGTTTTTATTATCACAGGTGGCTCTACTTCATGTATTACTACTTTAAAGTTAAAAACATGTGCGTGATCTTTAAAATAACTTCCTTTTCTAGTGTATCCTGCAAGAATCTGTCACGTCTAAGAGCTCTGTAACCCTAAATAAACAAAACCCAGAGTTAATGTCAAATACCACAATTTAGCACAATTTAAATTTGATTAGCTGATACACTCTATACTCTGTATATGATAAATGCTTCCTACAGTATGTAATTGGCAATGCTGTTCCTAGTTACTTTTAATTCCACATTTTTATTATAACAGGTTTACTCTGTACAGGATGTACATGTTGAGGTCCTATTAATTTAATGTTGGTGCCTTCTACTGCCTTTAGATTGAACATTTACAATGAATTCTAGTCTATATCTATACATTTCAGTTTCTTGAAACATTGCATGTTAATAAATGCGATGTCCTGTTTTTTTTCCCACCACCGATATAAAGAAAAAAAATGACAGGGGTTCACTGGGCTTCAATTTTCCCTGGATGAGGGAAGTGTAACATTTTAACCCCAGACATAATAACTCACTTGAAGACATGTACAAATTAATTAACAGCTGTCACGGTTCTCAGCCAAGGCAGACAGAAAGATTCACCCACAGCGATACCTAAAGTCCTCTGAGGAAACCATGCAGCCCATACAGATATAATGAACAGTCCGAGCCAGCTCATTCACATATCGTAGAGTTTTGTATCTTCTCCAGAACATAGGCAGACTCAAGCCTGTAATTATTTTAATTAACTAGTTTTGTTTGCTCTAATAATTTCCGGTTGCAGTTCAATAACAGGGCAATCATTGCTGGGAGTTTGAGTGTTTCAACCTATTTTTTTTAATAAATACCAGTAGGCAATATGAAACTGAAGAGCATTCATAGAGTGAACAGCTTTGGTTTAAAGGTAGTCAAAGCTCAAGTGACCTGCTTTCAAGGTCTTTTAATTAGACCACTCCAGTAAATATATGATAATTACAATGGACAACATTGTTATTTATATTACACAAGAAAATGCTGTTAAATATAAAATGTGATATCATTGCTATGCAGCAACATTTGCTTACATTTTTTACATGGTAGGTCTGGTTAAATCACTCTATTAAAGTGCGAATTATCAAATAACAGAAGTGACCTACTGGCTGGTATAGCATTCTGTCTTGCTAAATGCTTACTAACGTAAGTCTCTTGTGTTTTTTTAAAGATTTGAGCTCCATAAATAGTTTAATGAAATTAATATATAAACAACCAGAAAACCCCAGTAAAGCAACTAATTAAAGCAAACATTTCTTAGCATATGCAAAATTGTCATTTAGGTTATGAACAATCAAGAAATATCCAATGCATTAAGGAATTTAAGGAATTGTATTTTGTGTGTTTTTATAATTAAGATTTTTACATAGTGTTCCAATGCTGTAGACAAAATATAACATTTCAATGAAAATGTCATAATGACAATGTGAAGTATAAAGATCTATTGAGTGTTTAAAATGATATGATTATTTTTTACCTTCCAGGCTGAGATACAGTATCAAGTTAAGCAATTGTGTAGTTTTACGTATATCATCCTCCTGTTATATATTTTTACTTGTTTGGTGTGAAACCAACCACCTTGCAAGTACGTCAGTGATGACCACAGGGTCATAGGAAAAATAACCAGTATTGACAGGGAAAAAACATTTAACAAAAAAATGTCCAATACAACAAGAAAACAAACCTTACACAAACAAGACCCTCCCTGCCCACCGCTGGTGCTGGGTTTAGATACGCTACGCTCCTCGCCAGCTCCCCTTGATTGACAGGCAACCTCCATTTAAACCAATGGAGGGGCCAGCTCTGTAACCTGACTCAAAGTGGAGGCACAACAATCAAGGACTGATTGTGGATCGATATATGCTGTAGGTAAGACAAAAGAGGACCATTGAACAACAAATTACAACCTCAAGAGAGGTCGTGGGACGAAGGTGTGCGCTCCCTTTGTCACTGTGGCTGGTAAAAACACTTTGTATTCCAGCATTGTCATACAATCACAGAATATGCAGGTTCAACTCTTACCTGTTTAAGATCTAAGGTGATAGTAACATAGTGGTACTCCATTCCGTTCTGGATGCTGGGACTTTGCCACCATCGGTTTGTGCCATCAATGGCGTATGTTATGGGGTGCCGCTCTGGGACAAGAAAGAAAATAGTCTAATTCTACTCTTAAAATAGGAAAGCACAGTCATATGGTAATTTAAAAAAAACATTACATTTCACTGAAGAATCATTCAAGAAAATTGTACAGGAACATGTGCCTTCCAACCACGCGACCAAAAGTGATGTCACTAGCTTCAATCTAAAAAATGATCATTGCTTTGCATTTCTTCAAATTGTCCCAGACTCATAGACATTTCTTACTTGAAGACACTTAGAACATTTTTTGCCAACTGTTTTTATTTGCAAAAACAAGAGTGGAATATGGATTCTGCAAAAAATGAGTTTGTATTCCATAGAAAGCCTTTTGTTTTGTTATGCTGGTAAGCAGCTTTGATGCTGGGCTATTTATAGAGGGAATATAGAGAGAATAGAGTGGGTGAAGTTTAGTTGGGGGTTTTGTTTAATGTTTTTTCTCTTGTAAATAAACGTAGCTGTGACTGGGTTTGAATGACTCCACTGTGTCAGCGCTCTCTCAGTACCCTAGAGGACAGAACAGAATAGAGCATAGATGAAGTGACCAGTCCCCCAAGCCTTACAACAGGAATCGTTAAGCATAAAGACTCTTCAACTGTTGTTGGATTTTGGAGAAGGTCAAGTTAGTTGCATAGTGGTAAATGTTTTATGAAGTGCCATTTAATTTACAGTAATTACATTCTGATTAGTTTTATTTCAATACACCTTTGTTTTAAACAACACTATTAAAGAAGTCAAATAATAGGATTTATTCAGTTTCTAATAACAAAACCCAGCATACCAAAGTAATGTTTTTTCTGGAAAGTGATTTCCAATTAATGTTTTTTCTTTTCATTAGATGGCATGTTCATTACACTATTTTTTTCTATGGCACATGTTCATGTTCTTCATGTTTTCTAGTACAATCCTAAACTTGAAAAGTGATCTCCATGTAGACATATTTTGTATGAGGATAGCTAATTGTTACACAAATTCAAGATGCATATAAATGTAAAAACACCACAAAAATGGAAGACTGGGAATTTTCACTACAAACTTCATTTTTGTTACATGCCTATTATATTTAGCTATGCATATATATACTCCATAAATCTATTTTGCAGTAACTGGATATTTTAGAAAAGCGACTCTCTGATTTAGATTTTGAACTGTAGATTTTATAAGCAGCCTATGTTCTCTGTGACTGTAAATAAACACAGCCCTCTGAATACCCTAAAAGTGTCCTACTTAAATGCTTTTTGCAAAAATTGAATGAGATGTAGATTCTTTGTTTGACTTTTGCCAGTCTATATGTAATTTCATTGTCGACATGTACAGTATCTAAATGTTTTATAAAAATGATTTAAAAACTATTTTAAAAAATGATCATTTATTTCTATCTGATACAGTATGCACAGTCTTTAGCCAAGGGTAAGGCTAAATCTAACATGAGGTTTAATCAGTATTTCAAAAGCAATAGTACTAAACGTAATAGAACTATAAAACTTAGTTCAGCATGAAAATAAAAGAGTACATGCAGTACAGCATTTAATAGAAACAAATCAAAAACTGAAGACTTGTATGACTTTCAATATTGTATTATAGATTGAGCACCTGCCAAAAACAGTTTAATATACAGTGCTATCCAGGTTATTAATCATTATCCAAAGAAATAAAAAAAACGCATGGATGTGAACATCACATAGAGCAGAAAGGATTGGATAAGGTCCATAAAAATGTGTTAGGGTCACATTTATTCATACCCCTGTTATTAGCATGTAGTAAATCCTCCTTTGAAAGGGATTACAGTAAAAAGAGGACTTCTGTAGTGTACTGTTTGAAGTTCCAACATTTCTGATGGGAATTCCTCCAGGTCCTTCAATCTCTTTGGTTTCTGTCATGAACGTCTTTCGTCTTTCTTGAGCAGTTCTGTTTTCAAGCCTCATTTGGCTTTCAAAACAAAAACGTTCAATTGTGTTGAGGTCTGGAGATTGATATGACCAGACAAGAGCATTTATTTTCTTTGTAATTAACCATTTGTCAGTTTTGCTAATCATGCTGGCATGCCTATTTTCCACCAACTTTGAGCTTCCTGGTAGAGGAACAAGGTTTTCATTTATAATGTCCTACTACCAGCTGGCATTAATGATTCCACCTTTCTAAACAATGGCTTTAGGACCTGTAGATGCAATACAACCCCAAAACATAAACGACTCTCTATAATATTTCATTCAGTGGTCATTAATATTTTCTCAACATTGACTAAACTGATTTAATGTTAAAAAAGACAATTTCTTGTTTAATCCATAATTATGGTTCCAATTGTTATTCAGATTTACTGTAGTTTGATCAAGTGGCCTGTGTTTTTGGTTTGCTTGACAAGAGACTTTTTCCTTGGAAACTCACCATGAATGCCCCATTTACATGGGCAATGTTGAACTGTCGTTTTCAATACTTTGTACCCGAAGATACTAGTTTGTCTTGGAAATCTCCAACAGCTGCTTTCGGAACACTTGTCTCACAACCTGTGATAGCGAGATGCACTTGTCTCCTCTTTCTGGAAAGCTTGACACTATGCAACCTTTTGTTTACATTTCTTAATACTGGAGCCTACATTGGAAAGTGGTAGATTCACTTTTTGCGGATTCTTTCAGATTTATCCCCCAATATGTAGAGGTCAATGACCATTTGCCTCCAGTCTTCAGAGTCTTTTCTGACCATAAACTTGATGATGAATGCTACTCCTGAATGTCTGCTGTGTTATATCCCTTCACGAACTTATGACGAGCAAAGTGTTATTTCTTGTTTGTACAGTATGTTCGCCTTGTGTTTGAGACAGTTTCCTCCATATGCTTCAGTTTACTCCCCCCAGTCTAAATACATACTAGTACGTTAATTGGCTTGGGAATTGCCCTGGTGTGAGTGTATGTATGTTTGTCTGTGTGTGCCCTGTAATGCAAACTTGCACCTTGTCCACAGTGCATCCCAACTTGTGCCTCCTGATTGCCGGGATAGGCACTGGGTCCTCCTTGACCATGTATTGTATAAAACAGTTAGAAAATAGATGGATGTATTTTGTTTAGAGGAAGACACAGAGGTCGAGAATCCATTTTACCTTCATGTTTTCTGAAATACAATTATTGATGATACAGTGACTTTAGTCTGTGCAATATTATTACAGTTGTGATATTTATAGACCACATTAATTTTCAACTCATTCTGTCATATGACTTTTTTATCCCTATTTAGACAGGGGTATGAATAAATCTGGACGGCACTGTATTTCTAAATGCAAGATGTTAAAATGTATTTATACCATTGAGTGGCACTGTAAATAATCTTGTAGCAACACACCTCCAAAATAAAGATTTTTAAAGTTATAATCTTTAATTTACATGAATTCTTCAATGATTGCATAGTAATTCAATCTCTGTTTTTATTTTCTGTCATCAAGTGGTCTCAACATGTGAATTTCAGTTAGGTGGTAGACAAAACAGCAGCTCAGATAAAATGTGTTTTGCTTAGTTTTTTTTTACAAAAACTTAAATGTGTGGCACTAACATTATGTTAATGCTACATATTTTGGTAAGAAGAAGTAAATTATACTGTAAGTATGACTAATTATTACAGAGAGAAAAGCTTAGACACGAATTGGAGGATTTACTTTGAAAGGAGTCAGCCAACCTAACCACAAAATAAAGCGATTTTGAAATGGTGTGAGTGCAACATTTCTGCAGCTGGAGAAGGCTCATTTCATTGATGGCTGTCAGTATTTAATCTGCAAAGATAAGTTAATAGAAATTTCCTCTTGTAAACTGCATGACCTCTAATTAGGAAGGTTGATAAAAGCATTGGAGGAAATTAAGGATAATCAAGGAGAATGAAGAAGGACAGAGAATGGACTAGGATGGTAATTGTCACTGTCTTAAAGACCTTTTGTCATTAACTAGGAGGATAAAGCAAGGTATAACAGATGTGAAATCACCTCAAGGTGGACTCATGCAGACCAAGGAGATATACATCCAATTGCAACAATCACAAGGAGAGGCCATTAATCATTAGAAGCAAAGATCAAAACCATACAGTATGTGATATGATTAATTAAAACAGCAATACTGTGAGAAAAGGAAAGGAAATAAGAATGAACAAACTGGTGTCAGAATTGACTTTCTGAAGAGAAACTAGAATGTTTGGACAGATTGGAAAAGGACTAAAGGAGATCCACAAAATTTAAGCAGAACACTTTAAGGGACAAAACCATTGAGGTAGTAGTATTTTAGCCAAAAGATGGATTGGAGATCAAAAGTGGACTAACCCTCCCTACATTAGAAACCATTCTCTAAGCACACTACAAGAAAGACTATCCATTAAAATTGTACAACAAGTTGACAATTATCTCTCAAGAGCCTAAAGACTCCAATCAAAATGTTTTATTCAGGCCAAGTGATCAAAACAAACAGCAATGGAAATCAACAAACAAATATGTACAGGAACAGTAAATAATTCAGTGTAAATGTCTCCACTTAAATGCAATAACACTATTGAATGGTGCCATAGGAGTTCAGATAAACTCCTACTAGAATGACAACACAGTAACAGATGAGGTGTTAATTCTAAAAGTGAATCTTGAAAAAGACAGTTACCCACTAAAGGAGTCCAAAAAGTAGGCCATCTTGTTACCAGTATACTACTGAGATAGTGGACTAAGTTAAATGCGGAAAAAAAGGAGTTTTACACTAGAAAACATGTGAACCAGATCAGCTAATTCTACTCCCAAAATGCCACCCACTCATGTTTTAGGGTGGGCTACATCAGGATATGGGACATATTATGTTTGAAGGACACTTAACCTCATCAAGGACAGATTTGACTGGCTTTGAATGCAAAAGGATGCTTTGTGAATGCCTCAAGCAAAAGAAAACCAACAAACCAAAGCCGAGAAAGCTCCATTGTCTACCATTAGAACAACTTACTCATTTGAAATAATGTCTGTTGTTTTATGCAATTGGTGTCTTGCAAGCACATACACCATATAAAAAGCTTCTAAAACTGTAGCCAAGGAGATACTTGGAAACTTTGCTTTCAGATTAATGTTTTCAAGAAAGATCCACAACGACATGGGGAAGGAATCTGAGAACTAGACGTTTTACAAAAACTGAAAGAAATCAGTGGGTCTATGTCACACAACACCCTATCATCCCTTAGACCAATTCCCCTCCCAACTGCAAGATAGTGTGTGCCAGGTATTTGAGGAACAAACTGATTGTCACGCCCTCTGCAGCCAGAGGGCGCTCCTACTCTGTCCTGTCCCTAGTTTCCTGTGCTTTGCTGTCCTTCTGGTATCTCTCTCTCTGGGGCTATATATTTCCGGGTCACCGATTCACCTGCGCTCAGCATTGATGTTCGTATGTCCTGAGACTCGCCTAGCACCAGGTTGCCCCACGTCCGCTGCCTGAGGGCATTGGTTTCTATACGACTCCTGAACTGCTGAGCCCGGGCTAATCCCCCGTTCCGCCGCTACACATATGGGTCTTCTTCCGCTCTCCTGCCTCTCCACGGTTCGTCCCTTCGGACATCTGCTTTCCTTTAAAAGACCCCCCAACCACAGCTAAGGTTTTGGTTTCCTGTTGTTCTAACTTACTCCACACCAAGCCAAATAACATCCCCACAGCAATGCACATATTTACAAATATATAGGAGTAATTTTCTTTGCTACTCTCACACAGATAATGGAAACCTCAATTCATATCAGGTTACTAGAACTACAGTACACCAGCTAGAAATAAAACCTTTAAACTAGAGAGTGTGATAAACAATCATGAACATAGATTTTCATGAACTGTTAACATTTTTGTGGTAGGCAGAGGTCATTTCATATCCTGTGCATACATGTTCACCCCTAAAACTGCTCACTTATCCTTACTGATGATGCCACTAGTGATGGAAGAAGTAGAATTCATTCTGTACCTTATAGAATACCTTATACCAATACAGTACCTTATTAGCACCACAAAGAAAAAAAAAACATTGCATTTATACGAGATAGTAATGCATTTATAGAAAAGGTGTATTTATTGTGCAGTGCTTCACCGTACATGCTGAACAGTGTCCCAGAACACTCAGTGTCCCAGAACAACTCCATGCAATCAAGGAGATCAGCAAGAAAAAGAAGTGGAAAAACTTTGACAGGCCAAGTCAATCTCCAGATTGAGATCCAACTGAGCTTGGATTTTACATGAAGAAGAAGACATTAAGGCCACAATACCTCAAGAATAGGGAAGGACTTAAAGTGACTGCAACAAAGACTTGACAAAGCATCTGAAATTATTATACAAAGAATGTGATAAGCTCAAAGAGTTACAGAATGAATGCAGTTATGGCCTCAAAGTAATATCCAAGAGAAGACAGCCTTTTATACTCTGAAATATACTTAAGCGAATGTGTCCTATTACTTATGGTCACTTGAAATCACTTGGTTAAACACAAAACATAATTTTGTTCTAAAAGCATCAATATATGTGTGAAATGCCAACATTAAATACACATATTAATCTCATGATCACACTTACTAAGAAGTGTGAAGTCTGTTACAAGAAGTAAAAAAATATATTTATTGTAAATCAAAAAATAAATTTTGACTTTGTTGTACCAATACATTTTAAGGTACATGTTCTTTACTAAATCATCTTTTAGATAGATTTAAAATATATTACAGTTCAAGAAGAATATGAATATATTGTATGTGTAGTCTATTGTATAATTTTACTCCAGAACTCCAGAAACAGGTAAAAAAAGCTCTTAACATTTAAAATTAATCAGATATATTTTATATTCCAAGAAAATGTATTCTACTTCAAACTTTCTTTCACTGGAGCTAGCTAAACTTTGGGCTTGACCTCATTATGTGCCTAAAGCTACTTCACTTTGTTCAAGACATGTTTGCAGGCTAAGGATTTCATTTTAATAATAATGTTAGAGCTTCAATGAGCTCCTTTTCATTGTTAATAGGTTACTAGAATATCACCATGATGAGTCTTGGAATGACTTGATTACTTATAAATCATGTTATAATGAGAAAAGCATTGCAAATGCAAATTTGAATCCTTCATGTAAATGTACTGTAAATATGTGATCCCACACTTACAACTTCCTGGCAGCTATATGTCCTACAGAAAAGACACTTAATTTCAAAATTACTTTGAAGCAGGGGTCATAACATCAGTTGAGAATGATGCATTCAAGATTTCTTGGGAATGTAATGAGATTCCTTCATTGACATTGACACTCACATTCAGCATAAAGAACATAAAGCAAATAAATGTGTCCAAACTATAAAAGTGTCCTGACCCATAGTTTTAAGTTATACTAAAGCTAAGGACAAAGCATATGGAAATATATATTTAATATATATTTATTAAATTATTAATATAAAAGGCTATATGGTATCCTTGCCTTTTACATGATAAAAGAACACCACAGCATTTCCTGATCTCTTCAGGTGGACCATTTTTAATTTAAGTGCACTGTTCAAAGACATGCATATACTAATTTTCTTACTAAGTTTGTGTATATATGTAATGTATTTCATTGTTATATAGTACCATCCTAATCATAACACCGGATAGCAAAATTGAGTATGGAAACACAGGTCACTTTCACATCTTACATAAGAATAAAAGAAGGGATACAAGCAAAAGGAGACCATTTAATCCATCTATCCCATTTAAAAGTTAAAGTGCAATTGATTCACCCCTTTCAATTATGATCTATTTTGTTGAATAACATTTAAAAAAATAGTATTTTAATTAAAACTTTAGCGCTCATGCTGAACACTTTTATGGGTTCATGGTGTCACGACTGTACTCCCTCCCCCTTAAGGGTGCTCCGGCTCTTTCACTTCGGACTTGATTCTGTGCACCTGTCCCCTGTTCCTAGTCCACCTTAAAACCCAGGCGCTGACGTTAATCCGGGCTCTGCAACTGATTTCCGTATCGTGTGAGTCCGGGACCTGGAAGCGCCTGGTCCTGTTAAGGTTTTATTCTCTGTTCCTGTTCCCCCTCCGCCGGTTCTGACCCGGTTCCAGTTTTTATCTTGTCTGTTCTTGGATGGACCCCCTGGCTTTGGACTTTGCTCTTGTTTGGATTCCCCCTTTGGATTTCTACTGCATTGTTTGCCCCGGACTCACGCCCTGGACACCTGCGCACTTTGGACACGCCCCCCTGTTTTCATCCCCGTATTCCTGCATGACTTTTTCCTAGTGTTTCCTCACTCCATCCTCACTCCATATTGTGTCGTCCACATAGGATCTGGAAAGAACTGTTCATTACACATGGTGCATGCCTTCATTTGTTTTTCTGTCTTTTGTTGGTCTACTATTCTAAACACTGTAATGGATGGTTGATTTTTTTTTTTTGGGGGGGGGGGGTTCTTCTTATATGGTATTTTTCTCTATATTTTTTCAGTACACCTGTCATTTGGGCCATGATTCCTGTAAGTGGGTTTCAAACCATTTTACATCACACATCTATTGGTCTCAGAACTTACCTGACCACACAGCCACTGCTGTTTGCTCACTTCTGTTCTTAGTTCTGAATGCACTTCCCCTTAGTCTCCACATTCAAGCTCAGAGAATAACATCACTATAAACTACACAGTGTGGCTCCACTGTAGAACATCGTAACTTCAGCACAACTCTGAAGGTCTGAACCACAGAGTGAACACAAGTACCAAACACAGCCTGATTAAAGTGCGGCTCCCAAATACTGGAGATATGAACTCTCTTTAGAATCAGGAAGAGTGGTGCCATAATAGTAGATCAGTTATACTTTACGAGCCCTATTACAGTTTTATGGGATCACCAGGTCAAATGTGAAGGTGGAGTTGTTGAACTCACAAAACAAAAATGCTTCCTTTATGCTTCTGTTTTGTGTGTTTCCAATTTTTTTTCAAAAAGACAAGGACTGGACAGTATAAAAAATGTTACTTATTTTATCTTTTGTACAGGCTGTAAAACATCATTATAATTGGTTTTCTCTGGCCAAAGCATTTATGCCCAGATCTCATTTGTTCCAATTTTATGTTCTTTTGCTAATGCTGACATCTGAATCATTCAATTAGTCATGTTACAAACTTTTCCATCTAACAAGGGAATTCCAGTTGCTTCCTGTATAGTGTGTCAAGTGTTTTGTAATTGTAACCTCAGAGACCTTTTGTAAAGAACAAAGAAATATCTGACTCTTTTCCCTTTTTTGTTTATTCTTTTGACATATTAATACAGTTCAACAATGTGTTTTTACTAAAGGTGAACATACACCTCATTCACATTGCTGGCAAAAGATGTTCTATGATCTCTATATCAAAGTTTGGTAACTTTTCTGTAAAAACTAATAAATTATATTTACTGTATATGGCACCTTTCAAGAAAAAAACACCATCCAAAAGCACTCTAATTTAATACCAATCATATAATGTACAATGTGGAAAATAAAAAGTAAACAAAAGAAAATGGGTATAAATATTAGACAGAAATTATAAAATTATACAATGTATACCCCACAGATATTAGACAATTTCATACATATGGGCATGCAAAGTATAAAAACCAAAGTATATAGTGCCCTGCAAAAGTTTTCACACCCTTCCTATGGTGTTCCATTTTGAGAAATTCCAAAATAAAACCAGAATGCTCAAATTAAAGACTTTTAAGACTAAGATAATTCACAGTAAACATCAACCAAACAGAGAAAAAATGAAATATTTATTCCATATGTTTAAATATATGAAGTCAATGTTTTGGTGGAAGAACGTTAGGCAGCAATTACAGTGGCAAGTCTCTCTACCACCTTTGCACACGTTTGGTGCAATTTATGCCCATTCATCTTGGCAGATGTGCCCAAGCTTTCACTTATGGACAACAGTTTTCAACCCATTCCACATATTCTCAGTAGTATTCAAGACCGGACCATGCCTGTGAGCTTCGGATCAAGGTGAATTGATACTGTTTTGAGTTTTTAGTAACTCGAGAGAAGTTTTCCTCTTCTATCTACACTTACTTTGTGATTTATTTTATATCAATCATATCAGGCTTTCCAGTTCCTGCTGAGGTGAAGCACCACCATAGCATGATACTGCCACCAGCATGCTTGACTGCAGGGATAGGGATGGTGCTGACTGGGGGATGTGCCGTGTTGGTTGTGCACTAGACATAAGGCTTGGCAGTTAGACCAAAAGTGCCAATTGGGTGTCCACATTTTTGCAGGACCACTCATGTTTTGCTGCAGGATATACCTGTAAGAAGGTTTTTCCACTCTACCACACGGGTCATCTTTATGATATGACTGTTGAAGGATGCCCATTTTCTCTCAATTCAGGCATTAAACTCTGTAGCTCTCTCAAAGTTGCTGTTGGTGTCATAGTGGCATCACTAATCTGTTTTCCCCTAGACTGGCTGCTCAGTTTGGGTGGACAGCCTGAGATGGTGTATTGGTATTACAATCCACCTTCCATTTCTTGATGATTGAGCAGACTGTTCTCACAGGGATATTCGGGGAATTGTTTTTTTTCTGTACTTTTCTTGATCTGTGATTTTCAATGACTGTAAGTCATTTTTATAATTTGTAATTCTATCTGACCAAGGCATCTTGCGATACTGTTTTTTATTTTGAATCAATGAGAACCACTATTATTGCAAACAGTCACTTAACTATGTGGCTTCTGAATGTAATTTTGTGTACCTCAATTAATTAAGGTTTGCCACAGCAAAGGGTTTGAGTACATACTGTAGGCAATCATGATTTTTCTGTTTTTCTTTCATGTTAATTATCTATTTACCCTGTTAGTTTTGTCTTTTAGTTTGTGTGTGTGGAATACTTTGTGTATTAAAAAAATAATTGCTACTTCAAATTGTCAGTTTGTATAAAACAACAAAATGTAAAAATTGTCAGGGCACTGTAAGCCCAGATCCCACCCAAGACTAATAGTCTATCCCTAAATCTGACAAACAGAATGTCCATGGAGGATTTTTAGTCTATGAAATACATGGCAATTACACAACATTTATCACCATAAACTGTAGTTTAGTTCTTTAAGAAATACATGAGTAAATATCACATTGCATTAAATTGCATGACAGGAATGAGAAGTAGAACCACATACCATATGGTCTGTTGCTGGCTAAGTTACAGACACGGCACTGGGGATTTCTCACTGGCTGCCCGGGGACATGCTCCACCAACTTGCAGTACATTTCAGGACCTCTTACGCCACATGTGGCATTAGTGCTGATCTCAGCCATTGAGGCAAGATTCAGCACTGCAGGAAACAGACCTAGGAAAGAAAAGACAAAAAACAAAATGGACTTACTTACATACAAAGACTCAAAGAAAGTGATCTCGTTTTTTTTTTCTTTATTGGCTGGTTTTACAGACCAATAATGGCTGAACTCCTGGGCTTTACTGAAGACAGGCACAGCTAAATTCCTCCAGTGGAACTGCAGGAGTTACAGTCAAGCACATTGTGCCCAATCTACAACATCTGACAGGATTGGAAAATAGCTTTTGAGTTTTTCCCTAAATTTTTCCAAAATTACTTGTCTAATGAATAATTAGTTCTACTGGGCAATGAAACCTGTAGAGCCCCAACTCACAGATTTAATGTCCTTTGACAGCAGTCGTTTGGAAAGAAAAAAGAAAGAAAGAGAAACTTAGTCCAATTAATAATTTTTACATTTTCTAAAATTTAAAACGTATTTATTTAAAAACCTATTTTTTTCTCAGCGCGAAAAGGTAACACTTTGAACAACATTTTATATTCCAAACATCAAGATAAAATGTTTGGGTTAATGAAAATACAATGGAAACAATGTAAGGCACAATAATGGATCGTTTGGCTTTCGTACAAACAAAGCTGATGTAATGGAATAAAAAAGGATTACATTTCGGTGATTTTTTAAATCAAATTTGAAGAAAGAACAAGTAAAATACCCTTTAATCTTTCAAAATGTAATTCATTGGATAAACACCTTGTAGTTGTATGAAATTAAATTTAACTTTTTTGAAACAAATAAAAAGCATCTTTTTAGTGTTCTTGTTGCTAGATTTACGTTTGAAAAAGAACACTTTGAAACATGTCTGGTGAATTCCCAAGTTGTTAGTGTGTGGGAATACCAAGGCTGAATCAAAGAATTACAATACTGCTTCAAAATGATTCCCAGCTGTTCTTTGCAGGCTATAAAGCAACAGTCCAGATGCTGAAGGCAAATGAACTGTGAAGAACATCAGAAAAAGTCAAACTATGAAAATAAGCTTTTATAGAAAAGCATGAAGCCAAAATACGAAACGTTCATTTGCAATGAAAAGATTCTGTCGCATCTGAATACAGTTGCTTTTTATTATGTAGAAATAGTCACATACTGTAATAATATATATTTTAGTCTGACAAGGTTAAGTAGGTTAAGCATGAGTCTGTTTATTTGTGGCCATATTATTTGGTTTCTATACTTTTTGTCTTCAGAAATCAGGTTACTATTGAGAAGGATACATCATCTGAACAAACCAAAGTGAGCAAGAAATATCAAGAATAAAATGCAGACCAGGAATGGATCTGAACACTTTTACAGCTGTTTCCAGCCCTGGATCTCACGTCTGATGAAGATGTAAGTGACAGAAAATCACTCCATTCTAAAAGCTAAGAGTCACAAGGGAAATTCACTGGCAGCATGTCAGTTTTTAATATTGAAGGTTGAGCTCTGAAAGACCCCCTAGCATATCAGACATTACAAGGGACAGCAATTTCGGTCTGATATATGTGTCAAGATGTTGTGCCATAGCAACAGTGTTGAAGACTGTAAAGGAGCATGCTGCATTTTTTAACATCAGATTATGATGCGTGTTTTCCAAAAACAATGATTTGTCCTATTTTAAACTTTATTTTTGCATGAATTTATGTGGAAATAAAAAGGAAGATCTGTTTACAAAAGTTGTTATAATGATTTATATTGATACCGCAATATATTTATACAGCAATAAATCTATGTTTCCCCTAAAACAAAGATCTATTCGTATATAATGTTATTAATAAAACTGTCTAGGATATTACAGTCTATGAACAGTTTTATGTGAGGTCACCTGAACTGCCATTAGTGTCTCATCATCATCTCTGAAGTTCCTTCCTTGGCAAATTTCCTTCACAGGGCCAGACAGATGCCAGTCTCGTTATAGTGTGAGACATGGACTGGAAGGTAGGGCACGAAGCAGATCGAAACTGAACTTTTCAATTGACTGAGCTGTGGCCGTCAACTTGTCTTGATGTGCTTTGTCAACTGCAAGTAGTGTACATTGCTTGCTTCAAAGTCATGTGTAGAAGTGTGGAGCATGAGACACTTTCTTGCGTTTGTTTGCTACTTTTTCACAGTCTCTATTAATGTGGTTTAAAAAACTCTTTAGTTCAAGGGTATCCACATCATTACTTTCTTGAACTATGAACTATTTTAGTATTAGTGACAATTGGTGTTCCCATTTACTCTTGGGTTTGCAAGGATAAACAAATGTTTGTCTGTAGTTAGTTACATGAAAAGATAGTTTTGCAAGTGCCAGTTAACTTTGTTCATTGATCATTTTTGTCACTCACTTAAACAGAAGAGCAATGACCCATTATTGCAGTGGGATAGACATCTTTACAGCTCTACTAATAGGCTGAACATGGAGGGACCTGGGTTCAAT
This sequence comes from Lepisosteus platostomus, assembly GCF_059453375.1. Classification (NCBI taxonomy): domain Eukaryota; kingdom Metazoa; phylum Chordata; class Actinopteri; order Semionotiformes; family Lepisosteidae; genus Lepisosteus; species Lepisosteus platostomus. The sequence goes on along the minus strand of NC_142613.1, from coordinate 77,187,160 downwards.
TTAATCAACAAACAACTTACATTTCTCACTTAAAGTTCACATGAAAAGCAACAGTATTATACACATGGCCTACTGAATATGGTAAAAATCACCTAATTTATTTACTTGCTTTTGTACATTCAAAGCCCACTTGCTTTTTCATCATATGTTGTTCCTTTTGTCCCTGTTATGAAATGTACAGTACCGTAAGTGTGTTGCATGTACCACTCCAACATAACGACATGTTTTGTCATTGATGTGTGTCCAGAGGATAATTGCTTACAGTATCTCTTAAAGCTCACACACGGCCTCGAACAACAAGTACAGGAGTGGAAGACGCGCTTTGAACAATTCGGGATGAAATTGAACATCAAGAAGACGGAGAACCTGGAATGCGGTGATCAAACCAATGGCACAATCGCAGCTGGTGGGGTCCAACTGAACAAAGTGACCCAGTTCAACTACCTAGGCTCATTTGTCAACTGCACTACCCTCCAAGACGCCAATACGCGAGTCAGCGCCGCTTGGATGAAATGGCGGCAGGTCACTGGAGTACTGTGCGACAGGAAGATCCCTTTGCACCTAAAATCCAAAGTCTACCGCTCAGTGGTCAGACCAGTGGCCCTATACAGAACTGAATGCTGGCCAACGACAAAGAAACATGAACAGGCACTCCATACGATGGAAATGAAGATGCTGCGATGGACCCTCGGCTTGACAAGACCAGACCATGTCATGAATGAAGGGGTGCGGAAAACACTCAAAGTCGCCCCAATCACTGAGAAAATGAGGGAATCGCGCCTGCGATGGTATGGACACGTGCTCCGCAGCAAGGACACATCAATGGCAAAGACCGCCCTCAAATTGAAGGTGGAAGGCTGCCGGCCCCGTGGACGACCATTTACGCGCTGGCTGGATCGGCTGAAAGACGACATGCGCCTCGCAAAAGTCACCTGCCGAGATGCCGCAGACCGTACGAAGTGGAAAAATCGGTGCAAACAAGCAGACCCCACATAAGTGGGAAAATGTGAAGAAGAAGAGTATCTCTTAAAGCTGAGCTATCAGTTTCCCGAATCAGCTTCAGTGTTAACCACAAATTTTATTTCTCAATGTAGATTCCACAATAATGTGAAATATGTACTGGACAATTCCCTGCAATGCATTGAACAGCTGAGCACTTTTTTATAAATTTATTGTATGAAGATTACCCATACACAATTCAAGATTCTGCAAACCATTACTTCAAGGTTTTCAATTACCTTGTTATACACTTCCAATACCAGCAACCACAGACTTGACAGAAAAAAAACTAATAATTCTAAACAGAGGGCAAAAATAATTACAGGTGTTTTAAAAATATTACACCAATTTGAATTTTCTTCAAGCAGGACTAAGAAATATAGTCAACCTCAGGCACGCCACTCAAGAATGTCCTTTTGTTTGACAAATTTATTCTTCACAATCTATAATCTGCCTACCTATTTCAGAGGTACATATAACTGATAATGTTTCAGACTAAAGGAATACGGCCTAACACACTAAAATATGCTTTTAAACCAGCATCTGGCCTTGAGAAATATCACAGCATTAAGCACTATTACCCTCAGATTTGCTGTGTCTATGAAAAAGTAAATTTAAAGGGGGCAATGAGAAACAGATTGATTGATACTGCAATGATTTTTTTCATCTTCCCTTTATTCATCAAAGTCAAGGGTCTTTCTTTAACTGCTGCATTATCTAACCTCAATGCCATGCGGCGCGAGAGAGGCATTCAATCATACTCCATGATAGGTCACCTTTAGCAATTACATATCAAGTCAGAGACAACTGTATATGTTACAGTACTCTTGGCGTCTTTTGCAAGTTTAGGATTAATGCTAAAACATTGTTTTTAAAAACAATAAACGGCAATGAAAAGGTTAGATTCCTAAGCATTCAGATAATGATAAAGGGTCTAAATTTTACAAAAGAATGAAACAAACAATACTGTCGATAAACGTCATATAAACGTTGGACACTAATACATTTTCTTTATACAAACACTGCAGTGACAGCAGCCCAGTGTGTCCTCCCAATGTCTGGAGTAAGTAAGTGTATATGCTTTCTGATGAATTAATCTTGCTCTTGATCTTATCTGCTAGCTTCTCTTAACATGGTTACTTTCTTTTTCATCAATTACCCCAGGTTATTTAAATGTGTAGCCATGCTATGGAGGTCTGGAAGGCAGTTGTTTTCTCCAATTGTCCTTAATTTTAAATGTTTTGAAAATGTGAAATTCAGCTTTAGAAGATATGCTTTTTACATCACTATTTATAGACAGAAGCAAAAAATCAAGTTTCTTTCACAAATGAAAACTGTATCACTTGCCACACAGCCTGAAGGACAACAATGCATAAGAGCAAAATGGATGAATTAACAAAAATAGAGAGGGAGCTAAGCAAAGCACATCCACTGTCCATAAAATCAGAGCATTTGAAAAGCACACTGCTCAAAATACTGCAAAATCCAAAAATGCCATAAAGTATGTGCTATTTGAAACTGATCAACACTGTGCTCAGTCACATTCAAACATCATACAATGCACATACTGTAGTAATGCAACTAAAATCACTACAAACATGTGGATTGCAAACGATATAATACAGATTCTTTGTCACCACATGCATATCAAGCAGTTCAGAAATAAATGATAATGTACTGTACTTAGAAATTAGGCTAGAGATCCTTTATCCACAATCAGTAAGTCATTATATTACAAGCCAATAGATACTATCCTAAGATCTCAGCTTAGCGTGGCCCTTACAGTTCCAAAAGCTTTAAATTAAAGGAAGCCCCTGCAGTACAGGATGTTTTAATAGGTTTTTTCTCTCCCCCCTGTTTCCTGCAGGGTTCTAGAAATCCACAGGAAATCTCTGTTCACTAAAGGACATCTTGAACTTTACAGTATGTGCTACATTCTTGCAACGTTATGTCCAGAGTAGTCATCTTGCACAGTTCTTAAGGAAAAATAATTAAAGATGCAGAAAAAATAAATAGTAGAGGCAGAGAGCATGCTATTTTTGTGCTGTGCAGGTAGGTCTTTAATTTCACTACTACACTATCTAATTTCACTAGCACTACTACATCTGTGGAATTTTCTATCACAGATGAAGGCAAGTTGAAGGCTTTCTATGAACTGCATGTGTTTAGTTTGGGTTTAATTTGTGAGACCAAAATGGCAGTCATTCAGCATGTTATAGCATAAGATGTTAATGGTAATAGTAAGAAAAAAATAGAAGCAGTTTGCATGACATTGTTTTTCAAGTATATGTTTAATATTTCATATTCACTGCTACAGGTGAAAGCAAGATGTATACATTCCTTTGAATAACTTCATTAAACATAGAAGCAACAGAATCACTGCTCTATATCATATTAACAGTCTCATTCATAACACATACATACTCTCTACCCCAATTGCGTTTGCTCCCAAATTTGTGCCATTAACATTTTGAGAACCATCAAAATTTTGAAAAAAATAAGATGTTGTCGTAAAATGCAGTTTTTTTCCCCTAAATATAAGATTGAATATAAGCTGTGTACCGTTCAACAATCGTAAGCACAAAAAAACTTTAAAAGAAAGACAACTGACTTTAAGACCCTTAAATAATTTGATATGCAAAACATTTCTTCAACACTACCATATTATTGTAAGGGTTTTCCCCATGATTCATGGTTGAAACATAGCTGAAGGCCTCCACACAGAGGAAATGGCCATCCAGTCTTCTTTTACATTTCAGTATGTATTTCAAAACTAGGGACAGTTATCTGCTCATACACAACTTGATATTTAAAAATAAAGTATAACATAATGTAACATATTTAAACATACTGTATAAGAATACACACAATCCTCAGATATGACTTTGTTTGAATTATTCATTTATTACATTTAGAAACTGTATATGTTTTTTTTTTCCATTTTCCATGTCCATTTTTTACGTTGTCCATTTGCTAAGTTGTCAGCCAGCATGCTGCCGTTCTACAGCTAAGGTTGTAACTACAGCCTCCGTACCAACACAGGGGAAAATGTTAGTGTTCCAAAGCACCTAATGGGAGATGTATGCAACAGCTGGAGGCTTGATGTGTCTCTCATTTTTGCCACTGCCCTCTTACAGGTAAGCAACCCGACCCAGGGGCTGCTGCTGTGCAGAAAACACTAGACTACTCTGGCCAGTTCATGCTCATACCACATCAGCAGAAGCTCGGAGAATTGCACACTGCTGTTGTGGGAACGCCAGCCACACTCTCTGGCGTGTCTGTAAGTGTATACTACAATAGTAGTATTGCACTATAGAGTCTGAATCATAAACAAAATAAGAAGATTCCTCACCAGAAACACAGTGAAAAGTCTGATGCACAGAAGGGCAACACGGACACTCTGCCCTTTCTGCACCCCACTCTTAGATAAGAGTATAAGTAAAATGTGAAAATGCAGGCTCTTCCCAAAACTATTACATAGAATGTAATCATGAAACTCTCTTGTCTCACACAAATACCAAACCCTTCAAAGGCAACTCTTTTTGAAAGATTTAGGTACCAAAACACTGACTTATGCCTTAAACAACTGATTTTCCTTTCAAGTAATAATGTATGAGGTATTTATGCCATATTTTAACTCAAGAATTAAGTAATTATTCAACCTACTTTTTGCATGCATTGCTTAATTGCATGCTTTGTTTAAGAAAATTGCTAAGTGTCCTCCAAAAGTATTGGGACAGTGAGCCAAAATTGTTTTTTTTGCATTGCGGTCAAACAGTTTGTATTTAATATGAATGATAAGTACAAATAATATACATCTTTTTTAGGGGTAATTCCATGCATACATTTTATGCTTTTAGAAAAAAAACATACTTTGTGTACAACCAATTTCAATTTTCAAAATTGACAAAAGTCAGTATTTGTATATATCTTTGAAACAAAAACTGCTTCCATTGAGTTAATCAAACTCTGTCTAATTATCTCAGCAGTTTAGCCAAGTCCTTGCAGTAGCCACTATTTTCTTGCTCATTTTTGGGAACTGGAGCTTTTTCTTCCTTATATGAAATTCATGCTCAATTGGATTTTAATCTGGAGATTCACTTAGCTGGTCTAAGTTTTTTCATTTCTCTTCCTAATAAACTCTTTGGTTGCATTAGCCAAGCTTCTTGGGATACTGCCACTTAATAAATAAAGAAGTAATTTCTTCTACATAAGCAAACAAAATGTTTCTTTAAAATTAAAGTTCATTCTGCTGCTGCCATCATTAGTTTTTTTCATCAATAATTATGAGTGAGCCGGATGTAGAGGTGATCATGCACGTCCAGGCCCAGACATTGCCTCTGCTATGATCCAATTTTGCTCTGAAGGGTAAAGATGAGGAAGTAGAGTTCTGGAACAGAGTTTTGCTGGACTGATGAGACCTTTCCTTCCCAAGGTTAAAGTGTGGAGAAAGAAAGAAACTGCAAATGTTTAAAAAAGTACTTCATCTGTGAAGCATGGCCTGACGTGTGACAGCATGAGTTTGGGTTGGGTTTAATTGGTGAGAACAAAATGGAGGTCATAGAGCTATATTGGTGTGTGGAGGAACAGCAGTACTTCAGATGTTAGTCATTCACTATAATAATATCAAGTTTGTAGTTTACCAGTCAAATGGCATTTAAACAGTAATACATCAAGAACAAATAGTGGTAAATAGATAAATAGTGGTCAAGCAGCTATATTGCTTTATGCAGGAAACCCATTAAAACATGAATTCTTCTATGCCCTGAAGTAATTGGGCACACAGTTTTTAAGCAGTTTCCATGATCAGGCACAATTTTAAAAACTGTATATGACCCCCTGCTGGCGTACAATTTGAAAATTATTTTTTTCTTGATGAATTATTCTAAATTCCAATACAATCTGTGCAGCAGTTTGTAAAAAGATGTGCTTGAAAAGGTCTTGGAATCATGGTTGAAGAATGACCCCCATGTTTTATTAAATAACAAAGGGCTTATCTGTGCCAGTATGTTTGCCTAGCATGAACTTGCTAGACTAGCTGGTTTCCAACACTGAGTGGTTTCTAAAGAGGGAAGAAAACAATCTTTACTGTCTCTGTACAGCCACTGTAATTAAAATTATTTATACAAATTATGGACGACATCTTAAAGCATTTTAAACAAATATTTTTTCTTACATTTTGATTTTGTTTTATTTCTACCTAGTTGATTCAAATTACATGGTAAGCTTATCTTATACTCTAAGATCTATCCATTCATAATCAACAAGCCTCTTCTTCTGGCAAGGGGTGCAGTGAGCAGAGGGTGCAAAGTGAATCCGAGAGCACGTACCTGCCCGCCCCATGGATAGGATATCGCTTTATTCCAGGGACATGGACTCAGGGACAAGTTAGATAATCAAACATAAACAGCATGTCTTCAGGAGGTGGCAGGAAACTGGATGATGAAAATCCACATGATCTCAGGAAGAAAATCAAGCTCACATGGACAGACTCCCAAGGACAGAATCAAACACAGGATCTCAGAGCTGTGAGTGTACTCTAGGTTTCTTTCAATTAATATTATGAGCCACTTTTCCACCTAAAAATATATCTGAATTATTTATATTCATTTTGTTTTCATTTTCTAGTTAACTGGTTAACCGGTGAGTCCAAAGGACCCTTACACTGGCTGAAATGACAAGATTTAAAGTCATAACTCACTGCACGTCAGTGGCATAGAATGATCAAAAACCTGTTTGGCAGTCCAAGTAGAAATACACTCACATTCTTTTGAATCAATCTTTGGATTGCTATAATAAATAATATAAACTGCCAGCATATATAAGATTCATCATGCTCAAGGTTGCACCTCAATAAAACATAAACATCAATCAAACAGTAGTGAAACAAACCATAAATAAGAGCTACCAGTGGTGTTTAAATTTAGGTTTCATTATCTCTTTCATTTATTCTACATACATTTGCGTGTATGTGTGACCCTATATGTTTAGTTTGGGATACTAATAAACATGATAAGCTGTTTCTGTTTCTGCACTGTAAGTTTTTCACAGTCTTATGCACAAACAGGCATCTTTATTTATTAATCCACTGCATCTGGTGTTAGTAAAAATAATACAAAAATAACAAACACAGGAAAATGGAAATAATATTTGTAAGGACCATCATTTTGTTTTGAGTGGCAAACTGCAGGATTAAAAAGTACAATGTGCAATGATCAAGAATGAAACATATTATACTGTCTTGCTGAGAGTCTCTATATCTATTGTACATTCTTCTATTTATGTAATCCCAAAACAGAATATTTGCTAATTTACATATGGTGATCAATTTTACAGCCTTGCATTCGGTAAACAGGTAACACCAGCGCTGCACCATCACAGTGGTGTCTATCTAGATTTACTAGAGACAACAAGCACCTGTTGAATTTCTTTTATTTATGTCAGAGAGAGTCTTTATTATCCCAAAGGGGCAAAATTGTGTGACATCATATAATCAGCCAGTTTAGCACAAAAAGTAAAACACTGTTTTATATTTATTTTCATCTTTTATTATCTTTTCCTGTGTGTACACACTGATGCTGCTTTAGTTAAGTGATAACTATTCCAGAACTAAAATTGTTTTTGAAAAGACTGAACTGTGACCAGTGTTAAGTGTAACCAGTGAACAAAGTAAGTTGGCCTAATGCCCCCAGATTCCATTTGTTTTCTTTCATACAGTTAATTTACGTGAGCACAGAGACAAATCATCAAAACAGCAAAAACAGCATTTCAACAAGATTAAAAGATAAATGACAAAGAACGTGATATAGTTTATTAAATCCAGTAAGAGGAATAATGGGAAAACAAGGTGACTAAAGTCACTCATCAGTGTGGGTGGAAATGCAATAGGATATTTTTCTGCTTGAATTATACATGTTTTAAAACCAAATGTACAGTATGTGACATATTGTGGCATTGCTGTCAAAAAAAAAGTTTTGTGTTTCTCCTAATTCAAACCATTACAAACACAGCCTTTATGATTCTACTGGTAAGTCCAGGAGTTTTGTAGTGAAAAATACATCACCCCAATATTAGAAACTCATGTGAAAAACACAAACCCTAAAATTCAGATTTTGACAGTTCATGATAACCACTGCTTTTTTAACTTCCAAAATACTTGTTGCCATAGCAGCAACACAGTGTCTCAATGTTTGTGAATCTAACAAGGGACTCTCGTAATAGAGAAGAAAAGTATTTTGTAGTTCATAAACTAACCTCAGACCTGTAAACAGGAAAATGTAGTCTAGCCCTTAATAAACAGCACAACAAATTAAAGCAAGCAATACAGAAACTGTCTAGACACAGTCTCAGAAATAGAATTTACTAATACCACAGAAGCCAAGAATATCCAATATGTCTAAATGTTTTCTCTCCAATTTATTAAAAAGAGCCATGAGGTTTATTTTAAGGAATCTCAGAAGTTTACATCACCTACAGTAACAGCATATCTGCATGAATCAAAAGTAAATATCTAAAACTATAGAAAATTAATGTTTTTTTTACTTTATCCAGTCTTGAAATTCAACGATTTTAATCACCTTATCATTTGTGTGCAACACACTCTCTGACTAATAAGAACTGTAATGTGGGCAATAAACACACAAAAGAATAGTAATGGAAGTGCCCTTTTATTAATCAGAATGACTTAGCTTAACAGGGCAACTTACAGTACAAAGTTAATGATTTTGTGTTTAATTCAAAATCCGTCCATTTTTTCTATAACATTAATGAATTTATTTTGTTACAGAGATTGCAAAAAATGTAGAGAATTACAAATATTACACATTTGAAATTAGATTTTTTTCTATAACGTCAATGAATTTATTTTGTTACCGAGATTTAATAACTGGTCTGAGAAACTGGGACTGCAGTTCCCCTTTAATTAACATGACACAAAAATATTTAATCTATATGAAAAATTAATGTACTTTATTTTAATAAAAAACATACAGTACATGCATTCCTTGTAATAGGCTTTGTTGGATGCTCAGTGTAAAGCTATGGATCTCAGTGGTTTTCCTTCTTTTAATTTCTCACCTACTTGTGTTAACTGCTTGATTAAAATTGTTTTTGCTCTGTGTTGCATGGGTATTACACTCCTAAAAAGTAACTGCCCCACTCTTTTGTCATTTTTTTATTTTTTGCTTTTTCTATACAGTAGTTTAAAATTGGGTTGTTTAAAAATGTATTATAGTCTATTTTAGAACTTAAAAATATATATTACTAGTAATAAATAAACCTACCCCTCATCAAGTAAATTACGGAGATAACTATTTATTAGGATGAGGTACGGAAGGTACCTCCCTCAGGTCCTTATGCACTTACATTCAGACCATCAGGTTGTGAATTTCAACCAAAGATCCTTGGGCCTTTATTCTTAATCTTAATGTAGACATTACTACATGATTAAAGGACCATACAGAGATAGATGTATTATTTGTGAAATCATGTGATCACTATTATTACACAGACACAGGGCACTCAAATAATTGTGGTTTAGTAAAGTAATTTTGTGCACCTTAATGTATGTTTGCCATAGTAAAGTGTTTAAATACTTATGCAATCATGACATTTAGTTTTTTATTCATATTCATTAGATGTTTCCTTTTTTATTTTTTGCTTTGAACGTGTAGTTTATGTATATTATAAATATTAGGTTAAACTAAAAATTGTCATCACTGCAAGGTGTAAAAGAATGTGAAAACTGTGCCAGGCTATGAATGCTGTTGAAAGGCATTGGATCAATTGTCTTTATTGCTTGCTTGGAAAGTTATAGTAAGTTAGATAAAAAGACCATCCATTTCTATACCTATATTTGATGGCCCTTTAAATATAAATAAATATAAATATTCTCCTAATATAGTTCTTTTCACAGACTTTACCAATAAAATAGTTAAAACTGATTAGTTTATAATCTCTTGATTAAATTGTCTCTCATTCTATGAATTTGTTACAGGTTTCAATTCTTCCTTCTCCACTTAATTTACACTATTGGGCAGTGTTTACAGCATAATGCTGATGAAATGTAAAAAACAGTTTTGGGATTGTTGTGCACATGCATATTTTAGATATATTGTATATAAAAGTATATTAATGAACTTAAGGGTGACAGGTTTGTTATTAAACAAGGTTATGATTCTAAACAGCTGCATATTACTTAAATTATGTATGAATATACCTCTTTTTTCAGTTGAAGAGCTTCACTAGAAGGGTGACAAAGAAAAGTGAAATCTGCACATTCTCTGTGAGATGTGTAGAACTGTGTTGATAACAACAGATGGCAATACACTTGTAAAGCTAAATTCCCATGGTACAAGCAGGTTTAATAGCCAACATATTGGGATATTTTGATGTACAGTAAGAGACTACAGCAAAATAACAAAACATGCCATTCTTTCATGTATTTTCCTTTGAATTTAGTCATACATTTTCATGAAATAATCCTGTAACTTATAGTGATTCTTTATATTATGTACTCCAACAACAATGTACAGATGACCACAAAATTCCAACTGCCATACTGTACTGAATATACTGTACTGGATGTTTATGCTGTATACAATGCGAAACAATACATTCATAAATAAATGTCTTTATTATTAACTATAAACAGATATAAGGACTATGTACATAACAGAAAAGTATAAATGTATTCCACTTAAATGTACACACTATGCATGCTATATAAATGTGATAATTAATCACAACTGTTTCTGTATACGATATACAGTATACGGATGGAAAAAAGAAGCGCAACACCTCCTCCTCCACACTCTGGCCCCCCCATCTGCATGGAACTGTGAAGAGGACCATCAGGTCCACTGCTGATGAGTCCATCGCAGCCTCTGTCTGGCCCAAGCCAGTCGGGTATGATGTCTAGGAGGTGTGAGTAGAGGGCCTCTGACAGGAGCATGAAGCCTCACTGTCCTCTCACTGATGCAGGCATTGTGTCTGCCGGCAAGTTCAGCAGCAGTACGGGTGACAGATCTGAAGATGATCTTGGACAATCATCTGTCCTGCTGGTCTGCTGAAACCTTCTCTGCAGTCAGGACACAGTGGAGCAGCTTACTACATAGTGTCTGGCAACGCTGGCAGATGACATGCCTGCCTGCAGCATGCCAAAGGCCCTCTCACTATAACTATAGTGTTCTCATTCCAGAAAATGTTGCGTTTCTTCTTTCCATCAGTATACTGTATATGCATGGTCTGTATATAGAAATATAATGCCTGGAAACCATTCCCAACATTGGACATGAATAAAAATATGATATTTAATATAAATGGACATATTTAATAAGAAGAAGAGGAAGAAGAAGAATATTCAGCTATTTCAACCCCAAGGAAGCTGTAAATTGGGTCGCTGAAAAGGCATTGCATAAAAATGTAGCAGTGACAGAGAAAGCAATGTCACCAACAGTCTGATATTCAGTCCCAGGTATAATGAGCAATGGACTGGCCTCGACAGAACAAAAGCATACATGAAGGAGCGTACACATGAAAGAGTTCAGAAATGTACGATGAAGCCAAGTTATTCAGAATATTGTAAGTCAGTAACAACATTTTGTGTGGAATGCATGTCTTTACAGGCAACCAATGGAAAGATCTGAGAGTAGGAGTAATACGCTGCCAGTGTCTAGTGTGAGTTAAAGGGTTTGGACATATATTGAAACTTACTCAGGAGAGTGTTAAGGAGCCAATAGAACTAAGAGCTGTAGAAATCAAGCCTCGATGTTATAAATACATGAATTAAGCAGTCAGCATCAGTCATTGACAGACATTGCCCAAGGCAGGCTAAGATGAGCAAAGGTCTCTTAAAAGAGGTCACATTTTTCACATGCGACTCAAATGACAGGAGAGGATCATATAAGACACCCAAATTCCAGACTAAGGCTGATGCCTAAGTGTGGAAGCTGTCCACCATTACTGTGAAACTCTCCAGCTATTCCAGGGTGGCATGTATTGCCTGCCAGTAAAATGTCTGTATTGTCACTATTTAGCACCTAAGATTTAGATGTCAACCAGAGCTTAAAGTCACCAAGACAACTAATAAGTGACAGAGGCACGAGATCAGAGGGGGAAGGGGTTTTAATGCAGATGTGAGTATCCTCTGCATAACAATGAATGAAAACAAAGGCTGTGTTTGCATATAAACTGAGAGAGGCGAAGCATATAAATAATAAAAAGCAGTGGACCTAATTCTGAATCTTGCGGCACACCATAATTGACTGGAGCCATGGGGGATTTAGCATTTGCTACCATGTGTGCCTGTACAGTAGTTACTGTGCAACCACATTAAAAAGGCAGAGATAGGTTCTAGGCATACAAGAAAGCGTTTTAATAATTTTAGAAAGTTCATATTAATTAAAATAGGACAAGGCTAAGGCTTGAGTCAGATAAATGCAGAGAAATATCTTAGATCATAGATTAAAAGAATTGCAAAAACATAAAACAGATGCGACTGCCCAACACCTCCTCCATCCCCCCACAAACATGGCCGCCTACAGCTACAACCCCCGACAGCTACTCACCCACCCATCCCCCACAGCTGCCACTCTCCAACACCTCTGCCATTAACACCTGCAGCACTGAAAGCACTATGAGCACCATCCCCCAGGCCAGGCTGACCATCGCGGCTGACCAGGTGAAGAAGGAGCTGAAGAAGCTGCACCAGGGTAAGGCCACAGGACCAGATAACATCTGTCCCAGAGTTCTGAGGGCCTGTGCTGATCAGCTGAGCGGAGTGCTCCAGTGACTATTCAACCTAAGCCTGCGCTTGGAGAGAGTCCCGGTGCTCTGGAAGACATCATCCCTAGTCCCGGTACCAAAGAAAGGGCGCCCCTCTGTCCTCAACGACTACAGACTAGTTGCACTGACTTCTCACGTCATGAAGACACTGGAGAGGCTGGTCTTATCCCACCTGAGATAAGCTCATCACTGGACACCCTACAGTTTGCCTACCAGCCCAGTGTTGGTGTGGAGGATGCGATCATCTACATGCTGCAAAGGGCCTACTCACACCTGGACAGGGCTGGCAACACTGTAAGGATCATGTTTTTCGACTTCTCCAGTGCCTTCAATACCATCCAGCCCTTACTTCTAAGGAGGAAGCTGGAGGAGATGCAAGTCGATGCCTCCATGACCTCGTGGATCACTGACTACCTGACAGGCAGACCACAGTCTGTGAGACTTCAGAACTGTGTGTCTGAACAGGTAGTGAGTAACACAGGGGCACCTCAAGGGACAGTTCTTTCTCCATTCTTCTTCACCCTCTATACTTCGGACTTTAAGTACAACTCAAAGTCATGCCATCTGCAGAAGTTCTCAGATGACTCTGCAATTGTAGGATGTATCAAGGGTGAGCAGGAGGAGGAGTACAGAGGACTGGTCAGCAGCTTTGTGGAGTGGTGTGGGGTGAACCACTTGGTACTGAATGTAACAAAGACAAAGGAACGTGGTAGATTTCAGGAGGAAAAAGGTCAAACCTACTGTCTACATCCATGGGAGTGGCGTGGAGATGGTGGACTCGTACAAGTACCTGGGAGTGCACATCGACGATAAACTGGAATGGTCTAAGAACACCGAGGCCATCTATAAGAAGGGACAGAGCCGACTTTACTTCTTGAGGAGGCTCAGGTCCTTCAATGTATGTAGTAAGATACTTCATATGTTCTATCAGTCGGTGGTAGCGAGAGCCATTTTCTACGTAGTGGTATGCTGGGGCCCTGGGATTAGAGCAGTGGATTCTAAAAGGCTGAACAAGCTCATCAGGAGAGCAAGCTCTGTCATTGGGTCTGACCTGGACCCCTTGGAGGTAGTGGCTGAGAGGAGAATGGTGTCCAAACTAGAGGCCATCATGGACAACATCTCCCATCCCCTCTATGACAGGCTTGCAGAAATGAAGAGTACGTTCAGTGATAGACTGATTCATCCACGGTGCGACAGGGAGCGCTACAGGAGGTCATTCTTGCCTTCTGCCATAAGACTGTACAACGCATCCACCTTGCGTCTGGGCAGAGGCAACATTGACAGTGACCTGTTTCTGGACTGAACGCATCTACACATCTACTGCTACATCTGTTCTCTTTCTTTTTCTTTTCCCGTTTACAACCGTTTTTTGTGCAATATATGCCAGGGACCTGTGCAATACATTTATATCTATATTTATATCTATATCTATATTTACATCTATATTTATATTCATATGTGTGATATGATTTTTCTGTGTACTGTTCTGTTCTAGTTTGTTCTTTGTGTGTCCGTACTGAGTAACTCTTTTAGTGCACCCCTCACTGTACTGATTGTATTGTATGTATTGTACTATTATTATATAATTCGTTACACTGTGGCTGTGTTGTCAGTGTTAAGCTGCTGTTGCACTGCAATTTCCCTCATGGGATCAATAAAGTATCTATCTATCATCTATCTAGATGTCAGGGGTTGAAGAAAGAACAGAGTTATCACGAGCTTAAATGAGTTTGTTAATAACAGAAAAAAAAACATTAATGATTCCCTAGCCCAGAGTTAGTATCTGAGATATAAGATCCAGAGGAAACAAGTGCAGCTCTATAGACTTGTAAATGTCCATTAAATGCCTGAATATGAATCTGAAAGCCTCAGTTTAAAAAAGTTGAGGTGTATATCATGGCAAGGAGCTCCTAAAGCAAATCATTTGAGTCTTAAGGGGAGTTAGTTTATCCAAAGAACTAGTCAACACAGTATTAAAATTGCTGACTGTCTCAGTCGTTGAAGCTGACCAAATTTGAACAAGGGGAGAACTAAGAAAAGCATTTAAAAAATCAGAGGAGATTAACGATGTCAAATTTCTACAATAAATTAAGTGTTTACATCTTACGAAAGAAGAGACATACTATAAAGAACACAGCCATATGATAAGAAATTTATTGGGCGTGACTGCAAATGTGGGTCGGTAAGTTTGTCAGTTGAATAAAAATGAAGCAGTCCAAACTACTGTATATAATCAGAAGCAAATTTACATGAATATTAAAATCACCCAAATTATTACTGAACAGGTCATAGTACTTAATGTTGTCAACAGTTCAGACTGTTCAGATAAAAACACAGGGCAGTAGACAAGTAAAATCAACAATCGAGTAGGGCCACAGAACATGGTATTGAGAATTTGTTTGACATAATAAACAGATAGCTGCTTAGTAATTTAGTCCTTCCAATTGACTAAAGCCAAACTACCAGCGCAACCAGCAGAGCAGGGTTTCACTATATATGTGAAACCTGAAGGAACAGTTTCATTTAATAAAATAAACTCATTAGGTTGCTCCAGGTCTCAGTTAAGCACAAAATATCATCACAGCTATCACTGAGGAAATCATTTAATGTTTCAGTTTGCCAATAAAGCCAGAGGGTTTAAAAAAAGTGCAAATCTAATGTCACTACGATTAACCAGAACGAAAAAAGGATTGCTCAAATGATACAGAAGCCGCAGGTAAAGATGATAACACTGGTGTTCAACCCAAGATGTTGGAGTAACTTGCTGTTTTTATAGTCCCGCCAATCGGCTAGATATAAGGAATAAATCTAGATGCCAGACTGTTAATAGTCAGTATACGCCAGTAGGACTTCTGTGCAAGTACTACAACAATGCCATAATCCCAGTGCAGGAGGAAGGTATTATTTTAAGTTGTTGAGCAATTATCTTTGCTGGGCAAAGTCCATATAGCCAGAGCACCTGAAGAATCCACAGTGGTGCCAATACATGCGATAGAGAGCTGTACCTTCAGAACAATCTACATCATGTAGAAACTTAGAATTCAACAGATGCAACAATCAACATCCAACAAACCAAATTAAAAACCATAGAGGAAAAGTAATGATAAGGGACACAGCAGCATATACTGGCAGAGAAGTGGAAACCAAAACGCACACAGTAGATTCTCAAACCAGAACCGGAAAATCTATTTCAAACATTAAAAAACATTGCTTTCCAAATTAATTTATACTTTGCATCTTCATAACTTAATTATTCAATAACTAAAAATCTTCACAATCAGAAGCTTTCAATACAGTAATTACATAATTAGCAGATCCGTACTATAATCATATTAATGCCATTGTTTTTTTGTTGTACGTATGCTCTTAGAATGCAGTGTGAAAGCAGGCTGCAAATCAGTTACGAATCCTGATTGAGGACATATGCCAAAGTGTTTTTACAATAAAGGCCTTCAGGAAGGTAGATCCAGCAGCAAAAAATATTTCCCTTCTATCCTTACGGACCTTTAGTGAGCAAAATACACCAGAATTAAGATTGTTTATCCGTATTTAACATTCTAACCTTAAACACCTTCTGCATGGAAGCAGTGACTGAATTTAACACAAGATGGCCCACTTTTAGGAAAGAGAAGCATACTATCAAAAACAGTGACAGATACCTTTAAAGTGTCCTATAGCTCTTGATGCATAAAAAGCCATAGTGAAGACTGTTCTGATTCATCATCACTACAGTATAAACATAGAGCATGAAAGTAAGGATTTCAAAAGGAAATGTTGTACGGTGCAGTCAGTACATACTGTATATGTGATTTAACACAGCTGCAATTATTTTAAATTTAGTTTTGAAGAACAAAGGGCTTTAATTTTTTTTCCCTGAAATGTATTCCAGCTGACATTAGTATCGCAATGAATTGGAATTTCATTTGGATGGGTTTTACTGTTACATAAAAATACAAGGGGAATGAAAGAGAGGTATGAAAGTGTTGAAAGCTAATAAATAACAAATTCTCTTTGATCAGATCATATTACAATTACAAAGAAGTCACCTGTGTCAGATTGATAGCAATAGAATTTTCAGTGAATTCTGTATTTAACTACTAAGAGCGAAATGGGATCGATGGGCAAAATGTCATCCTTTTGTTTGTAAACTTTCTTATGTTCCACGTTGTGTTGTGTTTCTTTTCTTCTCTTTTCAGCATGGAATGAACCTTCACTTGTTCCTTTGTAGCCTACGCATGCTGACGCAGCCACCTACTTAAACTTAATATTGTTCTAAATTCTCATGTTTATGAGTCCAAGACTCAAACATATTTCACTTTGACTGTAGTCTAATTCTGCTATTATCTGACTGGCTGTAAATTGTTACTGTATAGCAGTATAACTGTATAGCAATCTAATGTTACAAGACATAAGACATTATATAATACATGTATTATGGGATATAATGTATTATAAGATATAAGACATTATAAGACATATTTTGTCCTATGCCAAATACTAAAATGAATGACCCTGGACAAAATGTGTACTGTTATGGGTCCCAGTACTGTACTCAAAAAATGTGGCATAAATAATTTTCTAGGATTTGTTTGTAATGAAATTATTTGTTTCTCATTGTCTCCATCTCACACATCAGATCACACTGTGAAAAAGACAGAGGGGAAACATTTCTATTTAACGAGTAAAATGTGTACCACTACCTTTAGACTTCCAGGTCAAGAACGTCAGTGTAATTATATCAACGGGGTTCAATATAGATCAGTATAGGATGTAGGATTGTAACAGTGAACTATTAAATGCACAAACTCATGTTAAAAGTTAATTAAAGAAATTCTAATAAAGTCCTTGGAAGTGGTTCTTTTAAATGCATTGCATTTTTATTTTAAATGTTTTTATTATGGTTATTTATTGAATTTACGCACATTTACATTTCCAATGCATCTTATTGATTTTTAACACTTTATTAGCTGTTTCTCCACTTGGGTTCCTTTAATGACTTATAGCTGGCAGCAAACTAATTGAATTATTGATAAGAACACAACGCAGCACAGGTTGTGGTCATTTTATGTTAGTTACAGACCTCTGTTCTTATTTTTTTATTGTTTTAATTACAGTACATTGACCACAATGCACTGAACACTTTCAGTGGTTTCAAAACAAGTACAAAACATGTCTGATGGATGGAAACCCTGACTAGAATCTGTCAGGGACAGCTGAAATGACTGCTCTAAAGAGTGCTGTAAAGGGTGAAGCCTATCGACTTCCATCCATTTGCTAACTGTTTTTTCCAGTACAGGGTCATGGAGGAGCTGGAGTCCACACCGGCAAGCAACAGATGGGAAACACCAGTCCATTGAGGGTGCACACAGACACAAACACGCACACACTCACCCCAGAGTCAATTAACCGGCCAGTATGTCTTTGGACTGTGGGAGGAAACCCCTGTGAATACAAACTCCATGCTGACAGCACCCCCATGTCTGAAATTCAGCCCAGGGCTTAATGGCTGCAATGCTGATCACCGAGCTGCCCAGCCTTTAAACACTTTTTCCACATGTTCAACTCTGAAACATTCTGAAGCTACAGAAAATATGACCACAGAGAGATTCATTTGGATCCCCCTTGAAAAAAAATATATATAGTATATTCGATTAAATGAATTCAATTTTATTTTCGCATTTATAAAAAGAGATGGACAAAAATTGATCATACTTTCCATACAACAGAAGTAACATTTTAATCCTCTTGAGAAACTAGATGACTACCTTTCAAATACTTAACATGCTGGGATAGACAGAGAGCCAAAATTCAAACTTTGACCCCAATGATCTCATTCAGTTTATTTGTCTTCCAGAGAATCCCACCAGAATGTGGATGGAGATCATTATAAATGTTTGTTTTCCTAGTTTTATGTTCCTTTTTAATGTGTACTTAATATTTTTGGCATTAAATTAAAAATAACAATATACCTCCTGACGTAATAAATAAATTAAAAAAATAAATACATTTTAGTTATGGGATTTGTGTAGAGGAAGCTGGTAGAAAGGTTTACATGAATGTTACTGGAGTTAACACAAATGAATATTTCATCTGTAGACAGCTGAACGTAGAGGGTTCAGTTAGGACTCCAGGTACATTTGACAAACCTTTTCATTAAATATGTGAGCTAATACCAAATCTTTTTTGCCAAAATGTGCTGTAGTGTGTAATGACTGTGATTCCATCAAAAATTGTATTAATCATGTACCTGCATTTCATTTTCTACAGACTGCCATACTCTTCAATGATCACTGTGATTTATGGGTTATGCAATAGGGTTTGCTATAAATCTTTTTATAGCCATTTTGATCAGTACAAGAACGATTTGCTTCCATGTTGGTCCATGCTTCATTTGAATTTTGGTCTGGGAAATGAACGGCATAAACAATACAAAGCATATTCAAGGGCAGAATATGACAATCTTGGATATACTGTAGGTTAAAAAGATTAGGTTAATTTACAGAGACAATATAATTTCATAATTTACACATTTATAATACTCCCAGGAACTTAAATGATTAGTAATTAACACACAAAGCAAGCTGAAACTGAATTACTTATAGAGAAACAAGTTTCTGAAACTGATGCTCTGTTTTTAAGAATTCCCAACTCCTATTGAAATGCAATGAGGTAAGCTTAGTAGGGGAGAGAAAAGAAGAGTGAAACCAGCTTAAACACTCTGTGGGAGATGAGTAGGACAGTGTTGAAAACATCAGATGGCAATGCACTCAGAAAGTTGCATGACAGATGTCCAAGAACACAGGTAGCAAAACTAATATAGAGGGATATTTTGTTTAAAAAGTATGAAGCAATATGACTGCAAAAGATCCTCTTTTTGCATTTGTTATTAAGAGTATTAACATGTTTTCTGTGCAGAAATTTGATGTACTGTATATATTCTAGCGTATAGTCATTTTTAATGTTATATTGGTTTTTCAGCCAGATCTGAGTGACCCTGTGATTTTATTTGCCAGTGTGTGGGAAACATGCGGGTCTGGTACTTCAGCTGGTGTTGCAGCGCTAATCCTTCGGAGCATGCATTGCTATGAAATAGCATGGCTCCACACACACTGTATCAACCAGTTGTGAATTAATATGATAGGCTCTCCAAAGCTTTAATTAATGCGCCCTGTAGTGGACCATTACATAGTGCAGTCATAAAATGTGATTGCCAATCCAGGAGATTAAGTAAGTGTTAAGTAAAATGGACAATTTTTGTGTACAATTAAATCAAAATTACAAAGAAGATGTAAACAAATAAGCTGTTTATTTAATAAACATATTCAGAGTGCTGTGTAATTACTTTTAAAATTTATTTTAAAAATCTGTATAATTAACAGTGATTTTGGTATAATGGTATAGCCATTTAATTTTCCTGCTGATTTAGACATAGGCAATGTCAGTGATGCCTGTATGGGCTAAACAGTGCTTCCTCGGGTGCAGTATTACTTTCGCAAATCAAAATCAACTTGATTGTAGCAGAATACAAGTCAAGAACTTTTCTTGTCATAACTTAAAAATGGACTCATAGACACCCTGTGCAGGACGTTATTTCTCTTATCACTTTTCATATGCATTGCATCTATTTAACCATGAGACTGAATTTTTTGCCTCCTATTAAACCTGGTTTACAGCGTTTTCAAATTTGTTCTTGACATTTTTTCCTAGCAAAAGGTCAACCTTTTCATTGCAAGATTACATTGGTAAAATTACTTGATACTAAAAAACAATTACAACAATTTTCTATCTTAATTTTATTGGATCACAATGAGCTTCTGTAAATTAGATGCATCACTGCAGTGTATCTGATAGAAGTGTACAAAGGAAAACACAAAGAGTAAAAGTAAAAAGAAAAAAATCACAATGTTTACACTTCAAAGCCCTCTCCTTTATTTTTACTTTTCAATGTGGAACTATTCTCTACTTGGTCTTTTGCAGCTCCAACACAGACAGAGATCCTTGATTCATGCATATTGTTATTATTTGCAAATGATACCCATTGTTTTAGATTGTTTTCAGTAAGGCTTGAGTAGTGCAAACAAGATGTGAAGTGCAAATGCAGCCGAACTATGATATATTGATAGACCATAACAATATATAAAAACATAGAAAAGGAATAAACATCCACTTCTACAACTATTACTATTGATCTTTGGTAACAGCTGAGACCTATTGTACAAGTCAAGCATGATTCCATTTTCTTCTATGAAAAAAAAACATTTCTCCACTGCTCTTGGACCACACAACATTGTTTATTTTTTTCTTTACTACCATAATTAGCAAGCTCAGAGTCAGTACAACATAGTGAATAAGACTCTGGTCTCATAGGTGGTGGGTTGTAGGTTCATGTCCCCACTGCAGACAATGCTGTTATAGTGTGAGTGAAGTACTTTACCCCAGTTGCTGCAGTCCCTTGATGGACTGGACTCCTGATCAGGGGGAAGAATCATGTGCTCCCTCATTCGCTTCATGCAACAAAAACTTGCATAAACTCCTGCCCTAATGAGCTACTATAGCTCAGATGTTTCTTATTTATTTAAACTATGTTTAAAAATCTCCTTTTGAGATCATAAAAACACTACATTATATGCATCTTCGATGGAGACCAATGAGGTGGCTCAGTCAATGAGGTTCCTACAACATTTGGAATAGGAGTTTGGAGGACACGTGTGTCTCATGTTGTCAATTTTTTTCTTATCGTTTTCATGTAAGGAAACTCTCATTACATCTTTGACAGCGTCAAATGGGCTATTTCTAGATAAAGGTAAAGAATGGGAGTGATGTCTACGTGAAACTATTACAGTCACATCACCAAGTGTGTTTGGTTTGTGTGTGAACTATGCAGGCTCAGATAAGACGCAAATTGAATCCCAATGTGAAAGGGTGGACAGCAGTTCTTGTCCTGAGTCACATTCCCCAGAAGGAAATATGGAATGGCCTGACATCCTCAGTCACCTGACCAATTTTGTGTACTAAAATTGATTGAGTAATATTTAAAAACAGGAAGCTGAAGAAGACCATTGAACTCTGTTATCTGATTGTACCAAAAGGGTAAGGGAGAAAAGTAAGCAACTGACTGAAGATCCCAGGGACATGAAAAAGTGAGCTTCTTTTGGAAAGGTCTAGGAGAGAGACTTGTATTTTGGAGCTGGTAAGCAGGTTAATAGTCCAGCTGTATTAACAGAGAGGAACTGAAGAAGCCTAGTTGAAACTCAAAAGAAGAATGTGGGTTTTGCTTGATTTTTCTTTGTTATAAAAGTGCGAATCGAGCCCGAACTCTTTTTACATCTGTGCTGGAGTAGTTTTTATGTGCAAAAGCTTTACATTGGATGAGATCCTCAGATCAACTGGATACTAATTACAAAACAAGTTACATAGGCCAAATAGCTACTGATCATTTATAACGTTTTCAATGTTCTCATGTGATTTTAAAAATGTACTGTGGTAAAAAACTGAAGGTGCAAAAAATAAAGATACAATAGCATAATATAACATTATCCCATACAATAAATCATGTTTAAACAAAATCTCTTATATAACTCCAAGTAAAAAGTGGCCTAATTTTTATAATTTAAACATAATAACCTGGAAAATCCCCAAGTAATACAAACCAAAGCTTTTTGGTTATGGTCTGCATAACCCATTTCCTTCTGAGTTTAGCATTTAGTAAACCTTTCCTCTGTAGAGATTAAGCCCATTATCCCTTTCATAAATCAAACATTTAACAGCATTTCCTGATACTGACTGTAGTACTTCCAGCATATTTTAGACCTATTTTCTGAGATGTTTAGAAGTTTTAGATTCAGGTTCTGTTCTTTTTTCATATCCTTTAGCTCCCACACTCAACGTTTGGGTTCCATCTGTTAAGCTAATAGACAACAGTGAGGGAGTGTAAAATGGAAGAAATGAAAACACTTTTGGTTCAGTTTTCCCATTTTAGAAAGCTGTTTAAGATGAAGGTGTTTATTTAATTTCTGAAGAATAGTAAGAAAATTAGCTTTATTGAATAATATTAAATGGTGAGGCAATACTTCAATCAAGAACCATGAATCTGTACTGTATATGAAGTGCATTCTTAAAATATTGAACATTACTACCCAAGAAATATTAAATTAATTATTTTATTTAAACTAATCAGATTTTAGCCCATAACTATATTAAAAAGAATAATGCAATTCTACATTTTAGTGTAATTTAATATATCAATAATTTTAGTGATACATTTCTTTATTTTTAAACACATATCATGAAGTGTATAATATTTCTAATAGTTGTATGTACATTCTGAATAAGCGAACATATCTATAAATGGCTGACCTATAACCATTTCCTCAATCCTAGTTGTGCTGAGAATCTGACAGCACATACTGTATCAAGTGGGATCCACACATGCATCATTTCTTTCAGTAGGATCTAACCAGTTCCAGCATGACCTTTTAAAGCATCTGTTTCTCTTTTCATTTTCTCCATCCTTTTACTCTTTCCTGTTCCTTTTTAACATAGAAATATGAGCAGAAAACCCGTTTTTGAGTTAGAGGATCTGTGGAGTCCTCTGCTTAGCACATTTATTTGTAGCAGGGCAGCTGAGAGGTAGGAAGGTCTGATGAAATCCTTTCTGCCCACATATTAGTATTATTTGAAAACAAAACTTCAAGCTTGGTGGTGTAACTGGCAGATGTATTTGTCCTGGAAAATTATGTTTTCAGATGAGCATGATGAGATTGGGCAAAGCTTCCGTTTTCATAAAAGTTCTTGGCTACATGGAATATAGCCCTCTTATCTCCTATGAAGTAACATATTCTGTCCTACACATATGCATTCTTTTACACATTGTTTGTTTTAATTTAAGGTACAAAGTCAAAACATGTATTGAAATATGTGTTAAAAAGCAGGATGAGTACTGTTTTTCAGAGCATGCACAGTATTATGTTTCTTCCAAGAAAAGCATGCACCTCCTGAGTACTGTACATCTGTATTTTCAATTACAAAATGTTTTAAAGCATGCCCCCCTTTTTCCCTTGCCTTGCAGCCAAAATAATTCAACCGCTTTACAACAGTCAAGCAGCAGTTCAGATGTGTATGCTAATCCTGCTTCGTAACACTGTGACTGGCCTTCATGGGATTGAATTTTGATCAGCAGAACTGACTCCTGCCTGGTGCAATCATAAGACAACATTGGTCAATACTGAGCAATGGAATCATATTGTTTGTACCGTACTGCTTGAGTTCTACAAGGCAATTATTCACTCGTTAACTTGCCAGTAATGAAAAAGGATAGTTTATACATTATACAGACGGGACTCTACATCAGGGTTGGGGATCAGAAAGTCACGACCTTAGCAAAGCAGTGGTTTGAATAAGAACAATGAAAATATGCAGAGTTCAGGAACTCAAGAGCAGAAACTTTGATCATGCAACTTAAAGAAGGAGGCTCTTTCCATAGGAATACATGGAATAATGTTGGTTTAAGGACTGTAAAATTGCCCCAAGAAAAACATCGTTCTTGTGTCCTGTGATTTTCCATAAATTTGTGACAATGCCCTTTGGGCTGCATGGTATCCTGCTACACTTCAGAGACTGATAGACAGGATTTTGCATCCACATCAGAAGTACACAGCAGCTTATCTAAATACTGTCATTTACAGTCCTGACTGCAGCAGCCACTTGAAACAGGATGCAAAAGTATATGGCATTAATACAGGAGATTAATGTCACAGGGCTTATTCCAAGACAATGTATTTAGAGTACCTCTTGGAGGGTGATGGGGTGGATGTAGATGTTTGCATCTGTTAAAGGATGAAGTTGCTGTCATTGCTGCCTTCCCTACAGTATGTTTGTCTAAAAGGATTTTTGGGGCAGTCTGGGGGTTCGCAAGCTATTACTGAAGACTTATTCCAACTTCTTTATTAATAACCGCAGCCTTAACTAACTGGACTAACAAAAAAGGTACCCCAGGGTCAAACTGCCTTCTAGGACATTGGGAACCTCCTATGTCGGGACCTGATCTTATGTTGCCCAGAGTTTTCTCTCCTGTTTATTCTACAAACGGACATCTCAGGAGTAACACTGGGAGTAGTATTGTCCCAGGAAATCTAGGATGTGGAATAGCCTGCTGTTTTCCTTAGTAAAAAGCTAATAGAACAAGAAACGAAATCCATCCATCCATCTTCTAACCACTTCATCCAATTCAGGATCACGGGGAAACTGGAACCTGTCCCGGTAAACAACAGGTGCAAAGCATGACACATCCTGCTCAGGATGCCAGTCCATCAGAGGGCACACACTCACTCCATGGCCAATTTTCCCAGAAGCCACTTAACCTACTAGCATGTCTTTGGACTGCGGGAGGAATCTGGAGCACCTGGAGGAACCCCCTGTGAACATGAGGAGAACGTTCCACGAAGACAGCACCCCAGGTTTGAAATTGAACCCAGAGTCTGTACTACCCAAAAGAAATACACTAGAAAATTAATGTTAACCTATAAATTGGGCGACCGAGGCACTTTGTTATTACCTATTAGGGCGCTCATTTACCTCAGTAACAGATCGTGCTGAAGTGGCTTCACCAGTTCAAAGACTCTAACTAAAGGGCAGCTAGGTGGTACCTAGTATTTCAGGCATTCCAGTACCGGGTACAGCCCAGACAGGGCATCGCATCAATGTTGACTTCCTTGTGTGGATTCTTGTAATCAATCAGGATCCAAATGGATCCAGGACCCATTATGGGGGGGGGGAACTGTGACAGGCAGTCACCTTATCTCAGTTTAGTTATTAATTCACTGATAATTGTTTAAATTCCTATCTGTTTAAATTCCAGCTGTCTGATTAGCTGGACTGAAGGTGTGTGAAGTAGCCCTAGAGAAGGAGCTGGTCCCACAGAAGGACTCCTGAAGTGACCCACAAAGAGTAACTGGACTGACGGACTGTCCGAAGACTACAAGCCACACAAGTTGGTCTGTGTTGTTCTTGTTTTCTTGCTTAAAAAAATAATAGAAGAGTGCTAAACCTCTATCATTTTGCTCAAAATAAAACTTTGGTTCTTATTGTTTCTAACCAGCTGGTCACAACATATGCATAGGGGATGTACGCAGGATAAGGATCTGACCTTTCTCACATGATTTCGTTTACGAACTCTGTAAATCATACAAAGTTTAAAGGTTTAAACACGATTTAAGTACTACTCTGTGAGTACCAGGTTAAATGCCCTTTAATACTGTAGACACATAGTTTTGTTTTAATTATTAATCTGCGATTAACTTATCTAGTGTTCAATATAGTGTACACGGATGAAAAAAAGAAATGCAACATTTTCTGAAATGAGAATACTATAGTTATAGCTTATGTACTTTGATAAAAAGTTGTCCATTTGTTTTAAGTCCTCTGACCAGCAATACAGCTTGTGCAGTGAGGCATTGCAACTTGCCAATCACACGAAAGCTCGTTAGGTGCACTTTCACCTTTTTCAAGTCCAGGTGGAGCAATGCCTGCTCAGGTCACCTTTACAAACAGCTTAATTCAAAGCTTAGGTCACTGCAAGAAAAAGGCCACACTTAGTCAGTTTTCTGTGCATTCCATAACGTCTCGAATGTCATCAGAAGCAAGGGAGAGGGATATTGGCATGCTGCGGCAGGTATGTCATGTGCAAGCGTTGCCAGACACTATGGGGTGAGCCGCTCCACTGTGTCCCGACTGCAGAGAAGGTTTCAGCAGACCAGCAGGACAGATGACCATCCAAGATCCAGTCGCCCTCAAGTGACCACACCAGAGCAGGACCTACACATCAGACTTGTCCATCTGAGAGATCTTTTCAGATGTGCCATCCATATTGCTGCTGAAACTGCCAGCAGACACAATGCCCGCATCAGTGACAGGACAGTGAGGCTCCATGCTGCTGGCCCTATAGCAAGGCAACCTGTCAGAGGCCCTCTGCTCACACCTCCTAGACAACACACCCGACTGGCTTGGGCCAGACAGAGGCTGCAATGGACTTGTCAGCAGTGGCATCAAGTCCTCTTCACGGATGAGTCACTCTTCAGCCTGTTCCACGCAGATGGGAGGGCCAGAGTGTGGAGGAGGAGGTGTTGCGCTTCTTTTTTCCATCAGTATATTTATATTTATAGCCTCTCAAATTTAATCAAAACTTACTTTTAAAACAATCGATGACAATAATGACAAAATCTAATTTTAATCCTGCTTAATATCTTAAGTAAAAATGAATCACATTTAAAATAAAAGCTTTGTGACATTATTTTGAAAAGTGTGTAATTTCCTTTTTCTAGTGAAAATAACAAATACTGTGAAACATGTGCTTGATACCTATAGCACAGTACACATTACAAATCTGTTAAAAGCTCATTCCACTTCCCTGTGTACTTTGTTTCCAATATATCAGTGGTAAATGCCTACAACAGACGTTTCAGTAAACCCTTATTTGCTGTTACAGCAATATTCTTAATGTGAAGCAATTGGAAATCACATTAAAATAAACCCTGAGGTAGGAGTTGGCTGATGTAAGAGGCCCTAGAATACAAATCACAAGAGAAACAAAGAGCCATGAGTTTCTTGTCTATCATTTTGCTTTAAAACATCTCCCAGATGTCAGTACACTTAAGTATTCATTTATGCAATTAATCATCTCTTTAAGCTAAATGCATTCACTGAGTCTTAAAACTTTTGCCATTGATCCTTGTTTTCACTTTTTTTTGGCCAGTGTTTCTGGTATAACCTTATAAAAACATATTTTTGAATATAATTAAGCACACAGTGAAAGGTTCTAGTGCACTTTTGTCAGCCAAAGGCTCCTGGTGAAGAAGCCGGTGCACCAGCTGTATTCTCTCAAGTGTCAAATCCTACATCCACACACCACAGGCTCTTAAAGAGACATAAACCTCACATAAACATGAGCATTAACAGTGCTTCAGCTATGTATTATTAAGTGCCCTGAGATACAAACATATGGTTTTAGACTTAATTAGTTATTGGTAGAGGGGGAATTAATACTTTTAAAATCACACGTTTGTGTTTTCGAAGGAGTTTTTCTAAACAAATACTTGACACACAAAACAACTACACACGGTTTATGACAGGTAGATATAAAGTGAATGCCTTTAACTTTTTTAGTTTTTAAAATAAAAGAAATATGGTAATTTTACCTTGTAAACCAGAACATGGTTTAAAAGCTTTTATAGTAACACTCTAGCAGTCAGTTTCTATTCAGCTGCAATGATGCATATCCTCTAGTTAATACATAAACTATGCTCTAATGCTTTTATATAGATTTATGCGTGCATCACATGACAATATCAAGACAGAGTATATAAGAGACAGTTAAAAGAATTAGACTCTCATACATGTTTTGTACTCTTTTAAGTGAGAGGGTAGAGGCAGTACTGTGCTCTTGTACCTTAAATGGTAGAATGATCAACACAACAGTAGCTCCCTCATCGAGAAGCACAGGAAGTGCCTATGACCCCCACTTTTGGACTATGGAAAAAGACACAACTGACATTCACTAAAACAAACCAATAACCACTCTACATGCACTGAACAAGCTAGTGAATGGTGAGCACATGAAACGTCAGTGTGTCCGCAATTCATGTCACTCCGCAAGCCAGCAAGAATTATACCTTCTGCCTCAAGGTGGTACAATGCCACCACCATTCAAACAGGCTCATTTGCAGAACTATAAGTAGCATCTCTTCACAACAACCAGTAAAACCCATGTCCCAGGTTACAGTTGGTGTGAAGTGAAGGGGTGCCCACTGGCACCAAGATTACAAAGTACAAAGAAAATAAACTTTTATCATTTTAGCTTTCATTGCAATTATTATATGCTTTAATACGTGTGCATGCAGTCCACCTTTTTGACATAGATATGAATGAACCATTTTACACAGTGCTCACTTTCTCCTTTTTCTTTATTTATTTCATCATCATCATTTTCAATTACGCTTATCAATTCAGGGTCACGGTGGCCCAGAGCCTGTCACAAGAAGCATTGGGAACAAGGCAGGATACACCCTGGGTAGAACACCAGTCCATCACAGGGTACACACAGCCAAGAACATGCCACATAGATACCATCCTTCTTTATTCATTCGTTATTCTTTATCCATCTACTAAAACATTCGGACCATTGCTTTCTATTTCAGATTTTTTAGTCTGCTATTAAAATATGCTTATGCTGCTGTGATCCATTCTCTACTAAAAATATATAAATATATAATTTTTTCCTATTCCATTAATTTGACTATTGAATAACTTTGACCAATAACCACACAAAATTGGAATGAGCATCTCTGTGTACTGCAATATTGTGATTGGTGGAAGACCTAATTAATATTTGTACCCTTAATTCATTGCTGCTGCTACTCTTAACAGTCTCCCCATCATTAAAGTGTGTTTGTTCTAAGATCTATCCTGTCCCAATTTGCTTCTTAACATCTTCAGTCTCATTCCTTCATAGTGTGCTGTCCTGTAATTGTAAACCTTTCTTTTGGCCTCAACCTGTACAGTTCCAAAATATACTTCAAAGAATTCTGTGTTATCATTGCAGTTCCCTAATGGAACTCTCACCTCTGTTTTCCTCACTCGATCTTGATTGCTGGGAAACACTAGATCAATACAGACATTCCCTCGAGTCGATGTTCTCAGAAACCCAGTAAGGAAGCAATCATTAATCATGTTTCCCATTTCAGGTTAAGCTGCTGACAGCTCTGTTATTTTTTTCACTATATATTTTTTTCCATAATCTACATAAAGAAAATTAAAATCTCCTGTGAGATTCTTCTTTATGTACTGTATGAAGTGATGAGTTCATTATATAAGGATGCATTATGCAGTAAATAATAATGGAATGAGGTGGTCCGTAGCATACTCCAATGTGAATAGTTTTTATTAGTGTAACCCATATAGATCCTGAGTCTCTTCCACCTTTCTTGTCTAGTCCAAATGCTGTGTATCCTCTAAAATTCTATTTGACACCATGTTAACCAACATTCCAATTATAATGTAATTACTTACTAATGCACTGGCTTTTATTTGTTGCATTTTATTTCTAATACTCCTGACTATTAAGAACTCAATTGAGTAGTTACTTTGTGTTCTCTTTGTGTTTCTACTGCATGTTCAGTACTGTATATCTAGTGATATACATCCTAAGGGCCAGGACACATGCTTCAAAATGGTGGCTCTGAAACTGAGCCAGGGAGTCAGGTAGTTAGAGACAACCCAATAAGAGACAATGGAGGAACATGATGAATCCAAGAGTTTAATTCAGATCCTCTCATTCATTTTTCAACAGCATGACCCCGTACTGTAGTCCCATAATCCTTTGTGTAAAGTGCCTCCTGTTCTCAAGTTTTAAATGCATTTCCACATAGTTTCCACTTGCAGCCTCTGTTCATATTTAGGTATAATCAATTAATTAACTGGTTTGTGTTTCAAAAGTTCATTGTGTAAGTTTTGTCAAAGCTTTTGGGGATTTATGAATATTAAACCAGATTCTGTCATAGTCTTTTCTGTCTAAAACAGAAAGAAGATTTAGTTCTGTTAGCCTGTCAGTGTAGAACCTTCCTTTACTTCCAGGAATGTATCTGCGTGCTCTTTTCTTGTCTGGTTCAAAACCAGCAATGCTTTTGTATAATCTAATGACTAAAGTAGTATACAGCATTGTAAATAAAGCATTAGTAGTACAATATATATTTTTTAAATGTACAATTCCTTAATATAGTATTTATAATCCCTTGTATCAAGTATAATCCCTTGATTTAAATACTATACATGTATTTACTGTATATATAATGTACTGTTTACCTTTTTTATTGTTTGGCAAACAGAATGACCTGGCATGTCCTTTCACTTTTTACAGTGCTGGAACAGGGGTCCGAAGGCAGGTGCAAAGGCATTGGCCAATTTCACCAGAGCATACATCAGGAAAGTCAGTAATCTGAGCCTCACTAGTCAGTGTATACAGCATATGAAAAAATTTAAAGGGCCAAAATAGGTTTATTGTGTAACAAAAATTTATGGAAAATGAATATATCTTGCTCACTGAAGTATTTACCCCTCTGTATCAATACTTTCAATAGATTCACCTTTTGCAACAATACTGTAAGTTTTGAGTCCTCTTGGATATGTTTGTATCAGTTTTGCACATCTGGATTTCAGGTGTTTTTTGCCCATATTTCCTTTCATATTTGCTGAAGCTTTGTCAAGTTGGATATGGAGCATCATTGAGCAGCAATCTTTAAGTCTTTCCACAAATTTTCAATGGAATTCTAGTCAGGGTTTTGTCTGGGTCTGGGTCACTCAAAACATCTGTCTTCTTATACTCTAGTGTCTCTTTGTTTCCTTGGCATCATTGTCCTCTTGGAATGTAAATCTGCACCCAAATCGAAGTTTTTTTTAACCATGTTCTCCTCAAAGACTTGCCAAAATGTAGATCCATTCATTGTTCCCTCTATTCTAACACATCCCCCAGTCCTTGATGCAAAAATGATGCTGCCACCACCATGTTTCATGGTAGGGATGGTATTCTACTGGTGATGAGCTGTGTTTCTTATGTCACAGTCATAGCACTTTGTTATCAGGTCAAAGAGTTCAATTTCTGTTTCATCAGACCAGGGAATCTTTTTCCACATGGTCTCACGTTCAGCTACATGCCTTCTTGTAAACTCTAGTGGCATTTAATCAGGACTAGCTTCTGTCTCTCCCATAGAGGCTACAGAGCTTGTTGTCCTCCAGATGGGTTCTCCTTCAATCTCACCTGTGGAACTTTGTAGTTCTGTCAGAATAGCTTTGGTTTCAGTCAATTCTCTATCCAATGTTTTGCTAGAGACTGGGTGGTTCTGTATTCTACCCATTTCCTAATTATGTCCACGTCTTTTCTTCTGGGAACTTTCAACACTTTAGATATTTCCATACCCTAGATATAACAACTCAACCACAAAATTGTACAGGCAGCTCCTTGGTCTTCACGAAAGGGTTACAACTCTGAAATGCAATATCCACTGAGGGACCTTGTACAGACAGGTGAATTTCTTATGCAATCATGTCAGCCAATTGTACTGACCACAGGTGTACTCCATTCAGGTTTTAGAGTTATCTTACCAGGAGATTACATGCACCTGGCCTCAATTTGGAGTGTGATAGCAAATGAATACTTATCAAATCGAGACATTTCAGTGTTTTCTTTTAAATTCAATATCAAACATTATATATAATACATATTATAGAATTTTTACGATTTGACATTATAGAACAATTTATGAATACCAGTGACAACAAAATCACATGTAAATATATGTATATGTGAGTAAGCAACATAACAAATTATGAACAAATCCAAGGTGGGTAAATACTTTCAGAAGGATTGTAGTGTGGTATGTGTCCTTGAAGAGCTGTCCTTTAGCAGACTGCGGTCTTACTAAAGGTGGAAACCTTCATTAGCATTAAAAACATCACCAGGAAATAGAAAATCCCCTCTACCTGTTACATCTAATCCAATCATGGATCAGTCACATCCCTGGGGACAGACTGGGATCCCCCTCCCAGAACACCAACAAAATTGTAAACCAAGAAGAATATGTGCCAAGGAAATCCTTTGAAAAAGTGAGTTAAGTGGATTTGGTGTCAGAGAGTCCTGATCCCTCTCCAGCAATACCATCCCAGGTTGTCTTGGGCTACCAAAGACAGCATCATCCTCTGAAACAAGCAGGGATAGAAAGAGCAAGGATCTGTAGGTCCTGGGTTGAGACATTCCTCTCTTGCAGTAGGCAGGCGAGCAGTTGTCCCTGCATCTCAGCTGTCAGGCAGTCAATGCATTATGAGAGGATAACTGTCGACCCCTTGCTTCAGCAAGAGTTTTGAAGGGTGCAGCATGGGAAGGTTAGTGTCTGCACCAATGGTCCAATGGTCCCTTAGGGAGAGTAATAGCCCCATGACCATAGATGGAGGTATATGGTGACCTGAGGAGTTTCCTTGGAGGTCCTAGGTACTATTAGACAATGTTATAACAGGTTACTTTGACAACTGCTGACACATGCACCACCCTAAGTCCATCACTGCAAGTATGTTACTTTAGGGTTTTTTATGTTTTAAGTGGTCTTTCTTCCTTCTGACACCCTCTTGGATGTTAGTTCTTTCATGATGTTCCTCTACATGAACAATACTCTACAAGACTACGTGATCCAATTTCTTCTTGGTTGCTCTTCACTTAACTTTTCTCACACATCACTAGAACATGTCACTAATTCTTCACTCTTTCTTCATTAGTCACTCAGCACTTCACATGTCTGTCCCATTTAATAGGTCCTCTCCAATTAATAGTTAGCTATCTCATTAAGATACCATTCACTACCTCATAATGATCATTGGGGTATCAAAATGGAGGAACAGCTTCTGAAAAAAACTTCAGGGTCCTTCATTAATGATTGATGTTTACAAATCTACACATTCGAAACAGAATCATGGTGATCCGAGACCTGGAGTTCAACCCAAGACTAAAGCTACACTGGAGTGGCATGAGACTAAGAAAGTTGAGGTCCTTGATTGGCCTAGTTTAAAGTTTTAGAAATTGATATTTAAGAAACCAATATATTTCTGTACTTCCCCTTTAGTTTTTGCTGACATTTACTTACTTATCTTACCCCTGGAAGTCTTCAGCTTGACCATTCAGGTTTTTAATAAAATATTAAGTTTAAGAAAAAATGTGTATGCGTCAGTTTGCAGTTTTACAAAATGGAGCACCAAGGGAAGGGTCTGAATAATTTTGCAAGGCAGTGCATGAACCCAGATAACTCTGGATATACATCTTGATGAATGACTTTGTGTTTTCTTTGTGCATCAATACACTTCTCCACTTTTTGTAGTGCAAGATTATAATATTCGCCTTCAAATATATTGTATTCAAAGGAAACTTGTTCTATATGCTATTTCAGAGCAGAGTGACATAACCAAGACAACTAGAAGAAATGATTAATGTGTTAGGAGCTGTTTACAATTCATGAAAATTCTTTTTTTCAGAAATAGTTGTGTGAAAGCAAACTATTTATGTCTGTAACAGAATGTACAGACCTTTCAGTTTGTTCAACCCCTGTCAGTTCTATATACCTTATGATATATTTTGAACTAACTTACACTACCAAATAATAATAAAAAGTTTGGATTGTTCAAATTCTTAAAGTAATGTTTATAAGATTGTGACTCATGCACACACAGAAGACAGTTAACTTAGAGATCAGTGTACCATTGGGGAGAAACCAGGAGAGGGATGTGCTCTGGAATGCAGAGTTAGCAAATGAACGTAGCAAATGGAATTGAAAACCCTCACACTTCCCGGTGGAAAAAGACTTGCAGAGATTGTTGGCGGGTTCGCTGAATTATTTGAGATTGGCAGTCACATCCCAGTTAATGAACAACAGAACATCTAATAAGGAGAGGAAAACATGCAGCAGATGGAGGTGGCAGGATTGGTGGCTGAAGAAACCGAGCGAGATCAATTTTAAACCATGTTACTAAAAATAACTTTACAACTTTAACTAAAGATTTTATGATCAATATTTTAAATTGCCTTTTTCAAATGCAAGCCTTTCTGTCAAGACTTCAAAGGAAACAGGTGCCTGGTGATGAATTGTGCATGCTGATTCACCAGTGAGATTCCATTTCAGCTGAACTTTGGACTTAGAAAGATCGTTTTTTTATCATCTTTGAAAAGATTCCACACACATTTCATATGTCTCCTTTCTAGGCACTCCAGACAGGTTAAATTGTGGATATTCAAGTAATTCAGTGAGAATAATAACGTCTTTTACCCTTTTCAATCGTGAAATTTCAATCAACTGCTAATCAAATACCAAGCCTTACCGATTGCACCTTATCAACAGTTTTGAGAAGTGGAAGTGTGGCTTTCTGCAGTTTAGGAATTTAAAGACATAGTCTTGGTTCTTTAGTTGCACTTGATCTTATTTTCACATTAATAATTTGAGGAGCATAATGATTTAACTGTTAGTCTACAAAAACAAATCAGTCATCAGGGGCATATTTCAAAATAAATAATCTCATAGGATCAAAGCTCCATAAGATGAATGTAGCTAACACAATGTCTTACCACAAGATCATCCAAAAAGCAATGACCTCTATACTGTGAACCAGAAATAACATCTGCTCCAGCTTCTTCTACAGCTGCACCACCGCTAGTGGCATGCGCAGCACAGTGTGACACTGTGCAAAGGTCATTCGGATCATGAGAGAACATCTATTTTTTTTCTAAACATCTAGTTAAGCTGTGTCAATGATAGAAAAATGAACATAAAAAAGGACAGTACCAAGTTTTAAAGTTACATTTTAACATTATATTTAACAAACAGCATATTCTTTCCAAACAGTGGGTAGAACACGTGCTTAGTATGAAAAAGTGCCTAATGAATGACATGGAAGCCCATTTAGAAATTTACAACAGAAGACACCCCTTTCAACAAAGGTTGTAGAAGTATGGAACAAGCTTTCTATTCTTTCTGTTGAGGCTGCTACACTGGATTCTTCCAAGAAACAGTTGAAGGAGAACCTTTACCTTCTAGCAACCACATGATTTCCTTTCTTATGCTCATTTGATCAGCATGGTATATACAGTATTTAAACCAAAAATTCCAAAATTCTCCTTTTTGAAACAAAAGTTTACATGACCAGAATTAATTGATTGTATTTGCATACTCTTTCCTAAGCACACTGTTTTGTGAACATTTTTACTTACCAGATCTTTTTAGAGAAATAAGACCAAATATTTCTTTTCTTGAGGTTCTTGCTTACAGCAAGACATCAACAACAAAGAGGTTTTTCATGTTTCATTTAGCCACAGGTTTTGATATCTTTGTCTTCTTATCAACATTCATCCCATATGTATTTTATCTCAGATGAAACACAATTGGGTTGAAGGGATTTTGCTTGGCTATATATTATTTTGAAGTGTACGTTCATCTGATGTTATTGAGTTTTCCAGTGTCTTCAAGACACTAATTTTTAAATTATTTTTGAAAGGACTAACAGCATGTGCTTCTATATTTAGAAAAGATAAAGCACGTCCTGTACATTAAACATCAACAGTGCTTTAACCATTTCTGTAGCACGATTCTACTTTCCATTCACATTTAGTAGGTTCAATGAGTTCCAGTTTTATGACAAACATAACACACTTTGGGCAAAGAAAACCTATTAATAAATTCTGACAATTTGTCAAGTCTACAGTCAATATGCCTACAGCTCTGCCCCCAAGAATTCCAGGTTTTTAATACATATCTCTTAACTCAAGCTATTTATTGCTACCACTAAAGCTGTATTTTTCTGCAAAGCATTTGTTTAAGAACATTCTGTTTGAAACAGCATCTTTCAAACAAAATGTCAGCTTCTGACGCTTCTTGACATTGCACACAATAGAGCTTATATTTTGTCAATTTTTTAGTAAACACTAAATCTTCATAATGATGTGATGTTTGATGTGTGAAAGGTTTTAAATATTTTGAGTTGTTCGAGTCTTTTCACAAATTTTTCCCTTTTTGTCCACAGAAACACAATTCTATAGTGATCTTCATTATTAACATTTAACATTCCTCATTTTAAGGTAACAGTTCAACCTGATGGATCTATATTAAATAGCATCAGGAGCAGTCATTTAGATTTATGGATCTATAGAACTGAACAAATAATGTTAATGACAAGAAATAGATGACTTCGAATCAGTTATATTTGATTGGTAAAGATGATGGATCAGCTACTATAGCACTTCATGTTGGCTGCTCATACGGTATATAGCTTAGAATTAGTTGTTTGATCACACTTTTGAAGTTCTTGATCAATGTAATTAAGATTACTAAATGACAATGTAATGTAAGATTACTCTCCCAAAGTAACCAATTTAAATAAATGTATCATAACAGAACAAAATGTTAGAGGAAGATTTGAATAAACTGTTGTTGCTTATAACCACTATATACTGTAATGCCTAACTGTGTATAAAATGTCTAAGACTTTATTCACACAGATTGTATTTTTGGCATGATTCCACTGGTGTTAACTCTAAAAAATTTAAAACTGCCAACAATAATGTTTTTGAAATTAAACAAAAACATACAAAGTTGAAGATTCAAAATGTTGTTTGCAAACTGGTTTGAAGCAAATATAATCAAACTAACAATATACAATGCCAAATTGAAAGAGTTTTGTTATGTACAGTGCTGCTTCTTTATTCAGATAAACAAATGTTCATTATTTTATTAAGAAACTAACAGCATGAATTTAGATTCAGATTCATGAAAAAAGTTACATTATTTTTTTTCATATCTCAATATTTCTTATTACATCTTTACATGTCTGTTTATTAAAATACAATACTGGGGATTTCTGAAACCGACACATGTAGTACAACCCTTTACCTCTGTTTCTTGTATCTGTATTTAGATGTTGTCCAAAATGACAGTGT
Source organism: Lepisosteus platostomus (assembly GCF_059453375.1). NCBI lineage: Eukaryota > Metazoa > Chordata > Actinopteri > Semionotiformes > Lepisosteidae > Lepisosteus > Lepisosteus platostomus. The sequence goes on along the minus strand of NC_142613.1, from coordinate 77,149,866 downwards.
CTTCTGCTTACACCTATCTAAAATTAGTTCTGAGCAGCTGCTTTGCATTCCTTGATCACACAAAAGTAGCACCTGTTAATGGGTATATGTGGTATACAGTATGTCACTTTATGAGGGCAGAAGCCTGGGAAGACTTAGACTGATAAGTTCCTGGAGATTTATTATCCTGTACGTTGTTTATTGTGTCCATTCTGTTGCTTAATCACAAACCATTTCCTTTGTAAAATTTGTTTACATTAGCTTACAGAATAATATGAAGTCATTTCTGGTCTATAACACTATATTAACAAATCTGTTGAACAGGGGAATGTTATTTGTTCTGTTTGGTTTGTTATTCTTTGACAAATTAAAAAAGTGCCCAGTAATATACAAATAGAGCACATTAACTGATCATTCTGAAAAACAATTATAGATATTTCAGTCATTTGATGACTCATGTAGCCCTAATAATTACTTAATATGCAACACCTAACAAGGACAGCAGTGTAATAATATGGGAGAACACAGTGACAGGAAGGTCAAGTAAAAGTAGAGACAAACTATTGTATAAATGAGGAATGATCATGAACATTGTATACATTAAGTTTCATAAGAAGGCATCAGCAATTAATAGGTATTTGGGGTATTGTATATACTCTAACTTTCTATTACAAACAAAAATAAAAGCAATAACAATGTAAATTACTCAGTTCTACTACAATACCTGCTACAGATTGTGATGAGTATTTTTAACCTCTATTACTCTATTACTATAGATGTCTTATCAAAATGTTCTTTTCACAGGATAGCTATCATCAACTAAATGCACGTGTATCTAATAGGAATGCACTGTACTCATATACATGTGGGTAAAATGTGTGTATTTTCAGAAGAACTCTAGTCTACATTTGTATTCTTCAGTGAAAATGAAGCTTACTTTTAAACTAGCAAATTCAAATAAAGTTCATTTTAATTACAGAGGTATTCACTAATGGGCAAGGGGTCAGCATTAACCTGGATCAAGTTCCATGACTTCTTCAAGTTAGGCTAATATCACATTGAACTGATGTTTATTTCAACATCAGCTTAAAAGTACCAATTCTAATATATAACCAACATAAATCGGTGATTACAAAACTAGAGGGTTCAAAACAAAATAGAAAGCATAATGTAAATATTTAAATTAAGTCAGAATAGTCTAAATCGAATTTCTTGTCAGCCGCAGTTTGCTTTTTGCACTTTAGTTATATATAAATAAATGCAGCATACCTATTTAGAATACGTTTTAAAAATATTAGAGAAGAGTGCTTCCAGAAAAAAAAAGTCTGTTCTAAGACATCAAAGACATTTTGTACCGCAAGGAGACGTTAGTTTTGAAGTAAAGCGATTACATTGGTAAATGTTCCACTCACCCCTTTGCTGAGCTCGAATGTATTGCCATAGCAACGCTATGAGTGCAAAAAACGAAACACTTTTCATTTTGAGTTTTACACCTTCTTCATCACAGCACAGTTCTGTCTGACGGACACACTTTTGTGCGTCGGACTAAGTGCTTTCAAATTGTGTGGAATGTCAATGGAGACCTCATTTCAAGTTCAGTGAAAACGCTCCCCCTATCTTTAAGGAGAGGGGTGCCAAAGCAGTGAACAAATATTTTTTTTATGTATTTGTTGACAATAGTTTTAAAGTATAAGAGGTTTTCTGTTGTAAAAATTCAACTATGTAGTATGAGGAAATGATTAAAAACAATCTAAAAATAGAAACTACAATAATAAGTTATAGTAAGTATAGTAAGTTTAGGATTACATCCTGCTATTTCAATTCCTAAAATGTGCAAGTGAATTTTCAAAAATAGATCAAAAACATATATGTATACCCACACAGCTGGATTTGACTACAATAATGCGTATGTTGTACATCAGTACAGACCATTAAAGGAATTATAAAGGAGAAACACACAAACAGCGTGATTGAATAGATAAAAAGTTCATCATTACTTCTGTGATACAAGACGATGAATAATGAGTTAAAACAAATCCATTACCCATTGAATGAATTCCCGAATACGCATGATTTAGTCTACAAAGATGTTGATTAGGATGCAATATTAATCATATTTATAGTACCAAATTGCAAAAAAATATTTTTTCCACAGATTATTACTGGAGCTCTGTATATTTACGATATCGCATATTTCACCATGAGAAACTTCAACTTCATCTATCGATACCCAATTATTGAAATAACAGGATTAATAAAGTAATGAAGTAAAACTTAAAGGGCAGAAGATGGACTATGTAGCTCCCTCTGGTGTTTAACATACAGTAAGTACCTGACGAATTAGCGTGTCAGGGGGCATTAAGGTGTCAGATCTTTCATAGGTCGTGTGGCATGGATTAAAATCGGTCCCTGACTAGAGATATATTTACTGAATATTTTGACTTTAAATGAAAATTCAAAAGCAATCAGTGTCGACCAAACACTTGTCGAATTTCTGACAGTTATGATAAAGAAGAGTGTATTGGTTATATTGCTTTCATTGAATAAGATTTAAATTATTTTGTATTTATAAGACTTAAATATATTGTGTATAAAACACAATGTAGATTTATAAAAAGTATAATAAAAATGTCTTGAACTAAAAAAAAATAAATAATTTAATTTCATCCCTTGCCCAAAATCCAGACCTCCCTATGTCATTTATTAATCTACAGATACTGAGAATTTGACTAAAGGATTCATACATAACATATATTGGCATTTGAAAAAAAAAGTTATATTTGTTGTATTAGATGAAGATAAGTCTGTTTAAGTAGGTAAAACACCAAACAAAAACTATTTGCACTGCTTGTTTAGTGTTAGTTTTTTGTCTTAATTTTACTTTCCCTGAAGGAGAATGCCAGAGGATTCCACTCTCTCACAGGTCTGCAACCTATCAATCACTTGTTGCGTGAACTCATCTGTGTGGATGATGTGAGTGTCATAAGGAGGCAAATTATAATTTTAAATTCCCATTTGTGTGCTGTGAACCTCATTCAGTGTGTATTATTTAGACCCCACGATTGACATGCATTGTGTATAGAGTTGAGACTCAGAAGAACAACAGATTAATTTCTATTGCTCCTTTGTTGTCTTTGTTGTCTAAAGCACTTGCATTATTATATGATGAAACTCTCTTGTCAAGGTTTTGGAAGACAGTTGTAAAACAAATACGCTTTAAAATATGTTTTTCAGAAAATTGAACTGGTTGGGAACTCAAGCTGAGCTTTTCCATCTCCTGAAATTGAGAAGGTACAGGTGCACCTACGAAGGTGATGAGGAGAATCTAAATTTTGTCCAGAGGGATGAATTGGATAGGACCCACAGGGAAGACAGGGAAGAGCCAGATGGATCGTTAACCTCTACAGGAGCACAGGATGCTGAAAATTCAGCTATAAGCTCACCTGGCGCTGGTTTGGACAGCAACTCCAATCGTATCACAACCTGGGAGGCTGGATGGAACGTCACTAACGCAATCCAGGTAAACATCACCTGTTGTCTTGTGACATGACAGGGAATAATCAATTTTCCGTGTACATTAAATTTGGGTTTCAGGTTTTAAAATCATTAAATCATTGCTTCTGAACCATGATGTTACGATTTTATTGCAGTGAAGTTTAGTTCTATAGAGAAAATATTAATCTCATATTTACTTTTATTTTAGATTTGCCATGCTATGAGTGATTTTTTTTTACCACAGAGAAACATACTTCCTGCTTAATTATTTGTTTTGCTGTTACTTTATTTGCATTGTAAATAAAATATTAGAATTGTATTTTAGTATGGCTTCTTCAGAATGAACAGTGCATTGTGAGCTGGAGAACACAAGCAGAAACTGTGAGGATGCACATTTAAAGCCAGGAACAAGAAGCAAAGACTTATGGAAATATGTTACAAGCTACCAGCCATGTTGTTGAAGCTGATACCCTGGTTTCTTTCATGAAACATGCCAGAGGAGATTCTCAGAACAATTAACCATTAACAATAAAACTGGCTAAATGGACAGAATGGAACAAGTAAAGGTTTATTCAATGCTGAAAGAGAAGAAAAGAGACACAACATATAGGCTGTGGAGCCTTCTTCGGGTTCTTTTCTTCTCTTTCCAGCATGGGATAAACCTTTACTTGTTCCTTTGCAGCCTGCGCATGCTGACGCAGCTCCCTACTTAAACGGATGGAACGGTCTCCTTTCATTTCATTTACTCTGTTCATACTGAATGTTCTTCTTAAGTGAATGAGTTCCGAAGGCAAAAGAGAACATTGAGATGTTATTTTGTTTTATCTCCAGGAGTCTAAAATATTACCTATAAATGAAAAACTCAAATGCATTATATTAGTCATTTTTGCAGATGTGGCTGTGATAATAGATACGTAACCATGACGTGTTTTGCTATTTTGTATCGCAGATCACACTATTATGTCTCAGGAGTCTGAGCAGTGCAGATGGTCTACAGTCATTATCCATACCACAAGAGCAATAGGTTAAAGGATTATTTGAACTGCTATCGCTGCCAGATGTTTTTTTCTTCACAAATCAGATTTTAATTAATTTAGTACTGTCTTCATTTGTGCCAGTTTATCATCCAAATAGCTTGCCTGACTGTAGAATGACTACATAATTTTTAATAAAACAAATATATGCACTCAGAATGAATAGCATTTCACGAGTTCATCTGCTTATAATGTACGTCCTGGTCTGGCGTCAAACAGATAAAAAATGTACTGTTTTCTTCTCCTTTCGTCTATGGTTTATTGTTGCAGGGCAACACAATATTTACATAAACTTTATTAATACAATGTTAACATTGATTTAATGCTCCCCTTACGAAAATAATAAAAAATGACTTAACACTAAAAGTGAAAAAATAAACCCTGTACTGTCCTAGAAAAGAAGTCTGAATGTTTGTTTTTCATTTTCTCCAGGGTATTTTTGTTTTAGGACTGCCTTATGCACTCCTACACAGTGGGTACCTCGGTTTGCTTCTTATCGTCGTGGCGGCAGTGATCTGCAGCTACACTGGAAAAATTCTCATTGCCTGTCTGTATGAGGAGAATGAAGATGGACTACCAATTAGAGTCAGAAGTACTTACGAAGACATTGCTAATGCCTGTTGCAAGCAGCTGTTTCCCCGGCTCGGTGGTAAAATAGTCAATGTGGCCCAGGTGGTTGAACTGGTAATGACATGTATTTTGTACTTGGTCGTCAGCGGAAATCTCATGTTCCACAGTTTCCCATACATGCCTCTCTCTCAGGCAGCTTGGTCAGTCATAGCATTTCTCACCCTGATGCCCTGCATGCTGATCCGCAACCTCAGGGTGGTGTCCAAGCTTAGCCTCCTTTGCTCCCTGGCCCAGTTCATTATCACTTTCATAGTCATTACCTACTGCCTAACCCAGATTCACCGCTGGTCATGGAGGAGGGTAAGGTTCTCTATTAACTTTGAGAAATTTTTGGTGTCTGTTGGTGTCATTATATTCAGCTACACATCACAAATTTTTCTCCCTACCTTAGAAGGCAATATGAAAAATCGAGGCAGCTTTGCAAAAATGATGACCTGGACTCACTTTTTTGCCTGTGTCTTTAAGACGGCCTTTTCTGTGCTGGCATTCCTCACATGGGGTGAAGAAACCAAGGAAGTGATTACTGACAACTTGCCCACAACCCTGCGCATGGTAGTTAACTTGTGCCTCTTAGCAAAGGCTCTCTTGTCGTATCCTTTGCCATTTTATGCAGCAGCGGAGGTTTTACAATGCTGCTTCTTGAAGTTAGACCTGACACACCCAAGTGTACAAAACAAGGCTTTAGCACTGCGTGGCTGTCTGTTGCTGTTAACGTTTTTAATGGCTATGTACATGCCACATTTCTCCCTCTTGATGGGCTTAACTGGCAGCATGACAGGTGCTGCTATGACTTTTCTCTTACCCTCTCTTTTCCACCTGCAACTGAAATGGCGAAAACTGGAAATCAAGGTTAAGGTCCTTGATATTTCTATTTTAGTACTGGGGTCCCTATGTAGTCTGTCAGGAGTAATTTGTTCAATTAAAGGATTAATTGAAGCCTTTGGAAATACATAAAATACATAAAATCCAATGCTCCTAGATGCTCCTAGAAGAAATGCACTAATTGAGCTAAAAATGTTCTCAAAAAAAGAAATGCTTAAATGCTGTCCATAAACACTATCTGAAAATTGCTTTCCTTGGTTTACATACTTAATTTCAAAATACCTCGCAATATGATCCCAAATTCAGAGAATGCCAAAATCAGCATTCACAGACATAATTACAGAAACCCTGCATTTGCTTTCACATATTGTACCTTCACTCATGGCTGATTAACATGCTACTAGAATATTTGTAATTAAAGCTGACAGAAGACACGTATTATTATATATTTAACTGATGCTTTTATCCAAAGCAATTTACATCTGTACCCAATTATACAGCTGGGATTTTACTAAAAATTTTAACTTACACATGTATTGTTGTGTTTAGAAAAATATTATTAATATGCATACCCATGATTCATAGTTAATGCTTGCTCTTAAATAACCACCATGACCCAGCATGGAGTTTCTCATAACAAATTAGCATTGCTTTCTCTGCTGCAGCATGTTCATGGGTGGACAAAGACGACAGTCAAGGGAAAGAATGAGTTTTATAATGATGCCTGTGCAAGAAAGACACTAGGGGAGCACTCCACACTGTTTTGTGGGAGGCTGCCTCTTGGAGTTAAAGGTTACTGTAAATTAAAATGGGGAACAGGGACATGGTAAAGTTTTCATAGCCAGCACAATATTGGTGAGTTGGTGTACTTACAGTACCTCCATATACAGTAGGTGTACCACGTCTTACCGGTAATTCTTTTTTCCAACATGATAATGCCACAGAATTGAAGATTCACCCAGACATTTCAGACTGAGAACAGTCCAGTTTTATACTGGCCTACCCTTGTCAAAAAACTAAATCCTAGCTTTAGACTTTGGTCAACAAAGATCCATTGTGGTAGGTAATCATGTATCACCAGCTTTAACATCATGAGGTGTGCCATTATTAGCAATTTCTTTCTCTCCATGAGCTGAAGGTGTGTTTCTTCAGTGCGGTCAGGGTGAAGAAGCAAACTAACTGGTTATTAATCTAGTTTTGATCAATAGTTTGAGTTTGATCTTGGGGCAGAGATGGTAGATGCAACCACGGACTACAGCAATGAAATGAGCTGTGTAGCATTTTGATTCTAATAAATGATTACACAACCATTTGGCATCTCACAATGCACAAACAGTATAGTTTCCAAAAAGGTACACATGGCAATTAAAGAAAAACATTGTGCACTTCTTTTGTAATTTTGTGTTTTGTTTGGTAAGTGGATGTGACAGTCATTGAAATTGCAGGTGACAACAGGGGGTAAGTTTAATATTGAAAGCACCACAAATAAAACATAAAAAAGAAATATGAACACAGAGCAGAAGGCCAACATCCTTGTTTGGGGGATATTACATGCATTTCATTGTTTCTTCACAATAAACAATAAACAATAAAGTGTGGTTAAATGTCAAGTAAACAATCAAAAGACATTTTGCAATGTTGTCTGTAAAACAAATTGTATTTTGTTCTCTTAAGGAAGCATAATTATGTTTTTTATTATGTTTTCTTATTAAATGTATGGATAATTTATGTTTTTGTTTTTCCTAATGTTACATTTGCTTGTTAAAAATAATCATGAAATTAAATAAATATGGAATAGTTTACTTATCCCTTGTGACACATTAACAGGCTAAAAACACTAGACTTTTGTACACAAAGTGTTAAACAGAATTTTGAAGGTCTAGGCTTTACCAGTGTGACATATAAGTTGTATTTTTTAATGACTGATATTGATCTGTTAACTATACCTGATGCCAGCATTACTAATGCCATTAGTTTCTACATACATCATTCATGTGTAAATTATCTGAGGTTTTCTGGGATTAGTGTGTTAATCAATATAAAACATTAATTGCATTTTCAGAGAGTCATTTCAAATGATTTAATAAAACTACTTGCCTACTTTGATTGTTTTAAAGGAAACATGTAAGCGTGGAATATTGTTATAGTGTATTTTTCCTAAAGGTGAATAAAATGTTGAGTGTAGCTCTTGTAGATACAAATTTAAAAACCTATCTCAGTTTTCACTTGCCTCATTTAATAATGTACTCATTACCATTTATGTCAGTGTTCATGCACAGTAAAAAGAAAGGACAAAACAGAGGTGAAAAATCAAAATCCTATATTTTCATTACCTGCATACGGAATAATATGTGTGTACTGTATGTAGGGACTAAATAAAGTATTGACTGCAATGGTACCACTGTTTCCAATGATATCCCAGGAGTATCATTAATATCCTCACCAAATTATATAAAATACTATACGAGAAGGGCTCCTGATTTGCTCAACCAGTGAAGATTTATCAGAGCAGAGGATGATCCCTGTAGCCATGGTATTTCCTGTCCAAGTCTGGGCTATACAGTATCATTAGTCAATAATGGGAATTCTCCAAGTATTTGTTGCACATCTAATTCACCCAGTTAATGCTAACTTGTTGGTAAAACATTCTGGAACTTGCAATTGTGCAAAATAGAAAATTGTTTGTAGGAAAGTAAACATTGGGCTTTTTGCTTGGTTTCATGACCATTACTGTGAGCCAAGTTAAAAAAAAACATAAGAAATGTTATCACAGTTGCACTTGTCAACACAATTTTGGAGATTTCAGGTTTCATAGAAAAGAACTTATAGTAGATGCATAGAACTGCTTATAGCAGTAGCAAATAAATAATCTTAACTTTTAGCCTTAAAATTGCTATTGCTTATTAACTGTTAACTAAGACAGGAACATTATTAACAATAAATCCTTTTAAACACATATTTTTCCAATGAAAATTACTAAAATATGATTGCTTTCAGCAATAAACCATATTTGGATTAACACTACTTCTCTTTTCAAGAAATGTCCTGGGATTTTGAATGTTCTCAAAAAGTCAGAACCTTGGTTTTCCATCTCATCCGAAGAACGGCACCTTTTTTTACAGTATAGTGTTCCCGTCACAATTCTGGGGCATTAGGACCCACACAGACTGCAGGGCGAGTGCCCCTTACTGGTCCCACTAACACCTCTTCCAGCAACAACCATAGCTTTCCTAGGAGGTCTCCCATCCAGGCTCACACCCGCTGAGCTTTAATGGGTCACCATTTGTGACTTGCAGGTTGATATAACTGCTGAGTTCTTCTTTAAAACCTGTCTGACCAATGAACTCTTGGTAGGTATCACTTACATTTCTTCTTCATTTCTTCTTTGTTTACTCATCGTTCACTTACAGCGTTAAAATAAGTGAATACGGAATTGCCTTTGGAGGTCATCAAAACCCCTTTTACTTTTCTAGTTTCCAAACATGAGTTTGTAATTCTATTCATTCTGTCATTTTTATTTCAATATTAATACTTTGCAACCAAAATTCTGGATATTTGATTTCACATAAATCTAGGTGGGAGCTACACGTTGGTGGTGGTGGAGGGGAGACCCCATTACTGTCACGCCCTCTGCAGCCAGAGGGCGCTCCCACTCTGTCCTGTCCCTAGTTTTCTGCCTGCTGTCCTTCCGGTCGGTCCCTCTCTTTCCCTCGGGCTATATATTTCCGGGTCTTGCACTCTGCCCTCGCTCAGCATTGACGTTCGGATGTCCTGAAACCCGCCTAACCACCCAGGTCGCCCCACGTCCGCTGCCTGAGGGCATTGGTTTCTACCTGACTCCTGAACTGCTGAGTCCGGGCCTTTTTCCCATTCTGCCGCTACGCACATGGGTCTTTTTCCGCTCTCCCGCTCTCCACGGTTAGTCCCTTTGGACGTCTGTGACACTTACCTGCAAAACACTTTAAGTGGAGAATGCAGAAAAGTTCTGTATAAGTAAGGAATTATTGTTATTATTAAATGTGAATACATTAACAAATTATATCTATTTCATATCTCATGAATGAATTTCATCCACATATTTATACATCAACATGTAAAAATAAATAGAGTAGAGTAGATGGGAGATGTTCAACACAATTAATAAACAGATTGGTAGACTATCATTGATAAACATGAGTAAGCCAGTTTCAGAAGTGGCCATACATGCCCAGACCATACTACCTCCACCATGCTTCACAGGTGAGGTGGTGTTCTTTGGAGAGTGTACAGTTCCTTCTTTTCCTCACAATTTAACCTTTCTATCAGTTTGTTAATAGCTTATGTTGATCTCACCATTCTCTAAAACTTTCCTGGCTCCATTTTGTCCCTCAGACCAAATTCAAATAGTAGCTATCATGAGTTTAAATTTTAAAATATCTAAATAGTCAGTATTTAAAACATTGCGGAAAAACATCACTCCTGGTTGATGCACTGCATTCAATACAAATTCCTAATTATTTGTGAAGACAAAGCTGCCCACGTAAATGTGCATTGCAAGTGCCAAAAGCACAATATGCATCTTCTTAACCCTCTTGCTTACTTGAGCTTTATAATTGGCCAGCTTGAATTTAATATTCTGTTTAACTGTCTCATTCATTTTTAGCACATAAAATGACTGAGTGACATTTCACTCATTCACTTCCACCTACACATAATCTCCCAAACTGTCTCCTTCGCTGTTTGCTATTCTTTCATCATCATCTCAGTGTGTCACTCAATCATTTTATTTATTAAAAAAAGAAGAAGGCAGCATGACACAAGTATGAAAGCAAAATGTAGTACAACTCTTGCAAAAGTAAAGAATAATAAAGGAATGGTTCACAACAATTGGGTGTTGTAAAGCCCAGTAAAAACCATGGAAAACGGATATAAATGAAGAAAAAGGGTGATTAATGTCATAGATTAATGTTATTGATTTCCTCATTAGAGTTTAAAGTTGGAAGAAAACTTCTGCTTTTGTAATTAACTAAAGTGGTTATATGGGTTACATCTTCGGGAAAAGAAATGAAAAGTCAACAAATCAATGTGTGACATCGTTTGAAAAAGTATTTTCACAACAAACAAGGGTGTTTAATAAGAATTAGTTGCATATCTATAAAGGTCTCAAGATAACATGCAGAATTAAAATTAAACAGAAGTGTGGGGTCCAAAGTGCCAAAGGTTTCTGTCTTTATTGTACTAAAAATAATGAAATGTGTACTTCCATACATAATTGATTCTTTTTCAATAACCAAAGTCAACTAGACAAGGAGTTATTACCTGAAACATATCTCCCTTTTGACATGTTCCATAATTCCGTGCAAATCCATGGGAAATATGCTCAAAACACAACAACTACTACCCATGAAATGAGATACTGAAAGGAAATACCACTGGATTAATTTAAGTGTTTCCATATTCTCTAAACAAGCCCTCTGTCTCCGCCATCTGTGGAACACTTCCTTTCATTTGAATGCAATTACAGCCATCAGAGGACGGTACTGAGCAAGCATTTGTCTTTTATGTCTGCATGTCTTCCAGCATTCCATACATTGACCCAAAAACTAAAAACATTCATAGTTTAATCACTCATGATTTGCCTTTAAAGAGAAGCAAAAAAGTCAGGTTAGCCATGGCACTGTAGAAAAATATAGGAATATTGAAATGTAATTTAGAGTAATATACTTTTTCTAAAAAAATTGCTTAGTTATATAATTCTGAAGAAAAAGATTCAGGATCAGAAAGGCCTAATGGGCACAGGAGGCTGTTTAGCCCATCATGAATTTATCATTCTGTTTCTATGTAGTCCTCTCTTTACTGGTTGAGCTGACTTGTATTGCAATAACTTAGCATTTTTGTGCCAGGTAGGAAAGGCCAGCAAATGTCATTTAGTGATCAGATTGGTTATTTTCTTTCTAAAAATACTATGTGGTTTATTACAGCTAAGGAATGATAGAATGAGGAAAAAGAAATTGGAGCAAAATTATAATTTTAATCAAAACAATAATACGATGCAGGGACTAATCAAATCAAATTTTGTGGTCAGCTAATTTATTTGTTACATTCTACGTGATGTTTTTTCACAAAAGTTCATTTTGAAGAATAAAACAAGTCACCAATGTTTAAAACAGAGCACACTCGTCCAAACTTTTGTATTATATGACCTGCATCTGGGAGAAAAGAAAAATGACTTTCATATGGTCTGCATCAGCGTTCAGAGGTCATGCTGAACTTTCTTCTCAGATGCTAGTTCACTAGGATTTAAATACCCAAGAACTTAACCTGCTGGGTGAGAGCGAATCTCCTGGCCAGAGGATGAGGAGGCTGGGAACCTTATGCAGATTGAGGAGTGATCAAGAGGCAGCTACAAAGGTGAAGATGGGGTGGATGTGGGATGCAAAATGACAAATGCAAGGGAGAGAAGGGAATTACATAGAGTAGTTATAGTGTTTTTGGTGAGGAAATGACGTGAGGAGAGATTACGGATTACTGACAGCTGAGTCTGATTGAATTTGGCTGTTGTTATCTTCCCGAACTTTCATTATAAACTACATTTATTATTAGGATGAGAATATACTGTATTAGTGTCAGAATATAGTTTTTGCTTTTCAATTGTCTGTTGTTAATCAATTAAAAAGAGAAAAGATGTGTTTCTTTTGAGTGACTCAGTAGGTCCGTGTGTGGAGCACATGTTGAGTACTGTAGGCTGCTTTGACTCTGGGCTCCGTTCAGTCCACTCTGACTGGGGCGGAGCATAACTGGCCAAAAGCCTAGGGGAAACGTTACCTTAATTTGATTTAAAAAGCAACTGTCTCGGGCTGTTCCATGTGATCTTACTATACATTCAAGCAAAGCTGTGTTAGATCTCAGTGTCTGATACCTTAGCTCAGTTATCTGCACAATGGGCTTACAGTGTGCACAACAGCCTAAAAGTGCAAGCTTTGAAGGACATGTGTAAAGTTTGCATTTCTCATGTACAAGGTTATACCAAATATCTGAGTTTATGAACAATTGGATATACCACATTTACATTGGCAAGTTATAATTTTAAAAAATCTTGAAAGTGAAAAAAAGAAAACATCTGATAAATTAAAATTCATTTTTTCCTTTCATAAACGGGGGAAAACCAATGGGAATGTCAGCAGCAGAACCTGAAATGACACACATGGTTTATGACTCATTTTGTCAGGAAGCCTACAAGAGGTGATGCCTGTTACTGATCTAGAAGATGCCAAAAACTGAACAGGAACCGATGCCTACATACAGGTGATTCCACCACTGCCAGAGAAGAAAAAGAGCAGCATGAGAGGTAGCACCTGGTGGTTAGTTGTGGAAGACTGGGGTCCATGAGAAGATACTGTATATGTCCATGTCTTTGTTTCATACATCCATTTGATTAATATCATTGTCATGGGGTCACATTTGGTGTTCCACATCAACTGTACTTTTTAGTTTGTGGTTGTGAATTCAGGCTGATTGACATGGTTTCCACAGGGACCAATAAACTTTTTCTATCCCACATGTAAGACAGTTCCCCTCACACATGGCGGTATTACGTAATCTGTTGGTATTCCCTCCTAATGTGTCTGGATGCACAAGATATTATTTAAAATTATATTAGCATGAGACAGCCATGTAGTAGAAGCTGTCTCAAAATCCCACTAATTAAAACAAAACACAGGCATACATATTTTTCCAAGGCTTTGTGTATAAAATTCACAAACAGCAGTTAAGGATTTAGAACACTTGGCAGTCAGTGATCTCGCAGATGCCAAATCCACACTTAGCTGTTTCCAGTGGGTTCCATTTAACTTCAGATTGATAATCTATTTCTCCTTACTGTTCTATATTGATGTCATTTTCCTCCCTATAACCTCCCATATTGGTTACTTACACATTGCTTACACACTTAACAACCCTTGACTTCCAAAGCATCCTAGATTTCCATAGTTAAGTCTTCAGGTTCAGATGATTTTGCTGATGTGCCACCAGGTTGCAAAATGCCAAACAAGAGCAGATTAGAACTCCTGAATCTGCAGGAAATGTCAAAAGCAGTCTGTTTAGTTTGCCAACTACTAGGTTTAGCAAGTAAGATGATTTCATTTTAAATCTTGAAGGGATGCTTGCTGAAGTAATGCATTGCATGGGTTACCATGTGCATATAGATTTTGACAGTACACAAGAGCCATTATTTGCACAAGCCACTGTAAATAAATACAGAACATACAGAAATTGTCTTTATTATTCAGAGTGCTGATAGACTAAGATTGGAAATTGACTCCTTGTTTCTTAGCAATCAAATACTTTCTCCCTCTAAAAACACTGATTCAGTTCAGTTGCATCTTTCTTCTTCTTATTATTGCATATGCCTGTTGAAAATATTGGTGGCAGGGCTTTATTTATGTTTAGATTTATACTTCTTTTCTTTTTCCTTTTTTGTGATACTGCCAAATAAGATCATTGTGCCAGTTATAAAAATTCTAAAATATTGTAGAAAAGATCCAAATAATTGTAAGGGTTTGCCTTACGTAGACTGGGGACAACTAATAAGAATTTTATCAGCTGAAACTGAAAAAGTACACAAGGTTAAGAACTACTTTTTTATTCATTTTGTCAGAGCACCTACAGTACAAGAGGGAATTCATGTTATTTATCTTGTCTAAATAGCGTGATGGAAGTATTAGTGAGAATCATAAGGGAATTATGATAATAATATGGTGTGCCTTGAAGTATACTTTAAACAGAACAGGTAAACTCAAAATCAAAATGTTTTTTTTTTCAATTTCAACTTCAGGAAAGCAGTCAATATAGAAATGAGACAGAGCTTATCAGATGTGGAGTGGGATCAGATGGATATGGAATCCGTAGAGAATGGAAATGGTCTTAACCATTTCATTCCAAGAAATAGTAAGACAGATTATTTAATAAATCTCTTAAGAAAAATATAAAAGAGATAGAAAACAAATAAGTAAAAATATTACAATCTAGTCAAAGCAAAGGAGCATAATGAACAGCAAACACAGGTAATAATGGATTTGTTAATGATATGTTAACATTGTTAATGATATGATTTATGTTTACGTTTTATGAATTACAATAATATATGTATACAATATAAAACATAATTGAAAAATAAAAGAAGAAAAAAATATTAAGGATATTTTCAGTATTACAACTGCAAAGAACAGTTAAGGGTGAAGTAACATGTAACTGGGATAATTATAGGAAAATTCTACATCTTGCAAGGTAAAGTGCTGATGAATCAAATGAATATTTCATGCATGTAAAATACTAAGGAAGGAGTCAACAAGATACCCGAGGCTAAGAAAGGACATAGTTCTTTATTAAACAGTATTACCAAAGAAGAGGGCAAAGTGCTACAACTACCAGAAAGACTTACATTTAACAAATATCCACGGCCTTAAGGTATTCTACCAGTTCTACGTCAGGATAAAGTATGGTTTCCAGTGTTACTGTCAAGGATTGCCATACCTGTTAATAAAGTATTTTGAGAGGAGATGGTTAGTTGAAGTGCTTTCTTTGTGTTTTGTTTATTTAAACTAAGAGTATCCTCTGTACGTGCTCCTAACGAAAGGTATCCAGTCTTCCTAATTTATGTAACTGATTTAGATTTTAGTAAATGTCATAAATTACTGAAGTTTGTAGGTGACACTTAAATATTACATGTAGAAGCTTCAACGAATATAAAAAATAATGTCTGATCAAGCAACCATATTACAGTACATGGTGGTCACAAAAACGTGAACTTCAAACCTCATAAAGAATAAGAGGGGACCTGATACAGACATTCAAAATCTGCAAAGGCATTGGCAGCTCAATGGATGCTGCATCAATGAACTTTGGAATAATGAACAACAGACCCGCATTGTTGTTGAAGTCAACCTGTCACGATGCGTAGATCAGGACCCTCTGCAGACAGCAGAATCCGGAAGGGAGTGAAACAGACAAGGGGAAGAGACGACTAGGAACTGGGCAGGTTGACGAACAGTGAACAGTGACCACGGTGAACTGGTGCTCAGGGGGGCGTGACCAAGGCAAAGAAGTCAGAGGGAGTCCAGGGCGAAGTCCAAGAGTCCAAAACTGGGAAATCGAGACAAGACGAAAACAAGACACTGTTAAAAACCGGAATGGGATCCAGTGTAAGGAGAGGGAATAAAACGAGGAATATTGGGACCAGGCGCTCTGAGCCCCGGACTCAGCTGGGTCGGGACGCCTATAGGAGGCCTATGCCCTCAAGCTGCAGGAGTAGGGCGACTTGGTGGTAGGCGGGCCTCCAGGTGTCCGTTTTCCGATGCAGAGCCAGGAGTAGCGAGAGCGCCCGGCTTAGATAAGGAGGGGCAGGATTGGAGACAGGTGCACATTATCAACTAAAATGTGAAAGAGCCGGAGCGCCCTTAAGAGGAGGGATTACAATCATGACACAGCCTGCAGCCGAATCGGCTTGATTGGATGAAGGGCCTCCTATTGTTTGTAAAATTTTCTCTTGGCCTTAAAGTTACACGGTTAGAGCTATATTGTGTAAAAATGCAGACACCCCATGTTATAACGTCTGTGCCTTTCAACAAGGTTGTGATCTTGTAGCATCGCGCAAATTCTGCTGTGGGCACTGTGGGGCTTTTTGAAGAGAGGAGGGATCATCAGTGCATGTCTTCATCCCTGCTCTGAGGGTATAAGAGTTGCAAGGCTTGCCTGGCACTAAGCAGTTCAAAACTGAGGGAGATAAAAAAAAAAAACAACAGCTGGTGATTCCAAATTTTAAAGAGTAAAGAAAATTGAATTACTAAGATGAAAGATGAATAGCATAAGTGCATTACATGCAAAACCGCTTACATAAAAGCTTATGTCAATCCTAAGAAAACAGGTTAACTGCATTTTTTCATCTGAATTATGTGTTATCCTATATTTACTTTAATATTTATGAGTATCAGTGACCAGTAATAGAAAACACTGTCTCACTGTGTCATGTGTCAGTTTCAGAATCCTCTTTCCTTCTAAAATTGCCAAAACCAAACCAAAACAGTCAAAAGGAAAAATAAAATTACGTTTTCTACACAGAAACAGATCCTTTGTAAATTTATTCACAAAGAAACTAGATAGTATGCTATATATCACTGTGCACTCCACTTTTAATAAACAAATGTTTCTGGCTGTATAGTTGTGTACATGACAAAGAGTTAATATTCATGTTTATTAAACAGAGATGTGATCTCAAATCTTAAAATGTAGAAATCCATGTTTTTAGAAAAAATCCTGTTCTTTTGGACAGCAACAATACAGTGCAATAGATTGCTAATGCTATCATTTACTCCTAGGTATCAGGTGGTTGATGATTCTCTCGTGAGAGCAAATGTCAGATTAATCATTTACAGATTCATGCTTCAATATTCAAGCTTAACTGTGTTACTCTTTGTGAAAATAATAGTTGGGTTTTCCTTGCTAAAACAGTACCAAAATAAAAAAAAATATTTTATAATGGAAAGATAAAATGCAGTATTTTATTTCCAGCCTTTATGCCCTTTTTTTTTCTTATTAAACATAAGTATAATATACATTTTATTTTTACCAGGACATGTCTGTTTGCCTGTTGAAATACACTCTGCACTATTTCCTTTGTTTGCTGATGGAATGATCTTTGCAGATGGCATTTCCTCCTGTCATGTGTTTGAGTTGGTTTATTAGTTTATTTTCTTCAGGACTGCAGGGTCTCCTCTTAGTTGCCGTGACAACAAAAGATATTGTGCAAGCATTGGCATCCCTTACATGGGTTGGGAAGGATTTAATTCCCTTCTTTAAAGGACTGAACCCTGTCACTGTCAAAAAGATAATTTCAAAAAATTGATATATAATACTTTAAAAAGTAAGAGATGCTTTTGCATTCTATAGCCAGTAACAGGAGGAGTAACAGTAGCATATTGTCCCTGTCAGACAATATATGCCCTCCCCCCATAAACCTACAGACAGAGGAATGGCACTGGATCCATGACGTACTGTACATCTAGATCAACTGAACTCCTTGGAGAGATGAGACACCCGTCGTGTTAAAGTGCTGTATCCTCAAAACAGGTACATGGAGATCCAGAATTATTGGGTTAGCAGTCAAAACTCTATTTTTGCTGTACAGTCAAGTAATATGTATTTGTGATGAGAGTTTAATGTGAATGACAGTATAAGTAATGCTTTATTTTTGGGTAATTGCATGCATAATTTGATCCTATTAGAACCAGAACATACTTTGTATTCAAACCAGTTTAAATCCGGCAAAGTGAACCACTTCCAGAGGTGGTCAAGCATTCTCAGCCCATAATTGTACCTCTACCATGCTTCAGACTTTGCTCTGAAAATAAAAGAATTGAAGAAGAAAACAAATGTTAGTCAGTACACCCCAAGTATACTCAAAGCATCGCAAATTATTACACAAAGAATGGATTTAGCTCAATGGGTTGCAGGCTTCATACAGTTATCACCCAAAAGGTCAATTTACCCCATTACCCCCAAAGGGATATGCAACTAAATACTGATTTTTACACTCTGAAATTTGCTTAATCTGCGCGTCCCAATGCTTATGATCGATTGACACTAATGGGTTGAACACAGAGTATGTTTTTGTTCCTATATGCTCAAATGTATATGTGGAATTAATCCAAAATAAAAAAATGGGTAAAAGAAATTATATAAAAATAATTATTCAAAAGTATAAAACTCAAAACCACATTCACATGCTGCTTACTCTATAATACTATTACACTTTGCAGCTTCCTGCACTATTTTTATTTACAAACTAATAAGCATCTTATGGGAAACTAAACATGATTTAGCTTCCTGTATTTAAATTAATTTCCAAATTTAGGCACTTTGTTGAGTTAAAAAGAAAAAAAAACAGTGCTGCATAGCAGGATTATTGTCCTTTGGAAATCTTAGCTTTAAATCTGTCATCCATGAGTCAGCTGTCCAAAACAAAGACAGGAACTGAACTTCGTACTTATTGATTTGCTTTTTTTATTACTCTTTTGACAAAGATGATAGATGTACATCCAAGAATTTGATATTGACTTGGCATGGATGTACTTGAACCTTAAAAAGTACAAAGCTATTAAAACAGTTTTTGGTTCAATGAAATGCCGCTCAAATCATATAATGCCATATGGAATGGTTGCCATATGAATATAAAATACCCTTTTTAATAACTCCTTTCATTGCATGCATGTGTGATATCGGACATCTAACAAAATGTCTAACATTTTAAGTTCGCTGTCCCTCATTTTTAAGACGACAAGGTTAAGATTCTTAAGATTACAGGGTGTCATTAAGGATTCCGTTTGTCTGATGTTGTTGACAGCTGTTGGATAAACTTTCCTAATAATACAGAAAACCCTTGATGATGTCAGGTTATGAGAGGTGTTTTCCAGCTTCTGTGACTGATCAGATACAGAGGAGCCACAGGAACCCTCCATTGAGCCACATTTATAACATTAACATATAGGACATTTGCATTGGTATTTTGTTTTGCATTTGTGTTTTATAATGAGCATCAAAAGAAACATATTACTGTAGAAATAAACTATACAGATTGGATACTGATTAAATGATCAGTCATAGTTGACTGTATTACATTCTGTTGGTTAGTAAAATTTTGTCTTTCAACAATGATCTATAAAATTTCTGATTATGAAAGAAAAACAATTCTACAAGTAATGGCATAAATAAATTATTATCTATTAAGAACATTAGACAAATCATCCAAAAATATTTTGGTTCACCAATTATACTTAGAGGACAGTAAATGCTGAGTTCCAAGTAAACACCAGTCTGTGCTGTATATTGAAATACTAACAAATATATATTTCTGGCAATACATCTTTTTTGGAAAATATTTTAGTGGTAAAGAGTGAAAATCTTAATTTATTGAAAGGTTCAATTATTTGTTTCACTATCGTTTGAATATACTGTACAGTATGTAAGACTCATTTTTGTGTTATGTTTATCCCATCTCCAAGCACACATGGTTTCTAGTGTCTACAGTAAATAATAAGGCTCTAAAATACCATAATTTTTACAACTGTATTCTGAGAGAGTCTATCAGTGCTCTAAATTTGTAAGTTCGTATATGTCTGTCCTGTGTAGACTCATAGAAAGACAATTGATATAGTTGTATCACAAGCATTGTTTTACACACACAATTACTGATGTAATCTGCATGAGATTTGGGTTTCTGTAATGAAATTCCTGTGATTTAAAATCCTTTTTGTCATCTGAATCCATAATTTACATATAATTGATTTTGAAAAAAGGGGTGATATTTAAAAGTTACATTAATATAAACACAAACAGAAAACCAAAGTTTACAAATTAACCCTGAGATTAGCATCTGTTAAATGGAAGCAGCCAGTTTTATTAATTGAAATGAGTGGTGTGTTTGTTGAGATTTGTAATCTATATATCTTGCTGTAGTTTCTTAAATACTCAGGTTTGACAGGTTTGGCAACTGTTCTATAAATGTTTTAATTATTTCAGTTTGATGTTTCAGGTGAAATATATTAAGACACTATCCTGTTATTACTCAATGCCCCAATTTATGTTTGTGGGCTAAGTGGATAGTGTGATTTGGTGACCTCTTTCAAATATTGTCATGTGTTTTGAAAGGATTCCAACAGAGGGCACCAAGTAGCAGACAAACTGGAACCCTACAGTAATCCTAACTAGGCAGACACCAAAACCAATTATCTCATTGTGCTGTTTTTGAAAGAATGATAGTGTGTGTTTTAAAAGACTGCATTAACCCAGTTGTATGTTATTGATTGGGGTCCTTGCCCAAAGAAAGGAAAGAGCAGAGATGCACTGTTTTCAATTCTCAGCCTTCTAGCGATATCTCTTTCCATTCTGGTTCAATTTACAGGCGTAATGAGGCCATTAAAGGCTTTCGACTCAGTGTCCCACACAATTGTTTTCTTATTGTATGGCGCTTTTATAGCAGGATGTGTTTCAGAGGGGCTTGAACTTTCTAGTGTTACCTTTGGCTTGCCAGTCAATGAGCAGATATTGGATTTTTTGATAGCCAGAGAATGAAAGGGACTCAGGCAGCAGAGGTGATCTACAGCCTTATCACTCACATCTGTAGTCACGTGTTTGAATCTAGCTTTGGTCCCCAGGGAAAGAGGAAAGTGGTCAGCAGCTCATAATCACAGAATGTCCTGATTCAGACCTTCCCAGTTGGCAGCAAATGCTAATGGCAAAGCTCTTTTTAATTAAAACCATGGGCAGAAAGGCCATGAATATGAAGGTACTGTAAATGTTTGTGAGAACAAAATATCAAGGTCACTCAACTGTAATTGCCGCTTTGTGGAAAGTTCCTCCCTCAACACCTATAAGAATATTTGATACTAAAAGATTGGATATCTTTGAGCCAATTTTGTAATTAAAATTTTTAGTTGTGGCAGATGTCAACAACATTATATCAGCATACAGTGCAGCAAATCTGGCATGATCACTAGGCCCTGCTTTTAAATGATCCTGGTATCATTAAGTGTGGGAATTAAATACTCAGCTGTCCGTCTGGAAGGGAGGTCTTTTAGTGTCAGGGTTTTGTTGCAATGGCACAGCAGTGTGCCAGCTTATGAGCTTTTGCTGAAATTGATCTGCTGATAAATAGTAATGCTTCTGTGCTGTAAGAGCATCACTCTAATGAATATTAAAGTAATCCAATCTTTAAAATTAAAAATTAATTAACATTCATAATAGTATATTTCAAGCGTAAGTTATTACCTGTTATTTCAGTCCATAGCACTGTATTGTAGGATATCCTGTTACTGTCTTATATATTAGAAATCCTTAGAAATCGCTTAATGTTTGTAATTTAATTGTGGAAATATGAAGTGTACCATAAAGACTTCTGTTTTATAAAAAAGAATGCAATCCAAATGTGTTCAAATATTGCTAAGTAAGGTATGATCCATCTCAGCAAAACCTGAAATATCTAAAAATCCTTAAATTGAATCCCTACAACTGAAAAAACATTATCAACAGCTACTACTTTTTTACATTTAAAGCTAATGTCTTGTGAATGTTAAAACACCGCCAAAACCCTGAATTGTGTAAGACCTACAGTAGTCATTCCTAACTATAAAGAATTTGTGTGGTATAAAATATATGTATTAAAAAAACAAAACATAAATTCAAAGAAAGGAAAAAAGAGATCTACAAATTCAGAAGAGCTGATATAAAATGAGAAGACCTACAGTATATCTATATATACAGTATTATAAATAAAACTAATTATTCACCACTGAAAGCATTAACACTGTATGCTTTTCATTAGCAGATATGATCGAAGTTTCAACAATTTGACTCCTAATCAAATCAATCAATCAAGTTGGAACAGGACATACATACAGTATAAGGTGGGAAATACAAACTTCTACCTACTACTTTGGTACTGTATTTATTATAAACCATTTAATACCGATACTGTATCCTAATGTGCTGGTAGAGAATGAGAAAATTATTTTTTGCGCATGCACAAATTGATTTTACTGAAACACAGTCTAGTGAAATGGAAACAAAATACACAACAAATGCAGGCATCTCCATGCATGACTGACTTTGACTGAAACTGATATATGTCTATGATCTGCAAATTGATTTTGAAATGCTGTACAAGGATATCTATACACAATAACAAGAATAATAAAATCTGTCCCAAATGTCTTTCTTTCCTCCTTCTTTTTCTAATGTTTTAACTCCTTGCTGTTCAGGGGACTTTGTGTTATTTTTATGTTTACTGGCCCACATACAGTATTAATTTGGTACAGTACGTAAATGTTTGTTAAATGTAACCTTTGTATACACTGTTCATCTAGGTACAGAGGAAGTGAGACTTACTAAAAATATATTAACATTCAAATTATTCTGTCTGTTTCAACCTTGAAATAATTGTAATACTACTCATATATCCATTAAGTCTACTTTTGTTAAGAGGACAGTAGCTATGACTTCATTTCTGCTTTGTTCTTATCTAGCATGTTTTGTGGTTGAAATATTATGGCACTTAATGTACACAAAACTCCCAAATAACTGGCTTTCTGAAGTGCGAGGTTACAAGAAACAGTAATGATATTTTGATATGTAGTAGCTTTTGTTCTCATGTATAGAACAGAAGGGTAAAGCTGAAAGATTACAACTAAAATAATATTACAATAAGCATATTAACTGTTAAAGACTAAAACATCTGGGAACATAAAGAATAATAACATAAAGAAAGAGATTTCAATGAATTCCAAGTTATTCTTCATTAGGCTAAGACAATTGTATTAAAGATTTTAGTATATTTGTATTAAAGATGGATCAGTGAATACTATAAAATATGATAAATGTGACATTCTATAGTATACATTACTCAGGGTCATTCATCCTAGTAAATCACAATATTACCACGGCCTGGTGTAGCAAAGGAGAATGAAGTCAGCTGAAACCACAGGAAACTATAACAGGACTATGGTAAAACCCTGGAACACAAAAGAGAAAAAGAGGACACTCCCAGACATCACGGAGGTGTTGTACAGTTTAAAATAATAATGAAAATAGGAGAGTCAGCTGAATGCACATTGGATCAACGGGATCCATTGACCATTTTGACTGTAGCCAGCGAGACTGTGAAAGGACCATTGTACCAGAATCTCTTTTAGATGCACACTAACACATTAAGCAATGAGGACTTGACAAGGAAACATTTTTCCAAACATAACGTTTGAATGATTATGTCCATCAAGCATGATCCCTCCTGGTCTATTTTGGTCTAAAATAACCTTCTTTAGGTAAAAAAGGACTTCTGCTATCGTTGATATGCCATTTTGAAATGCTCAATATACTTGATGATTATTAAACAACTTAAAAGGATGAAATTCAAACTTCTCTAGATGAAGTAAATCTTTCTATAAGTGCTCTCAATAATCTGCTTTTCAGCTCTATTAATCAAATTAACTGATGAATGAATTGAAAGGAAAAAAACTCAATCAGGATTTTTTGGACAAGTGTAAAGATAAAGTCTACTTTTTTGCAAGACTCAGAATAGAAATAATCATCCTCAATG